>NC_091282.1:137384518-138584518 GCF_032444005.1 Ranitomeya imitator
GCTCTAACTGGAGGCACCCTGGAGTTGGCTAACCCGACCGCACCACGACGAGGCAAGCATAGGTGTCTCAGTGAGCTTGACACAACCCGGAAACAGCTGACGGTGCTGAAACCAGGCTTGGCACGGAGGGAGTACCTGTGACAAAAACACTGCCGAGAACCAGCTGGCGGGTGCTGGAACCCGGATGCGTTGCCCCAGTGTGCAAGAGCCAATGGCACGACCGAGGACCAGCTGACGGTGCTGGAACCCGGTTACTAAGCTGTAGGTGCCCGCGCTTAAAAGCACTACCAAGGACCGCCTGGCGTTGGCGGAACTCGGATACCCAGGAGGAGGCACCTAAGCCAAAGGCTCGGCCCGGAACCAGCTGACGGTGCTGGAACCAGGTGGTGGACCCGAGGTCCACAGGAGAGGAGAGAAACAGCTAGGCGCGAGGCAGCCGCAGTTACCGAACCCCAACAGTCCTACAGGGGGAGCTGGGCCTACTGGCACTACAGAACCAGCCTTGACTACCAGTTCACGCAGCCCACATAGGAAGCTCCTAAACTGGAGGCACCCTGGAGTTGGCTAACCCGACCGCACCACGACGAGGCAAGCATAGGTGTCTCAGTGAGCTTGACACAACCGGAAACAGCTGACAGTGCTGAAACCAGGCTTGGCACGAGGGAGTACCTGTGACAAAAACACTGCCGAGAACCAGCTGGCGGTGCTGGGAACCCGGATGCGTTGCCCCAGTGTGCAAGAGCCAATGGCACGACCGAGGACCAGCTGACGGTGCTGGAACCCGGTTACTAAGCTGTAGTGCCCGCGCTTAAAAGCACTACCAAGGACCGCCTGGCGTGGCGGAACTCGGATACCCAGGAGGAGGCACCTAAGCCAAAGGCTCGGCCCGGAACCAGCTGACGGTGCTGGAACCAGGTGGTGGACCCGAAGGTCCACAGGAGAGGAGAGAACAGCTAGGCCGCGAGGCAGCCGCAGTTACCGAACCCCAACAGTCCTACAGGGGGAGCTGGCTACTGGCACTACAGAACCAGCCTTGACTACCAGTTTCACGCAGCCCACATAGGAAGCTCCTAAACTGGAGGCACCCTGGAGTTGGCTAACCCGACCCGCACCACGACGAGGCAAGCATAGGTGTCTCAGTGAGCTTGACACAACCCGGAAACAGCTGACGGTGCTGAAACCAGGCTTGGCACGAGGGAGTACCTGTGACAAAAACACTGCCGAGAACCAGCTGGCGGTGCTGGAACCCGGATGCGTTGCCCCAGTGTGCAAGAGCCAATGGCACGACCGAGGACCAGCTGACGGTGCTGGAACCCGGTTACTAAGCTGTAGGTGCCCGCGCTTAAAAGCACTACCAAGGACCGCCTGGCGTTGGCGGAACTCGGATACCCAGGAGGAGGCACCTACGCCAAAGGCTCGGCCCGGAACCAGCTGACGGTGCTGGAACCAGGTGGTGGACCCGAAGGTCCACAGGAGAGGAGAGAACAGCTAGGCCGCGAGGCAGCCGCAGTTACCGAACCCCAACAGTCCTACAGGGGGAGCTGGGCCTACTGGCACTACAGAACCAGCCTTGACTACCAGTTCACGCAGCCCACATAGGAAGCTCCTAAACTGGAGGCACCCTGGAGTTGGCTAACCCGACCGCACCACGACGAGGCAAGCATAGGTGTCTCAGTGAGCTTGACACAACCCGGAAACAGCTGACGGTGCTGAAACCAGGCTTGGCACGAGGGAGTACCTGTGACAAAAACACTGCCGAGAACCAGCTGGCGGTGCTGGAACCCGGATGCGTTGCCCCAGTGTGCAAGAGCCAATGGCACGACCGAGGACCAGCTGACGGTGCTGGAACCCGGTTACTAAGCTGTAGGTGCCCGCGCTTAAAAGCACTACCAAGGACCGCCTGGCGTTGGCGGAACTCGGATACCCAGGAGGAGGCACCTAAGCCAAAGGCTCGGCCCGGAACCAGCTGACGGTGCTGGAACCAGGTGGTGGACCCCAAGGCCCACAGGAGAGGAGAGAACAGCTAGGCCGCGAGGCAGCCGCAGTTACCGAACCCCAACAGTCCTACAGGGGGAGCTGGGCCTACTGGCACTACAGAACCAGCCTTGACTACCAGTTCACGCAGCCCACATAGGAAGCTCCTAAACTGGAGGCACCCTGGAGTTGGCTAACTCGACCGCACCACGACGGGGCAAGCATAGGCGTCTCAGTGAAGTTGACACAACCCGGAAACAGCTGACGGTGCTGAAACCAGGCTTGGCACGAGGGAGTACCTGTGACAAGAACACTGCCGAGAACCAGCTGGCGGTGCTGGAACCCGGATGCGTTGCCTTGCCTATTAAAGATTGTCTTCCTAGAGCCCCAACTAGCGGTGTTGGAGCAAAGGGTAAGCAGGGGGAGATGAGTGTAGGCCGAAGCCTGCACTGGAGGCAGCTTTGTGTCTGCGTTGCGTTTGCAGGACACTTTGCCGGCTACACACTGGGGGAACAGCTGGCGTTGCTGAACCCCACTAACACAATGGCGTGTGTTTTTCTCTGTGCAGCTAGCACTTGCGGGCAAAAACTAGCGATGTTAGAGCCCGTGTTGAAGCAGGAGGAGGAGGAGAGGAGCAGAGTGTAGGCCGAAGCTTAGTTGAACCAATTTCAAAGGAAACCTTTAACCCCCCCCTCAGGTGTTACAAAGTACAAGAGACACACCTTGTGCAGTATTAATGCTGCACAAGTGAAAGGTTGCTCTATTAATTTGTCTACTTGCACACGCTGAATGAAAGACATACACAATTTACCCCATTCTACAGTCAAACTGTAGTGGATGCGTGACTTGGTTTTTTGATGAGACGCAGCACAGGTGTCCAAAATAACGCCTTGGTGCTTGGAGCAGCTTCCTGAGCGTTGTTATTTGCTGTACAGGAGTCTGCGCTCTTGTGTTATCCCTTGGCAATGCCCTGTTAGCGCTGCCCATCTTATGACATCATTTCATGTTGGCCGGTGCGGTTAACGATGGCCATAAATCCCAGACCCACAGTGTCTTTTCATAAAGCCACACTGCGGTGCTGGGATTCGTGGCCTTGAGCAGTAAATATTTTGGCCGCTCACACACGTCCTTACACCTGCTTCAGACTGGGCGGCCTCTGCTGATCCCTTCTCGCATGCCGCGGCCATGAGGCTGCACAGTCTGAAGAAGGCTGAAGGAGATGAGTTAAGACAGGCGAAGATATGCACTGCTCGTGCCCATCAATCACACCCTCGCAGTCAAAATAATTAAGACAACGAGGAGCATTTTATTCAGGCAGGGCGGACGAACAGGCGCAAGTAGCCAACCAATGATGTCAGAAGACGGGAAGCGCTACCAAGGGGGGTGCTGCGTATCATTAGAAAGGAAAGTCACACCTCAGGGACAGTGGAATGGTCTCAAAGAGACACATTTTGTACGTGTTGAGTTCCACGTGGGCAAGGAGAAAACATCAGCCACCTTGTACAAATGCAGCAGTACTGCTGTACAAGGTGGCTGTTATACATAGAAACACCTGGGGGTGGGGGCCAGGCTCCCTTCAATTTCAGTTCATGTGCCTGCGTGGCGTTTGCAGGTCACGTTGCAAGCTGCACAGCAGGGGAACAGCTGGCGGTGCTGAACCCCACTAACACATTGGCTGGTGTTTTTCTCTGTGCAGCTAGCATTTCCGGGCAAAAACTAGCGGTGTTTGAGCCCAGGGTCAGCAGGAGGAGGAGGAGAGGAGCAAAGTGTAGGCCGAAGCCTGCACTGGTGGCAGCTTTTGGTCGGTTGTGCCAGCGTGGCTTGTGCTGGACACGATGCCGGCTACACAGCGGGGGAACAGCTGGCGTTGCTGAACCCCACTAACACATTGGCTGGTGTTTTTCTCTGTGCAGCTAGCATTTCCGGGCAAAAACTAGCGGTGTTTGAGCCCAGGGTCAGCAGGAGGAGGAGGAGAGGAGCAAAGTGTAGGCCGAAGCCTGCACTGGTGGCAGCTTTTGGTCGGTTGTGCCAGCGTGGCTTGTGCTGGACACGATGCCGGCTACACAGCGGGGGAACAGCTGGCGTTGCTGAACCCCACTAACACATTGGCTGGTGTTTTTCTCTGTGCAGCTAGCATTTCCGGGCAAAAACTAGCGTTGTTAGAGCCCAGGGTCAGCAGGAGGAGGAGAGGAGCAGAGTGTAGGCCGAAGCCTAGTTGAACCAATTTCAAAGGTTACCTTTAACCCCCCCTCAGGTGTTACAAAGAACAAGAGCCACTCCTTCTGCAGCATTAATGCTGCACAAGTAAAAGGTTGCTCTATTAATTTGTCTACTTGCACAAGCTGAATGCAACACGTAGACTATTTAGCCCATTATACTGTTTAACAGTAGTGGAGGCGTGACTTGTCTTTTTAAAGAAAAGCAGCACAGGTGTCGAAAACAACACCTTTTTGCATGGGCGCAGCTTCCTGAGCGTTGTTAGTTGCTGTACAGGAGTCTGCGCTCTTGTGATCCTTTGGCCATGCGCTGTGAGCGCTTCCTGTCTTATGACCTCATTTCATGTTGGCCGTTGCGGTTAGCGATGGACATGAATCCCAGACCCACAGTGTGTTTTTAAAAAATCACACTGCGGTGCTGGGATTCGTGCCCTGGTGCAGTAAATATGTTTGCCGCTCACACATGTCCTTACACCTGCTTCAGACTGGACGGCCTCATCTGATCCCTTATCGCCTGCCGAGGCCATGAGGACACCCAGTCTGAAGAAGGCGGAAGGAGATGAGTGAACACAGGCAAACATATGCACTGCACATGCCCATCAATCACACCCTCGCTGTCCAAAAAAATAAGACACCGAGGGCCGTTGTTTCGAGCAGGGGAGATGCACAGGCGCAGCCAGCTAACCAATGATGTCAAAAGACGGGCAGCGCTAACAAGGGTGGTGCTGCGTGTCATTACAAAGGAAAGTCACACCTCAGGGACATTGTAATGGTCTCTAATGAGAAACATTTTCTACGTGTTGAGTTCCACGTGGGCAAGGAGAAAAAGTCAGCCACCTTGTACAAATGCAGCAGTACTGCTGTACAAGGTGGCTGTTATACATAGAAACACCTGTGGGTGGGGGGCAGGCTCCCTTCAATTTCAGTTCATGTGCCTGCGTGGCGTTTGCAGGTCACGTTGCAAGCTACACAGCAGGGGAACAGCTGGCGTTGCTGAACCCCACTGACACATTGACTGGTGTTTTTCTCTGTGCAGATTGCATGTCCGGGCAAAAACTAGCGGTGTTAGAGCCCAGGGTCAGCAGGAGGAGGAGGAGAGGAGCAAAGTGTAGGCCGAAGCCTGCACTGGTGGCAGCTTTTGGTCGGTTGTGCCAGCGTGGCTTGTGCTGGACACGATGCCGGCTACACAGCGGGGGAACAGCTGGCGGTGCTGAACCCCACTAACACATTGGCTGGTGTTTTTCTCTGTGCAGCTAGCATTTCCGGGCAAAAACTAGCGGTGTTTGAGCCCAGGGTCAGCAGGAGGAGTAGAGGAGCAGAGTGTAGGCCGAAGCCTAGTTGAACCAATTTCAAAGGTTACCTTTAACCCCCCCCCTCAGGTGTTGCAAGGTACAAGAGCCACACCTTGAACAGCATTAATGATGCACAAGTCAAAGGTTGCTCTATTTAATTTTGCTCCTTGCACACGCTGAATTAAACACGTACACTATTTAGCCCATTATACTGTCAAACAGTTGTGGAGGCGTGACTTGTCTTTTTAACGAGACGCAGCACAGGTGTCAAAATTTGCACCTAGGTACTGGGCGCAGATTCCTGAGCGTTGTTATTTGCTGTACAGGAGTCTGCGCTCTTGTGTTATCCCTTGGCAATACCCTGTTAGTGCAGGCCGTCTCATGACCTCATTTCATGTTGGCCGGTGCGGTTAACGATGGCCATAAATCCCAGACCCACAGTGGCTTTTCCTAAAGTCACACTGCGGTGCTGGGATTCGTGGCCTTGTGCAGTAAATATGTTCGCCGCTCACACATGTCCTTACACCTGCTTCAGACTGGGCGGCCTCAGCTGATCCCTTATCGCATGCCGCGGCCATGAGGCCGCACAGTCAGAAGAAGGCGGAAGGAGGGGAGTGAAAACAGGGGAACATATGCACTGCTCGTGCCCATCAATCACACCCTCGCAGTCAAAATATATGAGACAACGGGGGGCGTTGTGTCGGGCAGGGGGGACGCACAGGCACAGCCAGCCAACCAATGATGTCAGGAGACGGGCAGCGCTAACAATGGGGGTGCTGCGTGTCATTAAAAAGGAAAGTCACACCTCAGGGACATTGTAATGGTCTGTAATGAGACACATTTTGTACTTGTTGAGTTCCACGTGTGCAAGGAGAAAAAGTCAGCCACCTTGTACAAATGCAGCAGTACTGCTGTACAAGGTGGCTGTTATACATAGAAACACCTGGGGGGGTGGGGGGCAGGCTCCCTTCAATTTCAGTTCATGTGCCTGCGTGGCGTTTGCAGGTCACGTTGCAAGCTACACAGCAGGGGAACAGCTGGCGTTGCTGAACCCCACTGACACATTGACTGGTGTTTTTCTCTGTGCAGATTGCATGTCCGGGCAAAAACTAGCGGTGTTAGAGCCCAGGGTCAGCAGGAGGAGGAGGAGAGGAGCAAAGTGTAGGCCGCAGCCTGCACTGGTGGCAGCTTTTGGTCGGTTGTGCCAGCGTGGCTTGTGCTGGACACGATGCCGGCTACACAGCGGGGGAACAGCTGGCGGTGCTGAACCACACTAACACATTGGCTGGTGTTTTTCTCTGTGCAGCTAGCATGTCCGGGCAGAAACTGGCGTTGTTTGAGCCCAGGGTCAGCAGGAGGAGGAGAGGAGCAAAGTGTAGGCCGAAGCCTGCACTGGTGGCAGCTTTTGTTCTGTTGTGCCAGCGTGGCTTGTGCTGGACACGTTGCCGACTACACAGCAGGGGAACAGCTGGCGGTGCTGAACCCCACTAACACATTGGCTGGTGTTTTTCTCTGTGCAGCTAGCATTTCCGGGCAAAAACTAGCGGTGTTTGAGCCCAGGGTCAGCAGGAGGAGTAGAGGAGCAGAGTGTAGGCCGAAGCCTAGTTGAACCAATTTCAAAGGTTACCTTTAACCCCCCCCTCAGGTGTTGCAAGGTACAAGAGCCACACCTTGAACAGCATTAATGATGCACAAGTCAAAGGTTGCTCTATTTAATTTTGCTCCTTGCACACGCTGAATTAAACACGTACACTATTTAGCCCATTATACTGTCAAACAGTTGTGGAGGCGTGACTTGTCTTTTTAACGAGACGCAGCACAGGTGTCAAAATTTGCACCTAGGTACTGGGCGCAGATTCCTGAGCGTTGTTATTTGCTGTACAGGAGTCTGCGCTCTTGTGTTATCCCTTGGCAATACCCTGTTAGTGCAGGCCGTCTCATGACCTCATTTCATGTTGGCCGGTGCGGTTAACGATGGCCATAAATCCCAGACCCACAGTGGCTTTTCCTAAAGTCACACTGCGGTGCTGGGATT
The DNA here is from genome assembly GCF_032444005.1 of Ranitomeya imitator. Taxonomy (NCBI): domain Eukaryota; kingdom Metazoa; phylum Chordata; class Amphibia; order Anura; family Dendrobatidae; genus Ranitomeya; species Ranitomeya imitator. The sequence continues at coordinate 137,392,036 of NC_091282.1, forward strand.
CGTGGCCTTGTGCAGTAAATATGTTCGCCGCTCACACATGTCCTTACACCTGCTTCAGACTGGGCGGCCTCAGCTGATCCCTTATCGCATGCCGCGGCCATGAGGCCGCACAGTCAGAAGAAGGCGGAAGGAGGGGAGTGAAAACAGGGGAACATATGCACTGCTCGTGCCCATCAATCACACCCTCGCAGTCAAAATATATGAGACAACGGGGGGCGTTGTGTCGGGCAGGGGGGACGCACAGGCACAGCCAGCCAACCAATGATGTCAGGAGACGGGCAGCGCTAACAATGGGGGTGCTGCGTGTCATTACAAAGGAAAGTCACACCTCAGGGACATTGTAATGGTCTCTAATGAGACACATTTTGTACGTGTTGAGTTCCACGTGGGCAAGGAGAAAAAGTCAGCCACCTCGTACAAATGCAGCAGTACTGCTGTACAAGGTGGCTGATATACATAGAAACACCTGTGGGTGGGGGGCAGGCTCCCTTCAATTTCAGTTCATGTGCCTGCGTGGCGTTTGCAGGTCACGTTGCAAGCTACACAGCAGGGGAACAGCTGGCGTTGCTGAACCCCACTAACACATTGGCTGGTGTTTTTCTCTGTGCAGCTAGCATGTCCGGGCAGAAACTGGCGTTGTTTGAGCCCAGGGTCAGCAGGAGGAGGAGAGGAGCAAAGTGTAGGCCGAAGCCTGCACTGGTGGCAGCTTTTGGTCGGTTGTGCCAGCGTGGCTTGTGCTGGACACGATGCCGGCTACACAGCGGGGGAACAGCAGGCGGTGCTGAACCCCACTAACACATTGGCTGGTGTTTTTCTCTGTGCAGCTAGCATGTCCGGGCAGAAACTGGCGTTGTTTGAGCCCAGGGTCAGCAGGAGGAGGAGAGGAGCAAAGTGTAGGCCGAAGCCTGCACTGGTGGCAGCTTTTGGTCGGTTGTGCCAGCGTGGCTTGTGCTGGACACGTTGCCGACTACACAGCAGGGGAACAGCTGGCGGTGCTGAACCCCACTAACACATTGGCTGGTGTTTTTCTCTGTGCAGCTAGCATTTCCGGGCAAAAACTAGCGGTGTTTGAGCCCAGGGTCAGCAGGAGGAGTAGAGGAGCAGAGTGTAGGCCGAAGCCTAGTTGAACCAATTTCAAAGGTTACCTTTAACCCCCCCCTCAGGTGTTGCAAGGTACAAGAGCCACACCTTGTGCAGCATTAATGCTGCACAAGTAAAAGGTTGCTCTATTTGTTTTGCTCCTTGCACACGCTGACTAAAACACGTACACTATTTAGCCCATTATACTGTCAAACAGTTGTGGAGGCGTGACTTGTCTTTTTAACGAGACGCAGCACAGGTGTCAAAATTTGCACCTAGGTACTGGGCGCAGATTCCTGAGCGTTGTTATTTGCTGTACAGGAGTCTGCGCTATTGTGATCCCTTGGCCATGCGCTGTGAGCGCTTCCTGTCTTCTGACCTCATTTCATGTCGGCCGTTGCGGTTAGCGATGGACATGAATCCCAGACCCACAGTGTGTTTTTAAAAAATCACACTGCGGTGCTGGGATTCGTGCCCTGGTGCACTAAATATGTTTGCCGCTCACACATGTCCTTACACCTGCTTCAGACTGGGCGGCCTCATCTGATCCCTTATCGCCTGCCGCGGCCATGAGGACACCCAGTCTGAAGAAGGCGGAAGGAGATGAGTGAACACAGGCAAACATATGCACTGCACATGCCCATCAATCACACCCTCGCTGTCCAAAAAAATAAGACACCGAGGGCCGTTGTTTCGAGCAGGGGAGATGCACAGGCGCAGCCAGCTAACCAATGATGTCAAAAGACGGGCAGCGCTAACAAGGGTGGTGCTGCGTGTCATTACAAAGGAAAGTCACACCTCAGGGACATTGTAATGGTCTCTAATGAGACACATTTTGTACGTGTTGAGTTCCACGTGGGCAAGGAGAAAAAGTCAGCCACCTCGTACAAATGCAGCAGTACTGCTGTACAAGGTGGCTGATATACATAGAAACACCTGTGGGTGGGGGGCAGGCTCCCTTCAATTTCAGTTCATGTGCCTGCGTGGCGTTTGCAGGTCACGTTGCAAGCTACACAGCAGGGGAACAGCTGGCGTTGCTGAACCCCACTGACACATTGACTGGTGTTTTTCTCTGTGCAGATTGCATGTCCGGGCAAAAACTAGCGGTGTTAGAGCCCAGGGTCAGCAGGAGGAGGAGGAGAGGAGCAAAGTGTAGGCCGAAGCCTGCACTGGTGGCAGCTTTTGGTCGGTTGTGCCAGCGTGGCTTGTGCTGGACACGATGCCGGCTACACAGCGGGGGAACAGCAGGCGGTGCTGAACCCCACTAACACATTGGCTGGTGTTTTTCTCTGTGCAGCTAGCATGTCCGGGCAGAAACTGGCGTTGTTTGAGCCCAGGGTCAGCAGGAGGAGGAGAGGAGCAAAGTGTAGGCCGAAGCCTGCACTGGTGGCAGCTTTTGGTCGGTTGTGCCAGCGTGGCTTGTGCTGGACACGTTGCCGACTACACAGCAGGGGAACAGCTGGCGGTGCTGAACCCCACTAACACATTGGCTGGTGTTTTTCTCTGTGCAGCTAGCATTTCCGGGCAAAAACTAGCGGTGTTTGAGCCCAGGGTCAGCAGGAGGAGTAGAGGAGCAGAGTGTAGGCCGAAGCCTAGTTGAACCAATTTCAAAGGTTACCTTTAACCCCCCCTCAGGTGTTGCAAGGTACAAGAGCCACACCTTGTGCAGCATTAATGCTGCACAAGTAAAAGGTTGCTCTATTTGTTTTGCTCCTTGCACACGCTGACTAAAACACGTACACTATTTAGCCCATTATACTGTCAAACAGTTGTGGAGGCGTGACTTGTCTTTTTAACGAGACGCAGCACAGGTGTCAAAATTTGCACCTAGGTACTGGGCGCAGATTCCTGAGCGTTGTTATTTGCTGTACAGGAGTCTGCGCTATTGTGATCCCTTGGCCATGCGCTGTGAGCGCTTCCTGTCTTCTGACCTCATTTCATGTCGGCCGTTGCGGTTAGCGATGGACATGAATCCCAGACCCACAGTGTGTTTTCAAAAAATCACACTGCGTGGCTGGGATTCGTGGCCTTGTGCAGTAAATAGGTTTGCCGCTTACACATGTCCTTACACCTGCTCCAGACTGGGCGGCCTCAGCTGATCCCTTATCGCCTACCACGGCCAGGAGGCCGCACAGTCTGAAGAAGGCGGAAGGAGATGAGTTAAGACAGGCGAACATATGCACTGCTCGTGCCCATAAACCACACCCTCGCTGACAAAATAAATATGACAACGAGGGGCGTTGTTTCTAGCAGGGCGGATGCACAGGCGCAGCCAGCTAACCATGATGACAAAAGACGGGAAACGCTACCAAGGGGGGTGCTGCGTATCATTACAAAGGAAAGTCACACCTCAGGGACAGTGGAATGGTCTCAATGAGACACATTTTGTACGTGTTGAGTTCCACGTGGGCAAGGAGAAAAAGTCAGCCACCTTGTACAAATGCAGCAGTACTGCTGTACTAGGTGGCTGTTATACATAGAAACACCTGGGGGGGTGGGGCCAGGTTCCCTTTTAATTTCAGTTCCTGTGCCTGCATGGCGTTTGCAGGTCACGTTGCCGGCTACACAGCAGGGGAACAGCTGGCGTTGCTGAACCCCACTAACACATTGGCTGGTGTTTTTCTCTGTGCAGCTAGCACTTCCGGGCAAAAACTAGCGGTGTTTGAGCCCAGGGTCAGCAGGAGGAGGAGAGGAGCAGAGTGTAGGCCGAAGCCTGCACTGGTGGCAGCTTTTGTTCTGTTGTGCCAGCGTGGCTTGTGCTGGACACGTTGCCGACTACACAGCAGGGGAACAGCTGGCGGTGCTGAACCCCACTGACACATCACCTAGTGTTTTTTTCTGTGTAGACAACACTTCCAGGTGGCAACTGACAGTGTTGAAACCCAGGGAATCAAAGAGGAGCAGAGTGTAGGCCGAAGCCTGCAGTGGAGCAAGTTGAAAGGGAACCTTTAACCCCCCCCCCCAGGCATTTGTTGCTGAAAGAGCCATCTTGTACAGCAGTAATACTGCACATGGAAAATGGTGGCTCCGAAAATTATGCTCCTTGCAAACGCTGAAGTACACACTCATATAATGTGTCCCCTCACACCGTCAAACCATCCCGGAAGTGGGACTTTCCTTTGTAATGTGACACAGCACAGCCGTCATTCCAACCCCCTTGGTGCCGGGCACCACCTCCTCAACGTTGTTTGGTTCTGTCACGGAGCCCGCACTGTAATGTTATCCCTTGGCCATGCACAGTTAGCGGTGCCCGTCTTCTGACATCATGTAGGTGTCAGGCTGGCAGTGCCTGTGCGTCCAAGCTGCCCGAGATCCAACCTTGCAGTGTCATCTAATGTAGTCCCACTGCGGGCCAGGGATCCATGGGCATGCGCAGTGCATATCATCGCCTCTCACTCACCTCCTTCCTGCTTCTTCAGACTGTGCGGCGTCACGGCCGTGGCATGCTATTAGGGATCAGCTGATGCCGCCTAGTCTGAAGAAGCGTGAAGAAGGGGAGTGAGAGGCTAGTATATGCACTGCGCATGGCCATGGATACCAGGCCCACTGTGGGATCACATTAGACGACACTGCGAGGTGTGATTTCGGGCAGCGTGGACGCACAGGCGCAGCCAGGACGACAACAAATGATGTCAGAGGACGGGCAGCGCAAACTGTGCATGGCCAAGGGATAACATAACAGCGCAGGGTCCATGACGGAATCAAACAACGCTAAGGAGGCAGCGCACGGTGCCAAGGGGGTAGCAATGACGGCTGTGCTGTGTCACATTACAAAGGAAAGTCCCACCTCCGGGACGGTTGGACGGTGTGAGGGGACACATTACATGAGTGTGTAGTTCAGCGTTTGCAAGGAGCATAATTTCAAGAGCGACCTTTCCCTTGTGCAGTATTAGTGCTGCACATGGTGGCTCTTTCAGTAACAAACGCCTAGGGGGGGGGGGGGACAGGTCCCCTTACATTTTAGTTGTGCCAGCGTGGCGGTCGCATGACACGTTGCCGGATACACAGCTGGGGATCAGCTGACGTTACTGAACCCCAATAACAGAGGAGCGACTGTTGACTGTGCACACAGCACTTCCAGGCACCAACTGGCGGTGTTAGAGCCCAGGGACAGCAGGAGGAGCAGATTGGAGGTATTGCCGCACACACAGCTGGGGATCAGCTGACGTTACTGAACCCCAATAACAGAGGAGCGACTGTTGACTGTGCACACAGCACTTCCAGGCACCAACTGGCGGTGTTAGAGCCCAGGGACAGCAGGAGGAGCAGAGGAACAGAGTGTAGGCCGAAGCCTGATTGGAGCAAGTTGAAAGGAAACCTTTAACCCCCCCCCCAAGACGTTTGTAGCTGAAAGAGCCATGTTGTGCAGCACTAAGGATGCAAAAGGAAAAGGTTGCTCTTTTAATTATGCTCCTTGCAAACACCGAAGTAAACACTAAAAATGTGTCCCTTTATACCGTTAAACCGTTCCGGAGGTGCGAATTTCCTTCGTAATGGGACACAGCACAGCTGTCATTCCTATCCCCTTGATGCCGTGCGCTGCCTCCTCAGCATTGTTTTAAGCTGCCACGGAGCCTGCGCTGTTCTGTTAGCCCTTGGCCATGCCCAATTAGCGCTGCCTGTCTTCTGACATAATTTGGTGTCAGGCTGTCAGTGCCTGTGCGTCCACGCTGCTCCAGATCCCACCTCGCAGTCTCATCTAACGTAATCCCACTGCGGGCCTTGGAACCATGGGCATGCACAGTGCATAACCTCGACTCTCACTCCCCTCCTTCCCTCTTCTTCAGACTGTGCGGTGTCACGGCCGTGGCATGCTAGGGATCAGCTGACGGCGCACAGTCTAAAGAAGGCGGAGGGAAATGAGCGAGAGCCCGAGGGGAAGATATGCACTGCGCATGCCCATGGATCCCAGGCCCGCAGTGTGACTCAATCAGAAGACACTGCGAGGCGGGATCTCGGGCACCGCGGCCGCACAGGCGCAGCCAGCCTGACACCAAATTATGTCAGAAGACAGGCAGCGCAAATAGGGCATGCCCAAGGGATAACAGAACAGCGCAGGCTCCGTGACAGCTTAAAACAACGCTGAGGAGGCAGCGCATGGCACCAAGGGGGTAGGAATGACGGCTGTGCTGCGTCACATTACGAAGGAAAGTCCCAGCTCCGGGACGGTATAACGGTATCAGTGAACACATTTTATAAGTGTTAAGTTCTGCGTGTGCAAAGAGCTAAAAAAAAAGAGCTACCTTTTCCTTGTGCAGCATTACTGCTGCACAAGATGGCTCTTTCAGTAACAAACGACGGGGGGGGGGGGGGGGACAGGTTCCCTTACATTTAGGTTGTTGTGCCAGCGTGGCGGTCGCAGGACACATTGCCGGCTACACAGCTGGGGATCAGCTGACGTTACTGAAACCCAATAACACTGGGTCGTATGTTTTTACTGTGCAGCCTGCACTTCTGAGCCGCAACTGGCGGTGTTGGAGCCCAGGAATAGCAGTTCAGGTGGTAGAAAGATGAACACAGCAGGAGACCTGGATGACACCCAATTACTTAATCAGGCAGAGGAGTGGCAAATTCCTGCGAGATCCAGGCCTGGTTCATTTTCAGGAAAGTAAGCCGGTCAACGTTATCGGAGGATAGTCGCATGCGACGGTCTGTTAGTACACCACCTGCGGCACTAAAGACACGTTCCGATAAGACACTAGCCGCAGGGCAAGCCAGCACCTCCAATGCATACTGGCTTAGCTCTGGCCATGTATCCAGCTTAGAGACCCAAAACTTGAACGGGGAAGAGCCGTCTGGGAGTACAGTAAGAGGGCAAGCCATGTAGTCTGTCACCATCTGACGGAACCGTTGCCTCCTGCTGACTGGAGCCGCCGGTGATGGTGTAGACATTTGGGGCGGGCACACAAAAGTGTGCCAGAGTTGTGCCATACTGGGCTTGCCTTGGGCAGAGGCACTGCTTCTGCTCCCTCTTTGGGCAGAGCCTCCCCCACTGCCTCGACGCACTGAGCTGCTTTGTAAAGCACTAGCAGCACTCCTCTCAGTTGGACAGGAGAAGATGATGGAATTCACCAGTGTGTCGTGGTACTCCCGCAATTTACGCTCCCGGGTCAACGCAGGGATGAGGTTTTGGACGTTGTCCCGGTAGCGAGGATCGAGGAGGGTGAACACCCAATAATCAGGCATGTTGAGAATGTGGTCGATGCGGCGGTCGTTTCTCAGGCACTGCAGCATGAAATCCACCATGTGCTGCAGAGTGCCAACCGGCCCAGAAACGCTGTCCCCTGCTTGAGACATGATCTCTGCCCGCTCGTCATCACCCCACCCTCGCTGTACACACTGACCACTGGACAATTGTGTCGCTCCCTCCTCTGGACGGAGCTCTTCCTCCTCCATTGACTCCTCCTCATCCTCCTCACAAATTGGCCCCTGCGTACCCCTTTGTGAGGAACCACGTGGCGCTGACTCTCCAGAAGCTGATGGAAAAGGTGACTCCTCATCCTCCACCTCTTCCACCACATCATCCCTTAACCCTTGCAAAGTTTGCTGAAGCAGGCAGATAAGGGGGACAGTCATGCTGACTAGTGCATCATCTGCACTTGCCATCCGCGTGGAATAATCAAAAGGACGCAAAACCTGGCAGACGTCCTTCATAGTGGCCCACTCTGTGGTTGTGAAGTCTGATCGGCGCTGACTGCGACTTCTTTGCGCCTGATGCAGCTGGTACTCCATAACTGCTTGCTGCTGCTCACACAACCGCTCCAACATATGTAACGTGGAATTCCACCGGGTAGGTAGGTCACATATGATGCGGTGTTCCGGAAGGCGGAATCGGCGCTGCAGAGCAGCAATGCGGGATCTGGCCAAGCTGGAACGCCGCAAGTGAGCACACTCTAGGCGGACCTTGTGCAGCAGGGCATCAAGATCCGGATAGTCCCTCAGAAAACTCTGCACAACCAAATTGAGCACATGTGCCAGACATGGGATGTGAGTGAGGTTGCCAAGGGCCAAAGCTGCCACCAGATTTCGGCCATTGTCACACACTACCATGCCTGGCTGGAGATTCGCTGGCAGTAACCACACATCGCTCTCCTGCTTTATGGCATTCCAGAGCTCCTGCGCTGTGTGGCTTCGATGCCCCAATGAAACTAGTTTCAAGACGGCCTGCTGACGTTTGGCCACGGCTGTGCTCATGTCGGTCATAGGTAAACGTTCACGGGTCCATGTGGGGGTGGACTGTGACGGATCCTGCAGAGAGGAATCAGAGGAACTGGTGTAAGAGGAGGAGTCGATGCGTACAGACTGGATTCCTGCAATCCTTGGAGTGGGCAGGACACGTCCTGCGCCACTCGCACGATCTGTACCTGGCTCAACAACATTAACCCAATGGGCAGTGAGGGAAACATATCGCCCCTGTCCATGCTGACTGGTCCACGCATCGGTGGTGAGGTGGACCTTGCTACTGACGGCGTTCAGTAGCGCATGTTTTATGTTTGCCTCAACATGCCTGTGCAGGGCAGGGACAGCCTGCCTGCTGAAGTAAAAGCGGCTGGGCACCTTGTACTGTGGGACTGCCAATGCCATCAAGTCACGGAAGCTGTCAGTCTCCACCAGCCTGAACGAGAGCATTTCCAGGGACAACAGTTTGGCAATGCCTGCATTCAGAGCCTGTGCTCGGGGGTGGTTGGCCGAGAATGCCCGCCTTTTCTCCCATGCCTGTACTACCGATGGCTGTAGAGTAGACTGTGAGTGTGAGGATGACTGGGAAGGTGGTGCTGTGGGTGGAATTACACAAGGTCTCTGGGAGGAAGCCAAACCAGCTGTGCGTGAGCTGGAGGAAGAGGCAACACGAGCTGAAGAGGTGGTAGCTGCCGCTGTTGGTTGGCCTACATCTTCAGTGTGTTTCTGTAACTCCACCGCGTGCCTGGTCCGCACATGTTTCCACATATTTGTGGTATTGAGGTTGCTGACATTTTTCCCTCTTTTTACTTTATGATGACACAGCTTGCATTTGACAAAACAAATGTCATCTGCAACTGTGTCAAAAAAGGACCAGGCACTGCAAGTCTTGGGAGCGCCCTTTTTGGCTTTGGAAAGAGACAGGCTCCTAACGGGTGCCAAAGTGGAGGCTACAGGCTCCGCAGTCTTCCCCCTCCCTCTCCCTCTTTGGCCCGTAAGAGGAAGCTCTTCCTCTGAGCTGCTCCCACCACCTTCCTGTTCCTCACGCCACGATGGGTCAAGGACCTCATCATCTCCACTACCCTCTGCCACCAACTGCTCCTCCTGGGTAGTCTCAGCAGCACAGTACGCACGAGAAAGCGGCACCTGAGTTTCATCATCAGATGCGTACTGCGCTGTGGTCACCGGAGGCACTGGCCCACCTGCCTCTTCAGAGTCAGAGAGAAAAAGGTGTTGGGCATCACTGCACACTGCCTCTTCTTCCATTTCTCCAATGCTGCTTGGCTGGCCCCCTGTTTCCAAGCCAAGAGATTCAGAGAACAGAAGTAGAGACGGCTCCTGTCCTGGGCTCTCTGACTGCCTGGCCAATTTGGCAGGTGGTGAAGAGACAGATGGCTGCTCTCCAGTGCTCTGTGCCTGAGAGGATGTGGCACTAACTGAAGTCGATGCCGAGGCGTTAGCTGCCATCCACCCGACAACGGCTTCAATTTGGTCTTCACGCAGCAGCGGTGCACGGCGCTCTCCGACAAAGCTGCGCATGAAGGACTGTTCCCTGCTGAAACTGAGTGACGACGAGTCACCGGCGCCCGCAGCAGGCACAGAATCACCACGTCCTCTCCCTGCTCCTCTCCCTGCTCCGCGCCCACGCCCACGTGCCTTACTCCCTGCCCTCTTCATCTTGGTTGACAGATAAAGATAAGCAGAAAAGTACTAAGGCCTTAGTGTGCTTATTCCTGTAATGCTCCTCCTAACAGGTGTAAGAAACACTAATGTTGTAAATTGTGGACTAAACTTTATTATTTTTCAAATGTGGCCTACACAAGTGTAAGTTGTGTTTGGTGAACTTAACCTTTTTTTTGGTGCAGATCGGGCTACAGAGCTAGTTTAAATCACACGGAGACCGTGCAGACAGCCGTAAACGGCGCTGCAAGGCCAAGAAACCCTCCTCTAGGTTATCCTATATAGTGTTTTTCCACTATTTAGCTGGATACAAGTGGAAAGACACTAATAGGAATTTTTTTTTTCAAATTTTAAACTGGCTGCACTATTTGAAAAAAAGGAAATTGTTTTTCAAGGTATGAGGCAGTAACGCACCCTGAGCTGAATCCAACCGGCTATGGCTGCACACAGACTACAGGGCGAGCTGGGCTCACACGGAGACCGTGCAGACAGCCGTAAACGGCGCTGCAAGGCCAAAAAACCCTCCTCTAGGTTATCCTATATAGTGTTTTTCCACTATTTAGCTGGATACGAGTGGAAAGACACTAATAGGAATTTTTTTTTTCAAATTTTAAACAGGCTGCACTATTTGAAAAAAAGGAAAATTTTTCTCAAGGTATGAGCCAGTAACGAACCCTGAGCTGAATCCAACCGGCTATGGCTGCACACAGACTACAGGGCGAGCTGGGCTCACACGGAGACCGTGCAGACAGCCGTAAACGGCGCTGCAAGGCCAAAAAACCCTCCTCTAGGTTATCCTATATAGTGTTTTTCCACTATTTAGCTGGATACGAGTGGAAAGACACTAATAGGAATTTTTTTTTTCAAATTTTAAACAGGCTGCACTATTTGAAAAAAAGGAAAATTTTTCTCAAGGTATGAGCCAGTAACGAACCCTGAGCTGAATCCAACCGGCTATGGCTGCACACAGACTACAGGGCGAGCTGGGCTCACACGGAGACCGTGCAGACAGCCGTAAACGGCGCTGCAAGGCCAAAAAACCCTCCTCTAGGTTATCCTATATAGTGTTTTTCCACTATTTAGCTGGATACGAGTGGAAAGACACTAATAGGAATTTTTTTTTTCAAATTTTAAACAGGCTGCACTATTTGAAAAAAAGGAAAATTTTTCTCAAGGTATGAGCCAGTAACGAACCCTGAGCTGAATCCAACCGGCTATGGCTGCACACAGACTACAGGGCGAGCTGGGCTCACACGGAGACCGTGCAGACAGCCGTAAACGGCGCTGCAAGGCCCAAAAACCCCCCTCTAGGTTATCCTATGTAGTGTTTTTCCACAATAGAGCTGGAGACTGGTGGAAAAACACTAATAGGAAATTTGAGAAAAAATGTGCAGCAGGCTGCACTAAGAGCAAAAAAGAACAACTGTGTGAGGCAGTGTGAACCCCCCCTGAGCTGAATACAACCGGGTATATGGCTGCACACAGACTACAGAGTGAGCTGCACACACACACACACAGAGACCTTGCAGAACGCTGTTAAAACAGCGCTGCAAGGCAAGAGCAAGGTGAACAGTGAAGAACACACAGCGTTTTGCTAAATTAGCCTTTGGAAAGGAAAATAAAGCAATTAGCTAGCTCAACTGGCCCTCAGTTAGAACACAGCGTCCTGTCCCTAACTGAAATCACAGCAGAGTGAGCGCAAAATGGCGGCAGCGCTTTTTTATAGTGCAGAGTGACATCATTTCAGCAGCCAATCCAAGCCTTGCCAGTACTTACATGCCCACCATGCTAAACAGGATGTGCCCACACTTTCATTCATTCCTCATTGGCTGCTGCGTTCAATTTGAATTCTGGGAACTTCCGATTCCGGTATCCGATACGCGGGAAGTATCGGAATTCAGTATCGGAATTCCGATACCGCAAATATCGGCCGATACCCGATACTTGCGGTATCGGAATGCTCAACACTAGTCGCTATGAAAAGAAATATCTGGCATACAATATTCAATCAATGCCCAGTATATACCTGCATGCTTCTTATGTAGGGACCTACAGTCTTTGAAGGTAGGACTACCTCAACAAACATTTCAAGGACTCTATTTTTGAGCACATCAAGCTAGACATGCCACTCGAAGGAGGGATCATCAAAGTGCGACTTTCCTATTTGGGACACCTCATTCAAAGTGAACCATCACTGGTGAAGAACATGATGGGTAGAAGAATAGAAAGAACAAGGCAAAAAGGAAGACAAGCAACCTGATGGCTTGATAATTTGAAGATAACAGCGGAGAAGACCCTGGCTGACCTATCTAGGCGTGCACAACAACAATATTTCTACAGTGTTCATTAATCAAATTTTCGTGGTTCGAGAAGGCCGTTAAATAAATAAGTAAATAAATGACACTATTCAGAAAGTCAGGCAATCGCTACACTTCCCAACACTTGTAAACCTATATTTTTCATTCCTTCTTTCCTTCCTCAGATGACAAACGGTAGTTCTACTCTAGCATAGCCACCCACTGGTTTCCCCATTACCGAATCAGTCACACTTTAGCGCAGTGCCAGCCACAGTAAGCACTCATTAACAAATTGCCCAAAGAGGCAATAAATACCCTATCTTACAGATTGTTGATAAAACTTGATTGTTTTTACATTCAAATAATATTTAGAGAATTATTTTTAATCATCAAATGTTAGATGTTATTAGATGTGTATATATATTATTTCCTCTAGTATTTAGGCTAAACCCTATTAATCAGAAACCAACTATTTGCCTACCAGTGAAATCATGTTAATTCAGTATTAATTATCTTTACCGCTATCGTGTCTGTAATCTATGATCTGATATTTAATTATATACTGAAGTAACTATATAGCCATACTTGCGAATAGAACATATGGCTCATAGCTTCCTCAACATGCTTTACCTAATTGGCTTCGACTGGGGATTGAGGCTATAATGAGCCATCATGAGGACAGTTTATGGACAATCTCTAAGATAGGGTTGCTTTGCCCCTTTGAGCAACTTGTTAATGAGAACTTATTCACCCCTCCAGAGGTTGTTTAACACAATTGTGGCCAAGGTAAGTATAAACAAAAAGAATGCCAGCTGACTCACCCACTGGTGAGCGAGATAATAAAATAATCCCATAATCCATTTACGGTTCAGTGCAATTAAGATTCAGATAATGAAAATTGTAGTCCAGGATTTAATGACCCAAACTTTATTATGTCCTCATTAAATTCCATGGTGTCCATGAAAAGGAACAACATTTGTTTTACGCAGCAGAAGGAGGGGGTAGGAGAATAAGAAGTCGTTTGGAGCAGATATCCCATGAGGGAGAGGAAACACAGATATTACCGCCAGACCGGAATTTACAGAGTGTCATCATTTTAACTCCAATTATAATGTCACCTACAGATATTGTCATCCTTGTCAAAGGTCTAAACTGTGACTTAATTTGGAATTTTGCTCTGTTCAACACCATTAAAGATGTCAACAGCTTTACAAGGCTCTTGGTGGTAAAAAAGCATTTATTTTCCATGGAACAACATGCTGCAAGCCAGTACACTTCTAGTTCCTCACATATTATGAACAACTGTGAAACAAAAGTTAACCCCTTACAATAATGCCAATAGCCTATGTGACTATAAATCAGATATCTAATAAATCATGCTCTGGCATTAATAACTGGACTACCGCAACAATACAGTTCAGCGCCATAAAAGGATTGTTGCATATCTCTCCTCCACACTTATTCACTCCTCATCCAACCGCCTCCAAGACTTCTCCCGAATATCCCCCATCCTCTGGAATTCTTTGCCCCAACACGTCCGACTATCAACCACATTCAGATGCTTCAGACGGAACCTGAACATCCATCTCTTCCGGAAAGCCTACATCCTGTACTGACCCTGCTGCCTCCTCATCACTACCGGAGATAATGCCTCACCAACACCGGAGCTCCTGCAACCCTCAACCTACTGTCTCAATTCCTCATAATCCTGTAGAATGTATGGGTCCTCGCCCCCATGTATCAGTCTGTAATTGTTAGTTTGTTTACTGTAAGTGATATCTGTAATTTGTATGTAACCCCTTCTCATGTACAACACCACGGATTCAATGGTGCTATATAAATAAATAATAATAATAATATAACGAAAAGGCACACAAAAAATTACCACATAACAAAGTCTTTATTAAAGCACATAAAACCAATAAAATGCATGTGAGCCAGTATACCTGGTAGTGAGCCAAAATATGAGTGACAACACAGCCTGACAGGAAACTGTATTGTAATAGCAGCAGCCAAGTTATAACATATGGTAGGCATGGTCATAGGCATATTAGATGGACCATGATATTGTGGTGTGGTTGCCTACCAAATGTTATCACTTAGCTGCTGCTATTACAATACAGTTTACTGTCAGGCTGTGGTGCCACTCATATTTTGGCTCACTACCAAGCATACTGGCTCACATGCATTTTATTGGGTTTATAAATTTGTGTCTTATGTCTTTCAATAAAGACTTTGTTGTATGGTAGTTCTTTGTGCGTCTTTTCTTTATATGCTCCATATTATGGACAATGATGCATCTATGCTTTTCATGGAACCGAACGCTTTACTTACAATGCTAGCTCTTCAGGATACAGATGACGATTCAAATAAAGTCCAGGACAAATATATTCATGTTGTTCCATCTAGCCAGGATATTTTTCAGACTCTAGTTAAATCCTGTTTAAGGATGCTACATGAAAAAACTAAATCAATGACGCATCACAGCAATTTGATTGGTAGCCAATTTGAAGCCTTTAAAGATTTACAGTTTAATTATAATTTAACAAAATGACGGTCTGTCCAAGGAGGATGTGTGGTTGCTCTTGATACTGCCTTCTACTGTAATCAGGTTTGGGCCATTGTTCGTGACATGCCCATTTTTGAATCATTAAGATCTGATCTCAGCATGTCACTTAAATGTGAGTTGTCCTTATGCTTAAATGAAGATTAATTCTGCCAAAATCAACAAGGATAAGTTTCCACCACCCCTTTGCCTTATAATTTCTGTTTGAAAACCTGCAACCCTTAATTCCCAAAACCCCAGTTTATCCCAGGTTATCTGCAGTGTTGAGGGTTTTTGACACTTTTCACTGGCAACAAGAGTTTTCTTTTGCAGCCTGCGATGTAATAAATCTTTATTCATCTATCCCCTACTCATTGGCCATGACAGCAATTATATACAATTTTGACAAATATAGCCATTATTCCATACTTTTGAAACAGTTTATTCTTTCTTCATTATAGTTTTTATTAAATTACAATTTTTTTATGTTCCAATCAGATTTTTTCTTCCAAGCATTGGGTGCCCCAATGAGGTTCAAAATCCTCTACGTCTTTGGAAATATTGTTCATGTCACGATGGGAAAAATGTGACAATTTTTCTAACACCAATTTGTTTTTTCTGGTATAATTTTGTATGGTAGATACAGGGATGATTTGCTGCTCAATTGGAAGGGGGACATAATTCTTTGTCTAATTTTGTGTAATATCTAAAGACAAACCAATGCAACGTGTGATTTACAAGCGACATTCCGTCAAATCAGGTTCCTTTTTTAGATGTATTACTCATTGGTAACAATAACACACAAAAAGATGATACTTCCCTGTATAGAAAGGATATTTCTGGTAATATAATTTTGTTGTCTTCCAGTTTGCACATAAAACATACTATCCAGGCTATTCCTAGAGGTGAATATACTAGGGCGAGATGCATCTGCTCCAGTGAAGAAAGTTTTTTTTTTTTTTATGAGAGTTCCATTGTCAGTAAAAGGTTATTTGATAGGGGATAAAATAGAACCAATATTAAAGGGAACCTGTCACCTGAATTTGGCGGGACTGGTTTTGGGTCATATGGGCGGAGTTTATGGGTGTTTGATTCACCCTTTCCTTACCCGCTGGCTGCATACTGGCTGCAATATTGGATTGAAGTTCATTCTCTGTCCTCCATAGTACACGCCTGCACAAGGCAAGATTGCTTTGCACAGGCGTGTACTATGGAGGACAGAGAATGAACTTCAATCCAATATTGCAGCCAGCATGCAGCCAGCGGGTAAGGAAAGGGTGAATCAAACACCCGAAAACTCCGCCCATATGACCCAAAACCAGTCCCGCCAAATTCAGGTGACAGAGTCCCTTTAAACATGCCTGCAGAGATGTTATCAATATACCATGTAGTGAACTACTACAGAAAAAACAAAGGAGATAGGACTTTCTGGATTCACTTTCCTCCCATCACATTTTCTACAGCATACAGTTCTCAATATGATGAGATAAAGAAAATCATTCTCAAATACCTCTCTAATGCCAATCAGGATAAAGTCTTAAGGTACCTTCACACTCAGCGACGCTGCAGCGATACTGACAACGATGTCGATCGCTGCATCGTCGCTGTTTGGTCGCTGGAGAGCTGTCACACAGACAGCTCTCCAGCGACCAACGATGCCGGTAACCAGGGTAAACATCGGTTACTAAGCGCAGGGCCGTGCTTAGTAACCCGATGTTTACCCTGGTTACCATCGTAAAAGTAAAAAAAACAAACAGTACATACTCACCTTCCGCTGTCTGTCCCCGGCGCTCTGCTTTCCTTCACTGACTGTGAGCACAGCGGCCGGAAAGCAGAGCGGTGACGTCACCGCTGTGCTTTCCGGTTGCCCGGCGCTCACAGCCAGTGCAGAGAAGCACAGCGCCGAGGACAGACAGCGGAAGGTAAGTATGTAGTGTTTGTTTTTTTTACTTTTACGATGGTAACCAGGGTAAACATCGGGTTACTAAGCGCGGCCCTGCGCTTAGTAACCCGATGTTTACCCTGATTACCAGTGAAGACATCGCTGAATCGGCGTCACACACGCCGATTCAGCGATGTCTGCAGGAAGTCCAGCGACGAAAAAAAGTGCTGGACTTTCTGCAGCGACCAACGACATCACAGCAGGATCCTGATAGCTGCTGCCTGTCAAACTGAACGATATCGCTAGCCAGGACGCTGCAACGTCACGGATCGCTAGCGATATCGTTCAGTGTGACGGTACCTTTATGCACCATTATTCAGGGTGGATGAACATGAATAGATAAAAGAGGCTGAAAAACAGGCAGCATGTTATCTCCAATTTAACCCACCAACTTCAAATTCCCACCTAGTGGCAGCCAATCAAAGGATTTTACAAATGCCTATGTAATAGGTGTAACGTCTGCAGTTTTGTCGTTAACAAAAAGCGATCTTTTTCTTAAAAAATATATGTATATATTACATCTAGTCTTTTATTACCTGAGAATCCAACCATATCATCTATTGAATAAAGTGTCAGGCAGGTAATGTTAGCTATATAAGTTACACCACTAGAAAGAATATCTGAACATATTATCAATATCAATGGAAACAATCATAGTTATTCGGGAGCAGACAAACATTATATTACTACCCATAAAGGAGATATATTACATATTTCCTTCTATAGCATTGAAGAAATTGCCTTCCCAATTAGAGGTAGAAATTGACAGAAACAACTACCTTTAAGGCCGGTTTCACATTTGCGTTTGTGTCCGCAGCGTTTCTACCGCATATATCTGCATGCATTGTGTATTCCTATATATAACATTAGGAACGCATACGTTTGTGATTGTTCGCATTTTACCACGATTGACGATGCATGTGTCGTTTTGTCGTTTGCGGCTTGGCGCGGAAATGCAACATGTATTAATTTTTAGAGGCGTCAATTTGCCACCTGGTAACGCATGCGGTTGATTACCCAAGGTTTGCGCCAAAAAAACGCATTGCTGTCTATATGAACGCATGCGTTCACAAGCACATGCGTTTGGTTGCGTTCGTGGGCGCATGGGTTTCAATTGAAAACAACATGTCTAGACACTGATAAGCCACCTCCCACATAGTAGGTGATAAAGGGAGGTAGTGGGCATTTGCAGGTCACTACTCAGCAGACACTAAAGCAGAGCAGACAGACACAAGCACCTTGGAGGAAACCAGACTCTGAACAATGTGAGTATATCCTAGCCAATGCCTTTATTTTCAATTTTCTGTCTCTACATGTCCTAATTTCTGCCATTTCTTTCTTTCTACATGCATCAGAATGTCTTCTTCTTCTGCTTCTTCTCATGAGGAGTTTATTCCTGGGCTGTCGGAAGTCGAGCATGTCAGTGAGGTGAGTACTTGCCTCGTCCGATTGGTAAGTATTCACTGTCACATCCACACATGGGCCAATTTTTGTTTTTCATTTTTTAGAGCTCTTCTTCATCTGCGGCAGAGACTGGGCAGGAGCAGCGGAGTCAAGGTCGGGTTGAAAGATGGCAGCGGGTACGTATACAAGGCTGACTGTTTACTGTATCCTCACTTTAGTATTCTTGAATCTTCCTTTCTTTCCATTCGTATTTCTTTACTTTTTTCTTCTGGAATCCTTTTGTATGTTGAATTTCCTATTCATGCCATTTCTCAGCATCTTTTTTCTTTCTTTTCCTTATGTTAATTGACCAAACTTTAATGACTTTATTTATTTTTTAGGTTTCACAACGGGAGGATGATCTCATAGAGAATGAACTCCTCATCGCCCTGGTCCAGGAGCGAGTCCCATTGTGGGACACCCGGGATCCACTGCACTCAAACAACGTCACATTGTGGTGCCTATGGAATGAGGTGGCCAAAGAGCTGTGGGATGGCTGGGACAATGCCCTGACTCCGGTCCGAAGTGCATTTGGTAAGTATTGCACTGCAGTGTGAAGCAGCAGAGACCTTGGCCATGCTCACTCAACTGCGTGTGATGAAAGAAACTCTCAGGAGTTTCTCTCATCACACACAGTTGTGTGAGCACGGCCCAAAGTCCTTTTCTGACCAAAATGTTTTTTTAACAGTGGGCAAAGTCAAAACACGTTGGCGTTCGATTAAGGACCGCTTCAACAAGGACCTGCGTCAAGAGAGCCGTGTTCCCAGTGGTTCAGGAGCAAGAATCCGAAAATACAAATACCATCACGTTCTGGCATTTTTTAGACCGGTCCTTGCTCAGAGAACATAAGTATTTCTCCTGTGCATTTGGATGTGTTGTATTGCCATACTATGTATGTTTCTATTCCACAGGATTTGGCGTCTTGTTAATTTTTGGTATTAATTTTCTTTTTCCTTTTTTCACAGCACTTGGATCACTACTGTTGGCCCAGGTTCTGGAGCGGTCTTTCATCCAACAGCCGCGGACCTATCCCAGCTATCCAGCAGCGCAGCTGCAAGTGGGCCTTCCACACTAACTGGAGACCAGAGAGCTGGTCCATCAGGTCTTCCCCTTTCGCAGTCCTCTTCCACTGCCCCTTTTTTGGGGGGCCTCCTCCTGGCAGCGGCAGAGGGCTTTGGACAGGTCACTCATGCACGAGTTTTTGCACTTGAGCTCGGTTTTACACGAAGCAATCAAGGCTTTGGGTGACCGAATGGATGTTTCACATAACCTCTTGAATGCACGTATCCAGGAGGTCACCAAAAGTCTTAATCAAGTGAAAGCCGACCTCCAGAGGCTAGCTCATCATTTTTTTAACCAAATTGAGCAGGGCATGTCGGAACACCTTACTCCTGATCTCCAGCTGAGTGTCATGCAGGTCTGCAATGCTGCTTATGTGCAGGCTATGCAGCAGAGTCAGTATTTTCAGCAGACAGTGGCGGCATATCCAACTGTGCCTTCACTGTCACGATTAACTTCAATGCCGACCTCTGCTGCATACCACTGCACGGCCACCTCAATTCCTTCCACAGGCGGACACCACTACAGCACCAGCACCATGCCGAGTGCAGTTGGACATCCCACCGCCACCACCGTGACAACCGCTGCTCCTGCTTGGACCTTCTCCACTGACACCATGATGCAGCAGGACCCTGGCATGGCTTTCCGTACCGCCACCACCACGATGCAGCAGGACCCTGGCATGGCTTTCTGTACCGCCACCACCACGATGCAGCAGGACCCTGGCATGGCTTTCTATACCGACACCACCACGATGCAGCAGGACCCTGGCATGGCTTTCTTTACTGCCACCACCACGATGCAGCAGGACCCTGGCATGGCCTTCCGTACCACCACCACGATGAAGCAGGACCCTGGCATGGCTTTCCGCTCCACAAGTGCTATGAACTCTGGCATGGCTGCATGCTCTATGAGCACTATGGACTCTGGCATGGCAGCACGCTCCACGAGCACTATGGACTCTGGCATGGCTGCACGCTCTATGAGCGCTATGGACTCTGACACGGTGCAACCGGACCCTGACAGGTCACCCACTACCACGCCACACCATATCTGCCCACCAATACCTCACAGATCCCGTCAAAATAAAAAAAACACACAAAAAAACAGAGAACTGTTACATCACGAAGTACATTCCAAAAAACACGACAGGTGTCTGCAACTATTCCAGACAGGGTGGATATTCCAAGCCGGTATTGGAAGTGGAGGGATGATAAACTCTCTCCGGTTGCCAGAAATCTGTAAGAAAAACAGAAACAAAAAAAATTACAATCTATTCTATTTATGGTGTGTTTACGCTAAAAAAAGATAGGTAAATAGCCAAAACATACATGTCTGAAGACACAAAATTTGGACTGTCATTGGTTTGGATTTGTAACGTACCTTAATGTAACCAGCAGACATTCCTCTGGTGGAATTGCTCTACGGAGCTGGGTGTCCTGTCTCCGTATGGTTCCTTGGACACGAGCAAGCAAATCCCGGAATGAGTCTTGCGACATCCTTGTATATTCATGGAATTTCTCAGGGTTGGCATTAAGCTCGCCATACAGCGTGTGATAGGCTCCCCGGCTCTCATGTAGTTCGATTATGGGGTGTCTCCAAAAACGCTGACGTTGTCTCCTTCTCCATCTTTCGCGATTTCTGTCTTGCTCCCAAGCAAAAGCACAGGCAAGAAACAGCTTGATGCTTAAATCCAGGTTGAAATAAAAGCTCTCCATGCGAAGATCCATCATGACACAGGATACAGGAGCAAAATCTGAATATTACAGCTGTTCAGGGGTCTATATAAAGAAATACCATAATACACGCCCTCTGTAGTCCCATTGGCGGTGTCTGGTTATCTAGATTTTTCTCTTGGGAAATTTCTCATCATGTGCACAAATTGCACAAAAAATGCAAACGCAAGAAAAAACGCATATGAACGCGTACAAACGCGGCGTTTTTTTAACCGCATGCGTTACCGCATGTGTCTAAAAAATGCTGCATTTGTACACGTTTATATGCGTTTTTTCAACCACTTGCGGATGCGGATTAAACCCTGCAGATTTAAACGCAAATGTGAAACTAGCCTAAGAGAGGTGTATTGGATCTTAACAATAGATACCAAATACCTTAAATGAATTAACTGCAGTGGGGAAAATAAGTATTTGATCCCTTGCTGATTTTGTAAGTTTGCTCACTGACAAAGCCCTGAACAATCTATAATTTTAAGGGTAAGTTAATTTTAACATTGAGAGATAGAATATCAAAAATATAATCCGGAAAATCACATTGTATAAATTATATAAAGCAGCAGACGTTTTTTGTAGTTGATGATGAGGTTTACACACATGTCAGGAGACATTTTGGTCCTCTCATTTTTGCAGATCATCTCTAAATCATTAAGATTTTGAGTCTGTCGCTTGGCAACTTGGAGCTTCAACTCCCTCCATAAGCTTTCTATGGGATTAAGGTCTGGAGACTGGCTAGGCCACTCCATGACTATAATGTGATTCTTTTTGAGCCACTCCCTTGTTGCCTTTGCTGTATGTTTTGGGTCATTGTCTTGCTGGAAGACCCAGCGATGACCCATTTTTAATGTCCTGGCAGAGGGAATAAGGTTGTCACTCAGGATTTTACAGTACATGGCTCCATCCATTCTCCCATTGATGCAGTGAAGTAGTCCTGCGCCCTTAACAGAGAAAAAAAACATATTGATTCCACCTCCATGCTTGACAGTGGGGATGATGGTCTTTGGGTCAAAGGCAGCATTTCTCTTCCTCCAAATACGGCGATTGAGTTAATGTCAAAGACCTCATTTTTTGTCTCATCTGAACACAGCACCCTCTCCCAATCACTCACAGAATCATCCAGGTGTTCATTGCCAAATTTCAGACAGGCCGGCACATGTGCCTTCTTGAGCAGGGGGGCCTTGCGGGCACTGCAGGATTTTAAACCTTTACAGCGTAATGTGTTACTAATGGCTTTCTTTGTGACTGTGGTCCCTGTTACCTTGAGATCATTAACAAGTTCTCCCCGTGTAGTTTTAGGCTGATCTCTCACCTTCCTCATGATCAAGGATACCCCATGAGGTGAGATTTTGCATGGTGCCCCAGACTGATGTCGATTGACAGTCATTTTGCATTTCTTCCATTTTCTTACTATGCACCAACAAGTGTCTCATTCTCACCCAGTGCCTTACTTATGGTTTTTGTAGCTCATTTCAGCTTTGTTCGGGTCTATGATTTTGTTCCTGACATCGTTATAAAGCTCTTTGGTCTTGTCCATGTTGTAGAGGTTAAAATATGACTGACTAATTGAGTCTGTGGACAGTAGTTTGGTGATAAGGTGATAAAGAGCGTCTAACTGGTCTGTAGGAGCCAGAACTCTAAAGGTACCTTCACACTGAGCAACTTTACAACGAGAACGACAACGATCCGTGACGTTGCAGCGTCCTGGATAGCGATCTCGTTGTGTTTGACACGCAGCAGCGATCGGGATCCCGCTGTGACATCGCTGGTCGGATCTAGAAGTCCAGAACTTTATTTGGTCATCAGGCCGGCGTGATTCGTCATGTTTGACAGCAAAAGCAATGATGCCAGCATTGTTTTTACATGGAGCTAACAACCAGCGAGAACGATAAGTACGTCACTGGATCGCTCCTGCATCGTTCTGGTGTTGCCGTGTTTGACGTCTCTACAGCGACCTAAACAGCGACGCTGCAGCGATCGGCTCGTCGTCTATATCGCTGCAGCGTCGCTGAATGTGATGGTACCTTTAATGTTTGGTGGGGGATCAAATACTTATTTCTCACTGCAAAATGCAAATACATTTATATAATTTATACAATGTGATTTTCTGGATTTTATTTTTTATATTCTATCTCTCATTGTTAAAATTAACCTACCCTTAAAATTATAAACTGTTCATGTCTGTCAGTGTTCAAACTTACAAAATCAGCAAGGGATCAAATATTTATTCTCCCCACTGAATAGAATTATCTGATTTATATTTGTTAGGTATAATGTCCATTTCATTTCTATTTTCCTGTTGGCATTTTCTTTGTATGTTGCCATGCGGATAACACTCGCTTTATACTGAATATGAATTACGGGAATCATCTTTGCTAAGAAAGTTTCCTTTGGACCTAACACAGCCGATATTTCTATAATGACATAAAATTGTGCAATTGCGATTGGTTCCCTGTTTATATATATATATATATATATATATATATATATATATATATATATATATATATATCTCCCATATAACCTTGATATCTATGATTAAAGGTGTATTGTACAACAGAAATGTGTCAGCTTTGAAGTTTATTTTTAACCATATTTTAATTGTGCTAACCAAAGTTTAATTTCACCTGTATGGTGTGCTAGAAACTACCTTTTCCTTTTCTTCGTCAAGCTGCAATCAACAAGAGATACAGCACCCACCGGTCCAATCCACTGCTATAGATCTTTGTATATTTTGAGCGTGACTGGTTCCAAACTTCCCTCCCCTTCTCCTTCCATTTTCTCAACAATGGTTTTGATTGTAAAGTTGGTTGTGCTCAAAGTAAGGTTGCAGCAATAGTCAAAATGAAGTGTTTTTTCCCTTCAATTTCCACCATTGATTTGTTAATATACAGTAGTTTGGATTGTTAATTAATAATACTGAACTGCTATTCATCATGCAAACAAAACAGTAATAATTACCTTTTGCACTGCTATCTACTGAATATGAATCATTGTGCTGGGCAAATACACAAATATGAGCCAAATAAGACAAACTATGACCAAAGAGGAGTACACTTCTTGTACTCTTTTAAAGCAGAACTGTCATCAGATTTAACAATACACACTACAAATATCATTAAATAAATCTTTAAGAATTGATGGTATTGGTATACTTATGTAAAACCATCATAACAGAATGTATTTATAATCTTGATTAGGTATGAGCGAACAAGAACTTTAACAAGAACACAGACTTTTCCCAGGAAGTTTACTCAAACTCAAAAATATTTTCCGGATCTGTGCTTTCCTTATCATCTCCCGCCTCGACTACTGCAACCTCCTACTCTCTGGACTCCCCTCTAGCACTCTGGCACCACTCCAATCCATCCTACACTCTGCTGCCCGACTAATCTACCTGTCTACCCGCTATTCCCCAGCCTCTCCCCTATGTCAAGCCCTTTACTGGCTTCCTATCGCCTAGAGACTCCAGTTCAAAACCCTCACAATGACATACAAAGCCATCCACAACCTGTCTCCTCCATACATCTGTGACAAGGTCTCCCTGTACCTACCTACATGCAACCTCCGATCCTCTCAACACCTCCTTCTCTACTCCCTTCTCATCTCTTCTTCCCACAACCGCATGTAAGTGTGGCACCCCTAGGGGTATTTGCCACAAAAATAGTTACTGACAGTAAATACAAATACTAAATTAGCAAGACTGCACTACCACCTCCGGCCAGAAGGGGGAGCTCCAGAGACTCCCCTTGATCCATTCTGGTCTGAGAGAAGAAATGGCAGTTGGGCTAAGGAGCTGATAGTGAGAGGTCATACAGCTGAATTTCTAACAGCCCTATGACGGTTTCCAGGCCCAAATCACCGGCCTGAGGAGAAAAGGGACAGAGAAAAAGGACATTGTGAGAACCGGGTAGCATTAATCACTACCCAGAACAGGCGCAAAGACGGATACCGGATCCGTGGCTGTATTCATGATATATAATACAGCAACCGGAAAAACGTGAGGTGATATCAGCTTCACTAGGGCCGGACGCAGCAACAGACACAGAGTTCAGCGGTACTCCTGGAGGGGGTAAGCCGATAAAAGGACTCGGGTTGCCCGTCGAACCAGGGCCCAGAGGGGACAGATTGGGCCGGCAGCCAGTTCACATACAGCAGCAGGGCTACACAGAAATTGCGCACAATAAGAGGCGAAGACCCCGGCAGGGTCAAAGTAACTCAGAGTTCCCATACAGACTCCGGTGACAAGACTGGTTGTAAATCCTTTTATGTTAAAGTAAACTGGTTAAACGTTTCAGTGCCTCAGTCTTTCATTTGGACAATAGCCATCTATCCAGGATCGGGATCGTCACCGCTGGGAGAACCTGCTGCTGATCAAGTAAGTGCCTGTCCCCTCACGATACCCCTTACACTGTGCATTGCCTGAGGCCACAGCACCGGGTCAAGCCAACCGTGACATCCCCCTCAAGAGACAGACCCCATTGGTCCGGTGCTGGGTATCCCGGTCTCTTGGGCATCACAATTGGCGTCACGAACAGGATCTAGCCAGCCCGTATACCGGGTATTGTGTGCCGTGATTGGAGCCCAAAACTGTGAAAACTTGGATGAAAAATCTTGAAAATTGACTTTATTAAAGAAAAATCCATTCCCCATTGAAAACTATTGAAAGTGACTTTTCCCCATTGGTTATAATGGAGTAAAGATGGCCGCCATCCCCTGAGGTAATCACTTCATAACCGTTAGGCACGAGACTGTTAATTGAGCTACGCCATCACCTGAGCCCCAGTCTAACTGAAAAACTTCAGAATCCGCCGTTACAGAGCGCGGTGGGTGGGAGCAGCAGGGGGCGTGTCATTGTGGGCGGCACCAAGCTGAGCGCTCTGACATCAGAGCAAGGGGAAAATCGATCCTGCTGCACAGCGGAACGAATCTACACTATCCCGACGGAAGCGGAGGACCGGAAGGGTCCGGATTAACTAAGGGGGCACAGTATGTCGCAGCACGGAGACGCCGCAGCACCCGGCGACGCTAATGCAGCTGAAAGACAGAGTGTCGATAGAGAGTCCGGTAGCGCAGCGGTGCAAGGAGTGGCGCCCATCATGCCGGTGCTGATGCCATATACCCCAGGTGGCCCGTGGCTTCCAATGTATGAAGGTGAGCCTAATACCCTTGACGATTTCAGAGAAAAGATGCTGGCCCATTTTGACATGTTCCCCGTGGGTGAAGTTCAGCGTGTTAGTCTCCTGATGATGCAGTTAAGTGGCCATGCTAAGCGAGAAGTCACAGCATGGGCAGCTGATGTAAAAGGCACTGTTGAACGCATATTTGCTGGATTAAAAGCTACATTTGAAACCACTGCCAGCAGCAAAGCTAAAGTACGATTCTTTAATTGCAAACAAAAAGTTAATGAGGGCGTGAGAGACTTTGCCTTAAACCTGCAGGAAGCCCTTAAATCACTTACACTGGCTGAACCCATTTTTAACACCGGAGCGGATAAACTGCTAAGAGATCAATTTATTGAGGGACTCTACACCCCTTCTCACCGGGGGCATGTGAGCATGCTTGTTTTTAAGAACCCTGAATTGACATTTGCCCAATTAAAGGAGAGCATTATACGTCTCCAGCTGGCAGAGGCACCTCGGGATCAGGAGCCTGCGCAACTCATGGCAGAGGCTCCTCAACAACATGGAGTACCAGTGACATCAGCTATGTCCGGGGCCATTGCTAAGCCCCTGGGGCCCAGTACTAATGAGGCTCTTCAACAAAAGCTTGACTCTTTAACTGATGTTGTTGCTTCAATGGCTAAAACCATGCAGGAGATGAGAGGACCCAAGATGGAGTTGTCAAACCGTAGAGAAGGTGTTCCATGGATGAGACCCCGGAGATACCCGACATGGAGAGGACGACCCCGCGACCGCTACCAACCGGATGGACAGCCCATTTGCCGCCGTTGCCAGCAGCCAGGCCACTTTGCACGAGATTGTGACTTAAACAGGAATCCCCTGGGCTTCGCAGGAATGAACTTTCAAGGCCCAACACCCTGGCACGACAGGTACATCGGAGGACGACCCATTATCCCTATCGTGCTTGACGGAATGCCCCTCAACGCTTTGCTGGACACAGGTTCCCAGATTTCATCTATACCGTATATCCTTTATAAGAGGTACTGGGCTGATGCAGATATTGATAAAGGGCCCTCTGATATTGAACTAGATATATGGGCCAGTAATGGTAAGTTGGTACCGAAACTAGGATTCAGGGAGATGACCATAAAGATTGGTAAAGTAGAATTGAAGAAACAGGGTATAATTGTTGTTGATGTTGACGGACGGAACTGTGAACCAACTGTATTGATAGGAATGAATGTGTTAGAGAACTGCTTTTCCGAAGTCATTTCTGTCTTACAGCAAATTGCTGAAACTGCCCAATCCTGCCAGCAGAGAGTTCTTCGGAGGGAAATAAAAGTATTGATGTTAAGGCAACAGGTAGAAGTTGCAGGTGGAGAAATCGGCAGTGTGAGGGTAAGTGATTCAACGTCTATTGTAATCCCACCAAAAACAGAAATGCTGGTATGGTGTAGAGCAGCCATTGGTACTAAGGGACGAGATTATCAAGCCTTAATAGAACCAGTGTACACCGACAGCAGGCCCACTATACTCACAGCACGAGGGATAGTCGAGGTACACCGGGGACGAGTGCCAGTACGACTTTTGAACTGTGGAGAGGAAGAGGTCACTTTGCCAAGGTATGCTACAATGGCAAAGCTATATACTGTTGACAACAATGCCATCACAACCATTGAGCCCTTAGAACCAAACTGTCAGGTGGAAGGCAATGGCTCAGATGGAGAAATGGAGGATTGGTGCCAACAGCTACACGTGGGCATAAATTCAACACCTACCCATCAAAAACAAGGGGTGTATAGGCTAGTGACGGAATATGAACAAGTCTTCAGTAAACACCCATTGGACTTCGGACGGATAGAAGGGGTAGAACACACAATCCCCACAGGTGACCATCCCCCAATAAAAGAAAGATATAGACCCATACCGCCCGCTCACTATCAATGTGCAAAAGATATGCTGAGGGAAATGAAACAGGCCGGGGTAATAAGAGACAGCTGTAGCCCCTGGGCGGCCCCTCTAGTGATTGTCAAAAAAAAGGACGGAACCATGAGAATGTGCGTAGACTACCGAAAGATTAATAACATCACCCATAAAGACGCCTACCCCTTGCCTAGGATAGAAGAGTCCTTAACTGCTTTGAAATCTGCTAATTATTTTTCCACCTTAGACTTAACAAGCGGGTATTGGCAAGTCCCTGTGGCTGAGAGAGATAAGGAAAAGACGGCATTCACCACACCAATGGGTCTATGTGAATTTAATCGCATGCCGTTCGGACTCTGCAACGCATCCGGTACCTTCCAGCGGCTGATGGAATGCTGCCTCGGACACAAGAACTTCGAGACCGTCCTCCTGTACCTAGATGATGTGATCGTCTACTCAAAGACTTACGAACAACACTTAATAGACCTGGCAGAAGTGTTCGAAGCCTTATGCAGGTATGGCATGAAAGTCAAGCCATCCAAATGTCACCTTCTCAAGCCAAAGGTACAGTACCTGGGACACATCGTGAGTTCGGAGGGAGTAGCACCAGATCCCGAGAAAATAAGCGCCATAAGGGATTGGCCAAGACCTACCAGCGCAAAAGAAGTGAGACAATTCCTGGGACTGGTGGGTTACTATCGCAGATTTATAAAAGGATTTACCAAGTTGGCAGCACCCTTGCAAGACACCTTGGTAGGGCAGACGAAGAAACCTTCAAACCGAAACCCTCCTTTTCAGTGGAACGATGAAAGGGAAGACTCCTTTGAACAACTAAAGAAGGCACTAACCGGAGAAGAGGTTCTGGCATACCCAGATTACCATCAACCTTTCATCCTCTACACCGATGCCAGTAATGTGGGATTAGGAGCGGTGCTGTCACAAAAGCAAGAAGGTCGGGAGAAAGTCATCGCCTTTGCAAGTAGAAAGCTCCGGCCTACTGAAAGAAATTCAGAAAATTACAGCTCCTTCAAATTGGAACTACTGGCAGTAGTTTGGGCTGTGACTGAACGTTTCAAACACTATCTGGCCGCTGCAGAATTTATTGTCTATACTGACAACAATCCGTTAACCCACCTGGACACAGCCAAATTAGGTGCGTTAGAACAGCGATGGATAGCCCGGTTATCTAATTACAACTTCATAATCAAGTATCGAGCAGGTCGCAAGAATGGAAATGCCGATGCCCTATCCCGGATGCCACACTTGAGAGATGTAGAAGAAGAAACGGGGGAGCTTGAAGAAGTTGAACTACCAGCCTTCCATCATCCCAAGACGAAACATCATCAGTCAAGTACCTATCAGAAACAACAAGAGGTGAATTTTAATCCGTTAGCACACCATAGATGGGCTGACACCCAAGACAGCAATCTGGCTGTGAAGTTGGTGAAGGAACTGTTAACTGAGCAAAGTGCATATCCCGATGAGGATGCCCCAGAAGAGACGCATCAACTCTGGAAAGAGAGAGGCAAAATGTTCCTGTATCAAGGGAAGCTCTGTAGAAGGTACACCAATCCGAAAACACATGAATTGGTTTGGCAGATTATCGTGCCTAAACAAGATGTGAAGATGGTCCTCGAAGCTTACCATAATGGTGCTGGTCACTTCGGTTGGAAAAAGTTAGAAGTACTTCTAAGAGAAAGATTTTATTGGGTCGGGATGAGAAAATCAATCGAACAGTGGTGCAGAAATTGTGGCCCGTGCAACCTCAGAAGAAACGATCAAAAGAACCAAAGAGCACCACTGCAGCCCATAATCACCAAACAACCACTTGAACTTGTAGCCATAGACCACGTGAAGTTAATACCAAGCCGGTCCGGCTATGTCTATGCCTTGACCATCGTGGACCATTATTCACGCTTCTTGGTAGTAGTACCCGTAAAAGATCTGACAGCAAAAACAGCAGCCAAAGCGTTCAAAACGTACTTTTGTAGACCCCATGGATATCCGGAACAGGTTCTCACCGACCAAGGTACAGCCTTTGAATCAGAGATCTTCAGAGAATTCTGTAATATGTATGGTTGCAAAAAGATCAGGACGACGGCCTATCATCCACAAACAAACGGCTTATGCGAGAAGATGAACCATATTGTAATAGACCTACTAAAGACTTTACCTGAGACAGAAAGGAATCAATGGCCAGAGAAATTGCCTGACTTGGTGGATCTGTATAATCATGTCCCGGTGAGCTCCACCAACTGCACCCCAGCTTATCTTATGCGTGCAAGACCCGGCCAATTACCAATCGATCTAGAAATGGGAATTCTGAAACCAGACGCAGAAGTTCAAGACTCCAATTGGGATATCATACGGCAAAAGCAGTATCGCCAAGTGCAAGAGAGTGTGGAAAGAAGCCTTCAGCAAACTAGAGAAAGACAAGAGCGAACTTTCAACCAGAATGCTCTAGCGACCCCATTAAGACCGGGTGATCAAGTGCTCAAGAGAAACCGTCGAACCAATAAACTAGGCAATCAGTGGGAAGCCGTACCCTACACAGTTTTACCAACAAGAATGGATAATCCTAAAATGTGTCTCATTAGCAAAAACGGAGGCTGAACATCTGTATTAGTGTCAAGAGACAATCTTAAATTGTGTCCGGAAGCATTGAAAGAGCCAGAAGTTGTCCAGCCAGAATCAGAAGTTATTCAACCCATACAGGTTCAACCAGTAAAGGAAAAAGAAGAGGAAATGTATCACACCTGTATAGGAGACTTTCCCAAAACCCTACTAACATACCATGGTGCAGTAGTGGTTCCCATGGTGGCCTTTTACCCAACACCGAACCCAATACCAGAAGTCCCAAGACAGGAAGAGGCTGACCCCGTACTACAGGAGGTTCCAGGCCAGGAAGAACAGATTCCTGATCAGAGTAATCCCATTCACGGTGGACTTGCCAACTCCATAGTTATGGAATTATCTTTAGCAGAGCGGGCAGATACTACATCTGCAGTAGACAGTAGTACTCCACATGAAGAGATACCGCTATTACGTAGATCACAGCGTAGTACCCAGGGTCAATTACCGGCCAGGTATACAGATTACCAACTATAAATCTCATAATGTGAATTGTATATATGTTATGCCGTATATAGTTAAACAGAAAATGTAGTATAGTCATTGTTATCAGTCTGCAACGTTTAAGCCCAGTACCTACAGAGACTTGTCTGTATGAACTTCTTGCATATTCTTGAACTTGTTATCAGCCCGGAGGCACTAAATCAAAGCTCCGGAAAGACTGCTTTTTGAACTTTGCTTTTTGCTCTTTTTGAACTTTCTTTAGACTTTATATTGACAACTTCGTTGGAAAAATGGAACTAAATTCCTGGACACAAAGTGCAGTGCCTTTCCTAGTACCTTCAAGGATAGGACTGTATTAATGGACGCTATTTGAAGTGACTTTTTACAGAACTCTATTTTTGTTTCCTTGAGTGGTTTTTGTAACTTTTCATTTTTAAGACTCTGTACATATTAATTGTTATTTCAAAATGTTATCGTCCCACAGTCCCGGAGTACTGTTCTTAACTAAGGGGGAATGTGGCACCCCTAGGGGTATTTGCCACAAAAATAGTTACTGACAGTAAATACAAATACTAAATTAGCAAGACTGCACTACCACCTCCGGCCAGAAGGGGGAGCTCCAGAGACTCCCCTTGATCCATTCTGGTCGGAGAGAAGAAATGGCAGTTGGGCTAAGGAGCTGATAGTGAGAGGTCATACAGCTGAATTTCTAACAGCCCTATGACGGTTTCCAGGCCCAAATCACCGGCCTGAGGAGAAAAGGGACAGAGAAAAAGGACATTGTGAGAACCGGGTAGCATTAATCACTACCCAGAACAGGCGCAAAGACGGATACCGGATCCGTGGCTGTATTCATGATATATAATACAGCAACCGGAAAAACGTGAGGTGATATCAGCTTCACTAGGGCCGGACGCAGCAACAGACACAGAGTTCAGCGGTACTCCTGGAGGGGGTAAGCCGATAAAAGGACTCGGGTTGCCCGTCGAACCAGGGCCCAGAGGGGACAGATTGGGCCGGCAGCCAGTTCACATACAGCAGCAGGGCCACACAGAAATTGCGCACAATAAGAGGCGAAGACCCCGGCAGGGTCAAAGTAACTCAGAGTTCCCATACAGACTCCGGTGACAGGACTGGTTGTAAATCCTTTTATGTTAAAGTAAACTGGTTAAACGTTTCAGTGCCTCAGTCTTTCATTTGGACAATAGCCATCTATCCAGGATCGGGATCGTCACCGCTGGGAGAACCTGCTGCTGATCAAGTAAGTGCCTGTCCCCTCACGATACCCCTTACACTGTGCATTACCTGAGGCCACAGCACCGGGTCAAGCCACCCGTGACATCCCCCTCAAGAGACAGACCCCATTGGTCCGGTGCTGGGTATCCCGGTCTCTTGGGCGTCACATAAGACTTCTCCCGTGATTCCCCCATACTCTGGAACTCTCTACCCCAACACATCAGACTCTCATCTACCATAGAAACCTTCAAAAAGAACCTGAAGACTCACCTCTTCCGACAAGCCTACAGCCTGCAGTGATCCTGAACTTACTGAACCACCGCACAACCTGCCCTACCCTCTCCTAGTGTTTCATCACCCATCCCCTGTAGACTGTGAGCCCTCGCGGGCTGGGTCCTCCCTCCTTATGTACCCATGTGCCTTGTTATTTGCTCATGTTTAATGTATTTGTCTATATTTGCCCCGTATTCACATGTAAAGCGCCATGGAATAAATGGCGCAATAGAAATGTATAATAATAATAATAATAACACTTGTTGAAAGGCTGAAGTGAAGCCAATCAAGCCAATCAGCAAGCTTTTAGGCTGTGGGCACTTCCAGAGCCATCACAGCCATGCCAAGTATTGGCATTGTTGTGAGTGTCTGGCACAGCAAGTGACACGGTCTGTATAAATACTGGATTATGGATTGCACCGCCATTTTATTCTAAGCCTGGTGTAGAGTGCCATAACAGCCTGGAGCAGCGAACTCTAACAGCCTCATGCAGCGTGCCCTAAAAGACTGGTGCACAATGCCATAGCAGCCTGGTGTAGAGTAGGGTTGAGCAACATTTCTTTTTATAGGATCGGGTCGGGTTTCACGAAACCCGACTTTTTCAAAAGTCGGGTCGAGTGAAATCGGCCGATCCTATAGAAAAGTCGGGGTCGGGGTCGGCCGAAACACGAAACCCAATGCAGTGCATTGGGTTTCTAATGGTTCCCAGGGTCTAAAGGAGAGGAAACTCTCCTTCAAACCCTGGGATCCATATTTAAGTGTAAAATAAAGAATCAAAATAAAAAATATTGATATACTTACCCTCGGACGCGCCCTGGTTCTCACCGGCAGCCTTCCTTCCTAAGAATGAGCGCCTGAAGGACCTTCGATGACGTCACGGCTTGTGATTGGTCGTGTGAGAGGTCACATGGGCGTCACTAGAAAAAAAACGACTGAGGGGCAATCTAATAACCATGTATAAGTATATAAGGGGACAATACAAATATCTAGCTGAGGATCTGTTTATACCAAGGAAGGAGACGGGCACAAGGGGGCATTCTTTGCGTCTGGAGGAGAGAAGGTTTTTCCACCAACATAGAAGAGGATTCTTTACTGTTAGGGCAGTGAGAATCTGGAATTGCTTGCCTGAGGAGGTGGTGATGGCGAACTCAGTTGAGGGGTTCAAGAGAGGCCTGGATGTCTTCCTGGAGCAGAACAATATTGTATCATACAATTAGGCTCTGTAGAAGGACGTAGATCTGGGGATTTATTATGATGGAATATAGGCTGAACTGGATGGACAAATGTCTTTTTTCGGCCTTACTAACTATGTTACTATGTTACTATGCCACTGTAAGAAGAGGGACTGTGCCGTGGATACCTTTCTTGTGCCAGGTCCGGAACTGTTGTGGCTGTCTCCTCTGCTGTCTGGGGGAAGGTTAAGAGACTGGACCAATCGTTGCAGTCGGAAACAGGGGGTGTAGCTAAGGGCTTACAGAAATAGACAGACTTGGCGGGAAGAGACAGCGTGCAGCAGGGGGACGTGAGTGTTCCGGCCCTTGAGCATCCGTTTAGCGCAGGCCTATGCTCGAACTTTCACCGACACTGCTGACAGAGACTGTGAGGAGGGACGAGAAGTATCCTCGTTGGTGACCACGAAGTGCAGTGTTGAATGTTCTGGGCTAGTGAGTACTGCGCGCGAGCTGCCAGAGAAACCGGGTGCAGGACTGTCCTCTGCACCCTGATTCACCAGTGTATGTCTGCCGAGTCACGTCGGGCTCAGACAGTGCTGTGGTCCATATTCCTCCAGCCACATCAGTACATGGACTAGGGGCTCAGCGGAAGGTACCGGAGACCAACCGCTGCCGCCAGAAGATGGATCATCGTTACCTCCAGGATCATATTGGACAAGCGCAGCATCAGCTATTGTTGGCGCCATCACTTGTTCCAGGATGACCATGTCTTGATAAGCATCTGGCAGGATAAGTTAACCCCCAAGAACTATTAATACCTTTTACACTGTTCCTTCAAATCCTGCACCTTATCTATATTTTTGAACTGTCTACCCAAACCCCAAGTTAACTTTTAACCTCCCTGCTTGGAGTACCTCAGTGTGAATTAAAATTGTTAACCCTTGCTTTGTCTCTTGTTCGTCACTGCATCCTGCAATCTCCTCACACCACAACAGCCAAGTTCACAGTTCCATAACACACTGGTGTAGAGTGCCATAAACTCTTGGTGTAAAGTGCTGTAATAGCCTTTTGCGGCGAGCCTTAACAGCCTTGCACACAGTGCTATGACATCCTGGGGTAGAGTGCCATAACAGCCTGTTGCAGGGAACCCTAACAGTGTAATAATCGTCACTTTCTTTTCTCTACTGTGCACAGGGCGAAAAAAAATGAGGAGAGCATGAAATAAGAAACTTGGAAGAGGCCGTGGTGCTGCTTGTGGTGGTGATGCAGCTGCTGAAAGGAGAGAACATGGCCATTATGTGCCTGCAAAGTGCCCAAATGAAACACCTTGCTCTGGTGCATGCAGGTGACATGACATTTTGTGCTATTTTGTAAGCCCGAGTACCACTGGATGAATGGTGAGGCACGAACATGTTGAGGTGGGTTTAGATTGGATGGCTGAGAGCAACTTAAGTTCCATTGTATTATCTTCTCCCTGGTCATCTGTTGAAAGGACCATGGTCATTTGGCTTGCATCTCACACCCTTGCAAATCAGCCAAGCAGTCTGAGCCTCACGTTATTCAGCAGTCACTTCTGCTTTTTGATGACTCCGCTGGGTGGGGTTTCCATGGGCCATTCACCTGGCACTGCCCCACAAGTGGAAAAAATTGAATGTACTGATGCCAAACCACTTGTTCAATTAGAGGATGAGTACCTGGGAGGATTAGTGCACACGGTCAGCAGACCACAGCAGCACATCACTGATGATGATGGTGAAACACAGGTGCCAACTGCTGCATCTTTATGGAGTGAGCAGACAAGCAAGAGGGCTGGGGTAAAAAGTAGATGGAAGATGAGGCCCTAGACTCTGCATGGAGTGAAAACCATCTGTGTGACATGCACGGTACGGAGGTAGAGTAGGTGGCCACACTTCCCCAACTGCACAGCGACCGGCCCTAGCCAGTACATCCTTTGCCACTGCACATGGCGCCAACGAACTGAGCACACCAAAGCCAGCTCAAATTACCTCTCTGGTGTGGCATTTCTTCAGATAATGTGTTTAGAATAAGAGATGGGTCGTTTGCTCATTGTAAAGCAAGAGTCTAAAGCGAGGCATAAATGTTCTGAACCTGAGCACCACCTGCACGACAAGACATCTAAATTTAAAGCAAGAGTTGCAGTGGAGTGCACACATGTAAAACCAGGGAAGCTCTGAAGCTCCTCCTGCTCCGTCTCCTGCTGCAGTCTTGGCCTCTTCAACAGGGCCACCTGGCTTACTGCAAAGAGAGGATGTGACAGCACCACCATGACCAGGAATGTCAACCAGCATCTCCACACCGTCCCATGGAAGCCTTCAGCTATCGATACCGGACCACTGGAGAGAAAGTAAGCCCTATCAAAAAAATAGCCCTGGTCCTGAACATCTTGGCATTTGAAAAGCTGCCATTATGGCTGGTGGAAACAAACAATTTTAAAAACCTTATGGTGTAGGCTGTCCCTCAGTACATGTTTCCCAGCTGCCACATCTTTTCCAAGTGGGCCATCCCTGCCCTGTGCACACATGTTGTGGACAAAGCCAGGTGTGCACTGTGCAACTCAGTCAGTGGCAAGGTCCACATAACCACCAGTATGTGGACCAGTAGGCACAGGCAGGGACATTATATCTCTCTAATTGGTCACTGGTAAATGTAGTGGCTGCTGAGCTTGAGCCAGAAGGCATTCTGGCACACATCCTACCACCTTTGTGGATTTTTATACATTTCTCTGTCCATGTTGCTTACTCCACTTCTTGCACAGCATCCTCATCCAGTCAGGATAGCACCAGCAGCACCCACCAACTTCAACACATCCAAGGGAAATGAGAGAAGGTTGTTGTTAAACTCATCTGTTTGGAGGAAAGATCCAACACTGTACAGGAGCAGTGGACAGGGATCAAACAACAGTCCTGTGAGTGGTAGGTGCTGCTGAACCTCAAGCAGGGTCTGGAGGTGTGTCATAAGGGATGAAATCTCGTAGCAGCTCTGGGCCTAGCTGGTTTGACACACATCCCTGCAAGTGCATCTGCTCAATTTGGTGGTGAAGAGCTTCTCTAAAAATTACCCCAATATGTCAGAGCTGCTGGCGAAAGTGCGGTTCATCTGTGCACGCTTTCGGCATTCTCAACCTGTTGCTGCTTAACTGTCTGTGCTATAGCATTATTTCTGCCTTCCTACTCACCACCTCATATGCGACGTACCCACAAGGGGGAACTCCACCTTGCATATGTTGGTTAGATTGTGCGAGCAGCAGCAGGCAATAGCGGAGTTTCAGCACACATGGGTGAGTCGCTTAGCGGAACAACACCACATCACCACTAATTAGTTGTCTCCATGTGGGACTTGTGTGCCGCGTTGCGCTGCTTCGAGTACGCCAGCAACCTGGCAAGCTCTGATGATGCCATCATCAACGTTAGTATCCCACTTCTATGCCTGCTTGAAAATGCTTCATGCGATGATCAATGATGTAGTGGGACAAGAGGAAGAGGAGAAGGAACAGGGACAATTCATCCCATTTACAGGCATGTCATCCACACATGGCTCAGAGGGTGGGTTCCTGTACCAACAGTGGCAAGGTAAACAACTGTCAAGCCAGGAAAAAGTATTGGTTCCCACTACACCACCTCATAAGGTTTAACATGGCCAAAACATGGAAAACTTTCCTCAGCACACCACAACATCCGGCAACACCATTTTATCAGCAGACAGCATTTGAACAACATGATGGAAGACTACGTTTTCACACATCTACATGTACTGAGTGATGGGTCTGCCCAATTGGCCTGAGATTGGCAAGAGTACTGATGGAACGAGTATGTAGCACGGCAGGGTGTGTGATCAAAGACAGGCACATCCGATGATAGAAAGCCAACCTGGGCTAGGTCACATTCATTAAAATGAACCAGGTGTCGATCCCACAGGACTTCTCCATACTTTTGGCTGAATAGAGAAATGAACCAGCTGCATCCAGATATTATTATATTCCACAGAAGCTTGTTCATTTTTTTTATTTGCCATTCCCAATATTTTTGGGCCTCCTAAAATTAAATGACAAAAAAAAACAGTGTTGCGTCCTCTTCTGCCCCCACCTCCTCCACTTGGACCTCAACCTCAGGATTCAAGATTGTTATTTTTTATAGTTTTTTTACTCTATATTATTTTAAGTAATTTCTCAAAAACTGCCTTGCAAAGCATTGTTGGCTACCTCCACCTCTTCCACCTAAAATGCCATGTCCATCTCCACCTCCTCTTCAACCTCCACCTCCACTTTGACCTTGTCCTCTTGGCTCAAGGTTATTTTTATTATTTTTTAATTCTATGATATTTTAAGTCATTTCTTAAAAAAAAATACATAAAAACAAAACAAAAAAATAAAAACAGTGTTGGCTCCCTCCTTCTCTGCCTTTTCCACCAACACAGCCACATCCACCTCCTCCTCAGCCTCCTCTACTTTGACCTCCGTCTCCTGGTTCAAGATTGATTTTTTTTTTTATTCCATATTATTTTAAGTCATTTCCCTAAAAAACACACACCAAAAAACAAAAAACCCACACAACCATTGTTGGCTACTTCCTCCTCCACCTCTTCCACTACACCGCCATGTCTATCTCCACACCTACCTCCTCCTTCACTTTGACCCCTTCCTCCTGGTTCAAGATTATTTTTTTTAATTCTTTTTTATCTTAAGACATTTTCCTATTGATATTTATTTCCAGGGCAATAGTCCTGCTTTTACCCTCATTTTGCTTCCTTTTTCAGCCCTCTTCCCTTTACTATGTCCATTTACAGCCATGTTACAGCACCAATGTTCAGGTCCATATTGTCTTCTATGGGCTCTGGGTTCAGGGTCAAGTTTGGGTCAAGTTCTGGATCCTGAACTGAACTTTTTATTACAGCTCTACCGAACCTGAACATCCATGGGTCCGCTTATCTCTAATCTTGATATTATAATATGCATTTTATGAGTTCAGATATAGATTCAGCTGGACTCCTAAAATGTTTTTTTGAAATATCAGGTGGAAAAACTTGAAAGACGATTGTAAAACCATTTTGACATGGGAATTAAAAGTACAGTAAGCACTTTGTATGAAATTTGCTAACAGATCCGCTTTCAGCTTGATACATTTTTCTTTTTCAGTGTTGGTCAAAGAACACTCATGAATTGTATGCATTAAAACTGAAAATGAAGTAAAAGTGAAAACTTCCAGATATAGATGTTGCCACATGGTTATTAGTTGGTAATGATGAACAAATACATTTTACAAAAATCTGCATTTACCATACCACTTACCTCTCTGGTCCCTCCACTCATCATCCCCACCTTTTTGGCATGAGCATCCTTGGGATTTCAGCACTTCTGATGATGATCTGAATATACAACGAAGAACAGATTGGTGGTGCTGAGGAGCGGAAAGGCTGGAGTTGAACGATGAGGTGAGTAATGTATGATGGAGAGATGCCAAATCATTATAAGATGACATCAAATTTGCTACAAATAACTTCTCCGCAAATCAAATTTCTCTGGAAAATGCTCACTAACAAGGTTTGCCATTGGGTTAATGTTTATTGACCAGATCTACATTATGGGACAAATAACACTCCATATTGGAATTTCTCCTTTATTACACATGTTCAGTATTCCTTCCTACAAAATCATTTGGCTGAGTTGTTGGAAGTCAAATTTATTTCACTCATCTAAAATGTTCCCCCCTTACCCTGCCAATTTCCAAAAGTGGTGCTTTTCAAAATTACTACTAGCCCTTCACTCATAAAGCCCCCATGCAAGTCATTATGAAGTCGGATGAAGCCGCAGATACGAGCAGGACAGTCCGACATTCTAATGTATATAGGGGCATCCCAGCTCTCTCTCACAAATGATGTCAGGGGAGTGAACGATCTGCACTATTGGATATCCAATTGCCAATCCTTTTGCTTTCTGTAAATTAGGCCATTGCCAGGGGAGTCTGAAAGCAGCTCTTTCTTGGAGAATTTGGAAGTGCTGGGCCAGTGCTGTTTATGGGTGAGTTGGTGGGATAACTGTCAGCCATTTAAACATTTGACTGACAGCTATCAACTATGGGGTTTTAACGGTGTGATCTCCGGGTTTCTGTTGTGTGTCATTCACATACAGCAGCAACCACAGCTAGAAAACTATTTTATTTGTTTGTTTTTTTTGGGGGGGAGGGGAGTCAAGAATTTCCCTTCAGAAATAAGATTTTCCTCCAGTTTAAGATATTATCTTTCCAAAATTAATAGTATTGTTAATGAAAATGACTTTCAAAATCTGTTTTTGGTTTCCTTGAATTCTGTTGTTACTTTTGACCTAGTTTTTCCACAAAGTGGCAAAAAAACGTACATCAAACATTGTACAGCAAACACTGTTGCTAAGCAAATCCAATTTGACGCTGCCTATTGTATGAGCACAGCCAATTCTGTATGACTTAAACAGAAGAAAAACCCGCAATATGATTAGGAATACAATAAATAACGTGAATGTTTCAGTAGTGGACATGCAGAGCAGCCTGGATACACATGAACTAAATCACATATCACGCTATCGGTACATGGAGATTTCAATTCAGAGACATATTGTGCCAAACCATAAATAGATATTGCTGTTCTCAGAAGGAAGCCATGTAATCCACAAATACTATACAAATCTAAACTCCCCACAGAGGAGAGGAGGTAAAATGATGTTGTGAGAAGAGAAATTCATCAGAGCTCAACCTGCAGGCGGCAGAACAAGAATATTTCAGAATACGTAGAATAGAAACATAGTGGAATTATAGAAGCTATCTCGAGAACCAATGACAGGCAAACCGTAATACAATTCATCATAGCCAATAATGAAACCTTGTCATCTGTATTACAGGGACCAATGCTATTACTATCCCGAAATATCTCCAGGGAGTTTCCACATAATACAATAATGTTTTTATGACTGAACTGTGTTGGTCTTCATTTCATGGTGCTTTTTATTTGTTCTTTGTCAAAGGCTTTTCTATCAGTTAATTCATATATATAGAATACCAATGTATAGGGTTGAGCGAAACGGGTCGTTCATTTTCAAAAGTCGCCGACTTTTGGCAAAGTCGGGTTTCATGAAACCCGATCCGACCCCTGTGCGGGGTCGGCCATGCGGTACGCGACTTTCGCGCCAAAGTCGCGTTTCAATGACGCGAAAAGCGCCATTTCTCAGCCAATGAAGGTAAACGCAGAGTGTGGGCAGCGTGATGACATAGGTCCTGGTCCCCACCATCTTAGAGAAGGGCATTGCAGTGATTGGCTTGCTGTCTGCGGCGTCACAGGGGCTATAAAGGGGCGTTCCCGCCGACCGCCATGTTACTGCTGCTGATCTGAGCTTAGGGAGAGGTTGCTGCCGCTTCGTCAGAAGCAGGGATAGCGTTAGGCAGGGTCCATTAACCACCAAACCGCTTGTGCTGTAGCGATTTCCACTGCCCAACACCACCTTCGGTGTGCAGGGACAGTGGAAGCTACATTTTTTTTTTTTTCCCCTCAGCGCTGTAGCTCATTGGGCTGCCCTAGAAGGCTCCCTGATAGCTGCATTGCTGTGTGTACGCCGCTGTGCAAACCAACTGCTTTTTTCAAAGCACAAATCCTCTTGACCCTTCCTTTCTGCACAGCTATCTTTTTGGTTTGTACACACTTTTTATTTAATTTGTGCATCAGTCCACTCCTTATTGCTGCCTGCCATACCTGGCTGAGATTACTGCAGGGAGATAGTAATTGAAGGACACTCCCTGTATTTTTTTTTTTTTTTGTGGGAGATTAAGATTGACATTTCTGCTAGAGTGCCATCCCTGTCTGTGTCATCTCTCACTCAGTGGGCCATAGAAAGCCTATTTATTTTTTTGCTTGATTTGGGTTATAAAATCTACCTGAAAAAATCACTACATCAATCAGTGGGAGAAAAATATTGGCCTCAGGGCTTGTGTGCCACTCCTGACTCCTGTGTGCATCATCACTCACTCAGTGGGCCATAGAAAGCCTATTTATTTTTTGCTTGATTTTGGTTCTAAAAGCTACCTGAAAAAATCACTACATCAATCAGTGGGAGAAAAATATTGGCCTCAGGGCTTGTGTGCCACTCGTGACTCCTGTGTGCATCATCACTCACTCAGTGGGCCATAGAAAGCCCATTTTTTTTTTTTTTGCTTTATTTGGGTTCTAAATTCAACCTGAAAAAATCAATAAATCAATCAGTGGGAGATTAATATTGGCCTTTGGGCTTGTGTGCCAGTCCTAAGCGTGCCATCTCTCTCTCTCAGATAGTGGGCCATAGAAAGCCTATTTATTTATTTTTTTTTTATTGGGTTTATAAATTTTCCCTGGAAAAAAAAAAAAAAAGTGGGAGATTAATATTGGCCTCAGGGCTTGTGTGCCACTCTTGACTCCTATGTGTGCCATCTCTCACTCAGTGGGCCATAGAAAGCCTATTTATTTTTTTGCTTGATTTTGGTTCTAAAATCTACCTGAAAAAATCACTACATCAATCAGTTGGAGAAAAATATTGGCCTCAGGGCTTGTGTGCCACTCCTGACTCCTGTGTGCATCATAACTCACTCAGTGGGCCATAGAAAGCCCATTTTTTTTTTTTTTGCTTTATTTGGGTTCTAAATTCTACCTGAAAAAATCAATAAATCAATCAGTGGGAGATTAATATTGGCCTTTGGGCTTGTGTGCCAGTCCTAAGCGTGCCATCTCTCTCTCTCAGATAGTGGGCCATAGAAAGCCTATTTATTTATTTTTTTTTTTATTGGGTTTATAAATTTTCCCTGGAAAAAAAAAAAAAAAAGTGGGAGATTAATATTGGCCTCTGGGCTTGTGTGCCAGTCCTGAGCGTGCCATCTCTCTCACAAATAGTGGGCCATAGAAAGCCTATTTATTTATTTTTTTTTGGTTTTATAAATTCTCCCTTAAAAAAAAAAGGGAGATTAATATTGGCCTTTGGGCTTGTGTGCCAGTCCTAAGCGTGCCATCTCTCTCTGTCTCTCAGATAGTGGGCCATAGAAAGCCTATTTATTATTTTTTTTATTGGGTTTATAAATTTTCCCTGGAACAAAAAAAAAAAAGTGGGAGATAAATATTGGCCTCTGGGCTTGTGTGCCACTCCTGACTCCTGTGTGCGTCATCTCTCACTCAGTGGGCCATAGAAAGCCTTTTTTTGTTTTATTTGTTTTCTAAATTCTCCCTGAAAAAATCATTTTATTTTCTTTGGTTTCTAAATTCTTCCTGAAAAAATCATTTTATTCTATTTTTTTTTTCCTAAAGTCTCCCTGAAAAAACAAAAAAAAAACAACAAATCAGTGGGAGATTAATATTGCCCTTTCTGCTTGTGTGCCAGTCTTGACTCCTGGGTGTGCCATCTCTCTCTCTCTCTCCAATTGTGGGCCATAGAAAGCCTATTATTTTTTTTAGCTTGATTTGGGTTCCAAAATCTACCTGAAAAAATCACTACATCAATCAGTGGGAGATAAATATTGGCCTCTGGGCTTGTGTGCCACTCCTGACTCCTGTGTGCGTCATCTCTCACTCAGTGGGCCATAGAAAGCCTTTTTTTGTTTTATTTGTTTTCTAAATTCTCCCTGAAAAAATCATTTTATTTTATTTGGTTTCTAAATTCTTCCTGAAAAAATCATTTTATTCTATTTTTTTTTTCCTAAAGTCTCCCTGAAAAAAAAAACAAAAAAATACAAATCAGTGGGAGATTAATATTGCCCTTTCTGCTTGTGTGCCAGTCTTGACTCCTGGGTGTGCCATCTCTCTCTCTCTCTCCAATTGTGGGCCATAGAAAGCCTATTATTTTTTTAGCTTGATTTGGGTTCCAAAATCTACCTGAAAAAATCACTACATCAATCAGTGGGAGATAAATATTGGCCTCTGGGCTTGTGTGCCACTCCTGACTCCTGTGTGCGTCATCTCTCACTCAGTGGGCCATAAAAAGCCTTTTTTTGTTTTATTTGTTTTCTAAATTCTCCCTGAAAAAATCATTTTATTTTATTTGGTTTCTAAATTCTTCCTGAAAAAATCATTTTATTCTATTTTTTTTTCCTAAAGTCTCCCTGAAAAAAAAACAAAAAAAACAAATCAGTGGGAGATTAATATTGCCCTTTCTGCTTGTGTGCCAGTCTTGACTCCTGGGTGTGCCATCTCTCTCTCTCTCTCCAATTGTGGGCCATAGAAAGCCTATTATTTTTTTTAGCTTGATTTGGGTTCCAAAATCTACCTGAAAAAATCACTACATCAATCAGTGGGAGATAAATATTGGCCTCTGGGCTTGTGTGCCACTCCTGACTCCTGTGTGCGTCATCTCTCACTCAGTGGGCCATAGAAAGTCTTTTTTTGTTTTATTTGTTTTCTAAATTCTCCCTGAAAAAATCATTTTATTTTATTTGGTTTCTAAATTCTTCCTGAAAAAATCATTTTATTCTATTATTTTTTTTTCCTAAAGTCTCCCTTAAAAAAAAAAAAAATCAAATCAGTGGGAGATTAATATTTACATTTGTGCTTCAGTGACAGTCCTGCGTGTGTGGCATCTCTCTCATTTGTTGCCACCAACAACAGAGTGTGTAACATTGTGCCTGATTTTCGTTGTGGTCTCACTCACCTGTAAAGGGGTAGCTAAATCATACTGAAGTTATAGCTCACCGTGTAATTTGTGTGACAGCAACAAATACCGTTAGTTTGTTTACGTTTTTAAAACAATGAGGAAGTATGGTGGAAGAGGTCGTGGCCGGGGGCGTTCATTGTCAGCTGGTAATGAGGGTAGTGGTAGTGGTGGAGCATCAGCTGGTCGTGGGAAAAAAAATATTGCACCTAAGTCTGGAGCTGTGGAGCCAGGTTCGTGGTCTGGCTACACAAGGCCTCGAACGCTCCCTTTTCTGGGAGTAGGAAAACCGCTTTTAAAGCCGGAGCAGCAAGAGCAAGTTTTGGCTTATCTTGCTGACTCAGCCTCTA
Source organism: Ranitomeya imitator (assembly GCF_032444005.1). Classification (NCBI taxonomy): domain Eukaryota; kingdom Metazoa; phylum Chordata; class Amphibia; order Anura; family Dendrobatidae; genus Ranitomeya; species Ranitomeya imitator. The sequence goes on from NC_091282.1 coordinate 137,436,785, forward strand.
GCTCTTTTGCCTCCACTCGTGAAACTGGTAAATGTCAAAGCAGCGCGTCGTTAGTGGATGTTCACGGTCAGGGACAAGTCGCTTCCTTGTCCTCTTCAGCAAAAACAACAACAGAGAAGAATGCAGCAGGCGACACAACGGGTTACTCCATGGAGCTCTTTACACATACCGTCCCTGGCTTAGAAAGTGAAGCAGTTAACAGTCCATGCCCATTACAAGTTGAATCTGACATGGAGTGCACTGATGCACAGCCACAGCCAGACTACTATGCTGGTCCTTTGACTCAGACCACAACATTGCCCTCGCAGGGTGCTGATCAAGAATCAGACCCTGATGAGACTACGTTGCCCCATCACGAACGCTATACCACCGACCGACACGGTGACACAGACGAAGTTGCACACGAGCTACAAGAAGAGGTAATAGATGACCCAGTTCTTGACCCCGATTGGCAGCCATTGGGGGAACAGGGTGCAGGCGGCAGCAGTTCTGAAGCGGAGGAGGAGGGGCCGCAGCAGGCATCAACATCGCAACAGGTTCCATCTGCCGGGCCCGTATCTTGCCCAAAATGCGTGGCAAAGCCAAAACCTGTTGGAGGACAGCGTGGCCATCCGGTTAAAGCTCAGTCTGCAATGCCTGAAAAGGTATCCGATGCTAGAAAGAGTGCAGTCTGGCATTTTTTTAAACAACATCCAATTGATCAGCGCAAAGTCATCTGTCAAAAATGTTCAACTACCTTAAGCAGAGGACAGAATCTGAAAAGTCTCAATACAAGTTGCATGCATAGACATTTAACTACCATGCATTTGCAAGCCTGGACTAACTACCAAACGTCCCTTAAGGTTGTAGCACCCTCGGCCAATGAAGCTAGTCAGCAACGCAACATCCCTTCCGGCAGTGTAGGGCCACCATTTTCCGCACCACCTGCAGTATCTGTGCAGGTTTCTTTGCCAGGCCAAAGCAGTCAGGGTCAGGGAATCACCAGTTTTGTAGTAGGAAACACTGCATCTAGGGCACTGGTGGCAACAATACCATCTCCCACCGTCTCTCAGTCTGCCATGTCCACCGGCACCCCCGCTAGTTCCACGATCTCCAGCTCTCCAGTCCAGCTCACCCTACATGAGACTATGGTTAGAAAAAGGAAGTACTTAGCCTCGCATCCGCGTACACAGGGTTTGAACGCACACATAGCTAAACTAATCTCGTTAGAGATGATGCCCTACCGGTTAGTTGAAAGCGAAGCTTTCAAAGCCCTGATGGACTACGCTGTACCACGCTACGAGCTACCCAGTCGACACTTTTTTTCCAGAAAAGCCATCCCAGCCCTCCACCAGCATGTTAAAGAGCGCATCGTCCATGCACTCAGGCAATCTGTGAGCACAAAGGTGCACCTGACAACAGATGCATGGACCAGTAGGCATGGCCAGGGACGTTACGTGTCCATCACGGCACACTGGGTAAATGTGGTGGATGCAGGGTCCACAGGGGACAGCAAGTTTGGGACAGTTCTGCCTAGCCCACGGTCTAGGAAACAATTGGCTGTAGCCGTTCGCACCCCCTCCTCCTCCTCTTCGTCCTCCTGCAGAAGCGAGAGCTCGTCCACAGACCGCAGTCGCACAACCACTCCATCCGCAGCTGCCACTGTTGCACACCAGGTCTCCCATTATGGGGCAGCTACTGGCAAACGTCAGCAGGCTGTATTGGCTATGAAGTGTTTGGGTGACAACAGACACACCGCGGAAGTTCTGTCCGAGTTCTTGCAGAAAGAAACGCAGTCGTGGCTGGGCACTGTAGATCTTGAGGCAGGCAAGGTGGTGAGTGATAACGGAAGGAATTTCATGGCTGCCATCTCCCTTTCCCAACTGAAACACATTCCTTGCCTGGCTCACACCTTAAACCTGGTGGTGCAGTGCTTCCTGAAAAGTTATCCGGGGTTATCCGACCTGCTCCTCAAAGTGCGTGGACTTTGCTCACATATCCGCCGTTCGCCCGTACACTCCAGCCGTATGCAGACCTATCAGCGTTCTTTGAACCTTCCCCAGCATCGCCTAATCATAGACGTTGCAACAAGGTGGAACTCAACACTGCACATGCTTCAGAGACTGTGTGAACAGAGGCGGGCTGTTATGTTTTTGTGGGAGGATACACATACACGGGCAGGCAGTAGGATGGCAGACATGGAGTTGTCAGGTGTGCAGTGGTCGAAGATTCAAGACATGTGTCAAGTCCTTCAGTGTTTTGAGGAATGCACACGGCTGGTTAGTGCAGACAACGCCATAATAAGCATGAGCATCCCCCTAATGCGTCTGCTGATGCAAAGTTTGACGCACATAAAGGATCAGGCGTCTGCAGCTGAGGAAGAGGAAAGCCTTGATGACAGTCAGCCATTGTCTGGCCAGGGCAGTGTACAGGACGAGGTAGCGGGCGAAGAGGAGGAGGAGGACGAGGAGGATGATGGGGATGATTATATTTTTAATGAGGAAGCTTTTCCGGGGCCACTGGAAATTGGTGGCGCGGCAAGGCCGGGTTCTGGTTTTTTGAGGGACACAAGTGACGTGGATTTGCCTGAAACTGCCCCTCAACCAAGCACAACCGCAGATTTGAGAACTGGAACTTTGGCCCACATGGCGGATTATGCCTTACGTATCCTCAAAAGGGACACACGCATAACTAAAATGATAAATGATGACGATTACTGGTTGGCCTGCCTCCTTGATCCTCGCTATAAAGGCAAATTGCAAAATATAATGCCACATGAGAACTTGGAACTAATATTAGCAACCAAACAATCAACTCTTGTTGACCGTTTGCTTCTGGCATTCCCTGCACACAGCGCCCGTGATCGTTTTCACACGAGCTGCAGGGGCCAGCAGACCAGAGGAGTTAGAGGGGCAGAAATCAGAAGTGGCGTTGGCCAGAGGGGTTTTCTGACCAGGTTGTGGAGTGATTTTGCTATGACCGCAGACAGGACAGGTACTGCAGCATCAATTCAAAGTGACAGGAGACAACATTTGTCCAGTATGGTTACAAACTATTTTTCATCCCTTATTGATGTTCTCCCTCAACCGTCATTCCCATTTGATTACTGGGCATCAAAATTAGACACCTGGCCAGAATTGGCAGAATATGCATTGCAGGAGCTTGCTTGCCCGGCAGCTAGTGTCCTATCAGAAAGAGTATTCAGTGCTGCAGGTTCAATACTAACAGAAAAAAGGACTCGTCTGGCTACCCAAAATGTAGATGATCTAACCTTCATTAAAATGAACCACAACTGGATTTCGAAATCTTTTGCCCCACCTTGCCCGGCTGACACCTAGCTTTCCTATGAAAAGGTCTTGCCTGTGGACTATTCTGAATGCCTTTTCCAATCTCGTAATTTTCTGCACCTGATTGTCCAGCATACGACATGTTTACACCTCACTAAATGGCCAAACTCCCCACACGGGGCCGTGGTATCGACACTTGGCGACAGCACCCGTGAGAGTGCAGTTTGTCTGAAGAGGTGGGTGAGCCCGCTTTTGGTCGACGGCACTGCCACTGGGTCCCTCCTAGTACAATAAAGTGTCTCTGGCGGTGGTGGTGCGCACCCAACGTCAGACACACCGTTGTAATATGAGGGGCCCTGGGCCTGTACCGCCGGCCACAAGACAGTTTCCCCACACCCCAGCTCAAACAGTGCTCTACCACTTGCAAAATTATCTCACAGCTCCACCAATGTTTAGTCTATGCGCTGACATCCTTCAATGCCTGCCACTGACAATACCATTGTATTGACATTTTTGTTATGTTAGGCCTTCGATGCCTGTCTGTGGTCACTCCTTCCACTAGGCCTCCACTGACCACACCACTGCTGCCTGTGTACCCCTGTAACCAATTTAAAATTGCCTACAGCCATGTGTTATTATTTTAGGCCTTCGATGCCTGTCTGCGGTGACTCCTTCCACTAGGCCTCCACTGACCACACCACTGCTGCCCGTGTACCCCTGTAACCAATTTAAAATTGCCTACAGCCATGTGTTATTATTTTAGGCCTTCGATGCCTGTCTGCGGTGACTCCTTCCACTAGGCCTCCACTGACCACACCACTGCTGCCCGTGTACCCCTGGAACCAATTTAAAATTGCCTACAGCCATGTGTTATTATTTTAGGCCTTCGATGCCTGTCTGCGGTCACTCCTTCCACTAGGCCTCCACTGACCACACCACTGCTGCCCGTGTACCCCTGTAACCAATTTAAAATTGCCTACAGCCATGTGTTATTATTTTAGGCCTTCGATGCCTGTCTGCGGTCACTCCTTCCACTAGGCCTCCACTGACCACACCACTGCTGCCCGTGTACCCCTGGAACCAATTTAAAATTGCCTACAGCCATGTGTTATTATTTTAGGCCTTCGATGCCTGTCTGCGGTCACTCCATCCACTAGGCCTCCACTGACCACACCACTGCTGCCCGTGTACCCCTGGAACCAATTTAAAATTGCCTACAGCCATGTGTTATTATTTTAGGCCTTCGATGCCTGTCTGCGGTCACTCCTTCCACTAGGCCTCCACTGACCACACCACTGCTGCCCGTGTACCCCTGGAACCAATTTAAAATTGCCTACAGCCATGTGTTATTATTTTAGGCCTTCGATGCCTGTCTGCGGTCACTCCTTCCACTAGGCCTCCACTGACCACACCACTGCTGCCCGTGTACCCCTGTAACCAATTTAAAATTGCCTACAGCCATGTGTTATTATTTTAGGCCTTCGATGCCTGTCTGCGGTCACTCCTTCCACTAGGCCTCCACTGACCACACCACTGCTGCCCGTGTACCCCTGGAACCAATTTAAAATTGCCTACAGCCATGTGTTATTATTTTAGGCCTTCGATGCCTGTCTGCGGTCACTCCTTCCACTAGGCCTCCACTGACCACACCACTGCTGCCCGTGTACCCCTGGAACCAATTTAAAATTGCCTACAGCCATGTGTTATTATTTTAGGCCTTCGATGCCTGTCTGCGGTCACTCCTTCCACTAGGCCTCCACTGACCACACCACTGCTGCCCGTGTACCCCTGGAACCAACATCAGAAAATATAAAAATAAGTATTTTGCTTATAAAAAAGAAAATACTGGAGAGATATCAAATGCAGACATTTTAACATTAAAAACAAACACATACAACAAAAATCTGGTACAGTACTAAAAATGGCCACCAGCTACAATAACTTTCTCCTGCAAGTAGTTAACTGAAAGGTTTTTTCAATTTTAAACACAGATATGGCATCCACCGAGTGTTGTCCTGTCGCGTCTTCTTTATATTATTGCCAAGAAGATGCAAAACAATGAAAATAATAAAATCATTATTTACCAAAAAAATAGAGTAAGTCAAAACCACATTGCAAATAAACATTCATTACAAATAAAGAAGCAGGGCGCGTCCGAGGGTGAGTATATACCTAATAAGAATATAATCACCCTCGGACGCGCCCTGCTTCTTTCCGACAGCCTTCCTTCCTAAGAATCAGCCCTTCCGTGGTGTAGAGAGAGGGTTTGTTACACTCCAAGGTGTTCCCCAGGTTGCCTTTCCTGAGCTTCGATCTTCCGGCTCTCGTTTAGTAGTTGTTGGAAACTATGCTGCATTAGGCCTACAAATTGGGTATGGGGTGTAGAGAGATGGTGTGTTCCACTGTAGAGAGATGGTGTGTTCCACTCCAAGGTGTTCCCCAGGTTTCCTCGCCAATAATAATAATCTTTATTTTTATATAGCGCTAACATATTCCGCAGCGCTTTACAGTTTGCACACATTATCATCACTGTCCCCGATGGGGCTCACAATCTAAATTCCCTATCAGTATGTCTTTGGAATGTGGGAGGAAACCGGAGTGCCCGGAGGAAACCCACGCAAACACGGAGAGAACATACAAACTCTTTGCAGATGTTGTCCTTGGTGGGGTTCGAACCCAGGACTCCAGCGCTGCAGGGCTGTAGTGCTAACCACTGCGCCACCGTGCCGCCCTAAATGCTTCAATCATCATGCTCTCGTTTAGTAGTTGTTGGAAACTACGCTGCATTAGGCCTACAAATTGGGTATGGGGTGTAGAGAGATGGTGTGTTACACTCCAAAGTGTTCCCCAGGTTTCCTCTCCATTGCTTCGATCTTCCGGCTCTCGTTTAGTAGTTGTTGGAAACTACGCTGCATTAGGCCTACAAATTGGGTATGGGGTGTAGAGAGATGGTGTGTTCCACTCCAAGGTGTTCCCCAGGTTGCCTTTCCTGAGCTTCGATCTTCCGGCTCTCGTTTAGTAGTTGTTGGAAACTATGCTGCATTGGGCCTACAAATTGGGTATGGGGTGTAGAGAGATGGTGTGTTCCACTGTAGAGAGATGGTGTGTTCCACTCCAAGGTGTTCGCCAGGTTTCCTCGCCAATGCTTCGATCATCATGCTCTCGTTTAGTAGTTGTTGGAAACTACGCTGCATTAGGCCTACAAATTGGGTATGGGGTGTAGAGAGATGGTGTGTTCCACACCAAGGTGTTCCCCAGGTTTCCTCTCCATTGCTTCGATCTTCATGCTCTCGTTTAGTAGTTGTTGGAAGCTACGCTGCATTAGGCCTACAAATTGGGTATGGGGTGTAGAGAGATGGTGTGTTACACTCCAAGGTGTTCCCCAGGTTTCCTCTCCATTGCTTCGATCTTCCGGCTCTCGTTTAGTAGTTGTTGGAAACTACGCTGCATTAGGCCTACAAATTGGGTATGGGGTGTAGAGAGATGGTGTATTACACTCCAAGGTGTTCCCCAGGTTTCCTCTCCATTGCTTCGATCTTCCGGCTCTCGTTTAGTAGTTGTTGGAAACTACGCTGCATTAGGCCTACAAATTGGGTATGGGGTGTAGAGAGATGGTGTGTTCCACTCCAAGGTGTTCCCCAGGTTGCCTTTCCTGAGCTTCGATCTTCCGGCTCTCGTTTAGTAGTTGTTGGAAACTACGCTGCATTAGGCCTACAAATTGGGTATGGGGTGTAGAGAGATGGTGTGTTCCACTCCAAGGTGTTCCCCAGGTTTCCTCTCCATTGCTTCGATCTTCATGCTCTCGTTTAGTAGTTGTTGGAAACTACGCTGCATAAGGCCTACAAATTGGGTATGGGGTGTAGAGAGATGGTGTGTTACACTCCAAAGTGTTCCCCAGGTTTCCTCTCCATTGCTTCGATCTTCCGGCTCTCGTTTAGTAGTTGTTGGAAACTACGCTGCATTAGGCCTACAAATTGGGTATGGGGTGTAGAGAGATGGTGTGTTCCACTCCAAGGTGTTCCCCAGGTTGCCTTTCCTGAGCTTCGATCTTCCGGCTCTCGTTTAGTAGTTGTTGGAAACTATGCTGCATTGGGCCTACAAATTGGGTATGGGGTGTAGAGAGATGGTGTGTTCCACTGTAGAGAGATGGTGTGTTCCACTCCAAGGTGTTCGCCAGGTTTCCTCGCCAATGCTTCGATCATCATGCTCTCGTTTAGTAGTTGTTGGAAACTACGCTGCATTAGGCCTACAAATTGGGTATGGGGTGTAGAGAGATGGTGTGTTCCACACCAAGGTGTTCCCCAGGTTTCCTCTCCATTGCTTCGATCTTCATGCTCTCGTTTAGTAGTTGTTGGAAGCTACGCTGCATTAGGCCTACAAATTGGGTATGGGGTGTAGAGAGATGGTGTGTTACACTCCAAGGTGTTCCCCAGGTTTCCTCTCCATTGCTTCGATCTTCCGGCTCTCGTTTAGTAGTTGTTGGAAACTGCGCTGCATTAGGCCTACAAATTGGGTATGGGGTGTAGAGAGATGGTGTATTACACTCCAAGGTGTTCCCCAGGTTTCCTCTCCATTGCTTCGATCTTCCGGCTCTCGTTTAGTAGTTGTTGGAAACTACGCTGCATTAGGCCTACAAATTGGGTATGGGGTGTAGAGAGATGGTGTGTTCCACTCCAAGGTGTTCCCCAGGTTGCCTTTCCTGAGCTTCGATCTTCCGGCTCTCGTTTAGTAGTTGTTGGAAACTACGCTGCATTAGGCCTACAAATTGGGTATGGGGTGTAGAGAGATGGTGTGTTCCACTGTAGAGAGATGGTGTGTTCCACTCCAAGGTGTTCCCCAGGTTTCCTCGCCAATGCTTCGATCATCATGCTCTCGTTTAGTAGTTGTTGGAAACTACGCTGCATTAGGCCTACAAATTGGGTATGGGGTGTAGAGAGATGGTGTGTTCCACTCCAAGGTGTTCCCCAGGTTTCCTCTCCATTGCTTCGATCTTCATGCTCTCGTTTAGTAGTTGTTGGAAACTACGCTGCATTAGGCCTACAAATTGGGTATGGGGTGTAGAGAGATGGTGTGTTACACTCCAAGGTGTTCCCCAGGTTTCCTCTCCATTGCTTCGATCTTCCGGCTCTCGTTTAGTAGTTGTTGGAAACTACGCTGCATTAGGCCCACAAATTGGGTATGGGGTGTAGGGAGATGGTGTGTTACACTCCAAGGTGTTCCCCAGGTTTCCTCTCCATTGCTTCGATCTTCCGGCTCTCGTTTAGTAGTTGTTGGAAACTACGCTGCATTAGGCCTACAAATTGGGTATGGGGTGTAGAGAGATGGTGTGTTACACGCCAAGGTGTTCCCCAGGTTTCCTCTCCATTGCTTCGATCTTCCGGCTCTCGTTTAGTAGTTGTTGGAAACTACACTGCATTGGGCCTACAAATTGGGTATGGGGTGTAGAGAGATGGTGTGTTCCACTCCAAGGTGTTCTCCAGGTTGCCTTTCCTGAACTTCGATCTTCCGGCTCTCGTTTAGTAGTTGTTGGAAACTACGCTGCATTAGGCCTACAAATTGGGTATGGGGTGTAGAGAGTTGTGGTGTTCCACTGTAGAGAGATGGTGTGTTCCACTCCAAGGTGTTCCCCAGGTTTCCTCGCCAATGCTTCGATCATCATGCTCTCGTTTAGTAGTTGTTGGAAACTACGCTGCATTAGGCCTACAAATTGGGTATGGGGTGTAGAGAGATGGTGTGTTCCACTCCAAGGTGTTCCCCAGGTTTCCTCGCCAATGCTTCGATCATCATGCTCTCGTTTAGTAGTTGTTGGAAACTACGCTGCATTAGACCTACAAATTGGGTATGGGGTGTAGAGAGATGGTGTGTTCCACTCCAAGGTGTTCTCCAGGTTGCCTTTCCTGAACTTCTATCGTCAGGCTCTCATTAAATTGTGGTTAAACGGAACAACTGCATTTGGCGTACTAGTTGGTTTGGGGCCTACTATCGGTGTCTGCCGCTCCTTGCTGTTCTCCTGGTTTCCTGTCCTGAAATTCCGTTTTCAGGCGCTCGTTAAGTAGTTGTTAACGTTAGACTGCATTTGGCCTACTAGTTGGGTTGGGGCCTACTATCGGTGTCTGCCACTCCTTGCTGTTCTCCTCCACTGAACAAAGCTGTGCCGCCTGTTTACTACTGTTGCCAATTTTGAACTGCATTTCGACTACTTACTGATTTGGGCCTACTCTCTGTGTCAGCCTCTCATTCCAGTTGTCCTCCACTGCAATGCCCCCTGATTAGTCCTGTGTTACCAATTTTGAACTGCATTTAGCCCACTTTATTCTTTGGGCCTATATCTGTGTTTCCTCCTCATCCTGCCCATTGCCCAGCCAGTGATAGATGAGTCTGCTCGTACATTGACCCATAACGCAACATTTCCCGTGCATGCTACACTGCAAGATTGTGACCCTGCTGAAAGTCAGGTCCCCCTTCCCGCATACCATACCACCTTACACGGGGACAAACAGGAAGGTGCAGATGAAAGTGCAGGTTCCTTCATCAGGTGGGGGGAGGAATACTAGTTGGCGACGTCACTGGCACAGGGCCTCTCATGGTACGCAAAAGTGTTGCTGCCGGTGGGAGGCGCCCCCGCCGTGCAAACACACCGCTGTACTTTGAGGGGCCCTGTGCCAGTGCCAATGCCAACGAGTGGGCCCCCCCTGCTTGCTCAGGTTCACAGCACTTGCAAAGTTGAAATACTTACCTCTCCCTGCTCCACTGCCGTGACGTGGTCCAGATTTCCTGGGCCCACTAATTACTTGAACCAGCCCTACCCACCACAACTTTAGCCAAATGACCCCCAATTTCAAATGCCTTCCAATTATTATAAGGTAAATTACGCTTGACAAGCTTCATTAAGAAGAATGGATGGTTTTGACATTAAAATGGGCACTCTAGGTGTTTTCCTGGCCCCCACTCACTGCCGACTATGCTGCCCCATTGACTTGCATTGGGTTTCGTGTTTCGGTCGATCCCGACTTTACGTCATAATCGGCCGATTTCACTCGACCCGACTTTTGAGATAGTCGGGTTTCGCGAAACCCGGCTCGACTCTAAAAAGGTCAAGGTCGCTCAACTTTAACGATGACGATTACTGGTTGGCCTGCCTCCTTGATCCTCGCTATAAAGGCAAATTGCAAAATATAATGCCACATGAGAACTTGGAACTAATATTAGCAACCAAACAATCAACTCTTGTTGACCGTTTGCTTCTGGCATTCCCTGCACACAGCGCCCGTGATCGTTCTCACATGAGCTGCAGGGGCCAGCAGACCAGAGGAGTTAGAGGGGCAGAAATCAGAAGTTGCGTTGGCCAGAGGGGTTTTCTGACCAGGTTGTGGAGTGATTTTGCTATGACCGCAGACAGGACAGGTACTGCAGCATCAATTCAAAGTGACAGGAGACAACATTTGTCCAGTATGGTTACAAACTATTTTTCATCCCTTATCGATGTTCTCCCTCAACCGTCATTCCCATTTGATTACTGGGCATCAAAATTTGACACCTGGCCAGAATTGGCAGAATATGCATTGCAGGAGCTTGCTTGCCCGGCAGCTAGTGTCCTATCAGAAAGAGTATTCAGTGCTGCAGGTTCAATACTAACAGAAAAAAGGACTTGTCTGGCTACCCAAAATGTAGATGATCTAACCTTCATTAAAATGAACCACAACTGGATTTCGAAATCTTTTGCCCCACCTTGCCCGGCTGACACCTAGCTTTCCTATGAAAAGGTCTTGCCTGTGGACTATTCTGAATGCCTTTTCCAATCTCATAATTTTCTGCACCTGATTGTCCAGCATACGACATGTTTACACCTCACTAAATGGCCAAACTCCCCACACGGGGCCGTGGTATCGACACTTGGCGCCAGCACCCGTGAGAGTGCAGTTTGTCTGAAGAGGTGGGTGTGCCCGCTTTTGGTCGACGGCACTGCCACTGGGTCCCTCCTAGTACAATAAAGTGTCTCTGGCGGTGGTGGTGCGCACCCAACGTCAGACACACCGTTGTAATATGAGGGGCCCTGGGCCTGTACCGCCGGCCACAAGACAGTTCCCCCCCCCAGCTCAAACAGTGCTCTACCACTTGCAAAATTATCTCACAGCTCCACCAATGTTTAGTCTATGCGCTGACATCCTTCAATGCCTGCCACTGACAATACCATTGTATTGACATTTTTGTTATGTTAGGCCTTCGAAGCCTGTCTGCGGTCACTCCTTCCACTATGCCTCCACTGACCACACCACTGCTGCCCATGTACCCCTGGAACCAATTTAAAATTGCCTACAGCCATGTGTTATTATTTTAGGCCTTCGATGCCTGTCTGCGGTCACTCCTTACAATATGCCTCCACTGACCACACCACTGCTGCCCGTGTACCCCTGGAACCAATTTAAAATTGCCTACAGCCAGCCCAATTTTTTTATTTTAGGCCTTCGATGCCTGTCTGCGGTCCGTTCTTTCTACTACTACTACACTGACCAGGCCACTGCTGCCCGTGTACCCCTGGAACCAATTTAAAATTGCCTACAGCCATGTGTTATTATTTTAGGCCTTCGATGCCTGTCTGCGGTCACTCCTTCCACTAGGCCTCCACTGACCACACCACTGCTGCCCGTGTACCCCTGGAACCAATTTAAAATTGCCTACAGCCATGTGTTATTATTTTAGGCTTTCGATGCCTGTCTGCGGTCACTCCTTCCACTAGGCCTCCACTGACCACACCACTGCTGCCCGTGTACCCCTGGAACCAATTTAAAATTGCCTACAGCCAGCCCAATTTTTTTATTTTAGGCCTTCGATGCCTGTCTGCGGTCACTCCTTCCACTAGGCCTCCACTGACCACACCACTGCTGCCCGTGTACCCCTGGAACCAATTTTACAGTGTCTACAGCCTAATTTTGTTATGTTAGGCCTACTACGCCTGTCTGCGGTCCCTCCTTCCAATACTCGTCCACTGACCACACCACTGCTGCCCGTGGACCCCTGGAACCTATTTTTAATTGCATAGAGCATCCTTTTTTTAATAGTAGGCGTACAAAGTCTGTCTGCGGTCCACTATTGAAATTGTCCTCCACTGCCCAGAGCACTGCTGCTTGTGTACCCCTGTAACTTTTTTAAGCTGCAGTGAGCCACATTTTTGGGTTAAGTCCTACTACCTGTGTCTGTCTGCGCCACTCAATTCAGCTGTGTTCCTTTGAAAAAAGCTGAGCGTCAATAGTCTTGTTTTCAGCCTCTAGGAATTTTAAAACTGCATTGGGGGTACAACTTTGGTAGGGCCTACTAACGGTGTCTGCCTACCCAAGGTGTGCCCCAGGTTTCCTCGCCATTAATCTCGATCTTAATGCTCTCGTTTAGTAGTTGTTGGAAACTACACTGCATTAGGCCTACAAATTGGGTATGGGGTGTAGAGAGATGGTGTGTTCCATTCCAAGGTGTTCTCCAGGTTGCCTTTCCTGAGCTTCGATCTTCCGGCTCTCGTTTAGTAGTTGTTGGAAACTACACTGCATTAGGCCTACAAATTGGGTATGGGGTGTAGAGAGATGGTGTGTTCCACTCCAAGGTGTTCCCCAGGTTTCGTCCACATTGCTTCGGTCTTCCGACTCTCGTTTAGTAGTTGTAGAATACTACACTGCATTAGGCCTACAAATTGGGTATGGGGTGTAGAGAGATGGTGTGTTCCACTCCAAGGTGTTCTCCAGGTTGCCTTTCCTGAGCTTCGATCTTCCGGCTCTCGTTTAATAGTTGTTGGAAACTACGCTGCATTAGGCCTACAAATTGGGTATGGGGTGTAGAGAGATGGTGTGTTCCACTCCAAGGTGTTCCCCAGGTTTCGTCCACATTGCTTCGGTCTTCCGACTCTCGTTTAGTAGTTGTAGAAAACTACACTGCATTAGGCCTACAAATTGGGTATGGGGTGTAGAGAGATGGTGTGTTCCACTCCAAGGTGTTCTCCAGGTTGCCTTTCCTGAGCTTCGATCTTCCGGCTCTCGTTTAGTAGTTGTTGGAAACTACGCTGCATTAGGCCTACAAATTGGGTATGGGGTGTAGAGAGATGGTGTGTTCCACTCCAAGATGTTCCCCAGGTTTCCTCGCCAATGCTTCGATCTTCATGCTCTCGTTTAGTAGTTCTTGGAAACTACGCTGCATTAGACCTACAAATTGGGTATGGGGTGTAGAGAGATGGTGTGTTCCACTCCAAGGTGTTCTCCAGGTTGCCTTTCCTGAGCTTCGATCTTCCGGCTCTCGTTTAGTAGTTGTTGGAAACTACGCTGCATTAGGCCTACAAATTGGGTATGGGGTGTAGAGAGATGGTGTGTTCCACTCCAAGGTGTTCCCCAGGTTTCGTCCACATTGCTTCGGTCTTCCGACTCTCGTTTAGTAGTTGTAGAAAACTACACTGCATTAGGCCTACAAATTGGGTATGAGGTGTAGAGAGATGGTGTGTTCCACTCCAAGGTGTTCCCCAGGTTTCATCCACATTGCTTCGGCCTTCCGGCTCTCGTTTAATAGTTCTTGGAAACTACACTGCATTAGGCCTACAAATTGGGGATGGGGTGTAGAGAGATGGTGTGTTCCACTCCAAGGTGTTCTCCAGGTTGCCTTTCCTGAGCTTCGATCTTCCGGCTCTCGTTTAGTAGTTGTTGGAAACTACACTGCATTAGGCCTACAAATTGGGTATGGGGTGTAGAGAGATGGTGTGTTCCACTCCAAGGTGTTCTCCAGGTTGCCTTTCCTGAGCTTCGATCTTCCGGCTCTCGTTTAGTAGTTCTTGGAAACTACACTGCATTAGGCCTACAAATTGGGTATGGGGTGTAGAGAGATGGTGTGTTCCACTCCAAGGTGTTCTCCAGGTTGCCTTTCCTGAGCTTCGATCTTCCGGCTCTCATTTAGTAGTTGTTGGAAACTACGCTGCATTAGGCCTACAAATTGGGTATGGGGTGTAGAGAGATGGTGTGTTACACTCCAAGGTGTTCTCCAGGTTGCCTTTCCTGAACTTCTATCTTCAGGCTCTCATTAAATTGTGGTTAAACGGAACAACTGCATTTGGCGTACTAGTTGGTTTGGGGCCTACTTATCGGTGTCTGCCACTCCTTGCTGTTCTCCTGGTTTCCTGTCCTGAAATTCCATTTTCAGGCTCTCGTTAAGTAGTTGTTAATGTTATATATGTATGTATATCTGCGCTGTAGATTCCAGAGAAAAAAATAAATAAGAGGATTTTCTGCAAATATTATCCACCATAAAATGTATCCACAGTTATCTGATTTAGGGTATATTAATACGTTATTAGTGCGTTATATATAGTGCATATCAGATGTTAATATTTACCGGGTGTCTTTCAATAAAGGTTTCCTGGATGTATCCACAGTTACCGGGTGTATTGCAGTCAGGATCTCCTGGATAAATGCACAGCGGTAAATCTTTCAATAGCACTCCTTCCAGAGAATGTACGGGGAGGGGGTGAAAAAAACCTGTCCCGGCCGGTGACAGTCACCCCTTCTCTCACCGATAGTACTCCTGTATCTTCGGCGTGGGCCCGCACTCCCACACGCTAGCTGCCGGCGAGTTGCAGTAAAGCTGCAAGACCTCGCGTGACGTCACATACACATGATGTTACACGTGAACGGCTGCCTAGTTACACACAGCACCGAAAAGGATCTATCCAACGCGTTTCGGAGTCTACAGACTCCTTCCTCAGGGATGGTCCGGTGCAGGTCAGGAGTGCTTTATATATCATATAGCGATTGGAAGCGCCGGGTCCTATTTGTTGAAAGTAGGGTTGAGCGAAACGGGTCGAACATTTTCAAAAGTCGCCGACTTTTGGCTAAGTCGGGGTTTCATGAAACCCGATCCGACCCCTGTGCGGGGTCGGCCATGCGGTACGCGACTTTCGCGCCAAAGTCGCGTTTCAATGACGCGAAAAGCGCCATTTCTCAGCCAATGAAGGTAAACGCAGAGTGTGGGCAGCGTGATGACATAGGTCCTGGTCCCCACCATCTTAGAGAAGGGCATTGCAGTGATTGGCTTGCTGTCTGCGACGTCACAGGGGCTATAAAGAGGCGTTCCCGCCGACCGCCATCTTACTGCTGCTGATCTGAGCTTAGGGAGAGGTTGCTGCCGCTTTGTCAGAAGCAGGGATAGCGTTAGGCAGGGTCCATTAACCACAAAACCGCTTGTGCTGCAGCGATTTGCACTGTCCAACACCACCCTCGGTGTGCAGGGACAGTGGAAGTTTTTTTTTTTTTTTTTTTCCCCTCAGCGCTGTAGCTCATTGGGCTGCCCTAGAAGGCTCCCTGATAGCTGCATTGCTGTGTGTACGCCGCTGTGCAAACCAACTGCTTTTTTCAAAGCACAAATCCTCTTGTTCCTTCCTTTCTGCACAGCTATCTTTTTTGTTTGTCCACACTTTTTATTTCATTTGTGCATCAGTCCACTCCTTATTGCTGCCTGCCATACCTGGCTGAGATTACTGCAGGCAGGGAGATAGTAGCTGCCTGCCATACCTGGCTGAGATTACTGCAGGCAGGGAGATAGTAATTGTAGGACATTCCCTGTTTTTTTTTTTTTTTTTTTTTTTTGGTGGGAGATTAAGATTGGCAATTTGGCATTTCTGCTAGAGTGCCATCCCTGTGTGTGCCATCTCTCTCACATAGTGGGCCATAGAAAGCCTTTTCATTTTTCTGTATTTTTTTTTGTGGGGTGTATAAATTCTCCCTGATAAAAATACAGTGGGAGATTAATATTGGCCTTTGGGCTTGTGTGCCAGTCCTGAGTGTGCCATCTCTCTCACAAATAGTGGGCCATAGAAAGCCTATTTTATTTTTTTTGGGTTTTATAAATTCTCCCTGAAAAAAAGGGAGATTAATATTGGCCTCTGGGCTTGTGTGCCAGTCCTGAGCGTGCCATCTGTGCCAGCCCTGAGCGTGCCATCTCTCTCACAAATAGTGGGCCATAGAAAGCCTATTTATTTTTTTTTTTGGTTTTATAAATTCTCCCTGAAAAAAAGGGAGATTAATATTGGCCTCTGGGCTTGTGTGCCAGTCCTGAGCGTGCCATCTGTGCCAGCCCTGAGCGTGCCATCTCTCTCACAAATAGTGGGCCATAGAAAGCCTATTTAATTTTTTTTTTTGTTTTATAAATTTTCCCTGAAAAAAGGGAGATTAATATTGGCCTCTGGGCTTGTGTGCCAGTTGTGAGCGTGCCATCTGTGCCAGTCCTGAGCGTGCCATCTCTCTCACAAATAGTGGGCCATAGAAAGCCTATTTAATTTTTTTTTTGGTTTTATAAATTTTCCCTGAAAAAAGGGAGATTAATATTGGCCTCTGGGCTTGTGTGCCAGTTGTGAGCGTGCCATCTGTGCCAGTCCTGAGCGTGCCATCTCTCTCACAAATAGTGGGCCATAGAAAGCCTATTTAAATATTTTTTTGGTTTTATAAATTCTCCCAGAAAAAAAGGGAGATTAATATTGGCCTCTGGGCTTCTGTGCCAGTCCTGAGCGTGCCATCTGTGCCAGTCCTGAGCGTCCCATCTCTCTCACAAATAGTGGGCCATAGAAAACCTATTTTTTTTTTGGGGGGTTTTATAAATTCTCCCTGAAAAAAAGGGAGATTAATATTGGCCTCTGGGCTTGTGTGCCAGTCCTGAGCGTGCCATCTGTGCCAGCCCTGAGCGTGCCATCTCTCTCACAAATAGTGGGCCATAGAAAGCCTATTTAATTTTTTTTTTTGTTTTATAAATTTTCCCTGAAAAAAGGGAGATTAATATTGGCCTCTGGGCTTGTGTGCCAGTTGTGAGCGTGCCATCTGTGCCAGTCCTGAGCGTGCCATCTCTCTCACAAATAGTGGGCCATAGAAAGCCTATTTAATTTTTTTTTTGGTTTTATAAATTTTCCCTGAAAAAAGGGAGATTAATATTGGCCTCTGGGCTTGTGTGCCAGTTGTGAGCGTGCCATCTGTGCCAGTCCTGAGCGTGCCATCTCTCTCACAAATAGTGGGCCATAGAAAGCCTATTTAAATATTTTTTTGGTTTTATAAATTCTCCCAGAAAAAAAGGGAGATTAATATTGGCCTCTGGGCTTCTGTGCCAGTCCTGAGCGTGCCATCTGTGCCAGTCCTGAGCGTCCCATCTCTCTCACAAATAGTGGGCCATAGAAAGCCTATTTTTTTTTTTTTGGGGTTTTAGAAATTCTCCCTGGAAAAATCATTTTATTTTATTTGGTTTCTAAATTCTTCCTGATAAAATCATATTTTTTTTATTATTTTTTTTTCTAAAGTCTCCCTGAAAAAAAAAAAAAAAAAACAACCAAAAAAAACAGTGGGAGATTAATATTGGCCTTTCTGCTTGTGTGCCAGTCTTGACTCCTGGGTGTGCCATCTCTCTCTCTCTCTCTCTCTCTCTCTCTCCAATTGTGGTCCATAGAAAGCCTATATTTTTTTTCCTTGATTTGGGTTCTAAAATCTACCAGAGAAAATAACTACATCAATCATTGGTAGAAAAATATTGGCCTCTGGGTTTGTGTGCCACTCCTGACTCCTGTGTGCGTCATCTCTCAGTCAGTGGGCCATAGAACGCCTATTTTTGTTTTTATTTGTTTTATAAATTCTCCCTGAAAAAATCATTTTATTTTATTTGGTTTCTAAATTCTTCCTGATAAAATCATATTTTTTTTATTATTTTTTTTTCTAAAGTCTCCCTGAAAAAAAAAAAAAAAAAACAAACAAAAAAAACAGTGGGAGATTAATATTGGCCTTTCTGCTTGTGTGCCAGTCTTGACTCCTGGGTGTGCCATCTCTCTCTCTCTCTCTCTCTCTCTCTCTCTCCAATTGTGGTCCATAGAAAGCCTACATTTTTTTTCCTTGATTTGGGTTCCAAAATCTACCAGAGAAAATAACTCCATCAATCATTGGTAGAAAAATATTGGCCTCTGGGCTTGTGTGCCACTCCTGATTCCTGTGTGCGTCATCTCTCACTCAGTGGCCCATAGAAAGCATATAGTTTGTTACATTTGTTTTCTAAATTCTCCCTGCAAAAATCTATTTTTTTTTTTTGGGGGGTTTCTAAAGTGTTCCTGAAAAAAATAAAAATAAAAAAAAAATAATAGTGTGACATTAATATTAACATTTGTGCTTCAGTGACAGTCCTGCGTGTGGGGCATCTCTCTAATTTGCAGCCACCAAAAAAAGAGTGTGTAACATTGGGCCTGATTTTCGCTGTGGTCTCACCAACCTGTAAAGGGGTAGCTAAATCATACTGAAGTTATAGCTCACCGTGTAAGTTGTGTGACTGCAACAAATAACGTTAGTTTGGTTACGTTTTTAAAACAATGAGGAAGTCTAGTGGAAGAGGTCGTGGCCGGGGGCGTTCATTGTCAGCTGGTAATGAGGGTAGTGGTAGTGGTGGAGCATCAGGTGGTCGTGGGGAAAAAAATATTGCACCTAAGTCTGGAGCTGTGGAGCCAGGTTCGTCGTCCGGCTACACAAGGCCTCGAACGCTCCCTTTTCTGGGATTAGGAAAACCGCTTTTAAAGCCGGAGCAGCAAGAGCAAGTTTTGGCTTATCTTGCTGACTCAGCCTCTAGCTCTTTTGCCTCCTCTCGTGAAACTGGTAAAAGTAAAAGCAGCGCGTCGTTAGTGGATGTTCACGGTCAGGGACAAGTCACTTCCTTGTCCTCTTCAGCAAAAACAACAACAGAGAAGAATGCAGCAGGCGACACAACGGGTTACTCCATGGAGCTCTTTACACATACCGTCCCTGGCTTAGAAAGTGAAGCAGTTAACAGTCCATGCCCATTACAAATTGAATCTGACATGGAGTGCACTGACGCACAGCCACAGCCAGACTACTATGCTGGTCCTTTGACTCAGACCACAACATTGCCCTCGCAGGGTGCTGATCAAGAATCAGACCCTGATGAGACTATGTTGCCCCATCACGAACGCTATACCACCGAACGACATGGTGACACAGACGAAGTTGCGCAGGAGGTACAAGAAGAGTTATTAGATGACCCAGTTCTTGACCCCGATTGGCAGCCATTGGGGGAACAGGGTGCAGGCGGCAGCAGTTCTGAAGCAGAGGAGGAGGAGGGGCCGCAGCAGGCATCAACATCGCCACAGGTTCCATCTGCCGGGCCCGTATCTTGCCCAAAACGCGTGGCAAAGCCAAAACCTGGTGGAGGACAGCGTGGCCATCCGGTTAAAGCTCAGTCTGCAATGCCTGAAAAGGTATCCGATGCTAGAAAGAGTGCAGTCTGGCATTTTTTTAAACAACATCCAATTGATCAGCGCAAAGTCATCTGTCAAAAATGTTCTACTTCCTTAAGCAGAGGTCAGAATCTGAAAAGTCTCAATACTAGTTGCATGCATAGACATTTAACCACCATGCATTTGAAAGCTTGGACTAACTACCAAACGTCCCTTAAGGTTGTTGCACCCTCGGCCAATGAAGCTAGTCATCAACGCAACATCCCTTCCGGCAGTGTAGGACCACCATTTAGCGCACCACCTGCTGTATCTGTGCAGGTATCTTTGCCAGGCCAAAGCAGTCAGGGTCAGGGAATCACCAGTTTCGTAGTAGGAAACACTGCATCTAGGGCACCGGCGGCAACAATACCATCTCCCACCGTCTCTCAGTCTGCCATGTCCACCGGCACCCCCGCTAGTTCCACGATCTCCAGCTCTCCAGTCCAGCTCACCCTACATGAGACTATGGTTAGAAAAAGGAAATACTTAGCCTCGCATCCGCGTACACAGGGTTTGAACGCCCACATAGCTAGACTAATCTCGTTAGAGATGATGCCCTACCGGTTAGTTGAAAGCGAAGCTTTCAAAGACCTGATGGACTACGCTGTACCACGCTACGAGCTACCCAGTCGACACTTTTTTTCCAGAAAAGCCATCCCAGCCCTCCACCAGCATGTTAAAGAGCGCATCGTCCATGCACTCAGGCAATCTGTGAGCACAAAGGTGCACCTGACAACAGATGCATGGACCAGTAGGCATGGCCAGGGACGTTACGTGTCCATCACGGCACACTGGGTAAATGTGGTGGATTCAGGGTCCACAGGGGACAGCAAGTTTGGGACAGTTCTGCCTAGCCCACGGTCTAGTAAACAGTTGTCTGTAGCCGTTCGCACCCCCTCCTCCTCCTCCTCCTCCTCCTCGTCCTCCTGCAGAAGCAAGAGCTCGTCCACAGACCGCAGTCGCACAAACACTCCATCCGCACCTGCCACTGTTGCACACCAGGTCTCCCATTATGGGGCAGCTACTGGCATACGTCAGCAGGCTGTATTGGCTATGAAGTGTTTGGGCGACAATAGACACACCGCGGAAGTTCTGTCCGAGTTCTTGCAGCAAGAAACGCAGTCGTGGCTGGGCACTGTAGATCTTGAGGCAGGCAAGGTAGTGAGTGATAACGGAAGGAATTTCATGGCTGCCATCTCCCTTTCCCAACTGAAACACATTCCTTGCCTGGCTCACACCTTAAACCTGGTGGTGCAGTGCTTCCTGAAAAGTTATCCGGGGTTATCCGACCTGCTCCTCAAAGTGCGTGGACTTTGCGCACATATCCGCCGTTCGCCTGTACACTCCAGCCGTATGCAGACCTATCAGCGTTCTTTGAACCTTCCCCAGCATCGCCTAATCATAGACGTTGCAACAAGGTGGAACTCAACACTGCACATGCTTCAGAGACTGTGCGAACAGAGGCGGGCTGTTATGTTTTTGTGGGAGGATACACATACACGGGCAGGCAGTAGGATGGCAGACATGGAGTTGTCAGGTGTGCAGTGGTCGAAGATTCAAGACATGTGTCAAGTCCTTCAGTGTTTTGAGGAATGCACACGGCTGGTTAGTGCAGACAACGCCATAATAAGCATGAGCATCCCCCTAATGCGTCTGCTGATGCAAAGTTTGACGCACATAAAGGATCAGGCATCTGCACCAGAGGAAGAGGAAAGCCTTGATGACAGTCAGCGATTGTCTGGTCAGGGCAGTGTACATGACGAGGTACCGGGCGAAGAGGAGGTGGAGGATGAGGAGGATGATGGGGATGAGTATATTTTTAATGAGGAAGCTTTCCCGGGGGCACGGGAAATTGGTGGCGTGGCAAGGCCGGGTTCTGGTTTTTTGAGGGACACAAGTGACGTAGATTTGCCTGCAACTGCCCCTCAACCAAGCACAACCGCAGATTTGACAACGGGAACTTTGGCCCACATGGCGGATTATGCCTTGCGTATCCTCAAAAGGGACACACGCATTACAAAAATGATGAACGATGACGATTACTGGTTGGCCTGCCTCCTTGATCCTCGCTATAAAGGCAAATTGCAAAATATTATGCCACATGAGAACTTGGAACTAATATTAGCAACAAAACAATCAACTCTTGTTGACCGTTTGCTTCTGGCATTCCCTGCACACAGCGCCCGTGATCGTTCTCACACGAGCTCCAGGGGCCAGCAGACCAGAGGTGTTAGAGGGGCAGAAATCAGAAGTGGCGTTGGCCAGAGGGGTTTTCTGACCAGGTTGTGGAGTGATTTTTCTATGACCGCAGACAGGACAGGTACTGCAGCATCAATTCAAAGTGACAGGAGACAACATTTGTCCAGTATGGTTACAAACTATTTTTCATCCCTTATCGACGTTCTCCCTCAACCGTCATTCCCATTTGATTACTGGGCATCCAAATTAGACACCTGGCCAGAATTGGCAGAATATGCATTGCAGGAGCTTGCTTGCCCGGCAGCTAGTGTCCTATCAGAAAGAGTATTCAGTGCTGCAGGTTCAATACTAACAGAAAAAAGGACTCGTCTGGCTACCCAAAATGTAGATGATCTAACCTTCATTAAAATGAACCACAACTGGATTTCAAAATCTTTTGCCCCACCCTGCCCGGCTGACACCTAGCTTTCCTATGAAAAGGTCTTGCCTGTGGACTATTCTGAATGACTTTTCCAATCTCGTAATTTTCTTCACCTGATTGTCCAGCATACGACATGTTTCCACCTCACGAAATGGCCAAACTCCCCACACGGGGCCGTGCTATCGCCACTTTGCGCTTGGACCCTTGAGAGTGCTGTTTGTCTGAAGAGGTGGGTGTGGCCGCTTTTGGTCGACGACACTGCCACTGGGTCCCTCATAGTACAATAAAGTGTCTCTGGCGGTGGTGGTGCGCACCCAACGTCAGACACACCGTTGTAATATGAGGGGCCCTGTGCCTGTACCGCCGGCCACAAGACAGTTCCCCCCCCCCAGCTCAAACAGTGCTCTACCACTAGCAAAATTATCTCTCACAGCTTCACCAATGTGTAGTCTAGGCGCTGACATCCTTCAATGCCTGGCACTGACAATACCATTGTTTTGACATTTTTGTTATGTTAGGCCTTCGAAGCCTGTCTGCGGTCCCTTCTTTCTACAACTACTACACTGACCAGGCCACTGCTGGCCGTGTTACCCTGGAACCAATTTAAAAGTGCCTACAGTCAGCCCAATTTTGTTATGTTAGGCCTTCGAAGCCTGTCTGCCGTCACTCCTTCCACTAGACTTCCACTGACCAGACCACTGCTGCCCGTGTACCCCTGGAACAAATTTAAAAGTGCCTACAGCCAGCCCAAGTTTGTTATGTTAGGCCTTGGAAGCCTGTCTGCGGTCACTCCTTCCACTAGACTTCCACTGACCAGACCACTGCTGCCCGTGTACCCCTGGAACCAATTTAAAAGTGCCTACAGCCAGTCCAAGTTTGTTATGTTAGGCCTTGGAAGCCTGTCTGCGGTCACTCCTTCCACTAGACTTCCACTGACCAGACCACTGCTGCCCGTGTACCCCTGGAACCAATTTAAAAGTGCCTACAGCCAGCCCAAGTTTGTTATGTTAGGCCTTCGAAGCCTGTCTGCGGTCACTCCTTCCACTAGACTTCCACAGACCAGACCACTGCTGCCCGTGTACCCCTGGAACCAATTTAAAAGTGCCTACAGCCAGCCCAAGTTTGTTATGTTAGGCCTTGGAAGCCTGTCTGCGGTCACTCCTTCCACTAGACTTCCACTGACCAGACCACTGCTGCCCGTGTACCCCTGGAACCAATTTAAAAGTGCCTACAGCCAGCCCAAGTTTGTTATGTTAGGCCTTGGAAGCCTGTCTGCGGTCAATCCTTCCACTAGATTTCCACTGACCATACACTGCTGCCCATGTACCCCTGGAACAAATTTAAAAGTGCCTACAGCCAGCCCAAGTTTGTTATGTTAGGCCTTCGAAGCCTGTCTGCGTCCCGTTCTTTCAACTACAACTACACTGACCAGGCCACTGATGGCCGTGTTCCCCTGGAACCAATTTTAACTTGCCTACAGCCAGCCCTATGTTATTATGTTAGGCCTTCGAAGCCTGTCTGCGTCCCGTTCTTTCAACTACAACTACACTGACCAGGCCACTGATGGCCGTGTTCCCCTGGAACCAATTTTAACTTGCCTACAGCCAGCCCAATGTTAGGCCTTTGATGCCTGTCTGCCGTCACTCCTTCCACTAGGCCTCCACTGACCTGTCTATTGCTGCCCGTGTACCCCTTGAACCAACATCATTAAATATAAAAAAAATTAATTTGATTATAAAAAATAAGATCGTGTTGAGATCTCAAATGCAGACATTTTAACAATCAAAACAAACACACAACAAATATCTGGAACTGTACTACAAAGGTCCAACAGCTACAATTTCTTTCTCCTGCAAGAAGTTAACTGAAAGTTTTTTGGAGTTGTTAACACAGATATGGCATCCACCGAGTGTTGTCCTGTCGCGTCTCCTTTAAATTATTTCCAATAAGATGTTAAACTATTAATTTAATAAAATCAATAATTAAAAAAATAATTGAGTAAGTCAAAAGCACATTGCAAATAAACATTAATTACAAATCAAGAAGCATGGCGCGTCCGAGGGTGAGTAGATACCGAATAAGAATATAATCACCCTCGGACGCGCAATGCTTATTTACAACAGCCTTCCTTCCTAAGAATCAGCCCTTCCGTGGTGTAGAGAGAGGTTGTGTTACACTCCAAGGTGTTCCCCAGGTTGCCTTTCCTGAGCTTCGATCTTCCGGCTCTCGTTTAGTAGCTGTTGGAAACTACGCTGCATTAGGCCTACTAATTGTGTATGGGTGAAACAGTGGCGCATCTGCGGTCCCTCCTTCCACTAGGCCTCCACTGACCTGTCTACTGCGGCCCGTGTACCCCTTGAACCAACCTAATAAAATATTTAAAAAATTAATTTGATTATAAAAAATAAGATCGTGTTGAGATCTCAAATGCAGACATTTTAACAATCAAAACAAACACACAACAAATATCTGGAACTGTACTACAAAGGTCCAACAGCTACAATTTCTTTCTCCTGCAAGAAGTTAACTGAAAGTTTTTTGGAGTTGTTAACACAGATATGGCATCCACCGAGTGTTGTCCTGTCGCGTCTCCTTTAAATTATTTCCAATAAGATGTTAAACTATTAATTTAATAAAATCAATAATTAAAAAAATAATTGAGTAAGTCAAAAGCACATTGCAAATAAACATTAATTACAAATCAAGAAGCATGGCGCGTCCGAGGGTGAGTAGATACCGAATAAGAATATAATCACCCTCGGACGCGCAATGCTTATTTACAACAGCCTTCCTTCCTAAGAATCAGCCCTTCCGTGGTGTAGAGAGAGGTTGTGTTACACTCCAAGGTGTTCCCCAGGTTGCCTTTCCTGAGCTTCGATCTTCCGGCTCTCGTTTAGTAGCTGTTGGAAACTACGCTGCATTAGGCCTACTAATTGTGTATGGGTGAAACAGTGGCGCATCTGCGGTCCCTCCTTCCACTAGGCCTCCACTGACCTGTCTACTGCGGCCCGTGTACCCCTTGAACCAACCTAATAAAATATTTAAAAAATTAATTTGATTATAAAAAATAAGATCGTGTTGAGATCTCAAATGCAGACATTTTAACAATCAAAACAAACACACAACAAATATCTGGAACTGTACTACAAAGGTCCAACAGCTACAATTTCTTTCTCCTGCAAGAAGTTAACTGAAAGTTTTTTGGAGTTGTTAACACAGATATGGCATCCACCGAGTGTTGTCCTGTCGCGTCTCCTTTAAATTATTTCCAATAAGATGTTAAACTATTAATTTAATAAAATCAATAATTAAAAAAATAATTGAGTAAGTCAAAAGCACATTGCAAATAAACATTAATTACAAATCAAGAAGCATGGCGCGTCCGAGGGTGAGTAGATACCGAATAAGAATATAATCACCCTCGGACGCGCAATGCTTATTTACAACAGCCTTCCTTCCTAAGAATCAGCCCTTTCGTGGTGTAGAGAGAGGTTGTGTTACACTCCAAGGTGTTCCCCGGGTTGCCTTTCATGAGCTTCGATCTTCTGGCTCTCGTTTAGTAGCTGGTGGAAACTACGCTGCATTAGGCCTACAAATTTGGTATGGGGTGTAGAGACAGGTTGTGTTACACTCCAAGGTTTTCACCAGGTTGCCTTTCCTGAGCTTCGATCTTCATGCTCTCGTTTAGTAGTTGTAGAAAAGTACGCTGAATTAGGCCTACAAAATGGGTATGGGGTGGAGAGAGATGGTGTGTTACACTCCAAGGTGTTCCCCAGGTTGCCTTTCCTGAGCTTCGATCTTCCGGCTCTCGTTTAGTAGCTGTTGGAAACTACGCTGCATTAGGCCTACTAATTGTGTATGGGTGAAACAGTGGCGCATCTGCGGTCCCTCCTTCCACTAGGCCTCCACTGACCTGTCTACTGCGGCCCGTGTACCCCTTGAACCAACCTAATAAAATATTTAAAAAATTAATTTGATTATAAAAAATAAGATCGTGTTGACATCTCAAATGCAGACATTTTAACAATCAAAACAAACACACAACAAATATCTGGAACTGTACTACAAAGGTCCAACAGCTACAATTTCTTTCTCCTGCAAGAAGTTAACTGAAAGTTTTTTGGAGTTGTTAACACAGATATGGCATCCACCGAGTGTTGTCCTGTCGCGTCTCCTTTAAATTATTTCCAATAAGATGTTAAACTATTAATTTAATAAAATCAATAATTAAAAAAATAATTGAGTAAGTCAAAAGCACATTGCAAATAAACATTAATTACAAATCAATAAGCATGGCGCGTCCGAGGGTGAGTAGATACCGAATAAGAATATAATCACCCTCGGACGCGCAATGCTTATTTACAACAGCCTTCCTTCCTAAGAATCAGCCCTTTCGTGGTGTAGAGAGAGGTTGTGTTACACTCCAAGGTGTTCCCCGGGTTGCCTTTCATGAGCTTCGATCTTCCGGCTCTCGTTTAGTAGTTGGTGGAAACTACGCTGCATTAGGCCTACAAATTTGGTATGGGGTGTAGAGACAGGTTGTGTTACACTCCAAGGTTTTCACCAGGTTGCCTTTCCTGAGCTTCTATCTTCAGGCTCTCATTAAATTGTGGTTAAATGGAACAACTGCATTTGGCGTACTAGTTGGTTTGGGGCCTACTATCGGTGTCTGCCACTCCTTGCTGTTCTCCTGGTTTCCTGTCCTAAAATTCCATTTTCAGCCTCTCGTTAAGTAGTTGTTAATGTTAGACTGCATTTGGCCTACTAGTTGGGTTGGGGCCTACTATCGGTGTCTGCCACTCCTTGCTGTTCTCCTCCACTGAACAAAGCTGTGCCGCCTGTTTACTACGGTTGCCAATTTTGAACTGCATTTCGACTACTTACTGATTTGGCCCTACTCTCTGTGTCAGCCTCTCATTCCAGTTGTCCTCCACTGCAATGCCCCCTGGTTATTCCTGTGTTACCAATTTTGAACTGCATTTAGCCCACTTTCTTCTTTGGGCCTATATCTGTGTTTCCACTTCATCGTGCCCATTGCCCAGCCAGTGATAGATGAGTCTGCTGGTACATTGACCCATAACGCAACATTCCCCGTGCACGCTACACAACAACATTGTGACCCTGCTGAAAGTCAGGTTGCTCTTCCCGCATACCATACCACCTTACACGGGGACAAAGAGGAAGGTGCAGATGAAAGTGCAGGTTCTTTCATCAGGTGGGGGGAGGAATACTAGTTGGCGACGTCACTGGCACAGGGCCTCTCATAGTACGCAAAAGTGTTGCTGCCGGTGGGAGGCGCCCCCGCCGTGCAAACACACCGCTGTACTTTGAGGGGCCCTGTGCCAGTGCCAATGCCAACGAGTGGGCCCCCCCTGCTTGCTCAGGTTCACAGCACTTGCAAAGTTGAAATACTTACCTCTCCCTGCTCCACTGCCGTGACGTGGTCCAGATTTCCTGGGCCCACTAATTACTTGAACCAGCCCTACCCCCCACAACTTTTGCCAAATGACCCCCAATTTCAAATGCCTTCCAATTATTATAAGGTAAATTACGCTTGACAAGCTTCATTAAGAAGAATGGATGGTTTTGACATTAAAATGGGCACTCTAGGTGTTTTCCTGGCCCCCACTCACTGCCGACTATGCTGCCCCATTGACTTGCATTGGGTTTCGTGTTTCGGTCGATCCCGACTTTACGTCATAATCGGCCGATTTCACTCGACCCGACTTTGGACATAGTCGGGTTTCGCAAAACCCGGCTCGACTCTAAAAAGGTCAAGGTCGCTCAACTCTAGTTGAAAGCAAACAATTCAATTTCGCTGTTTAACCCATTTGGAATCAGTGTGTTCATCTCAAATATCCATTTGCTCTCCTCCCTTGACATCTGGTGGATGAAGTTACCCTTCCGCCAATTCTTTTTAACAATTTTAATACCAATAACTACAATATCCTTTATAGAGCCCTATAGTTGTTAATGTTAGACTGCATTTGGCCTACTAGTTGGGTTGGGGCCTACTATCGGTGTCTGCCACTCCTTGCTGTTCTCCTCCACTGAACAAAGCTGTGCCGCCTGTTTACTACGGTTGCCAATTTTGAACTGCATTTCGACTACTTACTGATTTGGGCCTACTCTCTGTGTCAGCCTCTCATTCCAGTTGTCCTCCACTGCAATGCCCCCTGGTTAGTCCTGTGTTACAAATTTTGAACTGCATTTAGCCAACTTTATTCTTTGGGCCTATATCTGTGTTTTCTCCTCATCCTGCCCATTGCCCAGCCAGTGATAGATGAGTCTGCTGGTACATTGACCCATAGCGCAAAATTCCCCGTGCACGCTACACAGCAAGATTGTGACCCTGCTGAAAGTCAGGTTCCTCTTCCCGCATACCATACCACCTTACACGGGGACAAAGAGGAAGGTGCAGATGAAAGTGCAGGTTCCTTCATCAGGTGGGGGGAGGAATACTAGTTGGCGACGTCACTGGCACAGGGCCTCTCATAGTACGCAAAAGTGTTGCTGCCGATGGGAGGCGCCCCCGCCGTGCAAACACACCGCTGTACTTTGAGGGGCCCTGTGCCTGTGCCAATGCCAACGAGTGGGCCCCCCCTGCTTGCTCAGGTTCACAGCACTTGCAAAGTTGAAATACTTACCTCTCCCTGCTCCACTGCCGTGACGTGGTCCAGATTTACTGGGCCCACTAATTACTTGAACCAGCCCTATCCCCCACAACTTTAGCCAAATGACCCCCAATTTCAAATGCCTTCCAATTATTATAAGGTAAATTACGATTGACAAGCTTCTTTAACAAGAATGGATGTTTTTGCCATTAAAATGGGCAGTGTAGGTGTTATCCTGGCCTCCACTCACTGCCGACTATGCTCCCCCATTGACTTGCATTGGGTTTCGTGTTTCGGGCGATACCCGACTTTTCGCGATAATCGGCCGATTCCACTCGACTCGACTTCTAAGATAGTCGGGTTTCGCGAAACATGGCTCGACTCTAAAAAGGTCAAGGTCGCTCAATCCTACCAATGTAACATATATGAAATTCTATCATCTATCTCTCTATATCTATTTTTCTATCAAGTTGTCATCTAGCTACTCATTAACATTTATAGAAAATGTATAACATCAAATCTGAATTTATGTCAATATACACCTTATTAAATAGGTTGTCTACAACTAGTACAGCTCCTTTTCAATCAGAATATTTGACCTCATTAAAATATAAACAACTATATTCACCTCCTGTGCCAGCGCCGTTCCATCAGTGCTGGTAGTTGCATGCCCGGGGCTGACATGAGGTTGTTACGTCACTGTATCTCATCTTCTTAGACTCTCTTGTAACAGGGTTGGTGCCACAGGATTGGAGGAAATAGAAACATTTCAAGGTTCTGAAGTGGTTTAGCCAGTCTCCAGACCTGAACCCAATAGAAAATCTTTGGAGGGAGCTGAAACTCAATGTTGCTCAGAGACAGCACCAAAACCTGAAAGTTCTGGAGAAGATCTGTATTGAGGAGTGGGCCAAAATCCCTGCTGCAGTGTGTGCAAACTTGGCGAGGAACTACAGGAAACGTCTGACCTCTGTAATTGCAAACAAAAGTTTCTGTACCAAATATTAAGTATTTTGTTATTGTATCTAATACTTATTCCATGCAATAAACTGCAAATTAATTATGTAAAAATCATACAATGTGATTTTCTGAATTTTTTTTTCAAGAGTCTGTCTCTCACAGCTGAAGTGTACCTACGATAATAATTACAGACCTCTCTATTCTTTGTAGGTGGGAATACTTGCAAAATTAGCAATGCACCAAATGCTAATTTTTCCCACTGTAACATTGAGGGGTTGTTGCAAGTTTAGTGAAAAAAAGTACAGGTTGATCTTGAGGAACCTAAGTCTTTTTTCAACCAATATTACTATGTAATTTATGTCACGTGAGCCCTGCATCACTGTCCCCGCCTTCGAACTTATAAGTAATTAACAGCAAATGAGAGATGAGGTTGGCCGCTCATTTCCTCTTGATTATTATACATCTGATGGCGAGAATGGTGATGCCAGTACTGATTGGGTGCAGGGCTCATGTGACGTAACCTCACGTGAGACTGGGAATGCAAGGGCTAACAATACTGGAATGGTGCCAGCATGAGAGGTGCGTATAGGTGGTTTCATTTTAACTTGGGGCAAACATTCAGATTAAGAAGGGGTTGTCCTATTAATGGGCAACCCCTTTAAATAAATATGTATTCACCATTGAGGAAACCCCAATTTAAGGATACATTAAAATATAACTTTTAATAAATCTTGTAAAATTACTAATACAGTGAAAAAACACATGCCACCACCAAACTATCATGCAAACACTTAATAAATAATACCACCACCGAAATATCATACAGACACTTAATAAATAATACCAAGGGAGGTGTCTATCCCTATAGTACATTACCTGCCCCTACCTACCAGCGGACGTTGGCACCCTAAATCCTGGGCAATGGTGCCCCCGCTCATCGACAGCTCACCCTGCTGGCCCTATTGGTCCTATTGTGGAACAGGGGAGGAAGAAAAAAGATGAAAAGATTACAGCACAAAATGGAAATAGAATGTTGAAAAACGGTACTTGAAAAACAATTTTAATTCAAATGTGTCTTGTATGGAAAATAATTATTTTTATGTATCTGCCCCTATAATCTCAAGACTGCCTAACAGCAATGAGAATGACGCCCCTGCTCATCGATGGCTGACCATTCTATCCCTTAGGTAAATGTAGATGCCCCTATAATATGATTTAAAGGGGGAGGGTAAATAGGTGCTTGATATTAGTGACTGTAATAATATAGTTGGTGCCTCTATGATAGCTAAATGGCAATTTGTCCTGGGGTATACGAGGAAGAATTCAATTTTGGTACCTTTAAGAGAACATTTCACCAGTTTTAGCATGGAACCTAAACTAGCTATATTATGGAAACAGGAATAAAATGTATTTTTTATTTTCTTATGGAGATATTAGCATATCAAATTTAGGTATAATTTATGTTAAGTCCAAGGGGGCATTACCAGAATCTTTTCATTGGGGTCATGCAGTTCTTCCCCTGCATGAATTTGACTAATCCCAATCAGGCAACAACATGCAGGTGAAAAAGAGAACATACCCCATAATAGCTTAGAGAAAGTTTCTCAGTGTGAGACATGTAATGACAGTTTGCTTTCACTGGTGTTACTGCAGAGCTGTGTGTGATTACAAAGTATAGGGAACACAGTGGAAAGGAATATTATTACATCCACTTTTCAGTATTAATTTCACAACTCAGTGTGGGGTGAAGGGCAATACTGCAAAGCTCAGCTTTGTCTCCTTACAAACATCTCTCCTCTCACAGTAATATCATCTCTTCTATATTTTCCTCAGGCCCCAACACTGGCTGTAGTGAGATAAAAGTTGAAGAAGTGTTAGTAATTACACTCAGCTCTGCTCCCAGCACTTTGTTATTGCAAACAGTTCTGCTGTGAGACTTTGCAGGAGTGCCAGGGCTGTAGTCTTGGCTGAGAGTATTTGTTTATGCACGCCCTGGTCTTCCACCACATGAATACAATGTCCCTTAGTCAGCATACCTGTATCTCTGCTTTCTGCACCCTCAGGGTCCCTTCTGGTTTGCTGAAGGTTCACTTCTGTTGATTGCATGCAAAGAGAGACAGAGTCCAGTTCCAACTTTAAACAAACAAATTTACTTGAATCCATCCTCAGCACATCCAGATCAGTTACAGCATTGACATGGAATTCCACATAGTATACATCCTTCACTTTCCCTGTGCTTTTCCTGTCGTTTCCCGGTATGATCCTGGGTCCTACCATCTCATCTGGTACTGTAGCGCGTCCTCCCTGTCTAGCTTAACTACTTTTAGGAGTTCCTCTGTCCGTTTCACATAAGGGCATCTGCCCACGTAGTAAGCTGCCACATCTTGGAGCGACCTGCGTTTCTGTTCTGCTGTAACTTCTGCTGTCACTTCTGCTGTCACTTCTGGCCACTATAGGCCCTGGATGACTGGGCTATCACTTTAACATTGCTTTGCCCACTGTACGGCTCCCAGGCCCAGCTGACCTGTCTGGGCTCCCTGGCGCAACACTTCCAATCAGGAAATCCTCCTGGCTTACCCCAGTTTTCCCTTCCTATGTTAACCAGTTCCTAACTCTATGTTCCTATCTCTATAGTATTCTAACAAGACCCCTTCTAGTGGCTAACCTACATACTATACTTTCCCTATCTGTACAATAGAAAGCATACTCAATAAATTTATACAGTATATATATATATATATATATATATATATACATACATAACATGAACCAGCACTTGTCAGGGATGTAAGACACATTAGAAAGGAGAGTGAGTCGCAGACCAGTCTTAGTACACCCCTTACAAGACCAGGAGAGCAAACTGTCTTTTATCACACGTCTCACACTGAGAAACTTGCTTCAAGCTATTATGGGGATATGTTCTTTTTTCCCCTGTACTATATGCTGTTGCATCCTTATAATTGGTTAACCCTATGCAGGAGAAGAAGTACAGGCCCCCAGTGAAAAATCTCCGTTAATACTCCCTTTGACTTAACATTATCCCTAACTTAAATTTTTCATGTTAATTTATCCGTAACAGAACAGAGAAATTACGGTAAAGAATAACAAAGTATGTTTTACTTATCTATGCAACTGCTATTCCATGATGTGGCCATTTTAATATTCTCAAATGGGTCAAAGTTCTTCTTTAGATGGGAAATGTACTATACCTTCAAAAAACATTTGAATAAATCAATAGAACATGCAAATATAAGAAACTTTGTAATATATCTTTTCAGAGAGATCTGTTTTTTACACACTTGGAAACTCCCCCATCCCCCTTTCCTGAACTTTGAACTTTTCATCACTCTCAAGTTTCTAATATTGTCTAAACTACTTGGCTGACCAAGACTAATGGAGTTGGGAAACACTTACACGTAGGATCCTCATTTAAGGGAACCTTTCAGGTGATTCATGCTGTTCAAACCACAGGCACCATACATCAGAGCCTGGTTTCATGACTGAGGCAAGGTATAAACTTTTTTTAACGTTTTGGGGTTTCAGAGAAAGTATAGCTTAAAGAATCAGCTTTCTGTTAGCGCAGTCAAAGGTAATTGAGATCGCAAATGACCTGCCAATCACCTCTTTCAGCACTGGCAAAAGATAGCCAGGGTGAGTGCCATACTATTCGTGTCATCAGTTATGGTCCTTGGCCATATCTTAAAACTATATTTTCTCTGATGCGCAGGAACAGCATTTCAGAGGAAAATATACCTGGAAGATGGCACGTACCCAAGTTTGAGTTCATACGGTCCATGGTTTGGTCAGCATGAATCAGCTGACAGGTTCCCTTTAGTGATTGCATGCAGCATAATTAATGATTTGCCATAATAATGTTTACAGTCCAGGTCAAAAGTTTTGAGACTGATGCAAAGTTTGGTTTTAATAACTTTTTCTGCTTCAGTGTTTTTAGATCTTAGTCCAATGTTTATATTGTTTCTGAAGTACAATTGTCAGCATTTCATAACATTTTATACTTTTAATGACAAATACACCATCATTATACAAAGACTTAATAAATAAAGTGTTTAACAATTTGCCTTAGCATGCCTCAGCGTCTGAACCAAATCATGACTGATGGCAACATATTGTTGAGTTTATCACAATTTCTGTGTTTCTGTTTGTCTTTTTGCATTTTCATGATCAATCGCAGGTTTTCAATGGGATTAAGATCTAGTCAGTTTCCTGAAAAAGACCAAAAACGTCAATGCTTAACTTAGTTATCACTTTTGAATTGTGACATGGTGCTCTGTTATTCTGGGAAAAAACATTGTTCATAACTAAACTGTTCACCAAAAATAGTAAAGAATCGTGAAAGCAATGCAGTTTCTTCCATCCAAGGGAGTGGGGTCACTTACAATTTTGTTAAGAACATTGCCATTAATAAGGAATGGTATCTAAACATCCTACATGAATAATTTCTCCCAACAATCCAGGAGCAGTTTCATGTTAAATAATGCTTTTTCCAGCATTATGGAGCACCTTGTTACAAGACAACAGTAATAAATAGTGGTTTGATGAATAAAACATTGAAAGTTTGGGTTCATTACCAGGAAATGACCCAGCTACCAATCACATTAAAACAAACAGAAACACATTAATTATAATAAACTCCAAGCACTGATTAGACAAGAATGGGCTGGCATCAGACAGGCTTTGGCACAGAAGCTGATATCCAGCTCTCGGAGAGAATTGGAGAAGTCTTGAAAAATAGGAGTCAACAATGTAAATACTGAATCTTGATAGATTTGTCAGTAAAAAAAATAAAACCTGAAATGCTTCTAATTGTACTTCAATAACCAAAGAAACATCTGAATGAAGCCAGTGCTGATTGGGCCAGAGATCATGTGACATAACAATGGGACGAGATCCCTTGAAAGCAAGTGCCAAAACCACTGGAATGGAGCCCATACAAAAGGTGAGTATGAGTGCCGTTATTTTAATGGTGACTTGGAAGGGGTTATCGGAATAATGGACAACCCTCTTAACCCCTTAATGACCCCCGATACGCCTTTTAACGGCAGCAGTTAAGGGTACTTAAACCACAGCCCTGTTAATTAATGGCGCTGTGGAAAAAGTGAATAGCGCCCCCAGAGTCGGATTTTCTCTGGGGTCTTGGTTGCCGGGGGTAGCTGAGACCCCAGAGAACATGATTCTGGGGTTTTTTACTGACCCCGGGGTTGCGATCACCGGTAATTAACCGTTTACCAGCGGTTGCAAAAAAAACCCAGAAACGCGATTTCCCATTTAATTTCTCTGTCCTCCGATGTGATCGCACATCAGAGGACAGAGAAATGGGGTCCCTGATAGCCCCTCGATACTCACCTGTCTACCCCGGTGCTCCTCATGGCTCCCAATGGGTGCCGCCATCTTGCTTTGGCCAAAAAATGGCGGGTGCATGTGCAGTGCGCCCGCCGGCCGGCTCCCGGAAAATCTTTGGGGTGTCGGCTGCCAGGGGTAGCCGAGACCCCAAAGAACATGATCGGGGTCGGTTTTTACCGACCCCTGTTTTGCGATCGCCGGTAATTAACTGTTTACTGGTTGCCGCAAAAAAAAAGCGATCTGTCATTCTCTGACAGGACAGAGAAATAGGGGGATCCGGGGACCCTGCTATACTTACCGGTGTCCCTGGGTCCTCCTGCATCCCCTCCTGCCCGCCGACTTCTTCATCCAGTAAGAAAATGGCGGGCGCATGCGCAGTGCGCCGGCCATGATCTGCCGGCCGGCAGCTGGAGGAGTTGGGGCTAAAATTAGGGTTAGGGTTGGGGCTAAATTTAGGGTTAGAGTTAGGGTTCGGGTTAAATTTAGGGTTAGGGTTGGGGCTAAATTTAGGGTTAGGGTTGGGGCTAAATTTAGGGTTAGGGTTTGGGCTAAATTTAGGGTTAGGGTTGGGGCTAAATTTAGGGTTAGAGTTAGGGTTAGGGTTGGGGCTAAATTTAGGGTTAGGGTTGGTGCTAAATGTAGGGTTAGGGTTGGGGCTAAATTTAGGGTTAGGTTTAGGGTTGGGGCTAAATTTAGGGTTAGGGTTAGGGTTGGGGCTAAATTTAGGGTTAGGGTTGGGGCTAAGCTCTGCGGTGCGCCCAAACAGTGGTTTACCCCCACATATTGGGTATTGACGCATTCAGGAGAGATTGCACAACAATGTTTGTGCTCTAATTTCTCCTGTTACCCTTGTGAAAATAAAAAAATTTGGGGCAAAAAAATCATTTTTGGAGAAAAAATTTGATTTTTTATTTTCACGGCTCTACGTTATAAACTTCTGTGAAGCACCTGAAGGTTTAAAGTGCTCACCACACATCTAGATAAGTTCCTTAAGGGGTCTAGTTTCCAAAATGGTGTCACTTGGGGGGGTTTCACTGTTTAGGCACATCAGGGGCTCTCCAAACGCGACATGGCGTCCAATCTCAATTCTAGCCAATTCTACATTGAAAAAGTATAACGGCACTCCTTCTCTTCCAAGCTCTGCGGTGCGCTCAAACAGTGGTTTACCCCCACATATGGGGTATTAACTTACTCAGGAGAAATTGCTCAACAACTATTCTGGTCTAATTTCTCCTGTTACCCTTGTGAAAATAAAAAGTTGGGGGCAAAAATAATCATTTTTGGAGAAAAAATGTGATTTTTTATTTTCACGGCTCTACATTATAAACTTCTGTGAAGCACCTGAAGGTTTAAAGTGCTCACCACACATCTAGATGAGTTCCTTAAGGGGTCTAGTTTCCAAAATGGTGTCACTTGTGGGGGGTTTCGACTGTCTGGGCACATCAGGGGCTCTCCAAATGCGACATGGCATCCGATCTCAATTCTAGCCAATTCTGCACTGAAAAAGTCAAATGGCGTACACCACATATGGGGTATCGGCGTATTCAGGAGAAATTGGTCAACAAAATTTATGTTTAAATTTCTGTATTTACACTTGAGAAAATAAAAAAAATGGTTCTGAAGTAAAATGTTTGCAAAAAAAAGTTAAATGTTCATTTTCTCCTTCCACAGTTCCTGTGAAGCACGTAAACGGTTAAAAACTTCTTGAATGTGGTGTCCTTATAAACTGTAGTGAAACACTTGTGAGTTCAAAGTTCTCACAGCTGATCTGGATAAGTTCCTTGGGGGGTCTAGTTTACAATATGGGGTCACTTGTGGGGAGTTTC
Source organism: Ranitomeya imitator (assembly GCF_032444005.1). Classification (NCBI taxonomy): domain Eukaryota; kingdom Metazoa; phylum Chordata; class Amphibia; order Anura; family Dendrobatidae; genus Ranitomeya; species Ranitomeya imitator. Next base: position 137,473,699 of record NC_091282.1, read on the forward strand.
TACTGTTTAGGTACATTAGGGGCTCTGCAGACACAATGTGACGCCTGCAGACCATTCCATCTAAGTCTGCATTCCAAACGACGCTCCTTCCCTTCTGAGCTCTGCCATGCACCCAAACGGTGATTCCCCCTCACATATGGGGTATCAGCGTACTCAGGACAAATTGGACAACAACTTTTGGGGTCCAATTTCTCCTGTTACCCTTGGGAAAATACAAAACTAGGGGTGAAAAAAAAATTTTGGAAAAAAAAAAGAATTTTTATTTTCATGGCTCTGCATTATAAACTTCTGTGAAGCACTTGGTGGGTCAAAGTGCTCACCACACATCTAGATAAGTTCCTTAGGGGGTCTAATTTCCAAAATAGTGTCACATGTGGGGGGTTTCAATGATCAGGCACATTAGGGGCTCTCCAAACCCAATATGGCATCCATCTACATTTCAGTCAATTTTGCATTGAAAAGTCAAACAGCGCGCCTTCCCTTCCGAGCTCTGCCATGCACCCAAACAGTGGTTTACCCCCACATATGGGGTATCGGCGTACTCAGGACAAATTGTACAACAACTTTTCTGGTCCACTTTCTCCTGTTACCCTTGGTAAAATAAAACAAATTGGAGCTGATTTAATTTTTTTGTGAAAAAAAGGTAAAAAGTTTATTTTTTTTAAACATTCCTGTGAAACACCTGAAGGGTTAATAAACGTATTTAATATGGTTTTGAGCACCTTGAGGGGTGCAGTTTTTAGAATGGTGTCACACTTGGTTATTTTCTATCATATAGACCCCTCAAAATGACTTCAAATGTGATGTGGTCCCTAAACAAATATGGTGTTGTAAAAATGAGAAATTGCTGGTCAACTTTTAACCCTTATAACTCCCTAACATAAAAAAAAAATGTTGTTTCCAAAATTGTGCTTATGTAAAGTAGACATGTGGGAAATGTAATTTATTAACTATTTTTGTGACATATCTCTCTAATTTAAGAGCATAAAAATGCAGTTTGAAAATTGCAAAATGTTAAAAATTTTCACCAAATTTCCATTTTTTTCATAAATAATCACAAGTAATATTGAAGAATTGTTACTACTATCATGAAGTACAATATGTCATGAAATACAGTCTCTGAATCAGCGGGATCCGTTAAAGCGTTCCAGAGTTATAACCTCATAAAGTGACAGTGGTCAGAATTGTAAAAATTGGCTCGGTCATTAAGTACCAAATTGGCTCTGTCAACTAAGGGGTTAAGCATCTATACATAGGTACTGTTGTGGCCAAAAGTTCTGAGACCAATGCATTTATCTTCCACAAAGTTTTCTTCAGTGTTTTTAGGTCTCTTAGGCCGGGATCACACAAAGCGAGACACGGCCGAGTCTCGCAGGTTAAAACCCAGCACTCCAGAGCGGAGGGTGCGGCCGCACAGCAATACATGGAGGTGCACGCGCCGCTCCGGAGTGCCAGTGCTAGAGCTTGTTTTTAACCTGCCGTATCTCGCTGTAGTGTGACTCCGGCCTTAGTCAGATGATGTCGAGTAGTGAGAAACCCCTTTAACTCATGGGGATGTGATAATAGCGTATAATGGTATAACAGTGCTATTAGTAGAAATACTGCACTAATTACAGACATATAATATTTTATCTGAGTAAACATTCTTAAACCTTTTAAACTTGTTAAAACAACTTATTCTGGTTTATTATTTGTCCTAGAACAGTGACAAATTGAAATTTTTACAACATAACCTAAATGTATGGAAAACTTCCAGATATTTAATTTGCCGCATGATTATATTGGTTGGATCTGTCAACAATCTAAAATGTATTGGTAGCAGTATACCAGACTGGCTATCTATTTTGGGACAAATAACAAGTCATGTTAGATTTTCTTTTTCTTTCAGCTGCTCACTGTTCCTCTCTCCTGTGACATTTGGCTGAGGTTGTGAAAAGTCAAATTCATTTCATTCTGTTCAAATATTCCTCTTTAGTTTGTCAGTTTCCAAAGCTGCGGGTATTGCCTTTATAAAAAATCTTACAAAACAGAAGAAGTTTTCAAAATAAGTGCTTTTATTGCATAATCCCCATCATTGACACTTATAACCTCCATACTTACAACTTAATATTTAAAGTGTGTGAGAGGCTGACTCACTCCGCTGCTTCACAAGATAGTCACAGGAACAGTTCTGGTAGTAATTCACCTTCCCAGAGTTCAGAAAAACAAACAAAGCCTTTCTGGCATAAAGGTAAAACAAAGATAAAGTCTATCAGAGTCCATGTCCTGCAGGCTTCACTGCAGGTAACGCAAACAGCGTCCTTAGCTCCTATGGGAGCCACATGGGAGTTCCACCTCTTTCTCAATACATCATACCCAGACTCAGGCTCGGACTGGCCCACCGGAGAACCGGAGGATTCTCCGGTGGGCCCAGGCACTGACACCTGCTGTGTGGGCCCCCACTGCTCCAGGGCCCCCCTGCCTCCCTCCCACCTTCCCTCCCTCCCTTGAAGACGATACTCACCCTGCTCCAGCGATGGCTGGTCTCGGAGTCTGCAGCTCACCTCCTCCTGAATGAGCGGTCACGTGATACCGCTCATTAAGGTCATGACTATGCACATATTCATGACCTTAATTAGCGGTATCACATGACCGCTCAAGCAGGAAGAAGGTGCTGCGCCAGAAGTCCGGACAGAGCCTGGAGCCATGTCGACACGGCCGCGCGGTGTATGGGTCTAGGACAGGTGAGTCTGAGGGACGGGTCAGGTCAGGTGAGTATGAGGGACGGGGGCGTGGCATCCTCCAGTGCAGCGTTGATAGCAGCAGGAGACCTCCTGTGCTGTGGAGAGAGGCTGAGGAGCGGCGCAATGCTGTGGGCTCTGTACACAGGAGTACTCCATGGGGCTGATCTGAGGGTTGTGGGGGCACAGATAAGCGAACGTTCCTACATGGGGGCTGTACAGAGAGCAGGGTGACTTTTGAATGTGGGGGAGGGGGTGCTGTCACGTGGGGGTCTGTGGGGAGGGAGGGGGTGCTGTCACATGGGGTCTGTGAGGAAGGAGGGGGTGCTGTCACGTGGGGGTCTGTGGGGAGGGAGGGGGTGCTGTCACGTGGGGGTCTGTGGGGAAGGAGGGGGTGCTGTCACACACATGGGGGGTCTGTGGGGAAGGAGGGGGTGCTGTCACACACATGGGGGGGTCTGTGGGGAAGGAGGGGGTGCTGTCACACACATGGGGGGTCTGTGGGGAAGGAGGGGGTGCTGTCACACACATGGGGGGTCTGTGGGGAAGGACGGGGTGCTGTCACACACATGGGGGGTCTGAAGGAGGACATAAGCCGTCGCGCCATGCAAGATGGGAGCGGGGGGGGTGGAGATATAAGCCATGCATAAAGGGGGGATAAGATCCATGCATTCGGGGGAGGGAAATACGAGCCATGCATTCAGGGGGGGAATATGAGCCAAGCATAGAGGGGGGAATATGAGCCATGCATTCAGGGGGGATATGAGCCATGCATTCTGGGGGAAGGAATATGAGCCATGCATACAGGAGGGGGATATGAGCCATGCATAGAGGAGGGGGGTCATTATACAGTATTGAGCATCATGTGGGATCATTATACAGTATGGAGAACTGTGTGTGGCCATTATACAGTATTGAGCATCATGTGTGGCCATTATACAGTATTGAGCATCATGTGTGGCCATTATACAGTATTGAGCATCATGTGTGGCCATTATACAGTATTGAGCATCATGTGCAGTCATTATACAGTATGGAGCATCATGTGTAGCCATTATACAGTATGGAGCATCATGTGCGGCCATTATACAGTATGGAGCATCATGTGTGGCCGCTATACAGTATGGAGCATCATGTGTGGCCAATGGACATTATACAGTATGGAGCATCATGTGTGGCCGTTATACAGTATGGAGCATCATGTGTGGCCGTTATACGGTATGGAGCATCATTTGTGGCCATAATACAGTATGGAGCATCATGTGTGGCCATTATACAGTATTGAGCATCATGTGGGATCATTATACAATATGGAGAACTGTGTGTGGCCGTTATACAGTATGGAGCGCTATGTGTGGCCATTATACAGTATGGAGCGCTATGTGTGGCCATTATACAGTATGGAGCACTATGTGTGGCCATTATACAGTATTGAGCATCATGTGTGGCCTTTATACAGTATGGAGCATCGTGTGTGGCCATTATACAGTATTGAGCATCATGTGTGGCTATTATGTGTGGCCATATTTTTTTTTGTTTATAATTATTGTATATAAAACAATGTGATCAGCAGTGCTAAATGGCTGTGGTTGGGACGTGGATATGGGTGTGACTAGTTGTGAAATGGGTGTGCGCACTACGCGCGCCGCAAACTTTATACCTCCCTTCCTTCTTCAAAAGTTGGGAGGTATGGTACCGCATTTGCCAGTTCACGGCAAGTGCCGCAAATCCCATAGGGAATGAATGAGGCCGAATGCAGTGTTACTGTAAGTGATCCGGTACGCGGCAGATGCAGAAAAACTGCCGAATCTGCTGCAAAAGGCGACTTTCACATCAGCGATTCTTGCCAAAGTCTATGCCGATAGTGTCATACTCACCAAAGGGGGAGGCAGCACTAAAAGTGCCTAGGGCAGCAGAAACTCTAAATACGGCCCTTGGGGGCTACATTATATTCTGTGGGGGGGACTGCATTATACTCAGGGTACTACATTATATTATGGGGGGCTACATCATACTATATGAGGGGTTACAGTATACTCTATGGGGGGCTGCATTATATTCTGTTGTGGGGCTGCATTACTCTCTCGGGACTACATTATATTATGGGGGGCTACATCATACTATATGAGGGGGTTACAGTATACTCTATGGGGGGGCTGTATTATATTCTGTGGTGGAACTGCATTCTCTCAGGGGACTACATTATATTCTGTGGTGGGTTGCATTATACTATGTGAGGGGGGGCTGCATTATACCCTATGGGGGTGCTACATTATATTCTATGGTGGGGACTGTGTCATACCTTAGGGGGTTGCATTATATTTTGTGGGGGGCTGCATTATATTCTATGAGAGGGGACCGCATTATATTTTATGAGGGGGCTACATTATATTCTGTGAGGGGGCTACCACAACCCTTCCTACATTATTAAGACGTGAACTACCTTATATTATACCCTGATATTAGCGCTTTTTACCGCACAATTGGTGATCTTTAGTGTTGAGCATTCCGATACCGCAAGTATCGGGTATCGGCCGATATTTGAGGTATCGGAATTCCGATACCGAATTCCGATACTTCCCGCGTATCGGATACCGGAATCGGAAGTTCCCAGAATTCAAACTGAATGCAGCAGCCAATGAGGAATGATTGGAAGTGTGGGCACATCCTGTTTAGCATGGTGGGCATGTAAGTACTGGCAAGGCTGTGATTGGCTGCTGAAATGATGTCACTCTGCACTATAAAAAACGCTGCCGCCATTTTGCGCTCACTCTGCTGTGATTTCAGTTAGGGACAGGACGCTGTGTTCTAACTGAGGGCCAGTTGAGATAGCTAATTGCTTTATTTTCCTTTCCAAAGGCTAATTTAGCAAAACGCTGTGTGTTCTTCACTGTTCACCTTGCTCTTGCCTTGCAGCGCTGTTTTAACAGCGTTCTGCAAGGTCTCTGTGTGTGTGTGTGTGTGTGTGCAGCTCACTCTGTAGTCTGTGTGCAGCCATATACCTGGTTGTATTCAGCTCAGGGGGGGTTCACACTGCCTCACACAGTTGTCCTTTTTTGCTCATAGTGCAGCCTGCTGCACATTTTTTCTCAAATTTCTTATTAGTGTTTTTCCACCCGTCTCCAGCTAACTTGTGGAAAAACACTACATAGGATAACCTAGAGTGGGGTTTTTGGGCCTTGCAGCGCCGTTTACGGCTGTCTGCACGGTCTCCGTGTGAGCCCAGCTCGCCCTGTAGTCTGTGTGCAGCCATAGCCGGTTGGATTCAGCTCAGGGTTCGTTACTGCCTCATACCTTGAGAAAAATTTTCCTTTTTTTCAAATAGTGCAGCCTGTTTAAAATTTTTTTTAAAAAAATTCCTATTAGTGTTTTTCCACCCGTCTCCAGCTAAATTGTGGAAAAACACTACATAGGATAACCTAGAGGGTTTTTTTTGGGCCTTGCTGCGCCGTTTACGGCTGTCTGCACGGTCTCTGTGTGAGCGCAGCTCGCCCTGTAGTCTGTGTGCAGCCATAGCCGGTTGGATTCAGCTCAGGGTGCGTTACTGCCTCATACCTTGAAAAAAAATTTCATTTCTTTCAAATAGTGCAGCCAGTTTAAAATTTAAAAAAAAAATTTCCTATTAGTGTTTTTCCACCCGTCTCCAGCTAAATTGTGGAAAAACACTACATAGGATAACCTAGAGGGTGTTTATTTGGCCTTGCAGCGCCGTTTACGGCTGTCTGCACGGTCTCTGTGTGAGCGCAGCTCGCCCTGTAGTCTGTGTGCAGCCATAGCCGGTTGGATTCAGCTCAGGGTGCGTTACTGCCTCATACCTTGAAAAAAAATTTCCTTTTTTTCAAATAGTGCAGCCTGTTTAAAATTTAACAAAAAAAATCCCTATTAGTGTCTTTCCACCCGTCTCCAGCTAAATAGTGGAAAAACACTAAATAGGATAACCTAGAGGAGGTTTTTTGGGCCTTGCAGCGCCGTTTACGGCTGTCTGCACGGTCTCCGTGTGATTTAAACTAGCTCTGTAGCCCGATCTGCAAAAAAAAAAAAGTAAAGTTCACCAAACACAACTTAACACTTGTGTAGGCCACATTTGAAAAATAATAAAGTTTAGTCCACACTTTACAACATTAGTGTTTCTTACACCTGTTAGGAGGAGCATTTCAGGAATAAGCACACTAAGGCCTTAGTACTTTTCTGCTTATCTTTATCTGTCAACCAAGATGAAGAGGGCAGGGAGTAAGGCACGTGGGCGTGGGCGCGGAGCAGGGAGAGGAGCAGGGAGAGGACGTGGTGATTCTGTGCATGCTGCGGGCGCCGGTGACTCGTCGTCACTCAGTTTCAGCAGGGAACAGTCCTTCATGCGCAGCTTTGTCGGAGAGCGCCGTGCACCGCTGCTGCGTGAAGACCAAATTGAAGCCGTTGTCGGGTGGATGGCAGCTAACGCCTCGGCATCGACTTCAGTTAGTGCCACATCCTCTCAGGCACAGACCACTGGAGAGCAGCCATCTGTCTCTTCACCACCTGCCAAATTGGCCAGGCAGTCAGAGAGCCCAGGACTGGAGCCGTCTTTACTTCTGTTCTCTGAATTTATTGGCTTGGAAACAGGGGGCCAGCCAAGCAGCATTGGAGAAATGGAAGAAGAGGCAGTGTGCAGTGATGCCCAACAGCTTTGTCTCTCTGACTCTGAAGAGGCGGGTGGGCCAGTGCCTCTGGTGACCACAGCGCAGTACGCATCTGATGATGAAACTCAGGTGCCGGTTTCTGGTGCGTACTGTGCTGCCGAGACTACCCAGGAGGAGCAGTTGGTGGCAGAGGGTAGTGGAGATGATGAGGTCGTTGACCCATCGTGGCGTGAGGAACAGGAAGGTGGTGGGAGCAGCTCTGAGGAAGAGATTCGCCTTACGGGCCAAAGAGGGAGAGGGAGGGGGAAGACTGCGGAGCCTGTAGCCTCCACTTTGGCACCCGTTAGGAGCCTGTCTCTTTCCAAAGCCAAAAAGGGCGCTCCCAAGACTTGCAGTGCCTGGTCCTTTTTTGACACAGTTGCAGATGACATTTGTTTTGTCAAATGCAAGCTGTGTCATCAGAAAGTAAAAAGAGGGAAAAATGTCAGCAACCTCAATACCACAAATATGTGGAAACATGTGCGGACCAGGCACGCGGTGGAGTTACAGAAACAGACTGAAGATGTAGGCCAACCAAGAGCGGCAGCTACCACCTCTTCAGCTCGTGTTGCCTCTTCCTCCAGCTCACGCACAGCTGGTTTGGCTTCCTCCCAGGATCGCCATGGAAGAACCTCTGGCACTGTTGTCCAGAGACCTTGTGTAATTCCACCCACAGCACCACCTTCCCAGTCATCCTCACACTCCCAGTCTACTCTACAGCCATCGGTAGTACAGGCATGGGAGAAAAGGCGGGCATTCTCGGCCAACCACCCCCGAGCACAGGCTCTGAATGCAGGCATTGCCAAACTGTTGTCCCTGGAAATGCTCTCGTTCAGGCTGGTGGAGACTGACAGCTTCCGTGACTTGATGGCATTGGCAGTCCCACAGTACAAGGTGCCCAGCCGCTTTTACTTCAGCAGGCAAGCTGTCCCTGCCCTGCACAGGCATGTTGAGGGAAACATAAAACATGCGCTACTGAACGCCATCAGTAGCAAGGTCCACCTCACCACCGATGCGTGGACCAGTCAGCATGGACAGGGGCGATACGTTTCTCTCACTGCCCATTGGGTTAATGTTGTTGAGCCAGGTACAGATCGTGCGAGTGGCGCAGGACGTGTCCTGCCCACTCCAAGGATTGCAGGAATCCAGTCTGTACGCATTGACTCCTCCTCTTACACAAGTTCCTCAGAATCATCTCTGCAGGAGCCGTCACAGTCCACCTCCACATGGACCCGTGAACGTTTACCTATGACCGACATGAGCACAGCCGTGGCCAAACGTCAGCAGGCCGTCTTGAAACTAGTTTCATTGGGGAATCGAAGCCACACAGTGCAGGAGCTCTGGAATGCCATCAAGCAGGAGAGCGATGTGTGGTTACTGCCAGCGAATCTCCAGCCAGGCATGGTAGTGTGTGACAATGGCCGAAATCTGGTGGCAGCTTTGGCCCTTGGCAACCTCACTCACATCCCATGTCTGGCACATGTGCTCAATTTGGTTGCGCAGAGTTTTCTGAGGGACTATCCGGATCTTGATGCCCTGCTGCACAAGGTCCGCTTAAAGTGTGCTCACTTGCGGCGTTCCAGCTTGGCCAGATCCCGCATTGCTGCTCTGCAGCGCCGATTCCACCTTCCGGAACACCGCATCATATGTGACCTACCTACCCGGTGGAATTCCACGTTACATATGTTGGAGCGGTTGTGTGAGCAGCAGCAAGCAGTTATGGAGTACCAGCTGCATCAGGCGCAAAGAAGTCGCAGTCAGCGCCGATCAGACTTCACAACCACAGAGTGGGCCACTATGAAGGACGTCTGCCAAGTTTTGCGTCCTTTTGATTATTCCACGCGGATGGCAAGTGCAGATGATGCACTAGTCAGCGTGACTGTCCCCCTTATCTGCCTGCTTCAGCAAACTTTGCAAGGGTTAAGGGATGATGTTGTGGAAGAGGTGGAGGATGAGGAGTCACCTTTTCCATCAGCTTCTGGAGAGTCAGCGCCACGTGGTTCCTCACAAAGGGGTACGCAGGGGCCAATTTGTGAGGAGGATGAGGAGGAGTCAATGGAGGAGGAAGAGCTCCGTCCAGAGGAGGGAGCGACACAATTGTCCAGTGGTCAGTGTGTACAGCGAGGGTGGGGTGATGACGAGCGGGCAGAGATCATGTCTCAAGCAGGGGACAGCGTTTCTGGGCCAGTTGGCACTCTGCAGCACATGGTGGATTTCATGCTGCAGTGCCTGAGAAACGACTGCCGCATCGACCACATTCTCAACATGCCTGATTATTGGGTGTTCACCCTCCTCGATCCTCGCTACCGGGACAATGTCCAAAACCTCATCCCAGCGTTGACCCGGGAGCGTAAATTGCGGGAGTACCACGACACACTGGTGAATTCCATCATCTTCTCCTGTCCAACTGAGAGGAGTGCTGCTAGTGCTTTACAAAGCAGCTCAGTGCGTCGAGGCAGTGGGGGAGGCTCTTCCCAAAGAGGGAGCAGAAGCAGTGCCTCTGCCCAAGGCAAGCCCAGTATGGCACAACTCTGGCACACTTTTGTGTGCCCGCCCCAAATGTCTACACCATCACCGGCGGCTCCAGTCAGCAGGAGGCAACGGTTCCGTCAGATGGTGACAGACTACATGGCTTGCCCTCTTACTGTACTCCCAGACGGCTCTTCCCCGTTCAAGTTTTGGGTCTCTAAGCTGGATACATGGCCAGAGCTAAGCCACTATGCATTGGAGGTGCTGGCTTGCCCTGCGGCTAGTGTCTTATCGGAACGTGTCTTTAGTGCCGCAGGTGGTGTACTAACAGACCGTCGCATGCGACTGTCCTCCGATAACGTTGACCGGCTTACTTTCCTGAAAATGAACCAGGCCTGGATCTCGCAGGAATTTGCCACTCCTCTGCCTGATTAAGTAATTGGGTGTCATCCAGGTCTCCTACTGTGTTCATCTTTCTACCACCTGAACTGCTATTCCTGGGCTCCAACACCGCCAGTTGCGGCTCAGAAGTGCAGGCTGCACAGTAAAAACATACGACCCAGTGTAATTGGGTTTCAGTAACGTCAGCTGATCCCCAGCTGTGTAGCCGGCAATGTGTCCTGCGACCGCCACGCTGGCACAACAACCTAAATGTAAGGGAACCTGTCCCCCCCCCCCCCGTCGTTTGTTTCTGAAAGAGCCATCTTGTGCAGCAGTAATGCTGCACAAGGAAAAGGTAGCTCTTTTGGTTTAGCTCCTTGCACACGCAGAACTTAACACTTATAAAATGTGTTCACTGATACCGTTATACCGTCCCGGAGCTGGGACTTTCCTTCGTAATGTGACGCAGCACAGCCGTCATTCCTACCCCCTTGGTGCCATGCGCTGCCTCCTCAGCGTTGTTTAAGCTGTCACGGAGCCTGCGCTGTTCTGTTATCCCTTGGGCATGCCCTATTTACGCTTCCTGTCTTCTGACATAATTTGGTGTCAGGCTGGCTGCGCCTGTGCGGCCGCGCTGCCCGAGATCCCGCCTCGCAGTGTCTTCTGATTGAGTCACACTGCGGGCCTGGGATCCATGGGCATGCGCAGTGCATATACTAGCCTCTCACTCCCCTTCTTTACGCTTCTTCAGACTAGGCGGCGTCAGCTGATCCCTAATAGCATGCCACGGCCGTGACGCCGCACAGTCTGAAGAAGCAGGAAGGAGGTGAGTGAGAGGCGATGATATGCACTGCGCATGCCCATGGATCCAAGGCCCGCAGTGGGATTACGTTAGACGAGACTGCGAGGTGGGATCTGGAGCAGCGTGGACGCACAGGCACTGACAGCCTGACACCAAATTATGTCAGAAGACAGGCAGCGCTAATTGGGCATGGCCAAGTGCTAACAGAACAGTGCAGGCTCCGTGACAGCTTAAAACAACGCTGAGGAGGCAGCACACGGCACCAAGGGGATAGGAATGACAGCTGTGCTGTGTCCCATTACGAAGGAAATTTGCACCTCCGGGACGGTTGAACGGTATAAGGGGACACATTTTTAGTGTTTACTTCAGTGTTTGCAAGGAGCATAATTAAAAGAGCAACATTTTCCTTTTGCATCCTTAGTGCTGCACAAGATGGCTCTTTCAGCTACAAACATCTTGGGGGGGGGGTTAAAGGTTCCCTTTCAACTTGCTCCAATCAGGCTTCGGCCTACACTCTGTTCCTCTGCTCCTCCTGCTGACCCTGGGCTCTAACACCGCCAGTTGGTGCCTGGAAGTGCTGTGTGCACAGTTAACAGTCGCTCCTCTGTTATTGGGGTTCAGTAACGTCAGCTGATCCCCAGCTGTGTGTGCGGCAATACCTCCAATCTGCTCCTCCTGCTGTCCCTGGGCTCTAACACCGCCAGATGGTGCCTGGAAGTGCTGTCTGCACAGTCAACAGTCGCTCCTCTGTTATTGGGGTTCAGTAACGTCAACTGATCCCCAGCTGTGTATCCGGCAACGTGTCATGCGACCGCCACGCTGGCACACCTAAAATGTAAGGGGACCTGTCCCCCCCCCCTAGGCGTTTGTTACTGAAAGAGACACCATGTGCAGCACTAATACTGCACAAGGGAAAGGTCGCTCTTGAAATTATGCTCCTTGCAAACGCTGAACTACACACTCATGTAATGTGTCCCCTCACACCGTCCAACCGTCCCGGAGGTTGGACTTTCCTTTGTAATGTGACGCAGCACAGCCGTCATTGCTACCCCCTTGCCATCGTGCGCTGGCTCCTTAGTGTTGTTTGATTCCGTCATGGACCCTGCGCTGTTATGTTATCCCTTGGCCATGCACAGTTTGCGCTGCCCGTCCTCTGACATCATTTGTTGTTGTCCTGGCTGCGCCTGTGCGTCCACGCTGCCCGAAATCCCACCTCGCAGTGTCGTCTAATGTGATCCCACAGTGGGCCTGGTATCCATGGCCATGCGCAGTGCATATACTAGCCTCTCACTCCCCTTCTTCACGCTTCTTCAGACTAGGCGGCGTCAGCTGATCCCTAATAGCATGCCACGGCCGTGACGCCGCACAGTCTGAAGAAGCAGGAAGGAGGTGAGTGAGAGGCGATGATATGCACTGCGCATGCCCATGGATCCCTGGCCCGCAGTGGGACTACATTAGATGACACTGCAAGGTTGGATCTCGGGCAGCTTGGACGCACAGGCACTGCCAGCCTGACACCTACATGATGTCAGAAGACGGGCACCGCTAACTGTGCATGGCCAAGGGATAACATTACAGCGCGGGCTCCGTGACAGAACCAAACAACGTTGAGGAGGTGGCGCACGGCACCAAGGGGGTTGGAATGACGGCTTTGCTGTGTCACATTACAAAGGAAAGTCCCACTTCCGGGACGGTTTGACAGTGTGAGGGGACACATTATATGAGTGTGTACTTCAGCGTTTGCAAGGAGCATAATTTTCGGAGCCACCATTTTCCATGTGCAGTATTACTGCTGTACAAGATTGCTCTTTCAGCAACAAATGCCTGGGGGGGGGGTTAAAGGTTCCCTTTCAACTTGCTCCACTGCAGGCTTCGGCCTACACTCTGCTCCTCTTTGATTCCCTGGGTTTCAACACTGTCAGTTGCCACCTGGAAGTGTTGTCTACACAGAAAAAACACTAGCTGATGTGTCAGTGGGGTTCAGCACCGCCAGCTGTTCCCCTGCTGTGTAGTCGGCAACGTGTCCAGCACAAGCCACGCTGGCACAACAGAACAAAAGCTGCCACCAGTGCAGGCTTCGGCCTACACTCTGCTCCTCTCCTCCTCCTGCTGACCCTGGGCTTAAACACCGCTAGTTTTTGCCCAGAAGTGCTAGCTGCACAGAGAAAAACACCAGCCAATGTGTTAGTGGGGTTCAGCAACACCAGCTGTTCCCCTGCTGTGTAGACGGCAACGTGACCTGCAAACGCCACGCAGGCACATGAACTGAAATTAAAGGGAACCTGGCTCCACCCCCCCAGGTGTTTCCATGTATAACAGCCACCTAGTACAGCAGTACTGCTGCATTTGTACAAGGTGGCTGTTTTTTTATCCTTGCCCACGTAGAATTAAACACCTAAAATATGTGTCTCATTACAGACCATTACAATGTCCCTGAGGTGTGACTTTCCTTTTTAATGACACGCACCACCCCCCTTGGTAGCGCTGCCCGTCTCCTGACATCATTGGTTGGCTGCCTGTGCCTGTGCGTCCGCCCTGCCCGACACAACCCCCCTCGTTTCATATATTTTGGCTGCGAGGGTGTGATTGATGGGCATGTGCAGTGCATATGTTCGCCTGTCTTAACTCATCTCCTTCCGCCTTCTTCAGACTGTGCGGCCTCCTGGCCGTGGTAGGCGATAAGGGAGCAGCTGAGGCCGCCCAGTCTGCAGCAGGTGTAAGGACATGTGTGAGCGGCAAACATATTTACAGCACAAGGCCATGAATCCCAGCTCTGTAGTGTGACTTTATTAAAAGACACTGTGGGTCTGGGTTTCATGGCCATCGCTAACAGCACCGGCCAACATGAAATGAGGTGAGAAGACAGGCATCGCTCACAGCGCATGGCCAAGGGATAACAAGAGCACAGACTCCTGTACAGCAAATAACAACGCTCAGGAATCTGCGCCCAGCACCTAGGTGTAAATTTTGACACCTGTGCTGCATCTCCTTAACAAGACAAGTCACGCCTCCACTACTGTTTGACAGTATAATGGGCTAAATAGTGTACGTGTTTTATTCAGCGTGTACAAGGAGCAAACTAAATAGAGCAACCTTTTACTTGTGCAGCATTAATGCTGCACAAGGTGTGGCTCTTGTACCTTGCAACACCTGAGGGGGGGTTAAAGGTTACCTTTGAAATTGGTTCAACTATGCTTCGGCCTACACTCTGCTCCTCTCCTCCTCCTGCTGACCCTGGGCTCTAACACCGCTAGTTTTTGCCCGGAAATGCGAGCTTCACAGAGAAAAACAACAGCCAATGTGTTAGTGGGGTTCAGCACCGCCAGCTGTTCCCCTGCTGTGTAGCCGGCATCGTGTCCAGCACAAGCCACGCTGGCACAACCGACCAAAAGCTGCCACCAGTGCAGGCTTCGGCCTACACTTTGCTCCTCTCCTCCTCCTGCTGACCCTGGGCTCTAACACCGCTAGTTTTTGCCCGGAAATGCGAGCTTCACAGAGAAAAACAACAGCCAATGTGTTAGTGGGGTTCAGCACCGCCAGCTGTTCCCCTGCTGTGTAGCCGGCATCGTGTCCAGCACAAGCCACGCTGGCACAACCGACCAAAAGCTGCCACCAGTGCAGGCTTCGGCCTACACTTTGCTCCTCTCCTCCTCCTGCTGACCCTGGGCTCTAACACCGCTAGTTTTTGCCCGGAAATGCGAGCTTCACAGAGAAAAACAACAGCCAATGTGTTAGTGGGGTTCAGCACCGCCAGCTGTTCCCCTGCTGTGTAGCCGGCATCGTGTCCAGCACAAGCCACGCTGGGACAACCGACCAAAAGCTGCCACCAGTGCAGGCTTCGGCCTACACTTTGCTCCTCTCCTCCTCCTGCTGACCCTGGGCTCTAACACCGCCAGTTTTTGCCCGGACATGCGAGCTGCACAGAGAAAAACACCAGTCAATGTGTCAGTGAGGTTCAGCAACGCCAGCTGTTCCCCTGCTGTGTAGCTGGCAACGTGTCCTGCAAACGCCACGCAGGCACATGAACTGAAATTGAAGGAAGCCTGCCCCCCACCCCCAGGTGTTTCTATGTATAACAGCCACCTTGTACAGCAGTACTGCTGCATTTGTACAAGGTGGCAGACTTTTTCTCCTTGCCCACGTTTAATTAAACACGTACTAAATGTGTCTCATTGAGACCATTCCACTGTCCCTGAGGTGTGACTTTCCTTTCTAATGATACGCAGCACCACCCTTGTTAGCGCTGCCCGTCTTTTGACATCATTGGTTAGCTGGCTGCGCCTGTGCGTCTGCCCTGCTCGAAACAACGCCCCTCGGTGTCTTATTTTTTTGGACAACGAGGATGTGATTGATGGGCATGTGCAGTGCATATGTTTGCCTGTGTTCACTCATCTCCTTCCGCCTTCTTCAGACTGGGTGGCCTCATGACCGCGGCATGCGATAAGGGATCAGATGAGGCCACCCAGTCTGAAGCAGGTGTAAGGACATGTGTGAGCGGCAAACATATTTACTGCACAAGGCCACGAATCCCAGCCACGCAGTCTGATTTTTAGAAAACACACTGTGGGTCTGGGATTCATGTCCATCGCTAACCGCAACGGCCAACATGAAATGAGGTCAGAAGACAGGAAGCGCTCACAGCGCATGGCCAAGGGATAACAAGAGCGCAGACTCCTGTACAGCAAATAACAACGCTCAGGAAGCTGCGCCCATGCACCAAGGTGTTATTTTCGACACCTGTGCTGCTTTTCTTTAAAAAGACAAGTCACGCCTCCACTACTGTTTTACAGTAGAATGGGCTAAATAGTGTACGTGTTTTATTCAGCGTGTGCAAGGAGCAAAATTAAGAGAGCAACCTTTTACTTGTGCAGCATTAATGTTGCACAAGGTGTGGCTCTTGTACCTTGCAACACCTGAGGGGGGGTTAAAGGTTACCTTTGAAATTGGTTCAACTAGGCTTCGGCCTACACTCTGCTCCTCTCCTCCTCCTGCTGACCCTGGGCTATAACACCGCCAGTTGTAGCCTGGAAGTGCTAGGTGCACAGAGAAAAACACCCGCCAATGTGATAGTGGGGTTCAGCACCGCCAGCTGTTCCCCTGCTGTGTAGCCGGCATCGTGTCCAGCACAAGCCACGCTGGCACAACTGACCAAAAGCTGCCACCAGTGCAGGCTTCGGCCTACACTCTGCTCCTCTCCTCCTCCTGCTGCCCCTGGGCTCAAACACCGCTAGTTTTTGCCCGGAAATGCGAGCTGCACAGAGAAAAAAAACAGCCAATGTGTTAGTGGGGTTCAGCACCGCCAGCTGTTCCCCTGCTGTGTAGCCTGCATCGTGTCCAGTACAAGCCACGCTGGCACAACTGACCAAAAGCTGCCACCAGTTCAGGCTTTGGCCTACACTCTGCTCCTCTCCTCCTCCTGCTGACCCTGGGCTCATAACACCGCCAGTTTTAGCCTGGAAGTGCTAGCTGCACAGAGAAAAACACCAGCCAATGTGTCAGTGGGGTTCAGCACCGCCAGCTGTTCCCCAGCTGTGTAGCCGGCAACGTGCCCTGCAAACGCCATGCAGGCACATGAACTGAAATTGAAGGGAGCCTGCCCCCCACCCCCAGGTGTTTCTATGTATAACAGCCACCTTGTTCAGCAGTACTGCTGCATTTGTACAAGGTGGCTGACTTTTTCTCCTTGCCCACGTGGAACTCAACACGTACAAAATGTGTCTCATTGAGACCATTCCACTGTCCCTGAGGTGTGACTTTCCTTTGTAATGATACGCAGCACCCCCCTTGGTAGCGCTTCCCGTCTTTTGACATCATGGTTAGCTGGCTGCGCCTGTGCATCCGCCCTGTGTGAAACAACGCCCCTCGTTGTCTTATTTATTTTGTCAGCGAGGGTGTGGTTTATGGGCACGAGCAGTGCATATGTTCGCCTGTCGTCACTCATCTCCTTCCGCCTTCTTCAGACTGTGCGGCCTCATGGCCGCGGCATGCGAAAAGGGATACCCAGGAGGAGGCACCTAAGCCAAAGGCTCAGCCCGGAACCAGCTGACGGTGCTGGAACCAGGTGGTGGACCCGAAGGCCCACAGGAGAGGAGAGAACAGCTAGGCCGCGAGGCAGCCGCAGTTACCGAACCCCAACAGTCCTACAGGGGGAGCTGGGCCTACTGGCACTACAGAACCAGCCTTGACTACCAATTCACGCAGCCCAACTTTGGGGTAAAGATGGGGATGAAGTTGAAAAATTTAGCCTTGTTATGTCCATAAACAGATTCAAGATTCTAATTCGTTGCCTTCGGTTTGACGACAGAACTACCCGAACCGAACGCAAAACACATGACCGACTTGCTCCAATTCATGATATATTTCAAAGATTTGTTGTAAACTGTAAACAAAGTTATTACCCTGGAGAGAATCTCACTATTGACGAAATGCTCCCTGGTTTTCGTGGTAGATGTGCCTTTCGTCAATATATTCCATCAAAACCAAACAAATATGGAATAAAAATGTATGCCCTTGTTGATGCCAGTAAGACCTACACTTACAACCTGGAAGTTTATGCAGGAAAACAACCAGAAAGTCCTTACTGTGTGAGCAACAAACCCATTGATGTTGTAAAAAGACTGGCTGAACCCTTATTTGGATCGGGTCGCAATATTACAGCTGACAATTGGTTTACAAGTTGTGATCTGATTGATTATCTGAAAATTCAGAAGCTGTCATATGTGGGAACTGTAAGAAAAAACAAAAGGGAATTGCCGCCACAGTTTGTAAGTGTGAAAGAGAGACAACAGTACAGCAGTATGTTTGCATTCCATAATGGAAAGGCTGTTTCCTATGTACCACATGCCAAAAAAATCGTACTTCTATCAACACTTCATGATGATGCTGCCATCGATCCTGGGACTGGGGCAGAAAAAAAACCGGAGATAATTACATTTTACAATGCCACCAAAGGGGGTGTGGATACAGCAGATCAGATGTGCTCCACTTTCAACGTCAGCAGAAACATCAAACGCTGGCCAATGGTCATATTTTTTGCTATGTTGAATTTGGGTGGTATAAATTCACAAGTAATTTATCTTGAAAACAAGCTTGAACCACTCCGTAGACGATTGTATCTGAAAAAATTGGCCCATGAACTAGTACTTGGAGAGCTACACAGGAGAAGCGTGAAAACAATCGGTATCCCCTCTCGCCTTCAAGTTCAGCTCAAAAGGTTCCGCCCAGAAGATGATGGTGAAAAGTCACCATCTGCACCACCTCACAAAAGAAGGAGATGCACCACCTGCCAAACGGAAAGCGGAACCAGAAGGCTTTCAAATTATGAATGTCTCAAATGTCATAAAGCAATTTGCCTGACACATGCAAAAATGGTGTGTAATTCTTGCTATTTGCTCTGCAAGTATGACTTTTCTGGGGAAACCTCAGCATCTACTTCTGATTGAATATTTTTTTAATAGTACTTAAGGTACCTTAAAATTAAGTGTTCAAAAATTTTCTTTGTACATTTTTTTGAGAGAGTCGAACTGGGGACTATTTGGCGGGAGTTTTGAAAAGTTTGTATTTCATAGTTATTAGTTTTATGTTAAGTAAATGGTTTTTTTTGCAACTGATTATGTGTAGTCTCTTTTATTACATCCCTATGAAGGTCACTGATCACTTTTAGAGCACTGAAATTGCAAACATTAGATATTATAGGTATTTTTCCAGCAGGCGCCTGACAGGCACATTGTATGTGAACTCGTTAGTCCGAATATTGTATGTGACGGAGGGTTAAGTGCGGGCACCTACAGCTTAGTAACCGGGTTCCAGCACCGTCAGCTGGTCCTCGGTCGTGCCATTGGCTCTTGCACACTGGGGCAATGCATCTGGGTTCCAGCACCGCCAGCTGGTTCTCGGCAGTGTTTTTGTCACAGGTACTCCCTCGTGCCAAACCTGGTTTCAGCACCGTCAGCTGTTTCCGGGTTGTGTCAAGCTCACTGAGGCGCCTATGCTTGCCCCGTCGTGGTGCGGTCGGGTTAGCCAACTACAGGGTGCCTCCAGTTTAGGAGCTTCCTATGTGGGCTGCGTGAATTGGTAGTCAAGGCTGGTTCTGTAGTGCCAGTAGGCCCAGCTCCCCCTGTAGGACTGTTTGGGTTCGGTAACTGCGGCTGCCTCGCGGCCTAGCTGTTCTCTCCTCTCCTGTGGGCCTTCGGGTCCACCACCTGGTTCCAGCACCGTCAGCTGGTTCCGGGCCGAGCCTTTGGCTTAGGTGCCTCCTCCTGGGTATCCGAGTTCAGCCAACGCCAGGCGGTCCTTGGTAGTGCTTTTAAGCGCAGGCACCTACAGCTTAGTAACCGGGTTCCAGCACCGTCAGCTGGTCCTCGGTCGTGCCATTGGCTCTTGCACACTGGGGCAACGCATCTGGGTTCCAGCACCGCCAGCTAGTTTTCGGCAGTGTTTTTGTCACAGGTACTCCCTCGTGCCAAACCTGGTTTCAGCACCGTCAGCTGTTTCTGGGTTGTGTCAAGCTCACTGAGACGCCTATGCTTGCCCCGTCGTGGTGCGGTCGGGTTAGCCAACTCCAGGGTGCCTCCAGTTTAGGAGCTTCCTATGTGGGCTGCGTGAATTGGCAGTCAAGGCTGGTTCTGTAGTGCCAGTAGGCCCAGCTCCCCCTGTAGGACTGTTGGGGTTCGGTAACTGCGGCTGCCTCGCGGCCTAGCTGTTCTCTCCTCTCCTGTGGGCCTTCGGGTCCACCACCTGGTTCCAGCACCGTCAGCTGGTTCCGGGCCGAGCCTTTGGCTTAGGTGCCTCCTCCTGGGTATCCGAGTTCCGCCAACGTCAGGCGGTCCTTGGTAGTGCTTTTAAGCGCGGGCACCTACAGCTTAGTAACCGTGTTCCAGCACCGTCAGCTGGTCCTCGGTCGTGCCATTGGCTCTTGCACACTGGGGCAACGCATCTGGGTTCCAGCACCGCCAGCTGGTTCTCGGCAGTGTTTTTGTCACAGGTACTCCCTCGTGCCCAGCCTGGTTCCAGCACCGTCAGCTGTTTCCGGGTACTGTCAAACTCACTGAGACACCTATGCGTTGCCTCGTCGTGTTGCGGTCGAGTTAGCCAACTCCAGGGTGTCTCCAGTTTAGGAGCTTCCTATGGGGGCTGCGTGAACTGGTAGTCAAGGCTGGTTCTGTAGTGCCAGTAGGCCCAGCTCCCCCTGTACGACTGTTGGGGTTCGGTATCTGCGGATGCCTCGCGGCCTAGCTGTTCTCTCGTCTCCTGTGGGCCTTCGGGTCCACCACCTGGTTCCAGCACCATCAGCTGGTTCCGGGCCGAGCTTTTGGCTTAGGTGCCTCCTCCTGGGTATCCGAGTTCCGACAACGCCAGGCGGTCCTTGGTAGTGCTTTTAAGCGCGGGCACCTACAGCTTAGTAACCGTGTTCCAGCACCGTCAGCTGGTCCTCGGTCGTGCCATTGGCTCTTGCACACTGGGGCAACGCATCTGGGTTCCAGCACCGCCAGCTGGTTCTCGGCAGTGTTTTTGTCACAGGTACTCCCTCGTGCCCAGCCTGGTTCCAGCACCGTCAGCTGTTTCCGGGTACTGTCAAACTCACTGAGACACCTATGCGTTGCCTCGTCGTGTTGCGGTCGAGTTAGCCAACTCCAGGGTGTCTCCAGTTTAGGAGCTTCCTATGTGGGCTGCGTGAACTGGTAGTCAAGGCTGGTTCTGTAGTGCCAGTAGGCCCAGCTCCCCCTGTAGGACTGTTGGGGTTCGGTATCTGCGGATGCCTCGCGGCCTAGCTGTTCTCTCGTCTCCTGTGGGCCTTCGGGTCCACCACCTGGTTCCAGCACCATCAGCTGGTTCCGGGCCGAGCTTTTGGCTTAGGTGCCTCCTCCTGGGTATCCGAGTTCCGACAACGCCAGGCGGTCCTTGGTAGTGCTTTTAAGCGCGGGCACCTACAGCTTAGTAACCGTGTTCCAGCACCGTCAGCTGGTCCTCGGTCGTGCCATTGGCTCTTGCACACTGGGGCAACGCATCTGGGTTCCAGCACCGCCAGCTGGTTCTCGGCAGTGTTTTTGTCACAGGTACTCCCTCGTGCCAAACCTGGTTTCAGCACCGTCAGCTGTTTCCGGGTTGTGTCAAGCTCACTGAGACGCCTATGCTTGCCCCGTCGTGGTGCGGTCGGGTTAGCCAACTCCAGGGTGCCTCCAGTTTAGGAGCTTCCTATGTGGGCTGCGTGAATTGGTAGTCAAGGCTGGTTCTGTAGTGCCAGTAGGCCCAGCTCCCCCTGTAGGACTGTTTGGGTTCGGTAAGTGCGGCTGCCTCGCGGCCTAGCTGTTCTCTCCTCTCCTGTGGGCCTTCGGGTCCACCACCTGGTTCCAGCACCGTCAGCTGGTTCCGGGCCGAGCCTTTGGCTTAGGTGCCTCCTCCTGGGTATCCGAGTTCAGCCAACGCCAGGCGGTCCTTGGTAGTGCTTTTAAGCGCGGGCACCTACAGCTTAGTAACCGGGTTCCAGCACCGTCAGCTGGTCCTCGGTCGTGCCATTGGCTCTTGCACACTGGGGAAACGCATCTGGGTTCCAGCATCGCCAGCTGGTTTTCGGCAGTGTTTTTGTCACAGGTACTCCCTCGTGCCAAACCTGGTTTCAGCACCGTCAGCTGTTTCCGGGTTGTGTCAAGCTCACTGAGACGCCTATGCTTGCCCCGTCGTGGTGCGGTCGGGTTAGCCAACTCCAGGGTGCCTCCAGTTTAGGAGCTTCCTATGTGGGCTGCGTGAATTGGTAGTCAAGGCTGGTTCTGTAGTGCCAGTAGGCCCAGCTCCCCCTGTAGGACTGTTGGGGTTCGGTAACTGCGGCTGCCTCGCGGCCTAGCTGTTCTCTCCTCTCCTGTGGGCCTTCAGGTCCACCACCTGGTTCCAGCACCGTCAGCTGGTTCCGGGCCGAGCTTTTGGCTTAGGTGCCTCCTCCTGGGTATCCGAGTTCCGCCAATGCCAGGCGGTCCTTGGTAGTGCTTTTAAGCGCGGGCACCTACAGCTTAGTAACCGTGTTCCAGCACCGTCAGCTGGTCCTCGGTCGTGCCATTGGCTCTTGCACACTGGGGCAACGCATCTGAGTTCCAGCACCGCCAGCTGGTTCTCGGCAGTGTTTTTGTCACGGGTACTCCCTCGTGCCCAGCCTGGTTCCAGCACCGTCAGCTGTTTCCGGGTACTGTCAAACTCACTGAGACACCTATGCGTTGCCCCGTCGTGTTGCGGTCGAGTTAGCCAACTCCAGGGTGCCTCCAGTTTAGGAGCTTCCTATGTGGGCTGCGTGAACTGGTAGTCAAGGCTGGTTCTGTAGTGCCAGTAGGCCCAGCTCCCCCTGTAGGACTGTTGGGGTTCGGTAACTGCGGCTGCCTCGCGGCCTAGCTGTTCTCTCCTCTCCTGTGGGCCTTCGGGTCCACCACCTGGTTCCAGCACCGTCAGCTGGTTCCGGGCCGAGCCTTTGGCTTAGGTGCCTCCTCCTGGGTATCCGAGTTCCGCCAACGCCAGGCGGTCCTTGGTAGTGCTTTTAAGCGCGGGCACCTACAGCTTAGTAACCGGGTTCCAGCACCGTCAGCTGGTCCTCGGTCGTGCCATTGGCTCTTGCACACTGGGGCAACGCATCTGGGTTCCAGCACCGCCAGCTGGTTCTCGGCAGTGTTTTTGTCACAGGTACTCCCTCGTGCCAAACCTGGTTTCAGCACCGTCAGCTGTTTCTGGGTTGTGTCAAGCTCACTGAGACGCCTATGCTTGCCCCGTCGTGGTGCGGTCAGGTTAGCCAACTCCAGGGTGCCTCCAGTTTAGGAGCTTCCTATGTGGGCTGCGTGAATTGGTAGTCAAGGCTGGTTCTGCCAGTAGGCCCAGCTCCCCCTGTAGGACTGTTGGGGTTCGGTAACTGCGGCTGCCTCACGGCCTAGCTGTTCTCTCCTCTCCTGTGGGCCATGGGGTCCACCACCTGGTTCCAGCACCGTCAGCTGGTTCTCGGCAGTGTCTTTTGCTCTTGTACCTTCTGCTCCCCATCCTGGTTCCAGTACCGTCAGCTGGTTCCGGGCAGAGCCTTTGGCTTAGGTGCCTCCTTCTGGGTATCCAAGTTCCACCAACGTCAGGTGGTCCTTGGTAGTGCTTTCAGGCACGGGTACTTCCTGCTTAGTAACCGGGTTCCAGTAACGTCAGCTGGTCCTCGGTAGTTCCATTGGCTCTTGGACCTTCGGCTACCCATCCGGGTTCCAGTACCGTCAGCTGGTTCTCGGCAGTGTCTTTTGCTCTTGTACCTTCTGCTCCCCATCCTGGTTCCAGTACCGTCAGCAGGTTCTGGGCAGAGCCTTTGGCTTAGGTGCCTCCTTCTGGGTATCCGAGTTCCGCCAACGTCAGGCGGTCCTTGGTAGTGCTTTTTAGCACGGGTACCTCCTGCTTAGTAACCGGGTTCCAGTAACGTCAGCTGGTCCTCGGTAGTTCCATAGGTTCTTGAACCTTCGGGTAGCCATCCGAGTTCCAGTTCCATCATCTGGTTCTTGGCATTTTCTCAGCCTTCTTTTACCTTCTGCTACATTTCCAAGTTGAAGACCCTAAAGTCGACGACCCGGAAGACCACCCCGATGACGACGACGACGACAACCCGGAAGACCACCCCGATGACGACGACGACGACGGCGGAGACGACGACGGCGGAGACGACGACGGCGGAGATGACGACACTGGAGACGACGACATGGAAGACCGAGAAGCAGAAGAACAAGAGGCTGCAGAACAAAGAGCAGAAGAACATTAAGCATAACACTTAATATCAGAGCAAAAGATATTATCTCAATTATATGCAGAAGAAGACTAAGCAGTGTATGGGGGTGAGTCCGTTCCTCCTCGTGGTGCCCCTGGATAAAGCCTGATGCTGCAGGCCAAACTGAACGCGGACAAATGTAACTTTTTTGACTGGCAGAACGGAAGGTGTAATCTTCCAACTTTTATAGATAACAACTATGGGAATGCCTGTCACAAATGAGAATATGATGAAGAAGTAGAATAGGAAGAATAATAACAGTTGAATAAAATGAATATGTAGAATAGGAAGAATAATAATAGTTGAATAAAATGAATATGAAGAATGTAATAAAAAAAAAAAAAAAGGTAAAGGATGAAGAAGAAGATGAATAAGGTGAAGAAGAAGTTGATGTCAAAGATGCTGATGATGATGAAGATGAAAGTGTGGGAAAAGTTAAAAAAAATAGAAGGGGAAGGGCGTGGAATAGTGAAACATCAATATCTGACAAAATAAAAAAAATATTTACATAGTCAATATCTTTGTCACTCCGAACGTCTTTAAAAAAAAAAAAAAAACATGCTATTCTATTTGATTGGGCTAAACCTCTATGACTTTAATGTCTCCGCCACCTCCCCAAATACATCCTGCATTATTCTTAGTTGTTTTCCTTCATGTAGAATGAACCTACAAGGAAAGAAAGGGTTTATTTTAATTCCGATATTTTGGTCCCATTGACTTGCATTGGGATCGGGTATCGGTATCGGCGATATCCGATATTTTTTGAATATCGGCCGATCCTATCCGATATCGGAAGGTATCGCTCAACACTAGTGGTCTTGTATCTATTTCTATGTAGCTACATAGTGGGCCCTGTTATGAACAGGTAATTCAGAACCACAGTGGACCTTGAAGTTCAGAGCACACAAGGTAACCTGACATTTACCAAAAACATAGGACAAGCTCTGAGACGTGGAAACTCTGCTGACCGCAATCCCTAATCCTAACACACCACACTAGAGGTAGCCGTGGATTGCGCCTAACGCTCCCTATGCAACTCGGCACAGCCTGAGAAACTAACTAGCCCTGAAGATAGAAAAATAAGCCTACCTTGCCTCAGAGAAATTCCCCAAAGGAAAAGGCAGCCCCCCACATATAATGACTGTGAGTAAAGATGAAATACAAACACAGAGATGAAATAGATTAAGCAAAGTGAGGCCCGACTTACTGAATAGACCGAGGATAGGAAAGATAGCTTTGCGGTCAACACAAAAACCTACAAACAACCACGCAGAGGGGCAAAAAGACCCTCCGCACCGACTAACGGTACGGAGGTGCTCCCTCTGCGTCTCAGAGCTTCCAGCAAGCAAGAAAAAAACAATATAGCAAGCTGGACAGAAAATATAGCAAACAAAAAATAACACAAGCAGACTTAGCTTATGCAGGATAGAGAGGCCACAGGAACGATCCAGGAGGAAGCAAGACCAATACTAGAACATTGACTGGAGGCCAGGATCAAAGCACCAGGTGGAGTTAAATAGAGCAGCACCTAACGACTTAACCTCATCACCTGAGGAAGGAAACTCAGAAGCCGCAGTACCACTCTCATCCACCAAAGGAAGCTTATAGACAGAACCAGCCGCAGTACCACTCACAACCACAGGAGGGAGCTTGGCCACAGAATTCACAACAGGGCCCCAAGAATGATTTTCTCTGGTGGGCCCAAGGTGCTCCAGTCCGACGCTGCCCAGACTGAACCACAGGTCCAGGTACACAGGTCTGGCAAAAATTAAGAGACCACTGTAAAATGTTCAGTTTCACTGATTTTTCTCTTTATAGGTTTATTTTTGAGGACAAAAGTCTCAAGGCAAGGTATACACATAAATAAAAAAAGGGATTTTTTCGTACCATCACCTCCTTATATACACCAAATGGACAATACAATGGACAATTCGGAGATTAAAGTCATAAACACAGAAAAAAATGAAACAGTGTCCAATAGTTTGATATGTAGTAATATTTATTAACCCCTTAATCCCATATGACGTACTATCCTGACCTGACCTGACTAAACTTCTGTGAAGCACTTGGTGGGTCAAAGTACTCACCACACATCTAGATAAGTGCCTTAGGGGGTCTAATTTCCAAAATGGTGTCACATGTGGGGGGTTTTAATGTTTATGCACATTAGGGGCTCTCCAAATGCAATATGGCATCCCATCTACATTCCAGTCAATTTTGCATTGAAAAGTCAAACGGCACTCCTTCCCTTCCGAGCTCTGCCATGCGCCCAAACAGTGGTTTACCACCAAATGTGGGGTATCGGTGTACTCAGTACAAATTGTACAACTTTTCGGGTCCATTTTCTCCTGTTACCCTTGGTAAAATAAAACAAATTGGAGCTGAATTTATTTTTCGGTGAAAAAAAGTTCAATGTTCATTTTTTTTTAAACATTCTTGTGAAATACCTGATGGGCTAATAAACTTCTTGAATATGGTTTTGAGCACCTTGAGGGGTGCAGTTTTTAGAATGGTTCACACTTGGTTATTTTCTATCATATAGACCCCTCAAAACGACTTCAAATGTGATGTGGTCCCTAAAAAAAAATGGTGTTGTAAAAATGAGAAATTGCTGGTCAACTTTTAACCCTTATAACTCCCTAACAAAAAAAAATTGGTTCCAAAATTGTGCTGATGTAAAGTAAACATGTGAGAAATGTTACGTATTAAGTATTTTGTGTGACATATCTCTGTGATTTAAGGGTATGAAAATTCAAATATGGAAAATTGTGAAATTTTCTTAATTTTCACCAAATTTCCATTTTTTCATAAATAAATGCAGGTAATATCAAAGGTATTTTACCACTATCATGAAGTACAATATGTAAAAAAAAACAGTGTCAGAATCATCAGGATCCATCAAAGCGTTCCAGAGTTATAACCTCATAAAGGGACAGTGGTCAGAATTGCAAAAATTGGCCCGGTCATTAACGTGTAAACCACCCTTGGGGCTTATGGGGTTAAAGGATGCGCAACAATATGAGGTAAAGTGGGAAACATAATACCAAAGGAAGGGGCACTGAACCAGGGGATGACACAAATTGCAAAGTAATGTGGTAGCATGCAAAAAATATATCAAAATGGATAGACGACAAAATTAATATAGTCACAAAAATCACAATCCGCATATATGGATACTACAAATTAGAGAAAAATAACATTTAGCAAATTTGTTCACGTAGAGAGGTAAATACCAGTTAAAGCTAAGTAAAGTAGACACATGATAATTGAGAAGGAGGAAGGCAAAAGCATGTGCTGCAGACTTAAATAAGTCCCAAGTATAGCCAGCTGGTTATTTACCTGTTTGCAAATGTAGGACACGTCCCCTGGATGCACCCTGCCCCGATGTTTGCCTTCATCAGAAATATTTTTGAGTAAAATGTAAATAGTTCTTATATTCTGTAAACTACTTACAACTAGTGTTGAGCGATACCTTCCGATATCGTAAAGTATCGGTATCGGATAGGATCGGCCGATATTCAAAAAATATCGGATATCGCCGATACCGATACCCGATCCCAATGCAAGTCAATGGGACCAAAATATCGGAATTAAAATAAACCCTTTCTTTCCTTGTAGGTTCATTCTACATGAAGGAAAACAACTAAGAATAATGCAGGATGTATTTGGGGAGGTGGCGGAGACATTAAAGTCATAGAGGTTTAGCCCAATCAAATAGAATAGCATGTTTTTTTTTTTTTAAAGACGTTCGGAGTGACAAAGATATTGACTATGTAAATTTTTTTTTTATTTTGTCAGATATTGATGTTTCACTATTCCACGCCCTTCCCCTTCTTTTTTTTTTACTTTTCCCACACTTTCATCTTCATCATCATCAGAATCTTTGACATCAACTTCTTCTTCACCTTATTTATCTTCTTCTTCATCCTTTACCTTTTTTTTTTTTTTAATACATTCTTCATATTCATTTTATTCAACTATTATTATTCTTCCTATTCTACATATTCATTTTATTCAACTGTTATTATTCTTCCTATTCTACTTCTTCATCATATTCTCATTTGTGACAGGCATTCCCGTAGTTGTTATCTATAAAAGTTGGAAGATTACACCTTCCGTTCTGCCAGTCACAAAAGTTACATTTGTCCGCGTTCAGTTTGGCCTGCAGCATCAGGCTTTATCCAGGGGCACCACGAGGAGGAACGGATTCACCCCCATACACTGCTTAGTATTCTTCTGCATATAATTTACTAAGCCTACAGCTTAGTAACCGTGTTCCAGCACCGTCAGCTGGTCCTCGGTCGTGCCATTGGTTCTTGCACACTGGGGCAACGCATCTGAGTTCCAGCACCGCCAGCTGGTTCTCGGCAGTGTTTTTGTCACGGGTACTCCCTCGTGCCCAGCCTGGTTCCAGCACCGTCAGTTGTTTCCGGGTACTGTCAAACTCACTGAGACACCTATGCGTTGCCCCGTCGTGTTGCGGTCGAGTTTGCCAACTCCAGGGTGCCTCCAGTTTAGGAGCTTCCTATGTGGGCTGCGTGAACTGGTAGTCAAGGCTGGTTCTGTAGTGCCAGTAGGCCCAGCTCCCCCTGTAGGACTGTTGGGGTTCAGTAACTGCGGCTGCCTCGCGGCCTAGCTGTTCTCTCCTCTCCTGTGGGCCTTCGGGTCCACCACCTGGTTCCAGCACCGTCAGCTGGTTCCGGGCCGAGCCTTTGGCTTAGGTGCCTCCTCCTGGGTATCCGAGTTCCGCCAACGCCAGGCGGTCCTTGGTAGTGCTTTTAAGCGCGGGCACCTACAGCTTAGTAACCGTGTTCCAGCACCGTCAGCTGGTCCTCGGTCGTGCCATTGGCTCTTGCACACTGGGGCAACGCATCTGAGTTCCAGCACCGCCAGCTGGTTCTCGGAAGTGTTTTTGTCACAGGTACTCCCTCGTGCCAAACCTGGTTTCAGCACCGTCAGCTGTTTCCGGGTTGTGTCAAGCTCACTGAGACGCCTATGCTTGCCCCGTCGTGGTGCGGTCGGGTTAGCCAACTCCAGGGTGCCTCCAGTTTAGCAGCTTCCTATGTGGGCTGCGTGAATTGGTAGTCAAGGCTGGTTCTGTAGTGCCAGTAGGCCCAGCTCCCCCTGTAGGACTGTTGGGGTTCGGTAACTGCGGCTGCCTCACGGCCTAGCTGTTCTCTCCTCTCCTGTGGGCCATGGGGTCCACCACCTGGTTCCAGCACCGTCAGCTGGTTCTCGGCAGTGTCTTTTGCTCTTGTACCTTCTGCTCCCCATCCTGGTTCCAGTACCGTCAGCTGGTTCCGGGCAGAGCCTTTGGCTTAGGTGCCTCCTTCTGGGTATCCAAGTTCCACCAACGTCAGGTGGTCCTTGGTAGTGCTTTCAGGCACGGTACTTCCTGCTTAGTAACTGGGTTCCAGTAACGTCAGCTGGTCCTCGGTAGTTCCATTGGCTCTTGGACCTTCGGCTACCCATCCGGGTTCCAGTACCGTCAGCTGGTTCTCGGCAGTGTCTTTTGCTCTTGTACCTTCTGCTCCCCATCCTGGTTCCAGTACCGTCAGCTGGTTCCGGGCAGAGCCTTTGGCTTAGGTGCCTCCTTCTGGGTATCCGAGTTCCGCCAACGTCAGGCGGTCCTTGGTAGTGCTTTTTAGCACGGGTACCTCCTGCTTAGTAACCGGGTTCCAGTAACGTCAGCTGGTCCTCGGTAGTTCCATAGGCTCTTGAACCTTCGGGTAGCCATCCGAGTTCCAGTTCCATCATCAGGTTCTTGGCATTTTCTCAGCCTTCTTGTACCTTCTGCTACATTTCCAAGTTGAAGACCCTAAAGTCGACGACCCGGAAGACCACCCCGATGACGACGACGACAACCCGGAAGACCACCCCGATGACGACGACGACGACGACGGCGGAGACGACGACGGCGGAGACGACGACGGCGGAGATGACGACACTGGAGACGACGACATGGAAGACCGAGAAGCAGAAGAACAAGAGGCTGCAGAACAAAGAGCAGAAGAACATTAAGCATAACACTTAATATCAGAGCAAAAGATATTATCTCAATTATATGCAGAAGAAGACTAAGCAGTGTATGGGGGTGAGTCCGTTCCTCCTCGTGGTGCCCCTGGATAAAGCCTGATGCTGCAGGCCAAACTGAATGCGGACAAATGTAACTTTTGTGACTGGCAGAACGGAAGGTGTAATCTTCCAACTTTTATAGATAACAACTATGGGAATGCCTGTCACAAATGAGAATATGATGAAGAAGTAGATTAGGAAGAATAATAACAGTTGAATAAAATGAATATGTAGAATAGGAAGAATAATAATAGTTGAATAAAATGAATATGAAGAATGTAATAAAAAAAAAAAGGTAAAGGATGAAGAAGAAGATGAATAAGGTGAAGAAGAAGTTGATGTCAAAGATGCTGATGATGATGAAGATGAAAGTGTGGGAAAAGTAAAAAAAAATAGAAGGGGAAGGGCGTGGAATAGTGAAACATCAATATCTGACAAAATAAAAAAAATTTTTACATAGTCAATATCTTTGTCACTCCGAACGTCTTTAAAAAAAAATAAAAAAAAACATGCTATTCTATTTGATTGGGCTAAACCTCTATGACTTTAATGTCTCCGCCACCTCCCCAAATACATCCTGCATTATTCTTAGTTGTTTTCCTTCATGTAGAATGAACCTACAAGGAAAGAAAGGGTTAATTTTAATTCCGATATTTTGGTCCCATTGACTTGCATTGGGATCGGGTATCGGTATCGGCGATATCCGATATTTTTTGAATATCGGCCGAACCTATCCGATACCGATACTTTCCGATATCGGAAGGTATCGCTCAACACTAGTGGTCTTGTATCTATTTCTATGTAGCTACATAGTGGACCCTGTTATGAACAGGTAATTCAGAACCACAGTGGACCTTGAAGTTCAGAGCACACAAGGTAACCTGACATTTACCAAAAACATAGGACAAGCTCTGAGACGTGGAAACTCTGCTGACCGCAATCCCTAATCCTAACACACCACACTAGAGGTAGCCGTGGATTGCGCCTAACGCTCCCTATGCAACTCGGCACAGCCTGAGAAACTAACTAGCCCTGAAGATAGAAAAATAAGCCTACCTTGCCTCAGAGAAATTCCCCAAAGGAAAAGGCAGCCCCCCACATATAATGACTGTGAGTAAAGATGAAATACAAACACAGAGATGAAATAGATTAAGCAAAGTGAGGCCCGACTTACTGAATAGACCGAGGATAGGAAAGATAGCTTTGCGGTCAACACAAAAACCTACAAACAACCACGCAGTGGGGCAAAAAGACCCTCCGCACCGACTAACGGTACGGAGGTGCTCCCTCTGCGTCTCAGAGCTTCCAGCAAGCAAGAAAAAACCAATATAGCAAGCTGGACAGAAAATATAGCAAACAAAAAATAACACACGCAGAACTTAGCTTATGCAGGATAGAGAGGCCACAGGAACGATCCAGGAGGAAGCAAGACCAATACTAGAACATTGACTGGAGGCCAGGATCAAAGCACCAGGTGGAGTTAAATAGAGCACCTAACGACTTAACCTCATCACCTGAGCAAGGAAACTCAGAAGCCGCAGTACCACTCTCATCCACCAAAGGAAGCTTATAGACAGAACCAGCCGCAGTACCACTCACGACCACAGGAGGGAGCTTGGCCACAGAATTCACAACAGGGCCCCAAGAATGATTTTCTCTGGTGGGCCCAAGGTGCTCCAGTCCGACGCTGCCCAGACTGAACCACAGGTCCAGGTACACAGGTCTGGCAAAAATTAAGAGACCACTGTAAAATGTTCAGTTTCACTGATTTTTCTCTTTATAGGTTTATTTTTGAGGACAAAAGTCTCAAGGCAAGGTATACACATAAATAAAAAAAAGGGATTTTTTCGTACCATCACCTCCTTATATACACCGAATGGACAATACAATGGACAATTCGGAGATTAAAGTCATAAACACAGAAAAAAATGAAACAGTGTCCAATAGTTTGATATGTAGTAATATTTATTAACCCCTTAATCCCATATGACGTACTATCCTGACCTGACCTGACTAAACTTCTGTGAAGCACTTGGTGGGTCAAAGTACTCACCACACATCTAGATAAGTGCCTTAGGGGGTCTAATTTCCAAAATGGTGTCACATGTGGGGGGTTTTAATGTTTATGCACATTAGGGGCTCTCCAAATGCAATATGGCATCCCATCTACATTCCAGTCAATTTTGCATTGAAAAGTCAAACGGCACTCCTTCCCTTCCGAGCTCTGCCATGCGCCCAAACAGTGGTTTACCACCAAATGTGGGGTATCGGTGTACTCAGTACAAATTGTACAACAACTTTTCGGGTCCATTTTCTCCTGTTACCCTTGGTAAAATAAAACAAATTGGAGCTGAATTTATTTTTTGGTGAAAAAAAGTTCAATGTTCATTTTTTTTTAAACATTCTTGTGAACTACCTGATGGGCTAATAAACTTCTTGAATATGGTTTTGAGCACCTTGAGGGGTGCAGTTTTTAGAATGGTGTCACACTTGGTTATTTTCTATCATATAGACCCCTCAAAACGACTTCAAATGTGATGTGGTCCCTAAAAAAAAATGGTGTTGTAAAAATGAGAAATTGCTGGTCAACTTTTAACCCTTATAACTCCCTAACAAAAAAAAAATTGGTTCCAAAATTGTGCTGATGTAAAGTAAACATGTGAGAAATGTTACGTATTAAGTATTTTGTGTGACATATCTCTGTGATTTAAGGGTATGAAAATTCAAATATGGAAAATTGTGAAATTTTCTTGATTTTCACCAAATTTCCATTTTTTCATAAATAAATGCAGATAATATCAAAGGTATTTTACCACTATCATGAAGTACAATATGTAAAAAAAAACAGTGTCAGAATCATCAGGATCCATCAAAGCGTTCCAGAGTTATAACCTCATAAAGGGACAGTGGTCAGAATT
The DNA here is from genome assembly GCF_032444005.1 of Ranitomeya imitator. Lineage (NCBI taxonomy): Eukaryota > Metazoa > Chordata > Amphibia > Anura > Dendrobatidae > Ranitomeya > Ranitomeya imitator. The sequence goes on from NC_091282.1 coordinate 137,506,482, forward strand.
GCAAAAATTGGCCCGGTCATTAACGTGTAAACCACCCTTGGGGCTTATGGGGTTAAAGGATGCGCAACAATATGAGGTAAAGTGGGAAACATAATACCAAAGGAAGGGGCACTGAACCAGGGGATGACACAAATTGCAAAGTAATGTGGTAGCATGCAAAAAATATATCAAAATGGATAGACGACAAAATTAATATAGTCACAAAAATCACAATCCGCATATATGGATACTACAAATTAGAGGAAAATAACATTTAGCAAATTTGTTCACGTAGAGAGGTAAATACCAGTTAAAGCTAAGTAAAGTAGACACATGATAATTGAGAAGGAGGAAGGCAAAAGCATGTGCTGCAGACTTAAATAAGTCCCAAGTATAGCCAGCTGGTTATTTACCTGTTTGCAAATGTAGGACACGTCCCCTGGATGCACCCTGCCCCGATGTTTGCCTTCATCAGGAATATTTTTGAGTAAAATGTAAATAGTTCTTATATTCTGTAAACTACTTACAACTAGTGTTGAGCGATACCTTCCGATATCGTAAAGTATCGGTATCGGATAGGATCGGCCGATATTCAAAAAATATCGGATATCGCCGATACCGATACCCGATCCCAATGCAAGTCAATGGGACCAAAATATCGGAATTAAAATAAACCCTTTCTTTCCTTGTAGGTTCATTCTACATGAAGGAAAACAACTAAGAATAATGCAGGATGTATTTGGGGAGGTGGCGGAGACATTAAAGTCATAGAGGTTTAGCCCAATCAAATAGAATAGCATGTTTTTTTTTTTTTTAAAGACGTTCGGAGTGACAAAGATATTGACTATGTAAATTTTTTTTAAATTTTGTCAGATATTGATGTTTCACTATTCCACGCCCTTCCCCTTCTTTTTTTTTTACTTTTCCCACACTTTCATCTTCATCATCATCAGAATCTTTGACATCAACTTCTTCTTCACCTTATTCATCTTCTTCTTCATCCTTTACCTTTTTTTTTTTTTTTTAATACATTCTTCATATTCATTTTATTCAACTACTATTATTCTTCCTATTCTACATATTCATTTTATTCAACTGTTATTATTCTTCCTATTCTACTTCTTCATCATATTCTCATTTGTGACAGGCATTCCCGTAGTTGTTATCTATAAAAGTTGGAAGATTACACCTTCCGTTCTGCCAGTCACAAAAGTTACATTTGTCCGCGTTCAGTTTGGCCTGCAGCATCAGGCTTTATCCAGGGGCACCACGAGGAGGAACGGATTCACCCCCATACACTGCTTAGTCTTCTTCTGCATATAATTGAGATAATATCTTTTGCTCTGATATTAAGTGTTATGCTTAATGTTCTTCTGCTCTTTGTTCTGCAGCCTCTTGTTCTTCTGCTTCTCGCTCTTCCATGTCGTCGTCTCCAGGGTCGTCGTCTCCAGTGTCGTCGTCTCCGCCGTCGTCGTCTCCGCCGTCATCGTCGTCGTCATCGGGGTGGTCTTCCGGGTCGTCGACGTTAGGGTCTTCAACTTGGAAATGTAGCAGAAGGTACAAGAAGGCTGAGAAAATGCCAAGAACCAGCTGATGGAACTGGAACTCGGATGGCTACCCGAAGGTTCAAGAGCCTATGGAACTACCTAAGCCAAAGGCTCTGCCCGGAGCCAGCTGACGGTACTGGAACCAGGATGGGGAGCAGTAGGTACAAGAGCAAAAGACACTGCCGAGAACCAGCTGACGGTGCTGGAACCAGGTGGTGGACCCGAAGGGCCACAGGAGAGGAGAGAACAGCTAGGCCGCGAGGCAGCCGCAGTTACTGAACCCCAACAGTCCTACAGTGGGAGCTGGGCCTACTGGCACTACAGAACCAGCCTTGACTACCAATTCATGCAGCCCACATAGGAAGCTCCTAAACTGGAGGCACCCTGGAGTTGGCTAACTCGACCGCAACACGACGGGGCAAGCATAGGTGTCTCAGCGAGCTTGACACAACCCGGAAACAGCTGACGGTGCTGAAACCAGGCTTGGCACGAGGGAGTACCTGTGACAAAAACACTGCCGAGAACCAGCTGGCGGTGCTGGAACCCAGATGCGTTGCCCCAGTGTGCAAGAGCCAATGGCACGACCGAGGACCAGCTGACGGTGCTGTAGGTGCCCGCGCTTAAAAGCACTACCAAGGACCGCCTGGCGTTGGCGGAACTCGGATACCCAGGAGGAGGCACCTAAGCCAAAGGCTCGGCCCGGAACCAGCTGACGGTGCTGGAACCAGGTGGTGGACCCGAAGGCCCCCAGGAGAGGAGAGAACAGCTAGGCCGCGAGGCAGCCGCAGTTACCGAACCCCAACAGTCCTACAGGGGGAGCTGGGCCTACTGGCACTACAGAACCAGCCTTTACTACCAATTCATGCAGCCCACATAGGAAGCTCCTAAACTGGAGGCACCCTGGAGTTGACTAACTCGACCGCCACACGACGGGGCAACGCATAGGTGTCTCAGTGAGTTTGACAGTACCCGGAAACAGCTGACGGTGCTGGAACCAGGCTGGGCACGAGGGAGTACCCGTGACAAAAACACTGCCGAGAACCAGCTGGCGGTGCTGGAACCCAGATGCGTTGCCCCAGTGTGCAAGAGCCAATGGCACGACCGAGGACCAGCTGACGGTGCTGGAACCCGGTTACTAAGCTGTAGGTGCCCGCGCTTAAAAGCACTACCAAGAACCGCCTGGCGTTGGCGGAACTCGGATACCCAGGAGGAGGCACCTAAACCAAAGGCTCGGCCCGGAACCAGCTGACGGTGCTGGAACCAGGTGGTGGACCCGAAGGCCCACAGGAGAGGAGAGAACAGCTAGGCCGCGAGGCAGCCGCAGTTACCGAACCCCAACAGTCCTACAGGGGGAGCTGGGCCTACTGGCACTACAGAACCAGCCTTGACTACCAATTCATGCAGCCCACATAGGAAGCTCCTAAACTGGAGGCACCCTGGAGTTGGCTAACTCGACCGCAACACGACGGGGCAACGCATAGGTGTCTCAGTGAGTTTGACAGTACCCGGAAACAGCTGACGGTGCTGGAACCAGGCTGGGCACGAGGGAGTACCTGTGACAAAAACACTGCCGAGAACCAGCTGGCGGTGCTGGAACCCAGATGCGTTGCCCCAGTGTGCAAGAGCCAATGGCACGACCGAGGACCAGCTGACGGTGCTGGAACCCGGTTACTAAGCTGTAAGCACTACCAAGGACCGCCTGGCGTTGGCGGAACTCGGATACCCAGGAGGAGGCACCTAAGCCAAAGGCTCGGCCCGGAACCAGCTGACGGTGCTGGAACCAGGTGGTGGACCCGAAGGCCCACAGGAGAGGAGAGAACAGCTAGGCCGCGAGGCAGCCGCAGTTACCGAACCCCAACAGTCCTACAGGGGAAGCTGGGCCTACTGGCACTACAGAACCTGCCTTTACTACCAATTCATGCAGCCCACATAGGAAACTCCTAAACTGGAGGCACCCTGGAGTTGGCTAACTCGACCGCAACACGACCGGGCAACGCATAGGTGTCTCAGTGAGTTTGACAGTACCCGGAAACAGCTGACGGTGCTGGAACCAGGCTGGGCACGAGAGAGTACCCGTGACAAAAACACTGTTGAGAACCAGCTGGCGGTGCTGGAACCCAGATGCGTTGCCCCAGTGTGCAAGAGCCAATGGCACGACCGAGGACCAGCTGACGGTGCTGGAACCCGGTTACTAAGCTTAAAAGCACTACCAAGGACCGCCTGGCGTTGGCGGAACTCGGATACCCAGGAGGAGGCACCTAAGCCAAAGGCTCGGCCCGGAACCAGCTGACGGTGCTGGAACCAGGTGGTGGACCCGAAGGCCCACAGGAGAGGAGAGAACAGCTAGGCCGCGAGGCAGCCGCAGTTACCGAACCCCAACAGTCCTACAGGGGGAGCTGGGCCTACTGGCACTACAGAACCAGCCTTGACTACCAATTCATGCAGCCCACATAGGAAGCTCCTAAACTGGAGGCACCCTGGAGTTGGCTAACTCGACCGCCACACGACACTGCAACGCATAGGTGTCTCAGTGAGTTTGACAGTACCCGGAAACAGATGACGGTGCTGGAACCAGGCTGGGCACGAGGGAGTACCCGTGACAAAAACACTGCCGAGAACCAGCTGGCGGTGCTGGAACCCAGATGCGTTGCCCCAGTGTGCAAGAGCCAATGGCACGACCGAGGACCAGCTGACGGTGCTGGAACCCGGTTACTAAGCTGTAGGTGCCCGCGCTTAAAAGCACTACCAAGGACCACCTGGCGTTGGCGGAACTCGGATACCCAGGAGGAGGCACCTAACCCAAAAGCTCGGCCCGGAACCAGCTGACGGTGCTGGAACCAGGTGGTGGACCCGAAGGCCCACAGGAGAGGAGAGAACAGCTAGGCCGCGAGGCAGCCGCAGTTACCGAAACCCAACAGTCCTACAGGGGGAGCTGGGCCAACTGGCACTACAGAACCAGCCTTTACTACCAATTCATGCAGCCCACATAGGAAGCTCCTAAACTGGAGGCACCCTGGAGTTGGCTAACTCGACCGCAACACGACGGGGCAACGCATAGGTGTCTCAGTGAGTTTGACAGTACCCGGAAACAGCTGACGGTGCTGGAACCAGGCTGGGCACGAGGGAGTAGCCGTGACAAAAACACTGCCGAGAACCAGCTGGCGGTGCTGGAACCCAGATGCATTGCCCCAGTGTGCAAGAGCCAATGGCACGACCGAGGACCAGCTGACGGTGCTGGAACCCGGTTACTAAGCTGTAGGTGCCCGCGCTTAAAAGCACTACCAAGGTCCGCCTGGCGTTAGCGGAACTCGGATACCCAGGAGGAGGCACCTAAGCCAAAAGCTCGGCCCGGAACCAGCTGACGGTGCTGGAACCAGGTGGTGGACCCGAAGGCCCACAGGAGAGGAGAGAACAGCTAGGCCGCGAGGCAGCCGCAGTTACCGAACCCCAACAGTCCTACAGGGGGTGCTGGGCCTACTGGCACTACAGAACCAGCCTTGACTACCAATTCATGCAGCCCACATAGGAAGCTCCTAAACTGGAGGCACCCTGGAGTTGGCTAACTCGACCGCAACACGACGGGGCAACGCATAGGTGTCTCAGGGAGTTTGACAGTACCCGGAAACAGCTGACGGTGCTGGAACCAGGCTGGGCACGAGGGAGTACCCGTGACAAAAACACTGCCGAGAACCAGCTGGCGGTGCTGGAACCCGGATGCGTTGCCCCAGTGTGCAAGAGCCAATGGCACGACCGAGGACCAGCTGACGGTGCTGGAACCCGGTTACTAAGCTGTAGGTGCCCGCGCTTAAAAGCACTACCAAGGACCGCCTGGCGTTGGCGGAACTCGGATACCCAGGAGGAGGCACCTAAGCCAAAGGCTCGGCCCGGAACCAGCTGACGGTGCTGGAACCAGGTGGTGGACCCGAAGGCCCACAGGAGAGGAGAGAACAGCTAGGCCGCGAGGCAGCCGCAGTTACCGAACCCCAACAGTCCTACAGGGGGAGCTGGGCCTACTGGCACTACAGAACCAGCCTTGACTACCAATTCATGCAGCCCACATAGGAAGCTCCTAAACTGGAGGCACCCTGGAGTTGGCTAACTCGACCGCCACACGACACTGCAACGCATAGGTGTCTCAGTGAGTTTGACAGTACCCGGAAACAGATGACGGTGCTGGAACCAGGCTGGGCACGAGGGAGTACCCGTGACAAAAACACTGCCGAGAACCAGCTGGCGGTGCTGGAACCCAGATGCGTTGCCCCAGTGTGCAAGAGCCAATGGCACGACCGAGGACCAGCTGACGGTGCTGGAACCCGGTTACTAAGCTGTAGGTGCCCGCGCTTAAAAGCACTACCAAGGACCACCTGGCGTTGGCGGAACTCGGATACCCAGGAGGAGGCACCTAAGCCAAAAGCTCGGCCCGGAACCAGCTGACGGTGCTGGAACCAGGTGGTGGACCCGAAGGCCCACAGGAGAGGAGAGAACAGCTAGGCCGCGAGGCAGCCGCAGTTACCGAAACCCAACAGTCCTACAGGGGGAGCTGGGCCAACTGGCACTACAGAACCAGCCTTTACTACCAATTCATGCAGCCCACATAGGAAGCTCCTAAACTGGAGGCACCCTGGAGTTGGCTAACTCGACCGCAACACGACGGGGCAACGCATAGGTGTCTCAGTGAGTTTGACAGTACCCGGAAACAGCTGACGGTGCTGGAACCAGGCTGGGCACGAGGGAGTAGCCGTGACAAAAACACTGCCGAGAACCAGCTGGCGGTGCTGGAACCCAGATGCATTGCCCCCGTGTGCAAGAGCCAATGGCACGACCGAGGACCAGCTGACGGTGCTGGAACCCGGTTACTAAGCTGTAGGTGCCCGCGCTTAAAAGCACTACCAAGGTCCGCCTGGCGTTAGCGGAACTCGGATACCCAGGAGGAGGCACCTAAGCCAAAAGCTCGGCCCGGAACCAGCTGACGGTGCTGGAACCAGGTGGTGGACCCGAAGGCCCACAGGAGAGGAGAGAACAGCTAGGCCGCGAGGCAGCCGCAGTTACCGAACCCCAACAGTCCTACAGGGGGTGCTGGGCCTACTGGCACTACAGAACCAGCCTTGACTACCAATTCATGCAGCCCACATAGGAAGCTCCTAAACTGGAGGCACCCTGGAGTTGGCTAACTCGACCGCAACACGACGGGGCAACGCATAGGTGTCTCAGGGAGTTTGACAGTACCCGGAAACAGCTGACGGTGCTGGAACCAGGCTGGGCACGAGGGAGTACCCGTGACAAAAACACTGCCGAGAACCAGCTGGCGGTGCTGGAACCCGGATGCGTTGCCCCAGTGTGCAAGAGCCAATGGCACGACCGAGGACCAGCTGACGGTGCTGGAACCCGGTTACTAAGCTGTAGGTGCCCGCGCTTAAAAGCACTACCAAGGACCGCCTGGCGTTGGCGGAACTCGGATACCCAGGAGGAGGCACCTAAGCCAAAGGCTCGGCCCGGAACCAGCTGACGGTGCTGGAACCAGGTGGTGGACCCGAAGGCCCACAGGAGAGGAGAGAACAGCTAGGCCGCGAGGCAGCCGCAGTTACCGAACCCCAACAGTCCTACAGGGGGAGCTGGGCCTACTGGCACTACAGAACCAGCCTTGACTACCAATTCATGCAGCCCACATAGGAAGCTCCTAAACTGGAGGCACCCTGGAGTTGGCTAACTCGACCGCAACACGACGGGGCAACGCATAGGTGTCTCAGTGAGTTTGACAGTACCCGGAAACAGCTGACGGTGCTGGAACCAGGCTGGGCACGAGGGAGTACCCGTGACAAAAACACTGCCGAGAACCAGCTGGTGGTGCTGGAACCCAGATGCGTTGCCCCAGTGTGCAAGAGCCAATGGCACGACCGAGGACCAGCTGACGGTGCTGGAACCCGGTTACTAAGCTGTAGGTGCCCGCGCTTAAAAGCACTACCAAGGACCGCCTGGCGTTGGCGGAACTCAGATACCCAGGACGAGGCACCTAAGCCAAATGCTCGGCATGGAACCAGCTGACGGTGCTGGAACCAGGTGGTGGATCCAAAGGCCCACAGCAGAGGAGAGAAAAGCTAGGCTGCGAGGCAGCCGCAGTTACCAAACCCCAACAGTCCTACAGGGGGAGATGGGCCTACTGGCACTACAGAACCAGCCTTGACTTCCAATTCACGCAGCCCACATAGGAAGCTCCTAAACTGGAGGCACCCTGGAGTTGGCTAACCCGACCGCAACACGACGGGGCAAGCATAGGCGTCTCAGCGAGCTTGACACAACCCGGAAACAGCTGATGGTGCTGAAACCAGGTTTGGCACGAGGGAGTGCCTGTGACAAAAACACTGCCGAGAACCAGCTGGCGGTGCTGGAACCCGGATGCGTTGCCCCAGTGTGCAAGAGCCAATGGCACGACCGAGGACCAGCTGACGGTGCTGGAACCCGGTTACTAAGCTGTAGGTGCCCGCGCTTAAAAGCACTACCAAGGACCGCCTGGCGTTGGCGGAACTCGGATACCCAGGAGGAGGCACCTAAGCCAAAAGCTTGGCCCGGAACCAGCTGACGGTGCTGGATCCAGGTGGTGGACCCGAAGGCCCACAAGAGAGGAGAGAACAGCTAGGCCGCGAGGCAGCCGCAGTTACCGAACCCCAACAGTCCTACAGGGGGAGCTAGGCCTACTGGCACTACAGAACCAGCCTTGACTACCAATTCACGCAGCCCACATAGGAAGCTCCTAAACTGGAGGCACCCTGGAGTTGGCTAACCCGACCGCAACATGACGGGGCAAGCATAGGTGTCTCAGCGAGCTTGACACAACCCGGAAACAGCTGACGGTGCTGAAACCAGGTTTGGCACGAGGGAGTACCTGTGACAAAAACACTGCCGAGAACCAGCTGGCGGTGCTAGAACCTGGATGCGTTGCCCCAGTGTGCAAGTGCCAATGGCACGACCGAGGACCAGCTGACGGTGCTGGAACCCGGTTACTAAGCTGTAGGTGCCCGCGCTTAAAAGCACTACCAAGGACCGCCTGGCGTTGGCGGAACTCGGATACCCAGGAGGAGGCACCTAAGCCAAAAGCTCGGCCCGGAACCAGCTGACGGTGCTGGAACCAGGTGGTGGACCCGAAGGCCCACAGGAGAGGAGAGAACAGCTAGGCCGCGAGGCAGCCGCAGTTACCAAACCCCAACAGTCCTACAGGGGGAGCTGGGCCTACTGGCACTACAGAACCAGCCTTGACTACCAATTCACGCAGCCCACATAGGAAGCTCCTAAACTGGAGGCACCCTGGAGTTGGCTAACTCGACCGCAACATGACGGGGCAAGCATAGGTGTCTCAGTGAGTTTGACAGTACCCGGAAACAGCTGACGGTGCTGGAACCAGGCTGGGCACGAGGGAGTACCTGTGACAAAAACACTGCCGAGAACCAGCTGGCGGTGCTGGAACCCAGATGTGTTGCCTATTAAAGATTGTCTTCCTAGAGCCCCAACTAGCGGTGCTGGAGCAAAGGGTAAGCAGGGGGAGCAGAGTGTAGGCCGAAGCCTGCACTGGAGGCAGCTTTGTGTCTGCGTTGCGTTTGCAGGACACTTTGCCGGCTACACAGTGGGGGAACAGCTGGCGTTGCTGAACCCCACTAACACAATGGCGGGTGTTTTCTCTGTGCAGCTAGCACTTGCGAGCAAAAACTAGCGATGTTAGAGCCCGTGGTGAAGCAGGAGGAGGAGGAGAGGAGCAAAGTGTAGGCCGAAGCCTAGTTGAACCAATTTCAAAGGAAACCTTTAACCCCCCCTCAGGTGTTACAAAGTACAAGAGACACACCTTGTGCAGTATTAATGCTGCACAAGTGAAAGGTTGCTCTATTAATTTGTCTACTTGCACACGCTGAATAAAAGACGTACACAATTTAGACCATTCTACAGTCAAACTGTAGTGGATGCGTGACTTGTCTTTTTAAGGAGACGCAGCACAGGTGTCCCAAATAACGCCTTGGTGGTTGGCGCAGCTTCCTGAGCGTTGTTATTTGCTGTACAGGAGTCTGCGCTCTTGTGTTATCCCTTGGCAATGCCCTGTTAGCGCTGCCCGTCTTATGACCTCATTTCATGTTGGCCGGTGCGGTTAACGATGGCCATAAATCCCAGACCCACAGTGCCTTTTCATAAAGTCACACTGCGGTGCTGGGATTCGTGGCCTTGAGCAGAAAATATTTTGGCCGCTCACACACGTCCTTACACCTGCTTCAGACTGGGCGGCCTCTGCTGATCCCTTCTCGCATGCCGCGGCCATGAGGCTGCACAGTCTGAAGAAGGCGTAAGGAGATGAGTGACGACAGGCTAACATATGCACTGCTCGTGCCCATAAACCACACCCTCGCTGACAAAATAAATAAGAAACCGAGGGGCATTGTTTGGAGTAGCGCGGACGCACAGGCGCAGCTAGCTAACCAATGATGTCAAAAGATGGGAAGTGCTACCAAGGGTGGTGCTGCGTATCATTAGAAAGGAAAGTCACACCTCAGGGACAGTGTAATGGTCTCAATGAGACACATTTTGTACGTGTTGAGTTCCACGTGGGCAAGTAGAAAAAGTCAGCCACCTTGTACAAATGCAGCAGTACTGCTGTACAAGGTAGCTGTTATACATAGAAACACCTGGGGGTGGGGGGCAGGCTCCCTTCAATTTCAGTTCATGTGCCTGCGTGGCGTTTGCAGGTCACGTTGCCGGCTACACAGCAGGGGAACAGCTGGCGTTGCTGAACCCCACTAACACATTGGCTGGTGTTTTTCTCTGTGCAGCTAGCACTTCCGGACCAAAACTAGCGGTGTTTGAGCCCAGGGGCAGCAGCAGGAGGAGAGGAGCAGAGTGTAGGCCGAAGCCTGCACTGGTGGCAGCTTTTGGTCGGTTGTGCCAGCGTGGCTTGTGCTGGACACGATGCCGGCTACACAGCAGGGGAACAGCTGGCGCTGCTGAACCCCACTAACACATTGGCTGGTGTTTTTCTCTGTGCAGCTAGCACTTCAGGGCAAAAACTAGCGGTGTTAGAGCCCAGGGTCAGCAGGAGGAGGAGAGGAGCAGATTGTAGGCCGAAGCCTAGTTGAACCAATTTCAAAGGTAACCTTTAACCCCCCCTCAGGTGTTGCAAGGTACAAGAGCCACACCTTGAACAGCATTAATGCTGCACAAGTCAAAGGTTGCTCTCTTAATTTTGCTCCTTGCACACGCTGAATAAAACACGTACACTATTTAGCCCATTATACTGTCAAACAGTAGTGGATGCGTGACTTTTCTTTTGAAGAAGACGCAGCACAGGTGTCAAAATTTACACCTAGGTGCTGGGCGCTGATTCCTTGCCGTTGTTATTTGCAGTACAGGAGACTGCGCTCTTGTGTTATCCCTTGGCAATACCCTGTTAGTGCAGGCCGTCTTATGACCTCATTTCATGTTGGCCGGTGCGGTTAACGATGGCCACAAATCCCAGAACCACAGTGCCTTTTCATAAAGTCACACTGCGGTGCTGGGATTCATGGCCTTGTGCAGTAAATATGTTCGCCGCTCACACATGTCCTTACACCTGCTTCAGACTGGGCGGCCTCAGCTGATCCCTTATCGCCTGCCACGGCCATGAGGCCGCACAGTCTGAAGAAGGCGGAAGGAGGGGAGTGAAGACAGGCGAAGATATGCACTGCTCGTGCCCAGCAATCACACCCTCGCAGTCATAATATATGAGACAACGAGGGGTGTTGTGTCGGGCAGGGCGGACGCACAGGCACAGCCAGCCAACCAATGATGTCAGAAGACGGGCAGCGCTAACAATGGGGGTGATGCGTGTCATTAAAAAGGAAAGTCACACCTCAGGGACAGTGGAATGGTCTCAATGAGACACATTTAGTACGTGTTTAATTAAATGTGGGCAAGGAGAAAAAGTCAGCCACCTTGTACAAATGCAGCAGTACTGCTGTACAAGGTGGCTATTATACATAGAAACACCTGGGGGTGGGGAGCAGGCTCCCTTCAATTTCAGTTCATGTGCCTGCGTGGCGTTTGCAGGTCACGTTGCCGGCTACACAGCAGGGGAACAGCTGGCGTTGCTGAACCCCACTAACACATTGGCTGGTGTTGTACTCTGTGCAGCTAGCACTTCCGGGCAAAAACTGGCGGTGTTTGAGCCCAGGGTCAGCAGGAGGAGAAGAGGAGCAGAGTGTAGGCCGAAGCCTGCACTGGTGTCAGCTTTTGGTCAGTTGTGCCAGCGTGGCTTGTGCTGGACACGATGCCGGCTACACAGCAGGGGAACAGCTGGCGCTGCTGAACCCCACTAACACATTGGCTGGTGTTGTTCTCTGTGCAGCTAGGACTTCCGGGCAAAAACTAGCGGTGTTAGAGCCCAGGGTCAGCAGGAGGAGGAGAGGAGCAGAGTGTAGGCCGAAGCCTAGTTGAACCAATTTTAAAGGTAACCTTTAACCCCCCCTCAGGTGTAGCAAGGTACAAGAGCCACACCTTGTGCAGCATTAATGCTGCACAAGTAAAAGGTTGCTCTATTAATTTTGCTCCTTGCACACGCTGAATAAAACACATACACTATTTAGCCCATTATACTGTCAAACAGTAGTGGAGGCGTGACTTGTCTTTTTAAGGAGACGCAGCACAGGTGTCCAAAATAACACCTTGGTGCATGGGCGCAGCTTCCTGTTATTTGCTGTACAGGAGACTGCGCTATTGTTATCCCTTGGCCATGCGCTGTGAGCGCTTCCTGTCTTCTGACGTCATTTCATGTCGGCCGTTGCGGTTAGCGATGGACATGAATCCCAGACCCACAGTGTGTTTTCAAAAAAACACACTGTGTGGCTGGGATTCGTGGCCTTGTGCAGTAAATATGTTTGCCGCTCACACATGTCCTTACACCTGCTTCAGACTGGGCGGCCTCATCTGATCCCTTATCGCATGCCGTGGCCATGAGGCCACCCAGTCTGAAGAAGGCGGAAGGAGATGAGTGAACACAGGCAAACATATGCACTGCACATGCCCATCAATCACACCCTCGCTGTCCAACAAAATAAGACACCCAGGGGCGTTGTTTCGAGCAGGGCAGACGCACAGGCGCAGCCAGCTAACCAATGATGTCAAAAGACGGGAAGCGCTACCAAGGGTGGTGCTGCGCATCATTAGAAAGGAAAGTCACACCTCAGGGACAGTGGAATGGTCTCAATGAGACACATTTAGTACGTGTTTAATTAAACGTGGGCAAGGAGAAAAAGTCAGACACCTTGTACAAATGCAGCAGTACTGCTGTACAAGGTGGCTGTTATACATAGAAACACCTGGGGGGGTGGGGGCTGGTTCCCTTTAACCCCAGTTCAGGTGCCTGCATGGCGTTTGCAGGACACGTTGCCAGCTACACAGCAGGGGAACAGCTGGCGGTGCTGAACCCCACAGACACATTGACTGGTGTTTTTCTCTGTGCAGCTAGCACGTCCGGGCAAAAACTGGCGGTGTTAGAGCCCAGGGTCAGCAGGAGGAGGAGAGGAGCAAAGTGTAGGCCGAAGCCTGCACTGGTGGCAGCTTTTGGTCTGTTGTGCCAGCGTGGCTTGTGCTGGACACGATGCCGGCTACACAGCAGGGGAACAGCTGGCGTTGCTGAACCCCACTAACACATTGGCTGGTGTTGTTCTCTGTGCAGCTAGCACTTCCGGGCAAAAACTATCGGTGTTTGAGCCCAGGGGCAGCAGGAGGAGGAGAGGAGCAGAGGTAGGCCGAAGCCTGCACTGGTGGCAGCTTTTGGTCTGTTGTGCCAGCGTGGCTTGTGCTGGACACGATGCCGGCTACACAGCAGGGGAACAGCTGGCGGTGCTGAACCCCACTGACACAATGGTGGGTGTTTTTCTCTGTGCAGCCAGCACTTCCGGGCCCCAACTGGCGTACTTAGAGCCCAGGGTCTGCAGGAGGAGCAGAGTGTAGGCGGAAGCCTACTTGAACCAATTTCAAAGGTAACCTTTAACCCACCCTCAGGTGTTACAATGTTGAAGAGCCACACCTTGTGCAGCAGTAAAGCTCCACAAGTTAAAGGTTGCTCTTTAAGTTTTGCTCATTGCACACGCAGAATGAAAGACGTACACAATTTAGCCCATTGAACAGTAGTTCAGTTCTGTATTGGAGGCGTGACTTGTCTTTTTAAGGAGACGCAGCACAGGTGCACATAAATAACGCCTTGGTGCTGGGCGCAGCCTCCTGAGCGTTGTTATTTGCTGTACAGGAGTCTGCGCTATTGTGATCCCTTGGCCATGCGCTGTGAATGCTGCCTGTCTTCTCACCTCATTTCATGTTGGCCGGTGCGGTTAGCAATGGCCAGGAATCCCAGACCCGCAGTGTGTTTTCAACAAATCAAACTGCGTGGCTGGGATTCGTGGCCTTGTGCAGTAAATATGTTTGCCGCTCACACATGTCCTTACACCTGCTTCAGACTGGGCGGCCTCAGCTGATCCCTTATCGCCTACCACAGCCATGAGGCCGCACAGTCTGAAGAAGGCGGAAGGAGATGAGTTAAGACAGGCGAACATATGCACTGCACATGCCCATCAATCACACCCTCACAACCAAAATATATGAGACAACGAGGGGGGATGTGTCGGGCAGGGCGGACGCCCAGGCACAGGCAGCCAACCAATGATGTCAGAAGACGGGCAGCGCTCCCAAGGGGGGTGGTGCGTGTCATTAGAAAGGAAAGTCACACTTCAGGGACAGTGGAATGGTCTCAATGAGACACATTTTGTACGTGTTGAGTTCCACGTTGGCAAGGAGAAAAAGTCAGCCACCTTGTACAAATGCAGCATTACTGCTGTACAAGGTAGCTGTTATACATAGAAACACATTGGAGTGGGTGGCAGGGTCCCTTTAATTTCAGTTCATGTGCCTGCGTGGCGTTTGCAGGTCACGTTTCCAGCTACACAGCAGGGGAACAGCTGGCGTTGCTGAACCCCACTAACACATTGGCTGGTGTTTTTCTCTGTGCAGCTAGCACTTCCGGGCCAAAACTAGCGGTTTTTGAGCCCAGGGGCAGCAGCAGGAGGAGAGGAGCAGAGTGTAGGCCGAAGCCTGCACTGGTGGCAGCTTTTGTTCTGTTGTGCCAGCGTGGCTTGTGCTGGACACGTTGCCGACTACACAGCAGGGGAACAGCTGGCGGTGCTGAACCCCACTGACACATCAGCTAGTGTTTTTTCTGTGTAGACAACACTTCCAGGTGGCAACTGACAGTGTTGAAACCCAGGGAATCAAAGAGGAGCAGAGTGTAGGCCGAAGCCTGCAGTGGAGCAAGTTGAAAGGGAACCTTTAACCCCCCCCCCCAGGCATTTGTTGCTGAAAGAGCCATCTTGTACAGCAGTAATACTGCACATGGAAAATGGTGGCTCCGAAAATTATGCTCCTTGCAAACGCTGAAGTACACACTCATATAATGTGTCCCCTCACACTGTCAAACCGTCCCGGAAGTGGGACTTTCCTTTGTAATGTGACACAGCACAGCCGTCATTCCAACCCCCTTGGTGCCGTGCGCCACCTCCTCAACGTTGTTTGGTTCTGTCACGGAGCCCGCGCTGTAATGTTATCCCTTGGCCATGCACAGTTAGCGGTGCCCGTCTTCTGACATCAATTAGGTGTCAGGCTGGCAGTGCCTGTGCGTCCAAGCTGCCCGAGATCCAACCTCGCAGTGTCATCAAATGTAATCCCACTGCGGGCCAGGGATCCATGGGCTTGCGCAGTGCATATCATCGCCTCTCACTCACCTGCTTCCTGCTTCTTCAGACTGTGCGGCGTCACGGCCGTGGCATGCTATTAGGGATCAGCTGACGCCGCCTAGTCTGAAGAAGCGTGAAGAAGGGGAGTGAGAGGCTAGTATATGCACTGCGCATGGCCATGGATACCAGGCCCACTGTGGGATCACATTAGACGACACTGCGAGGTGGGATTTCGGGCAGCGTGGACGCACAGGCGCAGCCAGGACGACAGCAAATGATGTCAGAGGATGGGCAGCGCAAACTGTGCATGGCCAAGGGATAACAAAACAGCGCAGGGTCCATGACGGAATCAAACAACGCTAAGGAGGCAGCGCACGGTGCCAAGGGGGTAGCAATGACGGCTGTGCTGCGTCACATTACAAAAGAAAGTCCCACCTCCGGGACGGTTGGACGGTGTGAGGGGACACATTACATGAGTGTGTAGTTCAGCGTTTGCAAGGAGCATAATTTCAAGAGCGACCTTTTCCTTGTGCAGTATTAGTGCTGCACAAGGTGGCTCTTTCAGTAACAAACGCCTAGGGGCGGGGGGGGGACAGGTCCCCTTACATTTTAGTTGTGCCAGCGTGGCGGTCGCATGACACGTTGCCGGATACACAGCTGGGGATCAGCTGATGTTACTGAACCCCAATAACAGAGGAGCGACTGTTGACTGTGCAAACAGCACTTCCAGGCACCAACTGGCGGTGTTAGAGCCCAGGGACAGCAGGAGGAGCAGATTGGAGGTATTGCCGCACACACAGCTGGGTATCAGCTGACGTTACTGAACCCCAATAACAGAGGAGCGACTGTTGACTGTGCAGACAGCACTTCCAGGCACCAACTGGCGGTGTTAGAGCCCAGGGACAGCAGAAGGAGCAGATTGGAGGTATTGCCGCACACACAGCTGGGGATCAGCTGACGTTACTGAACCCCAATAACAGAGGAGCGACTGTTGACTGTGCAGACAGCACTTCCAGGCACCAACTGGCGGTGTTAGAGCCCAGGGACAGCAGGAGGAGCAGAGGAACAGAGTGTAGGCCGAAGCCTGATTGGAGCAAGTTGAAAGGGAACCTTTAACCCCCCCCCCAAGACGTTTGTAGCTGAAAGAGCCATCTTGTGCAGCACTAAGGATGCAAAAGGAAAAGGTTGCTCTTTTAATTATGCTCCTTGCAAACACAGAAGTAAACACTAAAAATGTGTCCCCTTATACCGTTAAACCATCCCGGAGGTGCGAATTTCCTTCGTAATGGGACACAGCACAGCTGTCATTCCTATCCCCTTTGTGCCGTGCGCTGCCTCCTCAGCGTTGTTTTAAGCTGTCATGGAGCCTGTGCTGTTCTGTTATCCCTTGGCCACGCCCAATTAGCGCTGCCTGTCTTCTGACATAATTTGGTGTCAGGCTGTCAGTGCCTGTGCATCCACGCTGCTCCAGATCCCACCTCGCAGTGTCGTCTAACGTAATCCCACTGCGGGCCTTGGATCCATGGGCATGCACAGTGCATATCCTCGACTCTCACTCCCCTCCTTCCCTCTTCTTCAGACTGTACGGTGTCACGGCCGTGGCATGCTATTAGGGATCAGCTGACGGCGCACAGTCTAAAGAAGGCGGAGGGAGATGAGCGAGAGCCTGAGGGGAAGATATGCACTGCGCATGCCCATGGATCGCAGGCCCGCAGTGTGATTCAATCAGAAGACACTGCGAGGCGGGATCTCGGGCAGCGCGGCCGCACAGGCGCAGCCAGCCTGACACCAAATTATGTCAGAAGACAGGCAGCGCAAATAGGGCATGGCCAAGGGATAACAGAACAGCGCAGGCTCCATGACAGCTGAAAACAACGCTGAGGAGGCAGCGCATGGCACCAAGGGGGTAGGAATGACGGCTGTGCTGCGTCACATTACGAAGGAAAGTCCCAGCTCCGGGACGGTATAACGGTATCAATGAACACATTTTATAAGTGTTAAGTTCTGCGTGTGCAAGGAGCTAAACTAAAAGAGCTACCTTATCCTTGTGCAGCATTACTGCTGCACAAGATAGCTCTTTCAGTAACAAGCGACGGGGGGGGGGGACAGGTTCCCTTACATTTAGGTTGTTGTGCCAGCGTGGCGGTCGCAGGACACATTGCCGGCTACACAGCTGGGGATCAGCTGACGTTACTGAAACCCAATAACACTGGGTCGTATGTTTTTACTGTGCAGCCTGCACTTCTGAGCCGCAACTGGCGGTGTTGGAGCCCAGGAATAGCAGTTCAGGTGGTAGAAAGATGAACACAGCAGGAGACCTGGATGACACCCAATTACTTAATCAGGCAGAGGAGTGGCAAATTCCTGCGAGATCCAGGCCTGGTTCATTTTCAGGAAAGTAAGCCGGTCAACGTTATCGGAGGATAGTCGCATGCGACGGTCTGTTAGTACACCACCTGCGGCACTAAAGACACGTTCCGATAATACACTAGCCGCAGGGCAAGCCAGCACCTCCAATGCATACTGGCTTAGCTCTGGCCATGTATCCAGCTTAGAGACCCAAAACTTGAACGGGTAAGAGCCGTCTGGGAGTACAGTAAGAGGGCAAGCCATGTAGTCTGTCACCATCTGACGGAACCGTTGCCTCCTGCTGACTGGAGCTGCCGGTGATGGTGTAGACATTTGGGGCGGGCACTCAAAAGTGTGCCAGAGTTGTGCCATACTGGGCTTGCCTTGGGCAGAGGCACTGCTTCTGCTCCCTCTTTGGGGCAGAGCCTCCCCCACTGCCTCGACGCACTGAGCTGCTTTGTAAAGCACTAGCAGCACTCCTCTCAGTTGGACTGGAGAAGATGATGGAATTCACCAGTGTGTCGTGGTACTCCCGCAATTTACGCTCCCGGGTCAACGCTGGGATGAGGTTTTGGACGTTGTCCCGGTAGCGAGGATCGAGGAGGGTGAACACCCAATAATCAGGCATGTTGAGAATGTGGTCGATGCGGCGGTCGTTTCTCAGGCACTGCAGCATGAAATCCACCATGTGCTGCAGACTGCCAACTGGCCCAGAAACGCTGTCCCCTGCTTGAGACATGATCTCTGCCCGCTCGTCATCACCCCATCCTCGCTGTACACACTGACCACTGGACAATTGTGTCGCTCCCTCCTCTGGACGGAGCTCTCCCTCCTCCATTGACTCCTCCTCATCCTCCTCACAAAGTGGCCCCTGCGTACCCCTTTGTGAGGAACCACGTGGCGCTGACTCTCCAGAAGCTGATGGAAAAGGTGACTCCTCATCCTCCACCTCTTCCACAACATCATCCCTTAACCCTTGCAAAGTTTGCTGAAGCAGGCAGATAAGGGGGACAGTCATGCTGACTAGTGCATCATCTGCACTTTCCATCCGCGTGGAATAATCAAAAGGACGCAAAACCTGGCAGACGTCCTTCATAGTGGCCCACTCTGTGGTTGTGAAGTCTGATCGGCGCTGACTGCGACTTCTTTGCACCTGATGCAGCTGGTACTCCATAACTGCTTGCTGCTGCTCACACAACCACTCCAACATATGTAACGTGGAATTCCACCGGGTAGGTAGGTAACATATGATGCGGTGTTCCGGAAGGCGGAATCGGCGCTGCAGAGCAGCAATGCGGGATCTTGCCAAGCTGGAACGCCGCAAGTGAGCACACTCTAGGCGGACCTTGTGCAGCAGGGCATCAAGATCCGGATAGTCCCTCAGAAAACTCTGCACAGCCAAATTGAGCACATGTGCCAGACATGGGATGTGAGTGAGGTTGCCAAGGGCCAAAGCTGCCACCAGATTTCGGCCATTGTCACACACTACCATGCCTGGCTGGAGATTCGCTGGCAGTAACCACAAATCGCTCTCCTGCTTGATGGCATTCCAGAGCTCCTGCGCTGTGTGGCTTCGATTCCCCAATGAAACTAGTTTCAAGACGGCCTGCTGACGTTTGGCCACGGCTGTGCTCATGTCGGTCATAGGTAAACGTTCACGGGTCCATGTGGAGGTGGACTGTGACGGCTCCTGCAGAGATGATTCTGAGGAACTTGTGTAAGAGGAGGAGTCAATGCGTACAGACTGGATTCCTGCAATCCTTGGAGTGGGCAGGACACGTCCTGCGCCACTCGCACGATCTGTACCTGACTCAACAACATTAACCCAATGGGCAGTGAGGGAAATGTATCGCCCCTGTCCATGCTGACTGGTCCACGCATCGGTGGTGAGGTGGACCTTGCTACTGACGGCGTTCAGTAGCGCATGTTTTATGTTTCCCTCAACATGCCTGTGCAGGGCAGGGACAGCTTGCCTGCTGAAGTAAAAGCGGCTGGGCACCTTGTACTGTGGGACTGCCAATGCCATCAAGTCACGGAAGCTGTCAGTCTCCACCAGCCTGAATGAGAGCATTTCCAGGGACAACAGTTTGGCAATGCCTGCATTCAGAGCCTGTGCTCGGGGGTGGTTGGCCGAGAATGCCCGCCTTTTCTCCCATGCCTGTACTACCGATGGCTGTAGAGTAGACTGGGAGTGTGAGGATGACTGGGAAGGTGGTGCTGTGGGTGGAATTACACAAGGTCTCTGGACAGCAGTGCCAGAGGTTCTTCCATGGCGATCCTGGGAGGAAGCAAAACCAGCTGTGCGTGAGCTGGAGGAAGAGGCAACACGAGCTGAAGAGGTGGTAGCTGCCGCTGTTGGTTGGCCTACATCTTCAGTGTGTTTCTGTAACTCCACCGCGTGCCTAGTCCGCACATGTTACCACATATTTGTGGTATTGAGGTTGCTGACATTTTTCCCTCTTTTTACTTTATGATGACACAGCTTGCATTTGACAAAACAAATGTCATCTGCAACTGTGTAAAAAAAGGACCAGGCACTGCAAGTCTTGGGAGCGCCCTTTTTGGCTTTGGAAAGAGACAGGCTCCTAACGGGTGCCAAAGTGGAGGCTACAGGCTCCGCAGTCTTGCCCCTCCCTCTCCCTCTTTGGCCCGTAAGGGGAATCTCTTCCTCAGAGCTGCTCCCACCACCTTCCTGTTCCTCACGCCACGATGGGTCAACGACCTCATCATCTCCACTACCCTCTGCCACCAACTGCTCCTCCTGGGTAGTCTCGGCAGCACAGTACGCACCAGAAAGCGGCACCTGAGTTTCATCATCAGATGCGTACTGCGCTGTGGTCACCGGAGGCACTGGCCCACCCGCCTCTTCAGAGTCAGAGAGACAAAGCTGTTGGGCATCACTGCACACTGCCTCTTCTTCCATTTCTCCAATGCTGCTTGGCTGGCCCCCTGTTTCCAAGCCAAGAGATTCAGAGAACAGAAGTAGAGACGGCTCCTGTCCTGGGCTCTCTGACTGCCTGGCCAATTTGGCAGGTGGTGAAGAGACAGATGGCTGCTCTCCAGTGCTCTGTGCCTGAGAGGATGTGGCACTAACTGAAGTCGATGCCGAGGCGTTAGCTGCCATCCACCCGACAACGGCTTCAATTTGGTCTTCACGCAGCAGCGGTGCACGGCGCTCTCCGACAAAGCTGCGCATGAAGGACTGTTCCCCGCTGAAACTGAGTGACGACGCAGCAGGCACAGAATCACCACGTCCTCTCCCTGTTCCTCTACCTGCTCCGCGCCCACGCCCACGTGCCTTACTCCCTGCCCTCTTCATCTTGGTTGACAGATAAAGATAAGCAGAAAAGTACTAAGGCCTTAGTGTGCTTATTCCTGAAATGCTCCTCCTAACAGGTGTAAGAAACAGTAATGTTGTAAAGTGTGGACTAAACTTTATTATTTTTCAAATGTGGCCTACACAAGTGTTAAGTTGTGTTTGGTGAACTTTCCTTTTTTTTTTTCTGCAGATCGGACTACAGAGCAAGTTTAACTCACACAAGGACCGTGCAGACAGCCGTAAACGGCGCTGCAAGGCCCAAAAACCCTCCTCTAGGTTATCCTATGTAGTGTTTTTCCACTATTTAGCTGGAGACGGGTGGAAAGACACTAATAGGAAATTTTTTTTTTTAAATTTTAAACAGGCTGCACTATTTGAAAAAAAGGAAATTTTTTTTCAAGGTATGAGGCAGTAACGCACCCTGAGCTGAATCCAACCGGCTATGGCTGCACACAGACTACAAGGCGAGCTGCGCTCACACAGAGACCGTGCAGACAGCCGTAAACGGCGCTGCAAGGCCCAAAAAAAAACCTCTAGGTTATCCTATGTAGTGTTTTTCCACAATTTAGCTGGAGACGGGTGGAAAAACACTAATAGGAAAATTTTTTTTTTAATTTTAAACAGGCTGCACTATTTGAAAAAAAGTATTTTTTTTCAAGGTATGAGGCAGTAACGCACCCTGAGCTGAATCCAACCGGCTATGGCTGCACACAGACTACAGGGCGAGCTGCGCTCACACAGAGACCGTGCAGACAGCCGTAAACGGCGCTGCAAGGCCCAAAAAAAACCCTCTAGGTTATCCTATGTAGTGTTTTTCCACAATTTAGCTGGAGACGGGTGGAAAAACACTAATAGGAAATTTTTTTTTAAAATTTTAAACAGGCTGCACTATTTGAAAAAAAGGAAATTTTTTTTCAAGGTATGAGGCAGTAATGCACCCTGAGCTGAATCCAATTGGCTATGGCTGCACACAGACTACAGGGCGAGCTGGGCTCACACGGAGACCGTGCAGACAGCCGTAAACGGCGCTGCAAGGCCCAAAAACCCCCCTCTAGGTTATCCTATGTAGTGTTTTTCCACAATTTAGCTGGAGATGGGTGGAAAAACACTAATAGGAAATTTGAGAAAAAATGTGCAGCAGGCTGCACTATGAGCAAAAAAGGACAACTGTGTGAGGCAGTGTGAACCCCCCCGAGCTGAATACAACTGGGTATATGGCTGCACACAGACTACAGAGTGAGCTGCACACACACACACACAGAGACCTTGCAGAACGCTGTTAAAACAGCGCTGCAAGGCAAGAGCAAGGTGAACAGTGAAGAACACACAGCGTTTTGCTAAATTAGCCTTGGGAAAGGAAAATAAAGCAATTAGCTATCTCAACTGGCCCTCAGTTAGAACACAGCGTCCTGTCCCTAACTGAAATCACAGCAGAGTGAGCGCAAAATGGCGGCAGCGTTTTTTATAGTGCAGAGTGACATCATTTCAGCAGCCAATCACAGCCTTGCCAGTAGTTACATGCCCACCATGCTAAACAGGATGTGCCCACACTTCCAATCATTCCTCATTGGCTGCTGCGTTCAGTTTGAATTCTGGGAACTTCCGATTCCGGTATCCGATACGCGGGAAGTATCGGAATTCGGTATCGGAATTCCGATACCGCAAATATCGGCCGATACCCGATACTTGCGGTATCGGAATGCTCAACACTACTTACAACTAGTGTTGAGCATTCCGATACTACAAATATCGGGTATCGGATGATATTTGCGGTATCGGAATTCCGATACCGAGTTCCGATACTTTAGCAATATCGGATTCCGGAATCAGAAGTTCCTACAATGCAAAGAGCCAGTTTAATTTAATTCAGCCAATGAGGAATGATTAGAAGTGTGGGAACATCCTGTTCTGCATGGTAGGCATGTAACTACTGGCATGGCTGTGATTGGTTGCAGAAATGATGTCATGATGCACTATAAAAGTCGCCGCCACCATTTTGGGTTCACTCTGCTGTGAATTCAGTTAGGGACAGGAAGCTGTTTTCTGACTGAGGGCCAGTTTTGAGATAGCGATTTGCTTCATTGTGCTTTACCCAGGCAAATTTAGCAACCGCTGTGGGAGAACCTTGTTTTTGCCTTGCAGCACTGTTCACAGGTGTCTGCAAGGTGTCTGTGTGAGAGCAACTCACTCTGTAGTCTGGTCTGCAGCCACCGCTAGTTATAGTCAGCTCAGGGTGCATCACTGCCTCATACCGTTCCATTGTCCATATTTCAATTAGTGCTGCCTGCTGCACATTTTTTCAAATTTATCCTATTAGTGGGTTTCCATCCGTATCCTGCTAGATTGTGGAAAAACACTATATAGGATTACATAGAGGAGCTTTTTTTGGCCTTGCAGCACCATTCACAGCTGTCTGCACGGTTTGTGTGTCAGTGCAGCTCACTCTGTAGTCTGCTCTGCCGCCACAGCCGGTTGTAGTCAGCTCAGGATGCATCACTGCCTCATACTGTTCCGTTGTCCTTTTTTCAATTAGTGCTGCCTGCTGCACATTTTTTCAAATTTATCCTATTAGTGGGTTTCCATTCGTATCCTGCTAGATTGTGGAAAAACACTATATAGGAGTACAGGAGTACATAGAGGAGCTTTTTTTGGCCTTGCAGCGCCGTTCAAGGCTGTCTCCACAGTCTGCATGTGAGTGCAGCACACTCTGTAGTCTGTTCTGCCGCCACAGCCGGTTGTAGTCAGCTCAGCGTGCGTCACTGCCTCATACTGTTCCATTGTCCTTTTTTCAATTAGTGCTGCCTGCTGCACATTTTTTCAAATTTATCCTATTAGTGGGTTTCCATCCGTATCCTGCTAGATTGTGGAAAAACACTATATAGGATTACATAGAAGAGCTTTTTTTGACCTTGCAGCGCCATTCAATGCTGTCTCCACGGTCTGTATGTGAGTGCAGCTCACTCTGTAGCCTGTTCTGCGAAAAAAACAAAAACTTAATAAAGTTCACCAAACACTCCACTTTACAGTTGTGTAGGCCACATTAGCTCATATTAAAGTCTAGTCCACACTTTAGAAAATTAGTGTTTCTTATACCTGTTAGGAGCTGTTCAGGAATAAGCACACTAAGCCCTTAGTACTTTTCTGCCTATCTTGCTTTTTAGGAGATCGCCGTACCTCGCTGCTGCGGAATGAACAAATTGAAGCCGTTGTCGGATGGATGGCAGCTAACGCATCGACTTCACTTAGTGCCACATCCTCTCAGGCACAGAGAACTGAAGAGCACCCATCTGTATCTCCACCACCTGCCAAATTGCCCAGGCGGTCACAGAGCCCAGGACAGGAGGCATCTCTACTTCTGTTCTCTGAATCTCTTGGCTTGGAAAGAGGGGGCCAGCCAAGCAGCATTCAAGAAATGGAAGAAGAGGCAGTATGCAGTGATGCCCAACAGCTTTGTCTCTCTGAATCTGAAGAGGCGGGTGGGCTAGTGCCTCCGGTCAGCACACCTCAGTATGCATCTAATGATGAGACTCAGGTGCCACTTTCTGGTGCATACGGTGCTGCCGAAACTACCCAGGAGAAGCAGTTGTTGGAAGAGGGTTGTGTAGATGATGAGGTCCTTGACCCATCATGGCGTGAGGTACAGGAAGGTGGTGAGATTCCCCGAACGGCCCAAAGAGGGAGAGGGAGGGAAAAGACTGCGTTGCCTGTAGCCTCCACTTTGGCACCCATTAGGAGCATATGCCTCTTCCAAAAGCAAAAATGGGTGCTCCCAAGACTTGCAGTGCCTGGTCCTTTTTTTACACAGTTGCAGATGACATTTGCTTTGTCAAATGCAAGCTGTGTCATCAGAAAGTCAAAAGAGGGAAAAGTGTCAGCAACTTCAATACCACAAATATGTGGAAACATGTGCAGACCAGGCACGTGGTGGAGTTACAAAAACACGCTGAAGACCTAGGCCAACCAACAGCGGCATCTACCACCTCTTCAGCTCGTGTTGTAGCCTCTTCCTCCAGCTCACACACAGCTATTTCGGCTTCCTCACAGGATCGCCATGGAAGAACCTCTGGCACTGTTGTCCAGAGACCCAGTGTAATTCCACCCACAGCACCACGTTCCCAGTCATTCTCACACTCCCAGCCCAGTCTACAGCCATCGGTAGCACAGGCATGGGAGAAAAGGCGGCCATTCTCGGCAAACCACCGCTGAGCACAGGCTCTGAATGCTGGCATTGCAAAACTACTGTCCCTTCAAATGCTGTCATTCTGGCTGGTGGAGACTGACAGCTTCTGTAACTTTATGGCATTGGCAGTCCCATAGTACAATGTGCCCAGCTGCTTTTGTTTCAGCAGGCAAGCCGTCCCTGCCCTGCAAAAGCATGTGGAGGGAAACATTAAACATGCCCTACTAAACGCCATCAGTAGCAAGGTCCACCTCATCACCAATGCGTGGACCAGTCACCATGGACAGGGACAATACCTTTCCATCACTGCCCATTGGGTCAATGTTGTGGAGCCGAGTACAGTTCTTGCGAGTGGCACTGTATGTGTTCTACCAACTCCAAGGATTGCAGGAATCCAGTCTGTACACATTGCCTCCTCCTCATACTCCAGTTCCTCTGAATCATCGCTGCAGGAGCCGTCACGGTCTACCTCCACCTTGACCCGTGAACGCTTACCTGTCACGACCGATATGAGCACAGCCATGGCCAAACGTCAACAGGCCATACTGAAATTAATTTCTTTGGGGAATCGAAGCCACACAGTGCAGGAGCTCTGGAAAGCCATCAAGCAGGAGAGCGACGTGTGGTTTGTGCCAGCGAATCTCCAGCCAGGCATGGTAGTGTGTGACAATGGCTGAAATCTGGTGGCAGCTCTGGGCCCAGGAAACCTCACTCACATACCATGTCTGGCACATGTGCTCAACTTGGTCATGCAGAGTTTTTTGAGGGACTATCCGGATCTTGATGCCCTGCTGCACAAGGTCCGCCTAGAGTGTGCTCACTTGCGGCATTCCAGCTTGGCAAGATCCCGCATTGCTGCTCTGCAGCGCCGATTCCGCCTTCCGGAACACCGCATCATATGTGACCTACCCACCAGGCGGAATTCAACGTTATATA
The DNA here is from genome assembly GCF_032444005.1 of Ranitomeya imitator. NCBI lineage: Eukaryota > Metazoa > Chordata > Amphibia > Anura > Dendrobatidae > Ranitomeya > Ranitomeya imitator. Next base: position 137,532,525 of record NC_091282.1, read on the forward strand.
TGTTGGAGCGGTTGTGTGAGCAGCAGCCAGCAGTAATGGAGTACCAGCTGCATCAGGCGCAAAGAAGTCACACTGCGTGCCGTTCAGACTTCACAACCACTGAGTGGGCCACTATGAAGGAAATCTGCCAGGTTTTGCGTGCCTTCGATGATTCCACGCGGATGGCAAGTGCAGATGATGCACTAGTCAACATGACTGTCCTTCTTATCTACCTGCTTGAAAGAACACTGCAAGCGCTAAGGGATGAGGTGGCGGAAGAGGTGGAGGATGAGGAGTCACAAATGTCATCTGCTTCTGGACAGTCTGTGCAACGTGGTTCCTCACAAAGGCCTAGGCAGGGGACACTTTGTGAGGAGGATGTGGAGGAGTCAATGGACGAGGAAGACATCTGTCCAGAGGAGGGAGTTACACAATGCTCCAGTAGTCAGTATGTAGAGCAAGGGTGGGGTTATGCAGAGCAGGCAGAGATCACGCCTCAAGCAGGGGACAGCGTTTCTTGGCCAGTTGGCTGTCTGCAGCACATGGTTGATTTCATGCTGCAGTGCCTGAGAAACGACCGCCGCATCGCCCACATTCTCAACACGGCTGATTATTGGGTGTACACTCTCCTAGATCTGCGCTACCGGGACAACTTACAAAGCCTCATAACACAGTTGAACCGGGAGCATAAAATGCGGGAGTACCAAGACACTGGTGCATTCCATCATCTTCTCCAGTCCAACTGAGAGCAGTGCTGCTAATGCTTTACAAAGCAGCTCAGTGCATCGAGGCAGTTGAGGAAGCTCAGCACAAACAGGGAGCAGAAGCAGTGCCTCAGCACAAGGCAAGACCAGTATGGCCCAACTGTGGCAAACTTTTGTGTGCCCTCCACAAATGTCTACACCATCATACTGGATACATGGCCAGAGCTTAGCCAGTATGCATTGGAGGTGCTGGCTTGCCCTCCTGCTAGTGTATTATCGGAACCCGTCTTTAGTGCCGCAGATGGTGTACTAACAGACTATCGCATGCGACTATCCTCCGATAACGTTGATGGCTTACTTTTCTGAAAATGAACAAGGCCGGGATCTTGCAGGAATTTGCCATTCCTCTTCCAGATTAAATACTTGGTTGGCAAAAGTATCCAGGTCTCCTGTTGTGTTCATGTTTCTACCACCTGAACTGTAATCCCTGGGCTCTAACACCGCCAGTTGCTGCTCAGAAGTGCCATCTGCACAGTCAACGCATGACCCCGTGTTATTGGGTTTCAGTAACAACAGCTGATCCCCTGCTGTGTATCCAGCAATTGCTCCTGCTACTGCCACACTCACACTACTACAGAAATTAAAGGAAACCTGTCCCCCCCGAGCGTTTGTAACTGAAAGAGCCACCTTGTGCAGCACAAATGCTGCACCAGGAAAAGGTGGCTCTTTTAGTTATGCTCTTTGCACATGCTGAACTTAACACTTATAAAATATGTGTCCCCTCACACCGTGAAACCGTCCCAGAGGTGGGACTTTCCTTCGTAATGAGACGCAGCACAGCCATCATTCATACCCCCTTGTCGCTGGGTGCCACCTCCTCAGCGTTGTTTGAATCTGTCCCGGAGCCGGATCTGTTATGTTAAACCTTGGGCATGTGCAATTAGCGCTGCCCGTCTTCTGACATCATTTGTTGTCAGGCTGACTGCGCCTGTTCGGGCGCACTGCCTGAGATCCCTCCTCGCAGTGTCTTTTGATTTATTCACACTGCGGGGCTGGGATTCATGGGCATGCACAGTACATATCTTCGCCTCTCACTCATCTCCTTCCGCCTTCTTCAGACTGTGCGCCATCAGCTGATCCCTAATCACATGCCACGGCCGTGACGCCGCACAGTCTGCAGAAGGTGGAAGGAAATGAGTGAGAGGCAAAGATATGCACTGCGCATGGCCATGAATCCCAGCCCCGCAGTGTGAATAAATCAGAAGACTCCACGGAGCAGGATCTCGGGCAGCGCGCCCGCACAGGTGCAGTCAGCCTGACAACAAATGATGTCAGAAGACAGGCAGCGCTAACTGCGCATGGCCAAGAGATAACCTAACAGCGCAGGCTCCGGGACAGATTCAAACAATACTCAGGAGGCAGCGCACGGTGCCAAGGGGGTATGAATGACAGCTGTGCCCCATCTGATTTGGAAGGAAAGTCCCACCTCCAGGACTTTCACGGTATGAGGGGACACATTTAATAAGTGTTTCGTTCAGCATGTCCAAGGAGCATAACTGAAAGAGCCACCTTTTCCTTGTGCAGCATTACTGCTGCACAAGGTGGCTCTTTCAGTTACAAATGCCTAAGGGGGTTAAAGGTTCCCTTTCAAATAGCTCCAATTAGGCCTCGGCCTACACTCTGCTTCTCCTGGATTGCCTGGGCTCCAACACCACCAGTTGCTGCTCGGAAGTGCCATCTGCACAGTCAACACTTGCTGCTGTGTTATTGGGTTTCATGTTATGGCTGGCAATCAGGCAACACAGCGTGCAGTAATCAGCGCATATACAGAGATCTGGCAATAACCAAAAACAATAGGACGAGCTCTGAGACGTGGAATCTCTGTAGACTGCAGTACCTGATCTATCCTCACACAACTATAAGCAGCAGTGGATTGCGCCTATCACTACCTATGCAACTCGGCACTGCCTGAGGAGCTGACTAGCCTGAAGATAGAAATACAAGCCTGACTTACCTCAGAGAAATACCCCAAAGGAATAGGCAGCCCCCCACATATAATGACTGTTAGCAAGATGAAAAGACAAACGTAGGAATGAAATAGATTCAGCAAAGTGAGGCCCGATATTCTAGACAGAGCGAGGATAGCAAAGAGAACTATGCAGTCTACAAAAAACCCTAAAACGAAAACCACGCAAAGGGGCAAAAAGACCCACCGTGCCGAACTAACAGCACGGCGGTGCACCCCTTTGCTTCTCAGAGCTTCCAGCAAAAGATAATAGCAAGCTGGACAGAAAAAAACAGAAAACAAACTAGAAGCACTTATCTAGCAGAGCAGCAGGCCCAAGGAAAGATGCAGTAGCTCAGATCCAACACTGGAACATTGACAAGGAGCAAGGAAGACAGACTCAGGTGGAACTAAATAGCAAGGCAGCCAACGAGCTCACCAAAACACCTGAGGGAGGAAGCCCAGAGACTGCAATACCACTTGTGACCACAGAAGTGAACTCAGCCACAGAATTCACAACAGTACCCCCCCCCTTGAGGAGGGGTCACCGAACCCTCACCAGAACCCCCAGGCCGACCAGGATGAGCCACATGAAAGGCACAAACAAGATCTGGGGCATGGACATCAGAGGCAAAAACCCAGGAATTATCTTCCTGAGCATAACCCTTCCATTTGACCAGATACTGGAGTTTCCGTCTAGAGACACGAGAATCCAAAATCTTCTCCACAATATACTCCAATTCCCCCTCCACCAAAACAGGGGCAGGAGGCTCCACAGATGGAACCATAGGTGCCACGTATCTCCTCAACAACGACCTATGGAATACATTATGTATGGAAAAGGAGTCTGGGAGGGTCAGACGAAAAGACACCGGATTGAGAATCTCAGAAATCCTATACGGACCAATAAAACGAGGTTTAAATTTAGGAGAGGAAACCTTCATAGGAATATGACGAGAAGATAACCAAACCAGATCCCCAACACGAAGTCGGGGTCCCACACGGCGTCTGCGATTAGCGAAAAGCTGAGCCTTCTCCTGGGACAAGGTCAAATTGTCCACTACCTGAGTCCAGATCTGCTGCAACCTGTCCACCACAGAATCCACACCAGGACAGTCCGAAGACTCAACCTGTCCTGAAGAGAAACGAGGATGGAACCCAGAATTGCAGAAAAATGGAGAGACCAAGGTAGCCGAGCTGGCCCGATTATTAAGGGCGAACTCAGCCAACGGCAAAAATGACACCCAATCATCCTGGTCAGCGGAAACAAAACATCTCAGATATGTTTCCAAGGTCTGATTGGTTCGTTCGGTCTGGCCATTAGTCTGAGGATGGAAGGCCGAGGAGAAAGATAGGTCAATGCCCATCCTACCACAAAAGGCTCGCCAGAACCTCGAGACAAACTGGGAACCTCTGTCAGAAACAATATTCTCAGGAATGCCATGTAAACGAACCACATGCTGGAAGAACAAAGGCACCAAATCAGAGGAGGAAGGCAATTTAACCAAGGGCACCAGATGGACCATTTTAGAAAAGCGATCACAGACCACCCAAATGACCGACATTTTTTGAGAAACGGGAAGGTCAGAAATGAAATCCATCGAAATATGTGTCCAAGGCCTCTTCGGGACCGGCAAGGGCAAAAGCAACCCACTGGCACGTGAACAGCAGGGCTTAGCCCTAGCACAAATTCCACAGGACTGCACAAAAGCACGCACATCCCGTGACAGAGACGGCCACCAGAAGGATCTAGCAACCAACTCCCTGGTACCAAAGATTCCTGGATGACCGGCCAGCACCGAACAATGAAGTTCAGAGATAACTTTACTAGTCCACCTATCAGGGACGAACAGTTTCTCGGCCGGACAACGATCAGGTTTATTAGCCTGAAATTTCTGCAACACTCTCCGCAAATCAGGGGAGATGGCAGACACAATGACTCCTTCCTTGAGGATACTCGCCGGCTCAGATAACCCCGGAGAGTCGGGCACAAAACTCCTAGACAGAGCATCCGCCTTCACATTTTTAGAGCCCGGAAGGTATGAAATCACAAAATCAAAACGAGCAAAAAATAACGACCAACGGGCCTGTCTAGGATTCAAGCGCTTGGCAGACTCAAGATAAGTAAGGTTCTTATGATCAGTCAAAACCACCACGCGATGCTTAGCACCCTCAAGCCAATGACGCCACTCCTCGAATGCCCACTTCATGGCCAGCAACTCTCGGTTGCCCACATCATAATTACGCTCAGCAGCAGAAAATTTCCTGGAAAAGAAAGCACATGGTTTGAACACTGAGCAACCAGAACCTCTCTGTGACAAAACCGCCCCTGCACCAATCTCAGAAGCATCAACCTCAACCTGGAACGGAAGAGAAACATCAGGTTGACACAACACAGGGGCACAGCAAAAACGACGCTTCAACTCCTGAAAAGCTTCCACGGCAGCAGAAGACCAATTAACCAAATCAGCACCCTTCTTGGTCAAATCGGTCAATGGTCTGGCAATGCTAGAAAAATTACAGATGAAGCGACGATAAAAATTAGCAAAGCCCAGGAATTTCTGCAGACTTTTTAGAGATGTCGGCTGAGTCCAATCCTGGATGGCCTGAACCTTAACCGGATCCATCTCGATAGTAGAAGGGGAAAAGATGAACCCCAAAAATGAAACTTTCTGCACACCGAAGAGACACTTTGATCCCTTCACGAACAAGGAATTAGCACGCAGTACCTGGAAAACCATTCTGACTTGCTTCACATGAGACTCCCAATCATCTGAGAAGATCAAAATGTCATCCAAGTAAACAATCAAGAAATTATCCAGATACTCACGGAAAATGTCATGCATAAAAGACTGAAAAACAGATGGAGCATTGGCAAGTCCGAACGGCATCACCAGATACTCAAAATGACCCTCGGGCGTATTAAATGCCGTTTTCCATTCATCTCCCTGCCTGATTCTCACCAGATTATACGCACCACGAAGATCAATCTTAGTAAACCAACTAGCCCCCTTAATCCGAGCAAACAAGTCAGAAATCAATGGCAAGGGATACTGAAACTTAACAGTGATCTTATTAAGAAGGCGGTAATCAATACACGGTCTTAGCGAACCATCCTTCTTGGCTACAAAAAAGAACCCTGCTCCCAATGGTGACGACGATGGGCGAATATGTCCCTTCTCCAGGGACTCCTTCACATAACTGCGCATAGCGGTGTGTTCAGGTACGGACAAATTAAATAAACGACCCTTAGGGAATTTACCACCAGGAATCAAATCGATAGCACAATCACAATTCCTATGCGGAGGTAGGGCATCAGACTTGGACTCTTCAAATACATCCTGAAAGTCCGACAAGAACTCTGGGATGTCAGAAGGAATGGATGACGAAATAGACAAAAATGGAACATCACCATGTACTCCCTGACAACCCCAGCTGGTTACCGACATAGAGTTCCAATCCAATACTGGATTATGGGTTTGTAGCCATGGCAACCCCAACACGACCACATCATGCAAATTATGCAGTACCAGAAAGCGAATAACTTCCTGATGTGCAGGAGCCATGCACATGGTCAGCTGGGCCCAGTACTGAGGCTTATTCTTGGCCAAAGGTGTAGCATCAATTCCTCTCAACGGAATAGGACACCGCAAAGGCTCCAAGAAAAATCCACAACGTTTAGCATAATCCAAATCCATCAGATTCAGGGCAGCGCCTGAATCCACAAACGCCATGACAGAATACGATGACAAAGAGCACATTAAGGTAATGGACAAAAGGAATTTGGACTGTACAGTACCAATAACGGCAGAGCTATCGAACCGCCTAGTGCGTTTAGGACAATTAGAAATAGCATGAGTAGAATCACCACAATAGAAACACAGTCTGTTCAGACGTCTGTGTTCTTGCCGTTCTACTTTAGTCATAGTCCTGTCGCACTGCATAGGCTCAGGTTTACTCTCAGACAATACCGCCAGATGGTGCACAGATTTACGCTCGCGCAAGCGACGACCGATCTGAATGGCCAAGGACATAGACTCATTCAAACCAGCAGGCATAGGAAATCCCACCATTACATCCTTAAGAGCTTCAGAGAGACCCTTTCTGAACAAAGCCGCTAGTGCAGATTCATTCCACAGAGTGAGTACTGACCACTTCCTAAATTTCTGACAATATACTTCTACATCATCCTGACCCTGGCATAAAGCCAGCAGATTTTTCTCAGCCTGATCCACTGAATTAGGCTCCTTGTACTGTTATGGCTGGCAATCAGGCAACACAGCGTGCAGTAATCAGCGCATATACAGAGATCTGGCAATAACCAAAAACAATAGGACGAGCTCTGAGACGTGGAATCTCTGTAGACTGCAGTACCTGATCTATCCTCACACAACTATAAGCAGCAGTGGATTGCGCCTATCACTACCTATGCAACTCGGCACTGCCTGAGGAGCTGACTAGCCTGAAGATAGAAATACAAGCCTGACTTACCTCAGAGAAATACCCCAAAGGAATAGGCAGCCCCCCACATATAATGACTGTTAGCAAGATGAAAAGACAAACGTAGGAATGAAATAGATTCAGCAAAGTGAGGCCCGATATTCTAGACAGAGCGAGGATAGCAAAGAGAACTATGCAGTCTACAAAAAACCCTAAAACGAAAACCACGCAAAGGGGCAAAAAGACCCACCGTGCCGAACTAACAGCACGGCGGTGCACCCCTTTGCTTCTCAGAGCTTCCAGCAAAAGATAATAGCAAGCTGGACAGAAAAAAACAGAAAACAAACTAGAAGCACTTATCTAGCAGAGCAGCAGGCCCAAGGAAAGATGCAGTAGCTCAGATCCAACACTGGAACATTGACAAGGAGCAAGGAAGACAGACTCAGGTGGAGCTAAATAGCAAGGCAGCCAACGAGCTCACCAAAACACCTGAGGGAGGAAGCCCAGAGACTGCAATACCACTTGTGACCACAGAAGTGAACTCAGCCACAGAATTCACAACAGTTTCAGTAGCGTCAGCTGATCCCTAGCTGTGTATCCGGCAATTGCTCCTGCTACCTCCACGCTGACACAACAACAGATATTAAACTGCCCCGAGTGCAGGCCTCGGCCTACACTCTGCTTCTCCTGGATTCCCTGGGCTCCAACACCACCAGTTGCTGCCCAGAAGTGCTGTCCACACAGTCAACAGTTGCTCCTCTATTATTGGGGTTCAGTAATGCCAGCTACTCCCCTGCTGTGTGTGCGGCAAGTTCTCCTTCTCCCTCCACACTAAGAAAACAACAGATATTAAATTTGCTCCAATTAGGCCTCGGCCTACACTCTGCTTCTAGCATTGACCTTGGGCTCCAACACCGCCAGTTGCTGTCCGGAAGTGCTGTCCACACAGCCAACAGTTGCTCCTCTGTTATTGGGGTTCAGTAAAGACAGCTGCTCCCCTGCTGTGTGTGCGGCAAGTTCTCCTGCCAGTTTCTTGCATTGACCCTGGGCTCCAACACTGCCAGTTGCTGCCCGGAAGTGCTGTCCGCACCGTCAACAGTTACTCCTCTGTTATTGGGGTTCAGTATCGCCAACTGCGCCCTTGCTGTGTGTGCGGCAAGTTATCCTGCCAGATTCTTGCATTGACCATGGGATCTAACTCCGCCAGTTGTTGCCCAGAAGTGCTGTCCGCACAGTCAACAGTTGCTCCTCTGTTATTGGCGTTCAGTAACACCAGCTGCTCCCCTGCTGTGTGTGTGGCAAGTTCTCCTGCCAGTTTCTTGCATTGACCCTGGGCTCCAACACCGCCAGTTGCTGTCCGGAAGTGCTGTCCGCACAGTCAACAGTTGCTCCTCTGTTATTGGGGTTCAGTAACACCAGCTGCTCCCCTGCTCTGTGTGCGGCAAGTTCTCCTGCCAGGTTCTTGCATTGACCCTGGGCTCCAAAACCGCCTGTTGCTGCCCGGAAGTGCTGTCCGCACATTAAACAGTTGCTCCTCTGTTACTGGGGTTCACTAACGCCAGCTGCTCCCCTGCTGTGTGTGCGGCAAGTTCTTCTGCCAGTTTCTTGCATTGACCCTGGGCTCCAACTGTTATGAACAGGTAATTCAGAACCACAATGGACCTTGAAGTTCAGAGCATACAAAGTGACCTGACATTTACCAAAAACATATGACGAGCTCTGAGCCGTGGAAACTCTGCTGACCGCAATCCCTAATCCTATCACACCACACTAGAGGTAGCCGTGGATTGCGCCTAACGCTCCCTATGCAACTCGGCACAGCCTGAGAAACTAACTAGCCCTGAAGATAGAAAAATAAGCCTACCTTGCCCCAGAGATATTCCCCAAAGGAAAAGGCAGCCCCCCACATATAATGACTGTGAGTAAAGATGAAATACAAACACAGAGATGAAATAGATTTAGCAAAGTGAGGCCCGACTTACTGAAGAGACCGAGGATAGGAAAGATAGCTTTGCGGTCAACACAAAAACCTACAAACAACCACGCAGAGGGGCAAAAAGACCCTCCGCACCGACTAACGGTACGGAGGTGCTCCCTCTGCGTCTCAGAGCTTCCGGCAAGCAAGAAAAACCAATATAGCAAGCTGGACAGAAAATATAGCAAACAAAAATAACATAAGCAGAACTTAGCTTATGCAGGATAGACAGGCCACAGGAACGATCCAGGAGGAAGCAAGACCAATACTAGAACATTGACTGGAGGCCAGGATCAAAGCACCAGGTGGAGTTAAATAGAGCAGCACCTAACAACTTAACCTCATCACCTGAGGAAGGAAACTCAGAAGCCACAGTACCACTCTCATCCACCAAAGGAAGCTTATAGACAGAACCAGCCGCAGTACCACTCACGACCACAGGAGGGAGCTTGGCCACAGAATTCACAACATCCAACACTGCCAGTTGCTGCCCGGAAGTGCTATCCGCACAGTCAACAGTTACTCCTCTTTTATTGGGGTTCAGTAACGCCATCTGCTCCCGTGCTGTGTGTGCGGCAAGTTCTCCTGCCAGTTTCTTGCATTGACCATGGGTTTCAACACCGCCTGTTGCTGCCCGGAAGTGCTGTCCGCACAGTCAACAGTTGCTCCTCTGTTATTGGGGTTCAGTAATGCCATCTGCTTCCCTGCTGTGTGTGCGGCAAGTTCTCCTGCCAGTTTCTTGCATTGACCCTGGCTCCAACACTGCCAGTTGCTGCTCGGAAGTGCCATCTGCACAGTCAACACTTGCTGCCGTGTTATTGGGTTTCAGTAGCGTCAGCTGATCCAGAGCTGTGTATCCGGCAATTGCTCCTGCTACCTCCACGCTGACACAAAAACAGATATTAAACTGCCTTGAGTGCAGACCTCAGCCTACACTCTGCTTCTCCTGGATTCCTTGGGCTCCAACACCGCCAGTTGCTGCCCAGAAGTGCTGTCCGCACAGTCAACAGTTGCTCGTCTGTTAGTGGGGTTCAGTAATGCCAGCTACTCCCCTGCTGCGTGTGCGGCAAGTTCTCCTTCTCCCTCCACGCTAAGACTACAACAGATATTAAATTTGCTCCAACTAGGCCTCGGCCTAAACTCTGCTAGCATTGACTCTCGGCTCCAACACTGCCAGTTGCTGCCCGGAAGTGCTGTCCACACAGCCAACAGTTGCTCCTCTGTTATTGGGGTTCAGTAACGCCAGCTGCTCCCCTGCTGTGTGTGCGGCAAGTTCTCCTGCCAGTTTCTTGCATTGACCTTGGGCTCCAACACTGCCAGTTGCTGCCTTGAAGTGCTGTCTGCAAAGTCAACAGTTGCTCCTCTGTTATTGGGGTTCAGTAACGCCAGCTGCTCCCCTGCTGTGTGTGCGGCAAGTTCTCCTGCCAGTTTCTTGCATTGACCCTGGGCTCCAACACCGCCAGTTGCTGCCCATAAGTGCTGTCCACACAGTCAACAGTTGCTCCTCTGTTATTGGGGTTCAGTAACACCAGCTGCTCCCCTGCCCTGTGTGCAGCAAGTTCTCCTGCCAGGTTGTTGCATTGACCCTGGGCTCCAACACCGCCAGTTGCTGACCGGAAGTGCTGTCCGCACAGTCAACAGTTGCTCCTCTGTTATTGGGGTTCAGTAATGTCAGCTGCCCCCTGCTGTGTGTGCAGCAAGTTCTCCATCTCCCTCCAAACTAAGACTACAACAGATACTAAATTTGCTCCAATTATGCCTCAGCCTACACTCTGCTTCTAGCATTGACCCTGGGCTCCAACACCGCCAGTTGCTGCCCGGAAGTGCTGTCCGCACAGTCAACAGTTGCTCCTCTGTTATTGGGGTTCAGTATTGCCAACTGTTCCCCTGCTGTGTGTGCAGCAAGTTATCCTGACAGATTCTTGCATTGACCCTGGGATCCAACACCGCCAGTTGTTGCCCGGAAGTGCTGTCCGCACAGTCAACAGTTGCTCCTCTGTTATTGGCGTTCAGTAACACCAGATCCTCCCCTGCTGTGTGTGCGGCAAGTTCTCCTGCCAGTTTCTTGCATTGACCCTGGGCTCCAACACCGCCAGTTGCTGCCCATAAGTGCTGTCCGCACAGTCAACAGTTGCTCCTCTGTTATTGGGGTTCAGTAACACCAGCTGCTCCCCTGCTCTGTGTGCGGCAAGTTCTCCTGCCAGGTTCTTGCATTGACCCTGGGCTCCAACACCACCAGTTGCTGACCGGAAGTGCTGTCCGCACAGTCAACAGTTGCTCATCTTTTATTGGGGTTCAGTAATGTCAGCTGCCCCCTGCTGTGTGTGCAGCAAGTTCTCCATCTCCCTCCAAACTAAGACTACAACAGATACTAAATTTGCTCCAATTATGCCTCAGCCTACACTCTGCTTCTAGCATTGACCCTGGGCTCCAACACCGCCAGTTGCTGCCCGGAAGTGCTGTCCGCACAGTCAACAGTTGCTCCTCTGTTATTGGGGTTCAGTATTGCCAACTGTTCCCCTGCTGTGTGTGCAGCAAGTTATCCTGACAGATTCTTGCATTGACCCTGGGATCCAACACCGCCAGTTGTTGCCCGGAAGTGCTGTCCGCACAGTCAACAGTTGCTCCTCTGTTATTGGTGTTCAGTAACACCAGATCCTCCCCTGCTGTGTGCGGCAAGTTCTCCTGCCAGTTTCTTGCATTGACCCTGGGCTCCAACACCGCCAGTTGCTGCCCATAAGTGCTGTCCGCACAGTCAACAGTTGCTCCTCTGTTATTGGGGTTCAGTAACACCAGCTGCTCCCCTGCTCTGTGTGCGGCAAGTTCTCCTGCCAGGTTCTTGCATTGACCCTGGGCTCCAACACCACCAGTTGCTGACCGGAAGTGCTGTCCGCACAGTCAACAGTTGCTCCTCTTTTATTGGGGTTCAGTAACGCCAGCTGCTCCCCTGCTGTGTGTGCGGCAAATTTTTCTGCCAGTTTCTTGCATTGACCCTGGGCTCCAACACTGCTAGTTGCTGCCGGGAAGTTTTGTCCGCACAGTCAACAGTTACTCCTCTTTTATTGGGGTTTAGTAACACCAGCTGCTCCCCTGCTGTGTGTGCGGCAAGTTCTCCTGCCAGATTCTTGCATTGACCCTGGGATCCAACACCGCCAGTTGTTGCCCGGAAGTGCTGTCCGCACAGTCAACAGTTCCTCCTCTGTTATTGGGGTTCAGTAACACCAGCTGCTCCCCTGCTGTGTGTGCTGCAAGTTCTCCTGCCAGTTTCTTGCATTGACCCTGTGTTATGATCTGGTGGTTTAGGAGCAACATGGAACGAGCTCTAAAGGAAGTGGTATCTGTACTGACCGCAGTCCCTAAGCTCAACACAACACTAGAGGTAGCCGTGGGATGCTCCTAACTCTCCCTAGGCACCTCGTCACAGCCTAAGAGCTAACTACCCCTAAAGATAGAAACAGGAAAGCTATCTTGCCTCAGAGAAAATCCCCAAAGGATAGATTAGCCCCCCACAAATAATGACTGTGAGAGGAGAGGGAAAAAGACATACACAGAATGAAACCAGGATGAGCGCAGGAGGCCAGTCTAGCTAGATAGAAAGGACAGGGTGGAATACTGTGCGGTCAGTATAAAACACTAAAAAATCCACGCAGAGATTACAAAAATCTCCACACCTGACTAAAGGTGTGGAGGGTAAATCTACTTCCCAGAGCTTCCAGCAACAGAATTAAATCATACTGACAAGCTGGACAAACATAGCAAGCACAGAACGGATAAGTCCACAACCTGTGGACAGAAAAGAGCAAGCAAGGACTTAGCTTTGCTGAACTGGTCAGGATAACAGGGAAATCCAAAGAGATGTGAATCCAACCAGGAACTATTTACAAGTGGCACTGGCTGAAGAAAGAGCCAGGCATAAATAGCCGAGCAGAAAAGACAATCAGTGGAAGCAGCTGAAGACAGCTAAATCCAAGGAGCAGCCATACCACTTGAAACCACAAGAGGGAGCCCAAGAACGGAATTCACAACACCCTTGGCTCCAACACCGCCATTTGCTTCCCGGAAGTGCTGTCCACACAGTCAACAGTTGCTCCTCTGTTATTAGGGTTCAGTAACACCAGCTGCTCCACTGCTGTGTGTGCGGCAAGTTCTACTGCCAGTTTCATGCATTGACCCTGGGCTCCAACACCGCCAGTTGCTGCCCGGAAGTGCAGTCCGCACAGTCAACAGGTGCTCCTCTGTTATTGGGTTTCAGTAACACCAGCTGCTCCCCTGCTCTGTGTGTGGCAAGTTCTCCTGCCAGGTTCTTGCATTGACCCTGGGCTCCAACACCATCAGTTGCTGCCCGGAAGTGCTGTCCGCACAGTCAACAGTTGCTCCTCTGATATTGGGGTTCAGTAATGCCAGCTGCTCCCCTGCTGTGTGTGCGGCAAGTTCTCCTGACAGTTTCTTGCATTGACCCTAGGCTCCAATACCGCCAGTTGCTGCCCAGAAGTGCTGTCCGCTCAGTCAACAGTTGATCCTCTGTTATTGGGGTTCAGTAAGGCCAGCTGCTCCCCTGCTGTGTGTACGGCAAGTTCTCCTGCCAGTTTCATGCATTGAACCTGGGCTCCAACACTGCCAGTAACTGCCCAGAACTGCTGTCCACATAGTCAACAGTTGCTCCTCTGTTATTAGGGTTCAGTAACGCAAGCTGTTCCCCTGCTGTATGTGCAGCAAGTTCTCCTAATCTCTCCACACTAAGACTACAACAGATATTAAATTTGCTCCAATTAGGCCTCTGCCTAAACTTTGCTTTTAGCATTGACCCTGGGCTCCAACACCATCAGTTGCTGCCCGGAAGTGCTGTCCGCACAGTCAACAGTTGCTCCTCTGTTATTGAGGTTCAGTAATGCCAGCTGCTCCCCTGCTGTGTGTGCGGCAAGTCCTCCTGCCAGTGTCTTGCATTGACCCTGGGCTCCAACACCGCCAGTTGCTGCCCGGAAGTGCTTTTGTACAGTCAACAGTTGCTCCTCTGTTATTGGGGTTCAGTAATGCCAGCTGCCCCCCTGCTGTGTGTGCAGCACGTTCTCCTGCCAGTTTCTTGCAATGACCCTGGGCTCCAACACCGCCAGTTGCTGCCCGGAAGTGCTGTCCGCACAGTCAACAGTTGCTCCTCTGTTATTGGGGTTCAGTAACGCCTGCTGCTCCCCTGCTGTGTGTGTGGCAAGTTCTCTAGCCAGTTTCTTGCATTGACCCTGGGCTCCAACACCGCCAGTTGCTGTCCGGATGTGCTGTCCGCACAGTCAACAATTGTTCCTCTGTCATTGGGTTTCAGTAACACCAACTGCTCACTTGCTGTGCATGCGGCAAGTTCTGCCAGTTTCTTGCATTGACCCTGGGCTCCAACACTGCCAGTTGCTGCTCGGAAGTGCCGTCTGCACAGTCAACACTTGCTGCTGTGTTATTGGGGTTCAGTAACTTGAGCTGATCCCCAGCTGTGTATTCGGCAATTGATCCTGCTCCCTCCACACTCACACTACTGCAGAAATTAAAGGGAACCTGTCCCCACCCAGGCATTTGTAACTGAAAGAGCCACCTTGTGCAGCACTAATGCTGCATTTGGACAAGGTGTCTCTTTTAGTTATTCTCCTTGCACACGCTGAACTAAACACTTATGAAGTGTGCCCCGTCATACCGTGAAAGTCCCAGAGGCGGAACTTTCCTTCCTACTCAGACACAGCACAGCTGTCATTCATACCCCCTTGGTGCCGTGCATTGCCTCCTGACCATGGTTTGTTTCTGTCCCAGAGCCTTCGCTGTTATGTTATCCCTTCGCCATGCGCAGTTAGCGCTGCCTGTCTTCTGACATCATTTGATGTCAGGCTGACTATGCCTTTGCGGTTGCGCTGCCCGAGAACACGCCCCGCAGTGTCTTCTGATTTATGCACACTGCGAGGCTGGGATTCATGGGCATGCGCAGTGCATATCTTCCCCTCTCACTCATCTCCTTCCGCCTTCTTCAGACTGTGCGGCGTCACAGCTGTGGCATGTGATTAGGGCTCAGCTGACGCCGCACAGTCTGAAAAAAGCAGAAGGAGATGAGTGAGAGGCAAAGATATGCACTGTGCAAGGCCATGAATCCCAGCCCCGCAGTATGAATAAATCAGAAGACACTGCGGGGCTGGGATTCATGGGCATACGCAGTGCATATATTCGCCTCTCACTCATCGCCTTCCGCCTTCTTCAGACTGTGTGGCGTCACGGCCGTGGCATGTGATTAGGGATCAGCTGATGCCGCACAGTCTGAAGAAGGCGGAAGGAGATGAGTGAGAGGCAAAGATATGCACTGCGCATGGCCTTGAATCCCAGCCCTGCAGTGTGAATAAATCAGAAGACACTGCGGGGTGGGATCTCGGGCAGCGCGACCGCACAGGCGCAGTCAGCCTGACATCAAATGATGTCAGAAGACTGACAGCGCTAACTGCACATGGCCAGGGGATAACATAACAGCGCAGGCTCTGGGACAGAAGCAAACAACTCTCAGGAGGCTGCGCCCGGCACCAAGGGGGTATGAATGACGACTGTGCTGCGTCTCATTAAGAAGGAGAGTCCCGCCTACGGGACGGTTTCACGGTATGAGGGGCCACATTTTATAAGTGTTTAGTTCAGCGTGTGCAAGGAGCATAATTAAAAGAGCCACCTTTTCCTTGTGTAGCATTACTGCTGTACAAGGTGGCTCTTTTAGTTGCAAATGCCTGGGGGGGTTAAAGGTTCCCTTTCAACTTTCTCCAATTAGGCCTCAGCCTGCACTCTGTTTCTCATGTAATCCCTGGGCTCCAACACCGCCAGTTGCTGCTCAGAAGTGTCTTTAGCACGGGTTCTCCCTCCTGCCCAGCCTGGTTCCAGCATGCCAGCTGTTTCCGGGTAGTGTCAAGGTCACTTTGCCTCCAATACGTTGTCCTGTCGTGTTTCGGTCGGGTTAGCCAACTCCATTGTGCCTGCAGTTTAGATGCTTACTATGTGGGCTGCGGCAACTGGCAATCAAGGTTGGTTCCGTAGTGCCAATAGGACAAGCTACCCCTGTAGGACTGTGGGTTTTCAGTAACTACAGACGGCTCACGGCCTAGCAATTTTTTTTTCCTGTGGACCTTCTGCCTATCTGAGTTCCAGCACCACTAGCTGGTTCTTATGAAGACAATCTTGAATAGGTCCTCCTGGTTCCAATACCATCAGCTGGTTCCAGGCAGAGCCTTTGGCTTAGGTGCCTCCTTCTGGTTATCCGAGTTCCACCAACGTCTGGTGGTCCTTGATAGTCCTTTCTGGCACGGGTACCTCCTGCTTAGTAACTGGGTTCCAGTAATGTCAGCTGGTCCTTGGTTGTTCCATTGGCTCTTGTACCTTCTGCTACCCATCCGGGTTCCAGTACCGTCAGCTGGTTCTCGGCAGTGTCTTTTGCTCTTGTACCGTCTGCTCCCCATCCTGGTTCCAGTACTGTCAGCTGCTTCCAGGCAGAGCCTTTGGCTTAGGTGCCTCCTTCAGGGTATCCGAGTTCCACCAATGTCTGGTCGTCCTTGATAGTGCTTTCTGGCAATGGTACATCCTGCTTAGTAACCGGGTTCCAGTACCATCAGCTGGTCCTCAGTAGTTCCATTGGCTCTTGTTCCTTCGGCTACCCATCTGGGTTCCAGTACCGTCAGCTGGTTCTCGGCAGTTCCTCCGCCTTCTTGTACCTTCTGCTATATTTCCAAGTTCAAGACCCTAAAGACGACGATCCTGAAGACCACCCTGAAGAAGACGACGACCCCGGAGATGTCGACCCCGGAGACGATGACCCTGGAAACGATGACTCCGGAGACGACAACCCTGCAGACGATGACCCTGAAGACCACCCTGAAGATGACGACCACGGAGATGATGACCCTGTAGACGACCCTGGAGATGACGACCCTGAAGACCGAGAAGCAGAAGAACAAGAAGCTGCAGAACAAAGAGCAGAAGAACATTAAGCATAAGACTAAAATTCAGAGCAAAAGATATTATCTAAATTATAAGCAGAAGAAGACTAAGCAGTGTATGGAGGTGAGTCCATTCCTCCTCTTGGTGCCCCTGGAAAAAGCCTGCTGCTGCAGGCCAAACTGAACGCGGACAAATCCTGTTGTAACTCTTTTGTGACAGGCAGAACGGAAGGTGTAATCTTCAAACTTTTATAGATAACAACTACAGGAATGCCTGTCACAAATAAGAATATGATGAAGAAGAAGAAGAATATGAAGAATATGAAGAAGTAGAATATGAAGAAGAATAATAGTTGAATAAAAAGAAAATGAAGAATGTAAAAAAAAGAATAATAGGAAGAAGGTGAAGAAGAAGATGAATAAGGTGAAATGGAAGTTGATGAAAAAGATGCTGCTGCTGAGGATGATGAAGAAGAAAGTGTGGGAGAAGTAAAAAAGAAGGTGAAGAGCATGGAATTAGTGAAACATAAATATCTGACAAAATATAAAAAATCTTAACATAGTCAATATCTTTGTAACTCCGAACATCTTAAAAAAAAAATTAATTCCTGCTATTCCATTTTATTGGGCTAAACCTCTATGCATTTAATGTCTCCTCCACCTCCCCCAATACATCCTACATTATTCTTAGTTATTTTTCTTCATGTAGAATTAACCTACAAGGAAAGAAAGGGTTTATTTTAATTCCAAAATTTTTGTCCCATTGACTTACATTGGTATCGGGTATCGGTATCGGCGATATCCGATATTTTTTGAATATCGGCCGATCCAATCCGATCCCTGGTTTCACGTTGTTAGTAAGTAACATAGTAACATAGTAACATAGTTAGTAAGGCCGAAAAATTACATTTGTCCATCCAGTTCAGCCTATATTCCATCATAATAAATCCCCAGATCTACGTCCTTCTACAGAACCTAATAATTGTATGATACAATATTGTTCTGCTCCAGAAAGACATCCAGGCCTCTCTTGAACCCCTCGACTGAGTTCGCCATCACCACCTCCTCAGGCAAGCAATTCCAGATTCTCACTGCCCTAACAGTAAAGAATCCTCTTCTATGTTGGTGGAAAAACCTTCTCTCCTCCAGACGCAAAGAATGCCCCCTTGTGCCCGTCACCTTCCTTGGTATAAACAGATCCTCAGCGAGATATTTGTATTGTCCCCTTATATACTTATACATGGTCATTAGATCGCCCCTCAATCGTCTTTTTTCTAGACTAAATAATCCTAACTTCGCTAATCTATCTGGGTATTGTAGTTCTCCCATCCCCTTTATTAATTTTGTTGCCCTCCTTTGTACTCTCTCTAGTTCCATTATATCCTTCCTGAGCACCGGTGCCCAAAACTGGACACAGTACTCCATGTGCGGTCTAACTAGGGATTTGTACAGAGGCAGTATAATGCTCTCATCATGTGTATCCAGACCTCTTTTAATGCACCCCATGATCCTGTTTGCCTTGGCAGCTGCTGCCTGGCACTGGCTGCTCCAGGTAAGTTTATCATTAACTAGGATCCCCAAGTCCTTCTCCCTGTCAGATTTACCCAGTGGTTTCCCGTTCAGTGTGTAATGGTGATATTGATTCCTTCTTCCCATGTGTATAACCTTACATTTATCATTGTTAAACCTCATCTGCCACCTTTCAGCCCAAGTTTCCAACTTATCCAGATCCATCTGTAGCAGAATACTATCTTCTCTTGTGTTAACTGCTTTACATAGTTTTGTATCATCTGCAAATATCGATATTTTACTGTGTAAACCTTCTACCAGATCATTAATGAATATGTTGAAGAGAACAGGTCCCAATACCGACCCCTGCGGTACCCCACTGGTCACAGCGACCCAGTTAGAGACTATACCATTTATAACCACCCTCTGCTTTCTATCACTAAGCCAGTTACTAACCCATTTACACACATTTTCCCCCAGACCAAGCATTCTCATTTTGTGTACCAACCTCTTGTGCGGCACGGTATCAAACGCTTTGGAAAAATCGAGATATACCACGTCCAATGACTCACCGTGGTCCAGCCTATAGCTTACCTCTTCATAAAAACTGATTAGATTGGTTTGACAGGAGCGATTTCTCATAAACCCATGCTGATATGGAGTTAAACAGTTATTCTCATTGAGATAATCCAGAATAACATCCCTCAGAAACCCTTCAAATATTTTACCAACAATAGAGGTTAGACTTACTGGCCTATAATTTCCAGGTTCACTTTTTTGTTCTACGTTTTCTAAGGTATGCCACTACACAGGGCTCTCTGTTTGAGCACAATATGACGTATAGTTTTACAGCCGGGGCACTTGTGACTCTTTCTTTCATATCTCAGACGCTGCGTTGAGTGTGCTCAGAGACACGGTTGTATCTCCTATTTTTTTTGCAGTACGGTATGTTACTATCATTTTTCTGTCCCCATCCATTTCTCACGTCAGTGCCTAGTACTAGCAGTATCTCTCTGCATATCGCCAGTTTTGTCTGTACCATGATCATATTGTGAACTAGCTCTCAAACATTCTATTTTGACAAATCCTTGTATATACTTTTGTTTTCCTTTTTTATTTTATGTTTATGTATTATTATGGTTTGTTTTCACTTTTTGTAGTTACTGATGAAGGTCCTGTTTTGTTGGACCGAAACGTTTATGAGTACTACATTAAAATTTCACCAGAGCATCTAAGTTGAGTGCAAGGTCTTTTCTTTATATACTTCAAGGTGTGGTTGCCTACCTTTGCACCAGTAGCAGATGTGCACACACGCTTTATTATTCACTCTGTAGGCTTGTCTGCAGATCTTTATAAAACCATAGTGACAGAATTATCATGCCAGAGAAATAGACCCAACACACAGGCTCTCCATGCATTTGTTGTGACTGTCACACAGCAGCGACACCTGCAGCTGCGGCGCCAGACACCTGATTATCGGGAGCACTCCAGGTTTCGGGGTTCCCACTGCAGCTTCGTCGGTAAGCGCTATAGCTTGCTGAAAAAGGAGGGAGCTGACAATATTTGCTCATGTCTAGTTATATGACATCTCTTGTATCAGAGATATTCTAGCTGTCAGCACTGCACTATTGACATGAGACACTACTTATATTAGATAATATAAAATATGCATGATAGATAGATGATAGATAGATAGATAGATAGATAGATAGATAGATAGATAGATAGATAGATAGATAGATAGATAGATAGATAGATTGATTGATTGATTTTGGGATCTTTTTGGTTTGTGCAGATACTAAGCTGGTAGGGAAGGATCATAAGTCACATAGGCGATCTTCATTTATTTTACTGACATCTATCTGCATGTAGTCTCTAAAGCCCTCTTGGTTTCAGGCAAGAACAGAGCAGGATTCTTGGTAAAATGAATGCATGCAATGAATGTAGCCAGTAGAGTTGAGCGACCTTGACCTTTTTAGAGTCGAGCCGGGTTTTGCGAAACCCGACTATGTCCAAAGTCGGGTCGAGTGAAATCGGCCGATTATGACGTAAAGTCGGGATCGACCGAAACACGAAACCCAATGCAAGTCAATGGGGCAGCATAGTCGGCAGTGAGTGGGGGCCAGGAAAACACCTAGAGTGCCCATTTTAATGTCAAAACCATCCATTCTTCTTAATGAAGCTTGTCAAGCGTAATTTACCTTATAATAATTGGAAGGCATTTGAAATTGGGGGTCATTTGGCTAAAGTTGTGGGGGGTAGGGCTGGTTCAAGTAATTAGTGGGCCCAGGAAATCTGGACCACGTCACGGCAGTGGAGCAGGGAGAGGTAAGTATTTCAACTTTGCAAGTGCTGTGAACCTGAGCAAGCAGGGGGGGCCCACTCGTTGGCATTGGCACTGGCACAGGGCCCCTCAAAGTACAGCGGTGTGTTTGCACGGCGGGGGCGCCTCCCACCGGCAGCAACACTTTTGCGTACTATGAGAGGCCCTGTGCCAGTGACGTCGCCAACTAGTATTCCTCCCCCCACCTGATGAAGGAACCTGCACTTTCATCTGCACCTTCCTCTTTGTCCCCGTGTAAGGTGGTATGGTATGCGGGAAGAGCAACCTGACTTTCAGCAGGGTCACAATGTTGTTGTGTAGCGTGCACGGGGAATGTTGCGTTATGGGTCAATGTACCAGCAGACTCATCTATCACTGGCTGGGCAATGGGCACGATGAAGTGGAAACACAGATATAGGCCCAAAGAAGAAAGTGGGCTAAATGCAGTTCAAAATTGGTAACACAGGAATAACCAGGGGGCATTGCAGTGGAGGACAACTGGAATGAGAGGCTGACACAGAGAGTAGGGCCAAATCAGTAAGTAGTCGAAATGCAGTTCAAAATTGGCAACCGTAGTAAACAGGCGGCACAGCTTTGTTCAGTGGAGGAGAACAGCAAGGAGTGGCAGACACCGATAGTAGGCCCCAACCCAACTAGTAGGCCAAATGCAGTCTAACATTAACAACTACTTAACGAGAGGCTGAAAATGGTATTTCAGGACAGGAAACCAGGAGAACAGCAAGGAGTGGCAGACACCGATAGTAGGCCCCAAACCAACTAGTACGCCAAATGCAGTTGTTCCATTTAACCACAATTTAATGAGAGCCTGAAGATAGAAGCTCAGGAAAGGCAACCTGGGGAACACCTTGGAGTGTAACACACCATCTCTCTCCACCCCATACCCATTTTGTAGGCCTAATGCTGTGTACTTTTCTACAACTACTAAACGAGAGTCGGAAGACCGAAGCAATGGCAAGGAAACCTGGGGAACACCTTGGAGTGTAACACACCATCTCTCTCCACCCCATACCCAATTTGTAGGCCTAATGCAGCCTACTTTCCGACACCTACTAAACGAGAGCATGAAGATCGAAGCTCAGGAAAGGCAACCTGGGGAACACCTTGGAGTGTAACACACCATCTCTCTCCACCCCATACCCATTTTTTAGGCCTAATGCAGTGTACTTTTCTACAACTACTAAACGAGAGTCGGAAGACCGAAGCAATGGCAAGGAAACCTGGGGAACACCTTGGA
Source organism: Ranitomeya imitator (assembly GCF_032444005.1). NCBI lineage: Eukaryota > Metazoa > Chordata > Amphibia > Anura > Dendrobatidae > Ranitomeya > Ranitomeya imitator. Next base: position 137,554,649 of record NC_091282.1, read on the forward strand.
GTGTAACACACCATCTCTCTCCACCCCATTCCCCATTTTTTAGGCCTAATGCAGCCTACTTTCCGACACCTACTAAACGAGAGCATGAAGATCGAAGCTCAGGAAAGGCAACCTGGGGAACACCTTGGAGTGTAACACACCATCTCTCTCCACCCCATACCCATTTTGTAGGCCTAATGCTGTGTACTTTTCTACAACTACTAAACGAGAGTCGGAAGACCGAAGCAATGGCAAGGAAACCTGGGGAACACCTTGGAGTGTAACACACCATCTCTCTCCACCCCATACCCAATTTGTAGGCCTAATGCAGCCTACTTTCCGACACCTACTAAACGAGAGCATGAAGATCGAAGCTCAGGAAAGGCAACCTGGGGAACACCTTGGAGTGTAACACACCATCTCTCTCCACCCCATACCCATTTTGTAGGCCTAATGCTGTGTACTTTTCTACAACTACTAAACGAGAGTCGGAAGACCGAAGCAATGGCAAGGAAACCTGGGGAACACCTTGGAGTGTAACACACCATCTCTCTCCACCCCATACCCAATTTGTAGGCCTAATGCAGCCTACTTTCCGACACCTACTAAACGAGAGCATGAAGATCGAAGCTCAGGAAAGGCAACCTGGGGAACACCTTGGAGTGTAACACACCATCTCTCTCCACCCCATACCCATTTTGTAGGCCTAATGCTGTGTACTTTTCTACAACTACTAAACGAGAGTCGGAAGACCGAAGCAATGGCAAGGAAACCTGGGGAACACCTTGGAGTGTAACACACCATCTCTCTCCACCCCATACCCAATTTGTAGGCCTAATGCAGCCTACTTTCCGACACCTACTAAACGAGAGCATGAAGATCGAAGCTCAGGAAAGGCTACCTGGTGAAAACCTTGGAGTGTAACACAACCTGTCTCTACACCCCATACCAAATTTGTAGGCCTAATGCAGCGTAGTTTCCACCAACTACTAAACGAGAGCCGGAAGATCGAAGCTCATGAAAGGCAACCCGAGGAACACCTTGGAGTGTAACACAACCTCTCTCTACACCACGAAAGGGCTGATTCTTAGGAAGGAAGGCTGTTGTAAATAAGCATTGCGCGTCCGAGGGTGATTATATTCTTATTCGGTATCTACTCACCCTCGGACGCGCCATGCTTCTTGATTTGTAATTAATGTTTATTTGCAATGTGCTTTTGACTTACTCAATTATTTTTTTAATTATTGATTTTATTAAATTAATAGTTTAACATCTTATTGGAAATAATTTAAAGGAGACGCGACAGGACAACACTCGGTGGATGCCATATCTGTGTTAACAACTCCAAAAAACTTTCAGTTAACTTCTTGCAGGAGAAAGAAATTGTAGCTGTTGGACCTTTGTAGTACAGTTCCAGATATTTGTTGTGTGTTTGTTTTGATTGTTAAAATGTCTGCATTTGAGATCTCAACACGATCTTATTTTTTATAATCAAATTAATTTTTTAAATATTTTATTAGGTTGGTTCAAGGGGTACACGGGCCGCAGTAGACAGGTCAGTGGAGGCCTAGTGGAAGGAGGGACCGCAGATGCGCCACTGTTTCACCCATACACAATTAGTAGGCCTAATGCAGCGTAGTTTCCAACAGCTACTAAACGAGAGCCGGAAGATCGAAGCTCAGGAAAGGCAACCTGGGGAACACCTTGGAGTGTAACACAACCTCTCTCTACACCACGGAAGGGCTGATTCTTAGGAAGGAAGGCTGTTGTAAATAAGCATTGCGCGTCCGAGGGTGATTATATTCTTATTCGGTATCTACTCACCCTCGGACGCGCCATGCTTCTTGATTTGTAATTAATGTTTATTTGCAATGTGCTTTTGACTTACTCAATTATTTTTTTAATTATTGATTTTATTAAATTAATAGTTTAACATCTTATTGGAAATAATTTAAAGGAGACGCGACAGGACAACACTCGGTGGATGCCATATCTGTGTTAACAACTCCAAAAAACTTTCAGTTAACTTCTTGCAGGAGAAAGAAATTGTAGCTGTTGGACCTTTGTAGTACAGTTCCAGATATTTGTTGTGTGTTTGTTTTGATTGTTAAAATGTCTGCATTTGAGATCTCAACACGATCTTATTTTTTATAATCAAATAAATTTTTTTTATATTTAATGATGTTGGTTCAAGGGGTACACGGGCAGCAATAGACAGGTCAGTGGAGGCCTAGTGGAAGGAGTGACGGCAGACAGGCATCAAAGGCCTAACATTGGGCTGGCTGTAGGCAAGTTAAAATTGGTTCCAGGGGAACACGGCCATCAGTGGCCTGGTCAGTGTAGTTGTAGTTGAAAGAACGGGACGCAGACAGGCTTCGAAGGCCTAACATAATAACATAGGGCTGGCTGTAGGCAAGTTAAAATTGGTTCCAAGGGAACACGGCCATCAGTGGCCTGGTCAGTGTAGTTGTAGTTGAAAGAACGGGACGCAGACAGGCTTCGAAGGCCTAACATAACAAACTTGGGCTGGCTGTAGGCACTTTTAAATTTGTTCCAGGGGTACATGGGCAGCAGTGTATGGTCAGTGGAAGTCTAGTGGAAGGAGTGACCGCAGACAGGCTTCCAAGGCCTAACATAACAAACTTGGGCTGGCTGTAGGCACTTTTAAATTGGTTCCAGGGGTACACGGGCAGCAGTGGTCTGGTCAGTGGAAGTCTAGTGGAAGGAGTGACCGCAGACAGGCTTCCAAGGCCTAACATAACAAACTTGGGCTGGCTGTAGGCACTTTTAAATTGGTTCCAGGGGTACACGGGCAGCAGTGGTCTGGTCTGTGGAAGTCTAGTGGAAGGAGTGACCGCAGACAGGCTTCGAAGGCCTAACATAACAAACTTGGGCTGGCTGTAGGCACTTTTAAATTGGTTCCAGGGGTACACGGGCAGCAGTGGTCTGGTCAGTGGAAGTCTAGTGGAAGGAGTGACCGCAGACAGGCTTCCAAGGCCTAACATAACAAACTTGGGCTGGCTGTAGGCACTTTTAAATTGGTTCCAGGGGTACACGGGCAGCAGTGGTCTGGTCAGTGGAAGTCTAGTGGAAGGAGTGACCGCAGACAGGCTTCCAAGGCCTAACATAACAAACTTGGGCTGGCTGTAGGCACTTTTAAATTGGTTCCAGGGGTACACGGGCAGCAGTGGTCTGGTCTGTGGAAGTCTAGTGGAAGGAGTGACCGCAGACAGGCTTCGAAGGCCTAACATAACAAACTTGGGCTGGCTGTAGGCACTTTTAAATTGGTTCCAGGGGTACACGGGCAGCAGTGGTCTGGTCAGTGGAAGTCAAGTGGAAGGAGTGACCGCAGACAGGCTTCCAAGGCCTAACATAACAAACTTGGGCTGGCTGTAGGCACTTTTAAATTGGTTCCAGGGGTACACGGGCAGCAGTGGTCTGGTCTGTGGAAGTCTAGTGGAAGGAGTGACCGCAGACAGGCTTCGAAGGCCTAACATAATAACATAGGGCTGGCTGTAGGCAAGTTAAAATTGGTTCCAAGGGAACACGGCCATCAGTGGCCTGGTCAGTGTAGTTGTAGTTGAAAGAACGGGACGCAGACAGGCTTCGAAGGCCTAACATAACAAACTTGGGCTGGCTGTAGGCACTTTTAAATTTGTTCCAGGGGTACATGGGCAGCAGTGTATGGTCAGTGGAAGTCTAGTGGAAGGAGTGACCGCAGACAGGCTTCCAAGGCCTAACATAACAAACTTGGGCTGGCTGTAGGCACTTTTAAATTGGTTCCAGGGGTACACGGGCAGCAGTGGTCTGGTCAGTGGAAGTCTAGTGGAAGGAGTGACCGCAGACAGGCTTCCAAGGCCTAACATAACAAACTTGGGCTGGCTGTAGGCACTTTTAAATTGGTTCCAGGGGTACACGGGCAGCAGTGGTCTGGTCTGTGGAAGTCTAGTGGAAGGAGTGACCGCAGACAGGCTTCGAAGGCCTAACATAACAAACTTGGGCTGGCTGTAGGCACTTTTAAATTGGTTCCAGGGGTACACGGGCAGCAGTGGTCTGGTCAGTGGAAGTCTAGTGGAAGGAGTGACCGCAGACAGGCTTCCAAGGCCTAACATAACAAACTTGGGCTGGCTGTAGGCACTTTTAAATTGGTTCCAGGGGTACACGGGCAGCAGTGGTCTGGTCAGTGGAAGTCTAGTGGAAGGAGTGACCGCAGACAGGCTTCCAAGGCCTAACATAACAAACTTGGGCTGGCTGTAGGCACTTTTAAATTGGTTGCAGGGGTACACGGGCAGCAGTGGTCTGGTCAGTGGAAGTCTAGTGGAAGGAGTGACCGCAGACAGGCTTCGAAGGCCTAACATAACAAAATTGGGCTGGCTGTAGGCACTTTAAATTGGTTCCAGGGGTACATGGGCAGCAGTGTATGGTCAGTGGAAGTCTAGTGGAAGGAGTGACGGCAGACAGTCTTCGAAGGCCTAACATAACAAAATTTGGCTGACTGTAGGCACTTTTAAATTGGTTCCAGGGTAACACGGCCAGCAGTGGCCTGGTCAGTGTAGTAGTTGTAGAAAGAAGGGACCGCAGACAGGCTTCGAAGGCCTAACATAACAAAAATGTCAAAACAATGGTATTGTCAGTGCCAGGCATTGAAGGATGTCAGCGCCTAGACTACACATTGGTGAAGCTGTGAGAGATAATTTTGCTAGTGGTAGAGCACTGTTTGAGCTGGGGGGGAGAACTGTCTTGTGGCCGGCGGTACAGGCACAGGGCCCCTCATATTACAACGGTGTGTCTGACGTTGGGTGCGCACCACCACCACCAGAGACACTTTATTGTACTATGAGGGACCCAGTGGCAGTGCCGTCGACCAAAAGCGGCCACACCCACCTCTTCAGACAAACAGCACTCTCAAGGGTCCAAGCGCAAAGTGGCGATAGCACGGCCCCGTGTGGGGAGTTTGGCCATTTCGTGAGGTGGAAACATGTCGTATGCTGGACAATCAGGTGAAGAAAATTACGAGATTGGAAAAGTCATTCAGAATAGTCCACAGGCAAGACCTTTTCATAGGAAAGCTAGGTGTCAGCCGGGCAGGGTGGGGCAAAAGATTTTGAAATCCAGTTGTGGTTCATTTTAATGAAGGTTAGATCATCTACATTTTGGGTAGCCAGACGAGTCCTTTTTTCTGTTAGTATTGAACCTGCAGCACTGAATACTCTTTCTGATAGGACACTAGCTGCCGGGCAAGCAAGCTCCTGCAATGCATATTCTGCCAATTCTGGCCAGGTGTCTAATTTGGATGCCCAGTAATCAAATGGGAATGACGGTTGAGGGAGAACGTCGATAAGGGATGAAAAATAGTTTGTAACCATACTGGACAAATGTTGTCTCCTGTCACTTTGAATTGATGCTGCAGTACCTGTCCTGTCTGCGGTCATAGAAAAATCACTCCACAACCTGGTCAGAAAACCCCTCTGGCCAACGCCACTTCTGATTTCTGCCCCTCTAACACCTCTGGTCTGCTGGCCCCTGGAGCTCGTGTGAGAACGATCACGGGCGCTGTGTGCAGGGAATGCCAGAAGCAAACGGTCAACAAGAGTTGATTGTTTTGTTGCTAATATTAGTTCCAAGTTCTCATGTGGCATAATATTTTGCAATTTGCCTTTATAGCGAGGATCAAGGAGGCAGGCCAACCAGTAATCGTCATCGTTCATCATTTTTGTAATGCGTGTGTCCCTTTTGAGGATACGCAAGGCATAATCCGCCATGTGGGCCAAAGTTCCCGTTGTCAAATCTGCGGTTGTGCTTGGTTGAGGGGCAGTTGCAGGCAAATCTACGTCACTTGTGTCCCTCAAAAAACCAGAACCCGGCCTTGCCACGCCACCAATTTCCCGTGCCCCCGGGAAAGCTTCCTCATTAAAAATATACTCATCCCCATCATCCTCCTCATCCTCCACCTCCTCTTCGCCCGGTACCTCGTCATGTACACTGCCCTGACCAGACAATCGCTGACTGTCATCAAGGCTTTCCTCTTCCTCTGGTGCAGACGCCTGATCCTTTATGTGCGTCAAACTTTGCATCAGCAGACGCATTAGGGGGGTGCTCATGCTTATTATGGCGTTGTCTGCACTAACCAGCCGTGTGCATTCCTCAAAACACTGAAGGACTTGACACATGTCTTGAATCTTCGACCACTGCACACCTGACAACTCCATGTCTGCCATCCTACTGCCTGCCCGTGTATGTGTATCCTCCCACAAAAACATAACAGCCCGCCTCTGTTCGCACAGTCTCTGAAGCATGTGCAGTGTTGAGTTCCACCTTGTTGCAACGTCTATGATTAGGCGATGCTGGGGAAGGTTCAAAGAACGCTGATAGGTCTGCATACGGCTGGAGTGTACAGGCGAACGGCGGATATGTGCGCAAAGTCCACGCACTTTGAGGAGCAGGTCGGATAACCCCGGATAACTTTTCAGGAAGCACTGCACCACCAGGTTTAAGGTGTGAGCCAGGCAAGGAATGTGTTTCAGTTGGGAAAGGGAGATGGCAGCCATGAAATTCCTTCCGTTATCACTCACTACCTTGCCTGCCTCAAGATCTACAGTGCCCAGCCACGACTGCGTTTCTTGCTGCAAGAACTCGGACAGAACTTCCGCGGTGTGTCTATTGTCGCCCAAACACTTCATAGCCAATACAGCCTGCTGACGTATGCCAGTAGCTGCCCCATAATGGGAGACCTGGTGTGCAACAGTGGCAGGTGCGGATGGAGTGTTTGTGCGACTGCGGTCTGTGGACGAGCTCTTGCTTCTGCAGGAGGACGAGGAGGAGGAGGAGGAGGAGGGGGTGCGAACGGCTACAGACAACTGTTTACTAGACCGTGGGCTAGGCAGAACTGTCCCAAACTTGCTGTCCCCTGTGGACCCTGAATCCACCACATTTACCCAGTGTGCCGTGATGGACACGTAACGTCCCTGGCCATGCCTACTGGTCCATGCATCTGTTGTCAGGTGCACCTTTGTGCTCACAGATTGCCTGAGTGCATGGACGATGCGCTCTTTAACATGCTGGTGGAGGGCTGGGATGGCTTTTCTGGAAAAAAAGTGTCGACTGGGTAGCTCGTAGCGTGGTACAGCGTAGTCCATCAGGTCTTTGAAAGCTTCGCTTTCAACTAACCGGTAGGGCATCATCTCTAACGAGATTAGTCTAGCTATGTGGGCGTTCAAACCCTGTGTACGCGGATGCGAGGCTAAGTATTTCCTTTTTCTAACCATAGTCTCATGTAGGGTGAGCTGGACTGGAGAGCTGGAGATCATGGAACTAGCGGGGGTGCCGGTGGACATGGCAGACTGAGAGACGGTGGGAGATGGTATTGTTGCCGCCGGTGCCCTAGATGCAGTGTTTCCTACTACGAAACTGGTGATTCCCTGACCCTGACTGCTTTGGCCTGGCAAAGATACCTGCACAGATACAGCAGGTGGTGCGCTAAATGGTGGTCCTACACTGCCGGAAGGGATGTTGCGTTGATGACTAGCTTCATTGGCCGAGGGTGCAACAACCTTAAGGGACGTTTGGTAGTTAGTCCAAGCTTTCAAATGCATGGTGGTTAAATGTCTATGCATGCAACTAGTATTGAGACTTTTCAGATTCTGACCTCTGCTTAAGGAAGTAGAACATTTTTGACAGATGACTTTGCGCTGATCAATTGGATGTTGTTTAAAAAAATGCCAGACTGCACTCTTTCTAGCATCGGATACCTTTTCAGGCATTGCAGACTGAGCTTTAACCGGATGGCCACGCTGTCCTCCACCAGGTTTTGGCTTTGCCACGCGTTTTGGGCAAGATACGGGCCCGGCAGATGGAACCTGTGGCGATGTTGATGCCTGCTGCGGCCCCTCCTCCTCCTCTGCTTCAGAACTGCTGCCGCCTGCACCCTGTTCCCCCAATGGCTGCCAATCGGGGTCAAGAACTGGGTCATCTAATAACTCTTCTTGTACCTCCTGCGCAACTTCGTCTGTGTCACCGTGTCGTTCGGTGGTATAGCGTTCGTGATGGGGCAACATAGTCTCATCAGGGTCTGATTCTTGATCAGCACCCTGCGAGGGCAATGTTGTGGTCTGAGTCAAAGGACCAGCATAGTAGTCTGGCTGTGGCTGTGCGTCAGTGCACTCCATGTCAGATTCAATTTGTAATGGGCATGGACTGTTAACTGCTTCACTTTCTAAGCCAGGGACGGTATGTGTAAAGAGCTCCATGGAGTAACCCGTTGTGTCGCCTGCTGCATTCTTCTCTGTTGTTGTTTTTGCTGAAGAGGACAAGGAAGTGACTTGTCCCTGACCGTGAACATCCACTAACGACGCGCTGCTTTTACTTTTACCAGTTTCACGAGAGGAGGCAAAAGAGCTAGAGGCTGAGTCAGCAAGATAAGCCAAAACTTGCTCTTGCTGCTCCGGCTTTAAAAGCGGTTTTCCTAATCCCAGAAAAGGGAGCGTTCGAGGCCTTGTGTAGCCGGACGACGAACCTGGCTCCACAGCTCCAGACTTAGGTGCAATATTTTTTTCCCCACGACCACCTGATGCTCCACCACTACCACTACCCTCATTACCAGCTGACAATGAACGCCCCCGGCCACGACCTCTTCCACTAGACTTCCTCATTGTTTTAAAAACGTAACCAAACTAACGTTATTTGTTGCAGTCACACAACTTACACGGTGAGCTATAACTTCAGTATGATTTAGCTACCCCTTTACAGGTTGGTGAGACCACAGCGAAAATCAGGCCCAATGTTACACACTCTTTTTTTGGTGGCTGCAAATTAGAGAGATGCCCCACACGCAGGACTGTCACTGAAGCACAAATGTTAATATTAATGTCACACTATTATTTTTTTTTTATTTTTATTTTTTTCAGGAACACTTTAGAAACCCCCCAAAAAAAAAAAAATAGATTTTTGCAGGGAGAATTTAGAAAACAAATGTAACAAACTATATGCTTTCTATGGGCCACTGAGTGAGAGATGACGCACACAGGAATCAGGAGTGGCACACAAGCCCAGAGGCCAATATTTTTCTACCAATGATTGATGGAGTTATTTTCTCTGGTAGATTTTGGAACCCAAATCAAGGAAAAAAAATATAGGCTTTCTATGGACCACAATTGGAGAGAGAGAGAGAGAGAGAGAGAGAGAGAGAGATGGCACACCCAGGAGTCAAGACTGGCACACAAGCAGAAAGGCCAATATTAATCTCCCATTTTTTGGGGGGGTTTGTTTTTTTTTTTTTTTTTCAGGGAGACTTTAGAAAAAAAAATAATAAAAAAAATATGATTTTATCAGGAAGAATTTAGAAACCAAATAAAATAAAATTATTTTTTCAGGGAGAATTTATAAAACAAATAAAAACAAAAATAGGCGTTCTATGGCCCACTGACTGAGAGATGACGCACACAGGAGTCAGGAGTGGCACACAAGCCCAGAGGCCAATATTTTTCTACCAATGATTGATGTAGTTATTTTCTCTGGTAGATTTTGGAACCCAAATCAAGGAAAAAAAATATAGGCTTTCTATGGACCACAATTGGAGAGAGAGAGAGAGAGAGAGAGAGAGATGGCACACCCAGGAGTCAAGACTGGCACACAAGCAGAAAGGCCAATATTAATCTCCCACTGTTTTTTTTGTTTGTTTTTTTTTTTTTTTTTTCAGGGAGACTTTAGAAAAAAAAATAATAAAAAAAATATGATTTTATCAGGAAGAATTTAGAAACCAAATAAAATAAAATGATTTTTTCAGGGAGAATTTATAAAACAAATAAAAACAAAAATAGGCGTTCTATGGCCCACTGACTGAGAGATGACGCACACAGGAGTCAGGAGTGGCACACAAACCCAGAGGCCAATATTTTTCTACCAATGATTGATGTAGTTATTTTCTCTGGTAGATTTTAGAACCCAAATCAAGGAAAAAAAATATAGGCTTTCTATGGACCACAATTGGAGAGAGAGAGAGAGAGAGAGAGAGAGAGAGAGAGAGATGGCACACCCAGGAGTCAAGACTGGCACACAAGCAGAAAGGCCAATATTAATCTCCCACTGTTTTTTTTGGTTGTTTTTTTTTTTTTTTTTTCAGGGAGACTTTAGAAAAAAAAATAATAAAAAAAATATGATTTTATCAGGAAGAATTTAGAAACCAAATAAAATAAAATTATTTTTTCAGGGAGAATTTATAAAACAAATAAAACCAAAAATAGGCGTTCTATGGCCCACTGACTGAGAGATGACGCACCCAGGAGTCAAGACTGGCACACAAGCAGAAAGGCCAATATTAATCTCCCACTGTTTTTTTTTTTTTTTTCAGGGAGACTTTAGAAAAAAAAATAATAAAAAAAATATGATTTTATCAGGAAGAATTTAGAAACCAAATAAAATAAAATGATTTTTTCAGGGAGAATTTAGAAAACAAATAAAACCAAAAATAGGCGTTCTATGGCCCACTGACTGAGAGAGAGAGAGAGATGGAACGCTTAGTACTGGCACACAAGCCCAAAGGGCAATATTAATCTCCCTTTTTTTTTCCAGGGAGAATTTCTAAAACCCAAAAAAAAAAAAAAATAGGCTTTCTATGGCCCACTATTTGTGAGAGAGATGGGACGCTCAGGACTGGCACAGATGGCACGCTCAGGACTGGCACAGAAGCCCAGAGGCCAATATTAATCTCCCTTTTTTTCTGGGAGAATTTATAAAACCAAAAAAATATTTAAATAGGCTTTCTATGGCCCACTATTTGTGAGAGAGATGGCACGCTCAGGACTGGCACAGATGGCACGCTCACAACTGGCACACAAGCCCAGAGGCCAATATTAATCTCCCTTTTTTCAGGGAAAATTTATAAAACCAAAAAAAAAATTAAATAGGCTTTCTATGGCCCACTATTTGTGAGAGAGATGGCACGCTCAGGACTGGCACAGATGGCACGCTCACAACTGGCACACAAGCCCAGAGGCCAATATTAATCTCCCTTTTTTCAGGGAAAATTTATAAAACAAAAAAAAAAATTAAATAGGCTTTCTATGGCCCACTATTTGTGAGAGAGATGGCACGCTCAGGGCTGGCACAGATGGCACGCTCAGGACTGGCACACAAGCCCAGAGGCCAATATTAATCTCCCTTTTTTTCAGGGAGAATTTATAAAACCAAAAAAAAAATTAAATAGGCTTTCTATGGCCCACTATTTGTGAGAGAGATGGCACGCTCAGGGCTGGCACAGATGGCACGCTCAGGACTGGCACACAAGCCCAGAGGCCAATATTAATCTCCCTTTTTTTCAGGGAGAATTTATAAAACCCAAAAAAAAATAAAATAGGCTTTCTATGGCCCACTATTTGTGAGAGAGATGGCACACTCAGGACTGGCACACAAGCCCAAAGGCCAATATTAATCTCCCACTGTATTTTTATCAGGGAGAATTTATACACCCCACAAAAAAAAATACAGAAAAATGAAAAGGCTTTCTATGGCCCACTATGTGAGAGAGATGGCACACACAGGGATGGCACTCTAGCAGAAATGCCAAATTGCCAATCTTAATCTCCCACCAAAAAAAAAAAAAAAAAAAAAACAGGGAATGTCCTACAATTACTATCTCCCTGCCTGCAGTAATCTCAGCCAGGTATGGCAGGCAGCTACTATCTCCCTGCCTGCAGTAATCTCAGCCAGGTATGGCAGGCAGCAATAAGGAGTGGACTGATGCACAAATGAAATAAAAAGTGTGGACAAACAAAAAAGATAGCTGTGCAGAAAGGAAGGAACAAGAGGATTTGTGCTTTGAAAAAAGCAGTTGGTTTGCACAGCGGCGTACACACAGCAATGCAGCTATCAGGGAGCCTTCTAGGGCAGCCCAATGAGCTACAGCGCTGAGGGGAAAAAAAAAAAAAAAAAAAAAACTTCCACTGTCCCTGCACACCGAGGGTGGTGTTGGACAGTGCAAATCGCTGCAGCACAAGCGGTTTTGTGGTTAATGGACCCTGCCTAACGCTATCCCTGCTTCTGACAAAGCGGCAGCAACCTCTCCCTAAGCTCAGATCAGCAGCAGTAAGATGGCGGTCGGCGGGAACGCCTCTTTATAGCCCCTGTGACGTCGCAGACAGCAAGCCAATCACTGCAATGCCCTTCTCTAAGATGGTGGGGACCAGGACCTATGTCATCACGCTGCCCACACTCTGCGTTTACCTTCATTGGCTGAGAAATGGCGCTTTTCGCGTCATTGAAACGCGACTTTGGCGCGAAAGTCGCGTACCGCATGGCCGACCCCGCACAGGGGTCGGATCGGGTTTCATGAAACCCCGACTTAGCCAAAAGTCGGCGACTTTTGAAAATGTTCGACCCGTTTCGCTCAACCCTAGTAGCCAGGCCACATCCTCTGTTTTGAGACATAACATCCCAGGAGAGGGGGGAAGCAGTGAGCAGCAGATCAACGATCGCACTGTATTGCACATAAGGTCAGCATTAGAAACAGCACTATTCATGTTTTCTTAATAGTTTTCAAAGGCAAGACCATTAACAGGGTGTAACAATCATGGTCATAGAGGTCACGACTGTGACCAAGCCTGTGCTGGTGCGGGGCCCGTAAATACCATCACAAACTTCAACTGGATGTGTGTCCTCAGAAGCACATCTAGCTGAAGTGTACTGCAGTGCCAGGGACCCGTTGGGTTCATGCATTGCAATACAGGCTGCTCGCCAATCAGAGTCCAGTAGATGACATTGGTATCCATGTGACATGGGTGTCATGGCAGTGATAGTATGCCCTGCCACTGCTTACATAAGAGGTCAGCTGCTAGCTTCAGAAAAGGTGGACGCACGGAAGGGGAGAAGAGGGAAGGTGATAATAACCATTAATTTACTTCTATGCATTAAAGAACAGCAGTAGAATGGGGGTCATATATAATTCCGAACTATATATATATATATATATATATATATACATATATATATATATACGTATATACAGTATATATATATATCATGATGGGCAACATATATATGCCAGGATGGGGAAAATACCTACCAGGGTGGAGGTCATGTATACCAGGATGGGGCCATGATGAGGGACATATACCTCGATGGGGCACATATATACAAGGAGGAAGACCAGAATGGGAAACATTACTGCATAATGGGGGAGGTGTGGCAACTTGTGTTTCCTTATAGGATTTAGAACACTACAAGGGCCCATATGTCTTACCAATATACGATACGATACGATACGATACACTTTATTGATCCTGGGGAGAAATGTCCAGCCTCTGTTTGAAGACTTCCATTGAATGAGCACTCACCACCTCTCGTGGCAGCCTGTTCCACTCATTTATCACCCTAACTGTCAAAAAGTTTTTTCTAATATCTAATCTGTGTCTCCCATTCAGTTTCATCCCATTGCTTCTAGTCTTTCCTTGTGCAAATGAGAATAAAGATGATCCTTCTACAATGTGACAGCCCTTGAGATATTTGTAGACAGCTATTAATTCTCCTATTAGTCTTCATTTTAGCAAGCTAAACATTCCCAAATCCTGTAACCGTTCCTCATAGGACATGGTTTGCAGACCGGTCACCAATCTGGTCGCTCTTCTCTGAAATTGCTCCAGTTTGTTGATGTATTTTGTCTTTTTTAAAATGTGGTGCCCAAAACTGGAAACAGTATTCCAGATGAGGTCTGACCAAAGAGGAGTAGAGGGCAATAATGACTTCACGTGATCTAGACTGTATGCTTCTGTTAATACAACCCAGACTTGTATTTCCCTGTTTTGCTGCTGCATCACACTGTTGGCTCATGTTCAGTCTGTGATCTATTAGTATACCCAAGTCTTTTTCACATGTGCTGTTGCTTAGCCCTATTCCTCCCATTCTGTATATGCTATTTTATGGCCGCTGACATCAACCCCATTACTAATCCAATAGCATTAACATGTATGGCGGACAATCCCAATATGTTTATTGGCATTGGCTGCCTAAAAGCTGCAAAACATGCAAGTTGGGGACTTGAGCATTGCGCTTGAGCACCCACGATACTCAAATGAGTAATGAGCGTGCCTTAGCAACCTGATGCTCAATCCAGTATCGAGCAGTGCCGAGCATGCTTGCTTAACACTACTTGTGACATACCGTATATACTCGAGTATAAGCCAAGATTTTCAGCCCAAATTTTTGGGCTGAAAGTGTCCCTCTCGGCTTATACTCGAGTCAAGGTGGGTGGCAGGGTCAGCGGGTGAGGGGGTGAGGGCGCTGAGGCATACTTACCTGCTTCCAGCGATCCTGGCGCTCCCCGCCTGTCCCACGGTCTTCGGTGCTGCCGTTCTTCCACTGTTCAGCGGTCACGTGGGACCGCTGATTAGAGAAATGAATAAGCGGCTCCACCTCCCATAGGGGTGGAGCCACCTATTCATTTCTCTAATCAGCGGTGTCAGTGACCGCTGATAGAGGAAGAAGCTGCGGCACCAAAGACCAGCTGTACGGGGGAAGGAGCCGGACGCCGGGAGCAGGTAAGTATCGCATATTTACCTGTCCCCGTTCCACACGCCGGGCGCCGCTCCATCTTCTCGGCGCCGCTCCATCTTCCCGGCGTCTATCTGCACTGACTGCTCAGGTCAGAGGGCGCGATGACGCATATAGTGTGCGCGGCGCCCTCTGCCTGATCAGTCAGTGCGGAGAGGCGCCGGGACCGGACGCTGGGAGCTGCAAGCAAGAGAGGTGAGTATGGCTTTTTTTTTTTATTGCAGCAGCAGCAGCAGCAATGGCACAGATATATGTGGAGCATCTATGGGGAAATATGAACGGTGCAGAGCACTATATGGGGCACAGCTATGGGGAAATATGAACGGTGCAGAGCACTATATGGCAGAGCTATGGGGAAATCTGAACGGTGCAGAGCACTATATGGCAGAGCTATGGGGAAATATGAACGGTGCAGAGCACTATATGGCACATCTATGGGGAAATATGAACGGTGCAGAGCACTATATGGCACAGCTACGGGGAAATATGAACGGTGCAGAGCACTATATGGCACAGCTATGGGGCAATAATGAACGGTGCAGAGCACTATATGGCACAGCTATGGGGAAATATGAACGGTGCAGAGCACTATATGGCACAGCTATGGGGCAATATGAACGGTGCAGAGCACTATGTGGCACAGCTATGGGGCAATATGAACGGTGCAGAGCACTATATGGCACAGTTATGGGGAAATAATGAATGGTGCAGAGCACTATATGGCACAGCTATGGGGCCAGAATGATCTATTTTTATTTTTGAAATTCACCGGTAAATGCTGCATTTCCACCCTAAGGCTTAAACTCGAGTCAATAAGTTTTCCCAGTTTTTTGTGGCAAAATTAGGGGGGTCGGCTTATACTCGGGTCGGCTTATACTCGAGTATATACGATATTTGAATTTTTATTGTTAAAGGAAATCTGTCACTAGGTTTTTGCTACCCCATCTGAGAGCAGCATGATGTAGGCATTGAAAGGGGACATAGAGCAAACAAGGCAGGGAGATATTCCTTACTCAGTTTTTCCTACTACAACAACTCCACGATTAATCATGCAAATAGCAAAAATGCGCAAATAATACTTAATTTTTACTAAATTATTTAAAATAATATAATCACAATAGAGCATACAGTGGTGCACACGACATATAAAAACATATATAGATATAGATTAGGCCCATATCACTGTAAGGGAAAAATATATTGACAATGGTCACACAGTATGAGGGGTTCATGTGTCAGTCTCTCAATACTAAAGAATACATAAATAGCATGCAAGTAATATGTGGCTCAAAATCCAACCATACATATAATCAAGAAGTGGCATAATAAAGGAACAGTATCACCGGTTTTGTGATTTCTGAGATTTTCCCTCTCTGTTTTTATCTGCCACCTCAAGAAAAAGGTCCCAGTTTTGTCCCTGGCAGCCCCTGATTACACGCTGACCGTGACACCATGAGATTCCGCACTTACAAGGGCAGTCCACAGCTAACCCTTGTCATGCTAGCTGACCCTACATGGAAGCAGGTTTGCTAGTCTTCTAGTGATAATTTCGTGCTCATAAAAAAGTAATTTTATAAAAACTATAGGAAGCAGCACAGTAAGTGACACATCACTGGATTCAGGGTTCCTGCCCCTATATTATAATGCTCCTAAACTAGGTAGCAAAACCTGTTGTCAGATGCCATTTAATTGATACAAAGCATACAAAGATTGTTAGATTACTATATGCATTAAAAAACAGACACAAATATACACACGTAAATACCTTGTTCTACAGAGGAAATAAACCCATATTTCTAATATTGATATACTGTATATCTAGTTCATAAAAATAGCTACCATGAAAATCTTTACAAAGACTAGATAATTAATTTTGCAATTAAGAGACACAGCAAAAGACGTCATAGTGTGCTTTATTCCTACATGTTAGATCAATATAGTGTTTATTAAGCCTATGTCTTTCCAATGTCTTTTCTGGAAATCTGATGTTTGAATTAACAAAGCTCAGTACAGGAAATTAAAGAAGAGCTCAATAACCTGTTAATGTCTAATGATATATATCCAATCTGATCTCAACACTGCTGCAAAAAGCTGGAAACTTAATGGCATCTATGTTACAGTGATAGAAAGTAGGTACACTAAGCCTTTTAAAGCAAGTTGTGCACAGGAGCTTGGGAATTAAGAAGCATTGTCCACTAGCGTTGAACATTCCGATACTGCAAATATCAGGTATCGGCCAATATTCGCTGTATCGGATTTCCGATACTAAGTTCCGATATTTTTAAGATATTGGATACTGGAATCGGAAGTTCCTATAGTGCAATGATGCACTATAATGGAGTGTGGGCGGTGCGTGGGTGGAAACTGCGTCTGTGTGTGTGGGCGGGGTCTGTGCGTCACCGTGGGGGGTCTGTGCGGGCCTCTCGGGGGT
The DNA here is from genome assembly GCF_032444005.1 of Ranitomeya imitator. Lineage (NCBI taxonomy): Eukaryota > Metazoa > Chordata > Amphibia > Anura > Dendrobatidae > Ranitomeya > Ranitomeya imitator. The sequence continues at coordinate 137,571,597 of NC_091282.1, forward strand.
CTGTGCGGCCGGCTGGGGGTCTGTGCGGCCTGCTGGGGGTCTGTATGGGCCTATCAGGGGGTCTGTGCAGCCTGCCGGCGGACTGTGCGGCCTGCTGGGGGTCTGTACAGGCCTCTCTGGGGTCTATGCGGCCGGCCAGGGATCTGTACGGGCCTCTCTGGGGTCTGTGCGGCCTGCCGGGGGTCTGTGCGGCCTGCCGGGGATCTGTACGGGCCTCTCTGGGGTCTGTGTGGCCTGCCGGGGGTCTGTACGGGCCTCTCGAGGGTCTGTGCAGCCTGCAAGGGGTCTGTGCGGCCCGATGGGGATCTGTACTGGCCTCTCTGGGGTCTGTGCGGTCTGCTGGGGGTCTGTGTGGGTGTGCAGGCATCATCTGATTGGACTACAAGTCCCATCGAGCTATGCCTGCTACAATGGCAGTGATTGACACATTAGCCAATGATGGGACAGTAGTAGTCCCATCATCCGGCTAATGTGTTGAATGTAAAAAAAACAAAAAAAACAGACATACTACATACTACATACATACTGCATACAAACATACAACATAATACATACATACTACATACGTACATACTACATGCATACAACATACTACATACATCCATACAACCTATATACTACATACATACTACATACATACTACAAACATACAACATACATACTGCATACTACATATATACATACATACAACATACTACATATATACATGCAACATACATACTACATACATGCTACATACATACAACATACATACATACTACATACATACTACATACATGCTACATACATACTACATATATACAACATACATACATACATACATACTACATACATACTACATACATACAACATACTACATACTACATACAAACTACATACATACCTACATACTGCATACATACATACAACATACATACAACATATTACATACATACTACATACATACATACATACATACTACTTACATACTACATACATACAACATATTATTCCCATAGTCCTAGATCATTAGTGGCTAAAGTCACTTCAACAGTACAACAAATATATTTTAATATGGGATACCATAGAAGAAGAGAAGTGAAGGAGGATCATATGCATAAAATAGTAAATATTTTAATAAATATTAAAACAAGTTTGACAAAAAAACACACAATTAGGATAAGAAGGGGAGAAAAATGCCACCAGTAGTAAAAGGGGAATTAGCAAGGTACAAAACCAACAAGGGAGTATCACTTGATTAACCAATACCCATGTATGCAATGCAGAGATGGAGGCTATATGTTAGTAAATAGACCATAAAGTCACAAAACCAAAGAAAATATTAATTAACTGATAACCAAATATGCAAGTCAAAGCTAGCGGTTGTATCTGTAACTAGGCAGTAGGGGCACGGCGAACTGTAGGTGAGCCTGTACAGGGATTACACCATGTGTATGTAAGTATATCCCTAAAATTGTAATTGTCCCTTAGAGAGAAGGCAAGAAAAATGGCATATGTCCAGAAAATACAACACCAGGTTGTTAATATACTGGAAAGTGAGAGCTGCATATGTCAAAGATGACAAAAGGAGGAAGGGGGAATCACATGATAGGGTTAATTTACCTGTAGTGTGGGTATAAATCAGGAGTGGCCGTGCCTCAAAATTGGAGTACCTGTGCTGTTTATCCCAAGCCCGACGAGCGCCATTTTGCAAATGCTTCTTTCGTTGGGGCAGGACAAGTTTCAGAAGGTATAGGGTTTTTTTTATGCCCGGAAAATGAACCCGGACGAGTCTCTGAGAAGTTCATGTGTGCGCATGCATGCAGGGCAGTCCCACCTTACCAAGGGACTTCCGGACATGCGCACCGTGACCCGCAGTGGAACGCACTGCGGTCAAGTGGATCGGCACCGCCGGAAGACAGAGGGGGCGTACGAAACCTGCGCATGCGCGAAGAGAAGTCACAGGACACTCCGGAAGAGGGAAAGTTAGATTAGCGCTTGCGCAATAAGTGCTAATAGGACGTGCAGAGAGTGGAGGGGAGGGAGGATATTAAGATGACCCTACTGAGGGGGCAGGATATGGGAGGGACTAAGGAGAGGGGAATGAACTCACACTAGCAGAGAAGAAGTTGCGAGGGGATGAAATTGGAGAGGAAGGGGAAAGTGGGAGAATATAGACTGGATAAATACCAATGTGACAAATACACTACAGTAATGTTGATACAGTGCCTTGCGTTGCCTGGGAGTTGAGTGCGTAGGCTATTAATAATAATAATGGAGAAGATAATATGTATACAGACACAAGGGATAATAAGTGACATTATAATACAAGCACTAAATTTTTTTTTTAAAGCAGACAGATGCCGAGGGTGCTGCCATGAAAGGCAACATTGGTGCAAAGCACTGCCGCAAAAGGCATAATGTATGAAATCTGTAATACAAGGATAGAAGTATATAGTGAAGTGAAAAGGATATAACACGGGGGGGTGGGGGGTGACAATATGCATACTACTAGTTACCGCAAAAAGCCTAGTCTTGTTAAAAATATATAAGGATAAAGATATATAAAGTGAAAAAGGGAAGTGGGAGATAACAGTATAAATGCTAGTTATTACCACAAGAAAGCATAATGTAGTTAAATATATATACCAACGTGAATAAGGTAGTGGGGATGTGCTCCCACATCTAAAGGTAATATGTTGGCATAATTATAAATGTGAAGGGTAGCAAATTATTTATCCCGGATTGGGATCGGTGTAGATAAAGGAGGGCATAACCGGTAAGTGAAAAGTGAGCAAATGGTAATCTATGGCAATAAAAACAGGAAAACAAAGAGCAACAAGACCAAAATTGGGTGTGAAGTCCATTATGGAGTCCGTTATAAGATGCTTCATAATGCAGACACCTCCTCATTTTCTTTCCCCATCAGAATGGTGGGCCATACGTGTTTCAAATATGTGGTTCCTCTCCGTCCATCACTGTTTCGAAGTGAAACCAGAAATCCATAATGAGGCATACCGGATAATCACGAATAATTGTAATAGAAGAGCGTCCAATAATCAAGGAGCAATAGTGCCAGCGCTAATATGCTTATAATAGTGGATAAATTATTAATATGATATACATAGTATAATCAGGCGAAGAGGGGGAAGGAAAGGGAGAAGGGGAGAAGGGGGAAGGAAGAGGGAAGGGGGAAAAGGAAAGGGAGAAGGAATGCCTTAGTATTGGGGTGGGGCATTAAAAACACGCAAAAAAGGAAATGCAAAATTAAAAACACCTTAAAAACTGGTCCAAATATGTAATATAAAAGGATGCAGATTACAAAAAAGAGCTGAAGCCAAAGATTTCATTTAGGCCACTTGGGGTGATGGTGCCTAAGCAGTATATCCATTTACTTTCTAGTTGTGCAAGGATTTTGGCCAAGTCACCTCCGCGTATGCCTAATTTGATCTGATCTATGGCTTTAAAAGAAAGGCCTTTGGGGTTACAGTTATGGTGGGTTTTTAAGTGACGTGGCAGAGTTTTTAGAAGAGAACAGTCATTGATTATTTAGGCTTTTTCGATGTTGCAAATATTTTCTGATTTCGACTTCCCGAGTGGTCATGCCAATATATATTAAGCCTACTATTTGGGCCTACTACCTGTGTCTGCCACTCATTACAGTTTTCCTCCACTGAACAAAGCAATGCCGCCTGTTTAGTCCTGTTACCAATTTTGAACTGCATTTAGCCTACTTTATTATTTGGGCCTACTAACTGTGTCTGCCACTCATTACAGTTTTCCTCCACTGAACAAAGCAATGCCGCCTGTTTAGCCCTGTTACCAATTTTGAACTGCATTTAGCCTACTTTATTATTTGGGCCTACTAACTGTGTCTCCCACTCATTACAGTTTCCTCCATTGAACAAAGCAATGCCGCCTGTTTAGTCCTGTTACCAATTTTGAACTGCATTTAGCCTACTTTATTATTTGGGCCTACTAACTGTGTCTGCCACTCATTACAGTTTTCCTCCACTGAACAAAGCAATGCCGCCTGTTTAGTCCTATTACCAAATTTGAAGTGCATTTAATTTGGGCAGCACGGTGGCGCAGTGGTTAGCACTACAGCCTTGCAGCGCTGGGGTCCTGGGTTCTAATCCCACCCAGGACAACATCTGCAAAGAGTTTGTATGTTCTCTCCGTGTTTGCGTGGGTTTCCTCCGGGCACTCCGGTTTCCTCCCACATTCCAAAGACATACTGATAGGGATTCTAGATTGTCAGCCCAATCGGGGACAGTGATGATAATGTGTGCAAAACTGTAAAGCGCTGCGGAATATGTTAGCGCTATATAATAAAGATTATTATCCTACTTTATTATTTGGGCTTATATCTGTGTTTCCTCCTCACCCTTCCCAATGCCTAGCCACTGCTAGATGAGTCTGCTGGTACATTGACCCAGACCACTACATTCCCCTTGCACTCTACACAGCCAGAATCTGACCCTGCTAAAAGTCAGGATCCCCTTCCCGCATACTATACCACCTTACATGGGGACAAAGAGGAAGGTGCAGATGAAAGTGCAGGTTCCTTCATCAGGGGGGGCATACTCGTTGGCGACATCACTGGCACAGGGCCCCTCAGAGTACGCAAAAGTGTCTCTGCCAGTGGGAGGTGCTACCCACCATCAAACACACTGCCGTACTATGTGGTGCCCTGTGCCAGTGCCAATTAGTGCCACCAGAACATTGTCCAAAGTACCCATAAATAGCATGCCTTTTTGCAGTGTTCCTAGTGTCTTCTCATTCCTAGATAAGTTCACATTTGTGTTCGGGGGCTTTGCGGAGGGCAGCGTACATCCTCCGTTAAACCCCGCATACTTCTGCATGCATCCTGCATACCTATCTTTATCATTGGGTATGCAGGTCATGCAGATGTATGTGGATGCGTTGTTTTGACGTGCCTGCCGACTGGGAAGGGGGTGCATATCTAAGGAATATCTAAGGAATGGAAACATGCAAGAACAAAAAATAAGCAATGCTAGATTCAAAACTGTGGCATTTTCGACCAAGTAAAAAAAATGTACATATTTATGACAAATGATAGGCTCTTTAATACATGCAGCAGTTCTAACATTCATCTTCTTTTGTTTGTTCTTTGTGCTAATATCTATCACCCTCTTTTCTAGGGCTGCCCACAAGAGAACAGAAGAAGATAGCTCAAGTGTCTTGCCTTGCCAAGAAAAAATATCTCTATTCTAAGCTAACCAAATAATATTGTGGTCAGTGTAGAATACCATTAAAAAATACTCAAAAAATGTTTTTTGTTAGTTACGGATTTAACCATTTTACCCCTGAAGGTGGTTTGCACATTAATGACCAGGCCAATTTTTACAATTCTGACCACTGTCAATTTATGCAGTAATGACTCTGGAACACGTCAATGGATTCCAGTAATTCTGAGACTATTTTTTAATGATATATTGTGCTTCATTATAGTGGTCAAATTTCTTCGGTATGACTTGTGTTTTTTTTTTTTGAAAAAAAATGATATTTGGAGAAAATTTTGAAAATTGTACAATTTTGCAACTTTTAATTTTTATGCCCTTAAATCACAGAGATATGTCCCACATGTCTACTTTACATCAGCACAATTTTGGAACCAATTTTTTTTTTTTTTAGAAAGGTATAAGGGTTAAAAGTTGACCAGCAATTTTTAACTTTTCCAACAAAATTTACAAAAGCAATATTTTTTAGGGACCACATAACATTTGAAGTCACTTTGAGGGGTCTACATGATAGAAGATACCCAAGTATGACACCATTCTAAAAACTGCAACCCTCCAGGTGCTCAAAACCACATTTAAGAAGTTTATTATCCCTTCATAGTAACATAGTAACATAGTAACATAGTTAGTAAGGCCGAAAAAAGACATTTGTCCATCCAGTTCAGCCTATATTCCATCATAATAAATACCCAGATCTACGTCCTTCTACAGAACCTAATATTTGTATGATACAATATTGTTCTGCTCCAGGAAGACATCCAGGCCTCTCTTGAACCCCTCGACTGAGTTCGCCATCACCACCTCCTCGGGCAAGCAATTCCAGATTCTCGCTGCCCTAACAGTAAAGAATCCTCTTCTATGTTGGTGGAAAAACCTTCTCTCCTCCAGACGCAAAGAATGCCCCCTTGTTTCACAGGAATTTTTGTAATGTGGAAAGAAAATGAACATTTAACTTTTTTTCACAAAAAAATTATTTCAGATCCAATTTTTGTATATTGACAAGGATAACAGGAAAAATGGACCTCAGAATACGTTATGTAATTTCTCCTGAGCATGCTAATACCTGATATGAGAGAGAAAACCACTGTTTGGGCGCACGCCAGAGTTTGGAAGGAAAGGAGCACCATTTGACTTTTTGGAATGCAAAATTTGATGGATCAATTGGTGGACGCCAATAGTTGTTGCATTACCACATTTTGAGAGCTATAATTTTTCCATCTTTTTGCCCACAGTCATGTGAGGGCTTGTTTTTTGCGGGACATTTTTACTGGTACATTTTCAAGCACATGACATTTTTTGGTTGCTTTCTGTTCTGATTTGAGAGACAGAATGAACAAAAACCAACAATTCAGGATTTTTTTTTTTTTTGGGGGGGGGGAGGGTTATGCCGTTCCGTTTGTGGTCAAATTGATAAGGTATTTCTATTCTTCAGGTCAGTACCATTACAGCAATACCTTACTTATATCTTTCTTTTTTGGCGCTTTTACACAATAAAAACTATTTTACAGAAAAAATAATTAATTTTTGCTTTATTCTGAGTGCTATAAGTTTTTTCTTTTTCCTCTGATGAGTCTGTATAGTGGCTTTTTTTTGTGGGAGAAGATGACATTTTCAGCGGTAACATATTTCATTATATTCAACTTTTGCATCGCATTTTATTACACTTTTTGTTCGGCGGTATGATGATAAAGCATTGTTTTTTGCCTTGTTTTTTTATTTTTTTCTTATGGTGTTTACTAAAGGGGTTAACTAGTGGGAAGTTTCATAGGTCAGGTTGTTGTGGACGTGGCTTTACCAAATATGCGTACTTTTATGGGTTTTTTTTATACACATATTTATTTATGGATACAATATCCTATGATTTGTTTATTATTATTATCATTATTATTATTTTTAATATTTTTACAATTGTTTAAAACTTTTTTTTTACTGTAAACTGTCAGCTCTGCACTGACAGAGAAAGTTGCTGATCATGCACTGCGCATGATCAATAGAAAGAAAAACCACTGAAATATGCAGAAATATATCCAAGGGGAAAACTGCCACATTGATAGACTGCTGATAGATATCACAGGACACTCCAAATTAACATAAATCCTACACAAGACCAAAAAGGAGTAAATGTCCAACTAATTTTCATCCAATATAAATATTTTATTAATACATCCAAAATTTAAGACAATGTACAACAGACATGAAAGGTGAAAACAATAACTCATGAGGGGAAGGAGCAACACAGCTGAGGTAGCAGACCAGGCAAATGAGCATACCTAACAGGGATATCATCCATATTCAAAAGTATCCCTTGCAGTAAATATAAGCCACAAAAATAGGGCTGGGAACTGATGAAAATACCATGGCCATCATATCCACATATAAGAGGCTAATCTAAAATCCTCTATGGAGCCTAATGGAAAAGGAATGTTTAATGGACCCCTAAACAGGACGCTACAACTTACCCATAATAATATCTGTCAGTGTGCGCTCCACAGCAGCCCCAACGCGCGTTTCGCGTGGGCTTCTTCCGGGGGCTGTCTGCTACCTTAGCTGTGTTGCTCCTTGGATGAAAATTAGTTGGACATTTACTCCTTTTTGGTCTTGTGTAGGATTACTGCGCATGATCAGCAACTTTCCTAGCTTTGGTGACCCAGATGTCGTTATGATGACATCCAGTCACTATGGCAACAATCGAGACCCCGCGTCACGCCGTGGGTTCTCCAATCCAAAGGCAGAGGGCCTATCAGCCCTCTACTGGCTCCCAGAATGCTGCTGGGTGTCAGCTGTCAGCATCTGTTGACACCCGGCGGTGATCACCAGCGCACAGCCCATGTGCGAGGGCGATCGCCCGGTTGTAATAATCCGTCCCTAGACAGATAGTCCCAGGGCACATGGACGGATTATTATGCCAGATGTCAGAAGGGCGTCAAAGAGGATTTGTCACTTGTTATCTGTCCTAACATGACTGTTCAAGTAAATGCTAGTACTCATGAAATATAAATTCTGTAACATTTTCCATAGAACAAAATATTGTGAAATTCCTGTTTTTTTCTTTGAAATGTATGGAAAAATTTTTTGTATGTATGGAAAAAACTCTGTTTTCATAGATAGTATGAAACTGTCAGCGATGATTGGACAATGTCAGACTGATTTGGGCTAAGTCTCTGACCTGGCATAGTAACACCAAGCTGTCAACTTATTCATGCATTTCCAACAAGAATTATTATTATTATTATTTATTTATATAGCACCATTGAATAATAGAGAGACAGCATAGTGCAGAGCAGAGCAGATGTTCCAGAGTAGAGATGAACAAATTAAGGTGAATCAAATAAAAGGACAAAATATTAAAATTTGGCTGAATCCAATTTTTTTTTTTTAAATTTGATTATAGCAAATCCAGTAAAATAGCTGCTGACTGTCCACCATTTTGGTTTACTCTTGTGAGTTGGGAAGAGATTAAAAATATATTTATCTCTCTCCTATCCCACCACTGCAGTGCCCTATCTTGTGATCTGATTTCTCATTGCTGCTTCTCCTTTTTTTCATGTTTGGCGATTAATGTCCTCTTCGGGACCTTCAGTATTTCTTGGTGCTTCTGCTGCCTCAGTGTAATTTTTTTCTAAAACTGTAAACTTATTGTGCTCTGTGGTCTAGAAAAACTCAAAATATAATAGTCACAATTGTTTTGCATTGAAAAAAGTCAATACAAATTGAATTTCTGTGCCAAGTTTGAGCAAACTGCGAAACTCAAATGTCGACACAATCACTCATCATTACTCCAGAATTTCAAGCTCTTTAATGCAAATACAGACTTAGTAATGTCAAAATGACCTCAGTATATGGCTACAGGTAAATGGATGATAACCAATCTTCACGCACATCCTGTACAGTTTGTTCACTGTTTTCTGGCTTTTTCTCCCTTTCTCCACCGCTAAACTGTGAGCTTTCATGTAATCTCCTTATCCAAACTCACCTAAAAATGGCTGCTCCACTTCCCGTCTCTGCTTTGATACAGGCTATGATAGTTTTTTTTTATTGGCTGTGCTACGTACACCATGTGATGTTATTGTTGCATGGCAATATGAGGAAAACCATTCACCCTCTCTATAGGTTATGTGAGTCTTCTCTAGCTAATGGAATCTTTTACACTGTGTAAGTCTCCTCATCTCGGCATGCTTAACATGTCACTCTCCACAAAGAGAAACATTATGCCTTGGATACTGGTCAGACACCTCTCACACAGCCAAACCAGATCTCACACTTTGCACTGACAAGGGGCAGCACCCTGAAACACAGTGTCTGCAAACTGAGATTCTGTTTTTGGCTTTTATCCTAAAGCTACGTTCACATTAGCGTCGCGTCGCTGTTGCGTCGGCGACGCAGCGGCGACGCACGGAAAAACGCGCGCAAACGCGTTTTGCGACGCGTGCGTTGTTTTTTGCCGAAATCGGACGCAAGAAAAATGCAACTTGTAGCGTTTTCTTGCGTCCGATGCTAGCGTCTAAAACGACGCACGTGTCGGAAAACGCGTGCAAAAAGACGCACGCGTCCCCTATGTTAAACATAGGGGCGCGTCGCCGCTGCGTCGCCGACGCAACAGCGACGCACATTAGCGTAACGCTAATGTGAACGTAGGCTAAGTCATGTGACAAGGCTCTTTAAAGGGTTAACATTGACTTTTCGGATTTCTACATCCTATAGCTGGCACTAGAGTTCTTGATCTCTTCCTCTCTAAAGAGACAATTTGCATATATCCTCAAGACAATTAGTTTCAGGGGTTGCCTATCTCCCCATCTCTACCAGCCATACAGGCTCATTGCTCATGTATTGCTAAGAACACTGCTGGTATTGGTCAGTTCCTCTCATCTTACTCATAACCTTGGGGAAGGGGACAGCACCTGTCTGTGTTCTGTACATACATTACATACACACAATTAATAAAAAAAAAGTCACTTTTCTTAAAGTTGAGGTCTACAGGGATTCAGCGTCTATAAGTCTCTGGCATCACTATAAACTATAAAATTGCACAAAAATTATGAAAAATAACTACAATAATCACATTCCTTAATACACTTTTCTAAAGCTAAATATCGCAAATCAGTAAATAATAATGAGAAAATTTGGATCTCTGTAATCCTAAAGACCCAACCAATAAATAAATCTGTTTATTTATGCTGATCAGTACATGGCATAAAATATGGTGCGATTTTTTTTCTCCATTAAACCTACAAATAATTTTATAGCAAAGTTTGTATAAAATGAAAAAGTTATGGCCGTTACAACTATGAATGATTGAAAGCTAAATGTATGGGTCCAAACCATCATTGGATACCACACGACAGTCCCGGATTTGGGTGTCAGCACCTCGGTCCCAGAAGATCTGTTGAATTTACTTATCTGAAACAATTCCCGCTCTGACATCTTCTATAATTTTAGTGTAGGGCTGTGCAAAGTGAGATGTCACTGATCTACTGAGCTCACACTGCAAAACAGATAACCAGTCCGACCCAAGATCTTCACACCAGGTATGAGGAGCCACAATGTCTACTCTCCACCGAGAAGAAAGAAGGCTCATCCAGTTAAATACTATTGAGCTCAGTGATTGCAGTAGTCACATATATTAAAAACATTGTCACTGCTTTTACTTGTAACCAAAGTGCAGAACAAGGGTGGAGAGTCAGAACTGCAGTAGTGAAAAGTGAATAATGCTAATCATATTATTTTTAACAATGCCATGCTGATTTTGTACTGAAGTTTGAAACAGTTTGACACATGGTTGCCAACCGTTCAAAAATTGCAGGAAAGTCCATGAAAAAGTGCACTTTTTTGACCTGTCTATAAAAAAAATAAAGATATCCCTGATTTTTTAAAAGAAACTTATGCAGATTATTTTGACTGTAATTATCATTTTACAGTTTACAATGAATGCAGCTGATGTCTTCATATCAGAAAAATTGGCTGCAAACATGTATTATTATTATTATTTATTATTATAGCGCCATTTATTCCATGGCGCTTTGCATGTGAGGAGGGGTATACACAATAAAAACAAGTACAATAATCTTGAACAATACAAGTCACAACTGGTATAGGAGGAGAGAGGACGCTGCCCGCGAAGGCTCACAATCTACAAGGGATGGGTGAGGATATAGTAGGTAAGGATAGAGCTGGTCGTGCAGTGGTTTGGTCGATCGGTGATTACTGCAGGTTGTAGGCTTGCCGGAAAAGTTAGGTCTTCAGGTTCTTTTGGAAGGTTTCGATGGTAGGTGAGAGTCTGATATGTTGTGGTAGAGGGTTCCAGAGTAGGGGTGAGGCGCGAGAGAAATCTTGTATGCGATTGTGGGAAGAGGAGATAAGAGGGGAGTAGAGAAGGAGATCTTGTGAGGATCGGAGGTTGCGTGCAGGAAAGTACCGGGAGATGAGGTCACAGATGTATGGAGGAGACAGGTTGTGGTTGTATGTCATGGTTAGGCTTTTGTACTGGAGTCTCTGGGTAATGGGGAGCCAGTGAAGGGATTGACAGAGAGGAGAGGCCGAGGAATAGCGGGAGGACAGGTGGATTAGTGGGGCAGCTGAGTTTAGAATAGATTGGAGGGCTACAAACATGTATCACTTATAATCATACTGTTTTATTATGGTTTCCACAATGTGTCCATAAAAATATTGTCTGGCTGTGATTTTTTGAGAAGCGATCCAGAAAAACTAAAAAGTCAAGTTGGCAACCGTAGGAAGACAGACCCTTTTAAAGTGCTCCTCTCTGCCATTGGTAAAACACACTTTGTGACATTCAAAGTTGGAATAGACCTTGCAATAAGGCAAAGCGGAATGCTGAAGAAATGGCCTGAGCATGAACTAATAGGAACACAAACTTAGGTTTGAAATATGATAGGGATCTTAACACAAAGTTGATGGAGCTCATTACAGTCAGTGGGGACAGTAAAGCTATATTGGTATGTGTCTAATGACAAATCTGTGCCCATCCTGCTTTCCATTACTCTGTTCCTATAATGGAACAGGACAACGGAAAGGTTTAGCAGTAATGTGAGCATCGGATTAAGTGGGTTGTCCATCACTTTCTATTTTATTTATGGGGCCAGGGGAAAATAAAATGGTAAATGGAGTTGACAAATGGGTGTAATTAAGGGTGTGGTCAAAATATTTGATCTGAACATGTGTGAGAGGTAATGTGATCTGCACCGCTGATGCACCTGATGCCAGTTGTGTCAATCCTAGTGGAGGAAGATGAATATGCCGCCCCAATAAAAATCCATGCTGGATGTACATTTCAACTTTAAATACAGCCCAATGGACAAACAGATCAGGGCAGCTATTAATAAGAATTGCCATTTTCTGGAAAAGGATGGAGATATTGCAAATATGGTATCACGAGGACTGTAGGTCTCATGTAGGCAAACTACTATTCTGCAGGATGTGCTAGCGGATATTAAAACAGAAAAATATAGATTAAAACCCAACATACCGGTGGGTAATTTTAAAGCGGGCATTGTTCTTTTTGCCCCTTTCATCTCACCTCACAATCCCTCCAGATAGGAGATACGATGCACCGTGTCCAAGACTTCATCCCCTTTGTTCATGTTATACAGTCTACATGTTATTTTGACCCTGCAATTTCTTCTATATCGACAAAATGATCTGGCCTTTAGTTGTCTGCTTTCAGGAACACACCAATTCTATACATTCAGGAAAAGGTGCACAACAGTTAATACGCCATATGAGGGAACATCATGGTGGCAATCCCAGAGCATTACGCTTCGCGGGATTGGAAAGAGTTAAATTACCAGTCCAGGGAGGGGATATTCACAAACTCCTTCTCAGAATAGAAGCCAGGTGTATTATTCGAACCGAGCACAGGGTGCTACAGGATTCAAAGACAAAATTGATATATCTATTATTTGTAACAACACTCGCTGCTTTATTTTTAACATTGTTTGTATCGATTATATGTTACTAGATGGCAGCCCGATTCTAAAGAATCGGGAGTCTAGAATCCATATATACTTTATTTATTCAAATGTAAGAATAATACAATTAATAAATAATAGTAAGAAAGAACAAAAATAATAGGCAGTATATGGAGAAAACACCAAAAAAAAGGTCAAAATTGGTGTGAAAATGTCACTGAACCACTTCACAACTAAATATATATAGTTTTGGTAAATGGTATTATCATTTTTTTGACGAAATTCGGCAGGAGCTTGAAGAGCAACGTCACTGGGCCCGCCTCCACGCAGTAGAAACTTGCTGTGAGGTAAAAATTCAAAAATCACACCAAAATGGCGGGCGGAGTGTGTCACAGTACGGCACGTTTCTGATTGGTCGCTCGCAGCAGGCGGCAACCAATCAGACACTGGACACTGACGTCACTTATCTCCGGACATTAGCTCCGGACATTAGCTCCGGACATTAGCTCCGGACAAAGCCACGGAAGTTGGCACAAATTGCAGGAAGTAGTATTCTAGGCAATTACAGTGGGGCAAAAAAGTATTTAGTCAGTCAGCAATAGTGCAAGTTCCACCACTTAAAAAGATGAGAGGTGTCTGTAATTTACATCATAGGTAGACCTCAACTATGGGAGACAAACTGAGAAAAAAAAATCCAGAAAATCACATTGTCTGTTTTTTTAACATTTTATTTGCATATTATGGTGGAAAATAAGTATTTGGTCAGAAACAAACAATCAAGATTTCTGGCTCTCACAGACCTGTAACTTCTTCTTTAAGAGTCTCCTCTTTCCTCCACTCATTACCTGTAGTAATGGCACCTGTTTAAACTTGTTATCAGTATAAAAAGACACCTGTGCACACCCTCAAACAGTCTGACTCCAAACTCCACTATGGTGAAGACCAAAGAGCTGTCAAAGGACACCAGAAACAAAATTGTAGCCCTGCACCAGGCTGGGAAGACTGAATCTGCAATAGCCAACCAGCTTGGAGTGAAGAAATCAACAGTGGGAGCAATAATTAGAAAATGGAAGACATACAAGACCACTGATAATCTCCCTCGATCTGGGGCTCCACGCAAAATCCCACCCCGTGGGGTCAGAATGATCACAAGAACGGTGAGCAAAAATCCCAGAACCACGCGGGGGGACCTAGTGAATGAACTGCAGAGAGCTGGGACCAATGTAACAAGGCCTACCATAAGTAACACACTACGCCACCATGGACTCAGATCCTGCAGTGCCAGACGTGTTCCACTGCTTAAGCCAGTACATGTCCGGGCCCGTCTGAAGTTTGCTAGAGAGCATTTGGATGATCCAGAGGAGTTTTGGGAGAATGTCCTATGGTCTGATGAAACCAAACTGGAACCGTTTGGTAGAAACACAACTTGTCGTGTTTGGAGGAAAAAGAATACTGAGTTGCATCCATCAAACACCATACCTACTGTAAAGCATGGTGGTGGAAACATCATGCTTTGGGGCTGTTTCTCTGCAAAGGGGCCAGGATGACTGATCCGGGTACATGAAAGAATGAATGGGGCCATGTATCGTGAGATTTTGAGTGCAAACCTCCTTCCATCAGCAAGGGCATTGAAGATGAAACGTGGCTGGGTCTTTCAACATGACAATGATCCAAAGCACACCGCCAGGGCAACGAAGGAGTGGCTTCGTAAGAAGCATTTCAAGGTCCTGGAGTGGCCTAGCCAGTCTCCAGATCTCAACCCTATAGAAAACCTTTGGAGGGAGTTGAAAGTCCGTGTTGCCAAGCGAAAAGCCAAAAGCATCACTGCTCTAGAGGAGATCTGCATGGAGGAATGGGCCAACATACCAACAACAGTGTGTGGCAACCTTGTGAAGACTTACAGAAAACGTTTGACCTCTGTCATTGCCAACAAAGGATATATTACAAAGTATTGAGATGAAATTTTGTTTCTGACCAAATACTTATTTTCCACCATAATATGCAAATAATATGTTAAAAAAACAGACAATGTGATTTTCTGGATTTTTTTTTCTCAGTTTGTCTCCCATAGTTGAGGTCTACCTATGATGTAAATTACAGACGCCTCTCATCTTTTTAAGTGGTGGAACTTGCACTATTGCTGACTGACTAAATACTTTTTTGCCCCACTGTATATATTAGATATTCCCACTTTGTTTTTGTCTAAATTTTAAAAGTAAAGGAGCGTTTGGTTGCTATGCCATGACGTCAGGAGTGGGGAGGTTCTCTCTCATTACCTGCATAAGAGCATCGTCACTTCCCCTCTACCGTAGGACTCGTAGAAGTTTGATTAGCGCAAAACGGCCGTCATCTGTTATGTTCCACCAAGGACTCTCCTGCTTTCCGTTATTAATATGATTCAATAAAAAATATTTTTAACTGGGACGGTGAGTGCCACCCTAACTCTTTTTTTATTCACAAAAAATTTGATCTATCCAATTTTATCTTCTTTGAAAGTGGAAATTGTAACCAATTTTTGCAATTTGTGCGCAAAGAATCACAAATTCATCTAGTTCACCATGTTCAGCGAATTCCTTAAAAAAATTACACAAATTAGATTTGAATCGTGTTGCTTTGATCATATCTACACATTTGAGCCACATGTATTATACTTTATTATGTTATTAATGATTTCACAGTATTATATATGTCACTCATGAATTCATTTAACTTGGCTAGTTACTTTAAAGTGTTTTTCATATCTACATTTCTCCAATATATCCAACATAAATCAGCTCCAGTTTCTATGGAAATCAGTAAGAATGACAAGGACTGCATTATACTTATAATCATTACATAGAAGCAACTACTATTAAAATACTGGTGTGCCATAACTAATTTTTTATTGCAAAAGCATGAGGACTATTTCTGGAAGGCACTGCTGCTATTTTCCAGCACCTCGCCTAAAAAGCTGCTTCCTCTAGGTATTTGCTATTTACTCAGGGAGGTTTCAAAGGATTCCATATTTGCTGAATAATATTTCTCTTTTTTTTTCAGAATATTTTTAGTCATCATCGTGGTTGGTTGAGAAATATATTTTTTCCAATAAAAATAGCATATGACATGCCCCTGGCAACATAGTAACCTAGTAACAGAGTTAGCAAGGCCGAAAAAAGACATTTGTCCATCTAGTTCAGCCTATATTCCATCAAAATAAATCCCCAGATCTACGTCCTTCTACAGAACCTAATAACTGTAAGATACAATATTGTTACGCTCCAGGAAGACATCCAGGCCTCTCTTGAACCCCTTGACTGAGTTCGCCATCACCACCTCCCCAGGCAAGGAATTCCAGAGTCTCACTACCCTAACGCGTCGGGGTGCACTGTACCTGGAGGATCGGGCGGCTTCAGGAGGAGGTAATTTGCTATTTGTTGCTATTTGTGTCTCACTTTTTGGTACTCCACGGTCTGTACTTTGCTTCCTTAGTCTATGGCTCTGGCGGTGCCAGGTATATACGCCATTTACTCTGCACATATGCACATTGCACCTTACTCTCTTACATTCTGGTGATGCAGACTTGATTGCTTTTGCCATTAAAGGGAACCTGTCACCCCGTTTTTTGAGATTGAGCTATAAATACTGTTAAATAGGGCCTGCGCTGTGTGTTCCTATAGTGTATGTAGTGTACCCCGATTCCCCATGTATGCTGAGAAATAACTTACCAAAGTCGCCGTTTTCGCCTGTCAATCAGGCTGGTCAGGTCGGGAGGGCGTGGTGACATCGGTGGTTCTTCCTCAGCTTTACGTTGGTGGCGTAGTGGCGTAGTGGTGAAGACACAGCGCGCGATCTGCGCTGTAATCCCTTGCATCGGTGGGGGCGGCCATCTTCCTGGGGCCGCTCGTGCGCAGATCGAGTGCTCTGCTGCACGGGGCTTCAGGAAAATGGCCGCGGGATGCCGCGCGTGCGCATTAGAGATCGCGGCGGCCATTTTCCCAAAGCCGAGATGCAAGATGTGAGAAGGAGACAACTGTTGGTGCAATAGTAAGAAAATGGAAGAAATACAAAATGACTGTCAATCAACATCGATCTGCGGCACCATGCAAAATCTCACCTCGTGTGGTATCCGTGATCATTGTGAAGCTGAGAGTTCAGCCTAAAACTAAATTGGGGGAACTTGTTAATTATCTCATTGCAGCTTGGACCAGAGTCACCAAGTAAACCATTGGTAACTAGTGTTGAGCATTCCGATACCGCAAGTATCGGGTATCGGCCGATACTTGCGGTATCGGAATTCCGATACCGAGATCCGATATTTTTGTGATATCGGGTATCGGTATCGGAAGTGTAAAATAAAGAATTAAAATAAAAAATATTGTTATATTCACCTCTCCGGCGGCCCCTGGACATCAGCGGGAGGATCCGGCGTCCGGCACGGCTTCTTTCTTCAAAATGCGCGCCTTCAGGACCTGTGGAATGACGTCCCGGCTTCTGATTGGTCGCGTGCCGCCCATGTGACCGCCACGCGACCAATCAGAAGCCGCGACGTCATTCCTCAGCTAAAGTCCTAGAATGAGCGCCTTCTAGGACCTGAGGAATGACGTCGCGGCTTCTGATTGGTCGCGTGGCGGTCACATGGGCGGCACGCGACCAATCAGAAGCCGGGACGTCATTCCACAGGTCCTGAAGGCGCGCATTTTGAAGAAAGAAGCCGTGCCGGACGCCGGATCCTCCCGCTGATGTCCAGGGGCCGCCGGAGAGGTGAATATAACAATATTTTTTATTTTAATTCTTTATTTTACACTTTAATATGGATCCCAGGGCCTGAAGGAGAGTTTCCTCTCCTTCAGACCCTGGGATCCATGAGGATACATTCCGATACTTGATGTCCCATTGACTTGTATTGGTATCGGATATCGGTATCGGCGATATCCGATATTTTTCGGGTATCGGCCGATACTATCCGATACCGATACTTTCAAGTATCGGACAGTATCGCTCAACACTATTGGTAACACATTACGTCATAAAGGTTTAAAATCCTGCAGTGCCCGCAACATACCCCTGCTCAAGAAGTCACATGTGGAGGCCTGACATGAACACCTGGATAATTCTGTGAGTGATTGGGAGAAGGTGCTGTGGTCAGATGAGACAAAAATTGAGGCATTAACTCAACTCGCCATGTTTGGAGGAAGAGAAATGCTGCCTATGACCCAAATAACACTGTCCCCACTGTCAAACATGGAGGTGGAACATTATGTTTTGGGGATGTTTCTCTGCTGAAAGCAGAAAGCTGTAGAAAGCTAACCTTCCAGGTCATGTACAGGAGACCCGACATTCTACAAACAATCTCCATGGATGAACGTCAAACCTTCCAGGATCTATTGGAACTACTAGAAGAGAATGAATCAGGACTTAATAGAAGGAGGTTTCCATACAGGAACAAATCCCTCAAAACACCCTCCTTTTCTTTGGTGCCAGCCATCAAAATATTTTTTGAAGTGGTCAAATGGGACATCTTGGCCATGCCTGTCCAGGTAGGTGGCCCTTCTAATTTGAATAGAGAGGAAAAATGAGCCCTCACTGCCTTACAAAATAATAGGGAATTTACCATCAAAGAGGCAGATAAAGGGGGCAACGTGGTCTTGTGGTCCACCCAACTTTACGAAGCTGAAGCCAAACGACAGCTTAATAATGTTCCGAAAAAAAGAATATGTGAGCGGGCACCACTGAAATAACGTCTATGATAGATGCCAGGTGCTACGTATGCGCCAATAAATACTTGTACAAAAAAAGAGAGAAAAGAAGCGCAATAAATGTGCACACTCAGCTGTTATTTAGAAAATGTGAACAATGCTTTATTGAGGCGGAAAAACACAGTGCCTATACATATAAAAACATTTAAAACAGCATGTAAAAACATACCCAAACATATCACTACCGTACCCTCTGGATAAAGGAGTACGGTCAAAAAGCAGACCCCATAGGGAGAAATAATCCCTCAAGACTAGATGGTGAGTATATAGAAAAGATTATTTAATAAATGGTGCACACAAAATGCTGCAGGGCATGAAAATCAAGGCTTCCAAATGGTAAAAGATATAATGAAATAAAGCGCTGTCACAGCTGGTGTCGGATTCACTAGATGGAAGCTAAGTTGACTCAGTGAGTAAAGCAAGAGCTATACAAAGCTGTGACACTGCTGGGAATTGCCCCGCCACAATGCCTACAGCATATCGTGTGCACAATGCTAGCAGCACAATAACAAAATAACAGCGTAAATTATAATGCTCACTAGTCTGAATGGGGCCCACTGGCTCCCAAGACTAAATGGTGAGTGTATGAGGAAAAAAAAAAACGTTGTAATAGACAGTGCACACAAAATGCTGCAAGGCATAAGGATCAGGGCTTTCCAATAGAGAAAATATAATAAAATAACACACTGCCACAGCTAGTAGATGATTCACTGAATGGAGGCTCAGCTGACTAAACAATGAAGCTGAAGTTTTAACAAAGCTGTGACACTGCTGGGAATAGCCCCGCCAGAGTGCCTGCAGCACACCGTGTGCACAATGCTAGCAGCACATTAACATAATGACAGCATAAATGGTGATACTCACTAGTCTGTATGGGGCCCACTGGCTTAATAATGTTCAGTATTATCAAAAGCTTCCTTCTGACCCTACTCCCATTTTTCTCTCAATATTCGAACGATTACTTTGCAGGGCCCTACAGTTTGCCATCATTACCCCACAAGAGAAACAATATCTGTGGGTGGAAAATTCGGTTCCGGCAACATTTTATATGTTGCCGAAGATTCATAAGGATAACATCAGACCTCCCGGTAGACCCATCGTCTCCAGTGTGGGCAGCATGTGTGAAAAGGCATGTGAGTACCTGGGCTTTTTTCTCCAGCCTATTGCCTCGTCCCTTCCTTCGTTTGTTCGTGATTCCTCACATTTTATTGAAATATGTGGCCAGGTTGAGCTCCCCACGGATTTTTTACTAGTAACCTGTGATGTGGAATCTCTTTATTCCAACATTGGCCACAAGGTTGGGACTGAGGCTCACTTCCTGAACAAGAATAGTTCCACGGATAGGGGACACGATTCATTCCTTCTTGATTTGCTGACATTTGTCCTGCACCATAATTTCTTCCTTTTTGATAGAGTGTACTATTTACAGCGATCGGGCGTGGCAATGAGTGCGAAATGTGCACCTGCCTACGCCAACACCTTTCTTGGTTGGTGGGAAGAAAAATTTGTCTATTCTCTTCCATTATTCGTTGCCCATGTGCACACCTGGCACCGCTTTATAGATGATATATTCTTCCTTTGGAAGGGTACCAAGAAAGATTGTATTGAATTTGTTAACAACTTGAATTCTAATCCGTATAACATTTTTCTCACTTATTCTATTTCTGTTAGGGGAGATGGCAGACACAATGACTCCTTCCTTGAGGATACCCGCTGGCTCAGATAAACCCGGAGAGTCGGCCACAAAACTCCTAGACAGAGCATCCGCCTTCACATTTTTAGAGCCCGGAAGGTACGAAATCACAAAGTCGAAGCGGGCAAAAAATAACGACCAACGGGCCTGTCTAGGATTCAAGCGCTTGGCAGACTCGAGATAAGTCAAGTTCTTATGATCAGTCAATACCACCACGCGATGCTTAGCTCCTTCAAGCCAATGACGCCACTCCTCGAATGCCCACTTCATGGCCAGCAACTCTCGAATGCCCACATCATAATTACGCTCAGCGGGCGAAAACTTCCTGGAAAAAAAAGCACATGGTTTCATCACTGAGCAATCAGAACCTCTCTGTGACAAAACCGCCCCTGCTCCAATCTCAGAAGCATCAACCTCGACCTGGAACGGAAGAGAAACATCTGGCTGACACAACACAGGGGCAGAACAAAAACGACGCTTCAACTCCTGAAAAGCTTCCACAGCAGCAGAAGACCAATTAACCAAATCAGCACCCTTCTTGGTCAAATTGGTCAATGGTTTGGCAATGCTAGAAAAATTACAGATGAAGCGACGATAAAAATTAGCAAAGCCCAGGAACTTTTGCAGACTTTTCAGAGATGTCGGCTGAATCCAATCCTGGATGGCTTGGACCTTAACTGGATCCATCTCGATAGTAGAAGGGGTAAAGATGAACCCCAAAAATGAAACTTTCTGCACACCGAAGAGAGACTTTGATCCCTTCACAAACAAAGAGTTAGCACGCAGGACCTGAAAAACCATTCTGACCTGCTTCACATGAGACTCCCAATCATCTGAGAAGATCAAAATGTCATCCAAGTAAACAATCAGGAATTTATCCAGATACTCACGGAAGATGTCATGCATAAAAGACTGAAACACAGATGGAGCATTGGCAAGTCCGAACGGCATCACTAGATACTCAAAATGACCCTCAGGCGTATTGAATGCAGTTTTCCATTCATCTCCTTGCCTGATTCTCACCAGATTATACGCACCACGAAGATCTATCTTAGTGAACCAACTAGCCCCCTTAATCCGAGCAAACAAGTCAGATAACAATGGCAAGGGATACTGAAATTTAACAGTGATCTTATTAAGAAGGCGGTAATCAATACACGGTCTCAGCGAACCATCCTTCTTGGCTACAATGAAGAACCCTGCTCCCAGTGGTGATGACGATGGGCGAATATGTCCCTTCTCCAGGGATTCCTTCACATAACTGCGCATAGCGGCGTGTTCGGGCACGGATAAATTAAATAATCGACCTTTAGGGAATTTACTACCAGGAATCAAATTGATAGCACAATCACAATCCCTATGCGGAGGTAGAGCATCGGACTTGGGCTCTTCAAATACATCCTGATAATCAGACAAGAACTCTGGGACCTCAGAAGGGGTGGATGACGAAATCGACAAAAATGGAACATCACCATGTACCCCCTGACAACCCCAGCTGGATACCGACATGGAATTCCAATCCAATACTGGATTATGGGTTTGTAGCCATGGCAACCCCAACACGACCACATCATGCAGATTATGCAACACCAGAAAGCGAATAACTTCCTGATGTGCAGGAGCCATGCACATGGTCAGCTGGGCCCAGTATTGAGGTTTATTCTTGGCCAAAGGTGTAGCATCAATTCCTCTCAATGGAATAGGGCACCGCAAAGGCTCCAAGAAAAACCCACAACATTTAGCATAATCCAAATCCATCAGATTCAGGGCAGCGCCCGAATCCACAAACGCCATGACAGAAAACGACGACAAAGAGCATATCAAGGTAATGGACAGAAGGAATTTGGACTGTACAGTACCAATGACGGCAGACCTAGCGGACCGCTTAGTGCGCTTAGGACAATCAGAAATAGCATGAGTGGAATCACCACAGTAGAAACACAGACCATTCAGACGTCTGTATTCCTGCCGTTCAACTCTAGTCATAGTCCTATCGCACTGCATAGGCTCAGGTTTAACCTCAGGCAGTACCGCCAAATGGTGCACAGATTTACGCTCGCGCAAGCGTCGACCGATCTGAATGGCCAAAGACAAAGACTCATTCAAACCAGCAGGCATAGGAAATCCCACCATGACATCCTTAAGAGCCTCAGAGAGACCCTTTCTGAACAAAGCTGCCAGCGCAGATTCATTCCACTGAGTGAGTACTGACCATTTCCTAAATTTCTGACAATATACTTCTATATCATCCTGACCCTGGCACAAAGCCAGCAAATTTTTCTCAGCCTGATCCACTGAATTAGGCTCATCGTACAGCAATCCGAGCGCCAGGAAAAACGCATCGACACTACTCAATGCAGGGTCTCCTGGCGCAAGAGAAAATGCCCAGTCTTGAGGGTCGCCGCGCAAAAAAGAAATAATAATCAAAACCTGTTGAATAGGATTACCAGAAGAATGAGGTTTCAAGGCCAGAAATAGCTTACAATTATTTTTGAAACTTAGAAACTTAGTTCTATCTCCAAAAAACAAATCAGGAATAGGAATTCTTGGTTCTAACATAGATTTCTGATCAATAGTATCTTGAATCTTTTGTACATTTATAACGAGATTATCCATTGAAGAGCACAGACCCTGAATATCCATGTCCACACCTGTGTCCAGAATCACCCAAATGTCTAGGGGAAAAAAAAAAAAAGTGAACACAGAGCAGAAAAAAAAAAAAATGATGTCAGAACTTTTTCTTTCCCTCTATTGAGAATCATTAGTTTTGGCTCCTTGTACTGTTATGTTTGCTAATGACAGGTGTTATGAAGGCAATCCAGAAACACAGTGTGCTTAGCGATCAGAGCGCACACAGTGATCTGACAAATACCCAAAAATACAAGAACGAGCTCTGAGACGTGGAAACTCTGTAGACTGCACACCTGATCCTATCCTAAACACAACTAAAAGCGGCTGTGGATTGCGCCTAACAACTACCTAGGCAACTCGGCACAGCCTAAGAAACTAGCTAACCTGAAGATAGAAAAATAGGCCTGACTTGCCCCAGAGAAATTCCCCAAAGGAAAAGGCAGCCCCCCACATATAATGACTGTGAGTAAGATGAAAAGACAAAACGTAGGGATGAAATAGATTCAGCAAATATTCTAGGACAGAGCGAGGACAGTAAAGCGAACTTTGCAGTCTACAAAAAACCCTAAAGCAAAACCACGCAAAGGGGGCAAAAAAAACCCACCGTGCCGAACTAACGGCACGGCGGTACACCCTTTGCGTCTCAGAGCTTCCAGCAAAACAAAAGACAAGCTGGACAGAAAAAAAGCAACAAAAAAGCAAAAAGCACTTAGCTAAACAGAGCAGCAGGTCACAGGAACAATCAGGAGAAGCTCAGATCCAACACTGAAACATTGACAAGGAGCAAGGATAGCAGCATCAGGCGGAGTTAAGTAATGAAGCAGTTAACGAGCTCACCAGAACACCTGAGGGAGGAAGCTCAGAAGCTGCAGTACCACTTGTGACCACAGGAGTGAATTCAGCCACAGAATTCACAACACACATGGTTCCGACCCGTGACCTTTTTGTTCATCCCACCAGGTTCAGTAGACATCCCTTAAAGGCATACATCAACTGTAAGTCCAGGGATGTAATCTATGCCCTCATCTGCCCTTGTAAGATGGTGTACGTTGGGCAGACCTCTCAAGAACTGAGGAAACGGGCCCAAAAGCACATCTCTACAGTTCATCTAGCGGCCTCGGATCTGAAGAAGGGCAAGATCCTTACACCGGTGGCTGAGCACGTTCTAATCAAACATGGGGGTTCTTCGACGAACCTTAAGGTGGTGGACCTGCAAAAACTTACTTCCAATGAAAGAGGGGGGGACAAACGCAAACTCCTCCTACAAATTGAATCCAGATGGATTTTCCAACTTCAATCAGCAGCCCCTTCCGGCTTGAATGAGGAGCTCCTCTTCACGGGTTTTCTGGGGTAGTTGAGTCATCAGGGGGTAGTCTGCTGGCGTATTATTATTATTTTCATTAATATAATTTATATATTTTTTTATTTTTTTCTTTCATTTTTTTCTTTCATTTTTATAATCTTTTAGTCCCTTATTGAAACTGGACGTGCTGGTCCAGTCACCAGACGGGCTTGCAATGCGTGGGATGTCGGCAACTATGGTGTCTCCTATACATGACCTGTGGACACGCAGGATCCAGGACCGCTATATAACGAAGATGTATCAACAATTGATTTCCTTGAGTCTTAATAAAGAAGGACGTGGCCATTGGATGTACTCTTCCTCAGATTATGTATTTGGATGGAAAATGGAATATAGAACATTGACAGTTTTCGACATATTCCATGAAGAGGGGATATGTTGTCCTAATTTTTACGGGCATTTGGATATGCATTATCCGTCTGGCAAGAAGACACACTCAGTTTTTCTGCACAACCCTTGTATGGGGGATATAGAACTTCACACAAAAAAACTTTCTATTCAGGAACTTTTTATATGTTGTGCTTTGCTGTTTAACATCTTCTTTATTTTAGGTACTGTATATCACCATGATGTGCCTTGTACCGCCTGAGCTTTTTCTTCCTTTTTGCCACACAGCATTATGTCTTTATGAGCCCTTATGGGCTCAAGATTCCTTGCCAATCAGCTATGGCTGTGTACACACGTACGAATTATATATTTTGATACATGCATGTAGATTTATATATTATATATATATCTTTGTTCCCATATGTTTGGTAGCTAATGCCATGGCTACCTTGCCAGTATGTATTTGTACTCTTATGTGCATTAATCTTTTCTCCCTTAACAGGTTTTCTGCTGGCAATGCCTGCCCACATGACTCATATTTGTGCATTGTCGCACTCCTCTGGCTCAAGCGTTTCTCTATTATATACGCTTCTATCTCCTCAGCAGCCTTGTGTATTTTCTATGCCCGGCACTTGCACAACATGGCTCAATATCTGAGCCGCGATTGCGCACGCGCACACCCTCTCCATGGAGACCTCTGACACTTCCGCCCTGTCTTCCTTCATTTCGGCCAGCGCATCTTCCGGCATACGCCTCCCACTCTCATGTCTGCACTACGGTATGCACTTTAGATAATTAGAGCTTGTATTTAAACTTAAGATATTCACCACATAATCCACTTCCCCTGACGAAGCTGCTGCGGCAGCGTAACACGTAGGGTCTTCTCTTCACACCCTATTTCTACCTCATGCCGGCCACTCATGGCATGTGGATCTGCCTGGCTATTGTAGCCAAGAAGCCTTTTGGCCCCTATCTGCTCTACCTCAGATTCAGCTGAGTATACATGGCATGATACTGTTTGTATTACCTGCATGGGAGCCTTCTTCTTCCATTTGTGCTTCATCTTACATGCTTGCCATATTGCTAGTCCTGCACATACAGTATATTGTTCTATATTTAGTTCATTTTTTGCATGTTGCTTAGGTGCATGGACTTACTAATAGGGAGCACAGGGACCTTATGGATATTATTTTTGATGTTTCTTATCATATGTTTTTTGGTTTACAATTATTCATTATATAGGTCCATCTTATGGCCATGATTTATACACATGCTAGTATGCAGAGCCATCTGTAGATGTTAGCCTGGCGACATATACCTATATCAATATTTTTGGCAGACATATTTTGATTGAATAGGGGTGTTTCATGTACACTTGTTGTGATTTTAAGTGTTTTTATGTTTTTGTTGTGGTGTTTAATAAAAGTTTGCTATTTTTCTATATTTTGTGGTTGTGCGGGCCTGTATTAGTCCAATCTTTTTTTCTTCTTTCTTGGTTATACATTACATTGGACTAGGCACTTCACCCCTTTTAATAAATTCTAGATACGGCCAGAGTGCACCCTTCTTCTGATATATATTCTCTCTGCTGAAAGCGGCACAAGACTACCTCACCGCATCAATTGAAGAATGGATGGAGCCATGTACTGTAAAATCCTGAGTGACAACCTCCTTCCCTCCACCAGGACATTAAAAATGGGTCGTGGCTGGGTCTTCCAGCAAGACAATGACCCAAAGCATACAGCCAAGGCAACAAATGAGTGGCTCAAAAAGAAGCACATGAAGGGCATGCAGTGGCCTAGCCAGTCTCCAGACCTTAATCCCATTAAAAATTATGGAAGAAGTTGAAGCTTCGAATTGCCAAACGACAGCCTCAAAATAAATCTTAATAATTTAGAGATGATCTGCAAAGAAGAGTGGACCAAAATTCCTCTTGACATGTGTGCAAACCTCATGTCCTGCAAGCCATGTACCATTGCAAAGCTTTGGCTGGCTGATATTTAGTAACGATTTTCAATTGCAGTACATGCGGTGGCATCCATGCGGTGGCATCCTTGGCAGATAGAGTGAATTCAAAAATTATGTTGGATAAATTAACCGCTTCATCTGCTTCCACAACAGTGTCAACGGACTTGTATGTGACTGCCTCACTTTGAATGTTAGATTGAATAATATTGTTAAGTTCATAAAAGTGTGTGTTCTTGGCCGCAAGAATAGCTCATTCACTCCACAGCCAATCGTGATTCTTATAATTGGTTTGAATATTGGGAAATAGTTTTTCAATCAATTCTTCTTTTGACACCACTAAATTGCAGAAGTTAGGAGGCAATGAAATTCGTCCTGAGGTCAGATCAACCGGCACCTTTCCATTCCTAATTTCCAGCAATTGATGTGAGAATATCTCAGCTGATCGATCGTTTTGCAGATTCACATGCATATTTGTATTTAATTTAATGTCTTTACGTGTCGCCACAAAGTAGAGCATTTCAGGCAAGCATTTATTTTGTCCGCGGGTGTCGATCGAGGAATTACAGGTATCGTTTGTTTGAAATCTCCTGAAAGCAATATTAATGTGTTCCCAAATAGTATGATGTTTCCACGCAAATCTTGCAATGATTGATCAAGAGCCTCAAGCGATTTTTGTGCGCCATTGTGCATTCATCCAGAACAATAAGTTTGCATTTCTGCAATACTTTTCCAATGCCAGATGCTTTGGAAGTGTTGCACATTGGAGTTTCAATGAATTGTATGTTCAATGACAATTTCAATGGCTGTTCAAAAAAGCATGTTTTTACCTGTCACAGGTGTGCCATCTATATCATAGGTATATAAAAACACGCTCGTATTCGAATGCAACGTTGTGTTATAATTTGAACTTGGGCTCATCAGAATCTAGTTACGTCACTGGGAATTTCAACTTTTAAGGCTCACTCACATGGGCATAGATTTTCTCATGTGAGAGAATTGGACCGATTATGCTAATGACACATGGTTCAAACTCTGATCAGAGTGTGTCATCTTTTTCATTGACTGTGTCCTCATATATTGGACATCGGAGAGTAGTCTGATGTTTTACATGCACCCATAATCCTTATATGAGTATGTATGGTCCGATATTAGATGCACTTGCAGAATGCTGCGATTTATTTTTCATGCCGAATCTGCATGAGAAAAAAAGTGCTTGTCGGTACTGCCCAATAGTATGACATTTGGCTAAGTGCTATCAGATAAAATACCCGATATCTCTTGACCGTGTTTTATGCTTGTGTGAGCGAGCCCATAGAAGTACACACTTGCAATGATCCAATGTTGAATGCTCTCAAAAACTGGTCCCTGCGAACTGATTTCATTAACTGGGTCCATACTACCATATGTGGAAAAAGATGCCCCTCTCCAGCAGATGTCAGATTTAAACTTGTTATGCTAGCTGTTTTGTCAGGAGTTGTATACCAGTGTTTATTTGAAAATGACACAATTGAATTAAAAAATGTAAACCAAGGTTTTACTACATTTTTACTACATTATACATATTTGCTTATTATTTTTCATCTACATTAAAAAAATGAAAAATTGTACTTTTCACATTGACCACAACATGACAGGCTTACACTGTCTGCTTTCTAAAACTTGCTTGTCTGCTTTGCTGTGTAGAGTGGGATAGACTCTGAAAATGACAAAAGTTTTAATGACAACTGATACCCTACATGTACATTACATAATGTAATTCAGTTACCCCACTGATTTTTTTGATGTTTCTCCATCTTGTCATGAGCCTAGTCCAGGGAAGTTACTCTTGTCTCTTATAGCAGACAAATTGGTGGCTTCAATAGTATATACTAGACAGATGTAGTGAATATACTTTAGCAGCCTAGCTATGCAAATACAGTGGGGAAAAAAGTATTTAGTCAGCCACCAATTGTGCAAGTTCTCTCACTTAAAAAGATGAGAGAGGCCTGTAATTGACATCATAGGTAGACCACAACTATGAGAGTCAAAATGAGAAAACAAATCCAGAAAATCACTTTGTCTGATTTGGCAAGATTTATTTTGCAAATTATGGTGAAAAATAAGTATTTGGTCACAAAATACATGCAAGAAAAAAGACACATGTCCACAACCTCAAACAGTCACACTCCAAACTTCACTATGGTGAAGACCAAAGAGCTGTCGATGACACTAGAAACAAAATTGTAGCCCTGCACCAGGCTGGGAAGACTGAATCTGCGATAGGCAAGCAGCTTGGTGTGATGAAATCATTTGTGGGAGCAATAATAAGAAAATGGAAGACATACAAGACCACTGATAATCTTCCTCGATCTGGAGCTCCACGCATGATCTCACCCCATGGGGGTCAAAATGATAACAAGAACGGTGCGCAAAAATCCCAGAACCACACGCGGGGACCTAATGAATGACCTGAATAGAGCTGGGACCACCGTTACAAAGGCTAGCATCAGTAACACACTATGCCGCCAGGGACTCAGAACCTGCAGTGCCAGACGTGTCCCCCTGCTTAAGCCAATGCATGTTCGGGCCCATCTGAAGTTTGTTAGAGAGCATTTTGATCATCCAGAAGAGTATTCGGAGAATGTTATATGGTCTGATGAAACCAAAGCAGTACTGTTTGGTAGATACAATACCCTTTGTGTCTGGAGGAGACAGCATGGGGTGGCAATATCATTCTTTGGGGCCATTTTTCTGCAAATAGACCAGGACGACTGATCCGTGTACATGAAAGAATGAATGGGGCCATGTATCATGAGATTTTGAGTACAAACCTCCTTCCAGCAGTAAGGGCATTGAAGATGAAGCGTGGATGGGTCTTTCAGCTGATAATGATCCCAAGCACAAGGCCAGGGCAACTAAGGAGTGGCTTCGTAAGAAGCAAATGAAGATCTTGGAGTGGTCTACCTAGTCTCCAGGTCTCAACCCAATAGAAAACCTTTGGAGGGAGTTGAAAATCTGTGTTGCCCATTGACAGGCCAAAAACATCACTGCTCTAGAGGAGACCTGCATTGAGGAATGGGCCAGCATACCACCAACAGTGTGTGCCAACCTTGTGAAGACTTACAGAAAACGTTTGACCTATGTGTTAGGTGTCGAGTTCCTGCCACTGCACAGGGGGAATCTTGAACCATGTCCACTGTGGTTTCCCATTCTCCTCCAGCTGCAGTGGAACCTGTTCAGCAGAGACATCGATCCCAGCGTCTGGCTCAAGTTGATACTGTGCGCTTGGGTACTGCTATCTATCCAGGCTCTGCCTTTGTAGCCAGGACTGTTAAGCAGCGAGCAGGTGTTTCAGGGAATAAGTCCTGCTTTTCCCACTCTGAGCATGCCCATGGGATGACCTCCCATTGGAGGTCGGGGGTCACATGCTCAGGTCCTGTTGCGGCTCCTATTGGACCATCAGGAATGCCCCAGAGCGATGCTGCTATAAAAGGTTCACATGGCCGCTCGACCATGCGCTACTATAAACTTATTAACTTGTGTGTGTGTGGATTAATGCCTGTCAATGGATGAAAGCTCCGAATCATTCCAATCCCTAGTGTTATTGCCTGCTCGCGAATGGTAGAGCTACCAAGGACAACATCTGCAAAGAGTTTGCATGTTCTCTCCGTGTTTGCGTCAGTTTCCTCTGGGTACTCCAGTTTCCTCCCACATTCCAAAGACATACTGATAGGGAATTTAGATTGTGAGCCCCAACGGGGACAGCGATGATAATGTGTGCAACCTGTAAAGTACTGCAGAATATATTAGCGCTATATAAAAAATAAAGATTATTCTTATTCTTACCTAGCACCCAACAGTGCTATCCTGCACAATTGCACAAGTTGCTGAATCCAGTTAGCAGCGACCGCCAGTGCGGCGCCTTGCACAGATAGTGCTCTTTACTGGCCCTAGTTAGGGTGGTTAGTGCGTCCACCAGAGCGGCGCTGCATGCACTCCTGTGGGGTATATATTTACTTTAGTTGTTTCCCTGGCACCGCAGTAGCGTTGTCGATCGCAAGAGATCTAGAGGGACTCTTGCCCTGAGTCTTGGGGCAGAGTTCTGTGTCACCTTTCTTGCTCTCTCTGTGCGGTATCGTGGCACTGTGACTAGGGTTGGGTGAAACGGGTCGGCCATTTTCAGAAGTCGCCGACTTTTGGCAAAGTCGGGTTTCATGAAACCCGACCCGACCCCTGTGTGGGGTCGGCCATGAAGTCGGCGATCTTCTGAATCTGGTATCGGAATTCCGATCCCGAGTTCCGATATGTTTGCAATATCGGAAATTGTATCGGAATCCATAGTTAAGTGTAAAATAAAGAATTAAAATAAAAAATATCGCTATACTTACCCTCTGATGCGCCCTGGTACTAACCGGCAGCCTTTCTTCCTTCGAATCAGCGTTTGCAGGACTTTGCGGTGACGTCACGGCTTGTGATTGGTCGCGCGACCGCCCATGTGACCGCTCGCGCGACCAATCACAAGCCGCGACGTCACCGCAAGGTCCTGCAAGCGCTGATTCTTAGGAAGGAAGGCTGCCGGAAAGAAGCAGGGCGCATCCGAGCGTGAGTATATTCCTATTAGGTATATACTCACCCTCGGACGCGCCCTGCTTCTTTCCGGCAGCCTTCCTGCGACCAATCACAAGCCGCGACGTCACCGCAAGGTCCTGCAAGCGCTGATTCGAAGGAAGGAAGGTTCCCGGTTAGTACCAGGGCGCGTCCGAGGGTGAGTATAGCGATATTTTTTATTTTAATTCTTTATTTTACACTTCAATATGGATCGCAGGGCCTGAAGGAGAGTTTCCTCTCCTTCAGACCCTGGGAACCATTGGAAACCCAATGCACTGCATTGGGTTTCGTGTTTCGGCCAACCCCGACACCGACTTTTTTATAGAATCACAAAAACTCCTAATTCTAGGAATTAAGGACCTGCGAATGACGTCGCGGCTTCTGATTGGTCGCGTGCCGGTCACATGGGCGGCACGCGACCAATCAGAAGCCGGGACGTCATTCGCAGGTCCTAAAGGCGCGCATTTTAAACAAAGAAGCCTCCCAGTTAGCAGCGTGATGTCCAGGGGCCGCCGGAGAGGTGAGCATATCAATATTTTTTATTTTAATTCTTTATTTTACACATCCCTATGGATCCCAGGGCCTGAAGGAGAGTTTCCTCTCCTTCAGACCCTGGGAACCATGAGAATACCTTCCGATACTTGATGTCCCATTGACTTGTATTGGTATCGGATATCGGTATCGGCGATATCCAATATTTTTCGGGTATCGGCCGATACTATCCGATACCGATACTTTCAAGTATCGGACGGTATCGCTCAATACTAATCATCTCTAATTATTATTTGGTGCATTCCACCAGTCCTAACATTACACTAGCACCAGGGTCTGGCTTGTAATGGCAGATGAACAGCATCTACACCGGTACATCCAGCAGCTGAAGGGTAGGTTGGTGGCTCATGAGCGTACAACCTTGGCTATGGATGGTATCGTGGTTGCTGTTCAGGCTGCTAGCGTAGCTGCAGCCAGTTTGTCCACTGCCACCCCTGCTCCGACCTTATCCCATCTCCCGCTACCTGATAAGTTTACTGGTGATAGTAAGCTGTGTCGGGGATTCGTGAGTCAGTGTGCCATACACCTTGAGCTCCTGGCTGCACGTTTTCCCACAGAGTGGGCGAAGGTGGGATTTATTGTATCCCTGTTGTCGGGAAGGGCGTTGGAGTTGGCAATGCCGCTGTTGGAGCGTGACGATCAAGTGGGGCAGAGTGCTCCAAGGTTTCTGGACTCTGAGACAGTTCTTTTTGGGACCTTGTGTCACCCATGATTCTGTGCTCCAACTGCTGGCTTTTACACAGGATTCATCCACGGTCAGTCATTTTTCCATTCACTTCCAGACTTTGGCATCTAAACAGGAGTGGACTGGCTGACAATGTGAAGGACGCCTTGGCCACTATGGAGATTCCCGCCACACTTTAAGAGCTGATAGCCATATCCACTCGCATTGACCTCCATTTTCACGAGTGGGGGTTGGAGCGAGCCCAGAGTAGGCAGAGGTTTCAGCTGGCACCTACCTTCGCCAAGCCTCTGGAATCTCCTGTTCAAGCGTCCGAGCACTATGAAGCCATGGAGGTTTCTCGAGTGGGTCCTAAGTCTTGGGCAGCTCGAATACCAATGTTCTGCAATGTCTGCCAGCAGTCAGGACATTATACCTAGAAATGTCCTCAGCGGCAAGGGAAATGACCATGTCTAGTAAATGTAGGAGGAGATTCACTAGACACAGCGGCATTTTCCTCCAAATTGTCCTTCAAGGGGACAATTACCTTTGGCCCTTCCACTTTTATGGTCGAACTTTGTGTGGATTCCGGGGCGGAGGAAAATTTTATGTCCTCAGCCTTCGCCCAACGGCACGCAATAACCCAGGTTATGCTAGCCAAACCAGTGACCGTAAGAGTGGTGAATGGGTCGACACTGCCCTCACAAATTACACACCAGATTATCCCGTTTACATTATCCATGTCTCCATCCCATTAGGAGATCATTTCCCTTCTTGTCATTCCTGAGGGAAAAGACGAGATTCTGCTAGGGATACCTTGGTTGCGTTACCACTCTCCACATATAGAGTGGTCCTCTGGGAGAATTCTGGGATGGAGTAAATCTTGTGAGGGCAGATGTCTGAGGGAGTGCGCTCGGGTTGCCACAAAAGAGGTACCCACAGATCTTACCTCTCTCCCCAAACACTATTGGTCTTATGTAGACGTATTCTCCAAGAGAGCTTCAGAGACTCTTCCGCCTCACTGCCCCTATGACTGTCCTATTGATCTCTTGCCTGGGTCAGAGCCTCACCAAGGACGAGTCTATCCCCTGTCTCTTCCGGAGATGGAGGCAATGTCACTATACATCCAGAAAAATCTGGCAAGAGGATTCATTAGGAAGTCAGTGTCACCTGCGGGGTTCTTGTTTGTGCAAAACAAGAACAGAGAATTGCATCCATGTATTGACTATCAGGGTCTTAACACCATCACCGTTAAGAATAAGTACCCTCTGCCTTTGATATCTGAGCTCTTTGATGGACTACGAGGGGCAAAGGTATTTACTAAGTTAGATCTGCGATGTGCTTACAACCTGATTCGCATCCGTGAGGGGGATGAATTGAAGACAGCTTTTATTACCAGGGATGGGCACTATGAGTATGTGATGATGCCCTTTGGACTCTCTAATGCCCCAGCCGTCATCCAAGACTTTGTGAATTACATCTTCCGGGATATGCTCTCCACCTCAGTGGTAGTCTCTCTAGATGATATTCTCATCTACTCTCCAGATTTAGATTCCCACCAGAGAGATGTTTGCAGAGTCTTCGACCTCCTAAAGGCAAACTCCCTCTATGCCAAGTTGGAGAAGTGTCTGTTTGAGCAGGAGTCCTTGCCTTTCCTGGGCTATTTCATCTTAGCCCAGGGATTAGTTTTGGATCCTGCCAAGCTACAAGCAGTGATGGACTGGCAGGAACCTCATTCTCTCAAAGTGGTGCAGTGCTTTATGGGGTTCATTAATTATTATCTCCAGTTCATTCCCCACTTCCCCACTTTGGTAGCTATCTTGGTAGCCCTCACCAAGAAGGGTGCGAATCCCAAATTGTGGTCAGAGGAGGTCTCCAAGGCCTTCTTATCTGTTAAGTCCGATTTGCTAGCGCTCCCATTCTGCATCGTCCCGATGTAGATAAGCCCTTCATTATTGAGGTGGATGCCTCCTCTGTCGGTGCTGGAGCGGTCCTTTTCCAAAAGGACGCTCAAGATCGGAAGCATCCTTGCTTCTTCTACTCCAAGACCTTCACTCCAGCAGAGAGGAATTATTCCATCAGGGACAGGGAGTTGCTAGCAATGAAATTGGCCTTTTCAGAGTGGAGACACTTCCTGGAGGGAGCTCGCTTTCCCTTCCAAGTTTACACTGACCACAAGAATTTGGTGTATTTGCAAACAGCCCAGCGGCTAAATTCTTGCCAGGCTAGATGATCCCTGTTCTTCTCCTGGTTCCACTTCACCCTTCATTTCCTATCCGAGGAGAAGAACATTCACGCCGACGCTCTCTCCCGCTCCGTGTATTCATCAGAGGAGGAGGAGCATCGGCTAATTGTACCCTCCGAGAGTCTGAGAACTGTGGCTCTGGTGTTGCTAGAGTCTGTGCCCGGGGCAAGACTTTGTTGCCATCTAATTTGTGACCGGATGTTCACTCTTGGGCTCAGTATTAGGGTTGGCGGAACGCACCAAATATATTATTTATTGAATGGAATTGGTGCGTTCGCAACCCGGGATCCACCGTGCAGGAAAGTACCTGCTGCTAAATAATGGCGGCTCTATATGGCGGTATATACCTACTCTGTTAGCTTCACAGAGTAACCGCGAGAGGAAAGCTCTGTGCCCTGTTAGACTTTCACAGAGGCACAGGCCAACTACCCAGATGTGAGCAGTGAGTGGTCATGCATGCATACAAATCTCCTCGCCGGAGATGCCAGCATTCTAGGGGCTTATTTCAGCCGGGTCCCTGAACACACTTAAACACAATCTCCTCGCCGGAGGTGCCAGCATTCTAGGGGCTTATTTCAGCCGGGTCCCTGAACACATTCAAACGCATGACCACATTGGCGCAAAACATATAACATAAGACGATACTAGCGCATGGCCGTGCGGCCATGCGAGCCTTAAATAGCTGCAGCACATATAGGACCTGTGAAAGAAGGACCAATGGAATTGCTGCAGCACCTGAGCACGTGACCCCAGACCTCCACTGAGAGATCCTGCCCTGGGCATGCTCAGTGTGCAAAGCAGAACTAGTCCTAGTACCTGCAGGACCTTCCATGAGAAGGACCAATGGGAGTCGCTGCAGTACCTGAGCTGCCTGATGTTACGGGCGGAGAGCCACACTAAGTCGCCAGGAGCAAAGATCGGAGCGGGACGCCGGTGTGTATCAGCCGAAACCCTCATTCTCTCCTTGGAGGCCCGGATGGCATCCTGTGTGCGGTCCCAGATGTCACGTGCCTCCACCGCCCAGTCTGCCACCCTAGAATCGGTGGATGACACGGGCATGGGCACAGGGACACGCGGATGCTGGCCGTAATTAAGGAGAAAAGGAGTCTGACCAGTGGAATCGGCTACGGCGTTGTTCAAGGCAAATTCCGCCCAAGGTAGCAAAAATGCCCAGTCATCCTGCCTAGCAGAGACGAAATGTCGCAAATATGTCAACAGAGTCTGGTTGGTTCTCTCCACCAACCCATTCGTCTCGGGATGGTATGCAGAGGAGAGGTTCAACTCTATGCTGAGTAAACGGCAGAGCTCTCTCCAAAACCGAGACGCGAACTGGGGACCCCGATCGCTGACAATTTTATCAGGCATACCATGTAAACGGAAAATGTGCTTAATGAACAACACCGCCAAGGCCCGTGCAGAAGGTAACCGTGGAAGCGGCACCAAATGCACCATTTTAGAGAAATGGTCGGTGACAACCCAAACAACGGAGCAGCCACGTGACTTGGGTAAGCCCCCCACAAAGTCCATCCCGACCATCTCCCAGGGCCTGTCTGCCACCGGTAGAGGGTAAAGCAACCCAGCAGGCCGTTGCTGAGGAGACCGATTCTGGGCGCAAGAAACGCATGCCTGAATATAGTCCCTGACATCTCGGGCCATATGCGGCCACCAGTATGTTCTCGCCAGAAGCTCAGATGTCCACTTGGTCCCAAAATGCCCACCCACTCTGGAGGAATGAGCCCAAGAGAGAACCTCCGGTCGCAAATTTTCTGGCACGAAAGTCTTGCCCGGGGGCACAGACTCTGGCGAAACCGGAGCTTCAGTTCTCAGGCTCTCAGAAGGGACAATAAGCCGAGGCTCCTCCTCCTCCTCCTCAGATGACACTACGGAGCGGGAAAGAGCGTCGGCACGAACGTTCTTCTCCCTGGAGAGAAAATGGAGGGTAAAATGGAACCGGGAGAAGAACAGGGACCATCTAGCCTGGCGAGAATTCAGCCGCTGGGCCGTCTGTATATACACCAAGTTCTTGTGGTCAATGAAGACTTGGAAGGGAAAGCGAGCTCCCTCCAAGAGGTGTCTCCACTCTGAAAAAGCCAACTTCATGGCTAGCAACTCCCTGTCCCCGATGGAATAATTCCTCTCCGCTGGTGTGAAGGTCTTGGAGAAGAAGAAGCAAGAATGCTTCCGACCTTGAGCATCCTTTTGGAAAAGGACTGCTCCAGCACCAACAGATGAGGCATCCACCTCCAAGACAAATGGTTTATCTACATCGGGGCGATGTAGGATGGGAGCGCTAGCGAAGTGTGACTTAATCGAGAGAAAGGCTTTGGAGACCTCCTCTGACCACAACTTGGGATTTGCTCCCTTCTTGGTGAGGGCAACCAAGGGAGCTACCAAAGTTGAGAAGTGTGGAATGAACTGGCGATAATAATTAATGAACCCCATAAAGCGCTGCACCGCTTTAAGAGAATGGGGTTCCTGCCAGTCCATTACAGCCTGTAGCTTGGCAGGATCCATAGCCAAACCCTGAGCAGAGATGATATAACCAAGGAAAGGCAAGGACTCCTGCTCAAACACACACTTCTCCAACTTGGCGTAGAGGGAGTTTGCCCGTAAGAGGTCGAAGACTTTGCGAACATCTCTCCGATGGGAGTCAATATCTGGAGAGTAGATGAGGATATCATCCAGATAGACTACGACCGAGGTGGTGAGCATATCTCGGAAGATGTCGTTCACAAAGTCTTGGAAAACGGCTGGGGCATTACAGAGCCCGAAGGGCATCACCAGATATTCATAGTGCCCATCCCTGGTGTTAAAAGGCGTCTTCCATTCATCCCCCTCACGGATGCTAATCAGGTTGTAAGCACCCCGCAGATCTAACTTTGTAAATACCCTTGCTCCCCGTAGCCTATCAAAAAGCTCAGATATCAGGGGTAATGGGTACTTCTTCTTAACGGTGATGGCGTTAAGACCCCTGTAGTCTATGCATGGACGTAAGTCTCCAGTCTTCTTCTGTACGAAGAAGAAACCAGCCCCTGCCGGTGACACTGACTTCCTAATGAATCCTCTTGCCAGATTCTCTTGGATGTACTGAGACATTGCCTCCGTCTCCGGGAGAGATAAAGGATAGACTCGACCCCGGGGAGGCTCAGCACCAGGCAAGAAGTCAATAGGACAGTCATAGGGGCGGTGAGGAGGAAGTGTCTCCGCAGCCCTTTTGGAGAACACGTCTGCATAGGGCCAATACTGCTTGGGGAGAGAAGAAAGATCTGCGGGTACCTGTGTAGTAGCAACCTGAACGCACTCCCTCAGACATCTACCCTCACAGGATTTACTCCATCCCAAAATTCTCCCTGAGGACCACTCAATATGAGGAGAATGGTAGCGAAGCCATGGTATCCCCAACAGGACCTCATCAATTCCCTCAGGAATGACTAATAGGGAGATTATCTCCTGATGTGATGGAGACACAGAAAGCGTGAAAGGAATGGTTTGGTGGGTAATCTGTGAGGGTAGTGTCGACCCATTTACCACTCGAACGGTTACTGGCTTGGCGAGCATCACCAAGGGTATTGCGTGACGCTGGGCAAAAGCGGAAGACATAAAGTTACCCTCTGCCCCAGAATCCACGCATAGCTCGACCATAAGAGTGGATGGGCCTATGGTAATTGTCCCCTTGAAGGACAACTTTGAGGAAAACGTCACCGTGTCTAGTGTACCTCCTCCAACTGCCACTAGACGCTGATGTTTCCCCGACCGCTGAGGACCCTTGGAGGCAAGATGTCCTGACTGCCGGCAAACATGACGAACCTTATGTGCACGGGCGGACTGAGACTTGGATCCCGCTCGTGTCAGCAGCCGAAACCTCTGCCTACACTGGACTCGCTCCAACCTTCGCTCGTGAAAACGAAGGTCTATGCGAGTGGATACGGCTATGAGCTCCTCCAGTGTGGCGGGAATCTCCCTAGTGGCCAAAGCGTCCTTCACATGGTCAGCCAGCCCCCTCCAAAATACGGGAATGAGGGTTTTATCTGGCCATTCCAACTCAGACGCTAATGTCCGGAAGTGAACAGCAAAATGGCTGACCATGGTTGAACCCTGAGTCAAAGACAGCAGTTGGAGCGCTGTATCATGGGTGACCTGAGGTCCTAAAAAGACCTGTTTCAGAGTGTCCAGAAACAGAGGAACACTCCGCACCACATGATCGTTGCGCTCCCACAGCGGCGTAGCCCACTCCAACGCTCTGTCCGACAAGAGAGAGATTATGAATCCCACCTTTGCCCGCTTAGTAGGGAAACGTGCAGCCAGGAGCTCGAGGTGTATACCACATTGGCTCACGAAACCCCTACAGGACTTACTGTCCCCAGAGTATCTCTCAGGCAAAGGAAGGTGAGATAGGGTCGGAACAGAGGTGGCAGTGGGTAAAGCTGCTGCAGCCACGCCAGCAGCCTGAACAGCTATTGCGGTAACATCCACCGCCGAGGTTGCACGCTCAAGAGACGCCAACCGGCCCTCCAGCAGCTGGATGTACCCCTGCAATCGCTGTTTATCCGCCATTACTTAGCCAGATCCTGGCGCTAGTATACTATTAGGGTTGGCGGAACGCACCAAATAAATTATTTATTGAATGGAATTGGTGCGTTCGCAACCTGGGATCCACCGTGCAGGAAAGTACCTGCTGCTAAATAATGGCGGCTCTATATGGCGGTATATACCTACTCTGTTAGCTTCACAGAGTAACCGCGAGAGGAAAGCTCTGTGCCCTGTTAGACTTTCACAGAGGCACAGGCCAACTACCCAGATGTGAGCAGTGAGTGGTCATGCATGCATACAAATCTCCTCGCCGGAGATGCCAGCATTCTAGGGGCTTATTTCAGCCGGGTCCCTGAACACACTTAAACACAATCTCCTCGCCGGAGGTGCCAGCATTCTAGGGGCTTATTTCAGCCGGGTCCCTGAACACATTCAAACGCATGACCACATTGGCGCAAAGCATATAACATAAGACGATACTAGCGCATGGCCCTGCGGCCATGCGAGCCTTAAACAGCTGCAGCACATATAGGACCTGTGAAAGAAGGACCAATGGAATTGCTGCAGCACCTGAGCACGTGACCCCAGACCTCCACTGAGAGATCCTGCCCTGGGCATGCTCAGTGTGCAAAGCAGAACTAGTCCTAGTACCTGCAGGACCTTCCATGAGAAGGACCAATGGGAGTCGCTGCAGTACCTGAGCATGTGACCCTAGACCTCCACTGAGAGATCTTGCCCTGGGCATGCTCAGTGTGTGTAAATAAGGACTTAGTCCCAGAGAAGCCTGCTCGCCGCAGATCAGTGCAGGGTACAATAGGAGAGCCAGAAAAGGCAGTAGTAACCCTATGCACAGAATCAGCCTCAGCGAGACGCTGGGAGCGACGTCTCCGCTGAGCAGACCCCACTGCGGCCGATGCAGAATGGGAGACCGCAGCAGACACGGATCGAGATTCCCCCTGTGCAGCAGAGGAAACTCGACTCCTAACACTCAGTCATCCAGGGTGGATGGACATTTCAGTATCAAGAGGACATCGGAGTTTCTGGTGAGGACGTACTGGTGGCCACATATGGCCTGTGACGTTGAAGACTATATTCGGGCGTGCTTCTCCTGCGCCAAGAATAGGTCTTCTTGACAATGGCCTGCTGGGCTACTTTACCCCCTACCGGTGGCTGATAGGCCCTGGGAGATGGTCGGGATGGAATTTGTGGTTCGCTTACCCAAGTCCCGTAGCTGCACAGTTATTTGGGTAGTTACCGATCATTTCTCTAAAATGGTGCATTTGGTACCTCTTCCAGAGTTACCTTTTGCACTGGTCTTGGTGGCATTGTTTGTCAAACATGTCTTCCGTTTACACGGTATGCCTGATAAGATTATCAGCGACCTGGGTCCCCAGTTTACGTCTCGGTTCTGGAGAGAGCTTTGTCGCCTACTTAGTATTGAGCTGAATCTCTCTTCAGCTTACCATCCTGAGACAAATGGATTGGTAGAGAGGGCCAACAAACCCTAGTCACATACCTATGACATTTTGTCTCGGCCAGGCAGGATGACTGGGCATCCCTGCTACCATGGGTGGAGTTTGACTTGAACAACTCTGTAGTCAACTCCACTGGGCAGACCCCATTCCTTCTTAATTACTGCCAGCATCCGCATGTTCCTGTGCCCATGCCTGTGTCTTCGCTGACTCTAGGGTGGTAGACTGGGCAGTGGAAGCATGGGACATCTGGGACCGCACACAGGATGCCATCCAGGCCTTCAAGGAGAGAATGAGGGTCTCTGCCATTGCACATTGGCGCCCCACTTCGACCTTTGCTCCTTGCGACTTAGTGTTGCTTTCCGCCCGCAATAACAGGCTTTAAGTTGAGTCCACTAAGTTTGTGCCTCGCTACTTAGATCCCTTCAAGATTCTGGAACAGGGTAATCCTGTGGTCTACTGTCTGTCTCTTCCTCCAGGCCTAGGTATCAACGACACCTTTCATGTGTCCCTCTTAAAGTCCGTTTACGTGTCCCGGTTTTCCATGTCATCTGCCAGGACATCGGGTTCATCCACGGATCATTATGAGGTGAATTCTTTCTTGGGGTGCAAGGTGGTACACGGCAAAAAGTACTATCTGGTGGTCTGGAAGGGTCACTGCCAGAGGACAGAACCTGGGAACCTGTGAAGCACATTTGGGCTCCGCTGCTCATTGCAGCATTCGAACGTAGTGAAGCCCAAGGAGGGGGGCTAATGTTAGGTGTCGAGTGTTGTGAATTATGCTCCGGTGGTTGTTGATGGTAATGCAGTTGTTCCTGAGCAGCAGTCTTGGACAGGTGATTCTGCTAATTGCAATTCTGACTGGGGTATTTAGCTGTGCAGGACTCATTAGTAGAGATGAGCGACCTTTACTTTTAAAGGATCGGGTCGGGTTTCACGAAACCCGACTTTTTCAAAAGTTGGGTCGAGTGAAATCGGCTGATCCCATAAAAAAGTCGGGGTCAGGGTCGGCCGAAACCTGAAACCCAATGCAGTGCATTGGGTTTCCATGGTTCCCAGGGTCTGAAGGAGCGGAAACTCTCCTTCAGGCCCTGCGATCCATATTTTAGTATAAAATAAAGAATTAAAATAAAAAATATCGCAATGCTTACCCTCTGACGCGCCCTGGTACTAACCGGGAACCTTCCTTCCTTAGAGTTAGCCTTCCAGGACCTTGCGGTGACATCGCGGTGACGTCGCGGCTTGCGATTGGCCGCGCGGCCGCAGATGTGACCGCTCGCGCGACCAATCACAAGCCGCGACGTCACCGCGACGTCACCGAAGGTCCTGGAAGGGCTGATTCTTAGGAAGGAAGGCTGCCGGAAAGAAGCAGGGCGCGTCCGAGGGTGAGGAACGCAAGGTCCTGGAAGGCTGATTCTAAGGAAGGAAGGTTCCCGGTTAGTACCAGGGCGCGTCAGAGGGTAAGTATTGCGATATTTTTTATTTTAATTCTTTATTTTACACTTAAATCTGAATTCCGATACCAATTCCCGATATCTTAAACATATCGGGAATCGGTATCGGAATTCCGATTCTAGATTCAAAAGATCGCCGACTTCATGGCCGACCCCACACAGGGGTCGGGTCGGGTTTCATGAAACCCGACCTTGCCAAAAGTCGGCGACTTTTGAATATTTTCGACCCGTTTCGCTCAACCCTACTCATTAGTCCTTGTCAGTAGTCAATGTTTCTTTGGAAGTGTTGGTCCTCTGCCTGGCCTCTCCTGCTTGCTGCCAATTAAGCAAAGATAAGTGTTTGGCTTCATTTTTTAGACACACTGCTGTGTGTTTATTTTCTGTGCTGATCTTGTTTCTATTTTTGTTCCTGCTAGACTGTGCCTGTTGTTTTTCTCAGTCTAGTTGGATTCGCTGAAGTCGCAGATATACCCTCCACATCTTTAGTTGGGTGGTGGAGTTTTTGTATTTTTCTGCTGTGGATATTTTGTAGTGTTTTATGCTGACCGCATAGTATCCTGTACTATCCTTTCCTATCTAGGTAGAAGTGGCCTCCTTTGCTTATCCCTGTTTTCTGTTTGCGTGTGTCTTTTCCTCTCCTACTCACATTCATTATTTGTGGGGGGCTACCTATCCTTTGGGGGTCTGCTCTGAGGCAAGAGAGTTTTCCTATTTCCATCTTTAGGGATATTTAGTTCTCCGGCTGTGTCAAGGTGTCTAGGTCTGGTTAGGCACACCCCACGGCTACTTCTAGTTGCGGTGATAGGATCAGGGTTTGCAGTCAGTAAAGTTACCACTGCTCCAGCGAAGGTCATTTCATGCTGCTCCAAGGCCACCTGTTCATAACAGTCGAGTTCCCAACGCTGCACAGGGGGAATCTCAAACCATGTCCACTGCGGTCTCCCATTCTCCTTCAGCTGCAGTGAAACCTGCTCAGCAGACATGTCAATCCCAGCATTTGGCTGAAGTTGATACTGTGAGCTTGGGTACTGCTATATTTCCAGGCTCTGTCTTTGTAGGTAGCACTGTTCAGCAGCAAGCAGGCATTTCAGGGACTAAGTCCTGCTTTTCCCACACTGAGCATGCCCATGGGATGACTTCCCATTGGAGGGTGGGGGGTGTTTAAAGCTAGCAGAAGGCACCAAGTAACAGAGAGAGTGATACGAGGTGCGTTTGCAGCCCGGGGTTCTCCGTGCAGAGAAACCTGCTGCAAAGTAATGGGGGATGGACACTGAGCTCTGTTGCCTCACATAATCACACTGTACACTGAAACTAATACCCTAACTAGGGTTGTGCTTGCCAAGGCTAATTGCCCCCACTGACGCTAGCTGCCTGCGTGCACAGCTCCAAAGCTAAACAGTCTCACATCACATATAGACTGAGTGGTAGAGTATCCACTCTCAACAGCCACTCACAAATGATACAAAAATTTAAAGGAATGGATGGCGCTCACCGGTTAAAAAACTTGTTTATTCCAATACTTTAAAACATCGGCTCGGTGAGGATGGAAGCAGGAGTGGAATGGACGACAGACATTTCGCACTGCAGTGGCGCTTCTACTGGTCACATGCGAACCTTTTATAGTAGCTTCTTTAGGACCTTCCTAGTGGACCAATAGGAGCTGCTACAGAACCTGAGCATGTGACCCCCGACCTCCAATGAGAGGTCTTCTCTTGGGCATGTTCAGAAGGAGAAAAGCAGGACTTAGTACCAGATGCGTTTGCTCACCGCTGACCAGTACTGGCTACAATGGCTGAGCCTGGCAGGACAGCAGTAATCAAATGCACAGTATCTGACAGAGCCAGATGCTGAGCAGGCTCCACTGTGGCTGGAGAAGAATGGGAGACCACAGCAGAGGTGGTTCGAGATTCCCCCGTGCAGCGGCAGGAACTCAAGACCTAACATTACCCCCATCCTAGGACCCCCCTCCTTGGACCTCGCTACGCTCGAAGGCAGCAATGAGCTGTGGAGCTTGAATGTGCTCAGCAGGCTCCAAAGACCTGTCCTCTGGGCCATAACCCTTCCACTAAATAAAATGTTTTGCCACGTATCACCTGACTCCACAAGATATCGTTCA
Source organism: Ranitomeya imitator (assembly GCF_032444005.1). Taxonomy (NCBI): domain Eukaryota; kingdom Metazoa; phylum Chordata; class Amphibia; order Anura; family Dendrobatidae; genus Ranitomeya; species Ranitomeya imitator. The sequence goes on from NC_091282.1 coordinate 137,616,096, forward strand.
CCTCGTAATCGTCCGTAGTCGACCCCGATGTCCCGGCAGATGACTCGGAAAACCGGGACATGTGTACGGGCTTTAAGAGGGACACGTGAAAGATGTCGGTGATTCTTAGGTGTGGAGGAAGGGCCAGATGGTAGACCACAGGGTTAACCTGCTCCAGGACCTTGAAGGGACCCAAGTAGTGAGGTGCAAACTTAGTGGACTCAACTCGCAGCCTGATGTTACGGGCGGAGAGCCACACTAAATCGCCAGGAGCAAAGGTCAGTGTAAACTTGGAAGGGAAAGTGATCCCCTCCAGGAGGTGTCTCCACTCTGAGAAAGCCAACTTCATGGCTAGCATCTCCCTGTCCCCGATGGAATAATTCCTCTCCACCGGTGTGAAGGTCATAGAGAAAAAGAAGCAAGGATGCTTCTGACCTTGAGCATCCTTTTGGAATAGGACTGCTCCAGCACCGACAGATGAGGCATCCACCTCCATTATGAAAGGTTTATCTACAACGGGGCGATGTAGAATGGGAGCACTAGCAAAGTGGGACTTAATAGAGAGAAAGGCCTTGGAGACCTCCTCCGACCACAATTTGGGATTTGCTCCCTTTTTGGTGAGGTCAACCAAGGGAGCTACCAAAGTTGAGAAGTGGGGAATGAACTGGCGATAGTAATTAATGAACCCCATAAAACGCTGCACCGCTTTGAGAGAATGGGGTTCCTGCCAGTCCATCACAGCCTGTAGCGTGGCAGGATCCATAGCCAATCCCTTGGTGTAGATGATATAGCCAAGGAAAGGCAAGGACTCCTGCTCAAACACACACTTCTCCATCTTGGCGTAGAGGGAGTTTGCCTGTAGGAGGTCGAAGACTTTGCAAACATCTCTCCGGTGGGAGTCTACATCTGGGGAGTAGATGAGAATATCATCCAGATAGACTACAACAGAGTTGGAGAGCATATCCCGTGGAAGATATCATTCACAGGCGCATTGCAGAGCCCGAAGGTCATCACCAGGTATTCATAGTGCCCATCCCTGATGTTAGATGCCGTCTTCCATTCGTCCCCCTCACGGATGCGAATCAGGTTGTAAGCACCCTGCAGATCTAGTTTAGCAAATACACTTGCTCCCCGAAGCCTATCAAAAAGCTCAGATACCAGGGGCAGTGGGTACTTGTTCTTAACGGTGATTGCGTTAAGACCCCTGTAATCTATGCATGGACATAATTCTCCGTTCTTCTTCTGCACGAAGAAGAACCAGGCCCCGCAGGTGACACTGACTTCCTAATGATTCCTCTTGCCAGATTATCCTGGATGTACTGAGACATTGCCTCTGTCTCCGGGAGAGATAGCAGATAGACTCGACCCCGAGGAGGCTCAGCACCAAGCAAGAGGTCAATAGGACAGTCATAGGGGCAGTGAGGCGGAAGGGTCTCTGCAGCCCTTCTGGAGAACACATCCGCATAGGGCCAATAACGCTTGGGGAGAGAGGAAAGATCTGCGGGTACCTTTGTATTAAACCAGCAGACAAGGGGGGGAATGTGGTCATCTGGCCAACATCTAAGTACGAAAGGGAGGCCCTAGGCCAATTGAGAGATCGGGATTCATATTCCATTCTACCATCTAATCCCAAAACTGGTTTCTCTAGATATATCTTTGAGATTCCGGACAGGGCACTGTCACAGGGAACTATATCTAACAAAATTTTGGGGGGTTTGTGCGTACAAAATCCGGTGGTCCCTACCTTCTACTTGCTACCAAAGATTCACAAGAATCAAATTGATCCTCCTGGGCATCCAATTGTCTCTGGCATAGGAGGGCTCTGCGATCCGATATGTAAATTCATTGAGTACTATCTGCATCCTATCATAGAGACGCTGCCCTCCTATGTCAGGGACACTACGGACGTCCTTAGGAATCTCGATGATCTTCATTTAGAGTCTGTTATGTTCCTAGCAACAGTGGATGTAGAATCCCTCTACACCAGTATTGGGCACGTGGACGGGTTAGAGGCTGAGGCTTTTTTCCTTGGCATGAGTAACCTCGACCTGGCTCTGCGGTCCCTGATCCTGGAACTATTGGAATTTGTCCTGATGCACAACTATTTCACCTTTAAAGACAAGTTCTACTTACAGTACCGTGGCACTGCGATGGGCGCGGCGTGCTCGCCATCTTGCGCTAATCTCTTTCTCGGCTATTAGGAGAGGGAGATTTTCGGGGATGGCGCGGGCGCCGCCTCCCAGGCGCAGTGCTGGTACAGGTATATTGATGACGTCTTCATCATTTGGCTGGGTCCTGAGCAGGGCTTCTTGGACTTCATCCATGGATTTAATCAAAACAACCGTAATATCAAACTGACATATAAATTGGCAGCACGTGAAATTGATTTCTTGGACATTAAGATCATGGTAGGTGCGGATGTTACTATTCAAACGGATGTAAATCGCAAAGAAACATCCGTCAACTCATTACTTCACGCTACATCCGCACATACTTCTTCAACAATTCGTGCTGTACCGATTGGTCAGTTTCTGAGAATGAAACGGATTTGATCCACGCATGTCACTTTCGAGGGCCAGGCTCACGACCTCAAACAACGGTTCCAGGATCGGGGTTACAGCAGGAGGTCTATCAGAAAAGGCTATTCTCGTGCTAGGGGTACCACTCGTGGACAACTCCTCTCTAAGACCCATCCTAGTGACCGTAGTGATCCACAGTTGAGGTGTATTATGACATATAAAAATCAATGGGATAATATAAGACAGAGTCTGGACAAACACTGGTCCGTGCTGCTAACGGATAAAACATTGAAACAGTTCCTACCAGATAGACCCCTCTTGACTGCAAGGAGAGGACGTAACTTGAAAGACCTACTCGTCAGAAGCCACTATGTAGTTAAAACACCAAATATATTTGGGGTAGGTCCACAGAGATGGGCATGCTACCCATGTGGCTCGTGTCTGGCGTGTAAAAATATTGTACGAGCTACTAATTTCAAATCAGCGGATGGAGGTAGGGACTACCAAATTACATATTATGTATCATGCAGCACCACTTATGTGGTCTATTACGCAATGTGTACTTGTAATTTAATCTACATCCAGGTGCGATGATCAAGGATGTGACCGATAGGATACCAAAGCTCTTCAGCTCCAAGGACGTCCACCCATTTCTTCTGATACATGTTGGCACCAATGACACGGCAAGGAAGGACCTACCGACAATCTGCAAGGACTTTGAAGAGTTGGGGAAGAAAGTAAAGGAACTGGATGCACAGGTAGTTTTTTCTTCTATCCTTCCAGTAGACGGGCATGGCACCAGGAGATGGAACAGGATCCTTGATGCAAACAACTGGCTAAGACGATGGTGCAGACAACAAGGATTTGGATTCCTGGACCACGGTGTGAATTACTGGTATGATGGACTCCTCGCCAGAGACGGACTACACCTCAACAAACCTGGGAAACACACATTCGCCAGAAGACTCGCTACACTCATCAGGAGGGCGTTAAACTAGAAGAAGAGGGGACGGGAAGAAAAACATTAGACTCGAACAAAGACGACCCAGGAAAACATACTCAGAAGGGAGGTAAGAACATTTCTAAAACAATCCACAGTGAGGAGATTGGAACAAAACAAAATCCTCTTAACTGCATGCTCGCAAACGCCAGAAGCCTGACAAACAAGATGGAAGAACTAGAAGCAGAAATATCTACAGGTAACTTTGACATAGTGGGAATAACCGAGACATGGTTAGATGAAAGCTATGACTGGGCAGTTAACTTACAGGGTTACAGTCTGTTTAGAAAGGATCGTAAAAATCGGAGAGGAGGAGGGGTTTGTCTCTATGTAAAATCTTGTCTAAAGTCCACTTTAAGGGAGGATATTAGCGAAGGGAATGAGGATGTCGAGTCCATATGGGTTGAAATTCATGGAGGGAAAAATGGTAACAAAATTCTCATTGGGGTCTGTTACAAACCCCCAAATATAACAGAAAGCATGGAAAGTCTACTTCTAAAGCAGATAGATGAAGCTGCAACCCATAATGAGGTCCTGGTTATGGGGGACTTTAACTACCCGGATATTAACTGGGAAACAGAAACCTGTGAAACCCATAAAGGCAACAGGTTTCTGCTAATAACCAAGAAAAATTATCTTTCACAATTGGTGCAGAATCCAACCAGAGGAGCAGCACTTTTAGACCTAATACTATCTAATAGACCTGACAGAATAACAAATCTGCAGGTGGTTGGGCATTTAGGAAATAGCGACCACAATATTGTGCAGTTTCACCTGTCTTTCACTAGGGGGACTTGTCAGGGAGTCACAAAAACATTGAACTTTAGGAAGGCAAAGTTTGAACAGCTTAGAGATGCCCTTAATCTGGTAGACTGGGACAATATCCTCAGAAATGAGAATACAGATAATAAATGGGAAATGTTTAAGAACATCCTAAATAGGCAGTGTAAGCGGTTTATACCTTGTGGGAATAAAAGGACTAGAAATAGGAAAAACCCAATGTGGCTAAACAAAGAAGTAAGACAGGCAATTAACAGTAAAAAGAAAGCATTTGCACTACTAAAGCAGGATGGCACCATTGAAGCTCTAAAAAACTATAGGGAGAAAAATACTTTATCTAAAAAACTAATTAAAGCTGCCAAAAAGGAAACAGAGAAGCACATTGCTAAGGAGAGTAAAACTAATCCCAAACTGTTCTTCAACTATATCAATAGTAAAAGAATAAAAACTGAAAATGTAGGCCCCTTAAAAAATAGTGAGGAAAGAATGGTTGTAGATGACGAGGAAAAAGCTAACATATTAAACACCTTCTTCTCCACGGTATTCACGGTGGAAAATGAAATGCTAGGTGAAATCCCAAGAAACAATGAAAACCCTATATTAAGGGTCACCAATCTAACCCAAGAAGAGGTGCGAAACCGGCTAAATAAGATTAAAATAGATAAATCTCCGGGTCCGGATGGCATACACCCACGAGTACTAAGAGAACTAAGTAATGTAATAGATAAACCATTATTTCTTATTTTTAGTGACTCTATAGCGACAGGGTCTGTTCCGCAGGACTGGCGCATAGCAAATGTGGTGCCAATATTCAAAAAGGGCTCTAAAAGTGAACCTGGAAATTATAGGCCAGTAAGTCTAACCTCTATTGTTGGTAAAATATTTGAAGGGTTTCTGAGGGATGTTATTCTGGATTATCTCAATGAGAATAACTGTTTAACTCCATATCAGCATGGGTTTATGAGAAATCGCTCCTGTCAAACCAATCTAATCAGTTTTTATGAAGAGGTAAGCTATAGACTGGACCACGGTGAGTCATTGGACGTGGTATATCTCGATTTTTCCAAAGCGTTTGATACCGTGCCGCACAAGAGGTTGGTACACAAAATGAGAATGCTTGGTCTGGGGGAAAATGTGTGTAAATGGGTTAGTAACTGGCTTAGTGATAGAAAGCAGAGGGTGGTTATAAATGGTATAGTCTCTAACTGGGTCGCTGTGACCAGTGGGGTACCGCAGGGGTCAGTATTGGGACCTGTTCTCTTCAACATATTCATTAATGATCTGGTAGAAGGTTTACACAGTAAAATATCGATATTTGCAGATGATACAAAACTATGTAAAGCAGTTAATACAAGAGAAGATAGTATTCTGCTACAGATGGATCTGGATAAGTTGGAAACTTGGGCTGAAAGGTGGCAGATGAGGTTTAACAATGATAAATGTAAGGTTATACACATGGGAAGAAGGAATCAATGTCACCATTACACACTGAATGGGAAACCACTGGGTAAATCTGACAGGGAGAAGGACTTGGGGATCCTAGTTAATGATAAACTTACCTGGAGCAGCCAGTGCCAGGCAGCAGCTGCCAAGGCAAACAGGATCATGGGGTGCATTAAAAGAGGTCTGGATACACATGATGAGAGCATTATACTGCCTCTGTACAAATCCCTAGTTAGACCGCACATGGAGTACTGTGTCCCGTTTTGGGCACCGGTGCTCAGGAAGGATATAATGGAACTAGAGAGAGTACAAAGGAGGGCAACAAAATTAATAAAGGGGATGGGAGAACTACAATACCCAGATAGATTAGCGAAATTAGGATTATTTAGTCTAGAAAAAAGACGACTGAGGGGCGATCTAATAACCATGTATAAGTATATAAGGGGACAATACAAATATCTCGCTGAGGATCTGTTTATACCAAGGAAGGTGACGGGCACAAGGGGGCATTCTTTGCGTCTGGAGGAGAGAAGGTTTTTCCACCTACATAGAAGAGGATTCTTTACTGTTAGGGCAGTGAGAATCTGGAATTGCTTGCCTGAGGAGGTGGTGATGGCGAACTCAGTCGAGGGGTTCAAGAGAGGCCTGGATGTCTTCCTGGAGCAGAACAATATTGTATCATACAATTATTAGGTTCTGTAGAAGGACGTAGATCTGGGGATTTATTATGATGGAATATAGGCTGAACTGGATGGACAAATGTCTTTTTTCGGCCTTACTAACTATGTTACTATGTTACATTGGTCTCACCTCACGTGAATTATGCATCAGGGTTAGAGAACGTGTCAGGGATATTCGAGCAGCCAGGAACGTGTCTGACATCTTGACCCTTAAGACTATCCCGCGGCATTTTAAGGTATATCACAACTGCGATCCACAAGCGCTTAGCGTTCATGGTATCGACAGGGTCCGTCTGGGTATCAGGGGTGGAGATCATAAAAAAACACTAGCCCAGATGGAGTGTCCCTGGATTGTCTCCCTTTGGACTATGGCACCCCAGGGATTAAATGAGAAACTCTATTTTGTTCCATTCTTATAATTCTCTATACCCCCATTCATACCTTGATATGCTCTCTGTGTCTGGCCCATCTGAATGTATTGCTGTGTTGCCCTTCCGTCTCCCTTGCTTTTAATCGTTGCTGCTGTTTTTTTGTATTTTCATATTTTTTTATTCTCTATGTTTAGTGTTGATCTATTGAAAACAATTTTTCTGGATTAAATTTACTAATGGAGGTGACTCACCGCTGTGTTGCCCTATCTCAGCCTCGCACTGCTCTGTGGGAACAAGCACCTCAATGCACGGACAGTGACCAGGATAAAGCCTCTAAACGTTTTATATGGAGAAATGCTTTGCGTTTCTGAAATTATGCGAAAGTATTTATATATGTAATGTACTAACATCTTTTTTGTGTTTGTTTATATCCTGTTTGATGCTTTATGTATGGTGGGTACCGCCCCCACCGCGTCTGTGGATCGTATACTCACATCTTGCATGCCCACACTTTAGCCAGTAAACAAGATGGCGACCGCGGTGCCGGAACAAGCACACGCCCCTGATGGCGCCCATTTGGTTGGGAGTGAGTCACTGACGTCAGGGGAGTGTTTTCTCTCCCGGACTCTCTCCTATACTGGGATTGCCAGATGTCACTTGTCTGCGATCCGGGATCCACCCCCCCATGTGCCCAAGTGAGCGGCGCCGATTACCATCAGCTGTGCCGGGCATTTTAAAAGTTGTCCCCCCTTAGTGGCAACTCACACAAGCCTCCCGAGGAAGCTAGAAAAGAGAAATGTGCGTCGGGGCTAGCGGATAATAATAATAATAATCTTTATTTTTATATAGCGCTAACATATTCCGCAGCGCTTTACATTTTTGCACACATCATCATCACTGTCCCCGATGGGGCTCACAATCTAAATTCCCTATCAGTATGTCTTTGGAATGTGGGAGGAAACCGGAGTGCCCGGAGGAAACCCACGCAAACACGGAGAGAACATACAAACTCTTTGCAGATGTTGTCCTTGGTGGGGTTTGAACCCAGGACTCCAGCGCTGCAAGGCTGCAGTGCTATCCACTGCGCCACCGTGCTGCGGATCCAGCGGATACCAGACCCACATGGGTAAGCACTATGTGTAGTGTCATCCTTATGCACTTTTGCACTTTACTACGTCAGCTGTTTATATACCAGTCCTAAACTGCGAGATTGTACCTAGAATTGGGTATTGCTGTACCTCTCACTTGTGAAGGAGACTGGTAGTACATATGTGCCATACAGGTCCTTGTACTTTATTGGGGGGAGCAATACATGCACAGCACCCCTTGCACACTACAGAGTGCTGTCACTATTATATGGTATTGCTGTTTCCATTTTTTCGTGACATCACCATTGCCTGTCATTTTCATTGGATTTTTTCTACATGTCTTTTATACTATGTAATAAATTTTATATTTGTTCATTAGTTTTCGTATCTTCGATTAGTTATCATTTGGGGGCGTCATACTCCATATCTCTATAGGTTCTCAACTTTGTAGTAGCAACCTGAACGCACTCCCCCTGACATCTACCCTCACAGGATTCACTCCATCCCAAAATTCTGCCTGTGGACCACTCTATATGAGGGGAGTGGTACCGTAACCAAGGTATTTCTAACAGGACCTCATCAATTCCCTCAGGAATGATGAGTAAGGAAATAATCTTCTGATGAAATGGCGATATAAGGGGACAATACAAATATCTCGCTGAGGATCTGTTTATGCCAAGGAAGGTGACGGGCACAAGGGGGCATTCTTTGCGTCTGGAGGAGAGAAGGTTTTTCCACCAACATAGAAGAGGATTCTTTACTGTTAGGGCAGTGAGAATCTGGAATTGCTTGCCTGAGGAGGGGGTGATGGCGAACTCAGTCGAGGGGTTCAAGAGAGGCCTGGATGTCTTCCTGGAGCAGAACAATATTGTATCATACAATTATTAGGTTCTGTAGAAGGACGTAGATCTGGGGATTTATTATGATGGAATATAGGCTGAACTGGATGGACAAATGTCTTTTTTCGGCCTTACTAACTATGTTACTATGTTACTATGATATAGATAGAGTAAATGGGATGGTCTGATGTGTTATCTGTGAGGGCAGTGTTGACCCATTCACCACTCGTACGGTAACAGGTTTGGTGAACATCACCAGGGGTATTGCGTGTCATTGGGCGAAGGCAGTAAACATAAAATTGCTCTCCGCCCAAAAATCCACGGAAAGCTCTATAGTATGAGTGGATGGGTCTGTGGTAATTGTTCCCTTAAAGGACAGTTTGGAGGAAAACATCGCCGTATCTAGCGTACCTCCTCCTACAATCACTTGACGCTGATGTTTTCCCGACTGCTAGGAACATCTGGAGGCAAGATGTCCTGAATGCTGGCAGACATGACAGACTTTGAGTGCACGAGCTGTCCAGGACTTAGATCCTGCTCGTGACACCTCCGTGGCCTCATGTGACTCGGGCGCCTGGACTGGAGATTCCCAAGGTTTGGCGAAGGTGGGAGCCAGCCGAAACCTCTGCTTACACTGGGCTCGCTCCTACTTTTGCTCATTAAAACAAACGTCTATGCGAGTTGATTCTGCTATTAGCTCCTCCAGTGTGACCGGAATCTCCCTAGTGGCCAAAGCGTCCTTCACATGATCAGCCAGCCCGCTCCAAAATACAGGGACAGGGATGAGGGCTTTATCCGACCACTCCACATCAGATGCTAAGGTGTGGAAATGGACGGCAAAATGGCTGACCAAGGATGAGCCCTGAGTCAATTCCAACAGTTGGAGAGCCGTATCATGGGTGACTCGAGGTCCTAATAAGACTTTTTTTAGAGTGCTCAGGAACAGCGGAGCACTCTGGACCACATGATCGCCACGCTCCCACAGCGGCGTAGCCCACTCCAATGCCCTGTCCGACAGAAGAGACATAACGAATCCCACCTTTGCCCACTCTGTGGGGAAACGTGCAGCCAGGAGCTCAAGGTGTATAGAGCACTGGCTCACGAAACCCCTACAAGATTTGCTATCACCAGAGTATGTATCTTGCAGTGGGAGGTGAGATAAGGTCGGAACAGGGGTGGCAGTGGACAAAGTTGCTGCAGCCACGCTACCAGCCTGAACAGCTACTGCGGTAACATCCACAGCTGAGGTTGTGTGCAGAAGAGCCGCCAACCTACCCTCCAGCTGCTAGATGTACCGCAAGGGTTGCTGTTCATCCTCCATTGCTAGCCAGACCCTGGTGCTAGTATACTGTTAGGGCTAGCGCAATGCACCAAGTAATAGAGAGATTGATACGAGGTGCGTTCGCAGCCCGGGGTCCACCGTGCAGTAAATATTTACTTTAGTTGTTTCCCTGGCACCGCAATAGTGATGTCGAGCGCAAGAGATCTAGAGGAACTCTTACCCTGAGTCTTGGGGCAGAGTTCTGTGTCACCTTGCTCGCGCTCTCTGTGAGGTATCGAGGCCCTGTGACGCAGCAGGGTTCGCTTTCTTCATACCGGGTGAAGCTAACCCGTGTGTGTACTCATATTATACCACCATATGGTCTGTCATTACCAAGCAGCAAGTGTCTTAGCTGCACAGTGGACCCCGGTCTGCGAACGCACCTTATATAATCTCTAATTATTATTTGGTGCGTTTCACCAGTCCTAACACTCTATCATTGCCAACAAAAGGATATATAACAAAATATTGATTTTAACTTTTGTTAATGACCAAATACTTAAATTCCACCGTAATTTGCAAAATAAATCTTGCAAAATCAGATGCGGTGATTTTCCAGATTTGTTGTCTCATTTTGACTCTCATAGTTGTAATCTACTTATGATGTCAGTTACAGGCCTCTCATCTTTTTAAGTGGGAGAACTTGCAAAATTGGTGGCTGACTAAATACTTTTCTTCCCCACTGTACTATAGCATAGCACACCATGTCAGTAAACAATAATTTGCACAAGACGCTATGAGGCACACAAACGCTTTGAGGCACAAGGGCATTATGAGGTACTATGAAGTGCTATGAGGAGCTATGAGGCCCAAAGTTTCTATGAGACACAGAGACCTTATGAGACACAGAGATTATGAGACACAGAGGTGCCGTAAGACAAAGAGTTGCTATGAAGCACAGAGGTGCCATGAGGCACAGAGGCACTACAAGGCACAGGCCTGGAGGCACTAGTTATGGCCACATTTGAAGGTGCTAGACACAGGATAAGTATCGACTTACATTTTAGAACTTTAGATCTTTGCACCTCAATTGTTAAAGCCCCACCCAAAGGAGCTAATTAATGAAGTACAGCTGGAGGGCCGTCTTCACAAAGACAATACAAACTTAACACCATATGCCCCCTACAGACTTAGAGTAGTTAAGGTACCGTCACACTAAGCGACGCTGCAGCGATACCGACAATGATGTCGATCACTGCAGCGTCGCTCTTTGGTCACTGGAGAGCTGTCACACAGACAACTCTCCAGCGACCAACGATCCTGAAGTCCCCGGGTAACTAGGGTAAACATCGGGTTACTAAGCGCAAGGCCGCGCTTAGTAACCCAATGTTTACTCTGGTTACCGTTGTAAATGTAAAAAGACAAACACTACATACTTACATTCCCGGTGTCTGGTCATGTCCCTCGCCTTCAGCTTCCAGCACTGACTGAGCGCCGGCCGTAAAGTACAGCGGTGACGTCACCGCTGTGCTCTGCTTTACGGCTGGCCGGCGCTCACCAGTCAGTGCGGGAAGCTGAAGGCAAGGGACATGACCAGACACCGGGAATGTAAGTATGTAGTGTTTGTTTTTTTACATTTACAACGGTAACCAGGGTAAACATCAGGTTACTAAACACGGCCCTGCGCTTAGTAACCCGATGTTTACCCTGGTTACCAGTGACGACATCACTGAATCGGCGTCACACACGCCGATTCAGCGATGTCAGCGGGAGATCCAGCGACAAAATAAAGTGCTGGACTTTCCCCAGCGACCAACGATCTCCCAGCAGGGGCCTGATCGTTGGTCGCTGTCACACATAACGATTTAGTTAACGATATTGTTGCTACGTCACAAAAAGCAACAATATCGTTAACGATATCGTTATGTGTGACGGTACCCTTAGACTGATACTGGTCGGGTGGATAACAATGAAACCATCTGAGTGTTATTCAACCACTAAATGAGCATAAACATGTTTAGCATAAGTTAAACTTTGAAGCCCAAACATCAGCACATGAGACCCTCAGCCAAGCTTCCAGATAGAGGTATGAGGCTAGTATCAACACTGAAAAAGGAGGAAGAGAGCATCATTGAAAGGGCAGTGGCTGAACCAGTAGCTCCAGCTCTAGTGGAAGGTTGAGGAACCTCTTAATCACCTCTTAATCTGCAAAGTATTGGCCTCAGGATCATGTTTAAGATAAATCGAGAGTGGTAGGTCCTAATGATACCCCCTGTTTCTGGCAGTGAATGGATGTGAAGCAGCCGAGAGCCCCCATGAGGAAGAAGAGGCTGAACCAGGAGCCCCAGCTCTACTGGTAGGCTGGGGTCCTCTTAATGAGTGAGGAGTTGACCTCCGGACAATGCTGCCGGTGGAAGGAGAGGGACCCCCTGATCCCCCTGCTTTCGGCAATCAGGAGTTCCTGCTAACTGATCAGGAAGATTTTTTCTGCATGTCCCTCGCTCCTCTCATGTGTCTGTTCTTTATGGGGACAGGAGAAATACTGGAGGGTGGGGGTGGGAGGGGCATTATAAACTCTCTGTGATCTAGTACTATCATAGGTCAAGGAAGGACTATCTACTGTGGTGCTGTCCAGAGGGATGGGCTGGAAAAACCACTTACACTGAGTTATAAAGAAAAACTTCATACAGTTAAAAAAAAGCCGTTAATATTTGCTTTATTTTAAAGTTTATTAAAGTGATAATAAATTCAAAGACATGTCTTTGTCTGGCATTTTGTTTGGGATGCACCTTGATATCATGTTGGACAACAAAGCTGTAAAGAGAGAAACAAAAAAGATATTGTTATAGTTACTTCTATACTTTACGTGACTATTTTTATGCTTAACTATTTTCCATATTTGGAACTACAGTAATGACAAATGATGGGCTTAAGGAAAGAGTCGCAAACACAAAATATGTTGATGAAAATTCTGGAGGTATAGAGGCTTCTAAAGCTATCATTTAGACAGTTCTGATTGGCCAAGATGTGAAAGTGAAAATAATGATTACACTTGAAGAAATGTGAAAGCTTAATCAGACAGTGGGCTTTAAGAAATCAATGACAGATTACACAGTGAGAGAATGTGTCGGTATAGAATTATGTTTTCTTATTATTATACAAGACTATTACAAAAACTCATCTTTGGGAAATGATAAAAAGAAAATTCAATGTAAAAATTCAATGCAAAAATAATAATTATAACTAAACATGAGAGACTGGCATTTATTATTCACAAACATTTTTTATTACTTTTGACAATATGTATTTTTTATTTGCTCACTGCTATGAAATAATAATAATATTTTTTATTTATATAGCGCCAACATATTCCGCAGCACTTTACAATTAAGCGGGGACATGTACAGACAATAAATTCAATACAAGTTAAGACAATTTAAACAGTGACATTAGAAGTGAGGTCCCTGCTCGCAAGCTTGCAATCTACAAGGAAATGGGGGGACACAATAGGTGAAAAGTGCTTGTTATTTCAGGTCTGGTAATTATAATGAATAGGGATTTTCATATAAAGCTGCATGATCCGGTCATCAGCCCGTGTGTTTAAGTGCAAGAGTCAAGTATTAAGTGCAGTTATCATGTGCATGGAGGGTGTGGAGACAGATGAATAGTAGGGTGCAGATTCAGAATAATATTTGGAAGGATTGAACAGGGCAAGGTTAGTTTACTGAGTAGTTGATGTGGTAGGCTTGTTTGAAGAGATGGGTTTTTAACCTCATCGTCATCCTGTATGTTCTCACACCTGTCGTCCTCAGAGCCAACCTCTTCCTGCCCTGACCGAAAACTCAAGTTTTTGTTCCAAATAGGTATCTCAGTCTCATCATCATCTACCTCATTCTCTCCACCAACAGGAGTTAAGGTACCTTCACACTCAGCAACTTTACAACGAGAACGACAACGATCTGTGACGTTGCAGCGTCCTGGATAGCGATCTCGTTGTGTTTGACACGCAACAGTGATCTGGATCCCGCTGTGATATCGCTGGTCAGAGCTAGAAGTCCAGAACTTTATTTCATCATCAGGTCGGCGTGTATCGTCGTGTTTAACAGCAAAAGCAACGATGTCAGCAATGTTTTACATGGAGCTAACAACCAGCTGCAACAAGAAGTGAGTCGCCGTTACGTCACTGGATCGCTCCTGCATCGTTCTGGAGCTGCTGTGTTTGACGTCTCTACAGCGACCTAAACAGCGATGCTGCAGCGATCGGCTCGTTGTCTATATCACTGCAGCATCGCTGAGTGTGACGGTACCTTTACAGTTTGGGAACGAGGGTCTACATTATGCTCAGAACCTTCTTCATCTGGGCCTGGATCCGACTCACAAAGATTCTGGGCATCAGTGCAGATCATTTCCTCGTCTGGATTCACAGAAGCTCTGGAGCAGACCTCTGATTCCCAGACTATAGTATGCATAAACAGCTCTAAAGACTCAACCATGTGTGTTACCACATGCTCAGACTGGCGGCTGGAGACTTGGGAGCTGTGAGGAAGCAAGTGCGATGGGGTGACAACTCTGAGGACTGGAATAGTTGTGATGTTGAAGTTGACATGGAGGAGAGCCCACTTGAATGAGCACTTGATATCCGTTCAAGAACCTGCTGTTTTTGTGCCTCATCTGGAATTTTTGGCGATGCTTGTAGCGATGGTCGTAAGAACGGGATCATATCAGATTGTCCATGAAAAGAAGTAAACATCTTACTTTGGCTGGAAGATGGTCTTTCTTCTCCAGATGTTACTGTTGCTTTACCACCTACCTTTTTTTCCCTTTCCAACACGCCTATTCCCCTTTCCACCAGCAGCAGGCCTTTTGCCACTCATTTTAGTGCTTAACTAATTGGCAACTCTATATCTGTAGTTGTTGGCACAACAACCGATGGATGAAAACCGACCAGAACTGAGTGGCCAAACTGCGGTACTAGGCCCAAAACTATTAACTGGATTAGATGCAGTAAAAATAGAGATACACAGGCGGTGTAGTTAGTTTCACAGGCGGGCTACTATACTGACATGCAGACACTGCTCCTAGGCCCAAAACTATTACCTGGATTAGATGCAGTAAAAATTTAGATACACAGGCAATGTAATTAGTTTCACAGGCGGGCTACTATACTGACAAGCAGACACTGCTCCTAGGCCCAAAACTATTAACTGGATTAGATGCAGTAAAAATTTAGATACACAGGCGATGTAATTAGTTTCACAGGTGGGCTACTATACTGACGTGCAGACACTGCTCCTAGGCCCAAAAATATTAACTGGAATAGATGCAGTGAAAATAGAGATACACAGGCGGTATAGTTAGTTTCACAGGCGTGCTACTCTGCTGACATGCAGACACTGCTCCTAGGCCCAAAAATATTAACTGGATTCGATGCAGTAAAAATAGAGATACACAGGCGGTATAGTTAGTTTCACAGGCGGGCTAGTCTGCTGACGTGCAGACACTGCTCCTAGGCCCAAAATTATTAACTGGATTAGATGCAGTAAAAATTTAGATACACAGGCGGTATAGATAGTGTAACGGGGTTTACCAAGCTGGGTACCTCTTTCAGTACCACCCCGTGTTTCAGGAGGTCCACTCTGCTTTTGCTGGATTCTCCACACAAACAAGCACCAAAAAATCGCAGTCAACAAGATCCTGATTATGCAAATATAGAAAAAACCTTTATTAATAAAAAGACACAGGTACACAATATGGTAGGCTAAAACAATCCCCCACACAAGCCCACACATACACATCTTAATCAACAAGGACCGGACGGAAGTGCACTTAGTATTTCAGTATATGGACAGAGTCCATATAAGAAATCAATGTGCTTTACAGCATACAAAACATCACCAGTACCTATGACCTTACAGATGTACATACGATGTATAGTATACATACCACGGTGGTAGATCACAGTATACGTGCACGACAGTCCCGCCCTCCCCAACGCGCGTTTCGGCAAACAGCCTTCCTCAGGGGGGTGCCAAGACGCTGGGGGGCACTGATTAAATACCTTGTAACCCAGAAATAGCGGCGGCCGCGCTCACCATCGCCTCGCATCACCCCATATCCGGTCCGCACAGCCTGCGGGGCCGGAAACACACAGGCCTCATGTGATCCGCCCCACAAGGCACCACAGAAGCCAGGAGTGGAGGTGACACCACAGCGCATGCGCGGACGCCCGCCGCGGCCATCTTGGAAAGGGGCATACATATGGGCACCTCAGGGAGCGCCGTAGCAGCTCACCAGTAAAACACACATCCCACTAACCATGGTGTGTAATGTAAAACGCTGTGAACAAACAAGTACAAACAACTATACAACATTAATACCCAGCTATAAAGACCCATATATCGGTATAGCGCCGATCTCAAATGCAGGACCAAAAAGTTATCACTTAGTGTGAAAGACAGGTATACATATATCGGGTACAATCACAAAGTAAACATATCACACACTGGTATCATAGCTAAACATACATAGATACTCGGATGCACCACCACCCCCACCCTATCCATCCATAGAGCTAAATATCAATATAAGTGGCAATGTCCATCTAGAATACACGCTCTTCATCATAAGTTCATAGTGTCCAGGAGATAGAGCTGATGTGCAGTTACGAGAAATCCACCAGTGATGTAACCCAAACAGGTCCCAATGTGCATTCTTCTCACAGTCAAATAAGGTGACTATTCCGTACATGGGTCACTATCCAGGAACAAGCTAAAATAATAGAAATAAAAAACAAATTAAAACCAAATAAGAATAGCACATGCGGAGCCGTGCAAAGGAAAGAGTGCACAGCAGTCAGATGACTACAAAAACGGAGCGAACGACAGACCCTCATTAAGCCCTTCTGGCTGGACGGTGCGTAAGCGCCAAATCCAGCGTGTCTCCAACATACCGAGTCTTTTAGATAAACGGCCACCTCTGATGTTGATCTTGAGGGCATCAATTCCCCTCACTCTCAGCAACGTGGCATCACAGTCATGATCAGTGTTGAGCATTCCGATACCGCAAGTATCGGGTATCGGCCGATACTTGCGGTATCGGAATTCCGATACCGAGATCCGATATTTTTGTGGTATCGGGTATCGGTATCGGAGGTGTAAAATAAAGAATTAAAATAAAAAATATTGTTATATTCACCTCTCTGGCGGCCCCTGGAACATCACCGCGAGTCACCGGCGTCCGGCAGGCTTCTTTGTTTAAAATGAGCGCCTTTAGGACCTGAGGAATGACGTCGCGGCTTCTGATTGGTCGCGTGGTGGTCACATGGGCGGCACGCGACCAATCAGAAGCCGCAACGTCATTCCGCAGGTCCTAAAGGCGCTCATTTTTAAAAATGAGCGCGGTAATAGCTTTCGATGACGTCGCGGCTTGTGATTGGTCGCGTGGCGGTCACATCAGCGGCACGCGACCAATCAGAAGCCGCGACGTCATTCGCAGGTCCTGAAGCCGGCCGGTTAGCCGCGTGATGTCCAGGGGCCGCCGGAGAGGTGAGCATATCAATATTTTTTATTTTAATTCTTTATTTTACACCTCCCTATGGATCCCAGGGCCTGAAGGAGAGTTTCCTCTCCTTCAGACCCTGGGAACCATCAGGATACATTCCGATACTTGATGTCCCATTGACTTGTATTGGTATCGGATATCGGTATCGGCGATATCCGATATTTTTTGGGTATCGGCCGATACTATCCGATACCGATACTTTCAAGTATCGGACGGTATCGCTCATCCCTAGTCATGATATTCATGGAAGTGCCTCGGCAGAGTTTTTAGTGTGGTCGTATCCACGTGGCCGGCGGCCGCCCGAATCCCCAACACATGCTCCCTCACGCGGACTTTTAACTGTCTAGTAGTTAGGCCGACGTATATCAGTCCGCAGGGGCATGTAGCATGATAAATGACGTATCTAGTGGTACAGGTGATACGTTGTCTGATAGAAAATACCCGTGTACCACTAGAGTTCGAAAACGAGTCACTCTTGACAATGTTGGGGCAGGCGACACACCGGCCACACGGAAAACAACCCACCCCAGGTGAAAATCTATCCAAAAAGGTTACTCGGGGCCGTCCCTCATAATGACTATGAACCAACTGGTCTCTAAGGTTGGCCGCTCTCCTGAATGTAATGGATGGTTTATTAGGGATAAACTTTTTAATTATCGGATCCACCTGTAGGATCGGCCAAGCTTTATCCAAGGCTCTCCTGATCTGATCCGCCTTGGAATTGTAAGTGGTGATGAACCTAATGTTATTATTATTGGTCTTACCTACACGTCCATTTTGATTGCTATACAATAAATCATGGCGTGTCGCATGTTTAGCCCTCTGATATGCTCTCTTGATGGATCTGCCACTATATCCCCGTGCTGCAAAACGCATCCGCAGCTCCCCAGCTCTCTTCTCGAAATCACTGTCAGTGGAGCAGATACGGCGAAGCCGAAGAAACTGCCCCACTGGGATAGAACGTATCATATGCTGAGGATGACCTGAGGATGCGTGCAGCAGGATATTAGTGGACGTCTTCTTTCGAAAAATATCGGTACATAGAGTACCATTGAGGTCCCTCTTGATCGTCACATCTAGGAAATCGATGGATACATCACTCCACACAAATGTCAAATGAATGTTCCGGTCGTTGCTATTCAAGGAGGAGACGTAATGCGCAAGGTCGGCGGATGTGCCCTGCCAGACGAAGAAGATGTCATCAATATACCGTGTCCATAAAGGGACACGGTCAATTGATCCCTGTTCACCCGACAGGAGGAGGTCCCTCTCCCACAGCCCCAGGAAGAGATTTGCATATGAGGGCGCAAAGGCCGCCCCCATTGCAGTCCCCTGAAGCTGCAGGTAGAAGGACCCCTTAAAAACAAAAAAATTGTGGGTGAGGGTGAACTCTAGAAGCTCCAGCAGAAGCGATCTCAACCCAACTGATAAGGTAGATGACTCCAAGAAATATCGGACAGCACCAATGCCGTCTTTATGCCTAATGTTGGTATATAGAGATTCGACATCTGCCGAAACCAATAGAGTGTCACCCTCCAAACACAATCCGTCGACCCTACGCAGCACGTCCCCGGTATCCTTAAGAAAGGAGGGCAGACTAATGACCAACGGCTGCAGATGGAAATCTATCCACCTATTAACATGTTCCAGTAGATTTCCCCGTCCAGAAATAATAGGCCTCCCCGGGGGTGACGACAGATTTTTGTGGATCTTAGGAAGTAGATATAGTGTAGGAACGGTAGGTTCAATAACCACCAGAGCTGTTGCAAGATCTTTGGTGATAACGTCGTTCTGTAAGGCCCGCTGGATGATAGAGTCCAATTGGGCACCATAGGCCGAAAGATGATTGTATGTAAGTTTTTTATAGCAGGTATTGTTATTCAACTGCCTATACACCTCTTTCTCATACATCTCCACGGGCCACAGAACGACGTTACCACCTTTATCCGCTGGTTTCACTACTATATCAGGGAGATTTCGAATGTAAAGTAATCTCTCCCTCTCTTGTACTGAAAGATTATCATGTCCACCAAAATTACGGATATTAGAAAGATTCTCAGTCACCACCCGGACGAATAAATCAATGCTAGAGCATGATGATAGAGGGGGAAATCTACTGGAACGTGGGCGTATAGATGGAGGAACCTTACCTCCCGGATGTACATGTTCCACTGCCAGTTCTTCTAAGATCATTAGCGCATTCTGTTCCTCCTCTGTTGGAAACAATAGATGTAATTCATTATTAAAATGATACCTCTTGAAGAGCAACGACCTAGCGAACAAGTGGAGGTCTTTAATGACATTAAACAGATTGAACCCAGATGTGGGAGAAAAAGAGAGACCCCTTTCCAAGAGCTGAAGATCCACCTCAGACAAAACATGGTTACTCAGGTTAATCACCTTATTATCCTTCTTCGATGACATGGATGTTATATTGCCTCTCCTATAGGGATGATACGTATGGTCACGTAGTCTACCATTATCCCCCATACCAGTAGTAGACACGGATGTTGATGATAAATCTGAGCGTCCACTCAGAGATGACAATGACACATTAGATCCAGCCCGATATAGATGTTGGTTATTACCACTTTTCCACAAGTAGACTCTTTTGGACTGATAGTCCTTCGTGTCCCTCCCGAATTTGGACAGCTGATTTTCCTGAATTCTTTTGGCTAATGCATCCATAGATTTATCCAGATCATTATCAAAGGTTTGAAGTTTATCCGGGGGGCACCCAGCTCTTACTTCCACCTGTGCGGTATCTATCTGTTTATCCAGTTCGGTGATTCCTGTGGTGTTAAGATTAATCAGCAATTGCATTAGTGTAAGGGAGCATAGTGTACAAGCATCCTCCCACTGTGTTATAAAGCTGGTATCTTCCACCACAAAAGAAGGAATCACCCTAACTCTAAGGCCTCTAGGGATCATTTTGTTTTTAATGTATTTTTCCAGGAACAATCTATTCCACCAATACCGCGAACGCCTCAACAGCATGGTTTTGATGGACTGAAGTCTGTCGTCCCATCCCGTGTCACCCGACTGCTGTGCACCAGTCCCACCATCACTGAACACCTGGTCAACCTGGTTTAGCCAAATTTTCTCTTTGGCCCGATAGTCCATTTCGTAAACCACGATACCTGTGCATAACACAGTAACAATTAGACACAATTCAGTAGAATACATGATCCATCTTGGTGATAATCCCATCAGATAAAATCTATTGTAACTACCAAGATGGATCTAGACCGTAATTGGACAACTGCATATATAGATATACCACACAAACAAGCACCAAAAAATCGCAGTCAACAATATCCTGATTATGCAAATATAGAAAAAACCTTTATTAATAAAATGACACAGGTACACAATATGGTAGGCTAAAACAATCCCCCACACAAGCCCACACATACACATCTTAATCAACAAGGACCGGACGGAAGTGCACTTAGTATTTCAGTATATGGACAGAGTCCATATGAGAAATCAATGTGCTTTACAGCATACAAAACATCACCAGTACCTATGACCTTACAGATGTACATACGATGTATAGTATACATACCACGGTGGTAGATCACAGTATACGTGCACGACAGTCCCGCCCTCCCCAACGCGCGTTTCGGCAAACAGCCTTCCTCAGGGGGGTGCCAAGACGCTGGGGGGCACTGATTAAATACCTTGTAACCCGGAAATAGCGGCGGCCGCGCTCACCATCGCCTCGCATCACCCCATATCCGGTCCGCACAGCCTGCGGGGCAGGAAACACACAGGCCTCATGTGATCCGCCCCACAAGGCACCGCAGAAGCCAGGAGTGGAGGTGACACCACAGCGCATGCGCGGACGCCCGCCGCGGCCATCTTGGAAAGGGGCATACATATGGGCACCTCAGGGAGCGCCATAGCAGCTCACCAGTAAAACACACATCCCACTAACCATGGTGTGTAATGTAAAACGCTGTGAACAAACAAGTACAAACAACTATACAACATTAATACCCAGCTATAAAGACCCATATATCGGTATAGCGCCGATCTCAAATGCAGGACCAAAAAGTTATCACTTAGTGTGAAAGACAGGTATACATATATCGGGTACAATCACAAAGTAAACATATCACACACTGGTATCATAGCTAAACATACATAGATACTCGGATGCACCACCACCCCCACCCTATCCATCCATAGAGCTAAATATCAATATAAGTGGCAATGTCCATCTAGAATACACGCTCTTCATCATAAGTTCATAGTGTCCAGGAGATAGAGCTGATGTGCAGTTACGAGAAATCCACCAGTGATGTAACCCAAACAGGTCCCAATGTGCATTCTTCTCACAGTCAAATAAGGTGACTATTCCGTACATGGGTCACTATCCAGGAACAAGCTAAAATAATAGAAATAAAAAACAAATTAAAACCAAATAAGAATAGCACATGCGGAGCCGTGCAAAGGAAAGAGTGCACAGCAGTCAGATGACTACAAAAACGGAGCGAACGACAGACCCTCATTAAGCCCTTCTGGCTGGACGGTGCGTAAGCGCCAAATCCAGCGTGTCTCCAACATACCGAGTCTTTTAGATAAACGGCCACCTCTGATGTTGATCCTGAGGGCATCAATTCCCCTCACTCTCAGCAACGTGGCATCACAGTCATGATATTCATGGAAGTGCCTCGGCAGAGTTTTTAGTGTGGTCGTATCCACGTGGCCGGCGGCCGCCCGAATCCCCAACACATGCTCCCTCACGCGGACTTTTAACTGTCGAGTAGTTAAGCCGACGTATATCAGTCCGCAGGGGCATGTAGCATGATAAATGACGTATCTAGTGGTACAGGTGATACGTTGTCTGATAGAAAATACCCGTGTACCACTAGAGTTCGAAAACGAGTCACTCTTGACAATGTTGGCGCAGGCGACACACCGGCCACACGGAAAACAACCCACCCCAGGTGAAAATCTATCCAAAAAGGTTACTCGGGGCCGTCCCTCATAATGACTATAAACCAACTGGTCTCTAAGGTTGGCCGCTCTCCTGAATGTAATGGATGGTTTATTAGGGATAAACTTTTTAATTATCGGATCCACCTGTAGGATCGGCCAAGCTTTATCCAAGGCTCTCCTGATCTGATCCGCCTTGGAATTGTAAGTGGTGATGAACCTAATGTTATTATTATTGGTCTTACCTACACGTCCATTTTGATTGCTATACAATAAATCATGGCGTGTCGCATGTTTAGCCCTCTGATATGCTCTCTTGATGGATCTGCCACTATATCCCCGTGCTGCAAAACGCATCCGCAGCTCCCCAGCTCTCTTCTCGAAATCACTGTCAGTGGAGCAGATACGGCGAAGCCGAAGAAACTGCCCCACTGGGATAGAACGTATCATATGCTGAGGATGACCTGAGGATGCGTGCAGCAGGGTATTAGTGGACGTCTTCTTTCGAAAAATATCGGTACATAGAGTACCATTGAGGTCCCTCTTGATCGTCACATCTAGGAAATCGATGGATACATCACTCCACACAAATGTCAAATGAATGTTCAGGTCGTTGCTATTCAAGGAGGAGACGTAGTGCGCAAGGTCGGCGGATGTGCCCTGCCAGACGAAGAAGATGTCATCAATATACCGTGTCCATAAAGGGACACGGTCAATTGATCCCTGTTCGCCCGACAGGAGGAGGTCCCTCTCCCACAGCCCCAGGAAGAGATTTGCATATGAGGGCGCAAAGGCCGCCCCCATTGCAGTCCCCTGAAGCTGCAGGTAGAAGGATACTATACATCGTATGTACATCTGTAAGGTCATAAGTACTGGTGATGTTTTGTATGCTGTAAAGCACATTGATTTCTCATATGGACTCTGTCCATATACTGAAATACTAAGTGCACTTCCGTCCGGTCCTTGTTGATTAAGATGTGTATGTGTGGGCTTGTGTGGGGGATTGTTTTAGCCTACCATATTGTGTAACTGTGTCTTTTTATTAATAAAGGTTTTTTCTATATTTGCATAATCAGGATCTTGTTGACTGCGATTTTTTGGTGCTTGTTTGTGTGGTATATCTATATATGCAGTTGTCCAATTACGGTCTAGATCCATCTTGGTAGTTACAATAGATTTTATCTGATGGGATTATCACCAAGATGGATCATGTATTCTACTGAATTGTGTCTAATTGTTACTGTGTTATGCACAGGTATCGTGGTTTACGAAATGGACTATCGGGCCAAAGAGAAAATTTGGCTAAACCAGGTTGACCAGGTGTTCAGTGATGGTGGGACTGGTGCACAGCAGTCGGGTGACACAGGATGGGACGACAGACTTCAGTCCATCAAAACCATGCTGTTGAGGCGTTCGCGGTATTGGTGGAATAGATTGTTCCTGGAAAAATACATTAAAAACAAAATGATCCCTAGAGGCCTTAGAGTTAGGGTGATTCCTTCTTTTGTGGTGGAAGATACCAGCTTTATAACACAGTGGGAGGATGCTTGTACACTATGCTCCCTTACACTAATGCAATTGCTGATTAATCTTAACACCACAGGAATCACCGAACTGGATAAACAGATAGATACCGCACAGGTGGAAGTAAGAGCTGGGTGCCCCCCGGATAAACTTCAAACCTTTGATAATGATCTGGATAAATCTATGGATGCATTAGCCAAAAGAATTCAGGAAAATCAGCTGTCCAAATTCGGGAGGGACACGAAGGACTATCAGTCCAAAAGAGTCTACTTGTGGAAAAGTGGTAATAACCAACATCTATATCGGGCTGGATCTAATGTGTCATTGTCATCTCTGAGTGGACGCTCAGATTTATCATCAACATCCGTGTCTACTACTGGTATGGGGGATAATGGTAGACTACGTGACCATACGTATCATCCCTATAGGAGAGGCAATATAACATCCATGTCATCGAAGAAGGATAATAAGGTGATTAACCTGAGTAACCATGTTTTGTCTGAGGTGGATCTTCAGCTCTTGGAAAGGGGTCTCTCTTTTTCTCCCACATCTGGGTTCAATCTGTTTAATGTCATTAAAGACCTCCACTTGTTCGCTAGGTCGTTGCTCTTCAAGAGGTATCATTTTAATAATGAATTACATCTATTGTTTCCAACAGAGGAGGAACAGAATGCGCTAATGATCTTAGAAGAACTGGCAGTGGAACATGTACATCCGGGAGGTAAGGTTCCTCCATCTATACGCCCACGTTCCAGTAGATTTCCCCCTCTATCATCATGCTCTAGCATTGATTTATTCGTCCGGGTGGTGACTGAGAATCTTTCTAATATCCGTAATTTTGGTGGACATGATAATCTTTCAGTACAAGAGAGGGAGAGATTACTTTACATTCGAAATCTCCCTGATATAGTAGTGAAACCAGCGGATAAAGGTGGTAACGTCGTTCTGTGGCCCGTGGAGATGTATGAGAAAGAGGTGTATAGGCAGTTGAATAACAATACCTGCTATAAAAAACTTACATACAATCCTCTTTCGGCCTATGGTGCCCAATTGGACTCTATCATCCAGCGGGCCTTACAGAACGACGTTATCACCAAAGATCTTGCAACAGCTCTGGTGGTTATTGAACCTGCCGTTCCTACACTATATCTACTTCCTATGATCCACAAAAATCTGTCGTCACCCCCGGGGAGGCCTATTATTTCTGGACGGGGAAATCTACTGGAACATGTTAATAGGTGGATAGATTTCCATCTGCAGCCGTTGGTCATTAGTCTGCCCTCCTTTCTTAAGGATACCGGGGACGTGCTGCGTAGGGTCGATGGATTGTGTTTGGAGGGTGACACTCTATTGGTTTCGGCAGATGTCGAATCTCTATATACCAACATTAGGCATAAAGACGGCATTGGTGCTGTCCGATATTTCTTGGAGTCATCTACCTTATCAGTTGGGTTGAGATCGCTTCTGCTGGAGCTTCTAGAGTTCACCCTCACCCACAATTTTTTTGTTTTTAAGGGGTCCTTCTACCTGCAGCTTCAGGGGACTGCAATGGGGGCGGCCTTTGCGCCCTCATATGCAAATCTCTTCCTGGGGCTGTGGGAGAGGGACCTCCTCCTGTCGGGCGAACAGGGATCAATTGACCGTGTCCCTTTATGGACACGGTATATTGATGACATCTTCTTCGTCTGGCAGGGCACATCCGCCGACCTTGCGCACTACATCTCCTCCTTGAATAGCAACGACCTGAACATTCATTTGACATTTGTGTGGAGTGATGTATCCATCGATTTCCTAGATGTGACGATCAAGAGGGACCTCAATGGTACTCTATGTACCGATATTTTTCGAAAGAAGACGTCCACTAATACCCTGCTGCACGCATCCTCAGGTCATCCTCAGCATATGATACGTTCTATCCCAGTGGGGCAGTTTCTTCGGCTTCGCCGTATCTGCTCCACTGACAGTGATTTCGAGAAGAGAGCTGGGGAGCTGCGGATGCGTTTTGCAGCACGGGGATATAGTGGCAGATCCATCAAGAGAGCATATCAGAGGGCTAAACATGCGACACGCCATGATTTATTGTATAGCAATCAAAATGGACGTGTAGGTAAGACCAATAATAATAACATTAGGTTCATCACCACTTACAATTCCAAGGCGGATCAGATCAGGAGAGCCTTGGATAAAGCTTGGCCGATCCTACAGGTGGATCCGATAATTAAAAAGTTTATCCCTAATAAACCATCCATTACATTCAGGAGAGCGGCCAACCTTAGAGACCAGTTGGTTCATAGTCATTATGAGGGACGGCCCCGAGTAACCTTTTTGGATAGATTTTCACCTGGGGTGGGTTGTTTTCCGTGTGGCCGGTGTGTCGCCTGTCCCAACATTGTCAAAAGTGACTCGTTTTCGAACTCTAGTGGTACACGGGTATTTTCTATCAGACAACGTATCACCTGTACCACTAGATACGTCATTTATCATGCTACATGCCCCTGCGGACTGATATACGTCGGCCTAACTACTCGACAGTTAAAAGTCCGCGTGAGGGAGCATGTGTTGGGGATTCGGGCGGCCGCCGGCCACGTGGATACGACCACACTAAAAACTCTGCCGAGGCACTTCCATGAATATCATGACTGTGATGCCACGTTGCTGAGAGTGAGGGGAATTGATGCCCTCAGGATCAACATCAGAGGTGGCCGTTTATCTAAAAGACTCGGTATGTTGGAGACACGCTGGATTTGGAGCTTACGCACCGTCCAGCCAGAAGGGCTTAATGAGGGTCTGTCGTTCGCTCCGTTTTTGTAGTCATCTGACTGCTGTGCACTCTTTCCTTTGCACGGCTCCGCATGTGCTATTCTTATTTGGTTTTAATTTGTTTTTTATTTCTATTATTTTAGCTTGTTCCTGGATAGTGACCCATGTACGGAATAGTCACCTTATTTGACTGTGAGAAGAATGCACATTGGGACCTGTTTGGGTTACATCACTGGTGGATTTCTCGTAACTGCACATCAGCTCTATCTCCTGGACACTATGAACTTATGATGAAGAGCGTGTATTCTAGATGGACATTGCCACTTATATTGATATTTAGCTCTATGGATGGATAGGGTGGGGGTGGTGGTGCATCCGAGTATCTATGTATGTTTAGCTATGATACCAGTGTGTGATATGTTTACTTTGTGATTGTACCCGATATATGTATACCTGTCTTTCACACTAAGTGATAACTTTTTGGTCCTGCATTTGAGATCGGCGCTATACCGATATATGGGTCTTTATAGCTGGGTATTAATGTTGTATAGTTGTTTGTACTTGTTTGTTCACAGCGTTTTACATTACACACCATGGTTAGTGGGATGTGTGTTTTACTGGTGAGCTGCTACGGCGCTCCCTGAGGTGCCCATATGTATGCCCCTTTCCAAGATGGCCGCGGCGGGCGTCCGCGCATGCGCTGTGGTGTCACCTCCACTCCTGGCTTCTGCGGTGCCTTGTGGGGCGGATCACATGAGGCCTGTGTGTTTCCGGCCCCGCAGGCTGTGCGGACCGGATATGGGGTGATGCGAGGCGATGGTGAGCGCGGCCGCCGCTATTTCCGGGTTACAAGGTATTTAATCAGTGCCCCCCAGCGTCTTGGCACCCCCCTGAGGAAGGCTGTTTGCCGAAACGCGCGTTGGGGAGGGCGGGACTGTCGTGCACGTATACTGTGATCTACCACCGTGGTATGTATACTATACATCGTATGTACATCTGTAAGGTCATAGGTACTGGTGATGTTTTGTATGCTGTAAAGCACATTGATTTCTCATATGGACTCTGTCCATATACTAAAATACTAAGTGCACTTCCGTCCGGTCCTTGTTGATTAAGATGTGTATGTGTGGGCTTGTGTGGGGGATTGTTTTAGCCTACCATATTGTGTACCTGTGTCTTTTTATTAATAAAGGTTTTTTCTATATTTGCATAATCAGGATCTTGTTGACTGCGATTTTTTTGGTGCTTGTTTGTGTGGTATATCTATATATGCAGTTGTCCAATTACGGTCTAGATCCATCTTGGTAGTTACAATAGATTTTATCTGATGGGATTATCACCAAGATGGATCATGTATTCTACTGAATTGTGTTTTGCTGGATTCTGAATGACGGACGCTGGCTGGAATTCCTTGATTACGTGAGAGCATATAAAAGCTGACTGCTACTCCACATATTTCCAGTCTCAAAAGAACACACTTTATTTACAGCACACAGAATATATAACACAGATACACAGAGCAGGCCAATAGAAAAAGCAGGCCAGACATACATTACAATAGCCGCAGGGGGCCGGAGCCTGCTGATATTTACTGTGGGAATTACAAAGGTGAGGGAGGACAAAAGGGGAATATCGTGTCCCCTCTGCCCAGGGGCGCAGCCTGTGGACTGATGCATTTCACATGGATCCTATTATACATAATATATACTGCATAACATATTCTTGGTGCTGGGGGTTCTGTAACAGTTAGTTTCACAGGCGGGCTACTCTGCTGACGTGCAGACACTGCTCCTAGGCCCAAAACTATTAACTGGATTAGATGCAGTAAAAATAGAGATACACAGGCGGTATAGTTAGTTTCACAGGCAGGCTACTCTGCTGACATACAGACACTGCTCCTTGGCCCAAAACTATTAACTGTATAGCGCCCACAGCAGCAGCGGTGCCGTCTAACACTAAGCTGCAGCAGTGAGGAAATGGTGGCGATGGGGCAAATGGCTGGTTTTTATAGGGCAAGGACATGTGACATACACAGCCAATGACACATGCCCTTGCTTGTGTGCATCATATGCACATTGCTGTGTGTGTGCACTGCTGATAGGCTGAGAGACTGCACCGCCCCACTGTAAATGCGGGAAAGAAAAAAAAATGGAGATCGGTGTTATTTCAGCACAGATCTATCCCCCGCCCACTATACACTGAAACAGTCTATTAACAATGATGAACAGTTTTAATGTGCAAATCAAGTTCGTCTTTTGGTGAACAAACAGTTATCTAACAGAAACTTGAACAGCCGAATTTTAAGCAAATTATTTGAGTTCGTCGAACGACTCAAACATTGCCCAAAACAGCTTGAATTTGAAATTGGCGAACAGTTCAACTCGAACACTGCTCATCTCTACTCTTAAAATGGAGACAAAAGAGGTGTACTGTACTGTTTTAAATATGAAGTAATAGCCTCTCAGCCAAAAATTAAAAAAATGACCCTTTTTTATGGTCTGCAACTAGTTTGCGAAAAACAAAATTGTTAGGCAATTGCAAAGGTTTTTATTAAGCCATCCAAAATTATCCTCTTATTTCTGGAGGCAAAATTTTGGCACTGTTTTGAAGATGAAGAATTTCTGGCTTGTCATCAAACCTTTTCAAAAATGTTCTCTATTTTCAAAGCTATTCATTGAAGTTACCAACACATGAGCGTATGTTTCCTTGCATCAGTAGTATAGTCAAGCATTATGAAGCAAATTGGGAAGCCAGTAATTATATGGCTGGCGTGGCTGTGCAGTGGCTATGGTAGGAGAAGCAAAGTAGACTGTTAAGGTGAGGTAGGAAGGAAACCAATGAAATAGAGAAAGTGTCCCTGTTAACTCCGGTATTCATGTATATTTGTTGCAGCCAGATTAAAAAGTTATTTTTGGCATGTCATCTGGTATATTGTGCTCAGCTTATAACAATTTGTAAAATACTGCTGATAGAAGAGTAAAGAGAGCCGCACTCACCAAGACGACCAAGTACGGACTGGGACTGAAATTCAGCCCTGTCATTTGAAATTGCACAGGCCCATGCTCTCCCTGTTCCCAAGCACCAGATGGGATATATTACTAACATTACCCTGATGGAGGAAAGCCAGATTTACTACAAGACCAATATATCTACAGTAATGATACCCATGGCCTGCTGGGGTGAGTGATGGAGTCAGCAACTTTGTGCTTCGTCGCAACTCTTAACAGTATGGGTATCTTGAGAACACTGATTCTGTTAACAACGTAGCAGACAAGGCAGCCCACAACCAGACAGGCCCTTCTGGCATTTGCCAGAATTGCCAAATGGCCAGTTCGGCCCTGAAGACGACTAACAATACTGTCCTTTATTCCATCCTTTGGGACATGGACAGGGTATGCAGGCAAACAGAGGAGTGCAGGGAGGAAGAGTTAGGACAATGGGTGCTTTGCATTAGTCCAACGTCTCTACAGGTCCATCAGAGGTAGAAAGGAAATGATCAGCAGTTTAGAGCTACCAATGGCATCCCTTAAAAAGCAGTATTACAATATAGTTGATATGATGGACACTGAGTTAATGCCCAGCAGAATGTGTTCCATCATAGATGAGTCTGACAGCCAACGGACAGGCGGCAGAAAGATGGTATGGCAGATTTAATCATTTGCGTCAGCCATCAGGGCAGGAAAGTTGGCATTAATCAATGCCTGATTTATTTAGACAAATTTTAGGATTTCCACATTTAGAGTAGATAACCTGGTCCGCTTTGGTGTGAAAAATTCAAAGGCCTTGCTGAATACCCTCTCTGACATGACACTAGCGGCTGGACACAGCAATACTTCCATATCAAACTGGCCACGTTCTTGCCACTGCATTGTAGCATATGGCTTGCCATGTCTGTGACCAAGGGCCCTGTTTCTTTGCTGTAACCCCACTGCAATTATTGTTTGTCAAGGCCAGCATCATAGTTATCTTCCTTTTCACTCTGTCTGTCCAGTCCAATGTCTGTGCCAAGTCTATATCCTCCTCCACTTCCACCTGCTCCTCCTTGTCTTCCTCCTTCAAACTCTGCAGCATGTGACATGGACCTTCATGTTCCCCATAAGACAAATATTGAAGCTGAACAGATAAAAATTGGTTTTCTTCCTCTATCTTCTCTTGAATGCTGGTGAGTGTTTTTTTTCCAGGATAAATAGAGGCATTACATTGGACACATGTCCCTATTGATAAATTTTGTTGCCTCTTCAAAGGGCTTCAGTAGGTGATATGCATCTCTCAGTAGCTGCAAAGGTCAGATCTCAAAGTAACCCATTCTCTGGTTTGACTGTTGCATGATGTAGTACATTATCTGCTTGTGCTGTTCGTACAAAAGCTGCAACATATACTACGTCAAGTTCAGCAGATTGTGACGTTTCAATCCAGGTGTTGCACTGGACGCCTGCTATTATTTTTTCTACAAAGCCAGGAGGGCATGACTTTGCCACATGAGACCAATTGAAATTTCAACTCCATCACCTTTTTTAAAAGTGTATATTTGCTAAAGGAATCTTGTCTGATTAAATTCAGAACATGGGTGATATACAGTATGTAGCATGGGTTATTTTGCCTGTTAGGCATGGAGAATGTTTTGGGCTCACAACAACAAATTCAAGTTGCTGTTGATGGGCAGCCAACCAGTGGGTGAGTTACCTCTTGATTCATAGCAGCAACTCTTCCACTGTGGGGCTTTTAACACCTGGGATTTTAAGCTATTAAACTGCTTTGTAATGCTTTGCCTTTTGTGAGCAGCAAGAATGATAGCTCTGTGTGCCCTGTTGTTAATGGTGATGAGGTCATGGTGGTCCGCACTGCACCACCATGACCTCATCACCATTAATCACCATCATGACCTCACCACCACTGAAAACATTCACCCAATGAGCTGTGAAACGTATGTATTGTCCATACCCATAATTGCTGCAACAAGCATCTTTAGAGCAGTGCACTTTGGAGGTCAAAGACAAATCAAGAGCGGCATTTGTTGTCCTGCACATGAAAAGAGAGCAGGAATCCCTTTCTATGTGAAATAAAGGCAGCTTCTTATGTTCCAGCAAGGCTCAGTACATGCCATCATTTCTCGACAGGTGCTATCTAGAAAAGCGGCTTGGCTGACAGAAAAACTAGCATGATGAGAAGGGGAAGACAACTTGAGGCTTGTGCTGATTGCTGGCTCGCTTGACTTTGCCAAATGTGCAGGTGCCAATGTTTCATGAGTTGACGGAGATTCATAATTCCAACTTTATATGAGACGAAATGTCCACAGGTTATTTTCCTTTTCAAAAAAAGAAAGGAATGTCCATGTCCAGCTTCACCGAGTCCGTAAAAAAGCGTTTTCTTTATTCACAAACTTTAAACATGGAGGATACAGACTTCAGCACAACCATATGGGTAAGAATCTCAACCTACCCATATGGTTGTGCTGAAGTCTGTATCCTCCATGTTTAAAGTTTGTGAATAAAGAAAACGCTTTTTTACGGACTCGGTGAAGCTGGACATTCCTTTCTTTTTTTGGATTTTGTACGCCTGGACACAGCGGGCCCGTGCTCCCGAGGTTTGGTTGTTGTATCACGGGTGAGCTGGTTTATGTTCCTTCTTATTTTCCTTTTGCAAAGTCTGCAGAGTGCGAAAAAATTAACTGGTGGCAACATGCAAATGAACTCCCACACATGAGAAGCCCATATGTACGACTCATTACCACCACGACCACATCTTACTGGCTGCTCCAGACCTAACAGCAGGACAAGATGATTTTGCCCTAGAGGATGTTTTAAATGTGAAGGTGACAGCAACCTCCTTTGATGATGATCTCAGCTCCTTATTACTCTTAATCCTTTATTTACCACTACAATAAATATAATACAGTATAAACAAATATTTTTATAAATTACAATAAATTTGTTTATACTCTATTATGTTTATTGTGGTGGTAAATATATCATTTTATACAATTTATTAGTACCCCCAATAGTGCAGTAGCTTTTGATTATTTAAATATGGATTCATATATCAAGTCTGATCTAATATTTCCTTGTTACCCCTGCCTGGTTCCAAGGTTTTTTCCAACACAGAATCATGACCATCATCTTCATTGTCATTCATGAATCGGCTGACAGGTGCCTCTGTGTGTGAACTCACCATTGCTCCTTGTCCCCTCACCTGATTGCCACCTTGAGGTTTGCCTTGGCTCGGAGTGCTACTATCATGGGCAATGTTCCTATCACCTCAGCTTGCATACCCTGTAACATAAATTGGAATTAGAATTGTGTTGTCCATCTCCTACAGTATCTTGTTTTGCAAGAACAAAAGATGACCATTTATACAATCCAAAATCTAAACTGGAAGAAGTTTTTTAATTGTAGTACGTTCAGAGGGTTTTATGGGCAGAAAAGAATGAGGTGTCATTGACGGATTGGAAACAGTGCACACTGGTAAGTAAACACTTGTGTTTAAATTTCAGATTTTGGGGGATTTCTCTTAAAAAAATGGTGGATCTCAACACACTGAGATAGCATTTTTATTTATAAACATAAACAACCTTGAAATTCAGAAGGAATTGCAAAATCTGCAATGAGTGATTTAATAGTACCCTTTCTTTCTTTCTCTGTGACAAAAGCAGCTGTTGCTGCTGTATGTGAGATGTGTGTCAGAACAGCAGGGTGGAATAAATGTGTATACCTGTGTCCACATCAGTATAATGCTGTACCTGTTTTTAATAGGTTTGAAAATCTGCAGTAATGTTGCTATTTAGTCACAAGATTTCGCTGTTCCTACATTTTGCGGTCATGTGAAACACAGGAAGAGGACAGGGAGAGGAATTGCCGGAGGGAAATCCAATGACATCCTCTCGTGAATGCATCCCACCGAGACCAGAGTTGCAGCAGAGTGGAGGTAATCGTGTCTGTAGCCATAACCTGTCCAGATATGAGGAGATTTCTTACAGGAATGCTTCTGAAAGACAGAAAAAGCCAGGACCTAGCATAAGACGTGTTGGGCACCTCTGAGGAGTTAAATCTTATTCATCAATTGTACTGTTCATCTGCTGGAGAGACCACACATCTGTCCATATATACCAATTGTATGGAGTAGACCCCGACTGGTAAGAAAACTAATGTCCACTGCTGCGCCACAGTGGGTAACCGTACATGCACCTCACTACATTCTGGCGCCAAAGTACTCAAGACTGAGAGAGCGACTGTAGATACATACAGTAGATAAGCATATTGAATGTAACATTTTCTGTTTGTTCTGTTATTAAAGGGAACCTGTCACCTGAATTTGGCGGGACTGGTTTTGGGTCATATGGGTGGAGTTTTCGGGTGTTTGATTCACCCTTTCCTTACCTGCTGGCTGCATGCTGGCTGCAATATTGGATTGAAGTTCATTCTCTGTCCTCCGTGGTACACGCCTGCGCAGGGTAATCTTGCCTTGTGCAGGCGTGTACTATGGAGGACAGAGAATGAACTTCAATCCAATATTGCAGCCAGCATGCAGCCAGCGGGTAAGGAAAGGGTGAATCAAACACCCGAAAACTCCACCCATATGACCCAAAACCTGTCCCGCCAAATTCAGGTGACAGGTTCCCTTTAAGAATCCCAATCCATAGCTAGGTGCCGAAGTGGCATGCAATGGACTTCAGACCAAACTTGAACTTCTTTTTGCTTCAGGAGAGAGTTTCTGAGGAACGTTATAATACAGGATAAATGTTCAAATTTGATAGACTTCATTTACGGCTAAATAGCCATCGCAGGTGGTTAACTGTAAGGGTATTTTTAGTATAGTTGAGGATAGGCTATTCCTCTGAGTTCATTGAAATCATATCAGAACGGTAAAGTGATATTTGGCTGGGGATAGAGGTAATTGATTCTAAGATTTTAAACTGTTGTGCTGTACTGCTGGCAAACCCATACATTATACTCATATAATTGTCCCAGTTCTCAGGGTAACAGGTGACAGACGGCCTCCCCCTAACGAAGGCACAATGCCGAAATGCATGTAGGGGTAGTGACACCATCACCAGGGCATCAGTAAGTTTGAACCTTTCTATGTTTTGTTTTACTCTTTGTTCAGTGTTAATAAGTTGCTCCAGATTTCTGCTTTTAGCTATTTGCAACATGGGCACGCCAATATGGTTTGATAGACTTTAAGCTGATTGAATAAATCAATAGTGTCCTTTTTCCCCTCGGAATTGTTACAGCGATAGGGGAACACTGTACGGCATGATTATTACTATATCATTATACTCCTAGTACTACCAGCCCTGTGGTGGTGCCACTTTACATCTGTTTGGCTCAACTGCAAGCATTATTGGCTACCTTTTTAATTATAATGTATGTTTTTAAGTACAAATAAAGATTGTCATAGTGAATGTTCAAAATACGCTGTTTTCTATATGATTATAGGCATCACAGTAGGCAGATCTATCGAAACTATAGTGGGTACAGATTGTTTGGGCATAACGCTGTCTGTATAATGTTTTGAATGTTTTCTGTTTGAGTCATCCACATAACTATGTAAAATAACTACAGAAAATGAACTGTGTAGGAGTTTTTTTTTCGCCCGTGACTTCGCTGGATCCTGAGGAACTCACCCAGTACATGACTTACATGTATATCACAGATGTATTAACTCACAGTCACACACTGAGAGGTGATGATGAGACACTACAATGGTTCACTGTATATCGCTGATTGGCTGAACAATAGCTTCTAGCCAATCAGCGCCAAAGGGGTTAATTTAAAATAGCGATCACCGGCCTGCACGCCATCTTTACCTCAGATGTGGTGTGCAGAGCGGTGATCTAAGCCTCTTTCTGAGTACCTGAGAAAAGATGGTGGCCTTTGGTGGCCAGTGCGATCGTCCCTGCGATCTCCTTGCCTTCCTGTGCTGATCTCCAGCTCCAGCTTCGTGCTCTGTGCTCTCTGCTGCCATCTGCCTGCAGTGTGAGGCCTGTGATCACAGCAGCAGCAACACCTCCCCCACCCCTTTCCCATCCCCATCCCTGTTTCAGTACCCCCTCCTCCTCCCTCTCCTCCCTCCAATTGATTTTTTGCACACTTTTTTGCGATTTTTTTCCTGTGCGCGGCGTCCCGCGCAGATCATTCGTGCTCTTCCTGTGTCCGCAGCGCTTTGATCAGTATCGCTGCTGATCAGAGACTGCGCCACAGGACTTTTTCTTTTATTAGCTAGTTAGTGTAGCGGACTTCGCCGTCTGAGCAAAGTCAAATTTTTTTTATTTTTTAGAAAAAATAATAATCATACTTAGTACAGTGTAGTTTCAGGCTCAGCAAAGTACCATAGCCAGCGTCAGTGTTTGACGTCCCCTTTCCCATCCCCCCTCCCTGTTCCAGTACCCCCCTCTCCTCCCTCCAATTGATTTTTTTGAGCACTTTTTTGCGCTTTATTCCTGTGCGCGGCGTCCCGCGCAGACCATTTGTGCTTCTCCTGTGTCCGCAGCGCTTTGATCAGTATCGCTGCTGATCAGAGACTGCGCCATGGGAATTTTTCTTTTTTAGCTAGCTAGTGTAGCGGACTTCGCAGTCTAAGCGACATCCAACTTTTTGTAGAAAAAAAATTAGTAGTTAGTACAGCATAGTTTTAGACATAGCAAAGCAGCGTAGCCGGCGTCACATCGTTAGTGACGACCAATGTTCTTTTAGAGAAAAAAAAATTGTACAGCGTAGTTTTAGTGGTAGCGTGTTAGTACAGCCTGCGTCACAGCGTTAGTGATGACCGATCTTGTTTTAGAAAAAAAAAGTACAGAGTAGTTTTATAGGTAGGGAGGTAGCTTTTTTTTCTTGCATAAAACATGCATTAAGGGAGCGTACGTCACATTGTGATGTCCGTTTTTCTTTTGTAAAAAAAAAAAGAATTAGTTGCGTCGATTAACTTTTTAGCGAGTGCATTAGGGGAGCGTACGCCACATTGTTGGTGACGTCCGTTTTTCTTTTGTAAAAAATAATTTATAGGAAGGGCATTAGTGTAGTGAACGTCTGTTTTTTTATGCAAACTTTTTTTTTAAATCTGGTTTTTCTTTACATTTTTTCTTCTACATTTTACCTCTCTACTTTTTTCTCTGCTTTGTTATAATAAAGAGTACCCTATACACAAGCCCCACACATTACACATGTAAAAGCACCACTTACATACACTTCCCCGGGGTTTGGGAAAAAAAAATAAAAATGGCCCACTCGTCAACAAGGCGCTATTCACCAGAGGAGGCTTAGCCATCCCTGCGTCCGACACGGATACAGCCAGTGAAAAAGATCCTCTATTCTTCCTCCTCCTCATCTGGTGAGGAAGGACCCCCAACAAGGCGCCCTAGGACCAAGGCAACTCCTGCAGCAATCGATCCCGTATGGATTGCACCCCCCGAAAATTTTCAGCCCGTCATTCCGGATTTCAGCAGCAGCTCAGGAATCCAGTCTGACACCACTGGCCTCCCTGAAATTGACTTCTTCAAATTCTTTTTCAGTGAGGAAATAATAAATCTTATGGTGGCCCAGATGAACCTGTATGCCCAGCAATTTTTCACCCAAAATCCCACGTCATCATACACCAGATGGACCCCCGTAAATGCAGCAGAGATGATGACATTTTGGGGAATTGGGCTGAATATGGGCATAATAAAAAAAACAGAGATTTGTCAGTACTGCAATACTGATATTCTCTACAGTACACCAGTATTCCGCATGGCCATGACAAGAACACAATTTGAAGGGATCCAAAGATTTTTGCATTATAGTGATAATGCGCAGTGTCCTCCCCTAGACGATCCTAACTTTGATCGTCTAGATAAAATTCGGCCAGTGGTTGAACACTTCAGCAGAAAATTTGCTGAGGCATATATACCCCAGAGGGACATTGCTATTGATGAATCTCTCATTCATTTCAAAGGGAGGCTAAAATTCTGACAATACCTGTCCATCAAGAGGTGCAGATATGGAATAAAGCTGTACAAACTGTGTGAGAGTACCTCAGGGTACACCCACAGATTTAGCATCTACCAGGGGAAGGACATCCAAATGAATCCCTCTGAATGCCCCCCATCCTGGGGGTGAGTGGGAAAATTGTGTGGGAAATGCTGCATCCACTGCTGTATAAGGGTTATCACCTCTACATTGACAACTTTTATACCAGCATCCCACTCTTCAAGGCCCTCTCTGCCAGAGGTACAGCTGCATGTGGCACCGTGCGAAAAAATCAGCGTGGCCTCCCTAAGTCGCTAATTGGGCAAATGCTGAGAAAAGGGGAAAGCAGAGCCCAATGCAGCGACAACATGCTAGTGGTCAAGTATAAGGACAAAAGGGATGTCCTTATCCAGCACCCTTGTCACTGTTCGTGGGACCACAGCACAAGTCCAAAAGCCAGATTGTATCTTGAATTACAATCGGTACATGGGGAGTGTGGATCTTTCAGATCAGGTCCTCCAACCATACAGTGCCATGCGAAAAGCCAAAGTATGGTACAAAAAATTGTCCGTGAACATTGTACAGATCACACTGTACAATGCTTTTGTGCTGTCCCTATCTGCAGGCAATACAGGCACCATCCCTCAGTTTCAGGAGGAAGTCATCAAAACCCTAATGTTTGTCACTCGGGGAGGTGAGGGCCCCAGTACTTCTAAATCTGATAGTGCCCATATTGTCCCATGTCAACATTTCAGAGGACAGGTTCCCCAAGCAGCGAGGACAGGCCAATCAAAAAAACGGTGCAGAGTATGCTCCAAGAGGGGAAACCGAAAGGACACAACTTACCATTGTGAAACCTGCCCTGAGAAACCTGGCTTTGGCATTAAGGATTGTTTCAAAGCGTACCACATGTCCACAAATTAATAAAATTAGTTTATACCCTTTTGACACAACACATTTATAATCTGACGTACCGAGCACATCCTACACATACCACCACATTATAAATTCATACACTAAAACCAAAAGCATTATAGTTATTAGTATAAAACTATGCCTCTAGATAAATCCATTCAGAGGTGTAGTTTCCAAAATGGGGTCAATTGTGGAGGATTTCCACTGTTAAGGCACATCAGGGGCTCTGCAAACGCAACATGACGTCCGCAGACCATTTCATCTAAGTCTGCAATCCAAAACGTCACTCCTTCCATTCTGAGCCCTGCCGTGAGCACAAAGAGTAATTTTCCCCCACATATGGGGTAACGGCATATGCAGGAGAAAATGTGCAACAAAGTTAGTGGTTTATTTTTTCCCGTTACCTTTGTGAAAATAAAAAAAATGGGGCTAAAAATCGTTTTTGTGGTCAAAATGTGATTTTTTTTTCACGGCTCTACGTTATAAACTTCTATAAGGCACCTGGGGTTCAAAGAGCTCACCACACAGCTACATAAGTTCAATATATGATCTAGTTTCTAAAATGGGGTCATGTGTGGGGTTTTCCAATGTTTAGGCACACCATGGGCTCTGAAAATGCAATATGAGGCCCGCAGACCATTCCATCAAAGTCTGCAATCCAAAACTGCACTCCTTTCATTCTGAGCCCTGCCGTGCGCACAAACAGTGGTTTTCCCCAGCATATTGGATATCGGCATATTCAGGAGAAAATTTGCAACAACTTTAGTGGTTTAATTTTACCCGTTACCTTTGTGAAAATAAAAAAAATGGGGCTAAAAATCATTTTTGCGGAGAAAATGTGATTTTTTTTCACAGCTCTACGTTATAAACTTCTACGAAGCACCTGGGGGTTCAAAGAGCTCACCACACAGCTACATAAGTTCAATAAAGGGTCTAGTTTCCAAAATGGGGTCACATGCGGGTGTTTCCCAATGTTTAGGCATATCAGGGGCTCTGCAAATGCAACATGACGCCTACTGACCATTCCATTAAAGTCTGCAATCCAAAACTGCACTCCTTCCATTCTGAGCCCTGCCGTGCGCAAAAACAGTTGTTTTCCCCCACATATTGGGTATCAGCATATTCAAGAAAAAATGTGCAACAACGCTAGTGGTTTATTTTTACCCGAGGGCCGTTACCTTTGTGAAAATAAAAAAATGGGGCTAAATATCATTTTTGTGGAAAAAATGTGATTTTTTTTCACAGCTCTACGTTATAAACTTCTATGAAGCACCTGGGGGTTCAAAGAGCTCACCACACAGCTAGATAAGTTCATTAAAGGGTCTAGTTTCCAAAATGGGGTCACATGTGGGGTTTTTCCAATGTTTAGGCACATCAGGGGTTCTGCAAATGCAATATGATGCCCGCTGACCATTCGATTAAAGTCTGCAATCCAAAACTACACTCCTTCCATTCTGAGCCCTGCTGTGCGCAAAAACAGTGGTTCTCCCCCACATATTGAGTATCAGCATATTCAGGAGAACATGTGCAACAAAGCTAGTGGTTTATTTTTACCCGTTCCCTTTGTGAAAATAAAAAAAATGGGGCTAAATATCATTTTGTGGAAAAAAGGCGATTTTTTTCTTTCACGGCTCTACATTATAAACTTTGGTGAAGCACCTGGGGGTTCAAAGTGCTTACCACACAGCTACATAAGTTCACTAAAGGGTCTAGTTTCCAAAATGGGGTCACTTGTGGGGGTTTTCCAATGTTTAGGCATATTAGGGGCTCTGCAAATGCAACATGACTCCATTCTGTGCCCTGCAGTGCGCACAAACAGTGGTTTTCCCCCACATATGGGGTATCAGCGTATTCAGAAGAAATTGCTCAACAAGGTTATTGGACCATTTTCTCCTTTTACGTATGTGAAAATAAAATAATCATTGCTAAAAGATCATTTTCGTAGAAAAAATGTGATTTTTTTTTTACGGCTCTACGTTATAAACTTTTGTGAAGCACCTGGGGATTCAAAGTGCTCACCACACAGCTGCATAAGTTCGTTAAAGGGTTTAGTTTCCAAAATGGGGTCACGTGTGGGGCTTTTCCAATGTTTAGGCACATCAGGGGCTCTTCAAATGCAACATGGCGTCCATTCTTAATTCTAGCCAATTTTGCGTTCAAAAAGTCAAAAGGCGCTCCATCCCTTCCGAGCCCTGCTGTGCGCCCAAACTGTGGTTTTCCCCCACATATGGGGTATTGGCATATTCAGGAGAAATTGCTCACAAACTTTAGTTTATCATTTTCTCCTTTTACCCCTGTGAAAATAAACAAATTGCTGCCAAATTATCATTTTTGTGACTAAAAAGTTAAATGTTCATTTCTTCCTTCCACATTTCTTCAGCTCCTGTGAAGCATCCGAAGGGTTAATAAACTTCTTGAATGTGGTTTTGAGCAGGGGTGTCAAACTGCATTCCTCGAGGGCCACAAACCATGTGTGTTTTCAAGATTTCCTTAGCATTGCACAAGGTGCTGCAATCATTATGTGTGTAGGTGCTTAAATCACCTGTGCAGTACAAGGAAATCCTGTAAACATGACCTGTTTGCAGCCCTCGAGGAATGCAGTTTGACACCCCTGGTTTTGAGTACTTTGAGGGGTGCAGTTTTTGGAATGGTGTCACTTTTTGGTATTTTCTGTTATATAGACCCCTCAAAGTAACTTCAAGTGTGAGGTGGTCACTAAAAAAAATGGTTTCCTAAATTTTATTGAAAAAATGAAAAATTGCAAGTCATCTTTTAACCCTTATAACTTCCTGACCAAAAATATTTTGGTTGCAAAATTGTGCTGATCTATAGTACACATGTGGGAAATGTTATTTACGAACTAATTTTTGTGACATATCTCTCTTATTTAAGGGCATAAAAATTCAAATTTCAAAAATTGCTACATTTTCAAAATTTTTGCCAAATTTCCATTTTTTCACAAATAATTGCAAGTCAAATCAAATAAATTTTACCACTATCATAAAGTACAATATGTCACGAGAAAACATTCTCAGAATCACCAGGATCTGTTGAAGCGTTTCAGAGTTATGACCTCATAAATTGACAGTGGCGAGAATTGAAAAAAATGGCCTGGTCATGAAGTTGAAAACAGGCTTCGGGGTGAAGGGGTTAATCCTTCCTTTAATAAATTATACAACTTATTATTGTGCAGAAGAAAATCCCATTTGTTAAAGAGAGTGATGTAATATTTTGCATGAATCAGAGCAGTGGGCCACCAGAGTCAATGTTACTGGTGGGCCTTTGGTACCACAATCTAACATTGGTGGCAGACACAGAATTAGTAATAAATTATTGAGAACTTATTTGTACAAAATAGTAGCAACTTGTTGCTATTTTGTACAAACAAGCTCTCAACAATTTTCCTGCCACAGCAATCAGAAGATAAGAAGCAATTTCCGAACAATTTGCCTGTCACTGCAGTCAGAAGATAAGCAATGTTTCCTTTTGTGGCAATATTAACCCCTTTTTGCCACTGGACGTACCACTCCATCCATGTGGGGTGGGCCTTAATTCCCACGGACAGAATAGTACGTCCAGCGCGATCTGCCACGCTCATGGGGGAGCACGGCCGGTCGCGGCCGGGTGTCAGCTGCCTATCGCAGCTGACATCCGGCGCTATGTGCCAGGAGTGGTCATGGACCACCCCCAGCACATTAACCCCCGGCACACTGCGATCAAACATTATCGCGGTGTGCCGGCAGTATAGGAAAGCGTCGCGCAGGGAGGGGGCTCCCTGCGTGCTTCTCCTTACCTCCCTCCCTGTAGCAGGCCCGGACCCAAGATGGCCGCGGCATCTGGGTCCTGCAGGGAGGGAGGTGGCTTACCAAGTGCCTGCTCAGAGCAGGATCTTGGTAAGCCTGCACTGCTCTAAGACAGATCGGTGATCTGACAGAGTGCTGTGCAAACTGTCAGATCAATGATCTGTGATGTCCCCCCCTGGGACAAAGTAAAAAAGTTAAAAAAAATTTTTGAAAAAATATATATATATTATTCCCATAAATACATTTCTTTATCTAAATAAAAAATAAAAAAACAATAAAAGTACAAATATTTAGTATCGTCGTATCCGTAACGACTGGACCTATAAAACTGTCCCACTAGTTAACCCCTTCAGTAAACACCGTAAGGAAAAAAAAACGAGGCAAAAAACAACGCTTTATTATCATACCGCCGAACAAAAAGTGGAATAACACGCGATCAAAAAAATGAATATAAATAACCATGGTACCGCTGAAAACGTCATCTTGTCCCGCAAAAAACAAGCTGCCATACAGCATCATCAGCAAAAAAATAAAAAAGTTATAGTCCTCAGAATAAAGCGATGCAAAAATAATTATTTTTTCTATAAAATAGTTTTTATCGTATAAAAGCGCCAAAACATAAAAAAAGATATAAATGAGGTATCACTGTAATCGTACTGACCTGAAGAATAAAACTGCTTTATCAATTTTACCAAACGAGGAACGGTATAAACGCCTCCCCCAAAAGAAATTCATGAATAGCTGGTTTTTGGTCATTCTGCCTCACAAAATTGGAATAAAAAGCAATCAAAAAATGTCACATGCCCAAAAATGTTACCAATAAAAACATCAACTTGTCCCGCAAAAAACAAGACCTCACATGACTCTGTGGACCAAAATATGGAAAAATTATAGCTCTCAAAATGTGGTAATGCAAAAAATATTTTTTGCAATAAAAAGCGTCTTTCAGTGTGTGACGGCTGCCAATCATAAAAATCCACTAAAAAACCCGCTATAAATGTAAATCAAACCCCCCTTCAACACCCCCTTAGTTAGGGAAAAATTAAAAAATTAAAAAAATGTATTTATTTCCATTTTCCCATTAGGGTTAGGGTTAGGGCTATGGTTAGGGTTAGAGCTAGAGTTAAGGTTAGGGTTAGGGTTAGAGCTAGGTTAGGGTTAGGGTTAGGGCTAGGGTTAGGGTTAGGGCTAGGGCTATGGCTAGGGTTAGGGTTAGGACTAGGGCTAGGGTTAGGGCTAGGTTTAGGGCTAGGGTTAGGGCTAAGGTCAGTGTTAGGGCTAGGGCTAGGGATAGGGTTGGGGCTAGGGTTAAGGCTACAGTTAGGGTTGAGGCTAAAGTTAGGGTTTGGATTACATTTATGGTTGGGAATAGGGTTGGGATTAGGATAGAGGTGTGGTTAGGGTTACTGTTGGGATTAGGGTTAGGGGTGTGTTTGGATTAGGGTTTCAGTTATAATTGGGGGGTTTCCACTGTTTAGGCACATCAGGGGCTCTCCAAACGCGACATGGCGTCCGATCTCAATTCCAGCCAATTCTGCGTTGAAAAAGTAAAACAGTGCTCCTTCTCTTCCGAGCTCTCCCGTGTGCCAAAACAGGAGTTTACCCCAACATATAGGGTATCAGCATACTCAAATTGGACAACAATTTTTGGGGTCCAATTTCTCCTATTAACCTTGGTATAATACAAAACTGGGGGCTAAAAATAATTTTTGTGGGAAAAAAACGATTTTTTATTTTCACGGCTCTGCATTATAAACTGTAGTGAAAAACTTGGGGGCTCAAAGTTCTCACAACACATCTAGATAAGTTCCTTGGGGGGTTTAATTTCCAATATGGGGTCACTTGTGGGGGGTTTCTACTGTTTAGGTACACTAGGGGCTTTGCAAACGCAATGTGACGCCTGCAGACCATTCCATCTAAGTCTGCATTCCAAATGGCGCTCCTTCCCTTCCGAGCCCTCCCATGCGCCCAAACGGTGGTTACCCCCACATATGGGGTATCATCGCACTCAGGA
The DNA here is from genome assembly GCF_032444005.1 of Ranitomeya imitator. Classification (NCBI taxonomy): domain Eukaryota; kingdom Metazoa; phylum Chordata; class Amphibia; order Anura; family Dendrobatidae; genus Ranitomeya; species Ranitomeya imitator. The sequence goes on from NC_091282.1 coordinate 137,660,516, forward strand.
CAAATTGGACAACAGCTTTTGGGGTCCAATTTCTACTGTTACCCTCGGAAAAATACAAAACTGGGGGGATAAAAAATAGTTTTTGTGGGAGAAAATTTTTGTTTAATTTTTACGGCTCTGCATTATAAACTTCTGTGAAGCCCTTAGTGGGTCAAAGTGCTCACCACACATCTAGATAAGTTCCGTAGGGGGTCTTCTTTCCAAAATGGTGTCACTTGTGGGGGGTTTCAATGTTTAGGCACATCAGTGGCTCTCCAAACGCAACATGGCGTCCCATCTCAATTCCAGTCAATTTTGCATTGAAAAGTCAAATGGCGCTCCTTCGCTTCCAAGCTCTGTCATGCGCCCAAACAGTGGTTTACCTCCACATATGGGGTATCGGCGTACTCAGGACAAATTGTACAACAACTTTTGGGGTCCATTTTCTCCTGTTACCCTTGGTAAAATAAAACAAATTGGAGCTGAAGTAAATTTTTTTTTTTTGTGAACAAAAGTTAAATGTTCATTTTTATTTAAACATTCCAAAATTTCCTGTGAAACACCTGAAGGGTTAATAAAGTTCTTGAATGTGGTTTTTAGAATGATGTCACACTTGGGTATTTCCTATCATATAGACCCCTCAAAATGACTTCAAATGTGATGTGGTCCTTAAAATAAAATGGTGTTGGAAAAATGAGAAATTGCTGGCCAACTTTTAACCCTTATAACTCCCTAACAAAAAAAATGTTGGTTCCAAAATTGTGCTGATGTAAAGTAGACATGTGGGAAATGTTTCTTATTAAGTATTTTGTGTGACATATCTCTGTGATTTAATTGCAAAATTTTTGCCAAATTTCCGTTTTTTTCACAAATAAACGCAGGTAATATCAAAGAAATGTTACCACTATCATGAATTACAATATGTCACGAGAAAATAGTGTCAGAATCACCGGGATCCGTTGAAGCGTTCCAGATTTATAACCTCATAAAGGGACAGTGGTCAGAATTGTAAAAATTGGCCCAGTCCATAACGTGCAAACCACCCTTGGGGGTAAAGGGGTTAATCATTAAAAATTAAAAGAAATTCATACTAGGGTCTTCAATGTATTTTGTCAGATTTTATGCCATCACATAATCTCCAAGTCCTACACTTGTTACTTTTACATACTGGAGCAACCAGCTGGTGCCTACTGACATCAAATTAGAATTTTTTTTGAATTAGAGTATTTCTATACATTAATGTGAAGTAAAGCAAACCAATACATATTTTAAAAACCATGTGTTACTGATGAAAACCCATTGCTTTTTATATTGTGGCTAGCAAGTGGAGCTGCAGTTCTATAAAGCAATGCCACCTGAAAACTTGAAGTCTGCATGAAAGTGTATTAAAGAGCAGCTGGTGTTTGCTATATCTCTATATATCTGGCTGCGGAATCACCTATAAATCACTTTGTTGTGTAGGAAGGAGTCATAGAAATGCTTGCATGTGCTAAGTAGCCAGTAAAAGTTTCCTCTTAACATTTTAATTAGTCAGCCTAATCTAGCAAGGATTTTCTGGCACCTGTGGTTCTCCTTTTTTACTATTGATAGGAAACATTTAAAGCTTGCTGGCATATTCTTTTGTTTTTCTTCCAAGATTCATGAAAAATATAATTAAAACGTATCTGTTGTTTCAAGTTTAGAATAAGGTGTTATGTGCATAAGTAATAACACACATTTAAGCCATAATATGACGTATTTCTGTAGAATCCTTAATCAGTTTACCCCCTGAGAGGCTGTATCTTTAGTTTTCATCTGCTTCTGAGAAAGTAATGGAGACTAGCTGCTACAATGCATTCCATACACATCAAACACAAATGAAGGATTGTCTCTTATTACATATTCAGATGTAGCGTAATGGAGGATATTGTGTATCAGTACTAAGAAGTGTGCCTGTGAATCCAGGTCTAGTCTTATTGAAAGCAGCAACATGAGTTGGCATGTGTAGATGCTTCCATCTTTGAACAATCAAAGATGTGGTCCAAATGGTAAAATGCATAAGCTGGCACAGCATACTTTTTTTTTCTAATGGTAGCCTAAGACTAACAACTAGAGATGTGCGAATATTTCAATATTTGATTCGGATCACGAATGCCAAATTTGCAGTATTCACCTATTTAATTACTGAATATAGCTGACCTCCATTTGAGTCAATGGGAGGCAGAAACAAACAAATACACAGCACAATCGCCAGTGTTTCCCACGCTGTCTGACAGCGTGTAAAACACTGGCATGGGGTTCTGATCGGCGGTAACATTACCGCCGGTAGATGGATATCGCTATCAGAGCGAACCCACGGCAAAAAGCTTACTGCAGGTCAGCAGGCACCAGCTGATGAGAGACTACTCTTCCCATCTGCTGTCACAGATAACAGTAATAGCAGGTGCTGCTGATGGGGGAAGTAGTTTCTCGGCAGTGGCGCCTGTGCTCAAACTTAAAAAAACATGTAAAAAAATTAAATACATTTTTAAATAAAATAAGAAGCACATTATACTCACCTAACACCAAATCTCCGATGCCCTTGTCTACTAAAATATGTAAAATAAAACAACAGCATATACTCACCTTAAGACTCAATCCCTGATGCCCATGTCTCCTATAAATATAAAAAATAATAAACCACCATATACTCTCTTGTCCACCATAGGGCATGTAATCACGAATGTCCCATGGCGATCTCGCATGTAAAACAGTCACATGGGGATATGTGACTGCTCTAACCGCCATTGGGGATACACTGACAGGGGCTTCATCGCTCCAAAAGTGTATATTGTTGAGCTGCTGTGAAAGAGGCCACATGAGTTGATCGGCTGATGAATTGCAATGAACTTTCACACTACAGATCAGTGCTATACACTTCAGGAGCTAATACTTCCTGTGTGAGTGTGTAGCCAGCTGTCCTTGATAGCAGTCACATGAGTGACTGCTCTCAAAGTCATGAAGATCATCATGGGACATTATGGATTATTTTCTTGGTGGACAGGAGAGGAATATTTTGGTTTATTATTTTTTTTTTGTTACAGGAGACATTGGCTTCAGTGGATTAGGCATTCAGAGAACATGATTTAATTTAGGTTTGTTAAAGGACAGTGTCATTATTTCAATTAAAGGACTATATTCTGGGTGTGTGTGCTTTTTTTGTAATATCACTATGGGCTTAGTTATCGGGGTGTCTTATAGATGACTCTCCATTACTAACTTGTGAGCTTGATGTCACCTGACAATACAAAGATGTGTGTGTTTGTTTACCAGCTTAGTAATGAGGATGTTTGGCTGACACCTTTTTGTTACTAAACTTAGGGCTTGGTGTCAATGACAGCTGCTGACACCATGCCCTAACCCCATTACCCTTATGCAACTGTATCAGAATGAAAAAGAAGGTGTTGAACCAAGAAAACGAAACCAAAAGCTCTTTTTAAAAAATATCTTTATTTAGATCAAAAAAATCTTTCATTGCTGTACAAAAACGTATGCAAAAACTCTCTAAAAAACGTGGCAAAATGTGCATTTTTGCCACAGTGTTTTTGCTGTCAAGAGATGCAGAACCCTTGTAGAAATTTCTGCAAGCAAATACTCAACGTGTGCACATACCCTAATGCTGGAATCACACTAGCGATTTCAAAATTGGTCCGCTTTTGTTTCTTCAAAGTTGGACAAGTGGAATGCAAGTGTCATGCGTTTGTCATTCAAGTACAATCCGATTGTTAACATCTAGCAATTACATCCTAAAGCAGTGCAATTACTATCTAATTGTAATGTGACTTTAACATGAGCGTTTACATAGAGCAAGTCTTTATGTCATTTATACTTCATTTTCAAAAGAAAATATTCTTCAAAACTCATATATACAGTATAGATAGATACAGAGGGTAAAGAAAGTATTCAGACCCCTTTAAATTTTTCACTTTTTGTTTCATTGCAGCCATTTGGCAAATTCAAAAAAGTTCATTTTTCACATAAATATACACTTTGCACCCCATCTTGACTGAAAAAAAAACAGAAATGTAGAAATGTATGCAAATTTAATAAAAAGGAAAAACTGAAATATCACATGATCACTCATAAGTATTCAGACCCTTTGTTTAGACACTCATATTTAAGTCACATGATGTCCATTTCCTTTTGATCCTCATTGAGATGGTTCTACTCCTTCATTGGAGGCCAGCTGTGTTTAACTAAACTGACAGGACTTGATTTGGAAAGGCACACACCTGTCTATATAATGCCTCACATCTCACAGTGCATGACAGACCAAATGAGAATCATGAGGTCAAAGGAACTGGCCAAGGAGCACAGAAACAGAATTGTGGCAAGGCACAGATCTGGACAAGGTTACAAAAGAATTTCTGCAGTACTCAAGGTTCCTATGACTACAGTGGCCTCCATAATCCTTAAATGGAAGTAGTTTGGGACCACCAGAAGTCTTCCTAAACCTGGCCGTCCAGCCAAACTGAGCAAGCGTGGGAGAAGAGCCTTGGTGAGAGAGGTAAAGAAGAACTCCAAGATCACTCTGGCTGAGCTCCAGAGATGCAGTAGGGAGATGGGAGAAAGTTCCACAAAGTTAACTATCACTGCAGTCGTCCACCAGTCAGGCCTTTATGGTAGAGTGGCCCAACGGAAGCCTCTCCTCAGTGCAAGACATATGAAAGCCTGCATAGAGTTTGCTAAGAAACACATGAAGGACTCCCAGACTATGAGAAATAATAGTTTGCTGCTCCTGCTGCAAACTGTTAGTTTTCCTCCCCATCACCTTTTTCTTCTCTACGTTTAGGGGTCTGGAAGGTTTCACTTATTTTGTTTGTTTTTTTTATTCTTTTTATCCCTGTCTATCCATTATGTTCTCGTATCTTCCTGCACTCTTTCCTCTACCTTTGTTGGATTAATGTTGCAGCCTCCCCTCTAGTTCCTCAGGAAGTTTGAGAAACCCCTTCTACAGCCTTTTAAAGAGGTGAATTTAGCTTCTCTATTTGGTAGTTTTTACCTCCTCTGTTACTCATGTGAGTATGCTAACATGATCATAACACAAGCTCTAAAGGAAAGTCTATGAAAGCCTGAACAAGGCTCTCATAGATTTGTATTGAGTTGTGACCTCTGGCTCTCTCCATGAAACACTGGAGTGATCCAGCAGGTCACAAACTGCCGGAGAACGACAGAAGCAGCAGTGATAAAAGTTGAAGATTGTGGCAGGTGAATATAAGAGTAGAGTCAGGGACCTTAGATTAAAAGCACCACTCCAGCAGTAAAATAAATAAAACACGCTGGAGTAGTGCTTCAAATGCATGCATTGTAGTCTATCTATGATGAATAACAGTATTTGGGATCAATTACAGCCTCAATTGAACTTGTATGTCAGTAGATTTTCTTGGCTTATGCAGTAAGCAGAGACAAAAAAAAAAAATGTGAACAGAAGCCAATAAACACGTTGGCCCCGATTAACCAGTGCCTTTTGTTTTGCATAGTTTTGTGTGTTTAGCACTTTTTTTTCACGTAATTCATCATTCTATTTCCAATATTTTTAAAGTCTACTTTAAATATGCTCACCTGTTTCTTATTTATTCATGTCTGCTCTTTTAGCAATTCCAGATATTTTCGGCTGATTAAATTGCAACTTTTTAAAAAGTCACAAAATTTGGTGCCATTTCATTCCAGTCTTCCACTGGTGCATTTTTGAGCACGTCAAATATTGAGCAATGTTTACGACCTTTGGTGGCAAATTGAAACTTTTGGTTCTAAAAGTGACAAAAACAGTTCAAAACAAGGGGAAAAAAAATCCTATTATTGATTTAATGCAAAATTCATGATTCACGGGCACCATTTTACATACATTTAGCACCAAAAATATATACTATTACAAGACTAAAAAGGAAAGTGACTTAACAAAAACAGCAAATGATGATTCATGGCCTCTATGCTTACCAGACAGCATAGAATCTCACCGATAAGATCAGAAAAACAATTAGTGTTATATATCAGCTAATTTAGATAAATTTCTTCCATGACGTAGATTTGTACTGCTCTTTGATGTCATATATGGCCCCTTCTGTTCTTAGAATCAGGTTATGTGACAACGTAATAGTCTAAAACAAGGTCAAGTTAGAAGAGTTTCAAAAGCAGCATACAGGATATTCTTCTATTCCCCCAGACTAACAAGAGCGTGTCCACACGCATATAGAACCCATCTCCACAGGATATTCTTCAAACATGTCTTAGGATGATAAGCTTTGTACTTAACCTACAGGTGCTAACCAAATGAAAATAATGAAATACTTCCTCTCAGGGAAGTCATGCAGACTTAGAAAAGAGTTTCTTTGATGTGATTGAAATTTGTTCAGGCCCCGTATCAGTTTATAGTAAATTCAGTAAAGCAGGAACATACAGTATGCCTAAAATGATAGCCTCATGCCTGCTAATCAATAAAGGACATAGGACGATTTGAGATAAGTGAGGCACAGTCAGGAGTCTAGACACAAACTGTCTTATCACAAAGAGCATTCATTGACACAGATTGCACATTAAGTTCCAACAGGAAAAAAGCTGACAATTACCTCATTGCACTAATGGAAATATATAAAGAATTCTTAAATAAAATGATTGAACCGCTTGTATTTTTTGAGAAGTTAGGAGACTGGCGTCTTTAAAATGAAAATGTAATTTACAGCAGGCTCAGAGCTAGTGTAGATTGGAATAGCAATCAGAGTATTCTGATATAATTCTATTCTGCTATATAGAGTGGCAGTAAGTGTAGTGATTAGCATTGCAATGCAATATACACATGTAGCAATGTAGCATGTCCATACACAGCCAGCGAATCCACTGGCAGATGGCTCATGAATAATATATATATGAAAATCCAAATTTACCTGGAATGACCTTATACACTGGCCACATTTTACTTCAGGGGATAGTACATTTTTAAAGAATGCATTACTGTTTTTGTTCCATTTTATATACTGTAGCGGAGATTATAAGCTTCTACAGTCATGAGATCAAGCAAGTTCGATAAGTAATACAACGTTTGTGGAATATTATTTTTCATAACTGTTTCAAATATATTGTTTCTGAAAAATAAGTATACAAACACATACACTTTGCATCTTTTCATAAATTTGTATTTTTAAGTTGCATTGTTTCAGATTTTTTTGTTATTATTTTTCAAACAAGCAACTTTAACATTCAAGTTGGCCCACAATTTCGCTAAAAAGTACTACTTTTTCACACATTCATATCCCACAACCCCAAACAATTATTCAAAATTTTTACTCCTTCTTCTGCCCACTGTTGCCCCTTCCCCTCATATCTGTAGAAGACATTGCTGCACATTTAAAACACAAGATTGACCAAACCAGGCAAGACTAATCAGTCACTACAACCCATCCAAAAAACGAATCAATGACCTTCCCAAATAAACTTCCTCCCCACCATCACTCAAGGAGAATTTATTCATCTTCTCCAAATCCACACCTTCTCCTCACCTCACCACCATGCTTAAACCAATCCTAACCCATATCTCAGCCTATTATTAACCTCTGCTTTCAAACATGACACTTTCACAGCTATCTTGAGGAAGCCATTCCTTGACCCTACCTCTACATCCAGCTATTGCCCCATATTGCTGCTCCCGTTTGCCTCCAAATGTCATGAACAACATGTCCACACTGAACTTTCCTCTCACCTCTTATCTAACTATGCTCATCAACAACCCACAATCTGGCTTCTGTCTTCACCACTCCAATCAAACTATCCTAATCAAATTACTGATGTTGTACTTTCAACCCAAACTAACAGACTATTCTCTACACTTGTCATGAATATGCATGCCTACACAGCTCTGCTACATCTCCTTGACTTTGTATTTGCAGGCTCCAGCCCTATCCCCACTTGCAGCTTTCCCTCCTTCACAGCTGCATGTGTATGCGTTAGTCTACTTCTCCATCTCCCCTGCTGTACAGCTGTAATGTGAAACCAGTGTGCTAGCAGCCCTCACTTTTTAGTTTTATGGCTCAGAACTGGTTGAAAGAAGCCTGCAGCTTCAAGGCCATCTCTTTGTCTAGTACAGTGTTCATTTTAAGACCAAATATAATGACATTGATTAAGTGAGATAGGGGGAATCTTACATTTTTGGAATGTGCATCAGTAGAGCCACGACACAGTGATTTTTCCAGGTTACAGAACCAGCAGAATCTGAGAAATGGATTTCTACTTAACCGGGTCACACAGCTACCCCATGTTTAGACTTAAATGTAAGCTAATCTTGTGAGAAGACATGTAATCCTTTTGTAGACCCTCTATGAGCTTTCCCTCAAGAGCTATGTTTAATAGAATGTTTTTCATAACTTTCCAAGGCGACGTATCCAGCCCCTCAGGGATGTCACAACCAGAGGGTATAAAATATTGAACCTCATTTTTAGGAGGGGCTTTTGCCCATGAAGTCAGCTAACAGGAGCTCTGCAATCTGCTCTGATGCATTGTAATGTGTCGCCCTTCTCCCACCACATGGCTTGCCATTGCCTGAGATGACTGTAAGCGTTTTTTCACCTTTAGTCCCTTTTATTTTGTAATTGTCTGTACTTACTGTATTTGTTGCATTTTGTGACAATCTTTTTAAACTTTTTTAAACACTGTCTATTTCTTTTTGAAGTAAAAATTATAATATTTACTAGTTTTGTTTTCCTTTCTCTAAAACGTACCCCAAACGTCCTCTGAAGTAAATTACGCTACTGGTTGGGTTGGCTCCTGACCCTCTATTAATCATAGTAATAGGAGCTGGCGGCAGCGAAATGTCGTGAGCTTTGGGGAAACTGGCAGCAACGGACAGATAATTATATTTCCTGCCTGAGCAGGAGTAGTTATAACGCCCTCACTGCAGTGTGCTCAATAGCCAGTAAATAGCAAGGCAGCCTTTCTGGAGACTACTTACCCTAGGTGCAGACTTTACTGAGGGTAAGGGGGGCGCCAGAAAGCGGAACTGGGAAGTGTGATAGAAATAAATCCCTGGTTAAGAACTGGGGGAAACCCCCAGTTCATGACAACACTCATACTGCTAGACCTGTTTTCTGCCTTCAACACAGTCAACCACTCCCTCCTACTACAGATTCTCTTTTTGTGTCAAAAACCTTGCCCCCTCCTGGATCTCCTTATACCTTCATAACAGCATATTTGGCATATTTTATTCCTATACTACTTCCTCTACTGGGTTTCCTCAAGGCTCTTTCTTGGGACCCATATTCTCCATTTATAACTTTTGTCTGTGACAAGTAAGCTGAAGATGAAATAAACTCTTAAAGGCCTAAGGTTAAAGGTGACACATTTCCATTGTATTTTAGGCACACAAAAAATACATTCTTATCTTAAATTATTTAAAAATTATAAAAAGGAAAATGTGCAGCTGTAAAAGTTTGGGCACCCTGCATGGTTAGCACCTAGTACTAGAGATGAGCGAACCTTTCTAGGTTTCATTCAGTTCTATTCCCCGAACATGTAGATGCACAGTAGAGCCTATTACAATGGCACAAAAGCGGTCTGCCATAGGCCATGCACAAAGTATCAGTGTCTGGCCCAGCATTTACAGCTTGGAATTGAAATTTCAATGAGGACCTGGTAGTTAAGGGAGCAATGTAAGCCTTCTTAGCTCAGAGTCTGATACCTCATGCAACCTCCAATTTTCTTTTTTAATTCCAGCCACACTCAGATGGCACAAACATCAGTTTCATACAGTATTATTGGTAGAAAAATGTAAGGAAAGTAACACAGGTGGATGACTGAAATTAAGTGCAGGCCTGTCTGTCTGGGAGCCCTACTTACTTGAGCATCCCACCTTATGGAGTCCCAACTTGGAGTCTCTACATTTCCAAAAATTATTGTCACACACTACTAAAATGGCATCAATTTCCCCAGAGTAGAAACAGTATAATAGGCCTCTGACACACCTTCTACTACAAGCAACCCACCAGATGGAGACACAACATGGGGTGTTCACATTTCAAAAAACAGTTTTCACATAACACTAAAGTGGCATCTATTTCAGCAGGGTAGAAATAGTATTATACACACCTTCCACTACAGACAACCAAACAAGATGGAAACCCAACTTGGAGTCTCCACAATTCATAAACTAATTGTCACACAAAACTGGCATTGATTTTGACAGAGCAGGAACATTTTAACATGCCTCTGACACACCTTCTACTACTGGCACCCCACCATATGGAAACCCAACATGGAGTCTCCACATATCAAAAAGTTCTTGTCACACACCACTAAAATGGCATCAATTTCCACAGAGTAGCAGTATTATAATAGGCCTCTGGCACACCTTTCACCACAAGAAAACCACAAGATGGAGACGCAATTTGGAGTGTCCACATTTCAAAAAATTGTTTATAACATCAGCAGCAGTAGCCACAGCAGGCACAGAAGACACCACAAAGGCGGCACATATTGCAATAATGCGAGATCCATGCATGAGACTAAAAACTACACCATTACCTTGCGTGCCCAGTCTGCGACTGGGGTGCAAAAGTCATTGGAGATCCATGACTTGTTCATCTTTATGAAAGTTAGGCAGTCTACACTTTTAGGGGACAGCTGGCTGCACTTATCTCTCAGGACACCACCAGCTGCACTGAAGACATGTTCTGAGAGAACGCTGTCTGCTTGGAATGACAAAACCTCCAAGGCATGAAAGGCAAACTCAGGCCACTCTTCCATTTTTGAAGATCAAAATGCAAAAGGGTCCAAACCCCCCTGATAGCATTGATATTGAGCTCCAGATACTCCTTTAACCATCCTCTCCAGTCCTTCAAAACGTGTCAGGATTGTACTCTGTTCTGCTGGTGCACGGGCTGATCTAAGAAATGTGTGAAATGACTCGCAGATATTGCTTATGTCACTTACACTGTTGCTGCTGCTAAAGATTTTGCGATGATGCCATGACATTGCCTAAGAATGTGGGCATCATGTTGAAGATAATGCCCTCTTGTGTTGGGCGCTTCCATGAGAGCCAAGTCCATAGTGTGTTGGTGATGGGTAACACTGAAGGTTTCTTCCTCCATGCCCTCCCACCAACCATGGACAACAGGGATATTTTCATTATCCTTTTCATCTCCTGACTGTGGCGTGTCCACCAATTCATCCTCCACTATTTGTACCACGGCTCCTGCACATTTACTAAGTTTGTCTGGTACCATGAGTTATCCTCGATCTCTGTAAGCCACCCTCTCATGGCACCCACCTGTGTGACTACAGTCCGGAAATTTGATATATTGTTATCCATTCCGCATCCTCTTCTGCTTCCACCTCTTCCTCTGGGACCACCACCTCCTCACGCAGACTAGCCATTTCAAAACTGTGCAGAAGGGTACATAAATTCTTTATTTGTGCCCACTTCACAAGTGTGATTTGCACCATGTCCGCACTGTATTGGCCTAGGTTATGCAAAAGGGCATACTACACTGTGTGGGAACATCGCAATTCAAATGCTTAAATGATAGGCTGAAAGACCTCTGTTGTGATGCAGGTCTATAAGCTAAGGGGTGCGATCAGTGGAAGTGAGTACACAGCCACCGTGCTTTGTGCAGCAGAGCATCCAGGCCAGAATAGTGAAGGAGAAATTTCTATACCACCAAATTGAGGATGTGAGCCATCAAAGGAATGTACACGAGGTTGCCAAGGCGTAGGGCCACCAGGTTTGCACTGTTATCGCACACAGCCATCCCTGGCTCCAGTTTCAGTGCAGACGGCTAGTGCTCTAACTCTGCCTGTTTAGCTATCCACAATACTTGAGCTGTGTGACGTTTATCACTATGGCATATTCATTTCAACATTGCCTGATTGTAGTGAGCCATTGCTGCGCAGTACAGAGTTGTGGGGGATTCTAGATGCACTGATGGAATGCGTGCCAAATTATCAGAGAGGTTGAGGGCAAAGGGGGAGGCACTAGAAGAGATGGAGGAGCCAAAAGGAGTGGAGGAAGTGTTAAATAAAGAGGTTTGTCCCACATGCCTTGGGGATTCAAAGACATGTGGAGCAGCCCCTTGATTGTCTGCCCCCATAGCCATCAGAGTCACCAAGTGCCCAGTCAGTGAGATGTAATGCCCCTGCCTGTGTTTGTTCGTCCAGGTGTCAGTAGTGAAATGCACTGTGGTAGACATAGTTTTTTTCAGGGAATGGGTGATGTTGTCTGCGACACGCTGGTATAGCACAGGCACAGCTTTCTTAGAGAAGTAATGGCGAATGGGCAACTTCTACTGGGAGACTGCTTTGGCCATCAACTTTCGGAAACCATTTGTATCCACCAGGTAAAAAGGTAGAATTTCTGTGGCAAACAGATTGGAGACGGTGGAGTTCAAACTCTTAGCTTTGCCATTTGTAAAAGGAAACATTCTTTTATGTGACCACTAGTGTTGAGCATTCCGATACCGCAAGTATCGGGTATCGGCCGATATTTGCGGTATCGGAATTCCGATACTGAATTCCGATACTTCCCGCGTATCGGATACCGGAATCGGAAGTTCCCAGAATTCAAATTGAACGCAGCAGCCAATGAGGAATGAATGAAAGTGTGGGCACATCCTGTTTAGCATGGTGGGCATGTAAGTACTGGCAAGGCTGGGATTGGCTGCTGAAATGATGTCACTCTGCACTATAAAAAAGCGCTGCTGCCATTTTGCGCTCACTCTGCTGTGATTTCAGTTAGGGACAGGACGCTGTGTTCTAACTGAGGGCCAGTTGAGCTTGCTAATTGCTTTATTTTCCTTTCCAAAGGCTAATTTAGCAAAACGCTGTGTGTTCTTCACTGTTCACCTTGCTCTTGCCTTGCAGCGCTGTTTTAACAGCGTTCTGCAAGGTCTCTGTGTGTGTGTGTGTGTGCAGCTCACTCTGTAGTCTGTGTGCAGCCATATACCCGGTTGTATTCAGCTCAGGGGGGGTTCACACTGCCTCACACAGTTGTTCTTTTTTGCTCTTAGTGCAGCCTGCTGCACATTTTTTCTCAAATTTCCTATTAGTGTTTTTCCACTCGTATCCAGCTAAATTGTGGAAAAACACTATATAGGATAACCTAGAGGGGGGTTTTTGGGCCTTGCAGCGCCGTTTACGGCTGTCTGCACGGTCTCCGTGTGAGCCCAGCTCGCCCTGCAGTCTGTGTGCAGCCATAGCCGGTTGGATTCAGCTCAGGGTTCGTTACTGGCTCATACCTTGAGAAAAATTTTCCTTTTTTTCAAATAGTGCAGCCTGTTTAAAATTTGAAAAAAAAAATTCCTATTAGTGTCTTTCCACTCGTATCCAGCTAAATAGTGGAAAAACACTATATAGGATAACCTAGAGGAGGGTTTTTTGGCCTTGCAGCGCCGTTTACGGCTGTCTGCACGGTCTCCGTGTGAGCCCAGCTCGCCCTGTAGTCTGTGTGCAGCCATAGCCGGTTGGATTCAGCTCAGGGTTCGTTACTGGCTCATACCTTGCGAAAAATTTTCCTTTTTTTGAAATAGTGCAGCCTGTTTAAAATTTGAAAAAAAAAAAATTCCTATTAGTGTCTTTCCACCAGTCTCCAGCTCAATTGTGGAAAAACACTACATAGGATAACCTAGAGGGTTTTTTTGGGGCCTTGCAGCGCCGTTTACGGCTGTCTGCACGGTCTCTGTGTGAGCGCAGCTCGCCCTGTAGTCTGTGTGCAGCCATAGCCGGTTGGATTCAGCTCAGGGTTCGTTACTGGCTCATACCTTGCGAAAAATTTTCCTTTTTTTGAAATAGTGCAGCCTGTTTAAAATTTGAAAAAAAAAAAATTCCTATTAGTGTCTTTCCACTTGTATCCAGCTAAATAGTGGAAAACACTATATAGGATAACCTAGAGGAGGGTTTTTTGGCCTTGCAGCGCCGTTTACGGCTGTCTGCACGGTCTCCGTGTGATTTAAACTAGCTCTGTAGCCCGATCTGCACCAAAAAAAAAGTTAAGTTCACCAAACACAACTTAACACTTGTGTAGGCCACATTTGAAAAATAATAAAGTTTAGTCCACAATTTACAACATTAGTGTTTCTTACACCTGTTAGGAGGAGCATTACAGGAATAAGCACACTAAGGCCTTAGTACTTTTCTGCTTATCTTTATCTGTCAACCAAGATGAAGAGGGCAGGGAGTAAGGCACGTGGGCGTGGGCGCGGAGCAGGGAGAGGAGCAGGGAGAGGACGTGGTGATTCTGTGCCTGCTGCGGGCGCCGGTGACTCGTCGTCACTCAGTTTCAGCAGGGAACAGTCCTTCATGCGCAGCTTTGTCGGAGAGCGCCGTGCACCGCTGCTGCGTGAAGACCAAATTGAAGCCGTTGTCGGGTGGATGGCAGCTAACGCCTCGGCATCGACTTCAGTTAGTGCCACATCCTCTCAGGCACAGAGCACTGGAGAGCAGCCATCTGTCTCTTCACCACCTGCCAAATTGGCCAGGCAGTCAGAGAGCCCAGGACAGGAGCCGTCTCTACTTCTGTTCTCTGAATCTCTTGGCTTGGAAACAGGGGGCCAGCCAAGCAGCATTGGAGAAATGGAAGAAGAGGCAGTGTGCAGTGATGCCCAACACCTTTTTCTCTCTGACTCTGAAGAGGCAGGTGGGCCAGTGCCTCCGGTGACCACAGCGCAGTACGCATCTGATGATGAAACTCAGGTGCCGCTTTCTCGTGCGTACTGTGCTGCTGAGACTACCCAGGAGGAGCAGTTGGTGGCAGAGGGTAGTGGAGATGATGAGGTCCTTGACCCATCGTGGCGTGAGGAACAGGAAGGTGGTGGGAGCAGCTCAGAGGAAGAGCTTCCTCTTACGGGCCAAAGAGGGAGAGGGAGGGGGAAGACTGCGGAGCCTGTAGCCTCCACTTTGGCACCCGTTAGGAGCCTGTCTCTTTCCAAAGCCAAAAAGGGCGCTCCCAAGACTTGCAGTGCCTGGTCCTTTTTTGACACAGTTGCAGATGACATTTGTTTTGTCAAATGCAAGCTGTGTCATCATAAAGTAGAAAGAGGGAAAAATGTCAGCAACCTCAATACCACAAATATGTGGAAACATGTGCGGACCAGGCACGCGGTGGAGTTACAGAAACACACTGAAGATGTAGGCCAACCAACAGCGGCAGCTACCACCTCTTCAGCTCGTGTTGCCTCTTCCTCCAGCTCACGCACAGCTGGTTTGGCTTCCTCCCAGAGACCTTGTGTAATTCCACCCACAGCACCACCTTCCCAGTCATCCTCACACTCCCAGTCTACTCTACAGCCATCGGTAGTACAGGCATGGGAGAAAAGGCGGGCATTCTCGGCCAACCACCCCCGAGCACAGGCTCTGAATGCAGGCATTGCCAAACTGTTGTCCCTGGAAATGCTCTCGTTCAGGCTGGTGGAGACTGACAGCTTCCGTGACTTGATGGCATTGGCAGTCCCACAGTACAAGGTGCCCAGCCGCTTTTACTTCAGCAGGCAGGCTGTCCCTGCCCTGCACAGGCATGTTGAGGCAAACATAAAACATGCGCTACTGAACGCCGTCAGTAGCAAGGTCCACCTCACCACCGATGCGTGGACCAGTCAGCATGGACAGGGGCGATATGTTTCCCTCACTGCCCATTGGGTTAATGTTGTTGAGCCAGGTACAGATCGTGCGAGTGGCGCAGGACGTGTCCTGCCCACTCCAAGGATTGCAGGAATCCAGTCTGTACGCATCGACTCCTCCTCTTACACCAGTTCCTCTGATTCCTCTCTGCAGGATCCGTCACAGTCCACCCCCACATGGACCCGTGAACGTTTACCTATGACCGACATGAGCACAGCCGTGGCCAAACGTCAGCAGGCCGTCTTGAAACTAGTTTCATTGGGGCATCGAAGCCACAAAGCGCAGGAGCTCTGGAATGCCATAAAGCAGGAGAGCGATGTGTGGTTACTGCCAGCGAATCTCCAGCCAGGCATGGTAGTGTGTGACAATGGCCGAAATCTGATGGCAGCTTTGGCCCTTGGCAACCTCACTCACATCCCATGTCTGGCACATGTGCTCAATTTGGTTGTGCAGAGTTTTCTGAGGGACTATCCGGATCTTGATGCCCTGCTGCAAAAGGTCCGCCTAGAGTGTGCTCACTTGCGGCGTTCCAGCTTGGCCAGATCCCGCATTGCTGCTCTGCAGCGCCGATTCCGCCTTCCGGAACACCGCATCATATGTGACCTACCTACCCGGTGGAATTCCACGTTACATATGTTGGAGCGGTTGTGTGAGCAGCAGCAAGCAGTTATGGAGTACCAGCTGCATCAGGCGCAAAGAAGTCGCAGTCAGCGCCGATCAGACTTCACAACCACAGAGTGGGCCACTATGAAGGATGTCTGCCAGGTTTTGCGTCCTTTTGATTATTCCACGCGGATGGCAAGTGCAGATGATGCACTAGTCAGCATGACTGTCCCCCTTATCTGCCTGCTTCAGCAAACTTTGCAAGGGTTAAGGGATGATGTGGTGGAAGAGGTGGAGGATGAGGAGTCACCTTTTCCATCAGCTTCTGGAGAGTCAGCGCCACGTGGTTCCTCACAAAGGGGTACGCAGGGGCCAATTTGTGAGGAGGATGAGGAGGAGTCAATGGAGGAGGAAGAGCTCCGTCCAGAGGAGGGAGCGACACAATTGTCCAGTGGTCAGTGTGTACAGCGAGGGTGGGGTGATGACGAGCGGGCAGAGATCATGTCTCAAGCAGGGGACAGCGTTTCTGG
The DNA here is from genome assembly GCF_032444005.1 of Ranitomeya imitator. Classification (NCBI taxonomy): domain Eukaryota; kingdom Metazoa; phylum Chordata; class Amphibia; order Anura; family Dendrobatidae; genus Ranitomeya; species Ranitomeya imitator. The sequence continues at coordinate 137,677,237 of NC_091282.1, forward strand.
GCCAGTTGGCACTCTGCAGCACATGGTGGATTTCATGCTGCAGTGCCTGAGAAACGACCGCCGCATCGACCACATTCTCAACATGCCTGATTATTGGGTGTTCACCCTCCTCGATCCTCGCTACCGGGACAACGTCCAAAACCTCATCCCTGCGTTGACCCGGGAGCGTAAATTGCGGGAGTACCACGACACACTGGTGAATTCCATCATCTTCTCCTGTCCAACTGAGAGGAGTGCTGCTAGTGCTTTACAAAGCAGCTCAGTGCGTCGAGGCAGTGGGGGAGGCTCTGCCCAAAGAGGGAGCAGAAGCAGTGCCTCTGCCCAAGGCAAGCCCAGTATGGCACAACTCTGGCACACTTTTGTGTGCCCGCCCCAAATGTCTACACCATCACCGGCGGCTCCAGTCAGCAAGAGGCAACGGTTCCGTCAGATGGTGACAGACTACATGGCTTGCCCTCTTACTGTACTCCCAGACGGCTCTTCCCCGTTCAAGTTTTGGGTCTCTAAGCTGGATACATGGCCAGAGCTAAGCCAGTATGCATTGGAGGTGCTGGCTTGCCCTGCGGCTAGTGTCTTATCGGAACGTGTCTTTAGTGCCGCAGGTGGTGTACTAACAGACCGTCGCATGCGACTATCCTCCGATAACGTTGACCGGCTTACTTTCCTGATATGAACCAGGCCTGGATCTCGCAGGAATTTGCCACTCCTCTGCCTGATTAAGTAATTGGGTGTCATCCAGGTCTCCTGCTGTGTTCATCTTTCTACCACCTGAACTGCTATTCCTGGGCTCCAACACCGCCAGTTGCGGCTCAGAAGTGCAGGCTGCACAGTAAAAACATACGACCCAGTGTTATTGGGTTTCAGTAACGTCAGCTGATCCCCAGCTGTGTAGCCGGCAATGTGTCCTGCGACCGCCACGCTGGCACAACAACCTAAATGTAAGGGAACCTGTCCCCCCCCCCCCGTCGTTTGTTACTGAAAGAGCCATCTTGTGCAGCAGTAATGCTGCACAAGGAAAAGGTAGCTTTTTTTTTTTTAGCTCTTTGCACACGCAGAACTTAACACTTATAAAATGTGTTCACTGATACCGTTATACCGTCCCGGAGCTGGGACTTTCCTTCGTAATGTGACGCAGCACAGCCGTCATTCCTACCCCCTTGGTGCCATGCGCTGCCTCCTCAGCGTTGTTTTAAGCTGTCACGGAGCCTGCGCTGTTCTGTTATCCCTTGGGCATGCCCTATTTGCGCTGCCTGTCTTCTGACATAATTTGGTGTCAGGCTGGCTGCGCCTGTGCGGCCGCGGTGCCCGAGATCCCGCCTCGCAGTGTCTTCTGATTGAGTCACACTGCGGGCCTGGGATCCATGGGCATGCGCAGTGCATATCTTCCCCTCGGGCTCTCGCTCATTTCCCTCCGCCTTCTTCAGACTGTGCGCCGTCAGCTGATCCCTAGCATGCCACGGCCGTGACACCGCACAGTCTGAAGAAGAGGGAAGGAGGGGAGTGAGAGTCGAGGTTATGCACTGTGCATGCCCATGGTTCCAAGGCCCGCAGTGGGATTACGTTAGATGAGACTGCGAGGTGGGATCTGGAGCAGCGTGGACGCACAGGCACTGACAGCCTGACACCAAATTATGTCAGAAGACAGGCATCGCTAATTGGGCATGGCCAAGGGCTAACAGAACAGCGCAGGCTCCGTGACAGCTTAAAACAACGCTGAGGAGGCAGCGCACGGCATCAAGGGGATAGGAATGACAGCTGTGCTGTGTCCCATTACGAAGGAAATTCGCACCTCCGGAACGGTTTAACGGTATAAAGGGACACATTTTTAGTGTTTACTTCGGTGTTTGCAAGGAGCATAATTAAAAGAGCAACCTTTTCCTTTTGCATCCTTAGTGCTGCACAACATGGCTCTTTCAGCTACAAACGTCTTGGGGGGGGTTAAAGGTTTCCTTTCAACTTGCTCCAATCAGGCTTCGGCCTACACTCTGTTCCTCTGCTCCTCCTGCTGTCCCTGGGCTCTAACACCGCCAGTTGGTGCCTGGAAGTGCTGTGTGCACAGTCAACAGTCGCTCCTCTGTTATTGGGGTTCAATAACGTCAGCTGATCCCCAGCTGTGTGTGCGGCAATACCTCCAATCTGCTCCTCCTGCTGTCCCTGGGCTCTAACACCGCCAGTTGGTGCCTGGAAGTGCTGTGTGCACAGTCAACAGTCGCTCCTCTGTTATTGGGGTTCAGTAACGTCAGCTGATCCCCAGCTGTGTGTGCGGCAATACCTCCAATCTGCTCCTCCTGCTGTCCCTGGGCTCTAACACCGCCAGTTGGTGCCTGGAAGTGCTGTGTGCACAGTCAACAGTCGCTCCTCTGTTATTGGGGTTCAGTAACGTCAGCTGATCCCCAGCTGTGTATCCGGCAACGTGTCATGCGACCGCCACGCTGGCACAACTAAAATGTAAGGGGACCTGTCCCCCCCCCCTAGGCGTTTGTTACTGAAAGAGCCACCATGTGCAGCACTAATACTGCACAAGGGAAAGGTCGCTCTTGAAATTATGCTCCTTGCAAACGCTGAACTACACACTCATGTAATGTGTCCCCTCACACCGTCCAACCGTCCCGGAGGTGGGACTTTCCTTTGTAATGTGACGCAGCACAGCCGTCATTGCTACCCCCTTGGCACCGTGCGCTGCCTCCTTAGCGTTGTTTGATTCCGTCATGGACCCTGCGCTGTTATGTTATCCCTTGGCCATGCACAGTTTGCGCTGCCCGTCCTCTGACATCATTTGTTGTCGTCCTGGCTGCGCCTGTGCGTCCACGCTGCCCGAAATCACACCTCGCAGTGTCGTCTAATGTGATCCCACAGTGGGCCTGGTATCCATGGCCATGCGCAGTGCATATACTAGCCTCTCACTCCCCTTCTTCACGCTTCTTCAGACTAGGCGGCGTCAGCTGATCCCTAATAGCATGCCACGGCCGTGACGCCGCACAGTCTGAAGAAGCAGGAAGGAGGTGAGTGAGAGGCGATGATATGCACTGCGCATGCCCATGGATCCCTGGCCCGCAGTGGGACTACATTAGATGACACTGCAAGGTTGGATCTCGGGCAGCTTGGACGCACAGGCACTGCCAGCCTGACACCTACATGATGTCAGAAGACGGGCACCGCTAACTGTGCATGGCCAAGGGATAACATTACAGCGCGGGCTCCGTGACAGAACCAAACAACGTTGAGGAGGTGGCGCCCGGCACCAAGGGGGTTGGAATGACGGCTGTGCTGTGTCACATTACAAAGGAAAGTCCCACTTCCGGGATGGTTTGACGGTGTGAGGGGACACATTATATGAGTGTGTACTTCAGCGTTTGCAAGGAGCATAATTTTCGGAGCCACCATTTTCCATGTGCAGTATTACTGCTGTACAAGATGGCTCTTTCAGCAACAAATGCCTGGGGGGGGGGGTTAAAGGTTCCCTTTCAACTTGCTCCACTGCAGGCTTCGGCCTACACTCTGCTCCTCTTTGATTCCCTGGGTTTCAACACTGTCAGTTGCCACCTGGAAGTGTTGTCTACACAGAAAAAACACTAGGTGATGTGTCAGTGGGGTTCAGCACCGCCAGCTGTTCCCCTGCTGTGTAGTCGGCAACGTGTCCAGCACAAGCCACGCTGGCACAACAGAACAAAAGCTGCCACCAGTGCAGGCTTCGGCTTACACTCTGCTCCTCTCCTCCTCCTGCTGACCCTGGGCTCAAACACCGCTAGTTTTTGCCCGGAAGTGCTAGCTGCACAGAGAAAAACACCAGCCAATGTGTTAGTGGGGTTCAGCAACGCCAGCTGTTCCCCTGCTGTGTAGCCGGCAACGTGACCTGCAAACGCCATGCAGGCACAGGAACTGAAATTAAAAGGGAACCTGGCCCCACCCCCCCAGGTGTTTCTATGTATAACAGCCACCTAGTACAGCAGTACTGCTGCATTTGTACAAGGTGGCTGACTTTTTCTCCTTGCCCACGTGGAACTCAACACGTACAAAATGTGTCTCATTGAGACCATTCCACTGTCCCTGAGGTGTGACTTTCCTTTGTAATGATACGCAGCACCCCCCTTGGTAGCGTTTCCCGTCTTTTGTCATCATGGTTAGCTGGCTGCGCCTGTGCATCCGCCCTGCTAGAAACAACGCCCCTCGTTGTCATATTTATTTTGTCAGCGAGGGTGTGGTTTATGGGCACAAGCAGTGCATATGTTCGCCTGTCTTAACTCATCTCCTTCCGCCTTCTTCAGACTGTGCGGCCTCCTGGCCGTGGTAGGCGATAAGGGATCAGCTGAGGCCGCCCAGTCTGGAGCAGGTGTAAGGACATGTGTAAGCGGCAAACCTATTTACTGCACAAGGCCACGAATCCCAGCCACGCAGTGTGATTTTTTGAAAACACACTGTGGGTCTGGGATTCATGTCCATCGCTAACCGCAACGGCCGACATGAAATGAGGTCAGAAGACAGGAAGCGCTCACAGCGCATGGCCAAGGGATCACAATAGCGCAGACTCCTGTACAGCAAATAACAACGCTCAGGAATCTGCGCCCAGTACCTAGGTGCAAATTTTGACACCTGTGCTGCGTCTCGTTAAAAAGACAAGTCACGCCTCCACAACTGTTTGACAGTATAATGGGCTAAATAGTGTACGTGTTTTAGTCAGCGTGTGCAAGGAGCAAAACAAATAGAGCAACCTTTTACTTGTGCAGCATTAATGCTGCACAAGGTGTGGCTCTTGTACCTTGCAACACCTGAGGGGGGTTAAAGGTAACCTTTGAAATTGGTTCAACTAAGCTTCGGCCTACACTCTGCTCCTCTACTCCTCCTGCTGACCCTGGGCTCAAACACCGCTAGTTTTTGCCCGGAACTGCTAGCTGCACAGAGAAAAACACCAGCCAATGTGTTAGTGGGGTTCAGCACCGCCAGCTGTTCCCCTGCTGTGTAGTCGGCAACGTGTCCAGCACAAGCCACGCTGGCACAACAGAACAAAAGCTGCCACCAGTGCAGGCTTCGGCCTACACTTTGCTCCTCTCCTCCTCCTGCTGACCCTGGGCTCAAACAACGCCAGTTTCTGCCCGGACATGCTAGCTGCACAGAGAAAAACACCAGCCAATGTGTTAGTGGGGTTCAGCACCGCCAGCTGTTCCCCTGCTGTGTAGCTGGCAACGTTTCCTGCAAACGCCACGCAGGAACATGAACTGAAATTGAAGGGAGCCTGCCCCCCACCCCCCCAGGTGTTTCTATGTATAACAGCCACCTTGTACAGCAGTACTGCTGCATTTGTACAAGGTGGCTGACTTTTTCTCCTTGCACACGTGGAACTCAACAAGTACAAAATGTGTCTCATTACAGACCATTACAATGTCCCTGAGGTGTGACTTTCCTTTTTAATGACACGCAGCACCCCCATTGTTAGCGCTGCCCGTCTCCTGACATCATTGGTTGGCTGGCTGTGCCTGTGCGTCCCCCCTGCCCGACACAACGCCCCCGTTGTCTCATATATTTTGACTGCGAGGGTGTGATTGATGGGCACGAGCAGTGCATATGTTCCCCTGTTTTCACTCCCCTCCTTCCGCCTTCTTCTGACTGTGCGGCCTCATGGCCGCGGCATGCGATAAGGGATCAGCTGAGGCCGCCCAGTCTGAAGCAGGTGTAAGGACATGTGTGAGCGGCGAACATATTTACTGCACAAGGCCACGAATCCCAGCACCGCAGTGTGACTTTAGGAAAAGCCACTGTGGGTCTGGGATTTATGGCCATCGTTAACCGCACCGGCCAACATGAAATGAGGTCATGAGACGGCCTGCACTAACAGGGTATTGCCAAGGGATAACACAAGAGCGCAGTTTCCTGTACTGCAAATAACAACGGTAAGGAATCTGCGCACAGCACCTAGGTGTAAATTTGTACACCTGTGCTGCGTCTCCTTAAAAAGACTAGTAGTCACGCCTCCACTACTGTTTGACAGTATAATGGGCTAAATAGTGTACGTGTTTAATTCAGCGTGTGCAAGGAGCAAAATTAAATAGAGCAACCTTTGACTTGTGCATCATTAATGCTGTTCAAGGTGTGGCTCTTGTACCTTGCAACACCTGACGGGGGGTTAAAGGTAACCTTTGAAATTGGTTCAACTAAGCTTCGGCCTACACTCTGCTCCTCTACTCCTCCTGCTGACCCTGGGCTCAAACACCGCTAGTTTTTGCCCGGAAATGCTAGCTGCACAGAGAAAAACACCAGCCAATGTGTTAGTGGGGTTCAGCACCGCCAGCTGTTCCCCCGCTGTGTAGCCGGCATCGTGTCCAGCACAAGCCACGCTGGCACAACCGACCAAAAGCTGCCACCAGTGCAGGCTTCGGCCTACACTTTGCTCCTCTCCTCCTCCTCCTGCTGACCCTGGGCTCAAACACCGCTAGTTTTTGCCCGGAACTGCTAGCTGCACAGAGAAAAACACCAGCCAATGTGTTAGTGGGGTTCAGCACCGCCAGCTGTTCCCCCGCTGTGTAGCCGGCATCGTGTCCAGCACAAGCCACGCTGGCACAACCGACCAAAAGCTGCCACCAGTGCAGGCTTCGGCCTACACTTTGCTCCTCTCCTCCTCCTCCTGCTGACCCTGGGCTCTAACACCGCTAGTTTTTGCCCGGACATGCAATCTGCACAGAGAAAAACACCAGTCAATGTGTCAGTGGGGTTCAGCAACGCCAGCTGTTCCCCTGCTGTGTAGCTTGCAACGTGACCTGCAAACGCCACGCAGGCACATGAACTGAAATTGAAGGGAGCCTGCCCCCCACCCACAGGTGTTTCTATGTATAACAGCCACCTTGTACAGCAGTACTGCTGCATTTGTACAAGGTGGCTGACTTTTTCTCCTTGCCCACGTGGAACTCAACACGTACAAAATGTGTCTCATTAGAGACCATTACAATGTCCCTGAGGTGTGACTTTCCTTTGTAATGACACGCAGCACCACCTTGTTAGCGCTGCCCGTCTTTTGACATCATTGGTTAGCTGGCTGCGCCTGTGCATCTCCCCTGCTCGAAACAACGCCCCTAGGTGTCTTATTTTTTTGGACAGCGAGGGTGTGATTGATGGGCATGTGCAGTGCATATGTTTGCCTGTGTTCACTCATCTCCTTCCGCCTTCTTCAGACTGGGTGTCCTCATGGCCGCGGCAGGCGATAAGGGATCAGATGAGGCCGCCCAGTCTGAAGCAGGTGTAAGGACATGTGTGAGCGGCAAACATATTTAGTGCACCAGGGCACGAATCCCAGCACCGCAGTGTGATTTTTTAAAAACACACTGTGGGTCTGGGATTCATGTCCATCGCTAACCGCAACGGCCAACATGAAATGAGGTCATAAGACAGGAAGCGCTCACAGCGCATGGCCAAAGGATCACAAGAGCGCAGACTCCTGTACAGCAACTAACAACGCTCAGGAAGCTTCGCCCATGCAAAAAGGTGTTGTTTTCGACACCTGTGCTGCTTTTCTTTAAAAAGACAAGTCACGCCTCCACTACTGTTTAACAGTATAATGGGCTAAATAGTGTACGTGTTGCATTCAGCTTGTGCAAGTAGACAAATTAATAGAGCAACCTTTTACTTGTGCAGCATTAATGCTGCAGAAGGAGTGGCTCTTGTACTTTGTAACACCTGAGGGGGGGTTAAAGGTAACCTTTGAAATTGGTTCAACTAGGCTTCGGCCTACACTCTGCTCCTCTCCTCCTCCTGCTGACCCTGGGCTCTAACAACGCTAGTTTTTGCCCGGAAATGCTAGCTGCACAGAGAAAAACACCAGCCAATGTGTTAGTGGGGTTCAGCACCGCCAGCTGTTCCCCCGCTGTGTAGCCGGCATCGTGTCCAGCACAAGCCACGCTGGCACAACCGACCAAAAGCTGCCACCAGTGCAGGCTTCGGCCTACACTTTGCTCCTCTCCTCCTCCTCCTGCTGACCCTGGGCTCAAACAACGCCAGTTTCTGCCCGGACATGCTAGCTGCACAGAGAAAAACACCAGCCAATGTGTTAGTGGGGTTCAGCACCGCCAGCTGTTCCCCTGCTGTGTAGCTGGCAACGTTTCCTGCAAACGCCACGCAGGAACATGAACTGAAATTGAAGGGAGCCTGCCCCCCACCCCCCCAGGTGTTTCTATGTATAACAGCCACCTTGTACAGCAGTACTGCTGCATTTGTACAAGGTGGCTGACTTTTTCTCCTTGCACACGTGGAACTCAACAAGTACAAAATGTGTCTCATTACAGACCATTACAATGTCCCTGAGGTGTGACTTTCCTTTTTAATGACACGCAGCACCCCCATTGTTAGCGCTGCCCGTCTCCTGACATCATTGGTTGGCTGGCTGTGCCTGTGCGTACCCCCTGCCCGACACAACGCCCCCGTTGTCTCATATATTTTGACTGCGAGGGTGTGATTGATGGGCACGAGCAGTGCATATGTTCCCCTGTTTTCACTCCCCTCCTTCCGCCTTCTTCTGACTGTGCGGCCTCATGGCCGCGGCATGCGATAAGGGATCAGCTGAGGCCGCCCAGTCTGAAGCAGGTGTAAGGACATGTGTGAGCGGCGAACATATTTACTGCACAAGGCCACGAATCCCAGCACCGCAGTGTGACTTTAGGAAAAGCCACTGTGGGTCTGGGATTTATGGCCATCGTTAACCGCACCGGCCAACATGAAATGAGGTCATGAGACGGCCTGCACTAACAGGGTATTGCCAAGGGATAACACAAGAGCGCAGTTTCCTGTACTGCAAATAACAACGGTAAGGAATCTGCGCACAGCACCTAGGTGTAAATTTGTACACCTGTGCTGCGTCTCCTTAAAAAGACTAGTAGTCACGCCTCCACTACTGTTTGACAGTATAATGGGCTAAATAGTGTACGTGTTTAATTCAGCGTGTGCAAGGAGCAAAATTAAATAGAGCAACCTTTGACTTGTGCATCATTAATGCTGTTCAAGGTGTGGCTCTTGTACCTTGCAACACCTGACGGGGGGTTAAAGGTAACCTTTGAAATTGGTTCAACTAAGCTTCGGCCTACACTCTGCTCCTCTACTCCTCCTGCTGACCCTGGGTTCAAACACCGCTAGTTTTTGCCCGGAAATGCTAGCTGCACAGAGAAAAACACCAGCCAATGTGTTAGTGGGGTTCAGCACCGCCAGCTGTTCCCCCGCTGTGTAGCCGGCATCGTGTCCAGCACAAGCCACGCTGGCACAACCGACCAAAAGCTGCCACCAGTGCAGGCTTCGGCCTACACTTTGCTCCTCTCCTCCTCCTCCTGCTGACCCTGGGCTCAAACACCGCTAGTTTTTGCCCGGAACTGCTAGCTGCACAGAGAAAAACACCAGCCAATGTGTTAGTGGGGTTCAGCACCGCCAGCTGTTCCCCCGCTGTGTAGCCGGCATCGTGTCCAGCACAAGCCACGCTGGCACAACCGACCAAAAGCTGCCACCAGTGCAGGCTTCGGCCTACACTTTGCTCCTCTCCTCCTCCTCCTGCTGACCCTGGGCTCTAACACCGCTAGTTTTTGCCCGGACATGCAATCTGCACAGAGAAAAACACCAGTCAATGTGTCAGTGGGGTTCAGCAACGCCAGCTGTTCCCCTGCTGTGTAGCTTGCAACGTGACCTGCAAACGCCACGCAGGCACATGAACTGAAATTGAAGGGAGCCTGCCCCCCACCCACAGGTGTTTCTATGTATAACAGCCACCTTGTACAGCAGTACTGCTGCATTTGTACAAGGTGGCTGACTTTTTCTCCTTGCCCACGTGGAACTCAACACGTACAAAATGTGTCTCATTAGAGACCATTACAATGTCCCTGAGGTGTGACTTTCCTTTGTAATGACACGCAGCACCACCTTGTTAGCGCTGCCCGTCTTTTGACATCATTGGTTAGCTGGCTGCGCCTGTGCATCTCCCCTGCTCGAAACAACGCCCCTAGGTGTCTTATTTTTTTGGACAGCGAGGGTGTGATTGATGGGCATGTGCAGTGCATATGTTTGCCTGTGTTCACTCATCTCCTTCCGCCTTCTTCAGACTGGGTGTCCTCATGGCCGCGGCAGGCGATAAGGGATCAGATGAGGCCGCCCAGTCTGAAGCAGGTGTAAGGACATGTGTGAGCGGCAAACATATTTAGTGCACCAGGGCACGAATCCCAGCACCGCAGTGTGATTTTTTAAAAACACACTGTGGGTCTGGGATTCATGTCCATCGCTAACCGCAACGGCCAACATGAAATGAGGTCATAAGACAGGAAGCGCTCACAGCGCATGGCCAAAGGATCACAAGAGCGCAGACTCCTGTACAGCAACTAACAACGCTCAGGAAGCTTCGCCCATGCAAAAAGGTGTTGTTTTCGACACCTGTGCTGCTTTTCTTTAAAAAGACAAGTCACGCCTCCACTACTGTTTAACAGTATAATGGGCTAAATAGTGTACGTGTTGCATTCAGCTTGTGCAAGTAGACAAATTAATAGAGCAACCTTTTACTTGTGCAGCATTAATGCTGCAGAAGGAGTGGCTCTTGTACTTTGTAACACCTGAGGGGGGGTTAAAGGTAACCTTTGAAATTGGTTCAACTAGGCTTCGGCCTACACTCTGCTCCTCTCCTCCTCCTGCTGACCCTGGGCTCTAACAACGCTAGTTTTTGCCCGGAAATGCTAGCTGCACAGAGAAAAACACCAGCCAATGTGTTAGTGGGGTTCAGCACCGCCAGCTGTTCCCCCGCTGTGTAGCCGACATCGTGTCCAGCACAAGCCACGCTGGCACAACCGACCAAAAGCTGCCACCAGTGCAGGCTTCGGCCTACACTTTGCTCCTCTCCTCCTCCTCCTGCTGACCCTGGGCTCTAACACCGCTAGTTTTTGCCCAGACATGCAATCTGCACAGAGAAAAACACCAGTCAATGTGTCAGTGGGGTTCAGCAACGCCAGCTGTTCCCCTGCTGTGTAGCTTGCAACGTGACCTGCAAACGCCACGCAGGCACATGAACTGAAATTGAAGGGAGCCTGCCCCCCACCCACAGGTGTTTCTATGTATAACAGCCACCTTGTACAGCAGTACTGCTGCATTTGTACAAGGTGGCTGACTTTTTCTCCTTGCCCACGTGGAACTCAACACGTACAAAATGTGTCTCATTAGAGACCATTACAATGTCCCTGAGGTGTGACTTTCCTTTGTAATGACACGCAGCACCACCCTTGTTAGCGCTGCCCGTCTTTTGACATCATTGGTTAGCTGGCTGCGCCTGTGCATCTCCCCTGCTCGAAACAACGCCCCTCGGTGTCTTATTTTTTTGGACAGCGAGGGTGTGATTGATGGGCATGTGCAGTGCATATGTTTGCCTGTGTTCACTCATCTCCTTCCGCCTTCTTCAGACTGGGTGTCCTCATGGCCGCGGCAGGCGATAAGGGATCAGATGAGGCCGCCCAGTCTGAAGCAGGTGTAAGGACATGTGTGAGCGGCAAACATATTTAGTGCACCAGGGCACGAATCCCAGCACCGCAGTGTGATTTTTTAAAAACACACTGTGGGTCTGGGATTCATGTCCATCGCTAACCGCAACGGCCAACATGAAATGAGGTCATAAGACAGGAAGCGCTCACAGCGCATGGCCAAAGGATCACAAGAGCGCAGACTCCTGTACAGCAACTAACAACGCTCAGGAAGCTGCGCCCATGCAAAAAGGTGTTGTTTTCGACACCTGTGCTGCTTTTCTTTAAAAAGACAAGTCACGCCTCCACTACTGATTAACAGTATAATGGGCTAAATAGTCTACGTGTTGCATTCAGCTTGTGCAAGTAGAAAAATTAATAGAGCAACCTTTTACTTGTGCAGCATTAATGCTGCAGAAGGAGTGGCTCTTGTACTTTGTAACACCTGAGGGGGGGTTAAAGGTAACCTTTGAAATTGGTTCAACTAGGCTTCGGCCTACACTCTGCTCCTCTCCTCCTCCTGCTGACCCTGGGCTCTAACAACGCTAGTTTTTGCCCGGAAATGCTAGCTGCACAGAGAAAAACACCAGCCAATGTGTTAGTGGGGTTCAGCACCGCCAGCTGTTCCCCCGCTGTGTAGCCGGCATCGTGTCCAGCACAAGCCACGCTGGCACAACCGACCAAAAGCTGCCACCAGTGCAGGCTTCGGCCTACACTTTGCTCCTCTCCTCCTCCTCCTGCTGACCCTGGGCTCAAACACTGCTAGTTTTTGCCCGGAAATGCTAGCTGCACAGAGAAAAACACCAGCCAATGTGTTAGTGGGGTTCAGCACCGCCAGCTGTTCCCCTGCTGTGCAGCTTGCAACGTGACCTGCAAACGCCACGCAGGCACATGAACTGAAATTGAAGGGAGCCTGGCCCCCACCCCCAGGTGTTTCTATGTATAACAGCCACCTTGTACAGCAGTACTGCTGCATTTGTACAAGGTGGCTGATGTTTTCTCCTTGCCCACGTGGAACTCAACACGTACAAAATGTGTCTCTTTGAGACCATTCCACTGTCCCTGAGGTGTGACTTTCCTTTCTAATGATACGCAGCACCCCCCTTGGTAGCGCTTCCCGTCTTCTGACATCATTGGTTGGCTACTTGCGCCTGTTCATCCGCCCTGCCTGAATAAAATGCTCCTCGTTGTCGTAATTATTTTGACTGCGAGGGTGTGATTGATGGGCAAGAGCAGTGCATATCTTCGCCTGTCTTAACTCATCTCCTTCCGCCTTCTTCAGACTGTGCAGCCTCATGGCCGCGGCATGCGAGAAGGGATCAGCAGAGGCCGCCCAGTCTGAAGCAGGTGTAAGGACGTGTGTGAGCGGCCAAAATATTTACTGCTCAAGGCCACGAATCCCAGCACCGCAGTGTGGCTTTATGAAAAGACACTGTGGGTCTGGGATTTATGGCCATCGTTAACCGCACCAGCCAACATGAAATGATGTCATAAGATGGGCAGCGCTAACAGGGCATTGCCAAGGGATAACACAAGAGCGCAGACTCCTGTACAGCAAATAACAACGCTCAGGAAGCTGCGCCAAGCACCAAGGCGTTATTTTGGACACCTGTGCTGCGTCTCATCAAAAAACCAAGTCACGCATCCACTACAGTTTGACTGTAGAATGGGGTAAATTGTGTATGTCTTTCATTCAGCGTGTGCAAGTAGACAAATTAATAGAGCAACCTTTCACTTGTGCAGCATTAATACTGCACAAGGTGTGTCTCTTGTACTTTGTAACACCTGAGGGGGGGGTTAAAGGTTTCCTTTGAAATTGGTTCAACTAGGCTTCGGCCTACACTCTGCTCCTCTCCTCCTCCTCCTGCTTCAACACGGGCTCTAACATCGCTAGTTTTTGCCCGCAAGTGCTAGCTGCACAGAGAAAAACACACGCCATTGTGTTAGTGGGGTTCAGCAACGCCAGCTGTTCCCCCAGTGTGTAGCCGGCAAAGTGTCCTGCAAACGCAACGCAGACACAAAGCTTCCTCCAGTGCAGGCTTCGGCCTACACTCATCTCCCCCTGCTTACCCTTTGCTCCAACACCGCTAGTTGGGGCTCTAGGAAGACAATCTTTAATAGGCAAGGCAACGCATCTGGGTTCCAGCACCGCCAGCTGGTTCTCGGCAGTGTTCTTGTCACAGGTACTCCCTCGTGCCAAGCCTGGTTTCAGCACCGTCAGCTGTTTCCGGGTTGTGTCAACTTCACTGAGACGCCTATGCTTGCCCCGTCGTGGTGCGGTCGAGTTAGCCAACTCCAGGGTGCCTCCAGTTTAGGAGCTTCCTATGTGGGCTGCGTGAACTGGTAGTCAAGGCTGGTTCTGTAGTGCCAGTAGGCCCAGCTCCCCCTGTAGGACTGTTGGGGTTCGGTAACTGCGGCTGCCTCGCGGCCTAGCTGTTCTCTCCTCTCCTGTGGGCCTTGGGGTCCACCACCTGGTTCCAGCACCGTCAGCTGGTTCCGGGCTGAGCCTTTGGCTTAGGTGCCTCCTCCTGGGTATCCGAGTTCCGCCAACGCCAGGCGGTCCTTGGTAGTGCTTTTAAGCGTGGGCACCTACAGCTTAGTAACCGGGTTCCAGCACCGTCAGCTGGTCCTCAGTCGTGCCATTGGCTCTTGCACACTGGGGCAACGCATCCGGGTTCCAGCACCGCCAGCTGGTTCTCGGCAGTGTTCTTGTCACAGGTACTCCCTCGTGCCAAGCCTGGTTTCAGCACCGTCAGCTGTTTCCGGGTTGTGTCAAGCTCACTGAGACACCTATGCTTGCCTCGTCGTGGTGCGGTCGGGTTAGCCAACTCCAGGGTGCCTCCAGTTTAGGAGCTTCCTATGTGGGCTGCGTGAACTGGTAGTCAAGGCTGGTTCTGTAGTGCCAGTAGGCCCAGCTCCCCCTGTAGGACTGTTGGGGTTCGGTAACTGCGGCTGCCTCGCGGCCTAGCTGTTCTCTCCTCTCCTGTGGGCCTTGGGGTCCACCACCTGGTTCCAGCACCGTCAGCTGGTTCCGGGCCGAGCCTTTGGCTTAGGTGCCTCCTCCTGGGTATCCGAGTTCCGCCAACGCCAGGCGGTCCTTGGTAGTGCTTTTAAGCGCGGGCACCTAAGGCTTAGTAACCGGGTTCCAGCACCGTCAGCTGGTCCTCGGTCGTGCCATTGGCTCTTGCACACTGGGGCAACGCATCCGGGTTCCAGCACCGCCAGCTGGTTCTCGGCAGTGTTCTTGTCACAGGTACTCCCTCGTGCCAAGCCTGGTTTCAGCACCGTCAGCTGTTTCCGGGTTGTGTCAAGCTCACTGAGACACCTATGCTTGCCTCGTCGTGGTGCGGTCGGGTTAGCCAACTCCAGGGTGCCTCCAGTTTAGGAGCTTCCTATGTGGGCTGCGTGAACTGGTAGTCAAGGCTGGTTCTGTAGTGCCAGTAGGCCCAGCTCCCCCTGTAGGACTGTTGGGGTTCGGTAACTGCGGCTGCCTCGCGGCCTAGCTGTTCTCTCCTCTCCTGTGGGCCTTGGGGTCCACCACCTGGTTCCAGCACCGTCAGCTGGTTCCGGGCCGAGCCTTTGGCTTAGGTGCCTCCTCCTGGGTATCCGAGTTCCGCCAACGCCAGGCGGTCCTTAGTAGTGCTTTTAAGCGCGGGCACCTACAGCTTAGTAACCGGGTTCCAGCACCGTCAGCTGGTCCTCGGTCGTGCCATTGGCTCTTGCACACTGGGGCAACGCATCCGGGTTCCAGCACCGCCAGCTGGTTCTCGGCAGTGTTCTTGTCACAGGTACTCCCTCGTGCCAAGCCTGGTTTCAGCACCGTCAGCTGTTTCCGGGTTGTGTCAAGCTCACTGAGACACCTATGCTTGCCTCGTCGTGGTGCGGTCGGGTTAGCCAACTCCAGGGTGCCTCCAGTTTAGGAGCTTCCTATGTGGGCTGCGTGAACTGGTAGTCAAGGCTGGTTCTGTAGTGCCAGTAGGCCCAGCTCCCCCTGTAGGACTGTTGGGGTTCGGTAACTGCGGCTGCCTCGCGGCCTAGCTGTTCTCTCCTGTGGGCCTTGGGGTTCACCACCTGGTTCCAGCACCGTCAGCTGGTTCCGGGCCGAGCCTTTGGCTTAGGTGCCTCCTCCTGGGTATCCGAGTTCCGCCAACGCCAGGCGGTCCTTGGTAGTGCTTTTAAGCGCGGGCACCTACAGCTTAGTAACCGGGTTCCAGCACCGTCAGCTAGTCCTCGGTCGTGCCATTGGCTCTTGCACACTGGGGCAACGCATCCGGGTTCCAGCACCGCCAGCTGGTTCTCGGCAGTGTTTTTGTCACAGGTACTCCCTCGTGCCAAACCTGGTTTCAGCACCGTCAGCTGTTTCCGGGTTGTGTCAAGCTCACTGAGACACCTATGCTTGCCTCGTCGTGGTGCGGTCGGGTTAGCCAACTCCAGGGTGCCTCCAGTTTAGGAGCTTCCTATGTGGGCTGCGTGAACTGGTAGTCAAGGCTGGTTCTGTAGTGCCAGTAGGCCCAGCTCCCCCTGTAGGACTGTTGGGGTTCGGTAACTGCGGCTGCCTCGCGGCCTAGCTGTTCTCTCCTCTCCTGTGGGCCTTGGGGTTCACCACCTGGTTCCAGCACCGTCAGCTGGTTCCGGGCCGAGCCTTTGGCTTAGGTGCCTCCTCCTGGGTATCCGAGTTCCGCCAACGCCAGGCGGTCCTTGGTAGTGCTTTTAAGCGCGGGCACCTACAGCTTAGTAACCGGGTTCCAGCACCGTCAGCTGGTCCTCGGTCGTGCCATTGGCTCTTGCACACTGGGGCAACGCATCCGGGTTCCAGCACCGCCAGCTGGTTCTCGGCAGTGTTCTTGTCACAGGTACTCCCTCGTGCCAAGCCTGGTTTCAGCACCGTCAGCTGTTTCCGGGTTGTGTCAAGCTCACTGAGACACCTATGCTTGCCTCGTCGTGGTGCGGTCGGGTTAGCCAACTCCAGGGTGCCTCCAGTTTAGGAGCTTCCTATGTGGGCTGCGTGAACTGGTAGTCAAGGCTGGTTCTGTAGTGCCAGTAGGCCCAGCTCCCCCTGTAGGACTGTTGGGGTTCGGTAACTGCGGCTGCCTCGCGGCCTAGCTGTTCTCTCCTGTGGGCCTTGGGGTTCACCACCTGGTTCCAGCACCGTCAGCTGGTTCCGGGCCGAGCCTTTGGCTTAGGTGCCTCCTCCTGGGTATCCGAGTTCCGCCAACGCCAGGCGGTCCTTGGTAGTGCTTTTAAGCGCGGGCACCTACAGCTTAGTAACCGGGTTCCAGCACCGTCAGCTAGTCCTCGGTCGTGCCATTGGCTCTTGCACACTGGGGCAACGCATCCGGGTTCCAGCACCGCCAGCTGGTTCTCGGCAGTGTTTTTGTCACAGGTACTCCCTCGTGCCAAACCTGGTTTCAGCACCGTCAGCTGTTTCCGGGTTGTGTCAAGCTCACTGAGACACCTATGCTTGCCTCGTCGTGGTGCGGTCGGGTTAGCCAACTCCAGGGTGCCTCCAGTTTAGGAGCTTCCTATGTGGGTTGCGTGAACTGGTAGTCAAGGCTGGTTCTGTAGTGCCAGTAGGCCCAGCTCCCCCTGTAGGACTGTTGGGGTTCGGTAACTGCGGCTGCCTCGCGGCCTAGCTGTTCTCTCCTCTCCTGTGGGCCTTGGGGTCCACCACCTGGTTCCAGCACCGTCAGCTGGTTCCGGGCCGAGCCTTTGGCTTAGGTGCCTCCTCCTGGGTATCCGAGTTCCGCCAACGCCAGGCGGTCCTTGGTAGTGCTTTTAAGCGCGGGCACCTACAGCTTAGTAACCGGGTTCCAGCACCGTCAGCTAGTCCTCGGTCGTGCCATTGGCTCTTGCACACTGGGGCAACGCATCCGGGTTCCAGCACCGCCAGCTGGTTCTCGGCAGTGTTTTTGTCACAGGTACTCCCTCGTGCCAAACCTGGTTTCAGCACCGTCAGCTGTTTCCGGGTTGTGTCAAGCTCACTGAGACACCTATGCTTGCCTCGTCGTGGTGCGGTCGGGTTAGCCAACTCCAGGGTGCCTCCAGTTTAGGAGCTTCCTATGTGGGCTGCGTGAACTGGTAGTCAAGGCTGGTTCTGTAGTGCCAGTAGGCCCAGCTCCCCCTGTAGGACTGTCGGGGTTCGGTAACTGCGGCTGCCTCGCGGCCTAGCTGTTCTCTCCTCTCCTGTGGGCCTTGGGGTCCACCACCTGGTTCCAGCACCGTCAGCTGGTTCCGGGCCGAGCCTTTGGCTTAGGTGCCTCCTCCTGGGTATCCGAGTTCCGCCAACGCCAGGCGGTCCTTGGTAGTGCTTTTAAGCGCGGGCACCTACAGCTTAGTAACCGGGTTCCAGCACCGTCAGCTGGTCCTCGGTCGTGCCATTGGCTCTTGCACACTGGGGCAACGCATCCGGGTTCCAGCACCGCCAGCTGGTTCTCGGCAGTGTTCTTGTCACAGGTACTCCCTTGTGCCAAGCCTGGTTTCAGCACCGTCAGCTGTTTCCGGGTTGTGTCAACTTCACTGAGACGCCTATGCTTGCCCCGTCGTGGTGCGGTCGAGTTAGCCAACTCCAGGGTGCCTCCAGTTTAGGAGCTTCCTATGTGGGCTGCGTGAACTGGTAGTCAAGGCTGGTTCTGTAGTGCCAGTAGGCCCAGCTCCCCCTGTAGGACTGTTGGGGTTCGGTAACTGCGGCTGCCTCGCGGCCTAGCTGTTCTCTCCTCTCCTGTGGGCCTTCGGGTCCACCACCTGGTTCCAGCACCGTCAGCTGGTTCTCGGCAGTGTCTTTTGCTCTTGTACCTTCTGCTCCCCATCCTGGTTCCAGTACCGTCAGCTGGTTCCGGGCAGAGCCTTTGGCTTAGGTGCCTCCTTCTGGGTATCCAAGTTCCACCAACGTCAGGTGGTCCTTGGTAGTGCTTTCAGGCACGGGTACCTCCTGCTTAGTAACCGGGTTCCAGTAACGTCAGCTGGTCCTTGGTAGTTCCATTGGCTCTTGGACCTTCGGCTACCCATCCGGGTTCCAGTACCGTCAGCTGGTTCTCGGCAGTGTCTTTTGCTCTTGTACCTTCTGCTCCCCATCCTGGTTCCAGTAACGTCAGCTGGTTCCGGGCAGAGCCTTTGGCTTAGGTGCCTCCTTCTGGGTATCCGAGTTCCGCCAACGTCAGGCGGTCCTTGGTAGTGCTTTTTAGCACGGGTACCTCCTGCTTAGTAACCGGGTTCCAGTAACGTCAGCTGGTCCTCGGTAGTTCCATAGGCTCTTGAACCTTCGGGTAGCCATCCGAGTTCCAGTTCCATCAGCTGGTTCTTGGCATTTTCTCAGCCTTCTTGTACCTTCTGCTACATTTCCAAGTTGAAGACCCTAACGTCGACGACCCGGAAGACCACCCCGATGACGACGACCCGGAAGACCACCCCGATGACGACGACGACGACGGCGGAGACGACGACGGCGGAGACGACGACGGCTGAGACGACGACGGCGGAGATGACGACACTGGAGACGACGACCCTGGAGACGACAACATGGAAGACCGAGAAGCAGAAGAACAAGAGGCTGCAGAACAAAGAGCAGAAGAACATTAAGCATAAGACTTAATATCAGAGCAAAAGATATTATCTAAATTATATGCAGAAGAAGACTAAGCAGTGTATGGGGGTGAGTCCGTTCCTCCTCGTGGTGCCCCTGGATAAAGCCTGATGTTGCAGGCCAAACTTAACGCGGACAAATGTAACTTTTGTGACTGGCAGAACGGAAGGTGTAATCTTCCAACTTTTATAGATAACAACTACGGGAATGCCTGTCACAAATGAGAATATGATGAAGAAGTAGAATAGGAAGAATAATAACAGTGGAATAAAAAGAATATATAGAATAGGAAGAATAATAATAGTTGAAGAAAATGAATATGAAGAATGTAATAAAAAAAAAAATATAGGTAGAAGATGAAGAAGAAGATGAATAAGGTGAAGAAGTTGATGTCAAAGATGCTGATGATGATGAAGATGAAAGTGTGGGAAAAGGAAAAAAAAGAAGGGGAAGGTTGTGGAATAGTGAAACATCAATATCTGACAAAATAAAAAAAATTTACATAGTCAATATCTTTTTCAATCCGAACGTCTTTAAAAAAAAAAAAAATCATGCTATTCTATTTGATTGGACTAATCCTCATTGCCTTTAATGTCTCCGCCACCTCCCCCATACATCCTACATTATTCTTAGTTGTTTTCCTTCATGTAGAATGAACCTACAAGGAAAGAAAGGGTTTATTTTAATTCCGATATTTTGGTCCCATTGGCTTGCATTGGGATCGGGTATCGGTATCGGCGATATCCGATATTTTTTGAATATCGGCCGATCCAAACCGATACCGATACTTTCCGATATCGGAAGGTATCGCTCAACACTAGTGACCACAACTGCTGGACCGAGGACTGGCTGCTGTGCTTAGAGAGGGCTGAGTATGGAGAACAGGACAAACTGTTGTGCTAGGTGACATAAAAGGGGCAGTCATGTCTATTTCCGCAACAGCTGACGGTCTCTCACTCACCCCGATTGTGGTGGGTAAACAATTGTAGTTTCTGCGGCTGGAGACCTGTGTGAAAAGACATGGAATAGTGATGGAGGAGGAAGAAACAGCAGATGGGGTTGATGGGACTGCCGGGGGTTGGGGAGACCCACTAGTTTGCATTTTAGTGCAGTGAGATTCCCACTCTATGGCATGTTGATCGCACATGTGCCGGTTCATGCATGTGGTGGTCAAATTATTGCATTTTTTCCTCAACTGAGATTTTTTTTGCAAATTTGCAGATAACATGTGTTGGGTCTTCCTTTGTGGTCTTAAAAAGTCCCAGGCGAGGCAATCCTTGACTCCCCTACAAAAAGTGCACACTCGTGAAGGAAGCTGGCCGCAGGCAGAGTTGGGGCTGAGTATGCAATGCTTGTCTAGGTTGCATCACTTTGTGTCTATGTAAGAAGCCGCAACGTAACCTCCTTGTCTTTCTCCTTCTCCACCTCCTCTGTGGAGCTACTCAGCTGCATGCCTCTGGGTTCACACCCCTTCATATCTACAACCTCATTGTCATCCTCTCTTTTCTCACACTCCTCACCCTGAGAGTCACCCTCCTCCTGTTGGTCTGGTGATGAGGGTCTGGATTCTGCTCGGACCCTACTTCATCCAGCCCCTGTTGCAAAATGAAAAACATTTGAGCATTGGTGCAGATCCTTTCCTTCTCTGGATTCTGTGATTCTTCTGAGCAGACCTATGATGCCCATGGAATAGTATGTGTGAACAACTCTGCAGAATGGCCTATCTGCGGTTTCTAATGGGAAGTTGGGCGTTTGGAAATTTTTGATGCAGGTAAAACAATGGTGATTGTGGTGCCACCCCTGAGGATAGTACTGTGTATGATGTTAAGGCGGAGGAAGAGGAGGAGAGGCCACTTGATGCAGTGTTGCCATCCACTGTAACACATGCTCTTTCTGAGCATCATCTACAAGGTGTACAGCTGTATTGCTGCCAAAGAAAGGAAGTTGAGTAGCCCATCCAGTAACAGATGTGAATGGTGTTTGGATAGTAAGAAACTATGCTTGTTTAGTTGAGCTCTCATTAATGCCTAACCCACGTACATGTCAAACACCAAACCTATTCCCCCTTCCACCAAAACCTCCCTTTTTCCCACTCATAATGTATGTAGCGTTCTCCTCTTGTAGCCTGCTATTTCACAACCTTAGGTCCACCGCCGTCAGTCACCTGTCACCAAATGAACAATCACTATTTATTTTCTTGGATAGTGTGCCCGAACAACACTGTTATACTTAACAATTATTAAGTGGAGATCTAGCCTTCTGATTTGTGACTGAAACACAGATTCATCAGAAATGATTTGGATTAGATAATTGGGCCTCCTTGCTGCACCCCAATAGTAGCCCTATTGATTACTGTGTGAAAATCTAGCCTTCTGATTTGTCACTGAAATAGAGCTTTATCACAAATGATTTGGATTAGCTAATTGGGCTCTTCATTGCAGTCCAACATTAGGCCTAAGGATTTGTCACTGAAATGCAGTTTTATCACAAATGATTTGAATTAGCAAATGGCCTCCTGAGACTGCCTCTCAGTTTTTGCACAATCTAGTTAGATGCTGGAAGATTGATTTCACAGAGAATGAACCGGATCCTATTTAGCTAACTGACAAGTTGTCTTGCAGCACTATCAGGAGTGGCTTCTCTTCACTGTGACAATGAGGAAATGGCACCAGCAAAACAAGAAGTTTGCTTTTAATATAGCCAGGGACATGTGACTTTGGCAGCCAATTATAGAAGACATTGTGTCATGATGTTGATGATGGTTTCTGTGCCCTGATTCGCTGCCGGAATCAACACACATAAAGTTAAGGGAAAAAATAAGGGTTAAGGGAAAAAATAAAGCGTGCCGCTCCTCCAACCGAACTGTGACCAAATTTTGTCGACGTTGAAGCCAAATACGAATCCGAATGTGACACATTCATGACGAAATTGAAATTGGTGAACATTTTCCTAACAAGTTTGCTCATCTCTACCTAGTACCACCCCCTTTTGAAAATATCACAGCTTGTAAACACTTTTAGTAGCCAGCCAAGAGTCTTTCAATTCTTGCTTGAGGGATTTTCATCCATTCTTCCTTGGAAAATTCTCCAGTTCTGTGACATTCCTGTACCGTCTTGAATGTAGTGCTGTTTTGATGTTTAGCCACAGATTTGTATCTTTCTTGCTAATATTCTCACACTTCTCCAGTTCTTAACCCTCTGCAAATCCCTTCAATGGCACCAAATTCCCCAATATATCCAGTTCAAGTTACTAGCATTAACCTGGAAAGCCGTCCATAATCTGTCTCCTCTATATACAGTGGGGAAAATAACTATTTGATACACTGCTGATGTTGCAAGCTTTCCGACCTACAAAGAATGGAGAGGTTTGCGATTTTTATCATAGGTTCACTTTGACCATGAGGCTGGAGTCACACCAGCATATCAAATCCTATGCGAGAGCATTGGATGCAAAATGCTAATAACCCTGGCTCCAGCTCAGAGCCGAGTGTCATGCTACTGTGCTCCAGTTCTCACTCACAGAGAGGATCAGCGCACAGCTGCAGAAGAGGCGGAGACATTCATTTGTTCATCTCCTCTGCTGCTGATGTTGGCGTATATCGCACCGCACTCGGTTGATATTCGAGTGTTGTGCGTTGTTTCACTCACAGCCATTCACTTGTGTGGGTGCGAGTAAGCCAAGTCTCGCCAAGTCTCGGTGCCAATTGCCAACATGCTGCAATTGTTCTCACATGCCGATTCGGCATGAGAAAATATTTACAGATGTGAGCTGCCTCATAGAGTAACACTGGGCTGAGTGTTATGTGATGTTTTATTGCATAGCACTCGGCCGTGTTGCATGATAGTGTGACTTAAGCCTAAGAGACAGAATCTAAAAATAGAATCCAGAAAATTACATTGTATGGTATGAAAAAGTCTCGGCTCCTCAGAGACCTATTATGAAAATGTCATTGGTCATGGGTCACTAAGGAGTTAAGAGTTTAGAACAAAAGAACTGTTCAGAGGACCATAATAGTTAATTATTAATTTTTTTTCTCAGCACCGAGAAAAAAAGTCGCTGTGTTCACCGCAGTTCAGCTCTGTGAATTCACTGCAGATCAAAGAACAAATATCTGCGGTGAACTCACTGAGCTGAACTGCGGTGAAATCAGTGTCTTTTTCTCATGATACTGAGGTCACCGCAGTTCAGCCTGGCTGGAAATGACCTCGATTAGATCATCGCTGCTCAATGATGCTGCACTCGCAGCAACTCATTTATCAGTGGTTGTCAGCCTAGACGGTCGCATCTTGGCACCATCTAGGTTGAAAACTATTTAGAAATGGATTACGACATGGGACAGAACAATGGACAGGTGAGAGATATGGTTGTTTTCTATTTTTGTTTTATTACAGGAGACTTTGGCTTCAATGGAATAGACGTTAGGTGGGTTTATGTTTTTTTTATTTTTAAATAAAAATGGAAAAGAGTGTTTTGTTTTGATTTAAAATAAAGGACTTTTTAATGGTTGTGCGTTTATTTACCACATAACTGTTGGATTTGTAATGGATAGGTATCTTATAGATGCCTGTCCATTACTAATCCATGGGCTTGATGTCCCTATACAATATAGGAGTTACATCAACCCCACAAATATTACCCCACTTAACATCGCTACAGGGCAAGTGGGAAGAGCCATGTAAAGTGCAAGAACTGGTGCATCTACTAGATCTGCCTTTTTGGGCAACTGCGAGCTGCTATTTTTAGGCTGGGGGTCAATATCCATGGCACCTTACCAGCCTGGGAATACCAGCCCCCAGCTGTGAGCTTTAGCAAGGCTGGTTGCCAAAAATGGGGAGCACCACAAGCCATTTTTAACCCTGCTGTTCTGTTCGGTCTGGGGAGACCTATTTTGAACTTTGGTATTTTTTGGGGTGTTCAAGATGCGGTTCTGAAACTTGTGGTTGATTGACTTAAATGAGGATGGGTCGGTCGGCCACAGGTTTCAGAGCCGCATCTTGAATATTTTAAAGAATATTGAAGTTCAAAGTCGGTCATTTTTGACCAACAGAACAGCAGGGTTAAATAATTTATTTAAATAATTAAAAACACAGCGTGGGGACCCCTCTATTCTTGATAACTAAAAAAATTCAGGGGAACTCACACGGACTTATTTATTTATAGCGCAGGTGGCGGCTGATAAATACTCCCATCAACTGCCACCTGCTGTCCTTGTTATTAGCGGCAGCAGGTGTAGGCTGATGATAGTCCCATCAGCTGTCGCCTGCTCTCACTGTTATCATTTGAATATAACTCTCACCATTGTCCCCTGTTGATGCTGATCGCCAGCAGAGCAGGGAAGAGTGATGAGAGCTGTCTTCAGCACCTGGTACTGGGGAACAGCGCTAACAGTACCGCTGCTTCCCAGGCCCCGGTATGTGTCACACTAGTGTCATCCATTTGCACGTGTGTGGTACATTTTGTGGTCTGTACTGCTGTTAAAAAATGGACATGCCATCGTCTCTTGCCAATGGACACACAGTCTGTGGAAACAAAATAACGTGCACAGACCCATTCACTTGAATGGATCTACGTGTGTAAGTGTCTCCGGTACATGTGAAAACATGTTACCACAAGTACAGGATACTCTAATGTGTGAAAAAGACCTAAAAGTGATGCTTAAGAGGCTAAAATCACAAGTTAAAATGATTTTGCAAGCTAAGCCGATAGGTAGTGTAAAATTTATCACAGAAGCTACTGCCTTCCACATTGTCTACAAACACACAGTCTTAAATGCATGACCATAATGCTCAAAGAACATTATCAAATAATAAATATAAATTTTATAACTCCTCATTTACATATTTGTTAATATGGTCCTAGGTTTGTGATAAAAATAAACTAAGCCAACAATGAATAAGTAGTGTAAGATTTATCACATGAGCCAATGTCTTCCACTTTGTCTACAAGCCATGTTATCTTAGATACGTGACTAGGGAAGAATGGATCTGTGAAAGTTTGGGTTGTTTGAGTTACCCGAATTGTACCCAAACTTGAACCTGAACCCAAACCCCATGGAAATCAATGTGGGCCTGAACTTTGGAGGTGGAAACTCACCAGGTGTCCGGTATGAATCCCCTAACTTTACAGTTCGGGTTCATTCATCTCTGTATGTGACCAAAATCGAAGCTCCATGCTCTAAGCTTGGGAAATAATGGTAAATGTAAATATTCTAACCCACTCATTGTTTTTGGGTTCCTTAATTTGTGGTGTGTATAATTTTAGTTGCTGATGTATTACAAAAACAGCTTATATGCAGCACATTTATCCACAACGACAACATACAAATTATAAACATTAAATTGAGAAAGCATAGAATAATAATATATTTTTCATAAATGTGTATTAAAACATAAAGTCCGAGGTCATCCTGTAACCCATAAGAAAAATATTTCTGCAGAATGCCCTTAATGCTTTTTAGAGATTATGTTGTAAGTGACTACAACATATATGAAATTTACACAATTTTAAACTTTGCTCTCTCTTATTTATTTTTTTTTTTTAAATATATATTGCAAGGCGAAAACAGATTGTGATTGCAGAGCTTCAGCGTAACCCTTCATTAGACTGACCTTTAAGACAAGTATAACGTAGATTGCTCAATAGCCTACCTATAGTGTTTGTATATCTTTTATGTTTTCCTCATGTCTATTACAATCCGTTAAAAACTGGAAAATATTGGATTGGATGAGTGCAAAGTATTCTTCATTATAGGATAAAAATGTGTAAAATAACATTTGCCCATCATCACAAGATATGTTTAGCATTATAAAAATAACAGCAAAACAGCAATGAAACACAACTAGTGAAACAAATAGAACGGGAAAAGGAAAAATTGTCATAGATAATTTATCAACTGCTCAGTGAACAGTATAACATTAGAGATGTCACTGTCTAGCTCTGTGATATCCACATTTGCTTGGGAAGCTGACGTAATGTCTGAGTGCAATGTCTTGTGTGGTCATTAGGATACAAAGACTTAATGGGAAATTGTCACAAGATAAGAAGCTGACTACTCATGTCTTCATGTTATCTCCAAAGGCAAGTTAGGTTTTAAGTAATCTAAAATCCATGACATCACAAATTCTTATAAAAACATGACATTTAAGTAAATATGCCTGTAAATATATCTATTATCAACAAACATAGACTCCAATTGGACTCCAAACTTGGCTGTTTAATCCCCTAGAGGTCATAAGATATAGTGGTCAGGGCCGGCTCCAGGTTTTTGAGGGCCCCGGGCGAAAGAGTCTCACTGCCCCCCCCCCCTTTAACACAAACCACAATTCATGAATCACAGATACAGCAGAGAAATATAGGTATAGTCCAATGCCAGATTTCACTTCTTACATGAGTGATGGCTATTGTAAATTCTGCAATACCATACAGCAGAGGGGCTTTATATAAGTCAACCCCTTATATGCCAATTTTTGTGACCTACTCCCTCTACCTCAGTTACCAGTAGGCATTTTATTGTTAGCTGAACTTGCTGCAAAGAAAAAACTGCATACATTAAATATGACAATTTTTTAATGCAAAACTTTTTAGGCTATGTGCACATGTTGCAGAATTGCTACGGAAATTTCCACGGCAATTCTGCAACTCCTGCAGCGGGTATATCGCATGCGGAATTGGCATGCGTTTTCCCGCTAAACACTAGCGTATTACAAGTGTAATTAGCTTGCAGAATGCTAGCGTTTTCCAAGCGATCTGTAGCATCGCTTGGAAAACTGATTGACAGGTAGGTCACACTTGTCAAACAGTGTTTGACAAGTGTGACCAACTTTTTACTATTGATGCTGCCTATGCAGCATCAATAGTAAAAAGATAGAACGTTAAAAAAAATAAAAATCATGATATTCTCACCTTCCGGCGTCCCCGACAGCCTTCTCGCTCCTTGCGATGCTCCGGTCCCAATAATGCATTGCGGCAATGACCCCAGATGAAGTAGCGGTCTTGCGAGACTGATGTCATCACAGGTCATTTTAGCAATGCATTATTGGGAATGGAAGCATCGCGAGGAGCGGGAAGGCTGTCGGGGACGCCGGAAGGTGAGAATATCATGATTTTTTATTTTAATTATTTTTTTTCTAACAATTATATGGTTCCCAGGGCCTGGAGGAGAGTCTCCTCTCCTCCACCCTGGGTGCCAACCGCACATGATCCGCTAACTTCCTGCATGGTGGGCATAGCCACATGCGGAAAGTAAGCGGATCAATGTATTCCTATGAATGAACATGCTGCGTTTTTTTCCAGAATGCGATTCCGCTGCGGAAAAAATTGCAATATGTGCACAAAAATTGAAGATTGCATTCTAATAATAGAATGCGTTTTTTTTCACGTTTTTATAGAGAAAAACTGCAGAAAAAACGCAAAAAATCCTGAATGTATAAAAAGTGGCTCTGGTCCAGGCCAAGACCCTCTCTGTTCTGTTGGTGAGGGTGGCATTTAATTGCAATTTGGAATTATGTATTTGTTTAATTAAGTAACGGGAAGTAGATAATTGGTTTGCTTGTTTGAGTTTCACCAGCTTATTTTCTAGTTTAGTTTGGAGTTCTGATCTATTCTTCTTTTTGTTCGTCGCTAATTTAATAAAAGTACCAGTAATGTATTTTTTATGGGCTAACTACACGTTTCCAGGGCTCAAATCTTCAGTAACACTAGATTGGAAATAGAATCTTAACTCCTCCTTAATTTGAGCAGTTACCATGGGGTCTACAATTAGGGATTTATTTAATCGCCAGCGGAACAGGCGAGATGTCACTATATTGAATTTAAACACAGAAAGAACTGCGTCATGGTCGGACCATGAAGATGGGATGTGGCGTGAAAATAATACAGTTGGAAGTGAATTTGTTGTGGTTATATGCAGATCAATTCTTGAGTATTATTTGTGTATGGAGGAAAAGCATGTGTAGCCTCTCACCAACTCATTAGTCTCCCTCCACACGTCCACCAATCTGTTCTCGCCCATCAAGCGAAGGATTTTTTTTCTATCTGCCTTGGTAATATCAGACCGTTTTAAGGCACTGCTGTCCAAGTTTGGGTTTAGGGTGAAGTTGAAGTCTCCACACCATATCAAATGTTGGTATGGGATTGAACATATTTTAGACAAAATTAATTTAACCCCTATCTGACCTTGGACGGGATAGTACGTCCAAGGTCAGATCCCCTGCTTTGATGCAGGGCTCCGCGGTGAGCCCGCATCAAAGCCGGGACATGTCAGCTGTTTTGAACAGCTGACATGTGCCCGTAATAGGCGCGGGCAGAATCGCGATCTGCCCGCACCTATTAACTAGTTAAATGCCGCTGTCAAACGCATCCGGCCGGGCGGCCGGAAATGACGTCATCGCCGACCCCCGTCACATGATCGGGGGTCGGCGATGCGTCTCCATTGTAACCATAGAGGTCCTTGAGACCTCTATGGTTACTGAACGCCGGTGGCTGTGAGCACCACCCTGTGGTCGGCGCTCACAGCACACCTGCATTTCTGCTACATAGCAGCGATCAGCAGATCGCTGCTATGTAGCAGAGCCGATCGTGCTGTGCCTGCTTCTAGCCTCCCATGGAGGCTATTGAAGCATGGCAAAAGTAAAAAAAAAAAGTTTAAAAAAATGTTAAAAAAATAAAAAAAAATAAAAGTTTAAATCACCCCCCTTTCGCCCCAATCAAAATAAATCATTAAAAAAAATATAAAATCTACACATATTTGGTATCGCTGCACTCAGAATCGCCTGATCTATCAACTAAAAAAAAGCATTAACCTGATCGCTAAACGGCGTAGCGGGAAAAAAATTAAAAACACCAGAATTACGTTTTTTTGGTCGCCGCGACATTGCATTAAAATGCAATAACGGGCGATCAAAAGAACGTATCTGCACCGAAATGCTATCATTTAAAACATCATCTCGGCATGCAAAAAATAAGCCCTCAACCGACCCCAGATCACGAAAAATGGAGACGCTACGGGTATTGGAAAATGGCGCAATTTTTTTTTTTTTTTTAGCAAAGTTTGGAATTTTTTTTCACCACTTAGATAAAAAATAACCTAGTCATGTTAGGTGTCTATGATCTCGTACTGACCTGGAGAATCATAATGGCAGGTCAGTTTTAGCATTTAGTGAACCTAGCAAAAAAGCCAAACAAAAAACAAGTGTGGGATTGCACTTTTTTTGCAATTTCACCGCACTTGGAATTTTTTTCCCGTTTTCTATTACACGACATGCTAAAACCAATGATGTCGTTCAAAAGTACAACTCGTCCCGCAAAAAATAAGCCCTCACATGGCCAAATTGACAGAAAAATAAAAAAGTTATGGCTCTGGGAAGGAGGGGAGTGAAAAACGAACACGGAAAAACGAAAAATCCCAAGGTAATGAAGGGGTTAAAAACCAAAGTTTGAGTATTAGCGGGTAAGTAGCTATTCACTATGCAGATATTTTGGCCTTGTAAGGAGCCTTGTATGATTATAAACCTGCCTTCAGGGTCTGAGTATGTGTCGCTTATCTGGAGTGGGAGACTATTTTTAAGAAATATGGCTACACCTCTAGTTTTACGCTCCCAATATGCTAAAAAGAAACGCGTGAAATGGGAATCAAAATATTTAGGGCTTGAGGACTTAGAGAAGTGGGTTTCTTGTAAACATATAATGTTGGGTTTTTGTTTATGGTAGTCTATAAAAGCCTTTCAGCATTTCAATGGGGAGTTAAACCCTCGCACATTGTGGGAAAGGACTCTACACATGGTAATATAACCGATTACTGCTGAATGACGGAGAATCTTGGGGTGTTAACTCTGATTCTTCCTCAAAATATCAGAACAGGCATGAACGATAGTTATAGATATAAACATTTTTGCAGGGATACAATAGGGAAGCAACAAAACAGGGGGAGACAATGACGTAGAACAAACCATAGAAAATCAATTGGGTTAAGAACCCAAGTTGTATGTTGTAAGTAGTGTATAATTCAGATTATTCGTCAAACTCAATCTGACAGGTGCCCCGCCCCCTATCAAAGTGTATCAAAGTGTGTAACCCCTCCCCTCCCCTTGCCTGACGGCTGGTAGCCAGCTGTCCCTCCTTGTTTGATTTCCCCCTTTTGATATCGTTTAATATACTTTAATTTGTTGCATTTTGATATTATTCCCGTATTTTTGTGGAATAACACATGTTTATAATTATATCCTAGTCGTGTATTTATTTTACACGTGGTTTATAACACCTTTCTCATTTGTTTTATAATAGATTTTATACGTATCCCCGAGTTTGATTCTGTAAGCTTTTGTTTTATTCACAGTGTATTCATATAGTGGAGAACTTAAAGCTGTTTATATGTGTCTCTACTGTCTATTTGTTTTTGTAAATGGTGAACACTAACTAAATGGTGAACATTATCTAAATTAGGTTAACTGCGGTTCAGAGGTTCATAACACCTAGGTCAATTGTTGTTGTATTTGCGTACCCAATAAATGTTTATTTTCACAAGCAGAAGAGGCAGCTTTTCTCTTTGTACATGTATTGTACCTGAATTGATATTTGCTTTCTCTTTTTTGTGTCCTGAAGATGGCATCTGAGAAGTTATTTGTTATCTACTGAGGGCATTGTAAGTTGTGTTTATTCACATTGTAGCAGATTTTCTCCTTGTGGCTGCCTTATATACACAGAAGAGATATGCACCAATGGCAATCTGAGAAGTTATTTGTTATCTACTGAGGGCATTGTAAATTGTGTTTATTCACATTGTCGCAGATTTTCTCCTTGTGGCTGCCTTATATACACAAACAGAAGAGTTACTGGACAACTTATTTCTGATATATATATATATATATATATATATATATATATAATATGCACCAATGTTACAACACAAGCTATAATATAACACAATGTTACAACACAAGTAAGAAGCGGCGTGTTTTATACGAATAAAAACCAATGACACGATATTGTAAAAATGTAAAAAAATTTATTTCTCACAATAAAACAGCATCTCAAAGACATTTCAACACTATAAAAAATTCTTACAGAATATAAAAAGTAAAAAACATTAAATAGTACAATGAACAATTACACTTCTTACAAAATAATTAATATAGCGTTACAAGGCGTGTACAGCATTTATCCAGTACATTCTTTACATCGTGAGCCACATGGTTTGTAGCATCGGTAGAGACCTTTTTTTAGGTAGCAAAGTTCCGCGTGTGGTACCTAATGACGGGGAATGTAAAGATTGAATTGTACGGGGGGCCGCCGCTAACTTCAGCGGCGTAGATACAGAGCGTGTCTCACTGTTGGTAATTTTTAATTCATCTAAAAGCTTCCTAGTAGCGGGGTTACCCACAACTGTAGACGGCATATTTAGCTCGGCCATAGCCTGCATAAATGAATCCCAACCCGGCGGTAAATTTCTACTGTTCAGAGCATGACTCTGCGTTGTACTACGTACCAAATCCAGTAAGTTAGACCCTGGTATTACGGATCCTTTGAAAATAAATTCAGCATTATTATTCCATGCTGTGACATTTTTATTCTGCAGCAGCCTGTTTAGTAAAAATTCAGCATTCTTTTTATATCTTTGGTTTATATGTCCGACAATTTCAGCGATCTCATGATTTTTATCAGAGTTGGTAATTGGCAATTGCTGCTGACCAGGATCAGGAGGGCTAACGAGATTTAAAGCCGTTACTTCTTTTGAGCTGTGCCTCGTATGTACCAAGTAGCGTTGTAGCACAGCGCTATACATTTTAATTTTCACATCATCGGGAATGTCACGACGCTGTAAAATGTCGCTAATCTCACCATCAAGGCGCCGAATAACACTGTCGCGTATGTTATCTGTAGTACCGGGTCTTATAGTGTATAATAGCCAGGTTTCGTCAAACTCAACGATCACGGCCAGGTCGTATCGCTGGTCTTGATCGTTGGAAAGTTGCTGAGTGTGACGGTACCTTTAGTAATGAGGCTGGCCCTGACGAACTAGCAGTGACTGAGGGTGCTGTTATCCCCACAGCAGCGCTAATCAAAGCGCTCCAGGAGACTTTCAGAGCTGATCTCGCCTCAGCCATGCAAAATATCACCACTCAATTGCAAGATATAGTTCAACGCACCTCCAACCTGGAGGAAAAAATGGATGCCACAGCAGAGGCTCTGGAGGAGGACCAAGAAACTATTAAGCAGCACACAGAACGCATTTCAGATCTTGAATTAAAGTGTGAGGATTATGAGAATAGATCTCGCAGAAGTAATATACGTATCCGTGGTCTCGCTGAAACTATATTTGCACTTAAAGAAATGGCTTCTGCATTGTTTAAGACACTGCTGCCTGATCTGGATCCATCCTTGCTGCACATCACAAAGATACACAGGGCCTTTGGCAGAGGTTTATAACCTTATCATTAAGTCTTAAAGGGACACTGTCACCTGAATTTGGAGGGAACAATCTTCAGCCATGGAGGCGGGGTTTTTGGGTTTTTGATTCACCCTTTCCTTACCCGCTGGCTGCATGCTGGCTGTAATATTGGATTGAAGTTCATTCTCTGTCCTCCGTAGTACATGCCAGCACAAGGTAAGATTGCCTTGTGCAGGCGTGTACTATGGAGAACAGAGAATGAACTTCAATCCAATATTGCAGCTAGCATGCAGCCAGCGAGTAAGGAAAGGGTGAATCAAAAACCCCCAAACCCCGCCTCCATGGCTGAAGATTGTTCCCTCCAAATTCAGGTGACAGTGTCCCTTTAAGTTATCAGACCTAAAAGGTGGTAGAATTTCTATAATATTTATACCTGCTATGAATTCCGAGTAAAATACCATATGCCCTAACTTATTACTCCCTCCTCCCTTCTTATCTTCCCACCAAGCCTTTTTTCCCAACCCTCTCCCTTTCCTCCTACCCTCCCACCTACCCCCTACCTAGCCTACCTACCTCCTCCTTTGATCCCTCATTCCATTCTCCCTTTGCCCTATCCCCTTTTCTCCCCCTTCTCCTCATTCCTCTCATCCCCCCTCCCACCTAACCTCACCCTCTCCCCCCCCCCTTTTTTATTTATTTATTTTTATCTTCTTCTTTCCTCATAAGGGCATTCTTAAATAGGGGTAAGGCACTCGGGCATATAGTATGCTGCCCAACCTTGGTGATACTTGGTGCTCCCGTTAATATGGAGCCCCAAATCAACATACAACAGTAGTGTATAATAGCCAGGTTTCGTCAAACTCAATCTGACAGGTGCCCCGCCCCTATCAAAGTGTATCAAAGTGTGTAACCCCTCCCCTCCCCTTGTCTGACGGCTGGTATCCAGCTGTCCCTCCTTGTTTGATTTCCCCTTTTGATATCGTTTATATAACACATGTTTATAATTATAGCCTAGTCGTGTATTTATTTTACACGTGGTTTATAACACCTTTCTCATTTGTTTTATATTAGATTTTATACGTAGCCCGAGACTGGTGTTTCTGTATGCAATCCTACATCCTGTTATGTGAAAAGTATTCTCATATTATATCAGTATTTCTTTTTATATTTTATTCACAGTGTATCCATATAGTGAATAGGGCTGGTGTTTCTGTATGCAATCCGACATCCTGTTATGTGAAAAGTATTCTCATATTATATCAGTATTTCTTTTTATATTTTATTCACAGTGTATCCATATAGTTCTGAACTTAAAGCTGCTTATTTGTGCTCTACTGAACACTAACTAAATGGTGAACATTACCTAAATTAGGTTAACTGTGGGTCAGAGGTTTATAGCACCTAGGTCAAGCAATTGTTGTTGTATTTGCGTACCCAATAAATGTTTATTTTCACAAACAGAAGAGGCAGCTTTTTTTGTTTGTACATCTATTGTACCTGAATTGATATTTGCTTTCTCTTTTTTGTGTCCTGAAGATGGCATCTGCGAAGTTATTTGTTATCTACTGAGGGCATTGTAAGTTGTGTTTATTCACATTGTAGCAGATTTTATCCTTGTGGATGCCTTATATACACAGAAGAGATATGCACCAATGTCAATCTGAGAAGTTATTTGTTATCTACTGAGGGCATTGCAAGTTGTGTTTATTCACATTGTAGCAGATTTTCTCCTTGTGGCTGCCTTATATACACAGAAGCGATATGCACCAATGTCACAACACAAGTTATAATATGACCCAATGTTACAACACAAGTAAGAAGCGGTGTGTTTTATACGAATAAAAACCAAAGACACGATATTGTAAAAATGTAAAAAATTTTATTTCTCACAATAAAACAGCATCTCAAAGACATTTCAATACTATAAAAATTCTTACAGAATATAAAAAGTAAAAACATTAAAATAGTACAATGAACAATTACACTTCTTACAAAATAATTAATATAGAGTTACAAGGCGAGTACAGCATTTTAGCCAGTACATTCTTTACATCGTGAGCCACATGGTTTGCAGCATCGGTAGAGACCTTTTTTTAGGTAGCAGAGTTCCACGTGTGGAACCTAATGACGGGGAATGTAAAGATTGAATTGTACGGGGAGCCGCCGCTAACTTCAGCGGTGTAGATACAGAGCGTGTCTCACTGTTGGTAATTTTTAATTCATCTAAAAGCTTCCTAGTAGCGGTGTTACCCACAACTGTAGACGGCATATTTAGTTCGGCCATAGCCTGCATAAATGAATCCCAACCCGGCGGTAAATTTCTACTGTTCAGAGCATGGCTCTGCGTTGTACTACGTACCAAATCCAGTAAGTTAGACCCTGGTACATTCGGATCCTTTGAAAATAAATTCAGCATTATTATTATTTAATGCTGTGACATTTTTATTCTGCAGCATCCTGTTTAGTAAAAATTCAGCATTCTTTTTATATCTTTGGTTTATATGGCCGACAATTTCAGCGATCTCATGATTTTTATCAGAGTCGGTATGATTTTTATCAGAGTCGGTATTTGGCAATTGCTGCTGACCAGGATCAGGAGGGCTAACGAGATTTAAAGCCGTTACTTCTTTTGAGCTGTGTCGCGTATGTACCAAGTAGCGTTGTAGCACAGAGCTATACATTTTAATTTTCACATCATCGGGAATGTCACGACGCTGTAAAATGTCGCTAATCTCACCATCAAGGCGCCGAATAACACTGTCGCGTATGTTATCTGTAGTACCGGGTCTTAGTTTGTCTAGCTCCTGTTTGGGGACTAGATACATTTTCGTTGCATGCTCCATTATCTTCCGGCGATCAGGCTTGTTATTATTGGGATTTCAAAAGCTAAAAGAGGACCGATAAACCCGCCGGCCTGTTTTAGTAGTCGCTTCTTTTTCTTTATGGGCTGAGATCTGTCGCTCAGTGTTCTTATAGCTTTACGCCACTTCTTTAATATACCTTTTTGGCGCTCTTTCAGCGGAATCCTGCCTTTTAAGATATTTAAAGCAATCTCGCCTATGGCTGTAATTAAATCATTGCTTGCATCGCGCAAAATAGACTTTCTGACAGCGGGGGTTGCTTTCACTAGGGTTTTTAAGAGAGCCCAGTTACGCCGGAGCCTCTCAGACATCTTTACAGCACAACGCCCACAGCGTAGAATGTCTGATACCGGGTAAAATTCACTTTTTAGAAGTGTTTTTCTTCTGAACATAGACAGCGGGCAACGCGGGTGGAAACAACCCAGTCCTTAAACGCAGATCCTCAGGAGTATTAGCTCTCAAATCTACAAGCAAATACCCGTAAGGCTCCCGCGTGGCATCCTCAAAAGCTTTTAGGAAAAAACGTGTTTTTCCGGGATACATCTGACGAGCTAGAGTTAAAATTTGTAATTTATCTCGGGGATTGTTAAAAAGCACCATGTACTTTGTGTTGAAATTTATCGTACGGCTTTTCTTGCCCTGACAAAATATGTTTTGCACCAGGTAGAAAATGCTGAGATTTCTGTGGTGCACATACTTAGTAAAGGCTTTTTCTATCTCACAATTCTCACTAGCACTCTCCATGAGATCATCAACAATCGCCAAATTCACCTTCTCCGGTGGGAATAATTCGTCATCTACGAATGTATTCGGCAGACCCTCCACAAATCTGGCGTGGGGAAAAGAGAGAGAGATTTCATCATATAGTTTTTGCCAACACGAATAAAACCATACAATATTATCAGGTTTCTGAGAAAAATTAGCTTCAATATTATATAGCAGCTGTTTTACAAAATAGCTCTTTCCAGAATTAGACGGGCCTGCTAGAATGCACGAGAACGGGTGTTGCAGACGCGTATCCATCACAATACTCGACTAATACCCAAAAGGTAATGTTGTGAAATCGTCTAATAGTCGCCGCTTTGTATAAACGCACTTTTGTGTTTTGCGTAATGGCCTTGTTTCAATATCCCAGTACTTTTTATTTCTCACAATGGACGCCTGCTGTACGACAATATGTTTCTGAGTTTCTGCGGCAGAATTGCGCGGGTAGTCCAGAACTAGATCTTTCAGACTGTTGAAATTAATAGATTGAGAGTTACCAACATTTAGTGTTATCCCCTTAACTTTTAAGACAGTTTTACCGGTGTTGAGTTTGTAGCCGTAAGTTTTGGGGCCCGCGGATACAAATTCTGTGATGTGTGTACCATCGGGTATTTCACTGGTCAGCTCCCCCAGGTAATCGCCTAAAGGCGGTTGCCACTCACCATCTCTCTGTACAAAAATAACTGAGTCTGTGTCGTGATAAAGGCACCTCTCCTGCAGCCGGTCCAGCAGCGAATAGAGCTCTAACCGAGCATACGCTGTTGTAAAACACGCTATAAAAATGTTTGTGTTTTTGTTGAGTGTGTGGTGGCCTTTTGCATATTTCCAGTTAATGGTTGCGGTGTCATCATCAAGGAAATGTAACATCGAAATGTCATAGTAAGGCAGGAACAAATACTTAAAAAGCTCATCTGGATCCCTAACAATGCTGGTACATGATAGATTAGATCTCTGAGCAAACTTTCCCCATAAAGAATTTAAGAAAAGCTTGGAGATCTGGCGCTTAGCAGGATTGACAGCTATATTTTCAGGCCGTAATTGGACACCTTCTTTTTCAAGAAAAGTGTCAATGTACTGCCGTTTCTTGGCGTCATCAGTGCACCAGCTAGGATAACCAGAGGCTTCCTGCTTATCCCTAAGATGTAATTTAATGTAAGGCGCAAACAGATCATCAGTGGTTTTAGGAAAATGCCATATTTCATAGATGTGAGCGATCCGATACCCTTTTTCTATCGCCATCTCGAGCTCTATAGTGCACCAGGTGCCTGTCAGTGCCCGTTCTTCATCACTGTGGGCACAAATACCTGCCTGGGAATTTGCAGCGCATGTGTAGCAAAGGGGAAACATTAATTTTTTGTTGAGTTTTACCGGTAGAACTGGAAAAAATAAATCTCTCGGCGGGTAGACCTTGACTCTAGCAATGCCAAAGTATTTTTTAATGAATCCAAAATTGTCGTAGATGATGTCTGGATGGCCTACAGGGTATGTTTTAGTTTTGTTTACAAAGGGGTACAGACTGGTGAAATCGTAGTAGTGTAAAGTCTCCCCTTCTTCCAGACACATGCATCTACACAAAATTCACAAGCCGCAGACGCTGCTGGTAATGTGCGGCGCCCCGATCATACAGTATTTTTGCAACACATCCATCATCATGAAAGAGCCCTCCGCAATTTCAATGGTCATATACATACAGATCATTTTAGATTTGTAAATTTGGAGCGTGTACGATCATTTGAAGAGGGCTTGAATATTGTTCATGAAGGCATTCAGGCATTACTGGATAGAATCATCAGGGACATTGAACCTGGCGACTTTGTACAGTTAAGGTTTGATGCCGGTGATACTTTAGACCCTATTTTCATAGACTCTCTAAATTTTATCCCCATGAAACTCAGTAAATTACCACAGGCCATGGGCTTTTCAGGAGGCACCGCTTTCTACGCAATTCTCTCTCTGACAGGCTTTACAAAAATACTGACAGGAATGGTTGTTTTTGTGGTGAAACACTGAATTGCAGAGCTCACAAAAGTACTTAGCGCCGATAAAACCCTTCATATTTTTGATACCGTAGTAGTGATTATCATGGAACAATATGAATACGGTTTTGCCAATAGCTGTATTACCGCTCTCAAAGTAACGCCAATCGCCCTGACTATAGTACAGTACTTTAATGGTGACCCCCAAATATTTTTCAAATGCAGGGATGTCGCTAAAACTCACTAATTGGTCATCAGGGATGCCCAGTGCTGCGTGTATGTTTTTAGAGCGGCTCAGTAAAACACCATCAGTGACATTCGTGTCGTCCATCAGGGCGCACACACTAGCAGCCAAACACAGATTTGTCGTGTAATTGTTAAAATCATACAGCCATTGTCTCTTTTGTTTAATGATCTGACTGCTCGCTATAGATTTCAAGCACCTTTTT
Source organism: Ranitomeya imitator (assembly GCF_032444005.1). Taxonomy (NCBI): domain Eukaryota; kingdom Metazoa; phylum Chordata; class Amphibia; order Anura; family Dendrobatidae; genus Ranitomeya; species Ranitomeya imitator. Next base: position 137,715,707 of record NC_091282.1, read on the forward strand.
TGTTTTACACCACCGCGTCGGTTTTTAAAGATGGTGACGACTAGCTTTAGCGAATTGGATGATATGCATTCACTGTTACTTTGAAGTGCGCGGGCAACAGCATTTAAAAAAGATTCGGAATTAAAATCTTCACGGGTTTGTTTTGTAGTGAAAATAGGGTCTAAAGTATCACCGGCATCAAACCTTAACTGTACAAAGTCGCCAGGTTCAATGTCCCTGATGATTCTATCCAGTAATGCCTGAATGCCTTCATGAACAATATTCAAGCCCTCTTCAAATGATCGTACACGCTCCAAATTTACAAATCTAAAATGATCTGTATGTATATGACCATTGAAATTGCGGAGGGCTCTTTCATGATGATGGATGTGTTGCAAAAATACTGTATGATCGGGGCGCCGCACATTACCAGCAGCGTCTGCGGCTTGTGAATTTTGTGTAGATGCATGTGTCTGGAAGAAGGGGAGACTTTACACTACTACGATTTCACCAGTCTGTACCCCTTTGTAAACAAAACTAAAACATACCCTGTAGGCCATCCAGACATCATCTACGACAATTTTGGATTCATTAAAAAATACTTTGGCATTGCTAGAGTCAAGGTCTACCCGCCGAGAGATTTATTTTTTCCAGTTCTACCGGTAAAACTCAACAAAAAATTAATGTTTCCCCTTTGCTACACATGCGCTGCAAATTCCCAGGCAGGTATTTGTGCCCACAGTGATGAAGAACGGGCACTGACAGGCACCTGGTGCACTATAGAGCTCGAGATGGCGATAGAAAAAGGGTATCGGATCGCTCACATCTATGAAATATGGCATTTTCCTAAAACCACTGATGATCTGTTTGCGCCTTACATTAAATTACATCTTAGGGATAAGCAGGAAGCCTCTGGTTATCCTAGCTGGTGCACTGATGACGCCAAGAAACGGCAGTACATTGACACTTTTCTTGAAAAAGAAGGTGTCCAATTACGGCCTGAAAATATAGCTGTCAATCCTGCTAAGCGCCAGATCTCCAAGCTTTTCTTAAATTCTTTATGGGGAAAGTTTGCTCAGAGATCTAATCTATCATGTACCAGCATTGTTAGGGATCCAGATGAGCTTTTTAAGTATTTGTTCCTGCCTTACTATGACATTTCGATGTTACATTTCCTTGATGATGACACCGCAACCATTAACTGGAAATATGCAAAAGGCCACCACACACTCAACAAAAACACAAACATTTTTATAGCGTGTTTTACAACAGCGTATGCTCGGTTAGAGCTCTATTCGCTGCTGGACCGGCTGCAGGAGAGGTGCCTTTATCACGACACAGACTCAGTTATTTTTGTACAGAGAGATGGTGAGTGGCAACCGCCTTTAGGCGATTACCTGGGGGAGCTGACCAGTGAAATACCCGATGGTACACACATCACAGAATTTGTATCCGCGGGCCCCAAAACTTACGGCTACAAACTCAACACCGGTAAAACTGTCTTAAAAGTTAAGGGGATAACACTAAATGTTGGTAACTCTCAATCTATTAATTTCAACAGTCTGAAAGATCTAGTTCTGGACTACCCGCGCAATTCTGCCGCAGAAACTCAGAAACGTATTGTCGTACAGCAGGCGTCCATTGTGAGAAATAAAAAGTACTGGGATATTGAAACAAGGCCATTACGCAAAACACAAAAGTGCGTTTATACAAAGCGGCGACTATTAGACGATTTCACAACATTACCTTTTGGGTATTAGTCGAGTATTGTGATGGATACGCGTCTGCAACACCCGTTCTCGTGCATTCTAGCAGGCCCGTCTAATTCTGGAAAGAGCTATTTTGTAAAACAGCTGCTATATAATATTGAAGCTAATTTTTCTCAGAAACCTGATAATATTGTATGGTTTTATTCGTGTTGGCAAAAACTATATGATGAAATCTCTCTCTCTTTTCCCCACGCCAGATTTGTGGAGGGTCTGCCGAATACATTCGTAGATGACGAATTATTCCCACCGGAGAAGGTGAATTTGGCGATTGTTGATGATCTCATGGAGAGTGCTAGTGAGAATTGTGAGATAGAAAAAGCCTTTACCAAGTATGTGCACCACAGAAATCTCAGCATTTTCTACCTGGTGCAAAACATATTTTGTCAGGGCAAGAAAAGCCGTACGATAAATTTCAACACAAAGTACATGGTGCTTTTTAACAATCCCCGAGATAAATTACAAATTTTAACTCTAGCTCGTCAGATGTATCCCGGAAAAACACGTTTTTTCCTAAAAGCTTTTGAGGATGCCACGCGGGAGCCTTACGGGTATTTGCTTGTAGATTTGAGAGCTAATACTCCTGAGGATCTGCGTTTAAGGACTGGGTTGTTTCCACCCGCGTTGCCCGCTGTCTATGTTCAGAAGAAAAACACTTCTAAAAAGTGAATTTTACCCGGTATCAGACATTCTACGCTGTGGGCGTTGTGCTGTAAAGATGTCTGAGAGGCTCCGGCGTAACTGGGCTCTCTTAAAAACCCTAGTGAAAGCAACCCCCGCTGTCAGAAAGTCTATTTTGCGCGATGCAAGCAATGATTTAATTACAGCCATAGGCGAGATTGCTTTAAATATCTTAAAAGGCAGGATTCCGCTGAAAGAGCGCCAAAAAGGTATATTAAAGAAGTGGCGTAAAGCTATAAGAACACTGAGCGACAGATCTCAGCCCATAAAGAAAAAGAAGCGACTACTAAAACAGGCCGGCGGGTTTATCGGTCCTCTTTTAGCTTTTGCAATCCCAATAATAACAAGCCTGATCGCCGGAAGATAATGGAGCATGCAACGAAAATGTATCTAGTCCCCAAACAGGAGCTAGACAAACTAAGACCCGGTACTACAGATAACATACGCGACAGTGTTATTCGGCGCCTTGATGGTGAGATTAGCGACATTTTACAGCGTCGTGACATTCCCGATGATGTGAAAATTAAAATGTATAGCTCTGTGCTACAACGCTACTTGGTACATACGCGACACAGCTCAAAAGAAGTAACGGCTTTAAATCTCGTTAGCCCTCCTGATCCTGGTCAGCAGCAATTGCCAAATACCGACTCTGATAAAAATCATACCGACTCTGATAAAAATCATGAGATCGCTGAAATTGTCGGCCATATAAACCAAAGATATAAAAAGAATGCTGAATTTTTACTAAACAGGATGCTGCAGAATAAAAATGTCACAGCATGGAATAATAATGCTGAATTTATTTTCAAAGGATCCGTAATACCAGGGTCTAACTGACTGGATTTGGTACGTAGTACAACGCAGAGCCATGCTCTGAACAGTAGAAATTTACCGCCGGGTTGGGATTCATTTATGCAGGCTATGGCCGAACTAAATATGCCGTCTACAGTTGTGGGTAACACCGCTACTAGGAAGCTTTTAGATGAATTAAAAATTACCAACAGTGAGACACGCTCTGTATCTACACTGCTGAAGTTAGCGGCGGCTCCCCGTACAATTCAATCTTTACATTCCCCGTCATTAGGTTCCACACGTGGAACTCTGCTACCTAAAAAAAGGTCTCTACCGATGCTGCAAACCATGTGGCTCACGATGTAAAGAATGTACTGGCTAAAATGCTGTACTCGCCTTGTAACTCTATATTAATTATTTTGTAAGAAGTGTAATTGTTCATTGTACTATTTTAATGTTTTTACTTTTTATATTCTGTAAGAATTTTTATAGTATTGAAATGTCTTTGAGATGCTGTTTTATTGTGAGAAATAAAATTTTTTACATTTTTACAATATCGTGTCTTTGGTTTTTATTCGTATAAAACACACCGCTTCTTACTTGTGTTGAAACATTGGGTCATATTATAACTTGTGTTGTGACATTGGTGCATATCGCTTCTGTGTATATAAGGCAGCCACAAGGAGAAAATCTGCTACAATGTGAATAAACACAACTTGCAATGCCCTCAGTAGATAACAAATAACTTCTCAGATTGACATTGGTGCATATCTCTTCTGTGTATATAAGGCATCCACAAGGATAAAATCTGCTACAATGTGAATAAACACAACTTACAATGCCCTCAGTAGATAACAAATAACTTCGCAGATGCCATCTTCAGGACACAAAAAAGAGAAAGCAAATATCAATTCAGGTACAATAGATGTACAAACAAAAAAAGCTGCCTCTTCTGTTTGTGAAAATAAACATTTATTGGGTACGCAAATACAACAACAATTGCTTGACCTAGGTGCTATAAACCTCTGACCCACAGTTAACCTAATTTAGGTAATGTTCACCATTTAGTTAGTGTTCAGTAGAGCACAAATAAGCAGCTTTAAGTTCAGAACTATATGGATACACTGTGAATAAAATATAAAAAGAAATACTGATATAATATGAGAATACTTTTCACATAACAGGATGTCGGATTGCATACAGAAACACCAGCCCTATTCACTATATGGATACACTGTGAATAAAATATAAAAAGAAATACTGATATAATATGAGAATACTTTTCACATAACAGGATGTAGGATTGCATACAGAAACACCAGTCTCGGGCTACGTATAAAATCTAATATAAAACAAATGAGAAAGGTGTTATAAACCACGTGTAAAATAAATACACGACTAGGCTATAATTATAAACATGTGTTATATAAACGATATCAAAAGGGGAAATCAAACAAGGAGGGACAGCTGGATACCAGCCGTCAGACAAGGGGAGGGGAGGGGTTACACACTTTGATACACTTTGATAGGGGCGGGGCACCTGTCAGATTGAGTTTGACGAAACCTGGCTATTATACACTACTGTTGTATGTTGATTTGGGGCTCCATATTAACGGGAGCACCAAGTATCACCAAGGTTGGGCAGCATACTATATGCCCGAGTGCCTTACCCCTATTTAAGAATGCCCTTATGAGGAAAGAAGAAGATAAAAATAAATAAATAAAAAAGGGGGGGGGGAGAGGGTGAGGTTAGGTGGGAGGGGGGATGAGAGGAATGAGGAGAAGGGGGAGAAAAGGGGATAGGGCAAAGGGAGAATGGAATGAGGGATCAAAGGAGGAGGTAGGTAGGCTAGGTAGGGGGTAGGTGGGAGGGTAGGAGGAAAGGGAGAGGGTTGGGAAAAAAGGCTTGGTGGGAAGATAAGAAGGGAGGAGGGAGTAATAAGTTAGGGCATATGGTATTTTACTCGGAATTCATAGCAGGTATAAATATTATAGAAATTCTACCACCTTTTAGGTCTGATAACTTAAAGGGACACTGTCACCTGAATTTGGAGGGAACAATCTTCAGCCATGGAGGCGGGGTTTGGGGGTTTTTGATTCACCCTTTCCTTACTCGCTGGCTGCATGCTAGCTGCAATATTGGATTGAAGTTCATTCTCTGTTCTCCATAGTACACGCCTGCACAAGGCAATCTTACCTTGTGCTGGCATGTACTACGGAGGACAGAGAATGAACTTCAATCCAATATTACAGCCAGCATGCAGCCAGCGGGTAAGGAAAGGGTGAATCAAAAACCCAAAAACCCCGCCTCCATGGCTGAAGATTGTTCCCTCCAAATTCAGGTGACAGTGTCCCTTTAAGACTTAATGATAAGGTTATAAACCTCTGCCAAAGGCCCTGTGTATCTTTGTGATGTGCAGCAAGGATGGATCCAGATCAGGCAGCAGTGTCTTAAACAATGCAGAAGCCATTTCTTTAAGTGCAAATATAGTTTCAGCGAGACCACGGATACGTATATTACTTCTGCGAGATCTATTCTCATAATCCTCACACTTTAATTCAAGATCTGAAATGCGTTCTGTGTGCTGCTTAATAGTTTCTTGGTCCTCCTCCAGAGCCTCTGCTGTGGCATCCATTTTTTCCTCCAGGTTGGAGGTGCGTTGAACTATATCTTGCAATTGAGTGGTGATATTTTGCATGGCTGAGGCGAGATCAGCTCTGAAAGTCTCCTGGAGCGCTTTGATTAGCGCTGCTGTGGGGATAACAGCACCCTCAGTCACTGCTAGTTCGTCAGGGCCAGCCTCATTACTAAAGGTACCGTCACACTCAGCAACTTTCCAACGATCAAGACCAGCGATACGACCTGGCCGTGATCGTTGGAAAGTCCTTGTGTGGTCGCTGGAGAGCTGTCACACAGACAGCTCTCCAGCGACCAAAGACACAGGATACAGGAGGAGTGCAGGGAAGCAGACGCCGGGGTACGTGACAGGCACCGGAATGTGAGTATGTTTTTTTTTTTACATTTACAATGGTAACCAGGGTAAACATCGGGTTACTAAGCGCCGGTGGTCTGTGGGGTAATAACGGCAGGTCGGGCTGCGGAGCTAAGCAGAGCATGTCTGACTCAGTCAAGATCCGCGCATGTGCCCCATCCAGCTAATTTTTTAAAGCTCTTTTGGAGTGCTAGATATCGCAGAAATGTACCAAAGAACATGAGAATCTGTATGGCTGATAAATTTAAGACTGCAACATTTTTAAATGCTTTTTCAGGTTTTCAGATCACAGAAAATGTTCGCCAGACCACGGAATAGTGTATGGATGAGACGTGTAATCCAGCCAATATTATTTACAGTTTTTGTTGAATGTTAGATATCACATAAATGTACCAAAGAACACATGAAACTGTATGGCTGAGAAATTTAAGACTGCAAAAATGTTTAACAGTTTTTCAATTTTATAGATCACAGGAAATGTATCATGGACCATGTAGTACTGTTTGCATGACAAATTTAACTGTGGAAAAATTTTAAATGGTTTTCTAATGTGTTATATGTAAAAATATAGTACAGAACACAGAATAGTTTATGGGTAAGAAATGTAATCAAGGGAAATTTTGTAACGATTTTTGGATTCATACATAACACAAAAAAGTAACACAAATCACATAACACTCAATGGATCAAAATATATTCTATTTTTTCAACCCCCCCAATAAAAAAACTGAGGCTATATATTTTCCAATGGACTGCACAACCCTAATCCCCATCTACATACTGGATTCTGTCACTCCCTGCTCCTGGACTCTCTCTTCCTCCCTAGACCTAAATGCACATTGTCTGTGGTACAAAAATCAAGGCAAACATTTATCTCTTAAAAGGATTGTTAGTATGACAACTTAGCTTCAGCACCAGTATCAACACTACAGTTTTCTGATTCGTTATACTGTGCACATACAGGCCTAGACAAGCACTCTCTCTCTCCAAAATGAAGTGTAATGGAGCTGTGAAAATGGCGTCAGTGTGCGGAGCCAGGTAGCACCTGCTCTTTTACAACTCTGATGATGTCAGATGGTCAGCTAATCACAGTAATACCACAACCAAGATGGCTATGGCATTACAGTTACACACAGGTAATTATCTCATGTGTTTCAGCTGCATAACAGGTGCCAAAAATGCGGGGCATGGATTCTAGTTTTACACAAAGCCCCGCCCGTTACTCGCTGAGTAACTCGCTCAAGCTACTCAAGTGATAACCGAGTATCACCAAACATGTTTGCTCATCCCTAATGATAATGTAATTTAGACATACAGTGGGTACAGAAAGTATTCAGATCCCTGTAAATTTTTCACTCTTTGTTTCATGGCCTATGGTGGACATTCAGCAGCTGCAAATGGCGGAATTGGAGAAGTCAGTAAGAGGAGGCCAAAAGCAAGACATTTTTCAGGCAAGCTACGTGTCAGCAGGAGAAGGTGGGGCAAAATAATTTGAAATCCATGATTCGTTCATTTTAATGAAGGTTAGATCATCAACATTCTGGGTAGCCAGATGTGTCCTTTTTTCTGTCAGTATTGAACCAGCAGCACTGAAGACTCTTTCTGATAGCTCACTGGAACTAAAGATATATCTCCAGTTTCTAAATCAGGGAGTATTCTTTAGCTTACCCTCCAATTAGATTAGGGTGTCCATATAGCTATCAAAGGCATGAGGGAGGCACAAATATACCCCCAGAAAAGAAGATTTGTGAAAAAAGTAAAGTGCTCTTGTGCTTAGACTCTACATATTGTAATGCCTCAAAAAGCTACATAGTCAATTCACAGCGACCAAGCTACAAATCTGTAGCAAGCTAGAGAGAAACATGATATGTATACAGTTTCACTAATCTCTCATGACCACAGCAAGACACGCTATCTCTATGACAATATTTACTATGATATTTGCTTTATGGCAGCGTGATAGTGATTTTGTCAGAGAATAGAACCAACTACACCAACTACACCTTGATCAGTATCTTCAACTTACATATCAGGTAACCAAAAGGTTAAAGATGAATTCCAATGAGTAAGGTTGGAATTGAAATCAAGACTGACAGATGTACAATATAATTGTCTTGGTTCCACCTCTCAGTGTGTCTGGGATGCAGTTACTTATAGCTGAGCAGTCCAATCTTGTACAGAGGCGAGCTGAAGTTGTGAGTACCTTGATTGTCAGCTCTGTTTTCCAGTCTGGTACAGGGGCATGCTGAACTGTCATATTTGATCATGCCTAGTGTTAACACATGAACAATATAAATTTAGTATCACCATTATTGTATTGTCCCGGAAAATATAGAATAAATAATATGTCAATATATGTAACGCAAATGCTGCAAACAAAAAGCTAAAAAGCTGATGTCTTTTTTCATCCCACTTCTACAGTGGCATGTAAAAGTTTGGGCACCCTTGGTAAATATTACTGTTAATGTGAACAGTTAAAAAAGTTGGAGATCAAATGATCTCTAAAAGGCCTAAAGTTAAAGATGAAACAGTTCCTTTGTATTTCAATATATATATATATATATATATATATATATATATATATTCATGTTTTACATTTCATATTTTATATTTTAAAAACTACTAAATAAAAATGGGCCAATGGAAAAGTTTCTTCACCCTGCATGGTTACTGGTAGCCCTCCTTTTTGAAAGTATCACAGTTTGTAAATGCTTTTTGTAGCCAGCCAACAGTCTTTCAGTTCTTGTTTGAGGGATTCTCATTCATTTTTCCTTGGAAATTGTTTCTAGTTCTGTGAGATTTCTGGGTCGTCTTGCATGCACTGCTATTTTAAGGTCCATCCACAGATTTTCAAAGATGTTCAGATCAGAGGACTGTGAGGACCATTGTAAAACCTTCAGGTTGCGCCTTTTAGGATAGTCTATTTTGGATTTTGATGTGTTTTTAGGATCATTATCAATTTGTAGTCACCATCTTCTTTTCAACTTCAGCTTTTTTTTTACAGATGGTGCTATGTTTCCATCAAGAATTTGTTGAAATTTAATTAAATCCATTCTTCCCTCTACATATGAAAAGTTCCCCATGCCATGGTTGCAAAACAACCCCAAAGTATGACTGATCTATCGCCATTCTTAATGGTTGGCAAGATGTTCTTTTCCTGAAATTCTGTGCCCTTTTCTTCACACAAATCTTTGATAATTGTGGCCAAAGAGTTCTATTTTAACCACATCGGTCCACACAATTTGTTTTGAAAATGCATCAGGCTTGCTTAGAAGCTCTTTTGCATAGTTATGGTGCAGAATTTTATGAAGAGGATGCAGGTGAAGTTTTCTTCTGATTGCTGTTCCATGAAGGGCATATTTTTACAGAGTCTGTTTAATATTTCTGAATGTCTTTTGCAGTCAAGTGGGGGTTCTGATTTGCCTCTTTGGCAATCTTATGAGCAGCCCTCACTGAAATTTTGCTTAGTCTTCCAGACATTATCTTGATCTTCGCTGTTCCTGTTAACTGCCATTTCTTAAATACAGTTCCAACTGAGGAAAGGGTAACTTGAAAATGCTTTGCTATTTTCTTATTCTTTTCCTGCTTTTTGGGCATTCACCATTTTCATTTTCAGAATGCTAGGCTTTTTGGCCCAGCATTAGAGTAGGCTTGGTTTTCTAAAGCTGGGAAATTAGCATCTTCTGGTCTTCCTAACAATAGCCATAGCCCTAGCAGGCTAGTCAATGTCTGAAACCTTGGTCAAAGTTACCTGAGCACACACGCCTCCAAGGGTGCCCAACCTTTTGTATCCGCCATTTCTCTTTTTGTAATTTTTAAAATCTGAAAACATATATATATATATATATATATATATATATATATATATACACTGCTCAAAAAATAAATAAAGGGAACACTTAAATAACAGAATATAACTCCAAGTAAATAAGTAAATCAAACTTCTGTGAAATCAAACTGTCCACTTAGGAAGCAAGACTGTTGCAATTATCAAAACACACTCAATAAAGGAGTGGTTCTGCAGGTGGGGACCACAGACCACATCTCAGTACCAATGATTTCTGGCTGATGTTTTGGTCAGTTTTGAATATTGGTTGTGCACAAGTGGCTCAGGTAGTGCAGCTCATCCAGCATGGCACATCAATGCGAGCTGTGGCAGGAAGGTTTGCTGTGTCTGTCAGCGTAGTGTCCATAGGCTGGAGATGCTACCAGGATACAGGCCAGTACACCAGGAGACATGGAGGGGGGCTGTAGGAGGGCAACAACCCAGCAGCAGGACCGCTACCTCAGCCTTTGTGCAAGTAGGAACAGAAGGAGCACTGCCAGAGCCCTGCAAAATTACCTCAAGCAGGCCACAAATGTGCATATGTCTGCACAAACGGTTCGAAAATGACTCCATGAGGATGGCCTGAGTGCCTGACATCCACAGATGGGGGCTGTGCTAACAGCCCAACACCGTGCAAGACGCTTAGCATTTGCCACAGAACACCAGGATTGGCAAACTCACCACTGGCGCCATGTGCCAAGAGTGTGTAAAGCAGCACGGTGGCGCAGTGGATAGCACAGCAGCCTTGCAGCGCTGGAGTCCTGGGTTCTAATCCCACTCAGGACAACATCTGCAAAGAGTTTGTATGTTCTCTCCGTGTTTGCGTGGGTTTCCTCTGGGTACTCCGGTTTCCTCCCACATTCCAAAGACATACTGATAGGGAATTTAGATTGTGAGCCCCATCGGGGACAGTGATGATAATGTGTGCAAACTGTAAAGCGCTGCGGAATATGTTAGCGCTATATAAAAATAAAGATTATTATTATTATAAAGCAGTCAGCAAAGCAAAAGTTTGCTACTTTGAAGAACCTAGAATATAAGACATAATTTCAGTTGTTTCACACTTTTTTTGTTAAGTATATAATTCCACATGTGTTAATTCATAGTTTTGATGCCTTCAGTGTGAATGTACAATTTTCATAGTCATGAAAATACAGAAAAATCTTTAAATGAGAAGGTGTGTCCAAACTTTTGCTCTGTACTGTAAAGTTGTTTGATCAATGCTGATTTTGTAAGTTTGCCCACTGACAAATACATGAACAGTCTATAATTTTAAGGGTAGGTTGATTTTAACATTGAGAGATGGGATATAAAAAAAAATCCAGAAAATCACATTGCATAAATTATATAAATCTATTTGCATTTTGAAGGAGAAATAAGTATTTCATCCCCTACCAACCATTAAGAGTTCTGGTCTCTACAGACCAGTTACACGCTCCTAATCAACTCGTTACCTGCATTAAAGACAGCTGTCTTACATAGTCACCTTTATTAAAGACTGCTGTCCACAAACTCAATTAATCAGTCAGACTCTAACCTTTTCAACATGAGCAACCATTGGTAACACATTATGCCGTAAAGGTTTAAAATCCTGCCGTGCCCACAAGGTCACCCTGCTCAAGAAGGCACACATGCAGGCCCGTCTGAAGTTTGCCAATGAACACCTGGATGATTCTGTGAGTGATTGGGAAAAGGTGGTCAGATGAGACAAAATTAAGGTCTTTGGACTTAACCCCTTCCCGACCCATGACGCCACATAGGCGTCATGAAAGTCGGTGCCAATCCGACCCATGATGCCTATGTGGCATCATGGAAAGATCGCGTCTCTGCAGATCGGGTGAAAGGGTTAACTCCAATTTCACCCGATCTGCAGGGACAGGGTCAGTGGTAGTACAGCCCAGGGGGGGTGGCTTCACCCCCTCGTGGCTACAATCACTCTGATTGGCTGTTGAAAGTGAAACTGCCAATCAGAGCAATTTGTAAAATTTGTATTAAATCCAGCCATGGCCGATGCTGCAATAACATCGGCCATGGCTGGAAACACTGGTCTGCGCCGCCCCCACCCCACCGATCGCCCCCCCAAGCCACCGATCTGTCCTTTACACTGCTCCGCTCCCCCGTGCTCTTGTCCGCTCCCCCCGTGCTTCAATCCCACCCCCATGCTCCAATCCACCCCCCCTGCACTCCGATCCACCCCCGTGCTCCGATCCACCCCCCCGTGCTCCGATCCACCCCCCTGCCCTCCGATCCACCCCCCGTGCTCCCCCCCACCCCATGATACTTACCGAGCCTCCCGGGGTCCGTCCGTCTTCACCATGCGCAGTGCGCCCGCCGAATCTGCCGGCTGACAGATTCGTTTCAAGTGCATTTTGATCACTGTAATAAAACCTTTCACAGTGATCAAAATAAAACAAATACTAAATGACCCCCCCCCCTTTGTCACCCCCATAGGTAGGGACAATAATAAAATAAATAATTTTTTTTTTCTTCCGGTTAGGGCTTCGGTATGTGCACACGTATTCTGGGCCTCTGCGGATTTTTCCGCAGCGGATTTTATTAATCCGCAGTGCTAAACCGCTGCGGATTTATCGCAGATTTACCATGGTTTTTCTGCGCATTTCGCTGCGGTTTTACAACTGCAGTTTACTATTGGAGCAGTTGTAAAACCGCTGCGGAATCCGCAGAAAGAAGTGACATGCTGCAGAATGTAAACCGCTGCGTTTCCGTGCAGTTTTTCTGCAGCATGTGTACAGCGATTTTTGTTTCCCATAGGTTTCCATTGAACTGTAAACTCATGGGAAACTGCTGCGGATCCACAGCGTTTTCCGCAGTGTGTGCACATACCTTTAGAATTAGGCTATGTGCACACTGTGTGGATTTGGCTGCGGATCCGCAGCGGATTGGCCGCTGCAGATTCGCAGCAGTGTTCCATCAGGTTTACAGTACCACGTAAACCTATGGGAAACCAAATCCGCTGTGCCCATGGTGCGGAAAATACCGCGTGGAAACGCTGAATTGTATTTTCCGCAGCATGTCAATTCTTTGTGCGGATTCCGCAGCGTTTTACACCTGTTCCTCAATAGGAATCCGCAGGTGAAATCCGCACAAAAAACACTGGAAATCCGCGGTAAATCCGCAGGTAAAACGCAGTGCCTTTTATCCACGGATTTTTCAAAAATGGTGCTGAAAAATCTCACACGAATCTGCAACGTGGGCACATAGCCTTAGCGTTAGGGTTGGAATTAGGGTTAGGGTTAGGGTTGTGGTTAGGGGTGTGTTGGGGTTAGGGTTGTGATTAGGGTTATGGCTACAGTTGGGATTAGGGTAAGGGGTGTGTTGGGGTTAGTGTTGGAGGTAGACTTGAGGGGTTTCCACTGTTTAGGCACATCAGGGGTCTCCAAACGCAACCATTGATTCCAGCCAATCTTGTATTCAAAAAGTCAAATGGTGCTCCCTCACTTCCGAGCCCCGACGTGCGCCCAAACAGTAATTTACCCCCACATGTGGGGTACCAGCATACTCAGGACAAACTGCACAATTACTGGGGTCCAATTTCTCCAGTTACCCTTGTGAAAATAAAAAATTGCTTGCAAAAACTTCATTTTTGAGGAAAGAAAAATGATTTTTATTTTCACGGCTCTGCGTTGAAAACGTCTGTGAAGCACTTGGGGGTTCAAAGTGCTCAACACATATCTAGATAAGTTCCTTGGGGGGTCTAATTTCCAAAATGGGGTCACTTGTGGGGGGTTTCTACTGTTTAGGCACACCAGGGGCTCTGCAAACGCAATGTGACGCCCGCAGACTATTCCATCAAAGTCTGCATTTCAAAAGTCACTACTTCCCTTCTGAGCCCCGACGTGTGCCCAAACAGTGGTTTATCCCCACACATGGGGTATCGGCATACTCAGGAGAAACTGGACAACAACTTTTGTGGTCCAATTTCTTCTGTAACCCTTGGAAAAATAAAAAATTCTGGGCTAAAAATTATTTTTGAGGAAAGAAAACTTATTTATTATTTTCAAGGCTCTGCGTTATAAACTTCTGTGAAGCACTTTGGGGTTCAAAGTGCTCACCACACATCTAGATAAGTTCCATTGGGGGTCTAGTTTCCAAAATGAGGTCATTTGTGGGGAGTTTCTACTGTTTAGGCACATCAGGGGCTCTGCAAACGCAACGTGACGCCCGCAGAGCATTCCATCAAAGTCTGCATTTCAAAACATCACTACTTCCCTTCCAAACCCCGACGTGTGCCCAAACAGTGGTTTACCCCGACATATGGGGTATCAGCGTACTCAGGAGAAACTGGACAACAACTATTGGGGTCAAATTTCTCCTGTTACCCTTGGGAAAATAAAAAATTGCGGGCTAAAATATCATTTTTGAGCAAAGAAATTTTTTCTTTTCTTTTCATGGCTCTGCGTTATAAACTTCTGTGAAGCACTTGGGGGTTCAAAGTGCTCATCACACATCTAGATTAGTTCCTTTGGGGTTCTAGTTTCCAAAATGGGGTCATTTGTGGGGGATCTGCAATGTTTAGGCACACAGGGGCTCTCCAAATGTGACATGGTGTCCGCTAATGATTGGAGCTAATTTTCCATTTAAAAAGCCAAATGGTGTGCCTTCCCTTCCGAGCCCTGCCGTGCGCCCAAACAGTGGTTTACCCCCACATATAGGGTATCACTGTACTCAGGATAAACTAGCCAACAACATTTGGGGTCCAATTTCTCCTGTTACCCTTGGCAAAATAGGAAATTCCCGGCTAAAATATAATTTTTGAGGAAAGAAAAATTATTTTTTATTTTCATGGCTCTGCGTTATAAACTTCTGTGAAGCACCTGGGGGTTTAAAGTGCTCAATATGCATCTAGATAAGTTCCTTGGGGGGTCTAGTTTCCAAAATGGGGTCACTTGTGGGGGAGCTCCAATGTTTAGGCACACAGAGGCTCTCCAAATGCGACATGGTGTCCACTAACAATTGGAGCTAATTTTCCATTCAAAAAGTCAAATGGCGTGCCTTTCCTTCCGAGCCCTGCCGTGTGCCCAAACAGTGGTTTACCCCCACATATGAGGTATCGGCGTACTCAGGACAAATTGGACAACAACTTTCGTTGTTCAGTTTCTCCTTTTACCATTGGGAAAATAAAAAAATTGTTGCTAAAAATCATTTTTGTGACTAAAAAGTTAAATGTTCATTTTTTCCTTCCATGTTGCTTCTGCTGCTGTGAAGCACCTGAAGGGTTAATAAACTTCTTGAATGTGGTTTTGTGCACCTTGAGCAGTGCAGTTTTTTGAATAGTGTCACTTTTGGGTATTTTCAACCATATAGACCCCTCAAACTGACTTCAAATGTGAGGTGGTCCCTAAAAAAATGGTTTTGTAAATTTTGTTGTAAAAATGAGAAATCACTGGTCAAATTTTAACCCTTATAACTTCCTAGCAAAAAAAAAATGTTCTTTGAAAAATTGTGTTGATGTAAAGTAGACATGTGGGAAATGTTATTTATTAACTATTTTGTATCACATAACTCTCTGGTTTAACAGAATAAAAATTCAAAATGTGAAAATTGCGAAATTTTCAAAATTTTCGCCAGATT
Source organism: Ranitomeya imitator (assembly GCF_032444005.1). Lineage (NCBI taxonomy): Eukaryota > Metazoa > Chordata > Amphibia > Anura > Dendrobatidae > Ranitomeya > Ranitomeya imitator. The sequence goes on from NC_091282.1 coordinate 137,731,336, forward strand.
TCCGTTTTTAACACAAATAAATGCAGAATTTATTGACCTAAATTTACTGCTGACATGAAGCCCAATATGTCACGAAAAAACATTCTCAGAACCGCTAGGATCCGTTGAAGCGTTCCTGAGTTATTACCTCATAAAGCGACACTGGTCAGAATTGCAAAAAACGGCCAGGTCATTAAAGTCAAAATAGGCTAGGTCATGAAGGGGTTAACTAGCCATGTTTAGAGGAAGAGAAATGTGGCCTATGACCCCCCAAAAAACCATCCCCACTGTCAAGAATGAAGGTGGAAGCATTATATTTTTGGGGGTGTTTCTCTGCTAAGGGCACAGGACTACTTCACTGCATCAATGTGAGAATGGATGGAGCCATGTACTGTTAAAACCTGAGTAACAATCTCCTTCCCTCTGCGAAGACATTAAAAATGGGTCATGGCTGGGTCTTCCAGCAAGACAATGACATAAAATATAGAGCCAAGGCAACAAAGGAGTGGTTCTAAAAGAAGCACATTAAGGTCATGGAATAGTCTAGCCAGTCTTCAGGCTTTAATCCCATAGAAAACTTATGAGGGAGTTGAAGCTCCAAGTTGCCAAGCAACAACCTCAAAACCTAAATGATTTAGAGATGATCTGCCAAGAGGAGTGGACCAAAATTCCTCCTGACATGTGCGCAAACCTCATCATCAACTACAAAAAAGTCTGACTGCTGTGCTTGCTAGCAAAGGTTTTGCCACCAAGTATTAAGTCTTGTTTGCAAGAGGGATCGAATACTTATTTCTCACTGCAAAATGCAAATATATTTATATAATTTAACCAATGTAATTTTCTGGATTTTATTTTTGATATTCCATCTCTCAATGTTAAAATTAACCTACTCTTAAAATTATAGACTGCTCATGTCTTTGTCAGTGGGCAAACTTACAAAATCAGCAAGGGATAAAATACTTATTTCCCCCACTGTATATATATATATATATATATATATATATATATATATATATATATATATATATATATATATATATAGAAAAAAGTTTGAATCCCAAAACCAAAGAAATCAAGATCTTGCTCCTCAAAATTCAATCACTCACACTTTGCATTTGATGGAAAAATAGAGATAAAATATTTGAAATGTGCTTTGGCATTGGAGCAGTATATTATCTTAGCTTGGCAATTTAATGTCGCTTGTAAATTATCTCTGAACCATTGCTCTGTAGAGCTGCAATGATATCTTTATTTCAATGTATGTACCATGTGCAAATGATCTAACAGATTTTAAGTCGGATGAATAGCATCTGCAGTAACTCAGGCGTTTTATCATGCTAAGCAATGCTGCAGACTCTCACAACATCACTCCATAGCTCTTAAAATCGATGTCACGTTATCTGATAAAGATTTAGATGTAGCCTCTTTGCACATTAACATTGCTTTTCCCTTATCAGTTGTTACACCCAGGTAACAGGTATATTCTAAAATATATATGCAAAATTTAAGCATATAAAAACAGACAAATAAAACAAGCCCTTCCCTGCATGTAACTACCAGAGAGAAAATAATGATGTGACGAGACAAAGTGATCAAAACCACAATGCACTCAAAGCTTCTGGAGATATAATTAGATTCAGTTAATTCAAAGATAAAGAAATATAATATGCTCTAATGAATGGTACAAATTATAATATTATGCCATTATGAAGCTGAATAATGCATTATGTTTAAAGGATTATGTTATTAAGCATAAAATAATTACACAAAATAACACTAAGCTCTTGACTAGAGTAAATAGCATAAAGATCGGACTGATTGTAGACAAGGACATGGCATACATAGGGAGGGGTGCTCGCTAGGGTTGAGCGAAACGGGTCGAACATTTTCAAAAGTCGCCGACTTTTGGCTAAGTCGGGGTTTCATGAAACCCGATCCGACCCCTGTGCGTGGTCGGCCATGCGGTACGCGACTTTCGCGCCAAAGTCGCGTTTCAATGACGCGAAAAGCGCCATTTCTCAGCCAATGAAGGTAAACGCAGAGTGTGGGCAGCGTGATGACATAGGTCCTGGTCCCCACCATCTTAGAGAAGGGCATTGCAGTGATTGGCTTGCTGTCTGCGACGTCACAGGGGCTATAAAGAGGCGTTCCCGCCGACCGCCATCTTACTGCTGCTGATCTGAGCTTAGGGAGAGGTTGCTGCCGCTTTGTCAGAAGCAGGGATAGCGTTAGGCAGGGTCCATTAACCACAAAACCGCTTGTGCTGCAGCGATTTGCACTGTCCAACACCACCCTCGGTGTGCAGGGACAGTGGAAGTTTTTTTTTTTCCCCTCAGCGCTGTAGCTCATTGGGCTGCCCTAGAAGGCTCCCTGATAGCTGCATTGCTGTGTGTACGCCGCTGTGCAAACCAACTGCTTTTTTCAAAGCACAAATCCTCTTGTTCCTTCCTTTCTGCACAGCTATCTTTTTTGTTTGTCCACACTTTTTATTTCATTTGTGCATCAGTCCACTCCTTATTGCTGCCTGCCATACCTGGCTGAGATTACTGCAGGCAGGGAGATAGTAGCTGCCTGCCATACCTGGCTGAGATTACTGCAGGCAGGGAGATAGTAATTGTAGGACATTCCCTGTTTTTTTTTTTTTTTTTTTTTGGTGGGAGATTAAGATTGGCAATTTGGCATTTCTGCTAGAGTGCCATCCCTGTGTGTGCCATCTCTCTCACATAGTGGGCCATAGAAAGCCTTTTCATTTTTCTGTATTTTTTTTTGTGGGGTGTATAAATTCTCCCTGATAAAAATACAGTGGGAGATTAATATTGGCCTTTGGGCTTGTGTGCCAGTCCTGAGTGTGCCATCTCTCTCACAAATAGTGGGCCATAGAAAGCCTATTTTATTTTTTTTGGGGTTTTATAAATTCTCCCTGAAAAAAGGGAGATTAATATTGGCCTCTGGGCTTGTGTGCCAGTTGTGAGCGTGCCATCTGTGCCAGTCCTGAGCGTGCCATCTCTCTCACAAATAGTGGGCCATAGAAAGCCTATTTAAATATTTTTTTGGTTTTATAAATTCTCCCAGAAAAAAAGGGAGATTAATATTGGCCTCTGGGCTTCTGTGCCAGTCCTGAGCGTGCCATCTGTGCCAGTCCTGAGCGTCCCATCTCTCTCACAAATAGTGGGCCATAGAAAGCCTATTTAATTTTTTTTTTGGTTTTATAAATTCTCCCAGAAAAAAAGGGAGATTAATATTGGCCTCTGGGCTTCTGTGCCAGTCCTGAGCGTGCCATCTGTGCCAGTCCTGAGCGTCCCATCTCTCTCACAAATAGTGGGCCATAGAAAGCCTATTTAATTTTTTTTTTGGTTTTATAAATTTTCCCTGAAAAAAGGGAGATTAATATTGGCCTCTGGGCTTGTGTGCCAGTTGTGAGCGTGCCATCTGTGCCAGTCCTGAGCGTGCCATCTCTCTCACAAATAGTGGGCCATAGAAAGCCTATTTAATTTTTTTTTTGGTTTTATAAATTCTCCCAGAAAAAAAGGGAGATTAATATTGGCCTCTGGGCTTCTGTGCCAGTCCTGAGCGTGCCATCTGTGCCAGTCCTGAGCGTCCCATCTCTCTCACAAATAGTGGGCCATAGAAAGCCTATTTTTTTTTTGGGGGGGGTTTTAGAAATTCTCCCTGGAAAAAAAAAGGGAGATTAATATTGCCCTTTGGGCTTGTGTGCCAGTACTAAGCGTTCCATCTCTCTCTCTCTCTCTTAGTCAGTGGGCCATAGAACGCCTATTTTTGGTTTTATTTGTTTTCTAAATTCTCCCTGCAAAAAATCATTTTATTTTATTTGGTTTCTAAATTCTTCCTGATAAAATCATATTTTTTTTATTATTTTTTTTTCTAAAGTCTCCCTGAAAAAAAAAAAAAAAAAAAAAAAAACAGTGGGAGATTAATATTGGCCTTTCTGCTTGTGTGCCAGTCTTGACTCCTGGGTGCGTCATCTCTCAGTCAGTGGGCCATAGAACGCCTATTTTTGGTTTTATTTGTTTTCTAAATTCTCCCTGAAAAAATCATTTTATTTTATTTGGTTTCTAAATTCTTCCTGATAAAATCATATTTTTTTTATTATTTTTTTTTCTAAAGTCTCCCTGAAAAAAAAAAAAAAAAACAACCAAAAAAAACAGTGGGAGATTAATATTGGCCTTTCTGCTTGTGTGCCAGTCTTGACTCCTGGGTGTGCCATCTCTCTCTCTCTCTCTCTCTCTCTCTCTCTCTCTCTCTCTCTCCAATTGTGGTCCATAGAAAGCCTATATTTTTTTTCCTTGATTTGGGTTCCAAAATCTACCAGAGAAAATAACTACATCAATCATTGGTAGAAAAATATTGGCCTCTGGGCTTGTGTGCCACTTCTGATTCCTGTGTGCGTCATCTCTCAGTCAGTGGGCCATAGAACGCCTATTTTTGTTTTTATTTGTTTTATAAATTCTCCCTGAAAAAATCATTTTATTTTATTTGGTTTCTAAATTCTTCCTGATAAAATCATATTTTTTTTATTATTTTTTTTTCTAAAGTCTCCCTGAAAAAAAAAAAAAAAAAACAGTGGGAGATTAATATTGGCCTTTCTGCTTGTGTGCCAGTCTTGACTCCTGGGTGCGTCATCTCTCAGTCAGTGGGCCATAGAACGCCTATTTTTGTTTTTATTTGTTTTGTAAATTCTCCCTGAAAAAATCATTTTATTTTATTTGGTTTCTAAATTCTTCCTGATAAAATCATATTTTTTTTATTATTTTTTTTTCTAAAGTCTCCCTGAAAAAAAAAAAAAAAAAAAAAAAAACAGTGGGAGATTAATATTGGCCTTTCTGCTTGTGTGCCAGTCTTGACTCCTGGGTGCGTCATCTCTCAGTCAGTGGGCCATAGAACGCCTATTTTTGGTTTTATTTGTTTTCTAAATTCTCCCTGAAAAAATCATTTTATTTTATTTGGTTTCTAAATTCTTCCTGATAAAATCATATTTTTTTTATTATTTTTTTTTCTAAAGTCTCCCTGAAAAAAAAAAAAAAAAACAACCAAAAAAAACAGTGGGAGATTAATATTGGCCTTTCTGCTTGTGTGCCAGTCTTGACTCCTGGGTGTGCCATCTCTCTCTCTCTCTCTCTCTCTCTCTCTCTCTCTCTCTCCAATTGTGGTCCATAGAAAGCCTATATTTTTTTTCCTTGATTTGGGTTCCAAAATCTACCAGAGAAAATAACTACATCAATCATTGGTAGAAAAATATTGGCCTCTGGGCTTGTGTGCCACTCCTGATTCCTGTGTGCGTCATCTCTCAGTCAGTGGGCCATAGAACGCCTATTTTTGTTTTTATTTGTTTTATAAATTCTCCCTGAAAAAATCATTTTATTTTATTTGGTTTCTAAATTCTTCCTGATAAAATCATATTTTTTTTATTATTTTTTTTTCTAAAGTCTCCCTGACAAAAAAAAAAAAAAAAAAAAAAACAGTGGGAGATTAATATTGGCCTTTCTGCTTGTGTGCCAGTCTTGACTCCTGGGTGTGCCATCTCTCTCTCTCTCTCTCTCTCTCTCTCTCTCTCTCCAATTGTGGTCCATAGAAAGCCTATATTTTTTTTCCTTGATTTGGGTTCCAAAATCTACCAGAGAAAATAACTCCATCAATCATTGGTAGAAAAATATTGGCCTCTGGGCTTGTGTGCCACTCCTGATTCCTGTGTGCGTCATCTCTCACTCAGTGGCCCATAGAAAGCATATAGTTTGTTACATTTGTTTTCTAAATTCTCCCTGCAAAAATCAAATTTCTTTTTTTTTTGGGGGGGTTTCTAAAGTGTTCCTGAAAAAAATAAAAATAAAAAACAAATAATAGTGTGACATTAATATTAACATTTGTGCTTCAGTGACAGTCCTGCGTGTGGGGCATCTCTCTAATTTGCAGCCACCAAAAAAAGAGTGTGTAACATTGTGCCTGATTTTCGCGGTGGTCTCACCAACCTGTAAAGGGGTAGCTAAATCATACTGAAGTTATAGCTCACCGTGTAAGTTGTGTGACTGCAACAAATAACGTTAGTTTGGTTACGTTTTTAAAACAATGAGGAAGTCTAGTGGAAGAGGTCGTGGCCGGGGGCGTTCATTGTCAGCTGGTAATGAGGGTAGTGGTAGTGGTGGAGCATCAGGTGGTCGTGGGGAAAAAAATATTGCACCTAAGTCTGGAGCTGTGGAGCCAGGTTCGTCGTCCGGCTACACAAGGCCTCGAACGCTCCCTTTTCTGGGATTAGGAAAACCGCTTTTAAAGCCGGAGCAGCAAGAGCAAGTTTTGGCTTATCTTGCTGACTCAGCCTCTAGCTCTTTTGCCTCCTCTCGTGAAACTGGTAAAAGTAAAAGCAGCGCGTCGTTAGTGGATGTTCACGGTCAGGGACAAGTCACTTCCTTGTCCTCTTCAGCAAAAACAACAACAGAGAAGAATGCAGCAGGCGACACAACGGGTTACTCCATGGAGCTCTTTACACATACCGTCCCTGGCTTAGAAAGTGAAGCAGTTAACAGTCCATGCCCATTACAAATTGAATCTGACATGGAGTGCAGTGACGCACAGCCACAGCCAGACTACTATGCTGGTCCTTTGACTCAGACCACAACATTGCCCTCGCAGGGTGCTGATCAAGAATCAGACCCTGATGAGACTATGTTGCCCCATCACGAACGCTATACCACCGAACGACACGGTGACACAGACGAAGTTGCGCAGGAGGTACAAGAAGAGTTATTAGATGACCCAGTTCTTGACCCCGATTGGCAGCCATTGGGGGAACAGGGTGCAGGCGGCAGCAGTTCTGAAGCAGAGGAGGAGGAGGGGCCGCAGCAGGCATCAACATCGCCACAGGTTCCATCTGCCGGGCCCGTATCTTGCCCAAAACGCGTGGCAAAGCCAAAACCTGGTGGAGGACAGCGTGGCCATCCGGTTAAAGCTCAGTCTGCAATGCCTGAAAAGGTATCCGATGCTAGAAAGAGTGCAGTCTGGCATTTTTTTAAACAACATCCAATTGATCAGCGCAAAGTCATCTGTCAAAAATGTTCTACTTCCTTAAGCAGAGGTCAGAATCTGAAAAGTCTCAATACTAGTTGCATGCATAGACATTTAACCACCATGCATTTGAAAGCTTGGACTAACTACCAAACGTCCCTTAAGGTTGTTGCACCCTCGGCCAATGAAGCTAGTCATCAACGCAACATCCCTTCCGGCAGTGTAGGACCACCATTTAGCGCACCACCTGCTGTATCTGTGCAGGTATCTTTGCCAGGCCAAAGCAGTCAGGGTCAGGGAATCACCAGTTTCGTAGTAGGAAACACTGCATCTAGGGCACCGGCGGCAACAATACCATCTCCCACCGTCTCTCAGTCTGCCATGTCCACCGGCACCCCCGCTAGTTCCACGATCTCCATCTCTCCAGTCCAGCTCACCCTACATGAGACTATGGTTAGAAAAAGGAAGTACTTAGCCTCGCATCCGCGTACACAGGGTTTGAACGCCCACATAGCTAGACTAATCTCGTTAGAGATGATGCCCTACCGGTTAGTTGAAAGCGAAGCTTTCAAAGACCTGATGGACTACGCTGTACCACGCTACGAGCTACCCAGTCGACACTTTTTTTCCAGAAAAGCCATCCCAGCCCTCCACCAGCATGTTAAAGAGCGCATCGTCCATGCACTCAGGCAATCTGTGAGCACAAAGGTGCACCTGACAACAGATGCATGGACCAGTAGGCATGGCCAGGGACGTTACGTGTCCATCACGGCACACTGGGTAAATGTGGTGGATTCAGGGTCCACAGGGGACAGCAAGTTTGGGACAGTTCTGCCTAGCCCACGGTCTAGTAAACAGTTGTCTGTAGCCGTTCGCACCCCCTCCTCCTCCTCCTCCTCCTCGTCCTCCTGCAGAAGCAAGAGCTCGTCCACAGACCGCAGTCGCACAAACACTCCATCCGCACCTGCCACTGTTGCACACCAGGTCTCCCATTATGGGGCAGCTACTGGCATACGTCAGCAGGCTGTATTGGCTATGAAGTGTTTGGGCGACAATAGACACACCGCGGAAGTTCTGTCCGAGTTCTTGCAGCAAGAAACGCAGTCGTGGCTGGGCACTGTAGATCTTGAGGCAGGCAAGGTAGTGAGTGATAACGGAAGGAATTTCATGGCTGCCATCTCCCTTTCCCAACTGAAACACATTCCTTGCCTGGCTCACACCTTAAACCTGGTGGTGCAGTGCTTCCTGAAAAGTTATCCGGGGTTATCCGACCTGCTCCTCAAAGTGCGTGGACTTTGCGCACATATCCGCCGTTCGCCTGTACACTCCAGCCGTATGCAGACCTATCAGCGTTCTTTGAACCTTCCCCAGCATCGCCTAATCATAGACGTTGCAACAAGGTGGAACTCAACACTGCACATGCTTCAGAGACTGTGCGAACAGAGGCGGGCTGTTATGTTTTTGTGGGAGGATACACATACACGGGCAGGCAGTAGGATGGCAGACATGGAGTTGTCAGGTGTGCAGTGGTCGAAGATTCAAGACATGTGTCAAGTCCTTCAGTGTTTTGAGGAATGCACACGGCTGGTTAGTGCAGACAACGCCATAATAAGCATGAGCATCCCCCTAATGCGTCTGCTGATGCAAAGTTTGACGCACATAAAGGATCAGGCGTCTGCACCAGAGGAAGAGGAAAGCCTTGATGACAGTCAGCGATTGTCTGGTCAGGGCAGTGTACATGACGAGGTACCGGGCGAAGAGGAGGTGGAGGATGAGGAGGATGATGGGGATGAGTATATTTTTAATGAGGAAGCTTTCCCGGGGGCACGGGAAATTGGTGGCGTGGCAAGGCCGGGTTCTGGTTTTTTGAGGGACACAAGTGACGTAGATTTGCCTGCAACTGCCCCTCAACCAAGCACAACCGCAGATTTGACAACGGGAACTTTGGCCCACATGGCGGATTATGCCTTGCGTATCCTCAAAAGGGACACACGCATTACAAAAATGATGAACGATGACGATTACTGGTTGGCCTGCCTCCTTGATCCTCGCTATAAAGGCAAATTGCAAAATATTATGCCACATGAGAACTTGGAACTAATATTAGCAACAAAACAATCAACTCTTGTTGACCGTTTGCTTCTGGCATTCCCTGCACACAGCGCCCGTGATCGTTCTCACACGAGCTCCAGGGGCCAGCAGACCAGAGGTGTTAGAGGGGCAGAAATCAGAAGTGGCGTTGGCCAGAGGGGTTTTCTGACCAGGTTGTGGAGTGATTTTTCTAGGACCGCAGACAGGACAGGTACTGCAGCATCAATTCAAAGTGACAGGAGACAACATTTGTCCAGTATGGTTACAAACTATTTTTCATCCCTTATCGACGTTCTCCCTCAACCGTCATTCCCATTTGATTACTGGGCATCCAAATTAGACACCTGGCCAGAATTGGCAGAATATGCATTGCAGGAGCTTGCTTGCCCGGCAGCTAGTGTCCTATCAGAAAGAGTATTCAGTGCTGCAGGTTCAATACTAACAGAAAAAAGGACTCGTCTGTCTACCCAAAATGTAGATGATCTAACCTTCATTAAAATGAACCACAACTGGATTTCAAAATCTTTTGCCCCACCCTGCCCGGCTGACACCTAGCTTTCCTATGAAAAGGTCTTGCCTGTGGACTATTCTGAATGACTTTTCCAATCTCGTAATTTTCTTCACCTGATTGTCCAGCATACGACATGTTTCCACCTCACGAAATGGCCAAACTCCCCACACGGGGTCGTGCTATCGCCACTTTGCGCTTGGACCCTTGAGAGTGCTGTTTGTCTGAAGAGGTGGGTGAGCCCGCTTTTGGTCGACGGCACTGCCACTGGGTCCCTCATAGTACAATAAAGTGTCTCTGGCGGTGGTGGTGCGCACCCAACGTCAGACTCACCGTTGTAATATGAGGGGCCCTGTGCCTGTACCGCCGGCCACAAGCCAGTTCCCCCCCCCCCCAGCTCAAACAGTGCTCTACCACTAGCAAAATTATCTCTCACAGCTTCACCAATGTGTAGTCTAGGCGCTGACATCCTTCAATGACTGGCACTGACAATACCATTGTTTTGACATTTTTGTTATGTTAGGCCTTCGAAGCCTGTCTGCGGTCACTCCTTCCACTAGACTTCCACTGACCAGACCACTGCTGCCCGTGTACCCCTGGAACCAATTTAAAATTGCCTACAGCCATGTGTGATTATTTTAGGCCGTCGATGCCTGTCTGCGGTCACTCCTTCCACTAGGCCTCCACTGACCACACCACTGCTGCCCGTGTAACCCTGGAACCAATTTAAAATTGCCTACAGCCAGCCCAATTTTTTTATTTTAGGCCTTCGATGCCTGTCTGCGGTACATTCTTTCAACTACTACTACACTGACCAGGGCACTGCTGCCCAAGTACCCCTGGAACCAATTTAAAATTGCCTACAGCCATGTGTTAATATTTTAGGCCTTCGATGCCTGTCTGCGGTCACTCCTTCCACTAGGCCTCCACTGACCACACCACTGCTGCCCGTGTAACCCTGGAACCAATTTAAAATTGCCTACAGCCATGTGTTATTATTTTAGGCCTTCGATGCCTGTCTGCGGTCACTCCTTCCACTAGGCCTCCACTGACCACACCACTGCTGCCCGTGTAACCCTGGAACCAATTTAAAATTGCCTACAGCCAGCCCAATTTTTTTATTTTAGGCCTTCGATGCCTGTCTGCGGTACATTCTTTCAACTACTACTACACTGACCAGGGCACTGCTGCCCAAGTACCCCTGGAACCAATTTAAAATTGCCTACAGCCATGTGTTAATATTTTAGGCCTTCGATGCCTGTCTGCGGTCACTCCTTCCACTAGGCCTCCACTGACCACACCACTGCTGCCCGTGTAACCCTGGAACCAATTTAAAATTGCCTACAGCCATGTGTTATTATTTTAGGCCTTCGATGCCTGTCTGCGGTCACTCCTTCCACTAGGCCTCCACTGACCACACCACTGCTGCCCGTGTAACCCTGGAACCAATTTAAAATTGCCTACAGCCAGCCCAATTTTTTTATTTTAGGCCTTCGATGCCTGTCTGCGGTACATTCTTTCAACTACTACTACACTGACCAGGGCACTGCTGCCCAAGTACCCCTGGAACCAATTTAAAATTGCCTACAGCCATGTGTTAATATTTTAGGCCTTCGATGCCTGTCTGCGGTCACTCCTTCCACTAGGCCTCCACTGACCACACCACTGCTGCCCGTGTAACCCTGGAACCAATTTAAAATTGCCTACAGCCAGCCCAATTTTTTTATTTTAGGCCTTCGATGCCTGTCTGCGGTACATTCTTTCAACTACTACTACACTGACCAGGGCACTGCTGCCCAAGTACCCCTGGAACCAATTTAAAATTGCCTACAGCCATGTGTTAATATTTTAGGCCTTCGATGCCTGTCTGCGGTCACTCCTTCCACTAGGCCTCCACTGACCACACCACTGCTGCCCGTGTACCCCTGGAACCAATTTAAAATTGCCTACAGCCATGTGTGATTATTTTAGGCCGTCGATGCCTGTCTGCGGTCACTCCTTCCACTAGGCCTCCACTGACCACACCACTGCTGCCCGTGTAACCCTGGAACCAATTTAAAATTGCCTACAGCCATGTGTTATTATTTTAGGCCTTCGATGCCTGTCTGCGGTCACTCCTTCCACTAGGCCTCCACTGACCACACCACTGCTGCCCGTGTAACCCTGGAACCAATTTAAAATTGCCTACAGCCAGCCCAATTTTTTTATTTTAGGCCTTCGATGCCTGTCTGCGGTACATTCTTTCAACTACTACTACACTGACCAGGGCACTGCTGCCCAAGTACCCCTGGAACCAATTTAAAATTGCCTACAGCCATGTGTTAATATTTTAGGCCTTCGATGCCTGTCTGCGGTCACTCCTTCCACTAGGCCTCCACTGACCACACCACTGCTGCCCGTGTAACCCTGGAACCAATTTAAAATTGCCTACAGCCATGTGTTATTATTTTAGGCCTTCGATGCCTGTCTGCGGTCACTCCTTCCACTAGGCCTCCACTGACCTGTCTACTGCGGCCCGTGTACCCCTTGAACCAACCTAATAAAATATTTAAAAAATTAATTTGATTATAAAAAATAAGATCGTGTTGAGATCTCAAATGCAGACATTTTAACATTAAAAACAAACACACAACAAAAATCTGGAACTGTACTAAAAAGGTCCACCAGCTACAATTACTTTCTCCTGCAAGAAGTTAACTGAAAGGTTTTTTTGGAGTTGTTAACACAGATATGGCATCCACCGAGTGTTGTCCTGTCGCGTCTCCTTTAAATTATTTCCAATAAGATGTTAAACTATTAATTTAATAAAATCAATAATTAAAAAAATAATTGAGTAAGTCAAAAGCACATTGCAAATAAACATTAATTACAAATCAAGAAGCATGGCGCGTCCGAGGGTGAGTAGATACCGAATAAGAATATAATCACCCTCGGGCGCGCAATGCTTATTTACAACAGCCTTCCTTCCTAAGAATCAGCCCTTCCGTGGTGTAGAGAGAGGTTGTTGTTACACTCCAAGGTGTTCCCCAGGTTGCCTTTCCTGAGCTTCGATCTTCCGGCTCTCGTTTACTAGCTGTTGGAAACTACGCTGCATTAGGCCTACAAATTGTGTATGGGTGAAACAGTGGCGCATCTGCGGTCCCTCCTTCCACTAGGCCTCCACTGACCTGTCTACTGCTGCCCGTGTACCCCTTGAACCAACATCTTAAAATAAAAAAATAATTATTTTGATTATAAAAAATAAGATCGTGTTGAGATCTCAAATGCAGACATTTTAACATTAAAAACAAACACACAACAAAAATCTGGAACTGTACTAAAAGGTCCACCAGCTACAATTACTTTCTCCTGCAAGAAGTTAACTGAAAGGTTTTTTTGGAGTTGTTAACACAGATATGGCATCCACCGAGTGTTGTCCTGTCGCGTCTCCTTTAAATTATTTCCAATAAGATGTTAAACTATTAATTTAATAAAATCAATAATTAAAAAAATAATTGAGTAAGTCAAAAGCACATTGCAAATAAACATTAATTACAAATCAAGAAGCATGGCGCGTCCGAGGGTGAGTAGATACCGAATAAGAATATAATCACCCTCGGGCGCGCAATGCTTATTTACAACAGCCTTCCTTCCTAAGAATCAGCCCTTCCGTGGTGTAGAGAGAGGTTGTTGTTACACTCCAAGGTGTTCCCCAGGTTGCCTTTCCTGAGCTTCGATCTTCATGCTCTCGTTTAGTAGGTGTCGGAAAGTAGGCTGCATTAGGCCTAAAAAATGGGGAATGGGGTGGAGAGAGATGGTGTGTTACACTCCAAGGTGTTCTCCAGGTTTCCTCGCCATTGCTTCGATCTTCCGACTCTCGTTTAGTAGTTGTAGAAAACTACACTGCATTAGGCCTACAAAATGGGTATCGGGTGGAGAGAGATGGTGTGTTACACTCCAAGGTGTTCCCCAGGTTTCCTTGCCATTGCTTCGGTCTTCCGACTCTCGTTTAGTAGTTGTAGAAAAGTACACAGCATTAGGCCTACAAAATGGGTATGGGGTGGAGAGAGATGGTGTGTTACACTCCAAGGTGTTCCCCAGGTTGCCTTTCCTGAGCTTCTATCTTCAGGCTCTCATTAAATTGTGGTTAAATGGAACAACTGCATTTGGCGTACTAGTTGGTTTGGGGCCTACTATCGGTGTCTGCCACTCCTTGCTGTTCTCCTGGTTTCCTGTCCTGAAATTCCATTTTCAGCCTCTCGTTAAGTAGTTGTTAATGTTAGACTGCATTTGGCCTACTAGTTGGGTTGGGGCCTACTATCGGTGTCTGCCACTCCTTGCTGTTCTCCTCCACTGAACAAAGCTGTGCCGCCTGTTTACTACGGTTGCCAATTTTGAACTGCATTTCGACTACTTACTGATTTGGCCCTACTCTCTGTGTCAGCCTCTCATTCCAGTTGTCCTCCACTGCAATGCCCCCTGGTTATTCCTGTGTTACCAATTTTGAACTGCATTTAGCCCACTTTCTTCTTTGGGCCTATATCTGTGTTTCCACTTCATCGTGCCCATTGCCCAGCCAGTGATAGATGAGTCTGCTGGTACATTGACCCATAACGCAACATTCCCCGTGCACGCTACACAACAACATTGTGACCCTGCTGAAAGTCAGGTTGCTCTTCCCGCATACCATACCACCTTACACGGGGACAAAGAGGAAGGTGCAGATGAAAGTGCAGGTTCCTTCATCAGGTGGGGGGAGGAATACTAGTTGGCGACGTCACTGGCACAGGGCCTCTCATAGTACGCAAAAGTGTTGCTGCCGGTGGGAGGCGCCCCCGCCGTGCAAACACACCGCTGTACTTTGAGGGGCCCTGTGCCAGTGCCAATGCCAACGAGTGGGCCCCCCCTGCTTGCTCAGGATCACAGCACTTGCAAAGTTGAAATACTTACCTCTCCCTGCTCCACTGCCGTGACGTGGTCCAGATTTACTGGGCCCACTAATTACTTGAACCAGCCCTACCCCCCACAACTTTAGCCAAATGACCCCCAATTTCAAATGCCTTCCAATTATTTTAAGGTAAATTACGCTTGACAAGCTTCATTAAGAAGAATGGATGGTTTTGACATTAAAATGGGCACTCTAGGTGTTTTCCTGGCCCCCACTCACTGCCGACTATGCTGCCCCATTGACTTGCATTGGGTTTCGTGTTTCGGTCGATCCCGACTTTACGTCATAATCGGCCGATTTCACTCGACCCGACTTTGGACATAGTCGGGTTTCGCAAAACCCGGCTCGACTCTAAAAAGGTCAAGGTCGCTCAACTCTAGTGCTCGCCATCAAAGATCCCAAAGACGACAGAACTGATCGGACTTTATAACGCTATTGTACATCTGTATGTAGGCATGTATGTTTCTATCTGTCATGGGAAAGAGAACAGAGATAACTATTTTTGGTTATAATTATATTAGTGCAATTAAAAAATATATTTATAAAATATTCCACCATTTTGTATACACAGCTAGTAAGCAGACCTATGCATGGTCATGATTACGTATCATAAACTCTCTAGTCTGATCTTAAAGTTGTGAGCTATTGCACTCCCTCTTCTTGCTTACAGATCGGATAAAAGATAAGGGGTGTCATCTTTTTCCAATTTAACTGTTCAATCATTTAAATTTTGGCTTAAAACTTCCAAGTTTAGATGCACATTTACAAAATACATCAATTTTTATCTCTACCTTACTTTTATAAGGCCTGTTTAATCTTCAGCTGATATCAGAAAGCACTGTGTTATGCCCAGTATATGGTCTGAGAGGGAATGCATGTTGCAGGGATTCAGAGAATAGCAAAGAGAAAATCCCTGTCATTTTGTAAGAGGGTAAAAAACAAGAATCTGCTATTAGATAGATGATAGATGCTATAGAATAGATTCCAATGTTATATTATGAAACTCTAGATCCTTTAATTGATGCTATGATACTTTTGAACCTTTTGTAATGAAAATAATGTTACTCACCTGTATTAGCTCCGACCTTGGTGTGTCAGGTTGCTTTGGCAGCCAAATGCATATCTCTTGTGTCATCCTTCCAGACTTTTTAGGCTTTTTCAGGTGAAGGGACATACTTTGAGTATTCCGGTAGTTGACACTGTCTGGTACTGTGGACTAACTGCCTCAGTGTTCCAAACTCCAGTCCTCAAGGGCCACCTACAGGTCATGTTTTTTTAGGATTTCATTAGTATTACCCATCACCTGCACCTCTAATGTTTAAATCTCCTGTGCAATACTGAGGAAATCCTGAAAACATAGTCTGTTGGCGGCTCTGGAAGGACTGGAATTGGGTAACACTGGCCTACCTGTTCCTCCTTGAATCTCTAAACCCACCCAACCCTGCCTGAGATTCTGTGCAAATTGCCTCTTCTGAGGAAAAGAGGACTTAAACTCTATAGCACCACCTGTTTGAAGTAGCGTTCCTACAAGTCACAATCAACCCTTTAACGAGTTGGGCAATATGCCATATATATAGGATAAAAGCCAAATCAATATCTCAATTCGCAAACTCATCCCTGATGCAACTGTTTTACATGGCTGCCCTCTTCAGCTTCACCAATGGCTGCTATGTGCAATACTTTTGCTCCTTTGTTCGAACAGTATAACTTTTCTGCCTCAACAGCATTTGTGAATGCTGCATGAGAATTGCTCTTCATCCTTCTCTCCAAGTGAGATATAACAGTAAGTTCGTGGATTGGTGCAATGGTAACTATCTACAACTAAATGTTAAGAAAACTAAGGAGTTGGTGGCCAACTATAGCAGGATAAAGATGGAATGCTTACCGATCACTATTGCTGGTCAGGAGGTAGAGCAGGTGGAGAGTTACAAATATTTGGGGGTCCATTTGGATAGCAAACTGGACTGGAGATGCCACTCAGAGTTTGTCTACAAGAAGGGGATGAGCAGATTGTATTTCCTAAGGAAACTGAGGTCTTTTAATGTGTGTAGCAAAATGTTAGAAATATTCTACCAATCTGTAGTGGCAAGTGCCATCTTTTTTGCAATCACATGCTGGGGTAGTAGTGTGCGGGCCTCTGATTCTAATAAGCTGAATAAGATTATCAAGAAGGCAAGTTCTGCTGTCGGCTGTAATCTGGACACTTTTGGGGAGGTAGTGGAAAAAAGAACTCTGAGAAAGTGTATGGCAATTATGAACAATAATGTACATCCACTATATGAGCTATTCATGAGACAGAAGAGCACCTTCAGTAACCGGCTAATACTTCTGAGGTGCAAGAAGGAAAAATATAGGAAATCGTTTGTGCCAACTGCAATGGGAATGTACAACAATAACATTAGGGTTAAACCACCAAGGTGAATGTCTACTTATTTCTCTACATTTCAGTTCACTCGCTGTGTATGTCCTATTCTAATGTAAAATGTATAATGTTCTTCTGTCAACTCCACTGTCATGTCAACTATGTAATTCTTTTATGATTTTTATGATTTAAGTTGTGCTGCTGTGATACCATAATTTCCCACGGGATAAATAAAGTGTATCGTATCGTATCGTATCGTAAGTTAGTTTATTAATATACCAATCTCATTGTAACACTATGGATCTTTCATGTAATGCAAAGCATTGCTTTTAGAGTCCATAGTATTATAACCTTACAGTTATTTATGCATTACTCACTTATATAGCGCCATCATATTCCACAGTACTTTACAGACATCACAATTCTTGTCCCATTGGCGCTCACAATGTAGATTCACTATCAATATGTGTTTGGAGTGAAGGAGGAAACTGGAGAACTCGAAGGAAACTGACACAAACTCTTGACTTCAGTCACTCTCCCCATGCGCTGACTCATAGGCAGACCCTGTAATAAGGCAGCCCCCATAGTCAGACCCTGTAATAAGGCAGCCCCCATAGTCAGACCCTGTAATAAGGCAGCCCCCATAATCAGACCCTGCAATTAGGCAGGATCCCCATAGTCAGAGCGTGTAATGAGGCAGCACCCCCATAGTCAGACCCTATAATAAAGCAGCCCCCATAGTCAGACCCTGTAATAAGGCAGCCCCCATAGTCAGACCCTGCAATAAGGCAGCACCCCCATAGTCAGACCCTGTAATAAGGCAGCACCCCCATAGTCAGACCCTGTAAAAAGGCAGCCCCTGTAATAAGGCAGCACCCCATAGTCAGACCCTGTAATAAAGCAGCACCCCCATAGTCAGACCCTGTAATGAGGCAGTCCCCATAGTCAGACCCTGTAATGAGGCAGCCCCCATAGTCAGACCCTGTAATAAGGCAGCCCCCTTAGTCAGACCCTGTGATAAGGCAGCCCCCATAGGCAGACCCTGTAATAAGGCAGCACCCCCATAGGCAGACCATATAATAAGGCAGCCCAGATAGTCAGACCCTGTAATAAGGCAGCACCCCCATAGGCAGACCCTGTAATAAGGCAGCACCCCCATAGTCAGACCCTGTAATAAGGCAGCACATCTATAGGCAGACCTGTAATAAGGCAGTACCCCTATAGTCAGACCCTGTAATAAGGCAGCACCCCATAGTCAGAACCTGCAATAAGGAATTAATAGTGCTATCTAAATAAATAATAATAATTATTATTATCTCAGAAAGCGCATAAAAAAGGGACTTTCTTCCAACAAAAATTAGACACACACATAGACAGCCACAAGAGGAAGTTGTGCCAGTAGGTAGCCACCTGTGGGGTTAAGAAAATGCTCACTATTAAGGTGAACAACATTAGGCCTTAAGGTACCGTCACATTAAGTGACACTGCAGCAATCTAGACAATGATCCCGATCGCTGCAGCGTCGCTGTGTTGTCGCTGGAGAGCTGTCACACAGACAGCTCTCCAGCGACCAACTATGCGAAGTCCCCTGGTGACCAGGGTAAACATCGGGTTACTAAATGCAGGGCTGCACTTAGTAACCCAATGTTTACCCTGGTTACCAGCGTAAACGTAAAAAAAAAAAAACACTACATACTTACATTTCGGTGTCTGTCCCCCGGCGCTCTGCTTCTCTGCACTAAGCACCGGCCGGAAGTGACATCACCGCTGTGCTTTCCGGCCGCTGCGCTTACACAGTGCAGAGAAGCAGAGCGCCGGAGAGGACAGACACCGGAATGTAAGTATGTAGTGTTTTTTTTTTTTTACGTTTACGCTGGTAACCAGGGTAAACATCGGGTTACTAAGCGCGGCCCTGTGCTTAGTAACCCAATGTTTACCCTGGTTACCAGTGAAGAAATCGCTGAATCGGCGTCACACACGCCGATTCAGCGATACCTGCGGAGGATCCAGCGACGAAGTTCTGGACTTTCTGCGCCGACCAACGATGTCACAGCAGGATCCTGATCGCTGCTGCTTTTCAAACTCAACGATATCGCTAGCCAGGACGCTACAACATCACGGATCACTAGCGATATCGTTCAGTTTGAAGGTACCTTTAGACGGGTCTAGATAAGAGCAGGAACATTTTCAGCCTGTGCTGTAGCTTCTGATGTCTGTCCTAAGTAAAGGAGTCTTTCCCCTCCTTGCAGTGTCTCCTCTGTAGGAGTTTCTCTTGTGGATCTACAGCAATGTCCATTTAAGGCCACATGTGTGAAGGACTGGTAGCGGTGTCATCAGTGTTTTCGATCATCCGGCTGTGACATCCGGCTGTCCATGTTTACCATTAGTGTTTTTCTGGTATGGTTAAAGAAATAATTTAATTACAAAGATTCTCCTATACTTTGCAATGTTAAACATGTGCAGCTCATGGATGTGACACTGATCCTTGTGCTGAACATGATTTTTTACTTACCTCTAGAATTTTATTGGCCCTTGTCATCTGTACTGCTGGAAAAGAATGAACGGCTTGCACAGACACACGGCCCTTGTAAAAACACTGACACGTGCATTGCACCATAGGGTATAATGGGTACATGTGACATCCGTGAAAGAAACGTATACCACACATACTGGAAACATGGTAGTGAAGGAGGCCTGAGGTGGTAAAATGCACTGAAAGTTACATATTTTTTATATATATCCTTGCTGGATCCAATTTTTTCACTTTACTTGATAAAAATATTTCTATTTGAAGAATACATTTGTCCGGAGTTTCAAAACAAGAAGATAGTCATACCAAAGGAGCCTGGGAGAAGAAACCAGCCCAAATACAATGCATTATCCTGGGAGCCATGTAGTTGCTGAAATACAATGGGAGAGATTCACTGAGCAAAAGAAATGAAGGCAGTAAAGTATATGCCAAATGTAAGCGTTTTAGTCACTTTTTGCAACAGTTTTGAAAGACATCTATAAAAAAGATTCAATTATAAACTGAGCTAAATTTATTATACTGTAAATGTGTGCCATCATTTAGCACAAAATAATTCTATAAATTGAATCAGCTATGAGATGGCGTAAGGAGGAAAAATGCGTCAAACATGTCTTGTATCTTATTACAATATTAGAAAATAAAAAAAAAATGTGTCAACAAGCAGTATTATGTCTGTATTATTTATAGCTCTGTATTACTGTATTATATGTGATATTATGGTGACAAACACATTTTACCTGTAATATTAAAAGGATCTGAAGGGGAATTAGCTCCATTTTTATAACAAGTATCTGCACGTTTTTGCCAGTGATAATCTTGTGCATGGACAGTGCCAAGTTTAGCAGCTTGCACCATGTTGCGATGAGCTGCAATACAAGAAATTTGCTAATTTTTTAACTTGCGGAAACGCCTTTAAAGTGTTTTTCTAATTGTTATTTTATTTTGACTGTTCTTTATAATTAAAAAACTCAATTTCTTCTCAATATAAATGACTCGATTTCAATTTACATGGTGTGAAAGTAAAATACTCCATTGTTCTAATTCTTCCAATTAGGAGGAAAGATAAAATATCTTTCTGTTAAAGGCGCTCTATACAGTAAATATCAAGCGAGATGCACATTGAAGTAGTTTGTGACAACATTACAGCTCTGGAGTAATGGCCATCATGTTTAGAAGTGACATTGTATGTTCTTTTTCATTTAAAACATAATATTGTGTTATTAAGAAAATTAAGTTGTACAGATGCCTCCAAAATTCACGCCGCTGTTTATTACCATCTTGCCTTTTCAGTAATAAAAATTAATCCTTGAATTAACAAGAGACTGAATTAAGACATGTTTGCAGTAACAATTTTACGGCCTGGCTAATTATAATTTAGATTTCATTTGCTACATTTCTGCCGGCAAATCAAAGTTAGGATGTAATTCATCAATATCTTTTAGATATATAAAATATATGGGAGATTTATGGCTTTTTTATTATATTTTTACACTTTTGTCAAGACATTCTGTCAATGCAATATTTTTTATGCATTAATGAAATGCTGAATTAATAATTATAGTTAGGTATGTATGTATACACGATAACACAGCTTATTGTTTCATACACTAAAATTCCAATATTCTGGCACTTTTGAAAGTTGATTGAGAAGATTAGTGGCTATACTGTATGTATATATGTGTATATATATATATATATATATATATATATATATATATGTGAATATATATATATATATATAGTACAGGCCAAAATTTTGGACACACCTCATTTAAGGATTTTTCTGTATTTTCATGACTATGAAAATTGTACATTCACACTGAAGGCATCAAAACTGTGAATTAACACATGTGGAATTATATACTTAACAAAAAAGTGTGAAACAACTGAAATTATGTCTTATATTTTAGGTTCTTCAAAGTAGCCACGTTTTGCTTTGTTGACTGCTTTGCACACTCTTGGCATTCTCTTGATGAGCTTCAAGAGGTAGTCATCGGGAATGGTTTTCACTTCACAGTTGCACCTTGTCAGGTTTAATAAGTGGGATTTCTTGCCTTATAAATGGGGTTGGGACCATCAGTTGTGTTGTGCAGAAGTCTGGTGGATACACAGCTGATAGTCCTACTGAATAGACTGTTAGAATTTGTATTATGGCAAGAAAAAAGCAGCTAAGTAAAGAAAAACGAGAGGCCATCGTTACTTTAAGAAATGAAGGTCAGTCAGTCCACAAAATTGGGAAAACTTTGAAAGTGTCCCCAAGTGCAATGGCAAAAACCATCAAGTGCTACAAAGAAACTGACTCACATGAGGATCGCCCCAGGAAAGGAAGACCAAGAGTCGCCTCTGCTTGTGAGGATAACTTTATCTGAGTCACCAACCTCAGAAATCGCAGGTTAACAGCAGCTCCGATTAGAGACCAGGTCAATGCCACACAGAGTTCTAGCAGCAGACACATCTCTACAACAACTGTTAAGAGGAGACTTTGTGCAGCAGGCCTTCATGGTAAAATAGCTTCTAGGAAACCATTGCTAAGGACAGGCAACAAGCAGAAGAGACTTTTTTGGGCTAAAGAACACAAGGAAAGGACATTAGACCAGTGGAAATCTGTGCCGTGGTCTGATGAGCCCAAATTTGAGATCTTTGGTTCCAACCACCGTGTCTTTGTAAGACGCAGAAAAGGTGAACAGATGGACTCTACATGCCTGGTTCCCACCGTGAGGCATAGAGAAGGAGGTGTGATGGTGTGGGGGTGCTTTGCTGGTGACACTGTTGGGGATTTGTTAATGTATTTGTTTATATTTGCCCCGTATTCACATGTAAAGCACCATGGAATAAATGGCGCTATAAAAATGTATAATAATAATAATAATAATTTGAAGGCATACTGAACCACCATGGCTACCACAGCATCTTGCAGCAGCATGCTATTCCATCCGGTTTGCATTCAGTTGGACCATCATTTATTTTTCAACAGGACAATGACTCCAAACACACCTCCAGGCTGTGTAAGGGCTATTTGACCAAGAAGGAGAGTGATGGGGTGCTACGCCAGATGACCTGGCCTCCACAGTCACCAGACCTGAACCCAATCGAGATGGTTTGGGGTGAGCTGGACTGCAGAGTGAAGGCAAAAGGGCCAACAAGGGCTAAGCATCTCTGGGAACTCCTTCAAGATTGTTGGAAGACCATTCCCGGTGACTGCCTCTTGAAGCTCATCAAGAAAATGCCAAGAGTGTGCAAAGCAGTCATCAAAGCAAAAGGTGGCTACTTTGGAGTACCTAGAATATAAGACATAATTTCAGTTGTGTCACACTTTTTTGTTAAGTATATAATTCCACATCGGTTAATTCATAGTGTTGATGCCTTCAGTGTGAATGTACAATTTTCATATTCATGAAAATACATAAAAATCTTGAAATGAGAAGGTGTGTCCAAACTTTTGGTCTGTACTGTATATATATATATATATATATATATATATATATATATATATATATGATAAAACAAAAAACATTAACAGCGCAAAAAGTGAAAAAAGTGGACTTTATTGCCCAATTGGCGACGTTTCGGATGTGATATCCTTTCATCCGCACACCATTGGGCAGTAAAGTCTATTTTTCCTCATCTTTTTGTGCTGTTTTTCTCTTTTATCTTTTTATAAGGAACCATAGGATTGCTGGTTGGAAAAGCTTTGCACATTATTGAGGTATTTGGTGGTGCTTTTCCAATTTTTAATTCTCTCTCTCTCTCTCTCTCTCTACATATATATATATATATATATATATATATATATACAGTGGGGCAAAAAAGTATTTAGTCAGTCAGCAATAGTGCAAGTTCCACCACTTAAAAAGATGAGAGGCGTCTGTAATTTACATCATAGGTAGACCTCAACTATGGGAGACAAACTGAGAAAAAAAAATCCAGAAAATCACATTGTCTGTTTTTTTATCATTTTATTTGCATATTATGGTGGAAAATAAGTATTTGGTCAGAAACAAACAATCAAGATTTCTGGCTCTCACAGACCTGTAACTTCTTCTTTAAGAGTCTCCTCTTTCCTCCACTCATTACCTGTAGTAATGGCACCTGTTTAAACTTGTTATCAGTATAAAAAGACACCTGTGCACACCCTCAAACAGTCTGACTCCAAACTCCACTATGGTGAAGACCAAAGAGCTGTCAAAGGACACTAGAAACAAAATTGTAGCCCTGCACCAGGCTGGGAAGACTGAATCTGCAATAGCCAACCAGCTTGGAGTGAAGAAATCAACAGTGGGAGCAATAATTAGAAAATGGAAGACATACAAGACCACTGATAATCTCCCTCGATCTGGGGCTCCACGCAAAATCACACCACTTGGGGTCAGAATGATCACAAGAACGGTGAGCAAAAATCCCAGAACCACGCGGGGCGACCTAGTGAATGAACTGCAGAGAGCTGGGACCAATGTAACAAGGCCTACCATAAGTAACACACTACGCCACCATGGACTCAGATCCTGCAGTACCAGACGTTTCCCACTGCTTAAGCCAGTACATGTCTGGGCCCGTCTGAAGTTTGCTAGAGAGCATTTGGATGATCCAGAGGAGTTTTGGGAGAATGTCCTATGGTCTGATGAAACCAAACTGGAACTGTTTGGTAGAAACACAACTTGTCGTGTTTGGAGGAAAAAGAATACTGAGTTGCATCCATCAAACACCATACCTACTGTAAAGCATGGTGGTGGAAACATCATGCTTTGGGGCTGTTTCTCTGCAAAGGGGCCAGGACGACTGATCCGGGTACATGAAAGAATGAATGGGGCCATGTATCGTGAGATTTTGAGTGCAAACCTCCTTCCATCAGCAAGGGCATTGAAGATGAAACGTGGCTGGGTCTTTCAACATGACAATGATCCAAAGCACACCGCCAGGGCAACGAAGGAGTGGCTTCGTAAGAAGCATTTCAAGGTCCTG
Organism: Ranitomeya imitator; assembly: GCF_032444005.1. NCBI lineage: Eukaryota > Metazoa > Chordata > Amphibia > Anura > Dendrobatidae > Ranitomeya > Ranitomeya imitator. Next base: position 137,755,706 of record NC_091282.1, read on the forward strand.
GAGTGGCCTAGCCAGTCTCCAGATCTCAACCCTATAGAAAACCTTTGGAGGGAGTTGAAAGTCCGTGTTGCCAAGCGAAAAGCCAAAAACATCACTGCTCTAGAGGAGATCTGCATGGAGGAATGGGCCAACATACCAACAACAGTGTGTGGCAACCTTGTGAAGACTTACAGAAAACATTTGACCTCTGTCATTGCCAACAAAGGATATATTACAAAGTATTGAGATGAAATTTTGTTTCTGACCAAATACTTATTTTCCACCATAATATGCAAATAAAATGATAAAAAAACAGACAATGTGATTTTCTGGATTTTTTTTTCTCAGTTTGTCTCCCATAGTTGAGGTCTACCTATGATGTAAATTACAGACGCCTCTCATCTTTTTAAGTGGTGGAACTTGCACTATTGCTGACTGACTAAATACTTTTTTGCCCCACTGTATATATATACTAGCTGAAGAGCCCGGCGTTGCCTGGGCATAGTAAATATCTGTGGTTAGTTATAGCACGTCACTTCTCTTATTTTCCCATCACGCTTCTCATTTTCCCAATCACATCTTTAATTTTCCCCCTCACATCTCTCATTTTCTCCCTCACACCTCTCATTTTCTCCCTCACTCCTCTCATTCCCGCCTAAGGCTGCGTTCACACGTTCCGTTTTTTTTGCGGTTTTTTTGCGGTTTTTCCCGATAAAAACGCTATAAAACCGCAAAAAAAACGCATACAAGAAGCATCCCATCATTTAGAATGAATTCCGCATGTTTTGTGCACATGATGCGTTTTTTTCGGCATAAAAAACGCATCAGGCACAAAATCCGGACATGCTCATTCTTTTTGCGGTTTTTATGCGGATTTCCCACTGCAAAATGCATTGGCAAGTGTCCGGAAAAAACCGCGGAAAAAACGCGTCAAAAACGCGGCAAAACCGCGGCAAAAAACGCATGCGGATTTCTTCCGGATTTCATGCACAAAAATGTCCGGTTTTTCACAGGAATTTTCTGCATGAATTCCTGAACGTGTGCACTTAGCCTAACACTTGTCATTTCGACCTCACATCTGTCATTTTCCGATCACTACACTATTTTCCCTCACTCCTCTCATTTTGCACTCACACCTTTTCATTTTCACCTCACACCTCTCATTTTCACCTCAGTATATACATGTTTGTCATCTCCCTTATACAGTTAGGGCCAGAAATATTTGGACAGTGACACAATTTTCGCGAGTTGGGCTCTGCATGCCACCACATTGGATTTGAAATGAAACCTCTACAACAGAATTCAAGTGCAGATTGTAACGTTTAATTTGAAGGGTTGAACAAAAATATCTGATAGAAAATGTAGGAATTGTACACATTTCTTTACAAACACTCCACATTTTAGGAGGTCAAAAGTAATTGGACAAATAAACATAACCCAAACAAAATATTTTTATTTTCAATATTTTGTTGCAAATCCTTTGGAGGCAATCACTGCCTTAAGTCTGGAACCCATGGACATCACCAAACGCTGGGTTTCCTCCTTCTTAATGCTTTGCCAGGCCTTTACAGCCGCAGCCTTCAGGTCTTGCTTGTTTGTGGGTCTTTCCGTCTTAAGTCTGGATTTGAGCAAGTGAAATGCATGCTCAATTGGGTTTAGATCTGGAGATTGACTTGGCCATTGCAGAATGTTCCACTTTTTGGCACTCATGAACTCATGGGTAGCTTTGGCTGTATGCTTGGGGTCATTGTCCATCTGTACTATGAAGCGCCGTCCAATCAACTTTGCAGCATTTGGCTGAATCTGGGCTGAAAGTATATCCCGGTACACTTCAGAATTCATCCGGCTACTCTTGTCTGCTCTTATGTCATCAATAAACACAAGTGACCCAGTGCCATTGAAAGCCATGCATGCCCATGCCATCACGTTGCCTCCACCATGTTTTACAGAGGATGTGGTGTGCCTTGGATCATGTGCCGTTCCCTTTCTTCTCCAAACTTTTTTCTTCCCATCATTCTGGTACAGGTTGATCGTTGTCTCATCTGTCCATAGAATACTTTTCCAGAACTGAGCTGGCTTCTTGAGGTGTTTTTCTGCAAATTTAACTCTGGCCTGTCTATTTTTGGTATTGATGAATGGTTTGCATCTAGATATGAACCCTTTGTATTTACTGTCATGGAGTCTTCTCTTTACTGTTGACTTAGAGACAGATACACCTACTTCACTGAGAGTGTTCTGGACTTCAGTTGATGTTGTGAACGGGATCTTCTTCACCAAATTAAGTATGCAGCGATCATCCACCACTGTTGTCATCCGTGGACGCCCAGGCCTTTTTGCGTTCCCAAGCTCACCAGTCAATTCCTTTTTTCTCAGAATGTACCCAACTGTTGATTTTGCTACTCCAAGCATGTCTGCTATCTCTCTGATGGTTTTTTTCTTTTTTTTCAGCCTCAGGATGTTCTGCTTCACCTCAATTGAGAGTTCCTTTGACCGCATGTTGTCTGCTCACAGCAACAGCTTCCAAATGCAAAACCACACACCTGGAATCCACCCCTGACCTTTTAACTACTTCATTGATTACAGGTTAACGAGAGAGATGCCTTCAGACTTAATTGCAGCCCTTAGAGTCCATTGTCCAATTACTTTTGGTCCCTTGAAAAAGAGGACGCTATGCATTACAGAGCTATGATTCCTAAACCCTTTCTCCGATTTGGATGTGGAAACTATCATATTGCAGTTGGGAGTGTGCACTTTCAGCCCATATTATATATATAATTGTATTTCTGAACATGTTTTTGTAAACAGCTAAAATAACAAAACTTGTGTCACTGTCCAAATATTTCTGGCCCTAACTGTATATAGTATACACTTGTATGTCATCTCCTGTATATAGTATATACCTGTATGTCATCTCCTCCTATATATAGTATATACCTGTATGTCATCTCCTCCTATATATAGTATATACCTGTATGTCATTTCCTTCTATATATAGTATATACCTGTATGTCATCTCCTCCTGTATATAGTATATACAACAAGAGAAAAGAAATAAGCCAGCTCACTTATGACGATCACAGGTGCACGGATCTCCGTTGCAGGTAAACGAACAAGTCCTCCAAAGGAAAAAAAAAAAAAGGGATTGAGATCCAGCTCCTAAAATTCGGTAATTTTTATTAGATTCCAAAAACGATAAAATCCACAGACATGGAATAACCAAACTCCCTCCGGGTGGGTGCCCCTGCACATGAGGGGCTATACGGCAACGCGTTTCGATCTGACGATCTTTTTCATAGCCAAATCCTAAGATTAGGATATGGCTATGAAAAAGATCGTCAGATCGAAACGCGTTGCCGTATAGCCCCTCATGTGCAGGGGCACCCACCCGGAGGGAGTTTGGTTATTCCATGTCTGTGGATTTTATCGTTTTTGGAATCTAATAAAAATTGCCGAATTTTAGGAGCTGGATCTCAATCCCTTTTTTTTTTTTTCCTTTGGAAGATATAGTATATACCTGTGTGTCATCTCCCCTGTATATAGTATATATGTGTGTGTCATCTCCTCTTGTATATAGTATATACCTGTATGTCATCTTCTATATATAGCATATACCTGTATGTCATCTCCTCCTGTATATAGTATATACCTGTAGGTAATCTGCTCCTGTATATAGTATATACCTGTGTGTCATCTCCTCATGTATATAGTATGTACCTGTATGTCATCTCCTCCTTTATATAGTATATACCTGTGTGTCATCTCTCCTGTATATAGTATATATCTGTGTGTCATCTCCCCTGTATATAGTATATACCTGTGTGATCTCCTGTATTAGACCTCGTTAACACATCATTTGCTCAGTATTTTTACCTCAGTATTTGTAAGATAAATTGGCAGCCTGATAATTCCCCAGCCAACACGAAGCCCTCCCCCTGGCAGTATATATTAGCTCACACATACACATAATAGACAGGTCATGTGACTGACAGCTGCCGTATTTCCTATATGGTACATTTGTTGCTCTTGTAGTTTGTCTGCTTATTAATCAGATTTTTATTTTTGAAGGCTAATACCAGACTTGTGTGTGTTTTAGGGCGAGTTTCGTTTGTCAAGTTGTGTGTGTTGAGTTTTGTGTGGCGACATGCATGTAGCGACTTTTGTGAGATAAGTTTTGTGTGGCAACATGCGTGTAGCAACTTTTTGTGTCTCGAGTTGCATGTGACAGGTTAGTGTAGCAAGTTGTGTGCAGCAAGTTTTGCGCATGGCGAGTTTTGCGCGTGGTGAGTTTTATGTCTGGTGCCTTTTGAGTATGTGCAAGTTTTGTGTGAGGCAACTTTTGCATGTGTTGCAAATTTTGTGCATGTGGCAATTTTTCCGCATGTGCAAGTTTTGCGTGTGGCGAGTTTTCCATGAGGTGAGTTTTGCACTTGTGGTGAGTTTTGCGTGAGCCTATTTTTTGCATGTGGCGAGTTTTGCGCGTGGTGAGTTTTGAGCGGCGACTTTTGTGTTTCGACTTTTATGTGGCGAGGTTGGTGTATGTGTGGTGAAATGTGTGCTGAGGGTGGTATATGTGTTCAAGCACGTGGTAGTGTGTGGGGCATTTTGTGTGTGTTCATATCCCCGTGTGTGGTGAGTATCTCATGTCGGGGTCCCACCTTAGCAACTGTACGGTATATACTCTTTGGCGCCATCGCTCTCACTCTTTAAGTCCCCCTTGTTCACATCTGGCAGCTGTCAATTTGCCTCCAACACTTTTCCTTTCACTTTTCCCCATTATGTAGATAGGGGAAAAATAGTTTGGTGAATTGGAAAGCGCGGGGTTAAAATTTCACCTCACAACATAGCCTATGACGCTCTCGGGGTCCAGACGTGTGACTGTGCAAAATTTTGTGGCTGTAGCTTCGACGCCTCCAACACTTTTCCTTTCACTTTTTTCCCCATTATGTAGATAGGGGCAAAATTGTTTGGTGAATTGGAAAGCGCGGGGTTAAAATTTCACCTCACAACGTAGCCTATGATGCTCTCAGGGTACAGACGTGTGACTGTGCAAAATTTTGTTTCTGTAGCTGCGACGCCTCCAACACTTTTCCTTTCACTTTTTTCCCCATTATGTAGATAGGGGCAAAATTGTTTGGTGAATTGGAAAGTGCGGGGTTAAAATTTCACCTCACAACGTAGCCTATGATGCTCTCTGGGTCCAGACGTGTGACGTTGCAAAATTTTGTTGCTGTAGCTGCGACGCTTCCAACACTTTTTCTTTCACTTTTTTCCCCATTATGTAGATAGGGGCAAAATTGTTTGGTGAATTGGAACGCGCGGGGTTAAAATTTCGCCTCACAATATAGCCTATGACGCTCTCGGGGTCCAGACGTGTGACTCTGCAAAATTTTGTGGCTGTAGCTGCGACGGTGCAGATGCCAATCCCGGACATACACACACACATACACACACACACATTCAGCTTTATATAGTATATATATATATATATATATATATATATATACAGTCATGGCCAAAAGTATTGACACCCCTGCAATTCTGTCAGATAATACTCATTTTCTTCCTGAAAATGATTGCAAACACAAATTATTTGGTATTATAATCTTCATTTAATTTGTCTTAAATGAAAAAACATGAAAAGTATTGTCCTAAAGCCAAATTGGATATAATTCCACACCAAACATAAAAAAGGGGGTGGACAAAAGTATTGGCACTGGTCGAAAAATCATGTGATGCTTCTCTAATTTGTGTAATGTAACTTACCTGTGGCACCTAAGAGGTGTTGGCAATAACTAAATCACACTTGCAGCCAGTTAACATGGATTAAAGTTGACTCAACCGCTGTCCTGTGTCCTTGTGTGTACCACATTGAGCATGGAGAAAAGAAAGACCAAAGAACTGTCTGAGGTCTTGAGAAACCAAATTGTGAAGAAGCATGAGCAATCTCAAGGCTACAAGTTCATCTCCAAAGACCTGAATGTTCCTGTGTCTACCATGCGCAGTGTCATCAAGAAGTTTAAAGCCCATGGCACTGTGGCTAACCTCCCTAGATGTGGACGAAAAAGAAAAATTGACAAGAGATTTCAACGCAAGATTGTGCGGATGTTGGATAAAGAACCTCGACTAACACCAAACAAGTTCAAGCTGCCCTGCAGTCCGAGGGTACAACAGTGTCAACCCGTGCTATCCGTCGGCATCTGAATGAAAAGGGACTGTAAGGTAGGAGACCCAGGAAGACCCCACTTTTTACCCCGATACATAAAAAAGCCAGGCTGTAGTATGACAAAACTTACCTGAAAAAGCCTAAAATGTTTTGGAAGAATATTCTCTGGTCAGATGAGACAAAAGTAGAGCTTTTTGGGCAAAGGCATCAACATAGTTTATAGGAGAAAAAAAGAGGCATTCAAAGAAAAGCACACGTTCCCTACAGTCAAACATGGCGGAGGTTCCCTGATGTTTTGCTTTGCTGCCTCTGGCACTGGACTGCTTGACCGTGTGCATGGCATTATGAAGTCTGAAGACTACCAACAAATTTTGTGGCATAATGTTGGGCCCAGTGTGAGAAAGCTGGGTCTCCCTCAGAGGTCATGGGTCTTTCCAGCAGGACAATGACCCAAAACACACTTCAAAAAGCACTAGAAAATGGTTTGAGAGAAAGCACTGGAGACTTCTAAGGTGGCCAGCAATGAGTCCAGACCTGAATCCCATAGAACACCTGTGGAGAAATCTAAAAATGGCAGTTTGGAGAAGGCACCCTTCAAATATCAGGGACCTGGAGCAGTTTGCCAAAGAAGAATGGTCTAAAATTCCAGCAAAGCATTGTAAGAAACTCATTGATGGTTACCGGAAGCTGTTGGTCGCAGTTATTTTGGCTAAAGGTTGTGCAACCAAGTATTAGGCTGAGGCTTTTGTCTGGCCCATTTTTGGAGTTTTGTGTGAAATGATCAATGTTTTGCTTTTTGCTTCATTCTCTTTTGTGTTTTTTCATTTAAGTCAAATTAAATGAAGATAATAATACCAAATAATTTGTGTTTGCAATCATTTTCAGGAAGAAAATGAGTATTATCTGACAGAATTGCAGGGGTGTCAATACTTTTGGCCATGACTGTATATATATATATATATATATATAAATATATATATATATATATACATATGCATGCATATACAGTGGGGCAAAAAAGTATTTAGTCAGTCAGCAATAGTGCAAGTTCCACCACTTAAAAAGATGAGAGGCGTCTGTAATTTACATCATAGGTAGACCTCAACTATGGGAGACAAACTGAGAAAAAAAATCCAGAAAAATACATTGTCTGTTTTTTTATCATTTTTTTTGCATATTATGGTGGAAAATAAGTATTTGGTCAGAAACAAACAATCAAGATTTCTGGCTCTCACAGACCTGTAACTTCTTCTTTAAGAGTCTCCTCTTTCCTCCACTCATTACCTGTAGTAATGGCACCTGTTTAAACTTGTTATCAGTATAAAAAGACACCTGTGCACATCCTCAAACAGTCTGACTCCAAACTCCACTATGGTGAAGGCCAAAGAGCTGTCAAAGGACACCAGAAACAAAATTGTAGCCCTGCACCAGGCTGGGAAGACTGAATCTGCAATAGCCAACCAGCTTGGAGTGAAGAAATCAACAGTGGGAGCAATAATTAGAAAATGGAAGACATACAAGACCACTGATAATCTCCCTCGATCTGGGGCTCCACGCAAAATCCCACCCCGTGGGGTCAGAATGATCACAAGAACGGTGAGCAAAAATCCCAGAACCACGCGGGGGACCTAGTGAATGAACTGCAGAGAGCTGGGACCAATGTAACAAGGCCTACCATAAGTAACACACTACGCCACCATGGACTCAGATCCTGCAGTGCCAGACGTGTCCCACTGCTTAAGCCAGTACATGTACGGGCCCATCTGAAGTTTGCTAGAGAGCATTTGGATGATCCAGAGGAGTTTTGGGAGAATGTCCTATGGTCTGATGAAACCAAACTGGAACTGTTTGGTAGAAACACAACTTGTCGTGTTTGGAGGAAAAAGAATACTGAGTTGCATCCATCAAACACCATACCTACTGTAAAGCATGGTGGTGGAAACATCATGCTTTGGGGCTGTTTCTCTGCAAAGGGGCCAGGACTAGGGTTGAGCGAAACGGGTCGAACATTTTCAAAAGTCGCCGACTTTTGGCTAAGTCGGGGTTTCATGAAACCCGATCCGACCCCTGTGCGGGGTCGGCCATGCGGTACGCGACTTTCGCGCCAAAGTCGCGTTTCAATGACGCGAAAAGCGCCATTTCTCAGCCAATGAAGGTAAACGCAGAGTGTGGGCAGCGTGATGACATAGGTCCTGGTCCCCACCATCTTAGAGAAGGGCATTGCAGTGATTGGCTTGCTGTCTGCAACGTCACAGGGGCTATAAAGAGGCGTTCCCGCCGACCGCCATCTTACTGCTGCTGATCTGAGCTTAGGGAGAGGTTGCTGCCGCTTTGTCAGAAGCAGGGATAGCGTTAGGCAGGGTCCATTAACCACAAAACCGCTTGTGCTGCAGCGATTTGCACTGTCCAACACCACCCTCGGTGTGCAGGGACAGTGGAAGTTTTTTTTTTTTTTTTTTCCCCTCAGCGCTGTAGCTCATTGGGCTGCCCTAGAAGGCTCCCTGATAGCTGCATTGCTGTGTGTACGCCGCTGTGCAAACCAACTGCTTTTTTCAAAGCACAAATCCTCTTGTTCCTTCCTTTCTGCACAGCTATCTTTTTTGTTTGTCCACACTTTTTATTTCATTTGTGCATCAGTCCACTCCTTATTGCTGCCTGCCATACCTGGCTGAGATTACTGCAGGCAGGGAGATAGTAGCTGCCTGCCATACCTGGCTGAGATTACTGCAGGCAGGGAGATAGTAATTGTAGGACATTCCCTGTTTTTTTTTTTTTTTTTTTTTTGGTGGGAGATTAAGATTGGCAATTTGGCATTTCTGCTAGAGTGCCATCCCTGTGTGTGCCATCTCTCTCACATAGTGGGCCATAGAAAGCCTTTTCATTTTTCTGTATTTTTTTTTGTGGGGTGTATAAATTCTCCCTGATAAAAATACAGTGGGAGATTAATATTGGCCTTTGGGCTTGTGTGCCAGTCCTGAGTGTGCCATCTCTCTCACAAATAGTGGGCCATAGAAAGCCTATTTTATTTTTTTTTGGGTTTTATAAATTCTCCCTGAAAAAAAGGGAGATTAATATTGGCCTCTGGGCTTCTGTGCCAGTCCTGAGCGTGCCATCTGTGCCAGTCCTGAGCGTCCCATCTCTCTCACAAATAGTGGGCCATAGAAAGCCTATTTAATTTTTTTTTTGGTTTTATAAATTTTCCCTGAAAAAAGGGAGATTAATATTGGCCTCTGGGCTTGTGTGCCAGTTGTGAGCGTGCCATCTGTGCCAGTCCTGAGCGTGCCATCTCTCTCACAAATAGTGGGCCATAGAAAGCCTATTTAATTTTTTTTTTGGTTTTATAAATTTTCCCTGAAAAAAGGGAGATTAATATTGGCCTCTGGGCTTGTGTGCCAGTTGTGAGCGTGCCATCTGTGCCAGTCCTGAGCGTGCCATCTCTCTCACAAATAGTGGGCCATAGAAAGCCTATTTAAATATTTTTTTGGTTTTATAAATTCTCCCAGAAAAAAAGGGAGATTAATATTGGCCTCTGGGCTTCTGTGCCAGTCCTGAGCGTGCCATCTGTGCCAGTCCTGAGCGTCCCATCTCTCTCACAAATAGTGGGCCATAGAAAGCCTATTTAATTTTTTTTTTGGTTTTATAAATTTTCCCTGAAAAAAGGGAGATTAATATTGGCCTCTGGGCTTGTGTGCCAGTTGTGAGCGTGCCATCTGTGCCAGTCCTGAGCGTGCCATCTCTCTCACAAATAGTGGGCCATAGAAAGCCTATTTAAATTTTTTTTTGGTTTTATAAATTTTCCCTGAAAAAAGGGAGATTAATATTGGCCTCTGGGCTTGTGTGCCAGTTGTGAGCGTGCCATCTGTGCCAGTCCTGAGCGTGCCATCTCTCTCACAAATAGTGGGCCATAGAAAGCCTATTTAAATATTTTTTTGGTTTTATAAATTCTCCCAGAAAAAAAGGGAGATTAATATTGGCCTCTGGGCTTCTGTGCCAGTCCTGAGCGTGCCATCTGTGCCAGTCCTGAGCGTCCCATCTCTCTCACAAATAGTGGGCCATAGAAAGCCTATTTAATTTTTTTTTTGGTTTTATAAATTTTCCCTGAAAAAAGGGAGATTAATATTGGCCTCTGGGCTTGTGTGCCAGTTGTGAGCGTGCCATCTGTGCCAGTCCTGAGCGTGCCATCTCTCTCACAAATAGTGGGCCATAGAAAGCCTATTTAATTTTTTTTTTGGTTTTATAAATTTTCCCTGAAAAAAGGGAGATTAATATTGGCCTCTGGGCTTGTGTGCCAGTTGTGAGCGTGCCATCTGTGCCAGTCCTGAGCGTGCCATCTCTCTCACAAATAGTGGGCCATAGAAAGCCTATTTAAATATTTTTTTGGTTTTATAAATTCTCCCAGAAAAAAAGGGAGATTAATATTGGCCTCTGGGCTTCTGTGCCAGTCCTGAGTGTGCCATCTGTGCCAGTCCTGAGCGTCCCATCTCTCTCACAAATAGTGGGCCATAGAAAGCCTATTTTTTTTTTGGGGGGGGTTTTAGAAATTCTCCCTGGAAAAAAAAAGGGAGATTAATATTGCCCTTTGGGCTTGTGTGCCAGTACTAAGCGTTCCATCTCTCTCTCTCTCTCTTAGTCAGTGGGCCATAGAACGCCTATTTTTGGTTTTATTTGTTTTCTAAATTCTCCCTGAAAAAATCATTTTATTTTATTTGGTTTCTAAATTCTTCCTGATAAAATCATATTTTTTTTATTATTTTTTTTTCTAAAGTCTCCCTGAAAAAAAAAAAAAAAAAAAAAACAGTGGGAGATTAATATTGGCCTTTCTGCTTGTGTGCCAGTCTTGACTCCTGGGTGTGCCATCTCTCTCTCTCTCTCTCTCTCTCTCTCTCTCTCCAATTGTGGTCCATAGAAAGCCTATATTTTTTTTCCTTGATTTGGGTTCCAAAATCTACCAGAGAAAATAACTCCATCAATCATTGGTAGAAAAATATTGGCCTCTGGGCTTGTGTGCCACTCCTGATTCCTGTGTGCGTCATCTCTCAGTCAGTGGGCCATAGAACGCCTATTTTTGGTTTTATTTGTTTTCTAAATTCTCCCTGAAAAAATAATTTTATTTTATTTGGTTTCTAAATTCTTCCTGATAAAATCATATTTTTTTTATTTTTTTTTTTTCTAAAGTCTCCCTGAAAAAAAAAAAAAAAAAAAAAAAACAGTGGGAGATTAATATTGGCCTTTCTGCTTGTGTGCCAGTCTTGACTCCTGGGTGTGCCATCTCTCTCTCTCTCTCTCTCTCTCTCTCTCTCCAATTGTGGTCCATAGAAAGCCTATATTTTTTTTCCTTGATTTGGGTTCCAAAATCTACCAGAGAAAATAACTCCATCAATCATTGGTAGAAAAATATTGGCCTCTGGGCTTGTGTGCCACTCCTGATTCCTGTGTGCGTCATCTCTCACTCAGTGGCCCATAGAAAGCATATAGTTTGTTACATTTGTTTTCTAAATTCTCCCTGCAAAAATCAATTTTTTTTTTTTGGGGGGGTTTCTAAAGTGTTCCTGAAAAAAATAAAAATAAAAAACAAATAATAGTGTGACATTAATATTAACATTTGTGCTTCAGTGACAGTCCTGCGTGTGGGGCATCTCTCTAATTTGCAGCCACCAAAAAAAGAGTGTGTAACATTGTGCCTGATTTTCGCGGTGGTCTCACCAACCTGTAAAGGGGTAGCTAAATCATACTGAAGTTATAGCTCACCGTGTAAGTTGTGTGACTGCAACAAATAACGTTAGTTTGGTTACGTGTTTAAAACAATGAGGAAGTCTAGTGGAAGAGGTCGTGGCCGGGGGCGTTCATTGTCAGCTGGTAATGAGGGTAGTGGTAGTGGTGGAGCATCAGGTGGTCGTGGGGAAAAAAATATTGCACCTAAGTCTGGAGCTGTGGAGCCAGGTTCGTCGTCCGGCTACACAAGGCCTCGAACGCTCCCTTTTCTGGGATTAGGAAAACCGCTTTTAAAGCCGGAGCAGCAAGAGCAAGTTTTGGCTTATCTTGCTGACTCAGCCTTTAGCTCTTTTGCCTCCTCTCGTGAAACTGGTAAAAGTAAAAGCAGCGCGTCGTTAGTGGATGTTCACGGTCAGGGACAATTCACTTCCTTGTCCTCTTCAGCAAAAACAACAACAGAGAAGAATGCAGCAGGCGACACAACGGGTTACTCCATGGAGCTCTTTACACATACCGTCCCTGGCTTAGAAAGTGAAGCAGTTAACAGTCCATGCCCATTACAAATTGAATCTGACATGGAGTGCACTGACGCACAGCCACAGCCAGACTACTATGCTGGTCCTTTGACTCAGACCACAACATTGCCCTCGCAGGGTGCTGATCAAGAATCAGACCCTGATGAGACTATGTTGCCCCATCACGAACGCTATACCACCGAACGACACGGTGACACAGACGAAGTTGCGCAGGAGGTACAAGAAGAGTTATTAGATGACCCAGTTCTTGACCCCGATTGGCAGCCATTGGGGGAACAGGGTGCAGGCGGCAGCAGTTCTGAAGCAGAGGAGGAGGAGGGGCCGCAGCAGGCATCAACATCGCCACAGGTTCCATCTGCCGGGCCCGTATCTTGCCCAAAACGCGTGGCAAAGCCAAAACCTGGTGGAGGACAGCGTGGCCATCCGGTTAAAGCTCAGTCTGCAATGCCTGAAAAGGTATCCGATGCTAGAAAGAGTGCAGTCTGGCATTTTTTTAAACAACATCCAATTGATCAGCGCAAAGTCATCTGTCAAAAATGTTCTACTTCCTTAAGCAGAGGTCAGAATCTGAAAAGTCTCAATACTAGTTGCATGCATAGACATTTAACCACCATGCATTTGAAAGCTTGGACTAACTACCAAACGTCCCTTAAGGTTGTTGCACCCTCGGCCAATGAAGCTAGTCATCAACGCAACATCCCTTCCGGCAGTGTAGGACCACCATTTAGCGCACCACCTGCTGTATCTGTGCAGGTATCTTTGCCAGGCCAAAGCAGTCAGGGTCAGGGAATCACCAGTTTCGTAGTAGGAAACACTGCATCTAGGGCACCGGCGGCAACAATACCATCTCCCACCGTCTCTCAGTCTGCCATGTCCACCGGCACCCCCGCTAGTTCCACGATCTCCATCTCTCCAGTCCAGCTCACCCTACATGAGACTATGGTTAGAAAAAGGAAGTACTTAGCCTCGCATCCGCGTACACAGGGTTTGAACGCCCACATAGCTAGACTAATCTCGTTAGAGATGATGCCCTACCGGTTAGTTGAAAGCGAAGCTTTCAAAGACCTGATGGACTACGCTGTACCACGCTACGAGCTACCCAGTCGACACTTTTTTTCCAGAAAAGCCATCCCAGCCCTCCACCAGCATGTTAAAGAGCGCATCGTCCATGCACTCAGGCAATCTGTGAGCACAAAGGTGCACCTGACAACAGATGCATGGACCAGTAGGCATGGCCAGGGACGTTACGTGTCCATCACGGCACACTGGGTAAATGTGGTGGATTCAGGGTCCACAGGGGACAGCAAGTTTGGGACAGTTCTGCCTAGCCCACGGTCTAGTAAACAGTTGTCTGTAGCCGTTCGCACCCCCTCCTCCTCCTCCTCCTCCTCGTCCTCCTGCAGAAGCAAGAGCTCGTCCACAGACCGCAGTCGCACAAACACTCCATCCGCACCTGCCACTGTTGCACACCAGGTCTCCCATTATGGGGCAGCTACTGGCATACGTCAGCAGGCTGTATTGGCTATGAAGTGTTTGGGCGACAATAGACACACCGCGGAAGTTCTGTCCGAGTTCTTGCAGCAAGAAACGCAGTCGTGGCTGGGCACTGTAGATCTTGAGGCAGGCAAGGTAGTGAGTGATAACGGAAGGAATTTCATGGCTGCCATCTCCCTTTCCCAACTGAAACACATTCCTTGCCTGGCTCACACCTTAAACCTGGTGGTGCAGTGCTTCCTGAAAAGTTATCCGGGGTTATCCGACCTGCTCCTCAAAGTGCGTGGACTTTGCGCACATATCCGCCGTTCGCCTGTACACTCCAGCCGTATGCAGACCTATCAGCGTTCTTTGAACCTTCCCCAGCATCGCCTAATCATAGACGTTGCAACAAGGTGGAACTCAACACTGCACATGCTTCAGAGACTGTGCGAACAGAGGCGGGCTGTTATGTTTTTGTGGGAGGATACACATACACGGGCAGGCAGTAGGATGGCAGACATGGAGTTGTCAGGTGTGCAGTGGTCGAACATTCAAGACATGTGTCAAGTCCTTCAGTGTTTTGAGGAATGCACACGGCTGGTTAGTGCAGACAACGCCATAATAAGCATGAGCATCCCCCTAATGCGTCTGCTGATGCAAAGTTTGACGCACATAAAGGATCAGGCGTCTGCACCAGAGGAAGAGGAAAGCCTTGATGACAGTCAGCGATTGTCTGGTCAGGGCAGTGTACATGACGAGGTACCGGGCGAAGAGGAGGTGGAGGATGAGGAGGATGATGGGGATGAGTATATTTTTAATGAGGAAGCTTTCCCGGGGGCACGGGAAATTGGTGGCGTGGCAAGGCCGGGTTCTGGTTTTTTGAGGGACACAAGTGACGTAGATTTGCCTGCAACTGCCCCTCAACCAAGCACAACCGCAGATTTGACAATGGGAACTTTGGCCCACATGGCGGATTATGCCTTGCGTATCCTCAAAAGGGACACACGCATTACAAAAATGATGAACGATGACGATTACTGGTTGGCCTGCCTCCTTGATCCTCGCTATAAAGGCAAATTGCAAAATATTATGCCACATGAGAACTTGGAACTAATATTAGCAACAAAACAATCAACTCTTGTTGACCGTTTGCTTCTGGCATTCCCTGCACACAGCGCCCGTGATCGTTCTCACACGAGCTCCAGGGGCCAGCAGACCAGAGGTGTTAGAGGGGCAGAAATCAGAAGTGGCGTTGGCCAGAGGGGTTTTCTGACCAGGTTGTGGAGTGATTTTTCTATGACCGCAGACAGGACAGGTACTGCAGCATCAATTCAAAGTGACAGGAGACAACATTTGTCCAGTATGGTTACAAACTATTTTTCATCCCTTATCGACGTTCTCCCTCAACCGTCATTCCCATTTGATTACTGGGCATCCAAATTAGACACCTGGCCAGAATTGGCAGAATATGCATTGCAGGAGCTTGCTTGCCCGGCAGCTAGTGTCCTATCAGAAAGAGTATTCAGTGCTGCAGGTTCGATACTAACAGAAAAAAGGACTCGTCTGGCTACCCAAAATGTAGATGATCTAACCTTCATTAAAATGAACCACAACTGGATTTCAAAATCTTTTGCCCCACCCTGCCCGGCTGACACCTAGCTTTCCTATGAAAAGGTCTTGCCTGTGGACTATTCTGAATGACTTTTCCAATCTCGTAATTTTCTTCACCTGATTGTCCAGCATACGACATGTTTCCACCTCACGAAATGGCCAAACTCCCCACACGGGGTCGTGCTATCGCCACTTTGCGCTTGGACCCTTGAGAGTGCTGTTTGTCTGAAGAGGTGGGTGTGGCCGCTTTTGGTCGACGGCACTGCCACTGGGTCCCTCATAGTACAATAAAGTGTCTCTGGCGGTGGTGGTGCGCACCCAACGTCAGACTCACCGTTGTAATATGAGGGGCCCTGTGCCTGTACCGCCGGCCACAAGCCAGTTCCCCCCCCCCAGCTCAAACAGTGCTCTACCACTAGCAAAATTATCTCTCACAGCTTCACCAATGTGTAGTCTAGGCGCTGACATCCTTCAATGCCTGGCACTGACAATACCATTGTTTTGACATTTTTGTTATGTTAGGCCTTCGAAGCCTGTCTGCGGTCACTCCTTCCACTAGACTTCCACTGACCATACACTGCTGCCCATGTACCCCTGGAACCAATTTAAAGTGCCTACAGCCAGCCCAATTTTGTTATGTTAGGCCTTCGAAGACTGTCTGCCGTCACTCCTTCCACTAGACTTCCACTGACCATACACTGCTGCCCATGTACCCCTGGAACCAATTTAAAGTGCCTACAGCCAGCCCAATTTTGTTATGTTAGGCCTTGGAAGCCTGTCTGCGGTCACTCCTTCCACTAGACTTCCACTGACCAGACCACTGCTGCCCATGTACCCCTGGAACCAATTTAAAGTGCCTACAGCCAGCCCAATTTTGTTATGTTAGGCCTTGGAAGCCTGTCTGCGGTCACTCCTTCCACTAGACTTCCACTGACCAGACCACTGCTGCCCGTGTACCCCTGGAACCAATTTAAAATTGCCTACAGCCATGTGTTAATATTTTAGGCCTTCGATGCCTGTCTGTGGTCACTCCTTCCACTAGGCCTCCACTGACCACACCACTGCTGCCCGTGTACCCCTGGAACCAATTTAAAATTGCCTACAGCCATGTGTGATTATTTTAGGCCTTCGATGCCTGTCTGCGGTCACTCCTTCCACTAGGCCTCCACTGACCACACCACTGCTGCCCGTGTAACCCTGGAACCAATTTAAAATTGCCTACAGCCATGTGTTATTATTTTAGGCCTTCGATGCCTGTCTGCGGTCACTCCTTCCACTAGGCCTCCACTGACCACACCACTGCTGCCCGTGTAACCCTGGAACCAATTTAAAATTGCCTACAGCCAGCCCAATTTTTTTATTTTAGGCCTTCGATGCCTGTCTGCGGTCCATTCTTTCAACTACTACTACACTGACCAGGGCACTGCTGCCCAAGTACCCCTGGAACCAATTTAAAATTGCCTACAGCCATGTGTTAATATTTTAGGCCTTCGATGCCTGTCTGCGGTCACTCCTTCCACTAGGCCTCCACTGACCACACCACTGCTGCCCGTGTAACCCTGGAACCAATTTAAAATTGCCTACAGCCATGTGTTATTATTTTAGGCCTTCGATGCCTGTCTGCGGTCACTCCTTCCACTAGGCCTCCACTGACCACACCACTGCTGCCCGTGTACCCCTGGAACCAATTTAAAATTGCCTACAGCCAGCCCAATTTTTTTATTTTAGGCCTTCGATGCCTGTCTGCGGTCCATTCTTTCAACTACTACTACACTGACCAGGGCACTGCTGCCCAAGTACCCCTGGAACCAATTTAAAATTGCCTACAGCCATGTGTTAATATTTTAGGCCTTCGATGCCTGTCTGTGGTCACTCCTTCCACTAGGCCTCCACTGACCACACCACTGCTGCCCGTGTACCCCTGGAACCAATTTAAAATTGCCTACAGCCATGTGTGATTATTTTAGGCCTTCGATGCCTGTCTGCGGTCACTCCTTCCACTAGGCCTCCACTGACCACACCACTGCTGCCCGTGTAACCCTGGAACCAATTTAAAATTGCCTACAGCCATGTGTTATTATTTTAGGCCTTCGATGCCTGTCTGCGGTCACTCCTTCCACTAGGCCTCCACTGACCACACCACTGCTGCCCGTGTACCCCTGGAACCAATTTAAAATTGCCTACAGCCAGCCCAATTTTTTTATTTTAGGCCTTCGATGCCTGTCTGCGGTCCATTCTTTCAACTACTACTACACTGACCAGGGCACTGCTGCCCAAGTACCCCTGGAACCAATTTAAAATTGCCTACAGCCATGTGTTAATATTTTAGGCCTTCGATGCCTGTCTGTGGTCACTCCTTCCACTAGGCCTCCACTGACCACACCACTGCTGCCCGTGTACCCCTGGAACCAATTTAAAATTGCCTACAGCCATGTGTGATTATTTTAGGCCTTCGATGCCTGTCTGCGGTCACTCCTTCCACTAGGCCTCCACTGACCACACCACTGCTGCCCGTGTAACCCTGGAACCAATTTAAAATTGCCTACAGCCATGTGTTATTATTTTAGGCCTTCGATGCCTGTCTGCGGTCACTCCTTCCACTAGGCCTCCACTGACCACACCACTGCTGCCCGTGTACCCCTGGAACCAATTTAAAATTGCCTACAGCCAGCCCAATTTTTTTATTTTAGGCCTTCGATGCCTGTCTGCGGTCCATTCTTTCAACTACTACTACACTGACCAGGGCACTGCTGCCCAAGTACCCCTGGAACCAATTTAAAATTGCCTACAGCCATGTGTTAATATTTTAGGCCTTCGATGCCTGTCTGTGGTCACTCCTTCCACTAGGCCTCCACTGACCACACCACTGCTGCCCGTGTACCCCTGGAACCAATTTAAAATTGCCTACAGCCATGTGTGATTATTTTAGGCCTTCGATGCCTGTCTGCGGTCACTCCTTCCACTAGGCCTCCACTGACCACACCACTGCTGCCCGTGTAACCCTGGAACCAATTTAAAATTGCCTACAGCCAGCCCAATTTTTTTATTTTAGGCCTTCGATGCCTGTCTGCGGTCCATTCTTTCAACTACTACTACACTGACCAGGGCACTGCTGCCCAAGTACCCCTGGAACCAATTTAAAATTGCCTACAGCCATGTGTTAATATTTTAGGCCTTCGATGCCTGTCTGTGGTCACTCCTTCCACTAGGCCTCCACTGACCACACCACTGCTGCCCGTGTACCCCTGGAACCAATTTAAAATTGCCTACAGCCATGTGTGATTATTTTAGGCCTTCGATGCCTGTCTGCGGTCACTCCTTCCACTAGGCCTCCACTGACCACACCACTGCTGCCCGTGTAACCCTGGAACCAATTTAAAATTGCCTACAGCCATGTGTTATTATTTTAGGCCTTCGATGCCTGTCTGCGGTCACTCCTTCCACTAGGCCTCCACTGACCACACCACTGCTGCCCGTGTACCCCTGGAACCAATTTAAAATTGCCTACAGCCAGCCCAATTTTTTTATTTTAGGCCTTCGATGCCTGTCTGCGGTCCATTCTTTCAACTACTACTACACTGACCAGGGCACTGCTGCCCAAGTACCCCTGGAACCAATTTAAAATTGCCTACAGCCATGTGTTAATATTTTAGGCCTTCGATGCCTGTCTGTGGTCACTCCTTCCACTAGGCCTCCACTGACCACACCACTGCTGCCCGTGTACCCCTGGAACCAATTTAAAATTGCCTACAGCCATGTGTGATTATTTTAGGCCTTCGATGCCTGTCTGCGGTCACTCCTTCCACTAGGCCTCCACTGACCACACCACTGCTGCCCGTGTAACCCTGGAACCAATTTAAAATTGCCTACAGCCATGTGTTATTATTTTAGGCCTTCGATGCCTGTCTGCGGTCACTCCTTCCACTAGGCCTCCACTGACCACACCACTGCTGCCCGTGTACCCCTGGAACCAATTTAAAATTGCCTACAGCCAGCCCAATTTTTTTATTTTAGGCCTTCGATGCCTGTCTGCGGTCCATTCTTTCAACTACTACTACACTGACCAGGGCACTGCTGCCCAAGTACCCCTGGAACCAATTTAAAATTGCCTACAGCCATGTGTTAATATTTTAGGCCTTCGATGCCTGTCTGTGGTCACTCCTTCCACTAGGCCTCCACTGACCACACCACTGCTGCCCGTGTACCCCTGGAACCAATTTAAAATTGCCTACAGCCATGTGTGATTATTTTAGGCCTTCGATGCCTGTCTGCGGTCACTCCTTCCACTAGGCCTCCACTGACCACACCACTGCTGCCCGTGTAACCCTGGAACCAATTTAAAATTGCCTACAGCCAGCCCAATTTTTTTATTTTAGGCCTTCGATGCCTGTCTGCGGTCCATTCTTTCAACTACTACTACACTGACCAGGGCACTGCTGCCCAAGTACCCCTGGAACCAATTTAAAATTGCCTACAGCCATGTGTTAATATTTTAGGCCTTCGATGCCTGTCTGTGGTCACTCCTTCCACTAGGCCTCCACTGACCACACCACTGCTGCCCGTGTACCCCTGGAACCAATTTAAAATTGCCTACAGCCATGTGTGATTATTTTAGGCCTTCGATGCCTGTCTGCGGTCCCTCCTTCCACTAGGCCTCCACTGACCTGTCTACTGCGGCCCGTGTACCCCTTGAACCAACCTAATAAAATATTTAAAAAATTAATTTGATTATAAAAAATAAGATCGTGTTGAGATCTCAAATGCAGACATTTTAACAATCAAAACAAACACACAACAAATATCTGGAACTGTACTACAAAGGTCCAACAGCTACAATTTCTTTCTCCTGCAAGAAGTTAACTGAAAGTTTTTTGGAGTTGTTAACACAGATATGGCATCCACCGAGTGTTGTCCTGTCGCGTCTCCTTTAAATTATTTCCAATAAGATGTTAAACTATTAATTTAATAAAATCAATAATTAAAAAAATTATTGAGTAAGTCAAAAGCACATTGCAAATAAACATTAATTACAAATCAAGAAGCATGGCGCGTCCGAGGGTGAGTAGATACCGAATAAGAATATAATCACCCTCGGACGCGCAATGCTTATTTACAACAGCCTTCCTTCCTAAGAATCAGCCCTTCCGTGGTGTAGAGAGAGGTTGTTGTTACACTCCAAGGTGTTCCCCAGGTTGCCTTTCCTGAGCTTCGATCTTCCGGCTCTCGTTTAGTAGCTGTTGGAAACTACGCTGCATTAGGCCTACTAATTGTGTATGGGTGAAACAGTGGCGCATCTGCGGTCCCTCCTTCCACTAGGCCTCCACTGACCTGTCTACTGCGGCCCGTGTACCCCTTGAACCAACCTAATAAAATATTTAAAAAATTAATTTGATTATAAAAAATAAGATCGTGTTGAGATCTCAAATGCAGACATTTTAACAATCAAAACAAACACACAACAAATATCTGGAACTGTACTACAAAGGTCCAACAGCTACAATTTCTTTCTCCTGCAAGAAGTTAACTGAAAGTTTTTTGGAGTTGTTAACACAGATATGGCATCCACCGAGTGTTGTCCTGTCGCGTCTCCTTTAAATTATTTCCAATAAGATGTTAAACTATTAATTTAATAAAATCAATAATTAAAAAAATAATTGAGTAAGTCAAAAGCACATTGCAAATAAACATTAATTACAAATCAAGAAGCATGGCGCATCCGAGGGTGAGTAGATACCGAATAAGAATATAATCACCCTCGGACGCGCAATGCTTATTTACAACAGCCTTCCTTCCTAAGAATCAGCCCTTCCGTGGTGTAGAGAGAGGTTGTTGTTACACTCCAAGGTGTTCCCCAGGTTGCCTTTCCTGAGCTTCGATCTTCATGCTCTCGTTTAGTAGGTGTCGGAAAGTAGGCTGCATTAGGCCTAAAAAATGGGGAATGGGGTGGAGAGAGATGGTGTGTTACACTCCAAGGTGTTCTCCAGGTTTCCTCGCCATTGCTTCGATCTTCCGACTCTCGTTTAGTAGTTGTAGAAAACTACACTGCATTAGGCCTACAAAATGGGTATCGGGTGGAGAGAGATGGTGTGTTACACTCCAAGGTGTTCCCCAGGTTGCCTTTCCTGAGCTTCTATCTTCAGGCTCTCATTAAATTGTGGTTAAATGGAACAACTGCATTTGGCGTACTAGTTGGTTTGGGGCCTACTATCGGTGTCTGCCACTCCTTGCTGTTCTCCTGGTTTCCTGTCCTGAAATTCCATTTTCAGCCTCTCGTTAAGTAGTTGTTAATGTTAGACTGCATTTGGCCTACTAGTTGGGTTGGGGCCTACTATCGGTGTCTGCCACTCCTTGCTGTTCTCCTCCACTGAACAAAGCTGTGCCGCCTGTTTACTACGGTTGCCAATTTTGAACTGCATTTCGACTACTTACTGATTTGGCCCTACTCTCTGTGTCAGCCTCTCATTCCAGTTGTCCTCCACTGCAATGCCCCCTGGTTATTCCTGTGTTACCAATTTTGAACTGCATTTAGCCCACTTTATTCTTTGGGCCTATATCTGTGTTTCCACTTCATCGTGCCCATTGCCCAGCCAGTGATAGATGAGTCTGCTGGTACATTGACCCATAACGCAACATTCCCCGTGCACGCTACACAACAACATTGTGACCCTGCTGAAAGTCAGGTTGCTCTTCCCGCATACCATACCACCTTACACGGGGACAAAGAGGAAGGTGCAGATGAAAGTGCAGGTTCCTTCATCAGGTGGGGGGAGGAATACTAGTTGGCGACGTCACTGGCACAGGGCCTCTCATAGTACGCAAAAGTGTTGCTGCCGGTGGGAGGCGCCCCCGCCGTGCAAACACACCGCTGTACTTTGAGGGGCCCTGTGCCAGTGCCAATGCCAACGAGTGGGCCCCCCCTGCTTGCTCAGGATCACAGCACTTGCAAAGTTGAAATACTTACCTCTCCCTGCTCCACTGCCGTGACGTGGTCCAGATTTACTGGGCCCACTAATTACTTGAACCAGCCCTACCCCCCACAACTTTAGCCAAATGACCCCCAATTTCAAATGCCTTCCAATTATTTTAAGGTAAATTACGCTTGACAAGCTTCATTAAGAAGAATGGATGGTTTTGACATTAAAATGGGCACTCTAGGTGTTTTCCTGGCCCCCACTCACTGCCGACTATGCTGCCCCATTGACTTGCATTGGGTTTCGTGTTTCGGTCGATCCCGACTTTACGTCATAATCGGCCGATTTCACTCGACCCGACTTTGGACATAGTCGGGTTTCGCAAAACCCGGCTCGACTCTAAAAAGGTCAAGGTCGCTCAACTCTAGCCAGGACGACTGATCCGGGTACATGAAAGAATGAATGGGGCCATGTATCATGAGATTTTGAGTGCAAACCTCCTTCCATCAGCAAGGGCATTGAAGATGAAACGTGGCTGGGTCTTTCAACATGACAATGATCCAAAGCACACCGCCAGGGCAACGAAGGAGTGGCTTCGTAAGAAGCATTTCAAGGTCCTGGAGTGGCCTAGCCAGTCTCCAGATCTCAACCCTATAGAAAACCTTTGGAGGGAGTTGAAAGTCCGTGTTGCCAAGCGAAAAGCCAAAAACATCACTGCTCTAGAGGAGATCTGCATGGAGGAATGGGCCAACATACCAACAACAGTGTGTGGCAACCTTGTGAAGACTTACAGAAAACGTTTGACCTCTGTCATTGCCAACAAAGGATATATTACAAAGTATTGAGATGAAATTTTGTTTCTGACCAAATACTTATTTTCCACCATAATATGCAAATAAAATGTTAAAAAAACAGACAATGTGATTTTCTGGATTTTTTTTTCTCGGTTTGTCTCCCATAGTTGAGGTCTACCTATGATGTAAATTACAGACGCCTCTCATCTTTTTAAGTGGAGGAACTTGCACTATTGCTGACTGACTAAATACTTTTTTGCCCCACTGTATACTTACAATAAAGTGCCACAAACATGTAAGGACATAGATTCTTAAATACACTTAACTATGATCTACTGGTATTTTATTGTTCCTTAAAGGGGTTATTAATAGTGTTGAGCATTCCGATACCGCAAGTATCGGGTATCGGCCGATATTTGTGGTATCGGAATTCCGATACCGAATTCCGATACTTCTCGCGTATCGGATACCGGAATCGGAAGTTCCCAGAATTCAAACTGAACGCAGCAGCCAATGAGGAATGAATGGAAGTGTGGGCACATCCTGTTTAGCATGGTGGGCATGTAAGTACTGGCAAGGCTGTGATTGGCTGCTGAAATGATGTCACTCTGCACTATAAAAAACGCTGCCGCCATTTTGCGCTCACTCTGCTGTGATTTCAGTTAGGGACAGGATGCTGTGTTCTAACTGAGGGCCAGTTGAGATAGCTAATTGCTTTATTTTCCTTTCCCAAGGCTAATTTAGCAAAACGCTGTGTGTTCTTCACTGTTCACCTTGCTCTTGCCTTGCAGCGCTGTTTTAACAGCGTTCTGCAAGGTCTCTGTGTGTGTGTGTGTGTGCAGCTCACTCTGTAGTCTGTGTGCAGCCATATACTCGGTTGTATTCAGCTCAGGGGGGGTTCACACTGCCTCACACAGTTGTCCTTTTTTGCTCATAGTGCAGCCTGCTGCACATTTTTTCTCAAATTTCCTATTATTGTCTTTCCACCCGTCTCCAGCTAAATTGTGGAAAAACACTACATAGGATAACCTAAAGGGGGGTTTTTGGGCCTTGCAGCGCCGTTTACGGCTGTCTGCACGGTCTCCGTGTGAGCCCAGCTCGCCCTGTAGTCTGTGTGCAGCCATAGCCGGTTGGATTCAGCTCAGGGTTCGTTACTGCCTCATACCTTGAAAAAAATTTCCCTTTTTTCAAATAGTGCAGCCTGTTTAAAATTTAAAAAAAAAATTTCCTATTATTGTTTTTCCACCCGTCTACAGCTAAATTGTGGAAAAACACTACATAGGATAACCTAGAGGGTTTTTTTTTGGGCCTTGCAGCGCCATTTACGGCTGTCTGCACGGTCTCTGTGTGAGCGCAGCTCGCCCTGTAGTCTGTGTGCAGCCATAGCCGGTTGGATTCAGCTCAGGGTGCGTTACTGCCTCATACCTTGAAAAAAAATTTCCTTTTTTTCAAATAGTGCAGCCTGTTTAAAATTTAAAAAAAAAAATTCCTATTAGTGTCTTTCCACCCGTCTCCAGCTAAATAGTGGAAAAACACTACATAGGATAACCTAGAGGAGGGTTTTTGGGCCTTGCAGCGCCGTTTACGGCTGTCTGCACGGTCCCCGTGTGAGTTAAACTTGCTCTGTAGTCCGATCTGCAGAAAAAAAAAAAAGGAAAGTTCACCAAACACAACTTAACACTTGTGTAGGCCACATTTGAAAAATAATAAAGTTTAGTCCACACTTTACAACATTAGTGTTTCTTACACCTGTTAGGAGGAGCATTTCAGGAATAAGCACACTAAGGCCTTAGTACTTTTCTGCTTATCTTTATCTGTCAACCAAGATGAAGAGGGCAGGGAGTAAGGCACGTGGGCGTGGGCGCGGAGCAGGGAGAGGAGCAGGGAGAGGACGTGGTGATTCTGTGCCTGCTGCGGGCACCGGTGACTCGTCGTCACTCAGTTTCAGCAGGGAACAGTCCTTCATGCGCAGCTTTGTCGGAGAGCGCCGTGCACCGCTGCTGCGTGAAGACCAAATTGAAGCCGTTGTCGGGTGGATGGCAGCTAACGCCTCGGCATCGACTTCAGTTAGTGCCACATCCTCTCAGGCACAGAGCACTGGAGAGCAGCCATCTGTCTCTTCACCACCTGCCAAATTGGCCAGGCAGTCAGAGAGCCCAGGACAGGAGCCGTCTCTACTTCTGTTCTCTGAATCTCTTGGCTTGGAAACAGGGGGCCAGCCAAGCAGCATTGGAGAAATGGAAGAAGAGGCAGTGTGCAGTGATGCCCAACAGCTTTGTCTCTCTGACTCTGAAGAGGCGGGTGGGCCAGTGCCTCCGGTGACCACAGCGCAGTACGCATCTGATGATGAAACTCAGGTGCCGCTTTCTGGTGCGTACTGTGCTGCCGAGGCTACCCAGGAGGAGCAGTTGGTGGCAGAGGGTAGTGGAGATGATGAGGTCGTTGACCCATCGTGGCGTGAGGAACAGGAAGGTGGTGGGAGCAGCTCTGAGGAAGAGATTCCCCTTACGGGCCAAAGAGGGAGAGGGAGGGGGAAGACTGCGGAGCCTGTAGCCTCCACTTTGGCACCCGTTAGGAGCCTGTCTCTTTCCAAAGCCAAAAAGGGTGCTCCCAAGACTTGCAGTGCCTGGTCCTTTTTTGACACAGTTGCAGATGACATTTGTTTTGTCAAATGCAAGCTGTGTCATCAGAAAGTAAAAAGAGGGAAAATGTCAGCAACCTCAATACCACAAATATGTGGAAACATGTGCGGACCAGGCACGCGGTGGAGTTACAGAAACACACTGAAGATGTAGGCCAACCAACAGCGGCAGCTACCACCTCTTCAGCTCGTGTTGCCTCTTCCTCCAGCTCACGCACAGCTGGTTTGGCTTCCTCCCAGGATCGCCATGGAAGAACCTCTGGCACTGTTGTCCAGAGACCTTGTGTAATTCCACCCACAGCACCACCTTCCCAGTCATCCTCACACTCCCAGTCTACTCTACAGCCATCGGTAGTACAGGCATGGGAGAAAAGGCGGGCATTTTCGGCCAACCACTCCCGAGCACAGGCTCTGAATGCAGGCATTGCCAAACTGTTGTCCCTGGAAATGCTCTCATTCAGGCTGGTGGAGACTGACAGCTTCCGTGACTTGATGGCATTGGCAGTCCCACAGTACAAGGTGCCCAGCCGCTTTTACTTCAGCAGGCAAGCTGTCCCTGCCCTGCACAGGCATGTTGAGGGAAACATAAAACATGCGCTACTGAACGCCGTCAGTAGCAAGGTCCACCTCACCACCGATGCGTGGACCAGTCAGCATGGTCAGGGGCGATACGTTTCCCTCACTGCCCATTGGGTTAATGTTGTTGAGCCAGGTACAGATCGTGCAAGTGGCGCAGGACGTGTCCTGCCCACTCCATGGATTGCAGGAATCCAGTCTGTACGCATTGACTCCTCCTCTTACACAAGTTCCTCAGAATCATCTCTGCAGGATCCGTCACAGTCCACCTCCACATGGACCCGTGAATGTTTAGCTATGACCGACATGAGCACAGCCGTGGCCAAACGTCAGCAGGCCGTCTTGAAACTAGTTTCATTGGGGAATCGAAGCCACACAGCGCAGGAGCTCTGGAATGCCATCAAGCAGGAGAGCGATGTGTGGTTACTGCCAGCGAATCTCCAGCCAGGCATGGTAGTGTGTGACAATGGCCGAAATCTGGTGGCAGCTTTGGCCCTTGGCAACCTCACTCACATCCCATGTCTGGCACATGTGCTCAATTTGGTTGTGCAGTTTTCTGAGGGACTATCCGGATCTTGATGCCCTGCTGCACAAGGTCCGCCTAGAGTGTGCTCACTTGCGGCATTCCAGCTTGGCAAGATCCCGCATTGCTGTTCTGCAGCGCCGATTCCGCCTTCCGGAACACCGCATCATATGTGACCTACCTACCCGGTGGAATTCCACGTTACATATGTTGGAGCGGTTGTGTGAGCAGCAGCAAGCAGTTATGGAGTACCAGCTGCATCAGGCGCAAAGAAGTCGCAGTCAGCGCCGATCAGACTTCACAACCACAGAGTGGGCCACTATGAAGGACGTCTGCCAGGTTTTGCATCCTTTTGATTATTCCACGCGGATGGCAAGTGCAGATGATGCACTAGTCAGCATGACTGTCCCCCTTATCTGCCTGCTTCAGCAAACTTTGCAAGGGTTAAGGAATGATGTTGTGGAAGAGGTGGAGGATGAGGAGTCACCTTTTCCATCAGCTTCTGGAGAGTCAGCGCCACGTGGTTCCCCACAAAGGGGTACGCAGGGGCCACTTTGTGAGGAGGATGAGGAGGAGTCAATGGAGGAGGAAGAGCTCCGTCCAGAGGAGGGAGCGACACAATTGTCCAGTGGTCAGTGTGTACAGCGAGGGTGGGGTGATGACGAGCGGGCAGAGATCATGTCTCAAGCAGGGGACAGCGTTTCTGGGCCAGTTGGCAGTCTGCAGCACATGGTGGATTTCATGCTGCAGTGCCTGAGAAACGACCGCCGCATCGACCACATTCTCAACATGCCTGATTATTGGGTGTTCACTCTCCTCGATCCTCGCTACCGGGACAACGTCCAAAACCTCATCCCAGCGTTGACCCGGGAGCGTAAATTGCAGGAGTACCACGACACACTGGTGAATTCCATCATCTTCTCCAGTCCAACTGAGAGGAGTGCTGCTAGTGCTTTACAAAGCAGCTCAGTGCGTCGAGGCAGTGGGGGAGGCTCTGCCCAAAGAGGGAGCAGAAGCAGTGCCTCTGCCCAAGGCAAGCCCAGTATGGCACAACTCTGGCACACTTTTGTGTGCCCGCCCCAAATGTCTACACCATCACCGGCGGCTCCAGTCAGCAGGAGGCAACGGTTCTGTCAGATGGTGACAGACTACATGGCTTGCCCTCTTACTGTACTCCCAGTCGGCTCTTCCCCGTTCAAGTTTTGGGTCTCTAAGCTGGATACATGGCCAGAGCTAAGCCAGTATGCATTGGAGGTGCTGGTGTGCCCTGCGGCTAGTGTCTTATCGGAACGTGTCTTTAGTGCCGCAGGTGGTGTACTAACAGACCGTCGCATGCGACTATCCTCCGATAACGTTGACCGGCTTACTTTCCTGAAAATGAACCAGGCCTGGATCTCGCAGGAATTTGCCACTCCTCTGCCTGATTAAGTAATTGGGTGTCATCCAGGTCTCCTGCTGTGTTTATCTTTCTACCACCTGAACTGCTATTCCTGGGCTCCAACACCGCCAGTTGCGGCTCAGAAGTGCAGGCTGCACAGTAAAAACATATGACCCAGTGTTATTGGGTTTCAGTAACGTCAGCTGATCCCCAGCTGTGTAGCCGGCAATGTGTCCTGCGACCGCCACGCTGGCACAACAACCTAAATGTAAGGGAACCTGTCTCCCCCCCCCCCGGCGTTTGTTACTGAAAGAGCCATCAAGGAAAAGGTAGCTCTTTTATTTTAGCTCCTTGCACACGCAGAACTTAACACTTATAAAATGTGTTCACTGATACCGTTATACCGTCCCGGAGCTGGGACTTTCCTTCGTAATGTGACGCAGCACAGCCGTCATTCCTACCCCCTTGGTGCCATGCGCTGCCTCCTCAACGTTGTTTTAAGCTGTCACGGAGCCTGCGCTGTTCTGTTATCCCTTGGCCATGCCCTATTTGCGCTGCCTGTCTTCTGACATAATTTGGTGTCAGGCTGGCTGCGCCTGTGCGGCCGCGCTGCCCGAGATCCCGCCTCGCAGTGTCTTCTGATTGAATCACACTGCGGGCCTTGGATCCATGGGCATGCGCAGTGCATATCTTCCCCTCGGGCTCTCGCTCATCTCCCTCCGCCTTCTTTAGACTGTGCGCCGTCAGCTGATCCCTAATAGCATGCCACGGCCGTGACACCGCACAGTCTGAAGAAGAGGGAAGGAGGGGAGTGAGAGTCGAGGATATGCACTGTGCATGCCCATGGATCCAAGGCCCGCAGTGGGATTACGTTAGACGACACTGCGAGGTGGGATCTGGAGCAGCGTGGACGCACAGGCACTGACAGCCTGACACCAAATTATGTCAGAAGACAGGCAGCGCTTATTGGACATGGCCAAGGGATAACAGAACAGCGCAGGCTCCGTGACAGCTTAAAACAACGCTGAGGAGGCAGCGCACGGCACCAAGGGGATAGAAATGACAGCTGTGCTGTGTCCCATTACGAAGGAAATTCGCACCTCCGTGACGATTTTACGGTATAAGGGGACACATTTTTAGTGTTTACTTCTGTGTTTGCAAGGAGCATAATTAAAAGAGCAACCTTTTCCTTTTGCATCCTTAGTGCTGCACAAGATGGCTCTTTCAGCTACAAACGTCTTGGGGGGGGGTTAAAGGTTCCCTTTCAACTTGCTCCAATCAGGCTTCGGCCTACACTCTGTTCCTCTGCTCCTCCTGCTGTCCCTGGGCTCTAACACCGCCAGTTGGTGCCTGGAAGTGCTGTCTGCACAGTCAACAGTCGCTCCTCTGTTATTGGGGTTCAGTAACGTCAGCTGATCCCCAGCTGTGTGTGCGGCAATACCTCCAATCTGCTCCTCCTGCTGTCCCTGGGCTCTAACACCGCCAGTTGGTGCCTGGAAGTGCTGTCTGCACAGTCAACAGTCGTTCCTCTGTTATTGGGGTTCAGTAACGTCAGCTGATCCCCAGCTGTGTGTGCGGCAATACCTCCAATCTGCTCCTCCTGCTGTCCCTGGGCTCTAACACCGCCAGTTGGTGCCTGGAAGTGCTGTCTGCACAGTCAACAGTCGCTCCTCTATTATTGGGGTTCAGTAACGTCAGCTGATCCCCAGATGTGTATCCGGCAACGTGTCATGCGACCGCCACGCTGGCACAACTAAAATGTAAGGGGTCTGGTCCCCCCCCCCCCCTAGGCGTTTGTTACTGAAAGAGCCACCTTGTGCAGCACTAATACTGCACAAGGAAAATGTCGCTCTTGAAATTATGCTCCTTGCAAACGCTGAACTACACATTCATGTAATGTGTCCCCTCACACCGTCAAACTGTCCCTGAGGTGGGACTTTCCTTTGTAATGTGACGCAGCACAGCCGTCATTGCTACCCCCTTGGCACCGTGCGCTGCCTCCTTAGCGTTGTTTGATTCCGTCCTGGACCCTGCTCTGTTATGTTGTCCCTTGGCCATGCACAGTTTGCGCTGCCCGTCCTCTGACATCATTTGTTGTCGTCCTGGCTGCGCCTGTGCGTCCACGCTGCCCGAAATCCCACCTCGCAGTGTCGTCTAATGTGATCCCACAGTGGGCCTGGTATCCATGGCCATGCGCAGTGCATATACTAGCCTCTCACTCCCCTTCTTCACGCTTCTTCAGACTAGGCGGTGTCAGCTGATCCCTAATAGCATGCTACAGCCGTGACGCCGCACAGTCTGAAGAAGCAGGAAGGAGGTGAGTGAGAGGCGATGATATGCACTGCGCATGCCCATGGATCCCTGGCCCGCAGTGGGATTACATTAGATGACACTGCGAGGTTGGATCTCGGGCAGCTTGGACGCACAGGCACTGCGAGCCTGACACCTAAATGATGTCAGAAGACGGGCACCGCTAACTGTGCATGGCCAAGGGATAACATTACAGCGCGGGCTCCGTGACAGAACCAAACAACGTTGAGGAGGTGGCGCACGGCACCAAGGGGGTTGGAATGACGGCTGTGCTGTGTCACATTACAAAGGAAAGTCCCACTTCCGGGACGGTTTGACAGTGTGAGGGGACACATTATATGAGTGTGTACTTCAGCGTTTGCAAGGAGCATAATTTTCGGAGCCACCATTTTCCATGTGCAGTATTACTGCTGTACAAGATGGCTCTTTCAGCAACAAATGCCTGGGGGGGGGGGGGTTAAAGGTTCCCTTTCAACTTGCTCCACTGCAGGCTTTGGCCTACACTCTGCTCATCTTTGATTCCCTGGGTTTCAACACTGTCAGTTGCCACCTGGAAGTGTTGTCTACACAGAAAAAACACTAGCTGATGTGTCAGTGGGGTTCAGCACCGCCAGCTGTTCCCCTGCTGTGTAGTCGGCAACGTGTCCAGCACAAGCCACGCTGACACAACAGAACAAAAGCTGCCACCAATGCAGGTTTCGGCCTACACTCTGCTCCTCTCCTCCTCCTGCTGCCCCTGGGCTCAAACACCGCTAGTTTTTGCCCGGAAGTGCTAGCTGCACAGAGAAAAACACCAGCCAATGTGTTAGTGGGGTTCAGCACCGCCAGCTGTTCCCCTGCTGTGTAGCCGGCAACGTGACCTGCAAACGCCACGCAGGCACATGAACTGAAATTAAAGGGACCCTGCCACCCACCCCAAGGTGTTTCTATGTATAACAGCTACCTTGTACAGCAGTAATGCTGTATTTGTACAAGGTGGCTGACTTTTTCTCATTGCCAACGTGAAACTTAACACGTACAAAATGTGTCTCATTGAGACCATTCCACTGTCCCTGAGGTGTGACTTTCCTTTCTAATGGTACGCAGCACCACCCTTGGTAGCGCTGCCCGTCTTCTGACATCATTGGTTGGCTGCCTGTGCCTGTGCGTCCGCCCTGCCCGACACAACCCCCCTCGTTGTATCATATATTTTGGCTGCGAGGGTGTGATTGATGGGCATGTGCAGTGCATATGTTCGCCTGTCTTAACTCATCTCCTTCTGCCTTCTTCAGACTGTGCGGCCTCATGGCCGTGGTAGGCGATAAGGGATCAGCTGAGGCCGCCCAGTCTGAAGCAGGTGTAAGGACATGTGTGAGCGGCAAACATATTTACTGCACAAGGCCACGAATCCCAGCCACGCAGTGTGGTTTTTTGAAAACACACTGCGGGTCTGGGATTCATGGCCATTGCTAACCGCACCGGCCAACATGAAATGAGGTGAGAAGGCAGGCAGCGCTCACAGCGCATGGCCAAGGGATCACAATAGCGCAGACTCCTGTACAGCAAATAACAACGCTCAGGAGGCTGCGCCCAACACCAAGGCGTTATTTATGTGCACCTGTGCTGCGTCTCCTTAAAAAGACAAGTCACGCCTCCAATACAGTTCTACTGTTCAATGGGCTAAATTGTGTACGTCTTTCATTCTGCGTGTGCAATGAGCAAAACTTAAAGAGCAACCTTTAACTTGTGTAGTTTTACTGCTGCACAAGGTGTGGCTCTTCAACATTGTAACACCTGAGGGTGGGTTAAAGGTTACCTTTGAAATTGGTTCAATTAGGCTTCGGCCTACACTCTGCTCCTCCTGCAGACCCTGGGCTCTAACTACGCCAGTTGGGGCCCGGAAGTGCTGGCTGCACAGAGAAAAACACCCACCATTGTGTCAGTGGGGTTCAGCACCGCCAGCTGTTCCCCTGCTGTGTAGCCGGCATCGTGTCCAGCACAAGCCATGCTGGCACAACAGACCAAAAGCTGCCACCAGTGCAGGCTTCGGCCTACACTCTGCTCCTCTCCTCCTCCTGCTGACCCTGGGCTATAACACCGCCAGTTGTAGCCTGGAAGTGCTAGCTGCACAGAGAAAAACACCCGCCAATGTGTTAGTTGGGTTCAGCACCGCCAGCTGTTCCCCTGCTGTGTAGCCGGCATCGTGTCCAGCACAAGCCACGCTGGCACAACTGACCAAAAGCTGACACCAGTGCAGGCTTTGGCCTACACTCTGCTCCTCTCCTCCTCCTGCTGCCCCTGGGCTCAAACACCGCTAGTTTTTGCCCGGAAGTGCTAGCTGCACAGAGAAAAACACCAGCCAATGTGTTAGTGGGGTTCAGCACCGCCAGCTGTTCCCCTGCTGTGTAGCCGGCAACGTGACCTGCAAACGCCACACAGGCACATGAACTGAAATTGAAGGGAGCCTGCCCCCCACCCCCAGGTGTTTCTATGTATAACAGCCACCTTGTACAGCAGTAATGCTGCATTTGTACAAGGTGGCTGACTTTTTCTACTTGCCCACGTGGAACTCAACACGTACAAAATGTGTCTCATTGAGACCATTCCACTGTCCCTGAGGTGTGACTTTCCTTTCTAATGATACGCAGCACCCCTCTTGGTAGCGCTTCCCGTCTTCTGACATCATTGGTTGGCTTGTTGCGCCTGTGCGTCCACCCTGCCTGAAACAATGCTCCTCGTTGTCTTACTTATTTTGACTGCGAGGGTGTGATTGATGGGCACGAGCAGTGCATATCTTCGCCTGTCTTAACTCATCTCCTTCTGCCTTCTTCAGACTGTCCGGCCTCATGGCCGCGGCGAAGGGATCAGCTGAGGCCGCCCAGTCTGATGCAGGTGTAAGGACATGAGTGACAGGCGAAAAAATTTACTGCGCAAGGTCACGAATCCCAGCCCCGTAGTGTGACTTAAAGAAAAGACACTGCGGGTCTGGGTTTCATGGCCATCGCTAACCGCACCGGCCAACATGAAATGAGGTCAGAAGACAGGCAGCGCTCACAGCGCATGGCCAAGGGATAACAAGAGCGCAGACTCCTGTACAGCAAATAACAACGCTCAGGAAGCTGCGCCCATGCACCAAGGTGTTATTTTGGACACCTGTGCTGCGTCTCCTTAAAAAGACAAGTCACGCCTCCACTACTGTTTGACAGTATAATGGGCTAAATAGTGTATGTGTTTTATTCAGCGTGTGCAAGGAGCAAAATAAATAGAGCAACCTTTTACTTGTGCAGCATTAATGCTGCACAAGGTGTGGCTCTTGTACCTTGCAACACCTGAGGGGGGGTTAAAGGTTACCTTTGAAATTGGTTCAACTAGGCTTCGGCCTACACTCTGCTCCTCTCCTCCTCCTGCTGACCCTGGGCTCTAACACCGCTAGTTTTTGCCCGGAAATGCGCGCTGCACAGAGAAAAACACCCGCCAATGTGTTTGTGGGGTTCAGCACCGCAAGCTGTTCCCCTGCTGTGTATCCGGCATCGTGTCCAGCACAAGCCACGCTGGCACAACCGACCGAAAGCTGCCACCAGTGCAGGCTTCGGCCTACACTCTGCTCCTCTCCTCCTCCTGCTGCCCCTGGGCTCAAACACCGCTAGTTTTTGCCCGGAAATGCGCGCTGCACAGAGAAAAACACCCGCCAATGTGTTAGTGGGGTTCAGCACCGCCAGCTGTTCCCCTGCTGTGTAGCCGGCATCGTGTCCAGCACAAGCCACGCTGGCACAACCGACCAAAAGCTGCCACCAGTGCAGGCTTCGGCCTACACTTTGCTCCTCTCCTCCTCCTGCTGACCCTGGGCTCAAACACCGCTAGTTTTTGCCCGGAAGTGCTAGCTGCACAGAGAAAAACACCAGAAAAAGTGTTAGTGGGGTTCAGCACCGCCAGCTGTTCCCCTGCTGTGTAGCCGGCAACGTGTCCTGCAAACGCCACGCAGGCACATGAACTGAAATTGAAGGGAGCCTGCCCCCCACCCCCAGGTGTTTCTATGTATAACAGCCACCTTGTACAGCAGTACTGCTGCATTTGTACAAGGTGGCTGACTTTTTCTCCTTGCCCACGTGGAACTCAACACGTACAAAATGTGTCTCATTAGAGACCATTACAATGTCCCTGAGGTGTGACTTTCCTTTTTAATGACACGCAGCCCCCCCATTGTTAGCGCTGCCCGTCTTCTGACACCATTGGTTGGCTGGATGTGCCTGTGCGTCCGCCCTGCCCGACACAACGCCCCTCGTTGTCTCATATATTTTGACTGCGAGGGTGTGATTGATGGGGACGAGCAGTGCATATGTTAGCCTGTCTTCACTCCCCTCCTTCCGCCTTCTTCAGACTGTGCGGCCTCATGGCCGTGGCAGGCGATAAGGAATCAGCTGAGGCCGCCCAGTCTGAAGCAGGTGTAAGGACATGTGTGAGCGGCGAACATATTTACTGCACAAGGCCACGAATCCCAGCACCGCAGTGTGACTTTATGAAAAGGCACTGTGGGTCTGGGATTTATGGCCATCGTTAACCGCAACGGCCAACATGAAATGAGGTCATAAGACGGCCTGCACTAACAGGGTATTGCCAAGGGATAACACAATAGCGCAGACTCCTGTACAGCAAATAACAACGCTCAGGAATCTGCGCCCAGCACCTAGTTGTAAATTTTGACACCTGTGCTGCGTCTCCGTAAAAAGACAAGTCACGCCTCCACTACTGTTTGACAGTATAATGGGCTAAATAGTGTACATGTTTTATTCAGCGTGTGCAATTAGCAAAATTAAGAGAGCAACCTTTGACTTGTGCAGCATTAATGCTACACAAGGTGTGGCTCTTGTACCTTGCAACACCTGACGGGGGGTTAAAGGTTACCTTTGAAATTGGTTCAACTAGGCTTCGGCCTACACTCTGCTCCTCTCCTCCTCCTGCTGACCCTGGGCTCTAACACCGCTAGTTTTTGCCCTGAAGTGCTAGCTGCACAGAGAAAAACACCAGCCAATGTGTTAGTGGGGTTCAGCACCGCCAGCTGTTCCCCTGCTGTGTAGCCGGCATCGTGTCCAGCACAAGCCACGCTGGCACAACCGACCAAAAGCTGCCACCAGTGCAGGCTTCGGCCTACACTCTGCTCCTCTCCTCCTGCTGCTGCCCCTGAGCTCAAACACCGCTAGTTTTGGCCCGGAAGTGCTAGCTGCACAGAGAAAAACACCAGCCAATGTGTTAGTGGGGTTCAGCAACGCCAGCTGTTCCCCTGCTGTGTAGCCGGCAACGTGACCTGCAAACGCCACGCAGCCATATTAACTGAAATTGAAGGAAGCCTGCCCCCCACCCCCAGGTGTTTCTATGTATAACAGCCACCTTGTACAGCAGTACTGCTGCATTTGTACAAGTTGGCTGACTTTTTCTACTTGCCCACGTGGAACTCAACACGTACAAAATGTGTCTCATTGAGACCATTCCACTGTCCCTGAGGTGTGACTTTCCTTTCTAATGATACGCAGCACCACCCTTGGTAGCGCTTCCCGTCTTTTGACATCATTGGTTAGCTGGCTGCGCCTGTGCGTCCGCCCTGCTCCAAACAACGTCCCTCGGTTTCTTACTTATTTTGTCAGCGAGGGTGTGGTTTATGGGCACGAGCAGTGCATATGTTCGCCTGTCGTCACTCATCTCCTTCCGCCTTCTTCAGACTGTGCAGCCTTATGGCCGTGGCATGCGAGAAGGGATCAGCAGAGGCCGCCCAGTCTGAAGCAGGTGTAAGGACGTGTGTGAGCGGCCAAAATATTTACTGCTCAAGGCCACGAATCCCAGCACCGCAGTGTGACTTTATGAAAAGGCACTGTGGGTCTGGGATTTATGGCCATCGTTAACCGCATCGGCCAACATGAAATGAGGTCATAAGACGGGCAGCGCTAACAGGGCATTGCCAAGGGATAACACAAGAGCGCAGACTCCTGTACAGCAAATAACAACGCTCAGGAAGCTGCGCCAAGCACCAAGGCGTTATTTGGGACACCTGTGCTGCGTCTCCTTAAAAAGCCAAGTCACGCATCCACTACAGTTTGACTGTAGAATGGGCTAAATTGTGTACGTCTTTCATTCAGCGTGTGCAAGTAGACAAATTAATAGAGCAACCTTTCACTTGTGCAGCATTAATACTGCACAAGGTGTGTCTCTTGTACTTTGTAACACCTGAGGGGGGGTTAAAGGTTTCCTTTGAAATTGGTTCAACTAGGCTTCGGCCTACACTCTGCTCCTCTCCTCCTCCTCCTGCTTCACCACGGGCTCTAACATCGCTAGTTTTTGCCCGCAAATGCTAGCTGTACAGAGAAAAACACCCGCCATTGTTTTAGTGGGGTTCAGCAACGCCAGCTGTTCCCCCACTGTGTAGCCGGCAAAGTGTCCTGCAAACGCAACGCAGACACAAAGCTGCCTCCAGTGCAGGCTTCGGCCTACACTCTGCTCCCCCTGCTTACCCTTTGCTCCAGCACCGCTAGTTGGGGCTCTAGGAAGACAATCTTTAATAGGCAACGCATCTGGGTTCCAGCACCGCCAGCTGGTTTTCGGCAGTGTTTTTGTCACGGGTACTCCCTCGTGCCCAGCCTGGTTCCAGCACCGTCAGCTGTTTCCGGGTTGTGTCAAGTTCACTGAGACGCCTATGCTTGCCCCGTCGTGGTGCGGTCGGGTTAGCCAACTCCAGGGTGCCTCCAGTTTAGGAGCTTCCTATGTGGGCTGCATAAATGCAAGGCTGGTTCTGTAGTGCCAGTAGGCCCAGCTCCCCCTGTAGGACTGTTGGGGTTCGGTAACTGCGGCTGCCTCGCGGCCTAGCTGTTCTCTCCTCTCCTGTGGGCCTTCGGGTCCACCACCTGGTTCCAGCGCCGTCAGCTGGTTCCGGGCCGAGCCTTTGGCTTAGGTGCCTCCTCCTGGGTATCCGAGTTCTGCCAACGCCTGGCGGTCCTCGGTAGTGCTTTTAAGCGCGGGCACCTACAGCTTAGTAACCGGGTTCCAGCACCGTCAGCTGGTCCTCGGTCGTGCCATTGGCTCTTGCACACTGGGGCAAAGCATCCGGGTTCCAGCACCGCCAGCTGGTTCTCGGCAGTGTTTTTGTCACAGGTACTCCCTCGTGCCAAACCTGGTGTCAGCACCGTCAGCTGTTTCCGGGTTGTGTCAAACTCGCTGAGACGCCTATGCTTGCCCCGTTGTGTTGCGGTCGGGTTAGCCAACTCCAGGGTGCCTCCAGTTTAGGAGCTTCCTATGTGGGCTGCATGAATTGGTAGTCAAGGCTGGTTCTGTAGTGCCAGTAGGCCCAGCTCCCCCTGTAGGACTGTTGGGGTTCGATAACTGCGGCTGCCTCGCGGCCTAGCTGTTCTCTCCTCTCATGTGGGCCTTCGGGTCCACCACCTGGTTCCAGCACCATCAGCTGGTTCCGGGCCGAGCCTTTGGCTTAGGTGCCTCCTCCTGGGTATCCGAGTTCCGCCAATGCCTGGCGGTCCTCGGTAGTGCTTTTAAGCGCGGGCACCTACAGCTTAGTAACCGGGTTCCAGCACCGTCAGCTGGTCCTCGGTCGTGCCATTGGCTCTTGCACACTGGGGCAACGCATCCGGGTTCCAGCACCGCCAGCTGGTTCTCGGCAGTGTTTTTGTCACAGGTACTCCCTCGTGCCAAACTTGGTTTCAGCACCGTCAGCTGTTTCCGGGTTGTGTCAAACTCGCTGAGACGCCTATGCTTGCCCCGTCGTGTTGCGGTCGGGTTAGCCAACTCCAGGGTGCCTCCAGTTTAGGAGCTTCCTATGTGGGCTGCATGAATTGGTAGTCAAGGCTGGTTCTGTAGTGCCAGTAGGCCCAGCTCCCCCTGTAGGACTGTTGGGGTTCGGTAACTGCGGCTGCCTCGCGGCCGAGCTGTTCTCTCCTCTCCTGTGGGCCTTCGGGTCCACCACCTGGTTCCAGCACCGTCAGCTGGTTCCGGGCCGAGCCTTCGGCTTAGGTGCCTCCTCCTTGGTATCCGAGTTCCGCCAACGCCTGGCGGTCCTCGGTAGTGCTTTTAAGCGCGGGCACCTACAGCTTAGTAACCGGGTTCCAGCACCGTCAGCTGGTCCTCGGTCGTGCCATTGGCTCTTGCACACTGGGGCAACGCATCCGGGTTCCAGCACCGCCAGCTGGTTCTCGGCAGTGTTTTTGTCACAGGTACTCCCTCGTGCCAAACCTGGTTTCAGCACCGTCAGCTGTTTCCGGGTTGTGTCAAACTCGCTGAGACGCCTATGCTTGCCCCGTCGTGTTGCGGTCGGGTTAGCCAACTCCAGGGTGCCTCCAGTTTAGGAGCTTCCTATGTGGGCTGCATGAATTGGTAGTCAAGGCTGGTTCTGTAGTGCCAGTAGGCCCAGCTCCCCCTGTAGGACTGTTGGGGTTCGGTAACTGCGGCTGCCTCGCGGCCTAGCTGTTCTCTCCTCTCCTGTGGGCCTTCGGGTCCACCACCTGGTTCCAGCACCGTCAGCTGGTTCCGGGCTGAGCCTTTGGCTTAGGTGCCTCCTCCTGGGTATCCGAGTTCCGCCAACGCCTGGCGGTCCTCAGTAGTGCTTTTAAGCGTGGGCACCTACAGCTTAGTAACCGGGTTCCAGCACCGTCAGCTGGTCCTCGGTCGTGCCATTGGCTCTTGCACACTGGGGCAACGCATCCGGGTTCCAGCACCGCCAGCTGGTTCTCGGCAGTGTTTTTGTCACAGGTACTCCCTCGTGCCAAACCTGGTTTCAGCACCGTCAGCTGTTTCCGGGTTGTGTCAAACTCGCTGAGACGCCTATGCTTGCCCCGTCGTGTTGCGGTCGGGTTAGCCAACTCCAGGGTGCCTCCAGTTTAGGAGCTTCATATGTAGGCTGCATGAATTGGTAGTCAAGGCTGGTTCTGTAGTGCCAGTAGGCCCAGCTCCCCCTGTAGGACTGTTGGGGTTCGGTAACTGCGGCTGCCTCGCGGCCTAGCTGTTCTCTCCTCTCCTGTGGGCCTTCGGGTCCACCACCTGATTCCAGCACCGTCAGCTGGTTCCGGGCCGAGCCTTTGGCTTAGGTGCCTCCTCCTGGGTATCCGAGTTCCGCCAACGCCTGGCGGTCCTCAGTAGTGCTTCTAAGCGCGGGCACCTACAGCTTAGTAACCGGGTTCCAGCACCGTCAGCTGGTCCTCGGTCGTGCCATTGGCTCTTGCACACTGGGGCAACGCATCTGGGTTCCAGCACCGCCAGCTGGTTCTCGGCAGTGTTTTTGTCACAGGTACTCCCTCGTGCCAAACCTGGTTTCAGCACCGTCAGCTGTTTCCGGGTTGTGTCAAACTCGCTGAGACGCCTATGCTTGCCCCGTCGTGTTGCGGTCGGGTTAGCCAACTCCAGGGTGCCTCCAGTTTAGGAGCTTCCTATGTGGGCTGCATGAATTGGTAGTCAAGGCTGGTTCTGTAGTGCCAGTAGGCCCAGCTCCCCCTGTAGGACTATTGGGGTTCGGTAACTGCGGCTGCCCCGCGGCCCAGCTGTTCTCTCCTCTCCTGTGGGCCTTCGGGTCCACCACCTGGTTCCAGCACCGTCAGCTGGTTCCGGGCCGAGCCTTTGGCTTAGGTGTCTCCTCCTGGGTATCCGAGTTCCGCCAACGCCTGGCGGTCCTCGGTAGTGCTTTTAAGCACGGGCACCTACAGCTTAGTAACCGGGTTCCAGCACCGTCAGCTTGTCCTCGGTCGTGCCATTGGCTCTTGCACACTGGGGCAACGCATCCGGGTTCCAGCACCGCCAGCTGGTTCTCGGCAGTGTTTTTGTCACAGGTACTCCCTCGTGCCAAACCTGGTTTCAGCACCGTCAGCTGTTTCCGGGTTGTGTCAAACTCGCTGAGACGCCTATGCTTGCCCCGTCGTGTTGCGGTCGGGTTAGCCAACTCCAGGGTGCCTCCAGTTTAGGAGCTTCCTATGTGGGCTGCATGAATTGGTAGTCAAGGCTGGTTCTGTAGTGCCAGTAGGCCCAGC
This sequence comes from Ranitomeya imitator, assembly GCF_032444005.1. NCBI lineage: Eukaryota > Metazoa > Chordata > Amphibia > Anura > Dendrobatidae > Ranitomeya > Ranitomeya imitator. Next base: position 137,796,305 of record NC_091282.1, read on the forward strand.
TCCCCCTGTAGGACTGTTGGGGTTCGGTAACTGCGGCTGCCTCGCGGCCTAGCTGTTCTCTCCTCTCCTGTGGGCCTTCGGGTCCACCACCTGGTTCCAGCACCGTCAGCTGGTTCCGGGCCGAGCCTTTGGCTTAGGTGCCTCCTCCTGGGTATCCGAGTTCCGCCAACGCCTGGCGGTCCTCGGTAGTGCTTTTAAGCGCGGGCACCTACAGCTTAGTAACCGGGTTCCAGCACCGTCAGCTGGTCCTCGGTCGTGCCATTGGCTCTTGCACACTGGGGCAACGCATCCGGGTTCCAGCACCGCCAGCTGGTTCTCGGCAGTGTATTTGTCACAGGTACTTCCTCGTGCCAAACCTGGTTTCAACACCGTCAGCTGTTTCCGGGTTGTGTCAAACTCGCTGAGACGCCTATGCTTGCCCTGTCGTGTTGCGGTCGGGTTAGCCAACTCCAGGGTGCCTCCAGTTTAGGAGCTTCCTATGTGGGCTGCATGAATTGGTAGTCAAGGCTGGTTCTGTAGTGCCAGTAGGCCCAGCTCCCCCTGTAGTACTGTTGGGGTTCGGTAACTGCGGCTGCCTCGCGGCCTAGCTGTTCTCTCCTCTCCTGTGGGCCTTCGGGTCCACCACCTGGTTCCAGCACCGTCAGCTGGTTCCGGGCCGAGCCTTTGGCTTAGGTGCCTCCTCCTGGGTATCCGAGTTCCGCCAACGCCTGGCGGTCCTCAGTAGTGCTTTTAAGCGCGGGCACCTACAGCTTAGTAACCGGGTTCCAGCACCATCAGCTGGTCCTCGGTCGTGCCATTGGCTCTTGCACACTGGGGCAACGCATCCGGGTTCCAGCACCGCCAGCTGGTTCTCGGCAGTGTTTTTGTCACAGGTACTCCCTCATGCCAAACCTGGTTTCAGCACCGTCAGCTGTTTCCGGGTTGTGTCAAACTCGCTGAGACGCCTATGCTTGCCCCGTCGTGTTGCGGTCGGGTTAGCCAACTCCAGGGTGCCTCCAGTTTAGGAGCTTCCTATGTGGGCTGCATGAATTGGTAGTCAAGGCTGGGTCTGTAGTGCCAGTAGGCCCAGCTCCCCCTGTAGGACTGTTGGGGTTCGGTAACTGCGGCTGCCTCGCGGCCTAGCTGTTCTCTCCTCTCCTGTGGGCCTTCGGGTCCACCACCTGGTTCCAGCACCGTCAGCTGGTTCCGGGCCGAGCCTTTGGCTTAGGTGCCTCCTCCTGGGTATCCGAGTTCCGCCAACGCCTGGCGGTCCTCGGTAGTGCTTTTAAGCGCGGGCACCTACAGCTTAGTAACCGGGTTCCAGCACCGTCAGCTGGTCCTCGGTCGTGCCATTGGCTCTTGCACACTGGGGCAACGCATCCGGGTTCCAGCACCGCCAGCTGGTTCTCGGCAGTGTTTTTGACACAGGTACTCCCTCGTGCCAAACCTGGTTTCAGTACTGTCAGCTGTTTCCGGGTTGTGTCAAACTCGCTGAGACGCCTATGCTTGCCCCGTCGTGTTGCGGTCGGGTTAGCCAACTCCAGGGTGCCTCCAGTTTAGGAGCCTCCTATGTGGGCTGCATGAATTGGTAGTCAAGGCTGGTTCTGTAGTGCCAGTAGGCCCAGCTCCCCCTGTAGGACTGTTGGGGTTCGGTAACTGCGGCTGCCTCGCGGCCTAGCTGTTCTCTCCTCTCCTGTGGGCCTTCGGGTCCACCACCTGGTTCCAGCACCGTCAGCTGGTTCCGGGCCGAGCCTTTGGCTTAGGTGCCTCCTCCTGGGTATCCGAGTTCCGCCAACGCCTGGCGGTCCTCGGTAGTGCTTTTAAGCGCGGGCACCTACAGCTTAGTAACCGGGTTCCAGCACCGTCAGCTGGTCCTCGGTCGTGCCATTGGCTCTTGCACACTGGGGCAACGCATCCGGGTTCCAGCACCGCCAGCTGGTTCTCGGCAGTGTTTTTGACACAGGTACTCCCTCGTGCCAAACCTGGTTTCAGTACTGTCAGCTGTTTCCGGGTTGTGTCAAACTCGCTGAGACGCCTATGCTTGCCCCGTCGTGTTGCGGTCGGGTTAGCCAACTCCAGGGTGCCTCCAGTTTAGGAGCCTCCTATGTGGGCTGCATGAATTGGTAGTCAAGGCTGGTTCTGTAGTGCCAGTAGGCCCAGCTCCCCCTGTAGGACTGTTGGGGTTCGGTAACTGCGGCTGCCTCGCGGCCTAGCTGTTCTCTCCTCTCCTGTGGGCCTTCGGGTCCACCACCTGGTTCCAGCACCGTCAGCTGGTTCCGGGCCGAGCCTTTGGCTTTGGTGCCTCCTCCTGGGTATCCGAGTTCCGCCAACGCCTGGCGGTCCTCGGTAGTGCTTTTAAGCGCGGGCACCTACAGCTTAGTAACCGGGTTCCAGCACCGTCAGCTGGTCTTCGGTCGTGCCATTGGCTCTTGCACACTGGGGCAACGCATCCGGGTTCCAGCACCGACAGCTGGTTCTCGGCAGTGTTTTTGTCACAGGTACTCCCTCGTGCCAAACCTGGTTTCAGCACCGTCAGCTGTTTCCGGGTTGTGTCAAACTCGCTGAGACGCCTATGCTTGCCCCGTCGTGTTGCGGTCGGGTTAGCCAACTCCAGGGTGCCTCCAGTTTAGGAGCTTCCTATGTGGGCTGCATGAATTGGTAGTCAAGGCTGGTTCTGTAGTGCCAGTAGGCCCAGCTCCCCCTCTAGGACTGGGGTTCGGTAACAGCGGCTGCCTCGCGGCCTAGCTGTTCTCTCCTCTCCTGTGGGCCTTCGGGTCCACCACCTGGTTCCAGCACTGTCAGCTGGTTCCGGGCCGAGCCTTTGGCTTAGGTGCCTCCTCCTGGGTATCCGAGTTCCGCCAACGCCTGGCGGTCCTCGGTAGTGCTTTTAAGCGCGGGCACCTACAGCTTAGTAACCGGGTTCCAGCACCGCCAGCTGGTCCTCGGTCGTGCCATTGGCTCTTGCACACTGGGGCAACGCATCCGGGTTCCAGCAACGCCAGCTGGTTCTTGGCAGTGTTTTTGTCACAGGTACTCCCTCGTGCCAAAACCTGGTTTCAGCACCGTCAGCTGTTTCCGGGTTGTGTCAAACTCGCTGAGACGCCTATGCTTGCCCCGTCGTGTTGCGGTCGGGTTAGCCAACTCCAGGGTGCCTCCAGTTTAGGAGCTTCCTATGTGGGCTGCATGAATTGGTAGTCAAGGCTGGTTCTGTAGTGCCAGTAGGCCCAGCTCCCCCTGTAGGACTGTTGGGGTTCGGTAACTGCGGCTGCCTCGCGGCCTAGCTGTTCTCTCCTCTCCTGTGGGCCTTCCGGGTCCACCACCTGGTTCCAGCACCGTCAGCTGGTTCCGGGCCGAGCCTTTGGCTTAGGTGCCTCCTCCTGGGTATCCGAGTTCCGCCAACGCCTGGCGGTCCTCGGTAGTGCTTTTAAGCGCGGGCACCTACAGCTTAGTAACCGGGTTCCAGCACCGTCAGCTGGTCCTCGGTCGTGCCATTGGCTCTTGCACACTGGGGCAACGCATCCGGGTTCCAGCACCGCCAGCTGGTTCTCGGCAGTGTTTTTGTCACAGGTACTCCCTCGTGCCAAACCTGGTTTCAGCACCGTCAGCTGTTTCCGGGTTGTGTCAAACTCGCTGAGACGCCTATGCTTGCCCCGTCGTGTTGCGGTTGGGTTAGCCAACTCAAGGGTGCCTCCAGTTTAGGAGCTTCCTATGTGGGCTGCATGAATTGGTAGTCAAGGCTGGTTCTGTAGTGCCAGTAGGCCCAGCTCCCCCTGTAGGACTGTTGGGGTTCGGTAACTGCGGCTGCCTCGCGGCCTAGCTGTTCTCTCCTCTCCTGTGGGCCTTCGGGTCCACCACCTGGTTCCAGCACCGTCAGCTGGTTCCGGGCCGAGCCTTTGGCTTAGGTGCCTCCTCCTGGGTATCCGAGTTCCGCCAACGCCTGGCGGTCCTCGGTAGTGCTTTTAAGCGCGGGCACCTACAGCTTAGTAACCGGGTTCCAGCACCGTCAGCTGGTCCTCGGTCGTGCCATTGGCTCTTGCACACTGGGGCAACGCATCCGGGTTCCAGCACCGCCAGCTGGTTCTCGGCAGTGTTTTTGTCACAGGTACTCCCTCGTGCCAAACCTGGTTTCAGCACAGTCAGCTGTTTCCGGGTTGTGTCAAACTCGCTGAGACGCCTATGCTTGCCCCGTCGTGTTGCGGTCGGGTTAGCCAACTCCAGGGTGCCTCCAGTTTAGGAGCTTCCTATGTGGGCTGCATGAATTGGTAGTCAAGGCTGGTTCTGTAGTGCCAGTAGGCCCAGCTCCCCCTGTAGGACTGGGGTTCGGTAACTGAGGCTGCCTCGCGGCCTAGCTGTTCTCTCCTCTCCTGTGGGCCTTCGTGTCCACCACCTGGTTCCAGCACCGTCAGCTGGTTCCGGGCCGAGCCTTTGGCTTAGGTGCCTCCTCCTGGGTATCCGAGTTCCGCCAACGCCTGGCGGTCCTCGGTAGTGCTTTTAAGCGCGGGCACCTACAACTTAGTAACCGGGTTCCAGCACCGTCAGCTGGTCCTCGGTCGTGCCATTGGCTCTTGCACACTGGGGCAACGCATTCGGGTTCCAGCACCGCCAGTTGGTTCTCGGCAGTGTTTTTGTCACAGGTACTCCCTCGTGCCATACCTGGTTTCAGCACCGTCAGCTGTTTCCGGGTTGTGTCAAACTCGCTGAGACGCCTATGCTTGCCCCGTCGTGTTGCGGTCGGGTTAGCCAACTCCAGGGTGCCTCCAGTTTAGGAGCTTCCTATGTGGGCTGCATGAATTGGTAGTCAAGGCTGGTTCTGTAGTGCCAGTAGGCCCAGCTCAACCTGTAGGACTGTTGGGGTTCGGTAACTGCGGCTGCCTCGCGGCCTAGCTGTTCTCTCCTCTCCTGTGGGCCTTCGGGTCCACCACCTGGTTCCAGCACCGTCAGCTGGTTCCGGGCCGAGCCTTTGGCTTAGGTGCCTCCTCCTGGGTATCCGAGTTCCGCCAACGCCTGGCGGTCCTCGGTAGTGCTTTTAAGCGCGGGCACCTACAGCTTAGTAACCGGGTTCCAGCACCGTCAGCTGGTCCTCGGTCGTGCCATTGGCTCTTGCACACTGGGGCAACGCATCCAGGTTCCAGCACCGCCAGCTGGTTCTCGGCAGTGTTTTTGTCACAGGTACTCCCTCGTGCCAAACCTGGTTTCAGCACCGTCAGCTGTTTCCGGGTTGTGTCAAACTCGCTGAGACGCCTATGCTTGCCCCGTCGTGTTGCGGTCGGGTTAGCCAACTCCAGGGTGCCTCCAGTTTAGGAGCTTCCTATGTGGGCTGCATGAATTGGTAGTCAAGGCTGGTTCTGTAGTGCCAGTAGGCCCAGCTCCCCCTGTAGGACTGTTGGGGTTCGGTAACTGCGGCTGCCTCGCGGCCTAGCTGTTCTCTCCTCTCCTGTGGGCCTTCGGGTCCACCACCTGGTTCCAGCACCGTCAGCTGGTTCTCGGCAGTGTCTTTTGCTCTTGTACCTTCTGCTCCCCATCCTGGTTCCAGTACCGTCAGCTGGTTCCGGGCAGAGCCTTTGGCTTAGGTGCCTCCTTCTGGGTATCCAAGTTCCACCAACGTCAGGTGGTCCTTGGTAGTGCTTTCAGGCACGGGTACCTCCTACTTAGTAACCGGGTTCCAGTAACGTCAGCTGGTCCTCGGTAGTTCCATTGGCTCTTGGACCTTCGGCTACCCATCCGGGTTCCAGTACCGTCAGCTGATTCACGGCAGTGTCTTTTGCTCTTGTACCTTCTGCTCCCCATCCTGGTTCCAGTACCGTCAGCTGGTTCCGGGCAGAGCCTTTGGCTTAGGTGCCTCCTTCTGGGTATCCGAGTTCCGCCAACGTCAGGCGGTCCTTGGTAGTGCTTTTTAGCACGGGTACCTCCTGCTTAGTAACCGGGTTCCAGTAACGTCAGCTGGTCCTCGGTAGTTCCATAGGATCTTGAACCTTCGGGTAGCCATCCGAGTTCCAGTTCCATCAGCTGGTTCTTGGCATTTTCTCAGCCTTCTTGTACCTTCTGCTACATTTCCAAGTTGAAGACCCTAACGTCGACGACCAGAAAGACCACCCCGATGACGACGACGACGACGGCGGAGACGACGACGGCGGAGACGACGACACTGGAGACGACGACCCTGGAGACGACGACATGGAAGACCGAGAAGCAGAAGAACAAGAGGCTGCAGAACAAAGAGCAGAAGAACATTAAGCATAACACTTAATATCAGAGCAAAAGATATTATCTAAATTATATGCAGAAGAAGACTAAGCAGTGTATGGGGGTGAGTCCGTTCCTCCTCGTGGTGCCCCTGGATAAAGCCTGATGCTGCAGGCCAAACTGAACGCGGACAAATGTAACTTTTGTGACTGGCAGAACGGAAGGTGTAATCTTCAAACTTTTATAGATAACAACTACGGGAATGCCTGTCACAAATGAGAATATGATAAAGAAGTAGAATAGGAAGAATAATAACAGTTGAATAAAATGAATATGTAGAATAGGAAGAATAATAATAGTTGAATAAAATGAATATGAAGAATGTAATAAAAAAAAAAAAAAAGGTAAAGGATGAAGAAGAAGATGAATAAGGTGAAGAAGAAGTTGATGTCAAAGATGCTGATGATGATGAAGATGAAAGTGTGGGAAAAGTACAAAAAAAAGAAGGGGAAGGGCGTGGAATAGTGAAACATCAATATCTGACAAAATAAAAAAAAAATTTACATAGTCAATATCTTTGTCACTCCGAACGTCTTTAAAAAAAAAAAAAAAAACATGCTATTCTATTTGATTGGGCTAAACCTCTATGAATTTAATGTCTCCGCCACCTCCCCAAATACATCCTGCATTATTCTTAGTTGTTTTCCTTCAAGTAGAATGAACCTACAAGGAAAGAAAGGGTTTATTTTAATTCCGATATTTTGGTCCCATTGACTTGCATTGGGATCGGGTATGGGTATCGGCGATATCCGATATTTTTTGAATATCGGCCGATCCTATCCGATACCGATACTTTCCGATATCGGAAGGTATCGCTCAACACTAGTTATTAATCATCTATCCACAGAATAGGTAATCACTTGCTGAACGCTTGGGTTCCACTGATTGCACAAAGCAATATCTGACTTTCCCATAGTCTGTGTAAGTAGCAGTGGCACACATGCATAGCCATTTCTCCTTTCAAATAGGGCACAGCAAAACTGCAGTTTTGGGACCAGTGGTGGTCCCAGTGGTTGAACTTCACGCAAATCTAAGTAGGGAAATTCCTACTCTTTCCGGACTACAGTTTAAAAATAACCAAACTGTCCTTTTTTCACCCTCACCAGGTCTCTTTAAGGGAACAGCATACTGCATATATTAGCATGGTCTTTATTCCTGTGCCTAGATTGCAAGTAATAATTCTGTGCCATCATAGGAGAACTCATGATATTGGGGTACGTCATCCAGACCCTGAATGTAATGTGACCTCAGCTACCATGTATACTTAACCTTAATTTATACAAAGTCAATACTAATACCCCCTTCTCTCCTCCACACTTATTCATTCCTCATACAATCGCCTCCAAGATTTCTCCCGAATATCCCCCATCCTCTGAAATTCCACACCTCAACACGTCCGATTATCCAACACCCTCGAATCCTTCAGACGGAACCTGAAAACCCATCTCTTCAGGAAAGCCTACAGCCTGCATAACCATTCTGCCACCTCACCAGCACCCGAGCTGCCGCCTCACCACCACCAGAGCTGCCGTCTCATCACCACCAGAGTTGCTGCACCCCCGACCTTCTGTCTCTTCCCCATCTTCCCGTAGAATGTAGGTCCGCAAGGACAGGGTCCTCTCCCGTCTGTACCAGTCTGTCATCGTAAATTTGTTTACTGAAAACAATATCTATAGCTCTGTATGTAGCCCCTTCTCATGTACAGCACCATGGAATTTATGGTGCTATATAAATAAATAATACTAATAATTATTAACTCCTTGTTATCAGCTACACTCTCATTACCTACTACTCGACCTGCTGCCTAGATCTTGGTTAGTGTCATACTAATGGGTGATTTTCTTGGATGGGACAATAGTTGTTCTGGATACATGTATATATGTATTACATGTAAAATGTATTAATGACCATTGGCAACTTCCAAATTATTATAGGATAATGAATGAGGTTTAAGGAGATCACAGAACAATGTGTAAGTTTTGACTTCCCATTCCCTATAAGTTAAGTAAAAAATTTAGATTAAAGCATATTTCTCCTTTTACACACCTGTTGTAGAAAAGTATGGCCTTACTGCCCTCATTTTCCACAGCAAGCTAAAATTGTATTCGATACACATACGAGTAAGGCTACGTTCACATTAGCGTTCCGCTAATGTGCGTCGCTGTTGCGTCGGCGACGCAGCGGCGACGCGCCCCTATGTTTAACATAGGGGACGCGTGCGTTTTTTGGGTGGCGTTTTTCGACACGTGCGTCGTTTCCGACGCTAGCGTTGGACGCAAGAAAATGCAACAAGTTGCATTTTTCGTGCGTCCGATTTTCATCAAAAAACGACGCACGCGTCGCAAAACGCAGCGTTTTTGCGCGCGTTTTGCGCGCGTTTTTGTGCGTCGTGCGTTGCGTCGCCGACGCACCGGCGCGCAACGCTAATGTGAACGTAGCCTAAAAGTGTGAAAACTGTTCTGATTCTGTTCCTCGGCAACTTGACACCCAATTTTCAGACAGTGACTGGTTCCCTTTTATTTGCATTCTGCCAGCACTGTAGGTAATGGAACTTCCTTTCACTCACTTCCCAGCATGTACTGCTCTTGCGTTCATCCAATGGCTTGCCTGCACTTTACTGAAATCCCACCTCTCTGGGCAGGACCCACCGCCACTTTTTGCGATCCATTTCATTCGCTCAGAGAAGGATTATGCTTGACAACAGGCAACAGGCAATAGACAACAAGCAACACAAAAGTTAGTCACCTAGAGGCCGGAACTTTGGAGCAATATTATAGGGTAAAACAACATCAATTTTATATAAAGTAATATGCAGATTTTTCACCTTATTTATCAAATGATATCAATCGGTACAGGGACCATTTCAGTGCAACTGTTATGGACACACTGCAAACTATTTATTTTATATTAACTTTTGCACAAATTCCTATGACATTAATATATCCTTTATAACAATCATCTTAAATTCACTGATTAATCTACATTTTCCTTTATTCATTATTTTTATAGGTGGACTGAATGGTGAATAATGGGCATCCTATCACCGAGAAGAAAACATTTTGCAATTACCTTGAATATCACATGCTAAATACAATTCAGCTAATTAGAGATCTCTCAAAGGATAAAATGGATTTTCTCCTTAATCCTTGAGAGATGAGGAGAATAATTTGTCTTTGGAATCACAGATATTAAATGGTAGGTATAAAGTTTACTCTGGGGAGCTTACATATTGTACGTGCATACTGGAGGAACATATTAAAGAAGTGTATACAGCGTCGGACTGGAGTAGCTTGGGCCCACCAGAGAAAATCATTCTAAGGGCCCACCATGCTTAAGGGGTACTAGCTGCAGAGTCTTCCCTTAGATTCCATCTGGTCAAGCACGCTAGACACAGGATGCATTCACGTGACACACACCAGTCACACACTAGACAAAGGATACATTCACGTGACACACACTAGTCACACGCTAGACACAGGATACATACACGTGAAACACACCAATCACACACTAGACACAGGATACATTCACGTGACATACACCAGTCACACACTAGACACAGGATACATACACGTGAAACACACCAGTGACATGCTAGACACAGGATACATATACGTGACACACACCAGTCACACGCTAGACACAGGATACATACACATGACACACACCAGTCACACACTAGATACAGGATACATATACGTGACACACACACCAGTCACACAGTAGACACAGGATTAGTGTTGAGCGATACCGTCCGATACTTGAAAGTATCGGATAGTATCGGCCGATACCCGAAAAATATCGGATATCGCCGATACCGATATCCGATACCAATACAAGTCAATGGGACATCAAGTATCGGAAGGTATTCTCATGGTTCCCAGGGTCTGAAGGAGAGGAAACTCTCCTTCAGGCCCTGGGATCCATAGGGATGTGTAAAATAAAGAATTAAAATAAAAAATATTGATATGCTCACCTCTCCGGCGGCCCCTGGACATCACGCTGCTAACCGGGAGGCTTCTTTGTTTAAAATGCGCGCCTTTAGGACCTGCGAATGATGTCCCGGCTTCTGATTGGTCGCGTGCCGCCCATGTGACTGGCACGCGACCAATCAGAAGCCGTGACGTCATTTGCAGGTCCTTAATTCCTAGAATTAGGAGTTTTTGTGAATGAGAATGACGTCGTGGCTGCTGATTGGTCGCATGCCGGTCACATGGGCGACACGCGACCAATCAGAAGCCGCGACGTCATTCTCATTCACTAAATTCCTAATTCTAGGAATTGAGGACCTGCGAATGACGTCACGGCTTCTGATTGGTCGCGTGCCGGTCACATGGGCGGCACGCGACCAATCAGAAGCCGGGACGTCATTCGCAGGTCCTAAAGGCGCGCATTTTAAACAAAGAAGCCTCCCGGTTAGCAGCGTGATGTCCAGGGGCCGCCGAAGAGGTGAGCATATCAATATTTTTTATTTTAATTCTTTATTTTACACATCCCTATTGATCCGATACCGATACCCGATATCACAAAAGTATCGGATCTCGGTATCGGAATTCCGATACCGCAAGTATCGGCCGATACCCGATACTTGCGGTATCGGAATGCTCAACACTACACAGGATACATACACGTGACAAACACCAGTCACACACTAGACACAGGATACATTCACGTGACACACACCAGTCACACACTAGACACAGGATACATACACGTGAAACACATCAGCGACACGCTAGACACAGGATACATACACGTGACACACACCAGTCACAGGCTAGACACAGGATACATACACGTGACACACACCAGTCACACACTAGACACAGGATACAAACACGTGACACACACCAGTCACACACTAGACACAGGATACATTCACGTGACACACACCAGTCACACACTAGACACAGGATACATACACGTGACACACACCAGTCACACATTAGACACAGGATACATACGCGTGACACACACCAGTCACACACTAGACACAGGATACATACACGTGACACACACCAGTCACACACTAGACACAGGATACATACACGTGACACACACCAGTGACACGCTAGACACAGGATACATACACGTGACAAACACCAGTCACACGCTAGACACAGGATACATACACGTGACACACACCAGTCACACACTAGACACAGGATACATACACGTGACACACACTAGTCGCACACTAGACACAGGATACATACACGTGACACACCAGTCACACACTAGACACAGGATACATACACTTGACACACACCAGTCACACACTAGACACAGGATACATACACGTGACACACACTAGTCACACACTAGACACAGGATACATACACGTGACACACACCAGTGACACGCTAGACACAGGATACATACACGTGACACACACCAGTCACACGCTAGACACAGGATACATACACGTGACACAAACCAGTCACACGCTAGACACAGGATACACTCACACAGCATACAAACACCAGTCACACACTAGACACAGGATTAAAGATGAGCAAACCCTTGGATATTCGGGTCCAGCCGAACAGTTAAAAAAAGTCCAGGTTTGGGTACAGAACAGTACCCGGACCCATTCACTTGAATTGGGGGCCAGAACAACTAGTGTTTACCACTCTGTGAGGTGCAAGACAGCACGGCAAACACTCTTTCGCCACATAGCCCTCTCATCATCCCCCCTTCTGCCCACAGCATCTCATCATCCCCCTTCTCCACACAGCCCCTCATCATCCCTCCTTCTCCACACAGCCTCATCATCCCTCCTCCACACAGCTCCTCATCATCCCTCCTTGTCATAGTAACATAGTAACATAGTAACATAGTTAGTAAGGCCGAAAAAAGACATTTGTCCATCCAGTTCAGCCTATATTCCATCATAATAAATCCCCAGATCTACGTCCTTCTACAGAACCTAATAATTGTATGTTACAATATTGTTCTGCTCCAGGAAGACATCCAGGCCTCTCTTGAACACCTCGACTGAGTTCGCCATCACCACCTCTTCAGGCAAGCAATTCCAGATTCTCACTGCCCTAACAGTAAAGAATCCTTATCTATGTTGGTGGAAAAACCTTCTCACCTCCAGACTCAAAGAATGCCCCCTTGTGCCCGTCACCTTCCTTGGTATAAACAGATCCTCAGCGAGATATTTGTATTGTCCCCTTATATACTTATACATGGTTATTAGATCGCCCCTCAGTCGTCTTTTTTCTAGACTAAATAATCCTAATTTCGCTAATCTATCTGGGTATTGTAGTTCTCCCATCCCCTTTATTAATTTTGTTGCCCTCCTTTGTACTCTCTCTAGTTCCTTTATATCCTTCCTGAGCACCGGTGCCCAAAACTGGACACAGTACTCCATGTGCGGTCTAACTAGGGATTTGTACAGAGGCAGTATAATGCTCTCATCATGTGTATCCAGACCTCTTTTAATGCACCCCATGATCCTGTTTGCCTTGGCAGCTGCTGCCTGGCACTGGCTGCTCCAGGTAAGTTTATCATTAACTAGGATCCCCAAGTCCTTCTCCCTGTCAGATTTACCCAGTGGTTTCCCGTTCAGTGTGTAGTGGTGATATTGATTCCTTCTTCCCATGTGTATAATCTTACATTTATCATTGTTAAACCTCATCTGCCACCTTTCAGCCCAAGTTTCCAACTTATCCAGATCCATCTGTAGCAGAATACTATCTTCTCTTGTATTAACTGCTTTACATAGTTTTGTATCATCTGCAAATATTGATATTTTACTGTGTAAACCTTCTACCAGATCATTAATGAATATGTTGAAGGGAACAGGTCCCAATACCGACCCCTGCGGTACCCCACTGGTCACAGCAACCCAGTTAGAGACTATACCATTTATAACCACCCTCTGCTTTCTATCACTAAGCCAGTTACTAACCCATTTACACACATTTTCCCCCAGACCAAGCATTCTCATTTTGTGTACCAACCTCTTGTGCGGCACGGTATCAAACGCTTTGGAAATGGGTGTACTGAAGCATTTTCAACAAACTTTATTCAGCATCTGAACCCAAACAGTAAACCGGACATCCGTTAAAAAGTCTGTTTTCATAGTTCAGTAATGGACACTATCTGTCTGGTACGAACCCTGAACTTTAAAGTTCGGGTTTGCTCATCCCTAATTATGAATGACCACAATAAGAGGCAAGGAGACAGTTATTGTGGTTATTGCAGGAAATGTTTTGAATCTGTAATTACATGGCACATTGTAACATCTGAGGAAGCAGGTTTGCGGTTGTACAGCACATGTAATTAGGATCAAATGATGATTTGTTTGACTTTCATGTATAAATTAAGCAGCATAGCTTATCTGTGGTGCTTCCATGTCTGATCTTATCTGCAACTGATGGTTCGATATGTCCAAACAAACCTAAAGGTTAAACCTGCAGCCAAAATGATTGGCAAGACAGTGGTTTATGTATATATTGTAGGGTTATCCTTATGAAAGGGACACTAAATCTTCAGCCTGTCTCATAACTAGTATAAAGAAAAAATGCAATCAGCTCACCTTCCAGGGAGGATAATTCAGTGTGAAAACCACTTGTATTCGCATAGGAATATTGGTAGACCTTGTTTGGCCACGGTGTGCTGCAGGGAGTGTAGGAACAGGTCAGAAATAGAAGGAAGGTCTATGAAAGGATTTTAAACCTTCACCTCATATGTTTTTATAACAGCTATGAATAAGGGTTGCTAACCCAAAATGCATAAGCTTATGGATCTTTAACCCCTTAACCCCTGGGCTATTTTCCATTTTTGTGTTTTCATTTTTTGCTCCCTTTCTTCCCAGAGCCATTTTTTATATTATGGTCAATATGGCCTTGTGAGGGTCAATATGGCCTTGTCCACACAGTCCCCTCATCATCCCCCCTTTTCCACACAGCCCCTCATCATCCCTCCTTCTCTACACAGCTCCTCATCATCCCTCCTCCACACAGCCTCATCATCCCCCCTTCTCCACACAGCCTCATCATCCCTCCTCCACACAGCTCCTCATCATCCCCCCTTTTCCACACAGCCCCTCATCATCCCTCCTTCTCCTCACAGCTCCTCATCTTCCCTCCTCCACACAGCCCCTTATCATCCCTCCTTCACCACACAGCCTCATCATCCCTCCTTCTCCACACAGCTCCTCATCATCCCTGCTTCTCCATACAGCCCCCTCATCATCCCGCTTTTCACACAGCCCCTCATCATGACCCTTTTTCCATACAGCCGGTCATTATTATCTCCCCTTCTCCACACAGCCCCTCATCATCTTCCCTTTACAAGCCCCACTCAAGTTACATCAACCCTTTCCAAAATACATCCTCTCACCACTCTCACTGAATCCTGGGTCTTCATTCCTATTTGTGCAAGGGTCCATTGTGCAGCTTTCTCGGTCCTCTCCTCACGGGGCTCCATGGTGCAGCCTCTCATTTCATTCCTCTCCAGCAGCCTCAGAACAACGCTGCTTCCTGCTTTCAGGTCTGATGGAGGCCTAATCAACTACGCTCCAGAGGCTGTGTGCAGTGCAATCTCACAGCCTGTGGCTCTGTGCTGTGTGTGGTGTGTTATTCCACAACCAGTGCCGGCTGTCTGCACTGCCCAGCAACAAGTGATGTGAGGTGAGCGCTTTCTCATCACCTGCTGCTGCCACTTCTATTGATTTCATGCAGCACACCACAGCTGATAGAGCAGTGAGTGCCACAAGATCAGTAGAAGCAGCAGCAGCAGTATATACTCACCCTCGGAAGCGCCCTGCTTCCTTCCGACAGCCTTCCTTCCTAAGAATCAGCGCTTGAAGGACCTTCGGTGACGTCACGGCTTCTGATTGGTCGCGCGAGCAGTCACATGGGCGGCCGCGCGGCCAATCACAAGCCGCGACGTCACCGCGACGTCACCGCCAGGTCCTGGAAGGCTGATTCTAAGGAAGGAAGACTGCCGGTTAGTACCAGGGCGCGTCAGAGGGTAAGTATTGCGATATTTTTTATTTTAATTCTTTATTTTACACTAAAATATGGATCGCAGGGCCTGAAGGAGAGTTTCCGCTCCTTCAGACCCTGGGAACCATGGAAACCCAATGCACTGCATTGGGTTTCGAGTTTCGGACGACCCCGACCCCGACTTTTTTATAGGATCGGCCGATTTCACTCGACCCAACTTTTGAAAAAGTCGGGTTTCGTGAAACCCGACCCGATCCTATAAAAGTAAAGGTCGCTCATCCCTACTCTGCACCATTGATTATTGCCCCATAGATGCTCCACATAAAGCTGTGCCATATAAAATGCTCTGCACCGTTCAGTATGGCCCCATAGATGCTCCACATAAAGCTGTGCCATATAAAATGCTCTGCATCGTTCAGTATGGCCCCATAGATGCTCCACATAAAGCTGTGCAATACATAATTGTTATGATCTGGTGGCCTAGGAGCAGCATGAGACGGACTCTGGAGAAGGTGGTCCCTGTACTGACCGCAAACCCTGAACTTAGCAGCGCAACTAGAAGTAGCCGTGGGAGGTACTTAACACTCTCTAGACCCCTCGGCACAGCCTCAGAACTAACTTCCCCTAAAGACAGAAACAGGAAACCTATCTTGCCTCAGAGAAAATCCCCAAAGGATAGATAGCCCCCCACAAATATTGATGGTGAGAGGAGAGGGAAATAACATACACAGACATGAAATCAGAATTTAGCATAGGAGGCCATACTAGCTAAAAAGAAAGAATAGAACAGAGTACTATGCGGTCAGTAAAAAACACTAGAAAATATCCACCACAGAAAATACAAATCACCACATCTGACTAAAGACATGGGGGGTATATCTGCATCTCCAGAGACACAGCTTGGCTGCAAAAAATCCTTCACAGACAAAGCTGGACAAGACAAACATGAAAATGCACAGAACTATAAGGTCCACAGCAGGTGGACAGCAAAAACAAAGCCAGGACTTATCTTTGTAGAAAAGCACAGCAAACTGGAGAGACCAGCAGTGAAGTGAATCCTCCAAAAACAATGGACAACTGGCAGGGACTAAAGAGTCCTGCAAAGCTATATACCCCAGTCAGTTTTGCAATTAGTAGATACACCTGTCCAATCCTGCAGTCCAGGCACAACTGCATTACCCTCTACAACCACCGGAGGGAGCCCAAAAGCTGAATTCACAACACATAATGCTCTGCACCGTTCATTATGGCCCCATAGATGCTCCATATAAAGCTGTGCCATATAGAATGCTCTGCACCGTTCAGTATGACCCCATAGATGGTCCACATAAAGCTGTGCAATATAGAATGCTCTGCACCATTCATTATGGCCGCATAGACGCTCCATATAAATCTGTGCAATATATAATGCTGCTGCTGCAATAAAAAAAATGAGATACTCACCTCTCTTGCTTGCAGCTCCTCAGCGTCCCATCTCAGCGTTTCTCCGCAGTGACTGTTCAGGCAGAGGGCGGTGCACACTAGTACGTCATCATGCCCTCTGACCTGAACAGTAAGAGCAAGAGAACGCGGAAGATGGGGCGGCGCCCGGCGGGTGGAACGTGGACAGGTAACTATGACATACTTACCTGCTCCCGGCGTCCCTGGCTCTTTATCCCGGACAGCTGGTCTCCGGGTGCCGCAGCCTCTTCCTCTGTCAGCTTTCACCGTTACCGCTCATTAGAGGAATGAATATGCGGCTCCACCCCTATGGGAGCGGAGTCCATATTCACAACTTTAATGAGCGGTCCCACGTGACCACTGAACAGGGAAAGAGCTGCAGCACTGAAGACCATGGGACGGGCAGGAGGAGCGCCAGGAGCGCCGGGACTAGGTGAGTATATGACAGTCCTCTCTCACCCGCTGACCCCACCGCCGATCATGACTCGAGTATAAGCCGAGAGGGGCACTTTCAGCCCAAAAATTTAGGCTGAAAATCTTGGCTTATACTCGAGCATATATGGTAGTTTTAATTAATCAAGAAAACTTGGTTTACAAAATGCATAAGGTGTGCGGTGAGGGACAGGAAAGTGGAAGTGCTGATGAAGGCGAGAATGTGGGACAGGTACGACTGTGCCTATTGTTGAAAATAAGCAACACACCCATCCATGACACATAGCATCCTGTCCCACTTTGCAGGGAGGCAAAGGCCACTTCTCCTGAAGCCACACCAGTGCAACAGGTGGTCAGTTGGATTGTAGATAATCCTTCCAGCATGCTTGCCAACACCCCCTAGTCTGGAGTTTCTGCAGGTGAGTTCCCCAATACGGGCTGAAGATAACAATATCATCCAGATTAAAGATGAGCTAATATCTCAATATTCGGTTAGGGTCACGTTCGCCGAATGAGCACTTATTCACCAATTAATTCGGCGAATATTTGGGGAACATAACCAAACGCCATTACAGTCAATATGAGGCAAAAACAAATGCATGCACAACACCTTAAAACGGCCCCAAATGCTGCCAAAACACATCAAATGAGGGACAGACACCTGAGAAAGAATGATGGGGACAGAAAATCACTGATAGATCACTAACAGATCACCATACAGTATCATGTTATCAGTAGCACATCTACAGTTTACACTGGCGATGTGCTGCTGAGAACAATGATATTTGTTCCGGCATAAACAATCCAATCACTCGATGAATATGCAGCATTTTGCTTGCTTATTATAATACACCCCATAGTCCTCCATATATTACATAGTAACATAGTTATTAAAGTTAAAAGAAGACTTTAAGTCCATCTAGTTCAACCCATAGCCTAACCTAACATGCCCTAACATGTTGATCCAGAGGAAGGCAAAAAAAACCATGTGGCAAAGAATAAGCTCCACATTGGGGAAAAAAATTACTTCCCGACTCCACATACGGCAATCAGATTAGTTCCCTGGATCAACGCCCTATCAAGAAATCTAGTATATATAACCTGTAACATTATACTTTCCAGAAAGGTATCCAGTCCCCTCTTAAATGTAAGTAATGAATCACTCATTACAATATCATACGGTAGAGAGTTCCATAGTCTCATTGCTCTTACAGTAAAGAATCTGTGTCTGTTATTATGCTTAAACCTTTTTTCCTCCAGACTTAGAGGATGCCCCCTTGTGCCTGTTTCAGGTCTATGATTAAAAAGATCATCAGAAAGGTCTTTGTACTGTCCCCTCATATATTTATACATTAAAATAAGATCACCCCTTACCCTTCGTTTTTCCAAACTAAATAGCCCCAAGTGTAATAACCTATCTTGGTATTGCAGACCCCCCAGTCCTCAAATTACCTTGGTCACCCTTCTCTGCACCCGCTCTAGTTCAGCTATGTCTTTCTTAAACAGCGGAGACCAGAACGGTACACAGTATTCTAAGTGATATTATAATGTGCACCACAGTCCTCCATATTGTGAAATGCACACCACATACCCCTCCATATATTATTATATGCACCATAGTCTTCCATGTAGTATAATACACTCAATCCTCCATATAGTGTTATACACTTCCCCTAGTCCTCCATATAGTATAATACACTCCTCATAGTCGTCCATATAGTATAATACACTCCTCATAGTCCTCCATATATTAAAATACACTGCTCAGTCCTCCACATAGTATAATACACTCCTTGTAGTGATCCATATAGTATAATGCACCGCCATAGTCATCCATGTAGGACAATTCACTTGCCATAGTATAATGCACGCCACAGTTCTTCATATAGCATAATGTATTCACCATAGTCCTCAATACAGTATAATGCAGCCCTCATATAGTATAATGCAGCCACCCCATAGAGCATAATGCGGCCACCACACAGAGTACAATGGCATAATGCAACCACCTCACAGAGTATAATGTAACCCCCCATAGAATATAATGCAGGCACCCTCATAGTGTATGATGCAATCACCCCTCATGGAATATAAATATAACACAGCCCCCCATAGAATATAATGTAGCCCCATCAAAGAGTATAATGCAATCCTCCCTCATAAAATCTAATACAGCTCCCATAGAATACAATGTAGCCCCCATAGAATATAACACAGCCCACCTCACCATATTATATAGTGTCGCCCCCCATAGAATATAATGTACCCCCATAGTATATACCACAGCCTTCCCCATGGAATATAATGTATAATGTACCCCCCATAGTATATAACACAGCCACATAGTATATAACACAGCCTCCCCCATAGAATATAATGTATAATGTACCCCCATAGTATATAACACAGCCACATAGTATATAACACAGCCTCCCCATAGAATATAATATACCCTCATAGTATATAGCACAGCCTCCCCATATAATATAATATACCCCCAATAGTATATAACACAGCCTCCCCCATAGAATAAAGTATACCCCCATAGTATGTAGCACAGCCCGCATAGTATATAACACAGCCTCATAGTATATAGCACAGCCCACATAGTATATAACACAGCACTCATAGTTAGTGTTGAGCATTCCGATACCGCAAGTATCGGGTATCGGCCGATATTTGCGGTATCGGAATTCCGATACCGAATTCCGATACTTCCCGCGTATCGGATACCGGAATCGGAAGTTCCCAGAATTCAAACAGAACGCAGCAGCCAATGAGGAATGATTGGAAGTGTGGGCACATCCTGTTTAGCATGGTGGGCA
Organism: Ranitomeya imitator; assembly: GCF_032444005.1. Lineage (NCBI taxonomy): Eukaryota > Metazoa > Chordata > Amphibia > Anura > Dendrobatidae > Ranitomeya > Ranitomeya imitator. The sequence goes on from NC_091282.1 coordinate 137,816,187, forward strand.
TGTAAGTACTGGCAAGGCTGTGATTGGCTGCTGAAATGATGTCACTCTGCACTATAAAAAACGCTGCCGCCATTTTGCGCTCACTCTGCTGTGATTTCAGTTAGGGACAGGACGCTGTGTTCTAACTGAGGGCCAGTTGAGATAGCTAATTGCTTTATTTTCCTTTCCAAAGGCTAATTTAGCAAAACGCTGTGTGTTCTTCACAGCGTTCTGCAAGGTCTCTGTGTGTGTGTGTGTGTGTGCAGCTCACTCTGTAGTCTGTGTGCAGCCATATACCCGGTTGTATTCAGCTCAGGGGGGGTTCACACTGCCTCACACAGTTGTCCTTTTTTCCTCATAGTGCAGCCTGCTGCACATTTTTTCTCAAATTTCCTATTAGTGTTTTTCCACCCGTCTCCAGCTAAATTGTGGAAAAACACTACATAGGATAACCTAGAGGGGTTTTTTTGGGCCTTGCAGCGCCGTTTACGGCTGTCTGCACGGTCTCCGTGTGAGCCCAGCTCGCCCTGTAGTCTGTGTGCAGCCATAGCCGGTTGGATTCAGCTCAGGGTTCGTTACTGGCTCATACCTTGAGAAAAATTTTCCTTTTTTTCAAATAGTGCAGCCTGTTTAAAAAATTAAACAAAAAATTCCCTATTAGTGTTTTTCCACCCGTCTCCAGCTAAATTGTGGAAAAACACTACATAGGATAACCTAGAGGGGGTTTTTTGGGCCTTGCAGCGCCGTTTACGGCTGTCTGCACGGTCTCCGTGTGAGCCCAGCTCGCCCTGTAGTCTGTGTGCAGCCATAGCCGGTTGGATTCAGCTCAGGGTTCGTTACTGGCTCATACCTTGAGAAAAATTTTCCTTTTTTTCAAATAGTGCAGCCTGTTTAAAATTTAAAAAAAAAAATTCCTATTAGTGTTTTTCCACTCGTCTCCAGCTAAATAGTGGAAAAACACTACATAGGATAACCTAGAGGGGGTTTATTGGGCCTTGCAGCGCCGTTTACGGCTGTCTGCACGGTCTCTGTGTGAGCGCAGCTCGCCCTGTAGTCTGTGTGCAGCTATAGCCGGTTGGATTCAGCTCAGGGTGCGTTACTGCCTCATACCTTGAAAAACAATTTACTTTTTTTCTAATAGTGCAGCCTGTTTAAAATTAAAAAAAAAAAATTCCTATTAGTGTCTTTCCACCCGTCTCCAGCTAAATAGTGGAAAAACACTACATAGGATAACCTAGAGGAGGGTTTTTTGGCCTTGCAGCGCCGTTTACGGCTGTCTGCACGGTCTCCGTGTGATTTAAACTAGCTCTGTAGCCCGATCTGCACAAAAAAAAAAGTAAAGTTCACCAAACACAACTTAAAACTTGTGTAGGCCACATTTGAAAAATAATAAAGTTTAGTCCACACTTTACAACATTAGTGTTTCTTACACCTGTTAGGAGGAGCATTTCAGGAATAAGCACACTAAGGCCTTAGTACTTTTCTGCTTATCTTTATCTGTCAACCAAGATGAAGAGGGCAGGGAGTAAGGCACGTGGGCGTGGGCGCGGAGCAGGGAGAGGAGCAGGGAGAGGACGTGGTGATTCTGTGCCTGCTGCGGGCGCCGGTGACTCGTCGTCACTCAGTTTCAGCAGGGAACAGTCCTTCATGCGCAGCTTTGTTGGAGAGCGCCGTGCACCGCTGCTGCGTGAAGACCAAATTGAAGCCGTTGTCGGGTGGATGGCAGCTAACGCCTCGGCATCGACTTCAGTTAGTGCCACATCCTCTCAGGCACAGAGCACTGGAGAGCAGCCATCTGTCTCTTCACCACCTGCCAAATTGGCCAGGCAGTCAGAGAGCCCAGGACAGGAGCCGTCTCTACTTCTGTTCTCTGAATCTCTTGGCTTGGAAACAGGGGGCCAGCCAAGCAGCATTGGAGAAATGGAAGAAGAGGCAGTGTGCAGTGATGCCCAACAGCTTTTTCTCTCTGACTCTGAAGAGGCAGGTGGGCCAGTGCCTCCGGTGACCACAGCGCAGTACGCATCTGATGATGAAACTCAGGTGCCGCTTTCTGATGCGTACTGTGCTGCCGAGACTACCCAGGAGGAGCAGTTGGTGGCAGAGGGTAGTGGAGATGATGAGGTCCTTGACCCATCGTGGCGTGAGGAACAGGAAGGTGGTGGGAGCAGCTCTGAGGAAGAGCTTCCCCTTACGGGCCAAAGAGGGAGAGGGAGGGGGAAGACTGCGGAGCCTGTAGCCTCCACTTTGGCAGCCGTTAGGAGCCTGTCTCTTTCCAAAGCCAAAAAGGGCGCTCCCAAGACTTGCAGTGTCTGGTCCTTTTTTGACACAGTTGCAGATGACATTTGTTTTGTCAAATGCAAGCTGTGTCATCAGAAAGTAAAAAGAGGGAAAAATGTCAGCAACCTCAATACCACAAATATGTGGAAACATGTGCGGACCAGGCACGCGGTGGAGTTACAGAAACAGACTGAAGATGTAGGCCAACCAACAGCGGCAGCTACCACCTCTTCAGCTCGTGTTGCCTCTTCCTCCAGCTCAGGCACAGCTGGTTTGGCTTCCTCCCAGGATCGCCATGGAAGAACCTCTGGCACTGTTGTCCAGAGACCTTGTGTAATTCCACCCACAGCACCACCTTCCCAGTCATCCTCACACTCCCAGTCTACTCTACAGCCATCGGTAGTACAGGCATAGGAGAAAAGGCGGGCATTCTCGGCCAACCACCCCCGAGCACAGGCTCTGAATGCAGGCATTGCCAAACTGTTGTCCCTGGAAATGCTCTCGTTCAGGCTGGTGGAGACTGACAGCTTCCGTGACTTGATGGCATTTGCAGTCCCACAGTACAAGGTGCCCAGCCGCTTTTACTTCAGCAGGCAGGCTGTCCCTGCCCTGCACAAGCATGTTGAGGCAAACATAAAACATGCGCTACTGAACGCCGTCAGTAGCAAGGTCCACCTCACCACCGATGCGTGGACCAGTCAGCATGGACAGGGGCGATATGTTTCCCTCACTGCCCATTGGGTTAATGTTGTTGAGCCAGGTACAGATCGTGCGAGTGGCGCAGGACGTGTCCTGCCCACTCCAAGGATTGCAGGAATCCAGTCTGTACGCATCGACTCCTCCTCTTACACCAGTTCCTCAGATTCCTCTCTGCAGGATCCGTCACAGTCCACCTCCACATGGACCCGTGAACGTTTACCTATGACCGACATGAGCACAACCATGGCCAAACGTCAGCAGGCCGTCTTGAAACTAGTTTCATTGGGGCATCGAAGCCACACAGCGCAGGAGCTCTGGAATGCCATCAAGCAGGAGAGCGATGTGTGGTTACTGCCAGCGAATCTCCAGCCAGGCATGGTAGTGTGTGACAATGGCCGAAATCTGGTGGCAGCTTTGGCCCTTGGCAACCTCACTCACATCCCATGTCTGGCACATGTGCTCAATTTGGTTGTGCAGAGTTTTCTGAGGGACTATCCGGATCTTGATGCCCTGCTGCACAAGGTCCACCTAGAGTGTGCTCACTTGCGGCGTTCCAGCTTGGCCAGATCACGCATTGCTGCTCTGCAGCGCCGATTCCGCCTTCCGGAACACCGCATCATATGTGACCTACCTACCCGGTGGAATTCCACGTTACATATGTTGGAGCGGTTGTGTGAGCAGCAGCAAGCAGTTATGGAGTACCAGCTGCATCAGGCGCAAAGAAGTCGCAGTCAGCGCCGATCAGACTTCACAACCACAGAGTGGGCCACTATGAAGGACGTCTGCCAGGTTTTGCGTCCTTTTGATTATTCCACGCGGATGGCAAGTGCAGATGATGCACTAGTCAGCATGACTGTCCCCCTTATCTGCCTGCTTCAGCAAACTTTGCAAGGGTTAAGGGATGATGTTGTGGAAGAGGTGGAGGATGAGGAGTCATCTTTTCCATCAGCTTCTGGAGAGTCAGCGCCACGTGGTTCCTCACAAAGGGGTACGCAGGGGCCAATTTGTGAGGAGGATGAGGAGGAGTCAATGGAGGAGGAAGAGCTCCGTCCAGAGGAGGGAGCGACACAATTGTCCAGTGGTCAGTGTGTACAGCGAGGGTGGGGTGATGACGAGCGGGCAGAGATCATGTCTCAAGCAGGGGACAGCGTTTCTGGGCCAGTTGGCACTCTGCAGCACATGGTGGATTTCATGCTGCAGTGCCTGAGAAACGACCGCCGCATCGACATTCTCAACATGCCTGATTATTGGGTGTTCACCCTCCTCGATCCTCGCTACCGGGACAACGTCCAAAACCTCATCCCTGCGTTGACCCGGGAGCGTAAATTGCGGGAGTACCGCGACACACTGGTGAATTCCATCATCTTCTCCTGTCCAACTGAGAGGAGTGCTGCTAGTGCTTTACAAAGCAGCTCAGTGCGTTGAGGCAGTGGGGGAGGCTCTGCCCAAAGAGGGAGCAGAAGCAGTGCCTCTGCCCAAGGCAAGCCCAGTATGGCACAACTCTGGCACACTTTTGTGTGCCCGCCCCAAATGTCTACACCATCACCGGCGGCTCCAGTCAGCAGGAGGCAACGGTTTCGTCAGATGGTGACAGACTACATGGCTTGCCCTCTTACTGTACTCCCAGACGGCTCTTCCCCGTTCAAGTTTTGGGTCTCTAAGCTGGATACATGGCCAGAGCTAAGCCAGTATGCATTGGAGGTGCTGGCTTGCCCTGCGGCTAGTGTCTTATCGGAACGTGTCTTTAGTGCCGCAGGTGGTGTACTAACAGACCGTCGCATGCGACTATCCTCCGATAACGTTGACCGGCTTACTTTCCTGAAAATGAACCAGGCCTGGATCTCGCAGGAATTTGCCACTCCTCTGCCTGATTAAGTAATTGGGTGTCATCCAGGTCTCCTGCTGTGTTTATCTTTCTACCACCTGAACTGCTATTCCTGGGCTCCAACACCGCCAGTTGCGGCTCAGAAGTGCAGGCTGCACAGTAAAAACATACGACCCAGTGTTATTGGGTTTCAGTAACGTCAGCTGATCCCCAGCTGTGTAGCCGGCAATGTGTCCTGCGACCGCCACGCTGGCACAACAACCTAAATGTAAGGGAACCTGTCCCCCCCCCCACGTCGTTTGCTACTGAAAGAGCCATCTTGTGCAGCAGTAATGCTGCACAAGGAAAAGGTAGCTCTTTGTTTTTAGCTCCTTGCACACGCAGAACTTAACACTTATAAAATGTGTTCACTGATACCGTTATACTGTCCCAGAGCTGGGACTTTCCTTCGTAATGTGACGCAGCACAGCCGTCATTCCTACCCCCTTGGTGCCATGCGCTGCCTCCTCAGCGTTGTTTTAAGCTGTCACAGAGCCTGCGCTGTTCTGTTATCCCTTGGCCATGCCCTATTTGCGCTGCCTGTCTTCTGACATAATTTGGTGTCAGGCTGGCTGCGCCTGTGCGGCCGCGCTGCCCGAGATCCCGCCTCGCAGTGTCTTCTGATTGAGTCACACTGCGGGCCTGGGATCCATGGGCATGCGCAGTGCATATCTTCCCCTCGGGCTCTCGCTCATTTCCCTCCGCCTTCTTTAGACTGTGCGCCGTCAGCTGATCCCTAATAGCATGCCACGGCCGTGACACTGCACAGTCTGAAGAAGAGGGAAGGAGGGGAGTGAGAGTCGAGGATATGCACTGTGCATGCCCATGGTTCCAAGGCCCGCAGCGGGATTACGTTAGACGAGACTGCGAGGTGGGATCTGGAGCAGCGTGGACGCACAGGCACTGACAGCCTGACACCAAATTATGTCAGAAGACAGGCAGCGCTAATTGTGCATGGCCTAGGGCTAACAGAACAGCGCAGGCTCCGTGACAGCTTAAAACAACGCTGAGGAGGCAGCGCACGGCACCAAGGGGATAGGAATGACAGCTGTGCTGTGTCCCATTACGAAGGAAATTCGCACCTCCGGGACGGTTTAACGGTATAAGGGGACACATTTTTAGTGTTTACTTCGGTGTTTGCAAGGAGCATAATTAAAAGAACCACCTTTTCCTTTTGCATCCTTAGTGCTGCACAAGATGGCTCTTTCAGCTACAAACGTCTTTGGGGGGGGTTAAAGGTTCCCTTTCATTTTGCTCCAATCAGGCTTCGGCCTACACTCTGTTCCTCTGCTCCTCCTGCTGTCCCTGGGCTCTAACACCGCCAGTTGGTGCCTGGAAGTGCTGTGTGCACAGTCAACAGTCGCTCCTCTGTTATTGGGGTTCAGTAACGTCAGCTGATCCCCAGCTGTGTGTGCGGCAATACCTCCAATCTGCTCCTCCTGCTGTCCCTGGGCTCTAACACCGCCAGTTGGTGCCTGGAAGTGCTGTGTGCACAGTCAACAGTCGCTCCTCTGTTATTGGGGTTCAGTAACGTCAGCTGATCCCCAGCTGTGTGTGCGGCAATACCTCCAATCTGCTCCTCCTGCTGTCCCTGGGCTCTAACACCGCCAGTTGGTGCCTGGAAGTGCTGTGTGCACAGTCAACAGTCGCTCCTCTGTTATTGGGGTTCAGTAACGTCAGCTGATCCCCAGCTGTGTATCCGGCAACGTGTCATGCGACCGCCACGCTGGCACAACTAAAATGTAAGGGGACCTGTCCCCCCCCCCCCCTAGGCGTTTGTTACTGAAAGAGCCACCATGTGCAGCACTAATACTGCACAAGGGAAAGGTCGCTCTTGAAATTATGCTCCTTGCAAACGCTGAACTACACACTCATGTAATGTGTCCCCTCACACCGTCCAACCGTCCCGGAGGTGGGACTTTCCTTTGTAATGTGACGCAGCACAGCCGTCATTGCTACCCCCTTGGCACCGTGCGCTGCCTACTTAGCGTTGTTTGATTCCGTCATGGACCCTGCGCTGTTATGTTATCCCTTGGCCATGCACAGTTTGCGCTGCCCGTCCTCTGACATCATTTGTTGTCGTCCTGGCTGCGCCTGTGCGTCCACGCTGCCCGAAATCACACCTCGCAGTGTCGTCTAATGTGATCCCACAGTGGGCCTGGTATCCATGGCCATGCGCAGTGCATATACTAGCCTCTCACTCCCCTTCTTCACGCTTCTTCAGACTAGGCGGCGTCAGCTGATCCCTAATAGCATGCCACGGCCGTGACGCCGCACAGTCTGAAGAAGCAGGAAGGAGGTGAGTGAGAGGCGATGATATGCACTGCGCATGCCCATGGATCCCTGGCCCGCAGTGGGACTACATTAGATGACACTGCAAGGTTGGATCTCGGGCAGCTTGGACGCACAGGCACTGCCAGCCTGACACCTACATGAAGTCAGAAGACGGGCACCGCTAACTGTGCATGGCCAAGGGATAACATTACAGCGCGGGCTCCGTGACAGAACCAAACAACGTTGAGGAGGTGGCGCACGGCACCAAGGGGGTTGGAATGACGGCTGTGCTGTGTCACATTACAAAGGAAAGTCCTACTTCCGGGATGGTTTGACGGTGTGAGGGGACACATTATATGAGTGTGTACTTCAGCGTTTGCAAGGAGCACAATTTTCGGAGCCACCATTTTCCATGTGCAGTATTACTGCTGTACAAGATGGCTCTTTCAGCAACAAATGCCTGGGGGGGGGTTAAAGGTTCCCTTTCAACTTGCTCCACTGCAGGCTTCGGCCTACACTCTGCTCCTCTTTGATTCCCTGGGTTTCAACACTGTCAGTTGCCACCTGGAAGTGTTGTCTACACAGAAAAAACACTAGGTGATGTGTCAGTGGGGTTCAGCACCGCCAGCTGTTCCCCTGCTGTGTAGTCGGCAACGTGTCCAGCACAAGCCACGCTGGCACAACAGAACAAAAGCTGCCACCAGTGCAGGCTTCGGCCTATACTCTGCTCCTCTCCTCCTCCTGCTGACCCTGCGCTCAAACACCGCTAGTTTTTGCCCGGAAGTGCTAGCTGCACAGAGAAAAACACCAGCCAATGTGTTAGTGGGGTTCATCAACGCCAGCTGTTCCCCTGCTGTGTAGCCGGCAACGTGACCTGCAAACGCCACGCAGGCACATGAACTGAAATTAAAGGGAACCTGGCCCCACCCCCCCAGGTGTTTCTATGTATAACAGCCACCTAGTACTGCAGTACTGCTGCATTTGTACAAGGTGGCTGTTTTTTTTATCCTTGCCCACGTAGAATTAAACACGTAAAATATGTGTCTCATTACAGACCATTACAATGTCCCTGAGGTGTGACTTTCCTTTTTAATGGTACGCAGCACCCCCCTTGGTAGCGCTGCCCGTCTTCTGACATCATTGGTTGGCTGCCTGTGCCTGTGCGTCCGCCCTGCCCGACACAACCCCCCTCGTTTCATATATTTTGACTGCGAGGGTGTGATTGATGGGCATGTGCAGTGCATATGTTCGCCTGTCTTAACTCATCTCCTTCCGCCTTCTTCAGACTGTGAGGCCTCCTGGCCGTGATAGGCGATAAGGGATCAGCTGAGGCCGCCCAGTCTGAAGCAGGTGTAAGGACATGTGTGAGCGGCAAACATATTTACTACACAAGGCCACGAATCCCAGCCACGCAGTGTGATTTTTTTAAAACACACTGTGGGCCTGGGATTCATATCCATTGCTAACCGCAACGGCCAACATGAAATGAGTTGAGAAGACAGGCATCGCTCACAGCGCATGGCCAAGGGATAACAAGAGCGCAGACTCCTGTACAGCTAATACAACGCTCAGGAATCTGCGCCCACCACCTAGGTGTAAATTTTGACACCTGTGCTGCGTCTCCTTGAAAAGACAAGTCACGCCTCCACTACTGTTTGACAGTATAATGGGCTAAATAGTGTACGTGTTTTATTCAGCGTGTGCAAGGAGCAAACTAAATAGAGCAACCTTTTACTTGTGCAGCATTAATGCTGCACAAGGTGTGGATCTTGTACCTTGCAACACCTGAGGGGGGGTTAAAGGTTACCTTTGAAATTGGTTCAACTAGGCTTCGGCCTACACTCTGCTCCTCTCCTCCTCCTGCTGACCCTGGGCTCTAACACCGCTAGTTTTTGCCCGGAAATGCGAGCTTCACAGAGAAAAACAACAGCCAATGTGTTAGTGGGGTTCAGCACCGCCAGCTGTTCCCCTGCTGTGTAGCCGGCATCGTGTCCAGCACAAGCCACGCTGGCACAACCGACCAAAAGCTGCCACCAGTGCAGGCTTCGGCCTACACTTTGCTCCTCTCCTCCTCCTGCTGACCCTGGGCTCTAACACCGCCAGTTTTTGCCCGGACATGCGAGCTGCACAGAGAAAAACACCAGTCAATGTGTTAGTGGGGTTCAGCAACGCCAGCTGCTCCCCTGCTGTGTAGCCGGCATCGTGTCCAGCACAAGCCACGCTGGCACAACCGACCAAAAGCTGCCACCAGTGCAGGCTTCGGCCTACACTTTGCTCCTCTCCTCCTCCTGCTGACCCTGGGCTCTAACACCGTCAGTTTTTGCCCGGACATGCGAGCTGCACAGAGAAAAACACCAGTCAATGTGTCAGTGGGGTTCAGCAACGCCAGCTGTTCCCCTGCTGTGTAGCTGGCAACGTGTCCTGCAAACGCCACGCAGGCAAATGAACTGAAATTGAAGGAAGCCTGCCCCCCACCCCCAGGTGTTTCTATGTATAACAGCCACCTTGTACAGCAGTACTGCTGCATTTGTACAAGGTGGCAGACTTTTTCTCCTTGCCCACGTTTAATTAAACACGTACTAAATGTGTCTCATTCCACTGTCCCTGAGGTGTGACTTTCCTTTCTAATGATACGCAGCACCACCCTTGTTAGCGCTGCCCGTCTTTTGGCATCATTGGTTAGCTGGCTGCGCCTGTGCGTCTGCCCTGCTCGAAACAACGCCCCTCTGTGTCTTATTTTTTTGGACAACGAGGATATGATTGATGGGCATGTGCAGTGCATATGTTTGCCTGTGTTCACTCATCTCCTTCCGCCTTCTTCAGACTGGGTGGCCTCATGACCGCGGCATGCGATAAGGGATCAGATGAGGCCGACCAGTCTGAAGCAGGTGTAAGGACATGTGTGAGCGGCAAACATATTTACTGCACAAGGCCACGAATCCCAGCCACGCAGTGTGATTTTTCGAAAACACACTGTGGGTCTGGGATTCATGTCCATCGCTAACCGCAACGGCCGACATGAAATGAGGTCAGAAGACAGGAAGCGCTCACAGCGCATGGCCAAGGGATAACAAGAGCGCAGACTCCTGTACAGCAAATAACAACGCTCAGGAAGCTGCGCCCATGCACCAAGGTGTTATTTTCGACACCTGTGCTGCTTTTCTTTAAAAAGACAAGTCACACCTCCACTACTGTTCTACAGTAGAATGGACTAAATAGTGTACGTTAAATAAAAGAATATACACTGGCGCTATAACTGTAGATGTGGGCTACACAAGTGTCGCTGGTACTCCTGTCAGATGATGTGCCCAATCTGACAACCAAGGATTAAAGACCAATAAACAAATAAAAAGTACCGCGCTACAAGTGGTTGCTATGGCTGGATACCGTCAGTAATTGCAGCGTTACGACTCAAAACTTCCTATGAGCATATATGGCCACAAATACTAACAGATCAATTAGACAATTTGCATAAACTTGGACAAAGAAAGGTACGCTGACCTTCTGTATGCGTGGTGTAACTAATTGTGGCTTTCCTGCTAAGCCGGTACTACTATACTGGTACACCGCATAAATAGATGGTAACCAGTAATATTAACATTACCTGCTGTGTGCCGCCGTGCGAGGATCCCGGAGCTGCTCGGCTACTTGTGTCAGATCCAGCTGGCTAATCAATGCAGCTAGGGGTCCGCTCTGTCGGAGGGCTGATTCCGTCTCCCTAGAGCGTAAGTATGCGGGTGCTAGCCTCGGTAGATCTCGGCGGTTGCGGGTACTGCAGGTGGGGACTGTGGTAGCTGCGTGTAGCGCCAGAGACGTCCCGGCCGGAGGCGTCCCTGGATACACGTGCAGAAATGGCCGACACTGCGAAGCAGTGAGTGACGTCACTGGCCTATGGAGCCTCAATGGGATCAAACCTAACCTACGCGTTTCAAAGTGACACGCACTCCTTCATCAGTGTTACCGCCCACTGGCTGCAGCCCCATATATATACATGCCCTGCCCGCACCCCGCTGTGCACCAATGTTTACATGAGACTGCACACTTCTCTCCGTTTATGCAAATTGTCTAATTGATCTGTTAGTATTTGTGGCCATATATGCTCATAGGAAGTTTTGAGTCGTAACGCTGCAATTACTGACGGTATCCAGCCATAGCAACCACTTGTAGCGCGGTACTTTTTATTTGTTTATTGGTCTTTAAATAGTGTACGTGTTTTATTCAGCGTGTGCAAGTAGCAAAATTAAGAGAGCAACCTTTTACTTGTGCAGCATTAATGATGCACAAGGTGTGGCTCTTGTACCTTGCAACACCTGAGGGGGGGTTAAAGGTTACCTTTGAAATTGGTTCAACTAGGCTTCGGCCTACACTCTGCTCCTCTCCTCCTCCTGCTGACCCTGGGCTATAACACCGCCAGTTGTAGCCTGGAAGTGCTAGCTGCACAGAGAAAAACACCCGCCAATGTGATAGTGGGGTTCAGCACCGCCAGCTGTTCCCCTGCTGTGTAGCCGGCATCGTGTCCAGCACAAGCCACGCTGGCACAACTGACCAAAAGCTGCCACCAGTGCAGGCTTCGGCCTACACTCTGCTCCTCTCCTCCTCCTGCTTCCCCTGGGCTCAAACACCGCTAGTTTTTGCCCGGAAATGCGAGCTGCACAGAGAAAAAAAACAGCCAATGTGTTAGTGGGGTTCAGCACCGCCAGCTGTTCCCCTGCTGTGTAGCCTGCATCGTGTCCAGCACAAGCCACGCTGGCACAACTGACCAAAAGCTGCCACCAGTGCTGGCTTCGGCCTACACTCTGCTCCTCTCCTCCTCCTGCTGACCCTGGGCTCTAACAATGCTAGTTTTTGCCCGGAAGTGCTAGCTGCACAGAGAAAAACACCAGCCAATGTGTTAGTGGGGTTCAGCACCGCCAGCTGTTCCCCTGCTGTGTAGCCGGCAACGTGACCTGCAAACGCCACGCAGGCACATGAACTGAAATTGAAGTGAGCCTGCCCCCCACCCCCAGGTGTTTCTATGTATAACAGCCACCTTGTACAGCAGTACTGCTGCATTTGTACAAGGTGGCTGACTTTTTCTCCTTGCCCACGTGGAACTCAACACGTACAAAATGTGTCTCATTAGAGACCATTACAATGTCCCTGAGGTGTGACTTTCCTTTTTAATGACACGCAGCACCCCCATTGTTAGCACTGCCCGTCTTCAGACATCATTGGTTGGCTGGCTGTGCCTGTGCGTCCGCCCTGCCCGACACAACGTCCCTCGTTGTCTCATATATTTTGACTGCGAGGGTGTGATTGATGGGCACGAGCAGTGCATATGTTCGCCTGTCTTCACTCCCCTCCTTCCGCCTTCTTCAGACTGTGCGGCCTCATGGCCGTGGCAGGCAATAAGGGATCAGCTGAGGCCGCCCAGTCTGAAGCAGGTGTAAGGACATGTGTGAGCGGCGAACATATTTACTGCACAAGGCCACGAATCCCAGCAGCGCAGTGTGACTTTATGGAAAGGCACTGTGGGTCTGGGATTTATGGCCATCGTTAACCGCACCGGCCAACATGAAATGAGGTCATAAGACGGCCTGCACTAACAGGGTATTGCCAAGAGATAACACAAGAGCGCACTCTCCTGTAGTGCAAATAACAACAGTAAGGAGTCTGCGCCCAGCACCTAGGTGTAAATTTTGACACCTGTGCTGCGTCTTCTTCAAAAGAAAAGTCACGCCTCCACTACTGTTTGACAGTATAATGGGCTAAATAGTGTACATGTTTTATTCAGCGTGTGCAAGGAGCAAAATGAAGAGAGCAACCTTACACTTGTGCAGCATTAATGCTGTTCAAGGTGTTGCTCTTGTACCTTGAAACACCTGAGGGGGGGTTAAAGGTTTCCTCTGAAATTGGTTCAACTAGGCTTCGGCCTACACTCTGCTCCTCTCCTCCTCCTGCTGACCCTGGGCTATAACACCGCCAGTTGTAGCCTGGAAGTGCTAGCTGCACAGAGAAAAACACCCGCCAATGTGATAGTGGGGTTCAGCACCGCCAGCTGTTCCCCTGCTGTGTAACCGGCATCGTGTCCAGCACAAGCCACGCTGGCACAACTGACCAAAAGCTGCCACCAGTGCAGGCTTCGGCCTACACTCTGCTCCTCTCCTCCTCCTGCTGCCCCTGGGCTCAAACACCGCTAGTTTTTGCCCGGAAATGCGAGCTGCACAGAGAAAAAAAACAGCCAATGTGTTAGTGGGGTTCAGCACCGCCAGCTGTTTCCCTGCTGTGTAGCCTGCATCGTGTCCAGCACAAGCCACGCTGGCACAACTGACCAAAAGCTGCCACCAGTGCAGGCTTCGGCCTACACTCTGCTCCTCTCCTCCTCCTGCTGCCCCTGGGCTCAAACACCGCTAGTTTTTGCCCGGAAATGCGAGCTGTACAGAGAAAAAATACAGCCAATGTGTTAGTGGGGTTCAGCACCGCCAGCTGTTCCCCTGCTGTGCAGCCGGCAACGTGACCTGCAAACGCCACGCAGGCACAACAGAACAAAAGCTGCCACCAGTGCAGGCTTCGGCCTACACTCTGCTCCTCTCCTCCTCCTGCTGACCCTGGGCTCATAACACCACCAGTTTTAGCCTGGAAGTGCTAGCTGCACAGAGAAAAACACCAGCCAATGTGTCAGTGGGGTTCAGCACCGCAAGCTGTTCCCCAGCTGTGTAGCCGGCAACGTGCCCTGCAAACGCCATGCAGGCGCATGAACTGAAATTGAAGGGAGCCTGCCCCCCACCCCCAGGTGTTTCTATGTATAACAGCCACCTTGTTCAGCAGTACTGCTGCATTTATACAAGGTGGCTGACTTTTTCTCCTTGCCCACGTGGAACTCAACACGTACAAAATGTGTCTCATTGAGACCATTACAATGTCCCTGAGGTGTGACTTTCCTTTTTAATGACACGCAGCACCCCCATTGTTAGCGCTTCCCGTCTTTTGACATCATGGTTAGCTGGCTGCGCCTGTGCATCCGCCCTGCGTGAAACAACGCCCCTCGTTGTCTTATTTATTTTGTCAGCGAGGGTGTGGTTTATGGGCACGAGCAGTGCATATGTTCGCCTGTCGTCACTCATCTCCTTCCGCCTTCTTCAGACTCTGCGGCCTCCTGGCCGCGGCATGCGAAAAGGGATGAGCAGAGGCCGCCCAGTCTGAAGCAGGTGTAAGGACGTGTGTGAGCGTCGAAAATATTTACTGCTCAAGGCCACGAATCCCAGCACCGCAGTGTGACTTTATGAAAAGGCAGTGTGGGTCTGGGATTTATGGCCATCGTTAACCGCAGCGGCCAACATGAAATGAGGTCATAAGACGGGCAGCGCTAACAGGGCATTGCCAAGGGATAAGAGCGCAGACTCCTGTACAGCAAAAAACAACGCTCAGGAAGCTGCGCCAAGCACAAAGGCGTTATTTGGGACACCTATGCTGCGTCTCCTTAAAAATACAAGTCACGCCTCAACTACAGTTTGACTGTAGAATGGGCTAAATTGTGTACGTGTTGCATTCAGCGTGTGCAAGTAGACAAATTAATAGAACAACCTTTTCTTGTGCAGCATTAATGCTGCACAAGGTGTGGCTCTTGTAATTTGTAACACCTGAGGGGGGGTTAAAGGTTACCTTTGAAATTGGTTCAACTAGGCTGCGGCCTACACTCTGCTCCTCTCCTCCTCCTGCTGACCCTGGGCAGTAACAACGCTAGTTTTTGCCCGGAAGTGCTAGCTGCACAGAGAAAAACACCAGCCAATGTGTTAGTGGGGTTCAGCACCGCCTGCTGTTCCCCCACTGTGTAGCCGGCAAAGTGTCCTGCAAACGCAACGCAGACACAAAGCTGACTCCAGTGCAGGCTTCGGCCTACACTCTGCTCCCCCTGCTTACCCTTTGCTCCAACACCGCTAGTTGGGGCTGTAGGAAGACAATGTTTGATAGGCAAAGCATCCGGGTTCCAGCACCGCAAGCTGGTTCTCGGCAGTGTTTTTGTCACAGGTACTCCCTCGTGCCAAACCTGGTTTCAGCACCGTCAGCTGTTTCCGGGTTGTGTCAAACTCGCTGAGACGCCTATGCTTGCCCCGTCGTGTTGCAGTCGGGTTAGCCAACTCCAGGGTGCCTCCAGTTTAGGAGCTTCCTATGTGGGCTGCGTGAACTGGTAGTCAAGGCTGGTTCTGTAGTGCAAGTAGGCCCAGCTCCCCCTGTAGGACTGTTGGGGTTCGGTAACTGCGGCTGCCTCGCGGCCTAGCTGTTCTCTCCTCTCCTGTGGACCTTCGGGTCCACCACCTGGTTCCAGCACCGTCAGCTGGTTCCAGGCCGAGCCTTTGGCTTAGGTGCCTCCTCCTGGGTATCCGAGTTCCGCCAACGTCAGGCGGTCCTTGGTAGTGCTTTTAAGCGCGGGCACCTACAGCTTAGTAACCGGGTTCCAGCACCGCCAGCTGGTCCTCGGTGGTGCCATTGGCTCTTGCACACTGGGACAACGCATCTGGGTTCCAGCAACGCAAGCTGGTTCTCGGCAGTGTTTTTGACACAGGTACTCCCTCGTGCCAAGCCTGGTTTCAGCACCGTCAGCTGTTTCCGGGTTGTGTCAAGCTCACTGAGACGCCTATGCTTGCCCCGTCGTGGTGCTGTCGGGTTAGCCAACTCCAGGGTGCCTCCAGTTTAGGAGCTTCCTATGTGGGCTGCGTGAACTGGTAGTCAAGGCTGGTTCTGTAGTGCCAGTAGGCCCAGCTCCCCCTGTAGGACTGTTGGGGTTCGGTAACTGCGGCTGCCTCGCGGCCTAGCTGTTCTCTCCTCTCCTGTGGGCCTTCGGGTCCACCACCTGGTTCCAGCACCGTCAGCTGGTTCCGGGCCGAGCCTTTGGCTTAGGTGCCTCCTCCTGGGTATCCGAGTTCCGCCAACGTCAGGCGGTCCTTGGTAGTGCTTTTAAGCGCGGGCACCTACAGCTTAGTAACCGGGTTCCAGCACCGTCAGCTGGTCCTCGGTGCCATTGGCTCTTGCACACTGGGGCAAAGCATCCGGGTTCCAGCACCGCCAGCTGGTTCTCGGCAGTGTTCTTGTCACAGGTACTCCCTCGTGCCAAGCCTGGTTTCAGCACCGTCAGCTGTTTCCGGGTTGTGTCAAGCTCACTGAGACGCCTATGCTTGCCCCGTCGTGGTGCTGTCGGGTTAGCCAACTCCAGGGTGCCTCCAGTTTAGGAGCTTCCTATGTGGGCTGCGTGAACTGGTAGTCAAGGCTGGTTCTGTAGTGCCAGTAGGCCCAGCTCCCCCTGTAGGACTGTTGGGGTTCGGTAACTGCGGTTGCCTCGCGGACTAGCTGTTCTCTCCTCTCCTGTGGGCCTTCGGGTCCACCACCTGGTTCCAGCACCGTCAGCTGGTTCCGGGCCGAGCCTTTGGCTTAGGTGCCTCCTCCTGGGTATCCGAGTTCCGCCAACGTCAGGCGGTCCTTGGTAGTGCTTTTAAGCGCGGGCACCTACAGCTTAGTAACCGGGTTCCAGCACCGTCAGCTGGTCCTCGGTGCCATTGGCTCTTGCACACTGGGGCAACGCATCCGGGTTCCAGCACCGCCAGCTGGTTCTCGGCAGTGTTCTTGTCACAGGTACTCCCTAGTGCCAAGCCTGGTTTCAGCACCGTCAGCTGTTTCCGGGTTGTGTCAAGCTCACTGAGACGCCTATGCTTGCCCCGTCGTGGTGCTGTCGGGTTAGCCAACTCCAGGGTGCCTCCAGTTTAGGAGCTTCCTATGTGGGCTGCGTGAACTGGTAGTCAAGGCTGGTTCTGTAGTGCCAGTAGGCCCAGCTCCCCCTGTAGGACTGTTGGGGTTCGGTAACTGCGGTTGCCTCGCGGACTAGCTGTTCTCTCCTCTCCTGTGGGCCTTCGGGTCCACCACCTGGTTCCAGCACCGTCAGCTGGTTCCGGGCCGAGCCTTTGGCTTAGGTGCCTCCTCCTGGGTATCCGAGTTCCGCCAACGTCAGGCGGTCCTTGGTAGTGCTTTTAAGCGCGGGCACCTACAGCTTAGTAACCGGGTTCCAGCACCGTCAGCTGGTCCTCGGTGCCATTGGCTCTTGCACACTGGGGCAACGCATCCGGGTTCCAGCACCGCCAGCTGGTTCTCGGCAGTGTTCTTGTCACAGGTACTCCCTAGTGCCAAGCCTGGTTTCAGCACCGTCAGCTGTTTCCGGGTTGTGTCAAGCTCACTGAGACGCCTATGCTTGCCCCGTCGTGGTGCTGTCGGGTTAGCCAACTCCAGGGTGCCTCCAGTTTAGGAGCTTCCTATGTGGGCTGCGTGAACTGGTAGTCAAGGCTGGTTCTGTAGTGCCAGTAGGCCCAGCTCCCCCTGTAGGACTGTTGGGGTTCGGTAACTGCGGCTGCCTCGCGGCCTAGCTGTTCTCTCCTCTCCTGTGGGCCTTCGGGTCCACCACCTGGTTCCAGCACCGTCAGCTGGTTCCGGGCCGAGCCTTTGGCTTAGGTGCCTCCTCCTGGGTATCCGAGTTCCGCCAACGTCAGGCGGTCCTTGGTAGTGCTTTTAAGCGCGGGCACCTACAGCTTAGTAACCGGGTTCCAGCACCGTCAGCTGGTCCTCGGTGCCATTGGCTCTTGCACACTGGGGCAAAGCATCCGGGTTCCAGCACCGCCAGCTGGTTCTCGGCAGTGTTCTTGTCACAGGTACTCCCTCGTGCCAAGCCTGGTTTCAGCACCGTCAGCTGTTTCCGGGTTGTGTCAAGCTCACTGAGACGCCTATGCTTGCCCCGTCGTGGTGCTGTCGGGTTAGCCAACTCCAGGGTGCCTCCAGTTTAGGAGCTTCCTATGTGGGCTGCGTGAACTGGTAGTCAAGGCTGGTTCTGTAGTGCCAGTAGGCCCAGCTCCCCCTGTAGGACTGTTGGGGTTCGGTAACTGCGGTTGCCTCGCGGACTAGCTGTTCTCTCCTCTCCTGTGGGCCTTCGGGTCCACCACCTGGTTCCAGCACCGTCAGCTGGTTCCGGGCCGAGCCTTTGGCTTAGGTGCCTCCTCCTGGGTATCCGAGTTCCGCCAACGTCAGGCGGTCCTTGGTAGTGCTTTTAAGCGCGGGCACCTACAGCTTAGTAACCGGGTTCCAGCACCGTCAGCTGGTCCTCGGTGCCATTGGCTCTTGCACACTGGGGCAACGCATCCGGGTTCCAGCACCGCCAGCTGGTTCTCGGCAGTGTTCTTGTCACAGGTACTCCCTAGTGCCAAGCCTGGTTTCAGCACCGTCAGCTGTTTCCGGGTTGTGTCAAGCTCACTGAGACGCCTATGCTTGCCCCGTCGTGGTGCTGTCGGGTTAGCCAACTCCAGGGTGCCTCCAGTTTAGGAGCTTCCTATGTGGGCTGCGTGAACTGGTAGTCAAGGCTGGTTCTGTAGTGCCAGTAGGCCCAGCTCCCCCTGTAGGACTGTTGGGGTTCGGTAACTGCGGCTGCCTCGCGGCCTAGCTGTTCTCTCCTCTCCTGTGGGCCTTCGGGTCCACCACCTGGTTCCAGCACCGTCAGCTGGTTCCGGGCCGAGCCTTTGGCTTAGGTGCCTCCTCCTGGGTATCCGAGTTCCGCCAACGCCAGGCGGTCCTTGGTAGTGCTTTTAAGCGCGGGCACCTACAGCTTAGTAACCGGGTTCCAGCACCGCCAGCTGGTCCTCGGTCGTGCCATTGGCTCTTGCACACTGGGGCAACGCATCTGGGTTCCAGCAACGCCAGCTGGTTCTCGGCAGTGTTTTTGACACAGGTACTCCCTCGTGCCAAGCCTGGTTTCAGCACCGTCAGCTGTTTCCGGGTTGTGTCAAGCTCACTGAGACGCCTATGCTTGCCCCGTCGTGGTGCTGTCGGGTTAGCCAACTCCAGGGTGCCTCCAGTTTAGGAGCTTCCTATGTGGGCTGCGTGAACTGGTAGTCAAGGCTGGTTCTGTAGTGCCAGTAGGCCCAGCTCCCCCTGTAGGACTGTTGGGGTTCGGTAACTGCGGCTGCCTCGCGGCCTAGCTGTTCTCTCCTCTCCTGTGGGCCTTCAGGTCCACCACCTGGTTCCAGCACCGTCAGCTGGTTCTCGGCAGTGTATTTTGCTCTTGTACCTTCTGCTCCCCATCCTGGTTCCAGTACCGTCAGCTGGTTCCGGGCAGAGCCTTTGGCTTAGGTGCCTCCTTCTGGGTATCCAAGTTCCACCAACGTCAGGTGGTCCTTGGTAGTGCTTTCAGGCACGGGTACCTCCTGCTTAGTAACCGGGTTCCAGTAATGTCAGCTGGTCCTCGGTAGTTCCATTGGCTCTTGGACCTTCGGCTACCCATCCGGGTTCCAGTACCGTCAGCTGGTTCTCGGCAGTGTCTTTTGCTCTTGTACTTTCTGCTCCCCATCCTGGTTCCAGTACCGTCAGCTGGTTCCGGGCAGAGCCTTTGGCTTAGGTGCCTCCTTCTGGGTATCCGAGTTCCGCCAACGTCAGGCGGTCCTTGGTAGTGCTTTTTAGCACGGGTACCTCCTGCTTAGTAACCGGGTTCCAGTAACGTCAGCTGGTCCTCGGTAGTTCCATAGGCTCTTGAACCTTCGGGTAGCCATCCGAGTTCCAGTTCCATCAGCTGGTTCTTGGCATTTTCTCAGCCTTCTTGTACCTTCTGCTACATTTCCAAGTTGAAGACCCTAAAGTCGACGACCCGGAAGACCACCCCGATGACGACGACGACGACGACCCGGAAGACCACCCCGATGACGACGACGACGGCGGAGATGACGGCGGCGGAGACGACTAAGGCGGAGACGACGACGGCTGAGACGACGACGGCGGAGATGACGACACTGGAGACGACGACCCTGGAGACGACAACATGGAAGACCGAGAAGCAGAAGAACAAGAGGCTGCAGAACAAAGAGCAGAAGAACATTAAGCATAAGACTTAATATCAGAGCAAAAGATATTATCTAAATTATATGCAGAAGAAGACTAAGCAGTGTATGGGGGTGAGTCCGTTCCTCCTCGTGGTGCCCCTGGATAAAGCCTGATGCTGCAGGCCAAACTGAACGCGGACAAATGTAACTTTTGTGACTGGCAGAACGGAAGGTGTAATCTTCCAACTTTTATAGATAACAACTACGGGAATGCCTGTCACAAATGAGAATATGATGAAGAAGTAGAATAGGAAGAATAATAACAGTGGAATAAAAAGAATATGTAGAATAGGAAGAATAATAATAGTTGAATAAAATGAATATGAAGAATGTAATAAAAAAAAAAAGGTAAAGGATGAAGAAGAAGATGAATAAGGTGAAGAAGAAGTTGATGTCAAAGATGCTGATGATGATGAAGATGAAAGTGTGGGAAAAGAAAAAAAAAAAAAGAAAAAAAAGAAGGGGAAGGGCGTGGAATAGTGAAACATCAATATCTGACAAAATAAAAAAAAAATTTACATAGTCAATATCTTTGTCACTCCGAACGTCTTAAAAAAAAAAAAAAACATGCTATTCTATTTGATTGGGATAAACCTCTATGACTTTAATGTCTCCGCCACCTCCCCAAATACATCCGGCATTATTCTTAGTTGTTTTCCTTCATGTAGAATGAACCTACAAGGCAAGAAAGGGTTTATTTTAATTCCGATATTTTGGTCCCATTGACTTGCATTGGGATCGGGTATCGGTATCGGCGATATCCGATATTTTTTGAATATCGGCCGATCCTATCCGATACCGATACTTTCCGATATCGGAAGGTATCGCTCAACACTACTCATAGTACATAGCACAGCCCACATGGTATATAGCACAGCCTGCACAGTATATAGCACAGCCCACATAGTGTATAGCACAGCCCGCATAGTATATAGAACAGTCCGCATCTCCCCCTCCCCGAGAATGGCCCACAGTCCAGTACTCACTGTTATAGTGGAAAAAAACACACTCTTCACATCTCCTTGTGACCTCGCTGCTCCCTGTTCCTGTCTCAGCGGCTGCACTGCCTGGCACACAGTGACTGTGCAATGATGTCATCGCGCATCTGCAGTGTCAAAAGCAGAACGGGGAATGATGGTAGAGGGAGCGTCGGCTGATGCTCTCTCCTCCATCATTGCTTTGAACTGTACCGGCAGACGCAGGTATAGTACAATGCGGCGTCGGGGGGAGTCGGCGCTGGTGGCAGGTGGGCCCCCCTGCCTCACAGGGGCACCATAGCAGCTGCGTGATGTGCCACTAGCTGGGGGCCCCTGGGGAAGCGGGGGCCCTAGGCAGCTGCCTGGTCTGCCTGCACCTAACGCTGGCCCTGACTATACCCAATCCAGCAGATGGACACTCAACTATGAGTGTTCAAATTCCCAGAAATTATTTGAAGACACCACAAATGTGGCATCAATTTCACCACACTAGAAATAGTAGAATGGGAACGGAGAGGGCTTTCACTACACCCAAACAAGCAGATGGAGACCCAACTTGGAATTTTCAAATTTTTAAAAATGAGGGCCTGACACCTCCAAAGTGGAATAACTTTCACAAGTATAGAAAGAGTATAAATGGGACCCACACTTCTTTCTCTACAGCTAACACAGCAGATGTGGACCAACCACGACTGTTCAAATTACAACAAATGTGTGTTCACATCAGCAGCAGCAGGAAAAGCAGCCACAGAAACGACACTAAATATATCACAGAGTGCAGTTACGAGACATTAATGCATCACACTAAAAATGCAATATCACCTAGTCTGCACAGTCTGCGATTGGGGTGTAAAAGTCCTTGGAGATCCATGACTTGTTCATCTTAATGAAAGTTAGACTGTCAGGACACCACCAGCAGTGCTGAAGACACGTTCTGAGAGAATGCTGGCTGCCGGGCACGATAAAGCCTCCAAGGCATGTGAGGTGAGCTCAGGCCACTCATCCATTTTGTAAGATCAAAATGTGATGGTATTGATATTTTGTGAGAAAATGCTGCACCAACAGTTTGAGGACGTGAATCATGCAAGGCATGTGTGTGTGCTTGCTTCACCATAGGGCCGCCACCAAATTCACACCATTATCGGATACGGCCTTCCCTGGATGCAGGTTCAGCAGAGATAGCCATTGATCAAACTCAGCCTGGAGAGCTATCCACAACACTTCAGCTGTGTGACTGCGATCTTCAAGGCATATCAAATTTAAGACTGCCTGATTTCGGTGCACCCTGGCTGCTCAGTATGGAGGTGGCGGGGCTTCGCTTTGCACTTTTGGACAGCATGTCTTGTGAAGGCAGAGGTTGATGGTGGAGGTGGAGGCCCTAGAGGAGATAAAGGAGGCAGAAGCATTGGAGGAAGTGTTTAATGTAGAGGTTTGGCCTGCAAGCCTTGCGGACTCCAAGACTTGTTGAGCAGCATCTGTCCCCACAGCCACCAGATTCACCAAGTGCCCAGTCAGTGAGATGTAACTTCCTTGGCCATGCTTTCACGTCCAAGTGTCTGTGGTGAAATGCACTATGGCAGACATAGATTTTGTCAAGGAATGGGTAATGTTGTCTACTACATGCTGGTGTAGTGCAGGCATAGCTTTTTTGAAAATTAATGGCGACTGGGTATTTGGTACTGGGGGACTGCGATGGCCATCAGCTTCGGAAACCGTTGATATCCATCAGGAGGAAAGGCAGCATTTCTGTGGCCAACAAATTTGACATTATGGATTTCAACTTCTTAGCTTTGTCATGCGTAGGAGGAAACAAACTTTTCCGTGACCACAACTGCGGAACCGTGGGCTGGCTGCTGTGATGTGAGAGGGCGGAGTATTGTGATCAGGAAAAACTGCTGGACCATGAGAGAGTGAGAGAGGTGCAAGCGGAAATTTGTGGATTGAGAAACTTCTGGTATGATCATTCTCTGAGATTGGTAAAAAACAACAGGCATGTCCACTTCCATTACAGCTGAAGGCGGCCTCTCAGTCAGCATGACTCGATGGGGTAAAGAATGCGAGGTTCTACGGTCAAAGACCTGCATCTCAATAGTTGGCATGGTAATAGAGGAGGAGGAAGAAGCAGCAGTGGCGATTGATTGGGTGGCTGATGGTGGTTGATATCTGCCTGTATGAAATTTTGCGCAGAGGGATTCCCATACTAAAGCATGTTGATTGCGCATGTAGTAGTCAAATTATTGCAGTTTTACCTCAACTCGATTTTTTTTGCAAAGTTGGCAGATTACTTGAGTTTGCTCATCCTTTGCTGTGTCAAAAAAGGCCCAGGCTAGGCAACCCTTGCTACCCCATCGAGCTGCAGACTCGCGGATGCTGCTGGTCAGAGACACAGTTGTGGCTGAGGATGTATCGCTCATCGTGTTTGCATCTTCACTACATATCTTTGACGGATGGCGCAACGTAACCTCCTCATCTCCCTCCTCATATGGCCTACTCAGCTGGGATCAATCCCTTCATCATCATCCTCTGTGTTATCACATTCCTGGCCATTGGAGTTACTCTCCTCCTCTTCTTGCCCTGACAGCACAGTACAATCCGCGTGAGCCTCAGATATCTGAGTCTCATCAGGATCAACTCCCCCAGGGGTTAACATCTGATGACAAGGTTCATAATGCTGTTGGGACCACAGTTCTTCCTGCCCTGGATCCAAGCAAAACAATTTTGGACATAGGTGTAGATTTCCCCATCTTGACTCTGCAAAGCTTTTGCGTACACTTCTGATGAACATGGCATAGAATGTGTGAACAGCTCTTTAGAATCACCCATCTGTGGTTTCCGTGCAGTCAGTTGTACGTTGGATAGTTGGGACGTGGGGGGAAGCAAGGGGAATTTTGGAGCCACATCTGTGGACTGTACAAGGTGTGAAGTTGAGGTGGAGGAAAAGGATGAGAGGCCACTTGAAGCTGCACTTGCCATGCACTCGAGTACATGCTTTTTCTGGGCATCATCGACAAGGCATACTGCTGTGTGGCTGCCAAAGAAAGGTAGTGCTGTAGCCTATCCGGTAACAAAAGTTATCAGTTTTCTTTGCATAGGACGTGATGTTGCTTCACTAGTGCTTTCACTAACATTACCACCTACTCCACGTACACCTTGAACACCAAGCCTAATTCCCCTTCCACCATAGCCTCGCTTTTTCCCAGTCATGTAGCTCAGAGAGTGTGGTATGCACACAGTATTAACACCAAAAATAAGATTTTAAACTCTGCACCACCTCTGCAAACAGCTGATTTTCAGCAACAGTAAATTCGAAGTTGCAATATGGCATGCTGTATCATGTTAGTCGTAGAAATTTTTTTTTTTTACCTTGGTTTAGGCTTCTATAACACAGTAGATGCTACAAACTTTTTTAAAACTCAGGTCCCTTACTGTATGACATTAATAACAGAAGAATTTATTTTTGTGGCCTATTTATCAGCCCTCTATAACACACTAGATGCTACAAACTCTTTTTAAAATCAGGTCCCTTACTGTATGACGTTAATTACAGATTTTTTTGTGGCCTATGTATCAGCCTTCCATAACACACTAGATGCTGCAAAAATATTTTTCAAGTCAGGTCCCTTACTATATGACGTTAATAACAGAAGAATTTGTTTGTGGCCTATATAGCAGGCCTCTATAACACATTAGATGCTACAAACTCTTTTTAAAATCAGGTCCCTTACTATATGATGTTAATAACAGAAGATTTTTTGTGGCCTATGTATCAGCGCTCTATAACACTTTAGATGCTACAAAAATAATTTTGAAGTCAGGTCCCTTACTGTATGACTATACGAACAGATTAATTTGTTTTTGGCCTCTGGATCAGGCCTGTACAGCTGTATTTCAACCCAAACAAATGACAAGTGTGCTACAGCGGGTTGTCTAAATTTTGCAACTGAAAAATTATCATTTTCTTTTAATGTGCCTTAGGTCTGCAAACAGGTAATATCACTGTCAAAAATGACTACGTGGGATACAGCAGGCTATTTCACATTTAGCACCTGGAAAAATTCGAATTATTTTTTATGTGCCTTAACTTTGCAGATAGTTTTATTTCACCACAGCACTAAATTACAAGCTGGCTGTTTAATTTTTTTCACTAGCTACATGTTCATTAGAATGCTATATTCGTGCAAGAATCACAATAGAAGCAAGCACTGCACAACACGTACCCTGCTGGATTTGTTTGTGCACCTCAGCATGATAAAGAAAAAATTAAGTTAAATTAACTGGACACTAGCTACCTACAGTATTTGACTGATATACAACCTCCTATCTAACTCGCTAAAATAATATTATTTAGAATAATGTGGACGGAGCACAATAGAAGCAATGCACAACACAACACACTTGTAGGACATGTGCCTGCCGGCTTTGTCTGACAACCTCAGTAATGCCCCCCAAAAAAAAAATTCCATAAGGTAAATTTTACAGCCACACTAGACACTATCTACCTACAATATTTGACTGCTATACAACCGCCTAATTAATAGCTGAAATTTGGATGCAAACAGTGGCAGCGGCAGGAGCAGCCTCTCTGCGCTGTATCAGTGCCAAAATGGCGCTAAAAGAACATGTCCGCTATTGATATACATGTGATTTTAGCAGCCAATGACACAAACCGTTGTGTCAGAACATTGTGGGTATTTCCTGTGCCCTGATTGGCTAGCCACAATGTGCACACATAAAGTTTGGGAAAAAAATGACTGCTATGATGTGCTTACAAGAACACCGCACCTCTGAGCTCTGCAAACCCCTTCCCCTCATCATCCTTGTGCCAAACGCTCATGATACACCACCATTATCGCTGCTAAAGTGCGGGAAATTTTTTTTTTGGCAAAGCAAATATTTTCCCGCACTTTTACCGAATGATACCGATTTTATGAAATTTTGCTCAGCTTTACGATCATGGATCAGAATGAGCTAAATTCGGTGAACATTCCCCGATCAAATTCGCTCATCTCTAATCCAGCTAAATACTTTTTGTGAGATGCTAGGATCTGTTTCACAGCCCTCTAGAACTCCCTGCTGGGACTGGAGCTTGGACTCCCTGCACACCGATCGCTCATTCTGGTGTATTGAAAGCATTTGTCATGAGAAGGCCGTCTTCTCCTTGGCACTCCAATTTACTTTGCACTGTGGGGATCAACATCAACACCCGGGCTTAACTGTCTTAGTCTCGCTGCCCAATTGTAGACCCTTGCCTGGGCGTCTTCGGCTAGAAGTAGGCTCTCCTTCACAATTGGCATCAACTTTGCCATCTGATCCTGCATCTGGGTCATATGCTCCATGACGCTTCAGCATGGTGTAACCTCTGCTTCCCAGGTCTCCTTTCCAACACCCAGCAGTCCATGAGGGTGAAGTCCATATAGCATCTCAAATAGTTAGAAGCCCGTAGAGGCCTGTGGGACTTCCCTGATAGAGAACAATGGGTACGGCAGTAGGCTATCTCAGCTATCCTTCTCCATGACCTCTTAAGCATGGTCTTCAAGTTCTTGTTGAACCTCTCCAAAAGGCCATCCTTCTACCGATGGTATATCAATATCTGGAGTTGTGTAAGCCTTACACAATTCCCCCATCACTTTGGACATAAACAGAGTTCCTTGGTCCCTCAGGATGTCCTTTGGCAGGCCCCTCCAGGAGAAAATATAGACTGACTCTTGGGCTATGCTCCTGGTGGAGGAGTTTCTCAGGGTACAGCCTCTGTGTAACATGTTGCATAGTCCACAACTATTTGGATGTATTAAATAGGGGCCCTACAAGGTCCATGGCAATCCAGTAAAATGGGACCTCTATAATGGGCAACGGCACTAGGGGACTTCGGAAGTGGGATACGGGAGCAGTTACGTGACAAGAAGGGCATGACCGGCAGTAGTTAACAATCTCCCTGTGACACCCAGGCCAGCAGAACCTCTGAAGGATGCTCTTGAATTTTGTCTACTTTCAGATTCCCAACAAAGACATGAGAAGGAGCCAGGTCTAGAGCCTTATGTCTATAGGGACCCAGTACTAGCAATTACTCCACCAGGTCCTCTCTCTGTTTAGTTAAGTAAATAGGGCAGCACACTGCAGCGCCAAAACATGCAAACTTGAAAACACGAAATTTGAACTGCATTACTGCACTAGAAATATGAAAAATGAGAGCTTTTAGCGCATAAAAATGGCCAATTTTATGTGTACCTTGTAGCCACTTTACGGCATCTCTCTTATACGAGGTCCTACGCTTGACCTACCTCGCTGAGAATAAACGTCTCCATCTGAATGGGTACATGTGAAACCTCTTCTTGGACTCAAATTCTCTCTCTCTGTGGAGGGGTGTTGGACCTACTATAATTAAAACACCTGAAGCTAGGAGGCGGGGAGTGCACGATCAGAAGGGGACTTCGGAAGTGGGATACGGGAGCAGTTACGTGACAAGAAGGGCATGACCGGCAGTAGTTAACAATCTCCCTGTGACACCCAGGCCAGCAGAACCTCTGAAGGACGCTCTTGAATTTTGTCTACTTTCAGATTCCCAACAAAGACATGAGAAGGAGCCAGGTCTAGAGCCTTATGTCTATAGGGACCGGACCCAGTACTAGCAATTACTCCACCAGGTCCTCTCTCTGTTTAGTGACCCGATGTAGCAACTCTTTATTTAAAAAATGTGGAAACCTGGTAACAGCCCCCGTCTCTTGAGTGACCCCATTTATCATAGTCACATTGTCAAAAGCCCCTTTTAAAGTAAGATCCCATATTTGAGCAGTCCCAAAGTTTTTCTTCTTGCCCTCGTTACCAGCCAGGACACAATGGGAACTCATCCACCTCTGACTGCGATGGGGTTCCATCATGGTTGAACTGGCTCATGTCTGAGTCACTTGGTATTGGACAGGCAGGCTAAATTCTTGCCCTATTAACACCGGGTGTAGTAACTCACTAACCACCCCGACCTCATGGGTCTTAGCCCCACAGTTCATTTTTATAGACACTCTGACAAAGGGTAGTCTTTGGCATCCCCGTTATTACAGCGCACGCCCAAGTGGATCAAGTGGAGGGGGAGTTTGACCCTTGCTAGAGTCACCAAACTCCTGAGTCCAAGAGTGTTGACACCAATACCCCATTTATTGTTATGGGACATGCCTTTGGACCCTCACTGGGCTGATAGTCCACACTGTAGGAGGGGTAGGAATAGTACAAACAGCACCTCCCCATTGTACAGTCCATTTGTTAGTATTGTATAGGACAGCGGGGGGCTATATGAATAGGAGTGTGACATCTCCAACAGAGCAAGTATTTACTTGCGGCCCTTAGCAACACATCAGCGGCACTTTGAGACCTTGGACTCCCCCCACTGGTGGCCTTACTACCCCTCTTTTGGGATTTGGGCTCCCTCTGGATGCCCCAGTATGGGAATGAAACATCACCTGGCTTCCTTAGGGAACTCTCAACCAACTTGTACATTTCTGCTAGGCTAACCAGGTCATCCGAATTTCTTGGATCCTTCAGGACAACTAAGGTAAGCACCAGCCTGGGAAGGGAGTTAATAAATCTAGCCATTACAACCTGCTCTACCATTTGGGCTGGGGTGGAGGTTTCCAGCTGCAACCAGTTTTGTAACAGATGCAGCAAATCAAACATTTGGGAGCAAGGGGGTTTATCACTGCAATACGCCCAGTAGTGGACCCTTTGGGCTTGGACAGACATAGTCACCCGTGAGCGTGCCAGTATTTAAATTTCTAATTTGGCATATTCCCTGGCATTTTGTAAGCACAGGTCATAGTAAGTTTTCTGGGGCTCTACAGTTAGATATTGGGCTAGCACCTACACCTGGCGGTAGTTTCTCCCGCTCTGTACCCGCTAAAAAACAGTCAAAAATGCTTCCATATCATCATCCGGGGTCATCTTTTGCATCGCTCATCTTACTGCTTTCTGGACGTATGGGTTTTGTCACCTTGACAGGGAGCATGGCCTCTGTGAGCAACTCAATCTGCTGCTGCTGTTGTCAATACTGGTCTTAGGGTACCGTCACACAGTGGCACTTTGATCGCTAGGACGGCACGATCCATGACGTTCCAGCGATATCGTTACGATCTCGCTGTGTCTGACACGCTACTGCGATCAGGGACCCCGCTGAGAATCGTACGTCGTAGCAGATCGTTTGAAACTTTATTTTGTCGCTGGCTCTCTCGCTGACATCGCTGAATCGGCGTGTGTGACGCCGATTCAGCGATGTCTTCACTGGTAACCAGGGTAAACATCGGGTTACTAAGCGCAGGGCCGCGCTTAGTAACCCGATGTTTACCCTGGTTACCAGCGTAAACGTAAAAAAACAAACACTACATACTTACCTTCCGTGTCTGTCCTCCGGCGCTGTGCTTCTCTGCACTGGCTGTGAGCGCCGGCCAGTCGGAAAGCACAGCGGTGACGTCACCGCTCTGCTTTACGGCTGACCGGCGCTGACAGTGCAGAGGAAAGCATAGCGCCGGAGGACAGACATGGAAGGTAAGTATGTAGTGTTTGTTTTTTTTACGTTTACGCTGGTAACCAGGATAAACATCGGGTTACTAAGCGCGGCCCTGCGCTTAGTAACCCAATGTTTACCCTGGTTACCAGGGGACTTCGGGATCGTTGGTCGCTGGAGAGCTGTCTGTGTGACAGCTCTCCAGCGACCAAACAGCGACGCTGCAGCGATCGACATTGTTGTCGTATCGCTGCAGCGTCGTTTCAGTGTGACGGTACCCTTACTGCTGCTGCTATTGTTGGAGCTGCTGCTGGTGCTCCTATATCTGTTGCATAAGCAAATGACTTGTTTCCTGCTGGGCTTTCACAAAGTGCTTAATCAGGTCCTCTATGTTATCTAACATTGCTTTCCTGCTCATGGTCGCCTTCACTCACACAACAGCCATCACAAGTGCTCCATGGAGAACTCATGCAACTTGCATTCTCCACCAACAGTGGTAGATCGGCTCACTTGGCTGTACATAGGGGAAGACACAAGTTCCTTGTCTTTTTAAATATCCCATTGGATTATTAGATATGTGGCATAAAACCAACACAAAGTGAAGATAAACACAGCCCTCCAGATAAGAACAGAAAAAACTAAACAAAATGATTTACAGTCTGTGCATTTACGAGAATCCACCCACTCAGGATAATAGCCACTCACTATTTCAGTTTTTCCTTCTCAGGACTCAAAAAACTAGGGTTCCTCTCTCCTGCCCTACTGAACACTAAATACCTCTGGATGCTGACTAATTAACCCTTAGACCACACCCTGAGGTGGAAATAAGGAGGGCAACCTCCTACCCTCTCTATGGTTGTCCACAAAAAAGCCCTTAAAATGGCCGCTTAATCCCTTATTTGCTGCAGGAAACTTCTTGGTCTTAAATCGCTGAAGGTTATATATTAATAATAATAATAATAATAATAATCTTCCTTTTTATATAAAGTTCTAACATATTCCGCAGTGCTTTACAGTTTGCACACATTATCATAGCTGTCCCTATGGGGCTCACAATCTAAATTCCCTATCAGTATGTCTTTCGAATGTGTGAGGAAACCGGAATACCCAGAGGAAACCCACGCAAATTCAGGGAGAACATACAAACTCTTTGCAGATGTTGTCCTTGGTGGGATTTGAACCCAGCACTATCCACTGAGCCACCGTGCTTCCCAGGGAAACGTATCTCGCCTCCAGCATGTTTCCAGTGACTTTGTCACACCACGTACAATATGTGGTACTTCCACGTTCAGCAGAAATTGTGTGACAAATTTTGGTGTCATTGTTACTCATTTCCCTGTGTGAAAATGTAAAATCTGGGGCTAAAACCAAATTTTTGAGGTAAAAATTGAATTATTTTTTTCTTCACTGACCATGGTATAACATTCTCTAACATGATCAAATATGATCACTGCACTCTTAGATGAATTCACTGAGAGGTGGCATTTTCAGTGGGTCATGGTACCCGTAAACCAAAGCAGTAAAACCTACACTGTAATATTGCTCTCTCTCCTTTCTGTGCTTTGTATTGTGCCTCAAAAGTAGTTTCCAAATACATGTAGGTTATTGGCACATTCAGGAGAATTTTCACAGCAAACTGAAAGGTCAATTTTTTCTATTAGGCCTTATAAAAATTAAAAATTTGAAGCTAAAGCAACATTTTATGGGTAAAAATACAATTATTCTTTCTTCACTGCACAATGGTATAAATTTCTGTGAGGCACATGTGGTGTCAACATGTTCACTGAACCCCTAGATAAATTCACTGTAATTTGTAAAATGAAATCACTTATGTGGGGTTTCTGCTGTTCTGACACCTCTATCAATGAGACATTGAACCCTCAAACCATTAAACCATTCCAACAAAATGTGAACTTCAATGTTATGTTTTGCATCAACAGTAATTTTTTTAAACCACATGTGAGTATGTACTGAGGAGAAAATGCACAACAAATTGTATGGTCAATTTTGCTCCTGCTTTCCTTGTGAAAATGAAAAATTTAGGGCAAAACCAACATTTTTGAGGGAAAAAATTATTTTTTAATTTTCACAGTCCAATAT
This sequence comes from Ranitomeya imitator, assembly GCF_032444005.1. Classification (NCBI taxonomy): domain Eukaryota; kingdom Metazoa; phylum Chordata; class Amphibia; order Anura; family Dendrobatidae; genus Ranitomeya; species Ranitomeya imitator. Next base: position 137,847,723 of record NC_091282.1, read on the forward strand.
TATAAATTTCTGTGAAAACCATAAGGCTTCAAGATGTTTGCCACATGTCTAAATAAATTCCTTGAGGGGTCTAGTTTTCAAAATATTGTCACTTGTGGATTTTTTTTTCACTGTTCAGGGACTCTCCAAACTCAACATGTCATCGGCTAATGATTTCACACAATTTTGCATTTGAAAAGTCAAATGGCTCTCCTTCCCTTTGGAGCCCTGCCATGCACCCAAATGTTAGTTTTCCTGCACATTTCATTTATTGACATACTCAGGAGTAATTGCACAATAATTGTATTGTGTAATTACTGCTGTTACACTTGTGAAAATAAAAAAATTGGGGCTGAAGAATATTTTTTATAAAATTCTGTGAAACACCTGTGGGTTCAAAGTGTTCAACACACATCTAGATAAGTTCCTTGAGAGGTTTAGTTTCCAAAATGATGTAACTTGTTGTTGATTTTCACTGTTTTGGCACCTCAGAGACTCTCCAAACGTGGCATGGCATCCGCCAATTGTTCCAGCAAATTTTGCAAAGCGTCAAATGGCGTTATTTCCCTTCCAAGTCCTGCCATGCGCCCGAACAGTAGTTTTTGACCACATATGGGGCATTGGTGTGCTCTGGAGAGTTGAAGCAACAAATTTTGGGGTCCATTTTCTCCTGTTACCCTTAAGAAAAGAAAAAAATTGGGGCCAAAAGAGACGCTTTTTGTAGGGAAAATGTGATTTTTTTAATTTTCACAGCTCTACATTATAAACTTCTCTGAAGAACATAGGGATTCAAGCTGCTGACTGCACAGCTAGATACATTCCTTGAGGGGTTTAATTTACAAATAGGGTCACATGTGGGGTTTTCTACTATTTAGGCACATCAGGAGCACTCCAAACTCAACATGGCGTCCACTCTCAATTCCAGCCATTTTTTCATTCAAAAAGTTAAACCGTGCTCCTTCCCTTCCAAACCCAGCTTTGCAGCCAAATAGTAGTTTTCCCCACATATAAGTTCTCTCCATACTCAGGAAAAAATGCAAAACACATTTTCTCCTGTTACCCTTGGAGCTAAAGTAACATTTTTGTGGAAAAAAAAGTAAAATGTTAATTTTTTCCTTACATGTTGCATTAATTCCTGTGAAGCACTTGCTAGATGAATAAACTTCTTAAATGTGGCTTTCATAATTTTGAGTTTTTTTTATTTAGAATGGTGTCATTTTTAGGTGTTTTATAACATATTAGTCAACCAAAGTAACTTCAAATGTTATGTGGTCCCTAAAAAAATGGTTTTGAAAATGTTGCTTAAAAAATTAGAAATTTCTGATACATTTTTAACCTTTCTAACTTCCTAACAAAAAATCATGTTTAAAAAATGATGCAGGTGCAAAGTAGACTTGTGGCATATGTTATTTATTAACTATTTTGTGTGACATAGCTCTCTGGATTAGTGACTAGTGTTGAGCATTCCGATACCGCAAGTATCGGGTATCGGCCGATATTTGCGGTATCGGAATTCCGATACCGAGATCCGATATTTTTGTGATATCGGGTATCGGTATCGAATCAATAGGGATGTGGAAAATAAAGAATTAAAATAAAAAATATTGATATGCTCACCTCTCCGGCGGCCCCTGGACTTCACGCTGCTATCCGGGAGGCTTCTTTGTTTAAAAAGCGCACCTTTCGGACCGGTGAATGATGTACCGGCTTCTGATTGGTCGCGTGCCGCCCATGTGACCGGCACGCGACCAATCAGAGGCCGCGACGTCATTCGCAGGTCCTCAATTCCTAGAATTAGCAGTTTTGTGAATGAGAATGACGTCGCGGCTTCTGATTGGCTGCGTGCCGGTCACATGGGCGGCACGCGGCCAATCAGAAGCCGCGACGTCATTCTCATTCACAAAACTGCTAATTCTAGGAATTGAGGACCTGCGAATGACGTCGCGGCCTCTGATTGGTCGCGTGCCGGTCACATGGGCGGCACGCGACCAATCAGAAGCCAGGACGTCATTCACAGGTCCGAAAGGCGCGCTTTTTAAACAAAGAAGCCTCCCGGTTAGCAGTGTGAAGTCCAGGGGCCGCCGGAGAGGTGAGCATATCAATATTTTTTATTTTAATTCTTTATTTTACACATCCCTATGGATCCCAGGGCCTGAAGGAGAGTTTCCTCTCCTTCAGACCCTGGGAACCATGAGAATACCTTCCGATACTTGATGTCCCATTGACTTGTATTGGTATCGGATATCGGTATCGGCGATATCCGATATTTTTCGGGTATCGGCCGATACTATCCGATACCGATACTTTCAAGTATCGGACGGTATCGCTCAACACTATTAGTGACATAATAATTAAAAGTTTGAAAATTGTGAAATTTTTCTACATTTTGTAACATTTCTGATATTTTCAGAAATAAACGAAAAAATATCGTCCTAGTCATATCGAACAAATTTTACTGCTTTCAAGACGTACCATATGTCATAAGGAAACATCTGAGAAACAAAAACCTTTGAATCGTTCCTGAGTCTTTGCCACATATAGTGACACTGGTCAGAATTGTAAAATTCAGCCTGGTCATGAAAGTTAAAACTGGCTTGGGAGGTGAAGGGGTTAATGCATCCCTATGCTCTGAATAATGATGTCAATATGCGACCACATAAGATATTGCTGTTTATTAAACCCTGAAGCCATGTTCCAATTTATGTGAATGCTGCGTTTTTTTCTCCATGTTTTCCACTGGTGAAACATGCATGAAATCAGATCCACTTTACTGTAATTATTAAATGCAATGGATAACCTTCATAAAAAATATGGCAGAAAAAAACGCATCATTTACATTTTGTGGTAACATGGTCTGATGCATGTCAGTGCATGTCAATTTCATTTCTCTTAAATTAATAGATTTTTTGGTATTTGTATGTCTTCTTTTTGTGTTTTCAGTTCCATAATGGCTTTACCTTAAATGACCAGGGGGGTTGACAGTTCTTATGCACTAGTAGATTAGAGGTTTATCAGTATTTTTAAGTCCTATTTAAAATGTTCTGATTCTGCTCAAATTTCCAAGAGTTTTATTTTTCACTTACAAAACAATGCAAAAGTGGAAACAAATGCAAAAAAAATCAAATGAGATACTGTATCATAAAGAGCATTCCAAAACTTATGTAAAGCTTCAATTAATTACCGTATATACTCAAGTATAAGCCGACCCGAGTATAAGCCGAGACCCCTAGGGTGGAAAATGCAGCAGCTACCGGTTAATGTCAAAAATAAAAATTGAAACCAATAAAAGTAAAATTAATTGAGTCATCAGTAGGTTAACTGTTTTTGAATATCCATATTGAATCAGAAGCTCCATATAATGCTCCATACAGTTCATGATGGGCCCCATAAGATGCTTCATATTAAAATATGCCCCATATAATGCAGCACAAAAACTGATTATGACACCATAAGATGCTCCATAGAGACATTTGCCCCATACAATGCTGCACAAATGTTGATTATGGCCCCGTAAGATGCTTCATACAGACATTTGCCCCATATATGCTGCACAAATGCTGATTATGGCCCCATAAGATGCTCCATAGACACATTTGCCTTGTATAATGCTCCACAAATGCTGATTATGGCCCCATAAGATGCTCCATAGACACATTTGCCTCATATAATGCTCAACAAATGCTGATTATGGCCCCATAAGATGCTCCATAGAGATATTTGCCCCATATAATGCTGCCCATGGCCCCATAAGATGCTCCATAGAAATATTTGCCCAATATAATGCTGCACAAATGCTGATTATGGCCCCATAAGATGCTACATAGACACATTTTCCCCATATGCTGTTACTGCGATTAAAAAAAAAATCACATACTCACCTCCCCTCGCTCAGGCCCCTGGCACTTGCTATAGTCACCTGTCCACGTTCCACCGCTAGGCGCAGCTGTGTCTTCTGCGTTCTCTGCACTGACTGTTCAGGCAGAGAGCGGTGCGCTCACTAATCGTGTCATCGCGCCCTCTGACCTGAGCATCACTGCAGAGGATGCGGAAGACGGAGTGGCGCCCGACAGTGGAACGGGGGACAGGTGAATATCGTGCACTGCCCCATCATACTCCCCTGCTCCTGGCGTGGTCCCTGCATGTCCCTGGTTCCCCGGGCACTGACAGCTTCTTCCTGTATTGAGCGGTAACATGGTACCGCTCATTACAGTAATGAGTATGCAGCTCCATCCCTATGGGAGTGGAGTCGGGTCCATATTCATTACTGTAATGAGCGGTACCATGTGACCACTCAATACAGGAAGAGGCTGTCAGCGCCCGGAGAAGCAGTAACGGCAGGGACCGCGCCAGGAGCAGGTGAGTATGATTAGACAGCTTCTGCTCCCCCTCCCCTGCCGACCCCTGGGAATAACTCAAGTATAAGCCGAGAGGGTCAATTTCATCCTAAAAAAATGGGCTAAAATTCTTGGCTTATACTCGTGTATATACGGTAAATCAATATATGTCCAGAAAATAATGATCATCTATCATGTTGAGTTTCACAGAAAAAATGCAATAAATCCAAATGCCTAGACCAATATTTACATTTGCTTCTCAAAAAATTAGAACATCATCAAAAAGTTAATTTATTTCAGCTCTTCAATGCAAAAAGTGAAATTCATACTGTATATTTTATAGAGTCATTACAAACAGAGTGGTCTATTTCAAGTGTTTATTTCTGCTAATGTTGATGATTATGGCTTACTGCCAATGAAAACCTAAAAGTCATCATCTCAATAAATTAGAATAATTAGCAAAAACACCTGCAAAGGTTTCCAAAGTGTTTACAAAAGGTCCCTTAGTCTTTTTCAGTAGACTCCACAATCATGGGCAAGACTGCTGACTTGACAGATGTCCAGAAGGCAGTCATTGACACACTCCACAAGGAGAGTAAGCCTAATCTGGTCTTTGCTAAAGAAGCTGGCTGTTCACAGAGTGCTGTATCCAAGCATATTAATGAAAAGTTGAGTGGAAGAAAAAGTGTGGTAGAAGAAGGTGCACAAGCAACCGGGATAAACGCAGCCTTGAAAAGATTATTAAGAAAAGGCCATTTAAAAATTATTGGGAGATTCACAAGGAGTGGACTGCTGCTGGAATCCTTGCATCAAGAGCCACCACACAGAGATGGGCTACAAGTGTCACATTCCTTGTATCAAGCCGCTCATGACCAATAGACAATGCCAGAAGCGTCATTCCTGGGCCAAGGAGAAGAAGAACTGGACTATTGCTCAGTGGTCCAAGGTTTTGTTTTCAGATGAAAGTAAATTTTGTATTTTATATGGAAATCAAGGTCCAGAGTCTGGAGGAAGAATGGAGAGGCACACAATCAAAGCTATTTGAGGTCTAGTGTGAAGTTTCCACAATCATTGATGGTTTGGGGAGCCATGTCATCTGCTAGTGTAGGTCCACTGTGTTTTATCAAGACCCAAGTTTTACCAGAAAATATTGGAGCACTTCATGCTTCCCTCTGCTGACAAGCTTTCTGGAAATGGAAATTTCATTCTCCAGCAGGACGTGGCACCTGTCCACACTGCCAAAAGTGCCAATACCTGAATTAAAAACAACAGTATCACTGTGCTTGATTGGCCAGAATACTTGCCTTACCTTAACCCCATAGAGAATCTATGGGGTATTGTCAAGAGGAAAATGAGAGACACAAAACACAACAATGCAGATGAGCTGAAGGTTGCTATTAAAGCCACCTGGGCTTCCATAACACCTTAGCAGTGCCACAGATTGATCGCCTCCATGCTATGCTGCATTGATGCAGGAATTGATGCAAAAGGAGCCCTGACCAAGTAATGAGATCATTTACTGAACATGCATCTCAACAGGCCAACATTTTGATTTCAATATAATTTTTCAAGCTGGTGTTATAAAGTATTCTAATTTACTGAGACAATGACTTTTGGGTTTTGAATGGCTGCAAATTAATGATATTCTATTTTTTTAAAACACCTGTATATAAACCTAAGCATGTAAAGTGAAAAAAGTCAAATATATTAAAATCACTAAGTTTATTTATAATATGCAATGCAATACATTATTAAAAGCAAAGGTGCCTAACAAAATGAGGGACATACATAATAGACCTGTTCACAAAGCATGATCAATTACCGTATATACTCGAGTATAAGCCGAGATTTTCAGCCCAAATTTTTGGGCTGAAAGTGCCCCTCTCGGCTTATACTCGAGTCAAGGTGGGGGTGAGGGCGCTGAGGCATACTTACCTGCTTCCAGCGGTCCTGACGCTCCCCCTGCCGTCCCACGGTCTTCGGTGCTGCAGTTCTTCCTCTATCAGCGGTCACGTGTGACCGCTCATTAGAGAAATGAATAGGCGGCTCCACCTCCCAAAGGGGTGGGGCCGTCTATTCATTTCTCTAATCAGCGGTAACGGTGACCGCTGATAGAGGAAGAAGCTGCGGCACCGAAGACAGCTGTGCGGGAGTAGGAGCCGGACGCCAGGACCAGGTAAGTATCGCATAGTCACCTGTGCACGTTCCAGCCGCCGGGCGCCGCTCTATCTTCCCGGGGTCTCTGCACTCTGACTGTTCAGGTCAGAGGGCGCGATGACGCATATAGTGTGCGCGGCGCCCTCTGCCTGATCAGTCAGTGCAGAGACGCCGGGACGAGACGCCGGGACCGGACGCCGGGAGCTGCAAGGAAGAGAGGTGAGTATGTGTTTTTTTTTTTTTTTACTGCAGCAGCAGCAGCAGCGACAATGGCACAGCTTTCTATGGGGAAATATGAACGGTGCAGAGCACTATATGGGGCACAGCTATAGGGCAATAATGAACGGCGCAGAGCACTATATGGGGCACTATATGGGGCACAGCTATAGGGCAATAATGAACGGTGCAGAGCACTATATGGGGCACAGCTATAGGGCAATAATGAATGGCACAGAGCACTATATGGGGCACAGCTATAGGGCAATAATGAACGGCGCAGAGCACTATATGGGGCACAGCTATAGGGCAATAATGAACGGCGCAGAGCACTTTATGGGGCACAGCTATAGGGCAATAATGAACGGTGCAGAGCACTATATGGGGCACAGCTATAGGGCAATAATGAACGGTGCAGAGCACTATATGGGGCACAGCTATAGGGCAATAATGAACGGTGCAGAGCACTTTATGGGGCACAGCTATAGGGCAATAATGAACGGCGCAGAACACTATGTGGGGCACAGCTATAGGGCATGTTGTGGATTCTGTTTTTGGGCTCCCTCTGGTGGTTACAGATGGTACTGGGTGACTTGTGTTCTCTGCGGTCTCTGGTGTCCACCTGTTCTATCAGGATATGGGAGTTTCCTATTTAACCTGGCTTTCTTGTCATTTCCTCGCCGGCGATCAATGTAATCAGTGTGTCTTGTTACCTCTGCTTTCCGCTTCTGTAATCATCAGGACAAGCTAAGTTTTTGATTTTCCTGTTCCACGTTTTGCTTTATTTTTGTTTTAGTCCAGCTTGCAGTTATGTGATTCCTTGTTGCTGGTTGCTCTAGTGGGCTGATATTACTCCTCATGTTCCATGAGTTGGCACATGACTTCAAGTAATTTCAGGATGGTTTTTCGTAGGGTTTTTCGCTGACCGCGCAGTTAACTTTTGTATCCTCTGCTATCTAGTTTTAGCGGGCCTCATTTTGCTGAATCTGTTTTCATTACTACGTATGTGCTTTCCTCTCATTTCACCGTCATTACATGTGGGGGGCTGCTATTTCTGTGGGGTGTTTCTCTGGACCCAAGAGAGGTCTTTGTTTCTTCTAATAGGGGAAGCTAGTCCTTCGGCTGGCGCGAGACGTCTAGAATCATCGTAGGCACGTTCCCCGGCTACTGCTAGTGTTGTGAATTAGGTTCAGGATCGCGGTCAGCTCAGTTTCCATCACCCTAGAGCTTGTTCTGTTTTTTTTGTGCTTGTCCTTTTGTGATCCCCTGCCATTGGGATCATGACAGTATCGCCGGCCAGAAAAGTGGTAATCGTATTGGCTGAAGTAGGAGGAAAAGTAGTCTGAGGAAGTTTTTTTTTTTTTTTTTTTTTTTTCCTTCCTTCCCTCAGAGTTTGCTGCCTAGCCTTAATTGCAGCCTGGCTGCGTCTTACCTCCTCTTAATCCTTGAATGGCTCTGACCTCAGCTGTTTATCATGGACGTCCAGAGTTTGGCTTCCAGCCTGAATAATCTTGCTGCTAAGGTTCAAAATATACAAGATTTTGTTGTACATGCTCCTATGTCTGAACCTAGAATTCCTATCCCAGAGTTTTTTTCTGGAGATAGATCTAGTTTTCTGAATTTTAGGAACAATTGCAAGTTGTTTCTTTCTTTGAAATCTCGCTCCTCTGGAGACCCTGCTCAGCAAGTCAAGATTGTAATATCTTTCCTGCGGGGTGACCCTCAGAATTGGGCATTTGCATTGGCACCAGGGGATCCTGCGTTGCTCAATGTGGATGCGTTTTTTCTGGCATTGGGTTTGCTCTATGAGGAACCTAACCTAGAGATTCAGGCTGAAAAAGCTTTATTGGCTCTCTCTCAGGGGCAAGATGAAGCAGAAATATATTGTCAGAAATTTCGGAAATGGTCGGAGCTTACTCAGTGGAATGAGTGCGCTCTGGCTGCAAGATTCAGAGATGGCCTTTCTGAGGCCATTAAAGATGTTATGGTGGGGTTCCCTGCACCTACAGGTCTGAATGAGTCTATGACTATGGCTATTCAGATTGATCGGCGTTTACGGGAGCGCAAACCTGTGCACCATTTGGCGGTGTCTTCTGAACAGGCACCTGAGACAATGCAATGTGATAGAATTCAGTCCAGAAGTGAACGGCAATACTATAGGCGGAAAAATGGGTTGTGTTTTTATTGTGGTGATTCAGCTCATGTTATATAAGCATGCTCTAAACGCACAAAAAAGGTTGATAAGTCTGTTGCCATTAGTACTTTACAGTCTAAGTTCATTCTGTCTGTGACTCTGATTTGTTCCTTATCATCCATTTCCGTCGATGCCTATGTGGATTCAGGCGCTGCCCTGAGTCTTATGGATTGGTCATTTGCCAACCGCTGTGGGTTTAGTCTGGAGCCTCTGGAAGTCCCTATTCCTTTGAAAGGAATTGACTCTACACCTTTGGCTATGAACAAACCTCAGTACTGGACACAAGTGACCATGCGTATGACTCCCGTTCATCAGGAGGTGATTCGCTTCCTGGTACTGTATAATTTACATGATGTCTTAGTGCTTGGTCTGCCATGGTTACAAACTCATAACCCAGTCTTGGACTGGAAAACGATGTCTGTGTTAAGCTGGGGATGTCAGGGGGTTCATGAAGATGCACCTCCGATTTCTATCGCTTCATCTACTCCTTCTGAGGTTCCTGTATTTTTGTCTGATTATCGGGATGTTTTTGAGGAGCCTAAGCTCAATTCGCTTCCTCCTCACAGGGATTGCGATTGTGCTATAGATTTGATTCCTGGCAGTAAATTTCCTAAAGGTCGTTTGTTCAATCTGTCAGTGCCAGAGCATACTGCTATGCGGGATTATGTTAAGGAGTCCTTGGAAAAGGGACATATCCGTCCATCTTCGTCTCCTTTGGGAGCAGGTTTTTTTTTCGTAGCCAAAAAAGATGGTTCCTTGAGGCCTTGTATAGATTACCGTCTTTTGAATAAGATTACGGTCAAATATCAGTATCCTTTGCCTTTGTTGACTGATTTGTTCGCTCGCATTAAGGGGGCTAAATGCTTCACTAAGATTGATCTTCGGGGTGCGTATAATCTTGTGCGGATTAAGCAGGGTGATGAGTGGAAAACCGCATTTAATATGCCTGAGGGCCATTTTGAGTATTTGGTGATGCCTTTTGGACTTTCTAATGCTCCTTCTGTCTTCCAGTCCTTTATGCACGATATTTTCCGTGAATATCTGGATAAATTTATGATTGTGTATTTGGATGATGTTTTGGTTTTTTCTGATGACTGGGAGTCCCATGTTCAGCAGGTCAGGAAGGTGTTTCAGGTCCTGCGGGCCAATTCTTTGTTTGTGAAAGGTTCAAAGTGTCTCTTTGGAGTCCAGAAGATTTCTTTTTTGGGGTATATTTTTTCCCCTTCTACTATTGAGATGGATCCCGTCAAGGTTCAAGCTATTTGTGACTGGACGCAGCCTACATCTCTTAAGAGTCTTCAGAAGTTCTTGGGCTTTGCTAATTTTTATCGTCGTTTCATAACTAATTTTTCTAGTGTTGTTAAGCCTTTGACGGATCTGACTAAGAAGGGTGCTGATGTTGCTGATTGGTCTCCTGCGGCTGTGGAGGCCTTTCAGGAACTTAAGCGCCGGTTTTCTTCTGCTCCTGTGTTGCGTCAGCCAGATGTTTCGCTTCATTTTCAGGTTGAGGTTGATGCTTCTGAGATTGGAGCGGGGGCGGTTTTGTCACAGAGAAGCTCCGATTGCTCGGTGATGAAGCCATGTGCGTTCTTTTCTAGAAAGTTTTCGCCCACTGAGCGGAATTATGATGTTGGTAATCGGGAGCTTTTGGCCATGAAGTGGGCATTTGAGGAGTGGCGTCATTGGCTTGAGGGTGCTAGACATCGTGTGGTGGTCTTGACTGATCACAAAAATCTGATTTACCTTGAGTCTGCCAAGCGTCTGAATCCTAGACAGGCTCGTTGGTCACTGTTTTTCTCCCGTTTCGATTTTGTGGTTTCATACCTGCCAGGTTCAAAGAATGTGAAGGCGGATGCTCTTTCTAGGAGTTTTGTGCCTGATTCCCCTGGATATTCTGAACCCACTGGTATCCTTAGGGATGGGGTGATTTTGTCGGCTATCTTCCCAGACTTGCGACGTGCTTTGCAGGAGTTTCAGGCGGATAAACCTGATCGTTGTCCGCCTGAAAGACTGTTTGTTCCGGATAATTGGACCAGTATAGTCATCTCCGAGGTCCATTCTTCTGCCTTGGCAGGTCATCCTGGAATATTTGGTACTAGAGACTTGGTGGCCAGGTCTTTTTGGTGGCCTTCCTTGTCGAGGGATGTGCGTTCTTTTGTGCAGTCTTGTGAAGTTTGCGCTCGGGCTAAGCCTTGCTGTTCTCGGGCCAGTGGATTGTTGTCACCTTTGCCTATCCCGAAGAGGCCTTGGACGCACATTTCCATGGACTTTATTTCAGATCTCCCTGTCTCTCAAAAAATGTCCGTCATCTGGGTTGTGTGTGACCGCTTTTCTAAGATGGTTCATCTGGTACCCTTGCCTAAGTTACCTTCCTCCTCTGAGTTGGTCCCTCTGTTTTTTCAGAACGTGGTTCGTTTGCATGGGATTCCGGAGAACATCGTTTCTGACAGGGGATCCCAGTTTGTGTCTAGATTTTGGCGGACGTTCTGTGCTAAGATGGGCATTGATTTGTCCTTTTCGTCTGCATTCCATCCTCAGACGAATGGCCAGACGGAACGAACTAATCAGACCTTGGAAACTTATTTAAGGTGTTTTGTTTCTGCTGATCAAGATGACTGGGTTACCTTTTTGCCGCTTGCCGAATTTGCCCTTAATAATCGGGCTAGTTCTGCTACCTTGGTTTCTCCTTTCTTTTGTAATTCGGGGTTTCATCCTCGTTTTTCCTCTGGTCAGGTGGAGCCTTCTGATTGTCCTGGAGTGGACATGGTGGTGGATAGGTTGCATCAGATTTGGAGTCATGTGGTGGACAATTTGAAGTTGTCCCAGGAGAGGGCTCAGCAGTTTGCTAATCGCCGTCGCCGCGTGGGTCCTCGACTTCGTGTTGGGGACTTGGTGTGGTTGTCTTCTCGTTTTGTTCCTATGAAGGTCTCTTCTCCTAAGTTCAAGCCTCGGTTCATCGGTCCCTATAGGATCTTGGAAATTCTTAACCCTGTGTCGTTTCGTTTGGATCTCCCGGCATCGTTTGCTATTCATAATGTGTTCCATCGGTCGTTGTTGCGGAGGTATGAGGTACCTGTTGTTCCTTCGCTTGAGCCTCCTGCTCCGGTGCTGGTGGAGGGAGAATTGGAGTATGTTGTGGAGAAGATCTTGGATTCTCGTGTTCCAGACGGAAACTTCAGTATTTGGTCAAGTGGAAGGGTTATGGTCAGGAGGATAATTCTTGGGTGGTAGCCTCTGATGTTCATGCTGCTGATTTGGTCCGTGCATTTCATAGGGCTCATCCTGGTCGCCCTGGTGGTTCTCGTGAGGGTTCGGTGACCCCTCCTCAAGGGGGGGTACTGTTGTGGATTCTGTTTTTGGGCTCCCTCTGGTGGTTACAGATGGTACTGGGTGACTTGTGTTCTCTGCGGTCTCTGGTGTCCACCTGTTCTATCAGGATATGGGAGTTTCCTATTTAACCTGGCTTTCTTGTCATTTCCTCGCCGGCGATCAATGTAATCAGTGTGTCTTGTTACCTCTGCTTTCTGCTTTTGTAATCATCAGGACAAGCTAAGTTTTTGATTTTCCTGTTCCATGTTTTGCTTTATTTTTGTTTTAGTCCAGCTTGCAGTTATGTGATTCCTTGTTGCTGGTTGCTCTAGTGGGCTGATATTACTCCTCATGTTCCATGATTTGGCACATGAGTTCAAGTAATTTCAGGATGGTTTTTTGTAGGGTTTTTCGCTGACCGCGCAGTTAACTTTTGTATCCTCTGCTATCTAGTTTTAGCGGGCCTCATTTTGCTGAATCTGTTTTCATTACTACGTATGTGCTTTCCTCTCATTTCACCGTCATTACATGTGGGGGGCTGCTATTTCTGTGGGGTGTTTCTCTGGAGGCAAGAGAGGTCTTTGTTTCTTCTAATAGGGGAAGCTAGTCCTTCGGCTGGCGCGAGACGTCTAGAATCATCGTAGGCACGTTCCCCGGCTACTGCTAGTGTTGTGAATTAGGTTCAGGATCGCGGTCAGCTCATTTTCCATCACCCTAGAGCTTGTTCTGTATTTTTTGTGCTTGTCCTTTTGTGATCCCCTGCCATTGGGATCATGACAAGGGCAATAATGAACAGCGCAGAGCACTATATGGGGCACAGCTATAGGGCAATAATGAACGGTGCAGAGCACTATATGTCACAGCTATGGGGAAATAATGAACGGTGCAGAGCACTATATGGGGCAATAATGAACAGTGCAGAGCACTATATGGCACAGCTATGGGGAAATAATGAACGGTGCAGAGCACTACATGGCACAGCTATGGGGAAATGCAGAGCACTATATGGCACAGCTGTGGGGAAATAATGATCTATTTTTATTATTGAAATTCACCGGTAAATGCTGCATTTCCACTCTAGGCTTATACTCGAGTCAATAAGTTTTCCCAGTTTTTTGTGGCAAAAATAGGGGGGTCGGCTTATACTCGGGTCGGCTTATACTCGAGTATATACGGTATATACTATGAATAGCAACAATACCTGATAGCCAATTACAGTGATCACAAGCTTTATAGAGTGCTATAGATTGCAATTCATACACATACAAATACATACTCACATTTGTGATAAATAAATAAATAATCCTATACAGAGGGCACCGGAAGTAAATACTCCGCCATCATAAATACCATAGAAAAATGGACACATCATCTTATGTTGTTCTTATTTTGCATTATTTATGTATTTTAATATAATTTAATATAGTTCTTCAATAAAATATTCTATTTTGCTCAACTGTCCATTTTTCTCTTGGTTTTCTATTTGTGATAAATAGCATTTCTAATCATGACTTGAGTCACACTTGCAAGACAGATCCAGTGTCCCTCTAACTCAACGTGCATTTAGTTCAGCTTCCTCCTGAGACATGTCAGGGAGAGGGACAATGTTAGGGCTAGCGGAACGCACCAAATACAAAGACAGATAGAGTATGGTGCGTTCGCAGCCCGGGGTCCACCGTGCAGAGGTGGAACCTGCTGCCAAGTAATGACGGACTATATGGCGGTACTCATAAGTATACACACGTGGGTTAAACTTCACCCAGCATGAAGGAAGCGATCCTGTTGCGTCACAGGATCGCGGTACCGCACATAGAGCGCGAGCAAGTAGTCAGCGAACTCAACCCCAACTAGGATTGAAGTTCAATGTGCCTTGCTGGCACAACATCGCAACTGGGTGTGTAAGGAAGCTGAATAACAATATTTAGAGCACAAGAGTGCATGCAGTGCCGCACTGACGAACGCCACTAACCACCCAGGCTTTGGTAAGGAAAGCACAGAGGAAGTGCACGGCGCCGTACTGGCGGTCACAGCAACTGGACGCTGTAATGTGTGATTCGTGCTGTAGGATAAGTCGGGCGCTAGATAGCAACCATACACCTTCCACGAACAGACATTCAATAGGGAAGGGGTATCCAAGGACGACTTGCACTCACAACAAACACACATATGCAAATGTACACTAGCGCATGGCCGTGCGGTCATGCGCAGTTTATATAGTTGCAGCACAGGAAGTGGCCACAGAAACTTTGCCCTTCCAAGACCTGCCAAGAGGACCAATGGAATGTGCTGCAGGGCCTGAGCACATGACCCTCGATCTCCAACGGGAGATCTTGCCCTGGGCATGCTCAGTGTGTGCAGACAAGGAGTTAGTCCCAGAGAAGTTTGCTCGCTGCTGACCAGCACTGGCTTTAATGGCAGAAGCTGAAGAAGCAGCAGTAACTCTCTGTACAGAGTGAGACTGAGCAAGACGCTGGGACCAACATCCCTGCTGAGCAGACTCCACTGCGGCTGGATAAGAATGGGAGACCGCAGCGGAGATGGCTCGAGATTCCCCCTGTGCAGAAGCGGGAACTCGAGACCTAACAGACGTTAGTCTATTTAAATAAATAGAGATGGCCAATGTTGAGAATTATTTTGTGATCTTAGTATATTTATTACTATTATTATTAATATTCATTTTATAGCGCCATTTATTCCATGGTGCTTTACCTGTGAAAAAAGGCATGCATAGACAAGTACAATAAACATGAGCAATACAAGGCACACACAAGTACAAAAGGAGAGTGGATCCTACCTTCGAGGGCTCATAGTCTACAGGTGGTGGGTGAGGATACACTAGCAGAGGGTAGAGCTGGTCATGCGGCAGTTCAGTAGACTCAGGATCACTGCAGGTTGTAGGTTTGTCGGAAGAGGTGGGTCTCCAGGTACTTTTTGAAAGTTTCCATGGTAGGCGAAAGTCTGATGCGTTGGGGTAGAGAGTTCCAAAGTATGGGGGAAGCACGGGGGAAGCACGGGAGAAGTCTTGTATGCGGTTGTGGGGAGAAGAGATAAGAGGGGAGTAGAGAAGGAGATCTTGAGAGGATCGAAGGTTACGTGTAGGTAAGTACCGGGAGACCATGTCACAGATGCATGGAGGACACAGGTTGTGGATGGCTTTTGTATGTATTTTTTCACTTTATCCTGTTAGTATCTTCTTAGCTACATATACATATTGGTTTAGGCATTTGGGCTTTAAACTTCAATTGCATTATTTCTAGATTTGAGAACATTGAATTGCGGAGGATTAAGGTTGGGTCAGATTCAAACATTTTGAGATTTGTTTTACAGTTCACAAAAAAATACACACTGCTGAAGCATCAGATATCAGACTGATGTCATTTTGCACTGCTGGGCCTCAACATAATGCCTTGCAGCTTTGACAAGTTACAGATTATCATACTTTGTGCAGAGGTGGTCACATATTTGACTTTCCAAGTGGAGCACAGTGTGTATGGTAGAGTTGTTTTCCATCTTCAGATTCACTGGGTAGATGTCTCTCTACTTCAGTGTGTAACTCTTATGGTTAGCTGAGTCCTTACTCTGTTTCTCTTGTAAAGTGTAAGTTTACACTACATATATGCCAAACAAACAAGATTCCGAACTGAGCGGCACCAAGTAACTAGTAATCTTCACAGGCTATAGAACATATGGGACCAGCTTTCCATCAGACTTAAAAACACAACAATTGATGCATCCATGGGCGGTGCTCTACATATAGCAGAACAATAGAGTTACACACTATCTAAGCATAAAAGATGTGGCACTCACCCCAGGGTTTCTGTCCCCGCACCCCTCACTATTACCTGCCGCCTCTCCACAGATGTCTAATGCCGCATAAAGCAAATTAAAGGACATTGTTTTTCAGCAATCTTGGGGTGAGTGCCACATCTTTTATGCTTACACTACATATATTTTGCGAACAATGAAAATAATTCCAGTATTGAAATTCAAACAAGTATATTTGCCACAAATCTAAATTTTGGAGGACATTTTGGTAAAGTTGATATATTCTAAATTTATATGGTTTGTTTATCTTTAGGTATTTCAAAAATTGAATATACACCTTTTACTAATTGCATGAGATAAAGAGGGGAAAACTAGGACATACTAGAAGAACAAGAGAAAACAAAATGTGTATGATTACAGGATTAGTTTAATGTTAAGGTTCAAGTAGTGAGCGTGGAAAAAGCTATTGATTAAAACTTCCCATGATTTTGTAGTTGGAAATAGTTTCATTGCTGTAAAAGTATTATGAGTTTACTAAGTAAGGGCACATTGCCAAAATTCCAACATTGTTTCTTATTTTGAAGTTATGGACCACAGCAGAGACAAGAGAGACCCATAGCTCTTCCTTTATAGTTATGGGATTTTTTAACATCTCTTAAATGAACTGTCACGGAATTCTTGGAGTAATTTTCCCAGGCAGTTTATTTCTGCGAAGGTTTTAACTGTATATATTTTTGTCCTTTTGGATACAATAGTTCTCAATATAGATTAGTTGGCTAGCAGTACATATGCAATGGCATTATAGCTTAGTCTTGTGTAATTCATAAAAATAAATTATATTTATTATTTTATTTATTTATGTATTGTTTGTTTTATAACCTTTGCTGACTTATTATTATCAAGGTAAATTAATCCCATGTTAAATTTTAGATTCTTCAATGAAAAATCAAAACTTTAAATATAGGAAGCGCGCCATTACAAGTGATGCAGCCAGCTAAAAAAAATTCACAAAAGCTGGTGCTTTTCATATGAGATACTGTATATGGGTGTTAAATACAACACATGATGGAATAAGCTAAATTTGAGTTTGCCAAATTCACTTTAATTAATTAAAAAAAAATGATTTGCATCAAACTTATTCTATGCAAATCAAACTGCTGGTAAAAGATATTTATTACAATCTGAGGTCTCTCCTAACTCCAGTGCATAATCTAACAAAAGAAGGTATATTAAAAAATGTCTCCTCTGCTATCCTGATGCTGCAGTTCCCTTCCTGGTCCTTTGCTGGCTCTCTACCTCCAGCTCTGAACTACCGTATATACTCGAGTATAAGCCGACCCGAGTATAAGCCGACCCCCCTAATTTTGCCACAAAAAACTGGGAAAACTTATTGACTCGAGTATAAGCCTAGGGTGGAAATGCAGCATTTACCGGTGAATTTCAAAAATAAAAATAGATCATTATTTCCCCATAGCTGTGCCATATAGTGCTCTGCACCGTTCATATTTCCCCATAGGTGTGAACCATATAGTGCTCTGCACCGTTCATTATGCCCCCTAGCTGTGCCATATACGGTGCTCTGCACCGTTCATTGTGCCCCATAGATGTGCCATATACGGTGCTCTGCACCGTTCACTGTGCCCCATAGCTGTGCCATATACGGTGCTCTGCACCGTTCACTGTGCCCCATAGCTGTGCTGTGCCATATACGGTGCTCTGCACCGTTCACTGTGCCCCATACATAGCTGTGCTGTGCCATATACGGTGCTCTGCACCGTTCACTGTGCCCTATAGCTGTGCTGTGCCATATACGGTGCTCTGCACCGTTCACTGTGCCCCATAGCTGTGCTGTGCCATATACGGTGCTCTGCACCGTTCACTGTGCCCCATAGCTGTGCTGTGCCATATACGGTGCTCTGCACCGTTCACTGTGCCCCATAGCTGTGCTGTGCCATATACGGTGCTCTGCACCGTTCACTGTGCCCCATAGCTGTGCTGTGCCATATACGGTGCTCTGCACCGTTCACTGTGCCCCATACGGTGCTCTGCACCGTTCACTGTGCCCCCCCTAGCTGTGCCATATACGGTGCTCTGCACCGTTCACTGTGCCCCCCCTAGCTGTGCCATATACGGTGCTCTGCACCGTTCACTGTGCCCCCCCTAGCTGTGCCATATACGGTGCTCTGCACCGTTCACTGTGCCCCATAGCTGTGCTGTGCCATATACGGTGCTCTGCACCGTTCACTGTGCCCCATAGCTGTGCTGTGCCATATACGGTGCTCTGCACCGTTCACTGTGCCCCATAGCTGTGCTGTGCCATATACGGTGCTCTGCACCGTTCACTGTGCCCCATAGATGTGCTCCATATACGGTGCCCTGCACCGTTCACTGTGCCCCATAGATGTTCCACATAAATTTGTGCCGCCGCTGCCGCAATAAAGAAAAAAAAACACATACTCACCTCCCTTGATTGCAGCTCCCGGCGTCTCGTTCCGGCGCCTCCATCTTCCCGGCGTCTCTGCTCTGACTGATCAGGCAGAGGGCGCCGCGCACACTATATGCGTCATCGCGCCCTCTGCCTGAACAGTCAGAGAGCAGAGACGCCGGGAAGATGGAGGCGCCGGCCGGGAAGATGGATCGGCGCCCGGCGGCTGGAACGAGGACAGGTGAATATGCTATACTCACCTAGTCCTGGCGATCCTCGCGCTGTCCCCTCCTGTCTTCGGTGCCGCAGCTTCTTTCTCTATCAGCGGTCACCGGCACCGCTGATTAGAGAAATGAATAAGCGGCTCCGCCCCTATGGGAGGTGGAGCCGCTTATTCATTTCTGTAATGAGCGGTCCCACGTGACCGCTGAAGAGAGGAAGAAGCTGCAGCGCCGAAGCCCGTGGGACGGCAGGGACAGCGCGAGGATCGCTGGGACTAGGTAAGTATACCCCAGCGCCCTCACCCCCTCACCTGCCGACCCCACCGCTACCGTGACTCGAGTATAAGCCGAGGGGGGCACTTTCAGCCCAAAAATTTGGGCTGAAAATCTCGGCTTATACTCGAGTATATACGGTACTCTTCCATCTTTAAACACTATATGTCAGTGCTCTGTGATTAATGAATACATGAATCCCATTACTATTATATTTGTAAAAAAAAATACATAAGGTACTTAGCTAACATTTTTTGGTCAAGTTAATCACAAGGCTGTTCAACCACTTCATGGTTAGAGATGAGCAAATATGTTCGGAAAATGATCACCAAACATAAGTTCAGAGCGATTACGGTACATTTGGATTTGTGATCGGTAACACGAGCATTTTTCATAAAATTGGAAAAAGTTGTAACTTTCGGTAAAAGATAGAATAAAAGCCGTCATTTCATGTACCGTGTTCAGTAAGATCATAGCGTGACAGGCTAGAATAGAATAGATAGAATAGATATATAAACATAGACTATATATATATATATATATATATATATATATATATATGATGACAGGATAGAAGAGATGGATTACATACAGTATATACAAATAGAATAGGTAGATACATAGATGTCAGTGACATCGATTAGTGCAGTGTGTGTGCAGCTTACTGTACATGTATTGATTAGTTGGTAGTGGGGTTATAGTTGAGGGGGTTTATGTTACCTTTGTATTGTCAGGTGACCTCAAGCCCCTAGGTTAGTAATGGAGAGGTGTCAACAAAGGTGACATCAACCCCCCAACTATCATCCCACTTGACACCGCTACAAGGGGTGTTGATCACTCCTGGGCTGTGCACCCTTTCCCAACTCATATTTCTCTGAAAGGTATTGATTGGTAGCTACATCTGAATTATTTTTCTTACCCAGTTCAATTGAGGCCTATAAAAGCACACATAGATGTCAGTCATTAGATGTAGGGACCATCCAAAATTAAGGTACACCTTATCATGGTTGAAGGGCTTTTTCATTTCTTGATCAAAAATGTTAACTAAGTACCTCACTTTTTTTGTGTATAGTAAGTGTGGAATTGATGTATCCATTCTTCGCAGTGTATGCATAGTGTATGTACGTACTGTATATGTGCATATGTTTTTATATTGGCCACAGTATATTTGTGCACCTGTACATTAATTTCAGACTAAAGGTATGTGAGCCTTGTTTGTGTTTTTATTTGTATTTTTGAGGGGTTTCTCTTACAACTTAATTTTTCCTGTGCAGTGTCTCTGACTCTCACTAGGCCTTTTCATATCATGATATCACATGGGGCCTTGTCATTGTTCTATATGAGGCTTAGTTCCCATTTCTAAAATGAATCAACCAAATGGCTGACTGCCATTTTCCCTGATCAATGTCATTGAATCTTAAGAAAATTGGGTTCCTGGTGAATCTATTTTTTTGTTTGCAGAATTTTTTTTGCCTTGAAATATTTTACTAATCTCTACTGAGAACTAAACAGTGTTTTCCAAGAAGAGCTTTTTGTGTTTAGCTTTTGCAAAAAAAATAAAACATTTCAATATAGCGGGTGTTTGAAAGTAATATTTAAATATGCTTATAATTTTCAAAAACTATTCACCTGCCTCCAGTATACATGGTAGTGACAGAACAGAATGACAGAAAAGTCGGCCAACCTGATATAACTTCTAGTAAAAGTAGGATCGCTATCTATAGCAATATTTTAATTTACTGATCTTAAAATTATTTTTTATGTCATCTTCTCTATTGAGATATCATGTCACAAAGTCTTTATTGAGAAGTTACTCAAAATGGTAATAGTTTAAGGTAATAGTTTCAAGATGAAGTAATCCGAATGGAAACATGAGCTTTTCCTTTGATTACAATAACTCCCTAGGAATGTTAAGCAGAATGGCTCATTTAAAAATAAATTACACTCTTTAATTATCTACATAACGGTGTTTTGATCCTCTTACATATATACCGTATAGTAATCATTATCTTCATTTTAAAGCCATTAGCCATTAGCTACAAAGTAATGTATTTATGCAACAGTATTTGCATGCAAATATTACTTCACCATTTGGTTTAATATGATTGACTGAATGTATTAGCCTCATTACTATGGTCTATTAACATGTATTTCAGGTTAATTATGTTTTTCTGTCCATTACTTATGTTCCATCACTTGGCTTTTTATACAGCACTTACTTGATAAACAGGATATTACAGTTTTGTCAGGTTTGAGATTTTTTTGAACTTGTATGTTTTTTCTTGAAGAACTTATAAAAAAATACTGCAATCTACTTGTAATGACATACAAAATTATACTAGAACTTAGTGAATTATGGTACAAAGCAGAAAGTAGTTTTAAAAAAAAATTTCCTTATCACCCCCAATGGGGTTGTCCTTTCTCATTCCCGGGTCCTCTACCAGGGGCCTGGAAGTTTGAGGGTTCTGCACAGGATCTTAGTTGTTTCCAGCAATGTGCTTTTCTGGACAGAGAGCTCAGATGTTGCTCCTGGAATCTGTTGTAGCCATTCTTCCAACATAGGGGACACTGCTCCAAATGCTCCTATCACCACTGGAATCACGGTTGCCTTCACATTCTCCAGTTCTCCTCTGAGGCCCTGGTGTTTCTCCAGCTTTTTATATTCCTTTTTGCTGATGTTGCTGTCATTTGGCACTGCCACATCTATTATCATTGCTGCACAATGTCTGGTTGGTTAGCGAACACCTGCTTATCCATCTTGAAGTCCCACAGGATTTTAGCCCTTTCATTCTCCACCCACGTGGACTTAGGGGGACTTAGCCAATATGCTGTGCAGATATTCCTGTATACAATTCCTGCTACTTGGTTGTGGCGTTCAGTATACGCTGTTCCTGCTTGTATTTTGCATCCTGCCACTGTGTGTTGGACAATTTCTGAGGTTTCTTTGCATAGTCTGCACCTGGGGTCTTGTCTTGTGTGGAAGATTCCAGCTTCTATGGTTCTTGTACTTAGTGATTGCTCTTGTGCTGCTATGATTAGTGCTTATGTGCTATCTCCAGCTTTCTCCAGCCATTGGTAGAATTTCTCCATGTCAGCCACCTTCATTATCTGTTGGTGGTGCATCCCATGCAGTGGCTTGTCTTGCCATGGTGCTTCATATTCCTGATCTTCCTTCCAGAATGTGTTGTTGTTGCTGCCTTTGGATTTCTCTCAGCATCTCCTCTATCACCCTGAGATCTAGCATACTCTTTACCTCATTTGATATCACCTCTGTCCATACTTCTGAAATGCTATAGAGCTTGAGGTTCACCATTGCATGTGGTTCTGTCAAAACAACAAGCATCCACCACCTTTGTATGCCCGGCAATTCTGAGAACAAGTCACGGTTCTGCTGCAACAGCTTCCAAGACTGTTGCCTCTTGGTTGATGTCAGAATTAGTGTTGAGCGATACCGTCCGATACTTGAAAATATCGGTATCGGATAGTATCGGCCGATACCCGAAAAATATCGGATATCGCCGATACCGATATCCGATACCAATACAAGTCAATGGGACACCAAGTATCGGAAGGTATTCTGATGGTTCCCAGGGTCTGAAGGAGAGGAAACTCTCCTTCAGGCCCTGGGATCCATATTAAGGTGTAAAATAAAGAATTAAAATAAAAAATATTGATATATTCACCTCTCCGGCGGCCCCTGGACTTCACGCTGGTAACCGGCATTCTTCTTTGTTTAAAATGAGCACCTTTAGGACCTGCGAATGATGTCTCGGGTTCTGATTGGTCGCGTGCCGCCCATATGACCGCCACGCGACCAATCAGAAGCCGCGACGTCATTCGCAGGTCCTTAATTCCTAGAATTAGGAGTTTAGTGAATGAGAATGACGTCGCGGCTTCTGATTGGTCGCGTGGCGGTCACATGAGCGGCACGCGACCAATCAGAACCCGCGACATCATTCGCAGGTCCTAAAGGCGCTAATTTTAAACAAAGAAGCCGGCCGGTTACCAGCGTGATGTCCAGGGGCCGCCGGAGAGGTGAGCATATCAATATTTTTTATTTTAATTCTTTATTTTACACATCCCTATGGATCCGATACCGATACCCGATACCACAAAAGTATCGGATCTCGGTATCGGAATTCCGATACCGCAAGTATCGGCCGATACCTGATACTTGCGGTATCGGAATGCTCAACACTAGTCAGAATCCCTGCAATGGTGACATCATCCCCTGTGGCTTTGGGACTGACTCCCAGGCAAGAGGTTTCCAGCGATTCCCAGTCTTGGCAGGGTTTGAGCAAGTTCACATGATAGAATTGGTGGGGCTTCCTTTGACCTTGCTGGTGTACCTTGTAATTCACCTCAGCCAGCTTTTCCACCATCTGTATGGGCCTTGCCACTTGGCTAGGAACTTGCTCTCCCCATGGGGATAAGCACCAGCATGCGATCCCTGGGCTGGAGCTGCCTCAGCTTCGCTGATCAGTTATTCACCCTTGCCTGTGCCTTCTGTGCCTGGAGAAGATGCTCCTTCATGATATGCATTACTTTTGGCATCCTATCCTGCAGCTGGGCGATATGCTCTATGATGCTCTGCTGTGGTGTGACCTTGACTTCCCAGGTTTCCTAGGCGTTATCCAGGAGCCCTCATGGATTTCAACCATATAGAAGCTCGAACGTCGAGAAGCCAGTA
Source organism: Ranitomeya imitator (assembly GCF_032444005.1). Lineage (NCBI taxonomy): Eukaryota > Metazoa > Chordata > Amphibia > Anura > Dendrobatidae > Ranitomeya > Ranitomeya imitator. Next base: position 137,871,286 of record NC_091282.1, read on the forward strand.
GAAGCTTGGGGAACTTCTCTGATGGAGAAGAGAAGAAACGGAAGCAGATAGTCTCAGTCTAGACCATCCTTCTCAATGTCCTTTTTGAGCATGGCTTTTAATGTTTTATTGAGGTGATCTACTAGGCCATCAGTCTTCGGTGGGAAAATGATCGTTCGCTGATGGGCAAACTGGAGGACCCTACAAAGCTCTTTCATTACCTTGCTCACGAAGGGGGTTCCCTGGTCTGTCAAAATCCACTTCGGCACGCGGTCTTAGCAAAAATATGGACAAGTTCCAGGGTGATAGTGTTGGCCAAAGAGTTACTTAGCAACACTGCTTCAGAGTACTGGGTCGCATAGTCCATGATCTCTAGGATATATTGGTGCCCTTTTGCAGACTTAACTAGAGGACCTACTGGGTACATGGCAATTCTCTCAAACGGGATCTCTATTACAGGTAAAGGGACTAGAGGACTTTGGAAGATAGAAGGAACGTTTATCTATCAATAGAACCTCTGCATTATACTCTCCTGCATTTTCTCTACCCCCACTGCTGTCAGGGTCCTGGAACCAACAGCTGCTCAACTATCTCACCTCCCCTCAATATAGTCACCTGATACAACAAATCGCCACTGACTGCAATGGGTGGATAACTGTGAGTAATCTCCATCAATCACAGATACATTTTCAATGGCCTCTTTTAGGGTAAAATCCAGCCTTTGAGCAGTCCCAAAATTTTCCCCAGAAGCCCCCAGTTGTCCACATCCGAATCCACACTTGTGGAAGGTCGGTTCACTTAGGCTACGTTCACATTTGCGTTGCGTCGGGTGCAGGTTCGGCGACGCATAGCGACGCATGCATCATGCACCCCTATCTTTAACATGGGGACACATGGACATGCGTTGTCTTGCGTTTTTTGTGACGCATGCGTCATTTATGGCGCAAGCGTCAGGGTGCAGAGGACGCAGCAAGTTGCATTTTTTTTGTGTCCAAAATCAAGCCAAAAATGGACGCATGCGTCACAAAACAATGCGTTTTTGCATGCGCTTTGCATGCGTTGTGCGTTGCATCGCCGACGCAACGCCCAACAACGCAAATGTGAACGTAGCCTTAGCTGTTCCCCACAGTAGACACATGAACACTTTAGGTTAAAGTCTCTGTGTGGTTTATCACTTCATAACCCATAAAGACAAAAACAGTAACAAAAACAGCCCTTCTTTCACAAACAAAAATATAAAGTCCTTCCCAGAATGGATACCGCCTTCTGGGATAAACACTCATGGCAGCTCTCACTTAAGCCTGGAGGCTTCCTTCCTCCAAAACAACACAGACAGAAAAAATAACCCATGCTGGACATTTAACTCTCTCCAACTACATCTCTTACCTACTCACTGAAATCTAGACCCTGGAAAGAACTGATTTACGCTCAGCACATATCATGCTTATGCTTATGGGTTTCACATCACACAGGATAACAACCACTGCGACACATATCTCCCCTCACATATGGCACCAGTGACTCTGTCATAATACATATACATATATATACTGTATATATATATATATATATGTGTATATATACAGTGTATGTATATATATATATATATATATATATATGTATATATATATACATATATATATATATATATATATATATATATATATATATATATATGCACAGTGGGTAAGGAAAGTATTAAGTCCCCTTTAAATGTATCACTCTTTGTTACATTGCAGCCATTTGGTGAATTTAAAGAAGTTTTTTTTCTCATTAATATACACTCTGCACTATATCATGACAGGAAGAAAAGCAGCAATGTAGACATTTTTGCCAATTTATTGAAAAAAACAAACAAAATATCATATGGTCATAAGTATTCAGACCTTGTGCCCAGAAACTCATATTTAAGTCACATGATGTCCATTTCTTTGTGATCCTCCTTGAGGTAGTTCTACTCCTTCATTGGAGTCCAGCTGTGTTTAATTAAACTGATAGGAATTGATTTGGAAAGGCACACACCAGTCTATATAAGACCTCACAGCTCACAGTGCATGTCAGACCAAATGAGAATCATGAGGTCAAAGGAACTGGCCAAGGAGCTTAGAGACAGAAAGGTGGCAAGGCACAGATCTGGCCAAGGTTACAAAACAATTTCTGCAGTATTCTAGGTTCCTTACAGCACAGTGGCCTCCATAATCCTTAAATGGAAGAAGTTTGGTATCACCAGAAGTCTTCCTAGACCTGGACGTCCAGCCAAACTGAGCAAACGTGGGAGAAGAGCCTTGGTGAGAGAGGTAAAGAAGAACCCCAAGATGACTGTGGCTGAGCTCCAGAGACGCAGTTGGTAGATGGGAGAAAGTTCCACAAAATCAACTATTACTGCAGCCCTCCACCAGTTGGGCCTGACAGAAACCTCTCGTCACTGCAAGATATATGAAAACCCGCATAGATTTTGCTAAAAAAACACATGAAGGACTCCCAGACTATGAGAAATAAGATTCTCTGGTCTGATGAGACGAAGATAGACCTTTTTGGTGATAATTCTAAGCGGTATGTGTGGAGATAACAAGGCAACAGTAAAACATGGTGGTGGTAGCATCATGCCATGGGGGTATTTTTCAGCTGTAGGGACAGGACAACTGGTTGCCATTGAAGGAAACATAAATGCAACCAAGTACAGAGATATCCTGGTTGAAAACCTCTTCCAGAGTGCTCTGGACCTCAGACTTAGCCAAAGGTTCACCTTCAAAAAGACAATGACCCTAAGCACACAGCTAAAATAACAAAAGAGTTGCTTCGGAACAACTCTGTGACTATTCTTGACTGGCCCAGCCAGAGCCCTTACCTAAACCCAATTGAGCATCTCTGGAGAGACCTGAAAATGGCTGTCCACCAACGTTCACCATCCAACCTGATGGAGCTTGAGTGGATCTGCAAGTGAGAATGGCAGCGGATCTCAAAATCCAAGTGTGAAAAACTTGTTGCATCATTCCCAAGAATACTCATGGCTGTACTACCTCAAAAGGGTGCTTCTATACAATACTGAGCAAAGGGTCTGAATACTTATGACCATATATTATTTCAGTTTTCCTTTTTTAATAAATTTGCAAAAATTTGTACATTTGTTTTTTTTTCATTCAAGATTGGGTGCAGAGTGTACATTAATGAGAAAAAATGAACTATTTTTGATTTTACCAAATGGCTGCAATGAAACAAAGAGTGAAAAATTTAAAGGGGTCTGCACATGTTCCATATACACTGTATATATATATTTATATATATATATATATATATATACATATGTATATATATATATATATATATATATATATATATATATATATATATATATATATACAGGTCCTTCTCAAAAAATTAGCATATAGTGTTAAATTTCATTATTTACCATAATGTAATGATTACAATTAAACTTTCATATATTATAGATTCATTATCCACCAACTGAAATTTGTCAGGTCTTTTATTGTTTTAATACTGATGATTTTGGCATACAACTCCTGATAACCCAAAAAACCTGTCTCAATAAATTAGCATATTTCACCCATCCAATCAAATAAAAGTGTTTTTTAATAACAAACAAAAAAAACATCAAATAATAATGTTCAGTTATGCACTCAATACTTGGTCGGGAATCCTTTGGCAGAAATGACTGCTTCAATGCGGCGTGGCATGGAGGCAATCAGCCTGTGACACTGCTGAGATGTTATGGAGGCCCAGGATGCTTCAATAGCGGCCTTAAGCTCATCCAGAGTGTTGGGTCTTGCGTCTCTCAACTTTCTCTTCACAATATCCCACAGATTCTCTATGGGGTTCAGGTCAGGAGAGTTGGCAGGCCAATTGAGCACAGTAATACCATGGTCAGTAAACCATTTACCAGTGGTTTTGGCACTGTGAGCAGGTGCCAGGTCGTGCTGAAAAATGAAATCTTCATCTCCATAAAGCATTTCAGCTGATGGAAGCATGAAGTGCTCCAAAATCTCCTGATAGCTAGCTGCAATTTTTTGAGAAGGACCTGTATATATACACAGCTCTGGCAAAAATTAAGAGTCCACCACATCAAAACTCTGTCATAGGCAGCCTTATCTCCAGACCTGAACCCCATTGAAAACCTCTGGAATGTAATCAAGAGGATGATGGATAGTCACAAACCATCAAGCAAAGAAGAACTGCTTACATTTTTAAGCCAGAAGCAGTGGGAAAGACTGGTGGAAAGCATGCCAAGACGCATGAAAGCTGTGATTAAAAATCATGGTTATTCCACAAAATATTGATTTCTGAACTCTTCCTAAGTTAAAACATTAGTATTGTTGTTTCTAAATTATTATGAACTTGTTTTCTTTGCATTATTTGAGGTCTGAAAGCCCTTAGTTTGTTTGTTAATTTTGACCATTTTTCTTTGTTAGAAAAAAAAATACAAAAATTATTGCTTGATTAACACAGTCTTATATAAATAGAGCAAAAACCATCTGCTCAGAAATTTATGTACACATCCTCAATACCAATATGGAGGAAAAAATGGTAAAATGCGGAAATGTAGTTTAAAGTGTAACTTTATTATAGTCTTATGTAAAAATGGAATATTCAAGCAAAAAAAATAAAAATAAAAAGAGAGGGCAGGAGCATGGGATCACAGAAAAATGTTTTTTGTTGCAATAATATGCACATAGAGTACTATATGTAGTGAAAAAAAATGGCGCAAATGTAACTCTCAAAGAAAAATTATATATAGATACATACTGTATGTGCATATAAAATGACACTAGTTCATATCAATTCATGTACAAATATGTCATAAAGTGCATAGTGCAACTGTAAACAACCATACTGAATTGAACAAGTATGTGATTAAAGTTGTATCCAAAACATTTAAAGTGAATGTATGCACGGAATAAGTAAAAATAAAAAGGTGAAGTACCTATAAAGTGCAGCGTGCAAAAGAATCCAGCTCCCACGTCCTCTCACCCCGACACCGCCGTTTCGCACAATGTTTTCGTTCGAGGGAAAACCCCTTTAATGTGACCGGCTTCCTCTGCCTGTAGACGCATTGCGCATCTGCCGCCGGGATCAGTCAAATGATTCACTGTGCCTGTGCAGAATTTGCGCAGTATATCAGACCGCCGCCATCTTTGTGTAGACACATTAAAACTGCGCATGCGCTCCTCCTGTGCAAACATTGTGACGGTCAGTGAATCATTTGGCTGATCTCAGTGGCAGCATGTTCATAACTGTTTTCCGCTGGTGGTACCATGCAAGAGGCTGCGTACGGCATATACCATGTGTGTATGTGTGCGTGTATGGTGCATATAGCGTATACGGTTGGTGAGTGTGTGTGTGGTGCATACGGCATATACAGTGTGTGTTTGTCTGTGTGTGTGGTGCATACGGCATATACAGTGTGTGTGTGTGGTGCATGCGGCATATATAGTGTGTGTGTGTGGTGCATTCAGCTGGTGGTACCATGCAAGAGGCTGATACCACCAGCAGTTTCCACATTGAGACACCCATCACTTGGGTGTCCCAATATGGAGGTCGGTGAACTTCCGCCGCTTGGAATTCTGGGATCAGGACACATGTGGACAGCACAGGATGTGAAGTTATTGCAAGGTAAGTATATATTAAAATTAATAGTCAAGTTCGACGGTAATTGTTAATATTGGAACCTTAATAGAGGTGGATGAGTCCCCCCTTAATAACGAATATTATAGGCAGGAAACTCCTCCTTTTTCACCATCATTATTTGGTCTTTGTCAAAGTTGCTCAATCCTTAAATTCATCCATTTTTCCCACTTCCAATATATCAACGTCAATAACTTACTGTTCATCTACAGCCTATTATATCTCACCCCTTGACAGCTACTATTGTAAGAAGGTATGCAAGAGCGGCCACTAAACAGTATGATTGACCTGTGATTTCATTACATCCTAATTTTGTAAGTTCTTCCTATATAGGTTTTTTTATGGGGCTTTACAAGTGCTAATATTGATTTTCTTTTATGTTACCATGCAAACAAGGCAATAGAGAAACTGTTTGGGGATACAACACCTTCACTCACCCTTCCGGTATTCTGTTGACAGTGCCAGATTAAATTTCAATAGAATATTTGATTTTTGTGTCTTCTCTTCAAAAAAGTTAGAGCAAACTGTGGAAGGGTTAGGCAATCATTAAATACTAGATTGTGGCCCGATTCTAACGCATCGGGTATTCTAAAATATGCATGTCCCCGTAGTACAGTATATGGACAATAATGATTCCAGAATTCGCGGCAGACTGTGCCCGTCGCTGATTGGTCGAGGCAACCTTTATGACATCATCGTCGCCATGGCAACCATTATGACATCTACGTCGATACTGTGCCTGTCGCTGAATCAGAAACGTGAGATGTCTACGTCCTTTATGACATCATCGTCGCTGTGCCCGTTGCTGATTGGTCGAGGCCTGGCGGCCTCGACCAATCAGAGACGCGGGATTTCTACGTCGATGCTGTGCCGGTCTCTGATTGGTCGAGGCCTGGCGGCCTCGACCAATCAGAGACGCGGGATTTCGAGGACAGACAGACAGACAGAAAGACAGACAGACAGACAGACAGACCGAAAAACCCTTAGACAATTATATATATAGATACAGTATCTCAAACGCTATAAATCTACCATGATATCATCCCCCAAATTTAGCAGAATAAATAAGCTGTCCTCACATTTCAACATGAACTTAAGGAGACACATCAGTGAGGCATCATAGATTAAAGGGCTGGGTTGCAATAGCAAACCATGGGATATTCTTGTTTCTAGGAGGACTGGGACGGGATAAACCTCGTTCATTCTTCTGATCAGTAACAACAATGACTATTGGACCTCCATTAGCCATACCCTATCATTAATATACAGTAGGTGGTGAAAGTAAAATCACAGAAAAAGTCAAGAAGCAGAGTAAAGATATAGATATGTTTTACTATATGCTGTATACCCTGCTCTCCAGAAATTCTCCAGAAATTGTGCCTGATGAATGGTCTTTTATTATCTGAAACATTTCTTCATGTATTATCAGTGATTCAACTAAAACTTAATTGCAAATAATCTTTTCTTACAGTAATTCTGTCTCTGCTCAGTTATTCTGAAGAGTGGCGAGGGCTTAATACGTGGTTATTCTCATCTCCTTTTCTGCTTTTTGAGGTTGAGATGAGGTAAGGTGCTAAGAAAATAGAAGAGTGCTGCTGCACTATGTTTTTAATGTAACTCTTATAGAAATGAATAGTATCTATTGGAAAGGTAAACCAAAACATGAGCTACTCTGTTGGTGGTAAATACAGAGAGGTGGAAGCAGCGGAGGTCACTGAACTGTGCTGTTTTCATAGCCACCTTCATTTTTATGAGAATTGTAGAAACAGTTTTCACTTTTGTTAGCTACGACCTACAAGCCAATAATAAGTTATTAAAAATAGCTACAACAAAAAAAATTTCAGGAATCCGATCCAGTCTGTGGCTGTTGTATTAGGCTACTTTCACACTTCCGTTGTTTAGTATCCGTCACAATGCGTCGTTTTGGGCAAAAAACGCATCCTGCAAATGTGCCCGCAGGATGCATTTTTTCCCATCGACTTGTATTGCCGACGGATCGCGACGTATGGCCATACGTCACGTTCGTCGTGCACTGGATGTGTTGTTTTTTGGTGGACCGTCATCACAAAAAATGTTCAAGGGAACGTTTTTTCGTACGTCAGGTCCTGCAATTCCTACCGCACATGCGCGACCGGAACTCCGCCCCCTCCTCCCCGGGACTTTAGAATGAGCAGCGGATGCATTGAAAAACTGCATCTGCTGCCCACGTTGTGCCGAATTTTAACAATGTTCATCAGTACATCGCGCCGACGCTTAGCGACGGCCGCGTACCGACGGAAATGTGAAAGAAGCCTTAGGCTTCTTTCACACTTCTGTCGGCAGGCGGCAGTCATAATGCATCGACGCAACGTATCGATCTGCTAGATGGTTCCGTTGAAAAACTGGATCCGTTGCATCCATCTTGTCTGTTCTACCATCCATTTCATCCGTTTTTTTGACAGATCCATTTTCCATGCCTACAAATGGGAGTCTCCCAAATGTGATTGGCTACTGGAAAATAATAGAAACATATATATTGAGTGTCTTAACACCCCATCTTTGACAGGGTTTGGAGAAAATGGCAGAAATGGAAGGAATTGTAGCAAATATTGTTACTATGTATTCGGATTTTGCTTTTGGGGCCAATAGGTTGGCAGTGATAGTCCGTGAAAAGAGGGCAGCAAGAGAGCACATCCTTCATCAGCGACGTCGCCAGCACCTTAATAATAATAATAATCTTTTTTTATACAGCGCCAACATATTCTGCAGCGCTTTACAGTTTAACAGCTTCAAACACAACAGTCATAAGTAACAATGTTAACAATACAATAATTAAAGTAACACAAGATGACCCTGCTCGTGAGAGCTTACAATCTACAATGAGGTGGGGAAATGCAAAGTACAGGTGTGTATTTACAATGATGTATTTACAATGATGTTCCAGCCATCTTCAGGGAGTGGGGGATAGATGGAAATAGTGAATGGGCTACACACAAACAAAATAACAGATTAGGGAACATGATAGGCCGCTCTGAACAAATGTGTTTTGAGGGAGCGCCTAAAACTATGCAAATTGTGGATGGTCCTAATTTCTTGGGGAAGAGCATTCCAGAGGATTGGCGCAGCACGGGAGAAGTCTTAGAGTCTGGAGTGGGAGGTACGGATAAGTGCAGAGGTTAGTCGAAAGTCATTTGCAGAGCACAGAGGTCGGTTAGGCTGATAGACAGAAATGAGGGAGGAGATGTAAGGGGGTGCTGCACTGTGAAGAGCTTTGTGGGAGAGAATAAGTACTTTGAACTGTATCCTGTAATGAATGGGCAGCCAGTATAATGACTGACGAAGAGCGGATGCGTTTGAGTAATGATTAGGTCGATAGATGACCCTGGCTGCTGCATTAAGGATAGACTGGAGAGGGGAAAGTCGAGTAAGGGGGAGGCCAATTAATAGACCGTTACAGTAGTCCAGGCGGGAGTGGATCAGGGCGACAGTGAGGGTTTTTGTTGTTTCTATAGTGAGAAAAGGTATTTTTTATTGTTTAACAAATCACAAAAATTATTTAAAAATATCAGTATAATCCAAGGATGAGGACCACAAGTCCAGGAAAAAAGAAGTGGACACAACTGGAAATAGCTCACATGTATGCAGTCACAATTATAAGTGTATATATATATATATATATATATATATATAGGGTAATGAATTGTTGGAACATAATATAATACATGTCAGAAAAAATCCTGTTTCATAAAGACAATACACCCCTGTAAGCATTTCATTGCGAAACGCCCGTCGGGTGTGGTGCACGCCTTTACTCTCTCTGTCACCTCTGGTAATGATTACGCTTATATATATGCTAATTTATTGTATACGTGTCAATAGGATTGATTAGATTATACCGAACCCCCTTTGCATAATCTTGTTGTGAGTATTTTCTCTAGTATGGTTAAACAATGTCTATATAAACATTGGCCCAGTCTTTACAGGGGTGTATTGTCTTTATGAAACAGACAATAAATAATAGACTTTCTACTAGGTACTGCTCCTGATAGCCAGTTTCCTACTCCACACTGATGAGGGGCAAAAATCCCGAAACAGCTGTCTGTGGATGGATACCATGCTTGGCATAGGTGGTTTTCCTTTATTGGGTGTTTTCCTTTATTGGATGCTGCCCTTCCCTTGGTTGTTCCTTCCCGGGGAAAGGCCTGGCTATTCACTGCCTGCGTTGAGAAACACGTGATGGTGTCTCCGCAACTCCTCTACATGCATTTGCATATTTGGGGGCAGTGTTCTGGATCACTGCGTTGAGAAACACGTGATGGTGTCTCCGCGGTGTTGGATGTTTTGGTCTCCACGAGGTCAATCATCCGTGCCTTTATAGACTTTCTACTAGGCACTGCTCCTGATAGCCAGTTTCCTACTCCACACTGATGAGGGGCAAAAACCCCGAAACAGCTGTCTGTGGATGGATACCATGCTTGGCATAGGTGGTTTTCCTTTATTGGATGTTTTCCTTTATTGGATGCTGCCCTTCCCTTGGTTGTTCCTTCCCGGGGAAAGGCCTGGCTATTCACTGCCTGCGTTGAGAAACACGTGATGGTGTCTCCGCAGCTCCTCTACATGCATTTGCATATTTGGGGGCAGTGTTCTGGATCACTGTGTTGAGAAACACGTGATGGTCCCTCCGCGGTGTTGGATGTTTTGGTCTCCACGAGGTCAATCATCCGTGCCTTTATAGACTTTCTACTAGGCACTGCTCCTGATAGCCAGTTTCCTACTCCACACTGATGAGGGGCAAAAACCCCGAAACAGCTGTCTGTGGATGGATACCATGCTTGGCATAGGTGGTTTTCCTTTATTGGATGTTTTCCTTTATTGTATGCTGCCCTTCCCTTGGTTGTTCCTTCCCGGGGAAAAGCCTGGCTATTCACTGCCTGCGTTGAGAAACACGTGATGGTGTCTCCGCAGCTCCTCTACATGCTTTAGGTGTAAGCGGCATGAGCGGGCAAGAGATTGTATATGGGATGTGAAGGAGAGATCGGAGTCAAACATAACACCCAGACAGCGCGCCTGCTGCCGGGGTGTTATTATGGTGCCACCCATGGAGAGGGAAACATCAGGTTTAGGGAGGTTAGTAGATGGTGGGAGCAGAAGAAGTTCAGTTTTGGAGAGGTTGAGTTTCAGATAGAGAGCGGACATGATGTCAGAGACTGCGGACAGACAGTCAGTGGTGTTCTGCAGTACAGCAGGAGTAAGGCCGGGGGATGACGTATATAATTGTGTGTCGTTGGCATAAAGATGGTACTGAAAGCCAAATCTGCTGATGGTCTGTCCAATTGGGGCCGTGTAGAGGGAGAAGAGAAGGGGGCCAAGGACTGAGCCCTGGGGTAACCTGACAGTGAGAGAAAGAGGAGATGAAGTGGAGCCAGAGAACAGAACACTGAAGGAGTAGTCAGAAAGATAGGAGGATAACCAGGAGAGAGCAGTGTCCTTAATGCCAAGTGACTGGAGCCTAAAGAGTAAGAGAGGGTGGTCAACATTGTCGAAAGCTGCAGAAAGATCAAGAAGAATGAGCAGAGAGTGGTCCCCCCTACATTTTGCTGTCAGAAGGTCGTTGGTCACTTTGATGAGTGCAGTTTCTGTCGAGTGTAGGTGGCGGAAGCCGGACTGAAGGGTCTAGGAGGGAGTGAATGGAGAGGTAACGGGTAAGGCGGGAGTAGACTAGGCGCTCCAAGAGTTTAGAGATGAAGGGGAGATTGGAGACCGGTCTGTAGTTGTTTGTGCAGGATGGGTCGAGGGTGGGTTTCTATAGTAACGGAGTAATGATAGAGTGTTTGAAGGAGGATGGAAAAATGCCTGAGGAGAGTGAGAGATTAAAGGTAGTAGTTAGGTGAGTAGTGATGACTGGAGAGAGATACTGGAGGAGATGAGAGGGAATGGGGTCTGTAGAGCATGTAGTCAGACGAGAAGAAGAGAGGAGCCTGGAGACTTCTTCTGTGATGGGATCAAATGCGGAGAGTGAGCCAGGGGAGATGCAGGGAGGGATGGGAGTCACTGAACTTGGTGTCTGGGAGCGGATTTCCTGATTGATATTGTCTAATTTCTCTATGAAGTGGGAGGCCAGGTCATTAGACAGTAGACATTAGACATTAGACATTAGACTCGAACAAAGAAGACCGAGGAAAACATACTCAGAAGGGAGGTAAGAACATTTCTAAAACAATCCACAGCAAGGAGATTGGAACAAAACAAAATCCTCTAAACTGCATGCTCGCAAATGCCAGAAGCCTGACAAACAAGATGGAAGAACTAGAAGCAGAAATATCTACAGGTAACTTTGACATAGTGGGAATAACCGAGACATGGTTAGATGAAAGCTATGACTGGGCAGTTAACTTACAGGGTTATAGTCTGTTTAGAAAGGATCGTAAAAATCGGAGAGGAGGAGGGGTTTGTCTCTATGTAAAGTCTTGTCTAAAGTCCACTTTAAGGGAGGATATTAGCAAAGGGAATGAGGATGTCGAGTCCATATGGGTCGAAATTCATGGAGGGAAAAATGGTAGCAAAATTCTCATTGGGGTCTGTTACAAACCCCCAAATATAACAGAAATCATGGAAAGTCTACTTCTAAAGCAGATAGATGAAGCTGCAACCCATAATGAGGTCCTGGTTATGGGGAACTTTAACTACCCGGATATTAAGTGGGAAACAGAAACCTGTGAAACCCATAAAGGCAACAGGTTTCTGCTAATAACCAAGAAAAATTATCTTTCACAATTGGTGCAGAATCCAACCAGAGGAGCAGCACTTTTAGACCTAATACTATCTAATAGACCTGACAGAATAACAAATCTGCAGGTGGTCGGGCATCTAGGATAAAGCGACCACAATATTCTACAGTTTCACCTGTCTTTCACTAGGGGGACTTGTCAGGGAGTCACAAAAACACTGAACTTTAGAAGGCAAAGTTTGACCAGCTTAGAGATGCCCTTAATCTGGTAGACTGGGACAATATCCTCAGAAATAAGAATACAGATAATAAATGGAAAATGTTTAAGAACATCCTAAATAGGCACTGTAAGCGGTTTATACCTTGTGGGAATAAAAGGACTAGCAATAGGAAAAACCCAATGTGGCTAAACAAAGAAGTAAGACAGGCAATTAACAGTAAAAAGAAAGCACTTGCACTACTAAAGCAGGATGGCACCATTGAAGCTCTAAAAAACTATAGGGAGAAAAATACTTTATCTAAAAAACTAATTAAAGCTGCCAAAAAGGAAACAGAGAAGCACATTGCTAAGGAGAGTAAAACTAATCCCAAACTGTTCTTCAACTATATCAATAGTAAAAGAATAAAAACTGAAAATGTAGGCCCCTTAAAAAATAGTGAGGAAAGAATGGTTGTAGATGAAGAGGAAAAAGCTAACATATTAAACACCTTTTTCTCCACGGTATTCATGGTGGAAAATGAAATGCTAGGTGAAATCCCAAGAAGCAATGAAAACCCTATATTAAGGGTCACCAATCTAACCCAAGAAGAGGTGCAAAACCGGCTAAATAAGATTATAATAGATAAATCTCCAGGTCCGGATGGCATACCCCCACGAGTACTAAGAGAACTAAGTAATGTAATAGATAAACCATTATTTCTTATTTTTAGGGACTCTATAGCGATGGGGTCTGTTCCGCAGGACTGGCGCATAGCAAATGTGGTGCCAATATTCAAAAAGGGCTCTAAAAGTGAACCTGGAAATTATAGGCCAGTAAGTCTAACCTCTATTGTTGGTAAAATATTTGAAGGGTTTCTGAAGGATGTTATTCTGGATTATCTCAATGAGAATAACTGTTTAACTCCATATCAGCATGGGTTTATGAGAAATCGCTCCTGTTAAACCAATCTAATCAGTTTTTATGAAGAGGTAAGCTATAGGCTGGACCACGGTGAGTCATTGGACGTGGTATATCTCGATTTTTCCAAAGCGTTTGATACCGTGCCGCACAAGAGGTTGGTACACAAAATGAGAATGCTTGGTCTGGGGGAAAATGTGTGTAAATGGGTTAGTAACTGGCTTAGTGATAGAAAGCAGAGGGTGGTTATGAATGGTATAGTCTCTAACTGGGTCGCTGTGACCAGTCGGTACCGCAGGGGTCGGTATTGGGACCTGTTCTCTTCAACATATTCATTAATGATCTGGTAGAAAGTTTACACAGTAAAATATCGATATTTGCAGATGATACAAAACTATGTAAAGCAGTTAATACAAGAGAAGATAGTATTCTGCTACAGATGGATCTGGATAAGTTGGAAACTTGGGCTGAAAGGTGGCAGATGAGGTTTAACAATGATAAATGTAAGGTTATACACATGGGAAGAAGGAATCAATATCACCATTACACACTGACCGGGAAACCACTGGGTAAATCTGACAGGGGGAATGACTTGGGCATCCTAGTTAATGATAAACTTACCTGGAGCAGCCAGTGCCAGGCAGCAGCTGCCAAGGCAAACAGGATCATGGGGTGCATTAAAAGAGGTCTGGATACACATGATGAGAGCATTATACTGCCTCTGTACAAATCCCTAGTTAGACCGCACATGGAGTACTGTGTCCAGTTTTGGGCACCGGTGCTCAGTAAGGATATAATGGAACTAGAGAGAGTACAAAGGAGGGCAACAAAATTAATAAAGGGGATGGGAGATCTACAATACCCAGATTAGCGAAATTAGGATTATTTAGTCTAGAAAAAAGATGACTGAGGGGCGATCTAATAACCATGTATAAGTATATAAGGGGACAATACAAATATCTCGCTGAGGATCTGTTTATACCAAGGAAGGTGACGGGCACAAGGGGGCATTCTTTGCGTCTGGAGGAGAGAAGGTTTTTCCACCAACATAGAAGAGGATTCTTTACTGTTAGGGCAGTGAGAATCTGGAATTGCTTGCCTGAGGAGGTGGTGATGGCGAACTCAGTCGAGGGGTTCAAGAGAGGCCTGGATGTCTTCCTGGAGCAGAACAATATTGTATCATACAATTATTAGGTTCTGTAGAAGGACGTAGATCTGGGGATTTATTATGATGGAATATAGGCTGAACTGGATGGACAAATGTCTTTTTTCGGCCTTACTAACTATGTTACTATGTTACTATCAGCACAAATGTCTGTGATAGGGGCTTGAGCTTTTGGCCTGAGGAGGGAGTGAAAGGTGTCAATAAGTTTCTTGGGGTTGTTGGATAGTGAAGAGATCAGAGTGGCGAAGTAGGTCTGTTTGGCGATGTGAAGGGCAGAGTTATAGGTTTTTAACATAAATTTGAAGTGTATGAAGTCTTCTGGTGTGCAAGTTTTCCTCCATAAGTGTTTTACACTCCTAGAGCATCGCTGGAGAAATCGGGTTTGTGATGTGAGCCAGGGCTGCTTTACTCTGTGGTAGGAGGTTCTGAGGGTGAGGGGAGCTACTTGGTCTAGGATGCTTCTAAGAGTGTCATTGCAGTGATATACTGCCATATCAGGACAGGAAAAAGAGGAGATTGGGGACAGTGATGAGTGTAAGGAGTCTGAAAGTGTATGAGGGTTAATGGCTTGTAGATTTCTGACTGAATGGTAGGTAGGAGGGTGCTGGGGTGAGTGAGGATTTGTGAGCATGAAGGAGAGAATGTTGTGGTCAGAGAGGGGAAGCGGTGAGTTATTTAGGTAGGAGATTGAACACAGCCGGACAAAGACCAGGTCAAGGGTGTTACCGTCCTTGTGTGTCTCAGAGGTTGAGAGCTGTGAGAGGCCAAGCAAAGTGGTTAGTGATAGAAGCTGGGATGCAGATGTAGAAGTGGGGTTGTTTATGGGGATGTTGAAGTCTCCCTGGATAAGGGTTGGGAGTTCTGAGGACATGAAGTGCGGCAGCCAGGCAGAGAAATGGTCCAGGAAGTGGGTGGGTGAGCCTGGGGACCTGTATATGACCACTACTCTGAGGGAGAGGGGACGGAAGAGCCTGATGGTGTGGACCTCAAAAGAAGGGAATGAGAGTGATGGAGTTGGTGGGATGACCTGGAAGGTGCATTGTGGGAAGAGAAGTATGCCGACTCCGCCACCAGGTCTGTTTGTGGGTCTCAAGGAAAGGGAGAATTGTAGGCCACCATGGGAAATGGCAGCAGGGGAGACAGTGTCAGAATCCTGGATCCAAGTTTCAGTGAGGGTCAATAGATTTAGAGAGTTGTTCAGAAAGTAGTTGTGCAGGAAAAGAAGCTTGTTACATACAGACCGTGGATTCCAAAGGGCACAATTAAAAGAAGGAGATGAGGGAGTGCAAGTAATATTAATAAGGTTAGAATGGTTTTGATGTGAGGTAGGGTAGGGGTTGAGGTTGGTGGATGGTGGACCGGGGTTGGGGGAGATGTCCCCTGAAATCAGTAGGAGTAGGAAGATAAAAAGCAAGACGTTTTTGGAATTGTAAGATGTTTTTTTGTGCAGTGTGTTTTGGCAAGATGGACTGAGGTTTTTCAGGAAGGTGAGAAGTGCATGGGAGCTGTACATGGGAGAGGGAAGTTTAGAGGGGCTGATGTATATGAGTTGTGATGGAGGGATGATTGGGCGGGGAATGTGGATTGCAAGGGAACATAGGAGGATAGGAATAAAGCACATAGATAGGAGGGAGAGCAGAGTGTGGGTTACCTGACTCCTGCCCTGACTAGCTGCCATGGAATAACTGCTATAACTTGATGCTTAGCTAATGCGATGCTTTGCTGAATGCGTGCGACCCCACACATGTGTGCATCCTAAGAATGAATCTAAATTTATAGGCCCGCAGTGCAGGGAGAGGACAGCGGGATTATGGGAGCTGGTTAGTTATAAATTAGGGACAGCTGCTCAACACATCCTGGTGTGGATAGATGCACAGTCCTGATAACAGCTCTATACTAACACCTCTTCTGTGATAAGCATCTACAGCAGAGACCCCCCCCCCCCCTGGAGCTACAACGGTGAGTACTGAAAACCATGTAACTGATGATGAATTCTAGCACAGGAGTCGAATGACATGAAATTACCATTCAGGGTGCTAGCTGACACACAGAAAGTCATTGCAAGATACAGAGCATTCAGGATCCAGGGAGAGTTGGGGATATTCACTGCATACCATTCAGGGTGCTAGGTGACACAGGTGTTAAACGCTTTGTAATGCGCACAAAGAATTGACATGCTTTCTCCAGATTCACAGCGAATGACCCGTGGCATCTATTCAACGCTGTACAATGAATTGAGGCAACACCCAGAGGAGTTTTTCAATTATTGGCGTATGAGACCTGAAAACTTTGACGTTTTGGTGGAATGCGTTGGAGAACTCATCCGGAGAAAGTACACGTATTTGCGCTTTTCCATATCACCGGCGGAGCGTCTGATGGTGACACTTCGGTAAACCTTTTGTTTGTTTTTATTCTGATTTCTCATTCTTCATACTTAAGGCTATGTGCACACGTTGTGGTTTTTCCTGCGGATACGCAGCGAATTTGAAGCTGCGCATTTGCAGCATTTTTCCTTGTGTTAACAGTACCATGTAAACCTATGGCAAGCAACATCCGCAATGACCATGCTGCGGAAAATACTGCGCTGAAACACTGCAATGCATTTTCTGCAGCATGTCAATTCTTTGTGCGCATTCCAAAGTGTTTAACACTGCTCCATAATAGGAATCCACAGGTGTAAAAAGCTGGTTTAAATCTGCCAGAAAACCTCAGAAAATCCACATGTAATCCCCAGTGTGTTCAACCTGTGTATTTTTCAAAAAAGGTGCAGACAAATCCACATGATATTCTTCTACGTGGGCACATAGCCTTAAACTGTAATGTTGTTGCTTGTAGTTTGTAATAATAATAATTTATTTATTTACTTTTTTTTACAGATTTCTTGCAACTGGAGAATCCATTACCTCCCTTCATTACCAATTTTAGCTGGGAATTTCAACAATCTCTGGGTTAGTAAAACAGACCTACGGAGCATTGTGGGATTGTTTACAGGAGGAGTACATCCCAAATTCAACAACGGACAGGTGGCTGGAAATTGCTGAGAATTTTGAAAAAAAATTCTCATTTCCCAAATTGCTTGGGTGCCGTGGATGCAAGCACATAAGGATTGCTAAACCTGCAGGAACAGGCTCTGAATATTTCAATTACAAAAAATACATTTCTATTGTGCTGATGGCTATAGCGGATGCCCAATGCAAATTCATAGCGTTGGATATTGGTGCCTACGGCTGCTCCAATGATTCGCAGGTTTTTAAAATGTCTGCTATGGGGCGTTATTCATACAGAGACACATATCAGTTTCCGCCTCCAAGACCACTTCCTGGAACATCTGGCCCACCAATGCCATTCGTGTGTGTTGGTGATGAAGCCTTCCAGCTTTCACCAAACCTGCTAAAACCATATTCCAGTAGTGGATTAACCAGAAGTAAAAGAGTTTTAAGGGATTTAACCGCAAAATGGCGAGTGCTGTTAACCGCTATCAAACTGCAAACTGAGACTGTGGATGAGGTGGTCAAGGCTTGTGTGGTGCTGCACAATTTTGTAATTTCCAAGGAACTGGTTGCCATGGAGGAAGATAAGTCTGAAACCACCTTGCGTGACTATCAAAAGATATCTTTTCGTAGCGCAGTTGCAATTTCTAGAATGAGGGACAAATTTGCCGATTACTTTATGTCGCCTGAAGGCAGAGTTGAATGGCAGGATGACATTGTTTGATATGTATTGTGTTTTTTATGTAAAATATGTTTAGATTACAAAAATGATTGCCAAAGTCACTCTTCTGATTATACCTGCTGAAGATACACTTGTGATTACACCATGTTTTGTTTTGACACCAAGTTTAATATCTTTCCCTAAAGTTTGGTATGTTTTCTAATAAACCAAACATTTTATACCTTTACAACTAGTGTTCTGTTTTTATACCTTTTTTTACACATATTTAAATGAAGACACTTGACAATCAAATTGTTTTTAAACCCAAACAAATTTTTATTAAAGACATTAATTAACTTTTAAACCCCAATTTTTTTTAATTAATTTAATTTATAAATCTGTAAACTGTGGGGTGGAGATGCTATCAGAGGGGCTGGAAGGGTGGACCACGTCAATAGTGGGGGAAAGGCTATTGGGTTGGGGTTGATCTGAAGTGGAAGGTGGGGAAACATGAGGTTGAACAGGGAGGACAGGTTGAGCTTGGGGTTGGGATGGTGTAGGTGAGAAATTGTAAGGTACAGGTAGCTAGGCCAGGGAAGGAATATTTAACGGGGAAGGAAACAATGGGGAAGACATTTGGAATTGGGATGGATTTTGAAATTGGGACTGGGTTTGGATTTGGGACTGGTTTTGGAATTGGGACTGGTTTTGGAATTGGGACTGGTTTTGGAATTGGGACTAGTTTTGGAATTGGGACTGGTTTTGGAAATGGCAAAGATTTTGGTACTTTTGGTACTGAAAAGGATTGATAGGGGAGACAGTGGCTGTGGGGGGAGGTGTGCGGGCTTGGGAGGTGGCCTGCACTAGAGTAGCATGGCAGCCTTGCATTACATGCATCTGCTGGTCAGGAGTTAGATTTTTCATGCTCGCGAGTATTGCCTGAAAAAAATATTATTTGGCGACTGACTTGTATCTGAACGCAGCCTATCCAGATGACTGCTGAGTTCAACGATGCTTTTATTCAACATGTTGAACCCAGCAGTCATTTGCTCGGTAAAAAGCTTGAATGGGCTCTGAAAGGCTGCATTCAGATGCAAAAATTCGGGAGCATAGCTCCTTTCCTGACCCCTCTGTCGCTGTCGCCCAGAACCTAAAGTTGTTCTAGAGGTGGCAGCATCAGAGGGGTGGGGTAAAGGGAAAGCTAACTCGTCACCAGCAGCTTCATGTAACAAAGTCTGCGATGATGCTCCAGCGCTGGTGGATGTGGATAGGAATGAGGGACCAGACATGAGGGAAGGGTCAGACGAAGGGTCAGAGGTGTGGGGTCTATCGACATGGCCCATTGTGGTGGACTCCTGTGGGATCGCTCCAGAGGGGTCCAAGGTAGCAGTAGGCTCTTGAGTGCTACAGATGGTGCTGTGAAAGAAAAGAAAAAAAATAAAATTAATATATTGATATGAAAAAGCCCTGGATAAAAAAAAGGTTACACAAGGTTACAAACATGGTGAATTCATAAATGGGCTGTGGAATATTTACCTTCTGCTCACCATCGTCGACCGGAGGAACGAGAGGGCCCTGCCGTACTTATATTGGATCCTGCATCCCCCGTATCCACTCGGGGCCTGCATCTCCTTGTTGAACTTCCCTTTGAAGCGATCCCTGAGTGAAGAGAAGAATAAAAAAAATGGGTTAATTACAACACATTCGGTCCTGCTACCGAAATTACTGAAATGTGATTACTTACGTGCTCGAGTCTGCTGCCTAGGTTCAAGGTCCTCCCAGTTGTCCACAACAATGAAGCATATTTGCTCCCAGAGCCGACGGGTAATTAACTGATCAGCATGGCTGCGGTCAGCCATGTTCCACAGTGGCTCCCGCTCGCGTACCTCTTCGATGAGGTGGTCCACATCGATTCCACCTTCCTCAACATCTGAGTCGGGAGCACGCTGTGAAGACTGTTAAAAAATAATAAAAAAAAATAATTATTACAATGAAATACACAACTACTAAAAAAAAAGAAATTAGGTACTTACTGGAGGCTGACCGCTGCGGCGATCACGACGCTGACTCTGGGAGCTGCTGGAAGGACCTTCATGGCATTGGCCAGAACGTGCAGCAGACTAGAAAAAGGTAAAATGAATTATGTTGAATGTAGGCATATGTTTTGTGTGTATTGTGATGTATGATGATCTGTTTTGCATGTGTTGTGTGCACTGTGATGTCTGAAGGAACTGTGTCTGCACAACTTACACTCTGCGCGGCCGTTACGGGCATTTCTCAACCCACCATGTCTCCTTCTGAGAGGCCCTCTGTTGCTTCATCTTCCTGTGAAAACATAAGTAATACATATATGCATACATTTTACAAGAAAACAAAAAAGAAATTGTTAAAATGACCTCAATACGCCTACACTGTTCCCAGAAGAAGACATTTTTTTATCTGCAAGTATAAAGACACTTGTTAGCTACTATACAAATTATATTCAAAGCTTTGTGGTCTTTAATACTTACATTAGGAGTAATTTAAGATGGGAACACCCACTTCAGCCTGGTATGGCTTGGCTGCACAATCTTCGGCCTGGTATGGCCTGCTACTGCAAGTATAAAACACTTCTTAGCTACTATACAAATTGTATTCAAAGCTTTGTAGTCTTTAATACTTGCATCAGGAGTAATTTAAGATGGGTACACCCACTTTGGCCTAGTATGGCCTGGCTGCACAATCTTCAGCCTGGTATGGCATGGTACTGCAAGTATAAAACAATTTTGAAAATTATGTTTAGGCTGCTGAATTTGAACATAAAAAGTTGCTCCACAGCTAGTATGATTTTTAAACTCCCCTCTAAAATAATCTAAAATAATCCCCATAAGACCCACAAACCCTCCTTAAAAGCTAGTTTAATAGATTTATAAACCACCCTGCTTAAATGTTATATCTGAGCAATGTGCAGCTGGCCAAAAAACACCATTCTGTAACCCCAAAAAATAAACCAAAGGCACACAAGTCTGAGCTGGATATCCTACTTACATAATATGCACTATGCGCAAGCTGGAAAACCATCCCCCCCACCCCCCCAGCAAAAAAAAATTTGACCAAAATACCCTCATTCAAAGTTTAAATGCCTAAACACCAGTTGAAAATGTATTGACCACATATGTTATTTGGAAACATCCTGTTAGGACTGGCGGAACGCACCAAGAGAGATGTAATGGATGCGTTCGCAGTCCGGGGTCCACCGTGCAGGTGAAACCTGCTGCTAGGACATGACAGACGATATGGCGGTACTCATAAGTATACACGCGTGGGTTAAACCTCACCCAGCGTGAAGAAAGCGATCCTGTTGCGTCACAGGATCGCGGTACCGCACATAGAGCGCGAGCAAGTGGTCAGCGAACTAGACCCCAACAGGGATAGTAGTCCGATTAGACCCTTGCTGGCACTACACCACAACTGGGTGTGAAAAGTATATACAATAGAGGCACTGAAGTGCAAACTGTGCCGTGCTGGCAGGCACCACTAAGTACCCAGACATGGGTCAGGAAGCGCACACAGGCGCGTGGCGCCGCACTGGCGGTCACAGCAGACGATGCTGACACGTGTGTGACACGTTGAGTGTTAAGTCGGGCGCTAGATAGCAGCCATACACCATACGCGAACAATCATACAGTAGGGTAGGGGTATTTAAAGGACGACTTGCACTCACAACAAACACACGTATAAAGTTGTACACTAGCGCATGGCCGTGCGGTCATGCGCAGTTTATATAGCTGCAGGACAGGAAGCGGCCACAGAAACTTTGCCCTTCCAAGACCTGCCAAGAGGACCAATAGAATGCGCTGCAGAGTCTGAGCACATGACCCTCGATCTCCAACGGGAGATCTTGCCCTGGGCATGCTCAGTGTGCGCAGACAAGGACTTAGTCCCAGAGAAGTCCACTCGCTGCTGACCAGTATTGGCTTTAAAGGCAGAAGCTGGAGAAGCAGCAGTAACTCTTCTCACAGAGTCAGACTGAGCGAGACGCTGGGATCGACGTCCCTGCTGAGCAGGCTCCACTGCGGCTGGAGGAGAATGGGAGACCGCAGCGGAGACGGATCGAGATTCCCCCTGTGCAGCAGAGGAAACTCGACTCCTAACATTACCCCCCCTCCTAGGGCCCCCCCCTCCTTGGGCCTCGCTACGTTCGAAGGCAGCAATGAGCTGTGGGGCCCGAATGTTTTCAGCAGGCTCCCATGACCTGTTCTCTGGACCATAACCCTTCCAATCCACCAGATAGAACTTTTTGCCGCGTACCACCTTACACCCCAAAATAGCGTTCACCTCGTAATCGTCCGTAGACGAACCCGATGTCCCGGCAGATGACTCGGAAAACTGGGACATGTATACGGGTTTCAAGAGGGACACATGAAAGGTGTCGGTGATACCCAAGCGTGGAGGAAGAGCCAGGCGGTAGACCACAGGATTAACCTGTTCGAGAACCTTGAAGGGACCCAAGTAGCGAGGAGCAAACTTAGTGGACTCAACTCGCAGCCTGATGTTACGGGCGGAGAGCCACACCAAGTCGCCAGGGACAAAAGTCGGAGCAGGGCGCCGATGAACATCGGCGGAGGACCTCATTCTCTCCTTGGAGGCCCGAATGGCATCCTGCGTGCGATCCCAAATGTCCCGTGCCTCCACAGCCCAGTCTGCCACCTTGGGATCAGCGGAAGACACAGGCATGGGCACTGGAACACGCGGATGCTGGCCGTAATTTAAGAGGAATGGAGTCTGACCGGTGGAGTCGGCTACGGCATTGTTAAGTGCAAACTCTGCCCACGGTAGCAAGGATGCCCAGTCATCCTGTCTGGCAGAAACAAAATGTCGCAGATATGTGACCAAGGTCTGGTTGGCCCTTTCTACCAACCCATTCGTCTCGGGATGATATGCCGAAGAGAGATTTAACTCAATACTGAGTAAACGACATAGCTCCCTCCAGAATCGAGACGCAAACTGGGGACCCCGGTCACTAACAATTTTGTCTGGCATACCGTGTAAGCGAAAGATATGCTTGATAAACAAGACAGCCAATGCCCGTGCAGATGGTGGCCGTGGAAGAGGCACCAAATGCACCATTTTGGAGAAATGGTCGGTGATCACCCAGATAATGGTGCAATTACGAGACTTGGGTAAGCCCACCACAAAGTCCATCCCGACCATCTCCCAGGGCCTGTCAGCCACGGGCAGAGGGTAAAGCAAACCAGCTGGCCGTTGCCAAGGAGTCTTGTTCCTGGCGCAAGAGACACACGCCCGAACGTACTCCGCGACATCACGAGCCATATGCGGCCACCAGTATGTCCTCGCCAGTAATTCAGATGTCCTTTTAGTACCAAAATGTCCACCCACCCTGGACGAGTGCGCCCAAGAGAGAACCTCCGGCCGCAAACTAGATGGAACAAAAGTCTTGCCCGGGGGCACAGACTCCAGCGAAACCGGGGCCACGGTTCTCAAACTCTCGGTGGGGACAATAAGCCGAGGCTCCTCCTCCTCCTCCGCAGATGACACAACGGAGCGAGAGAGAGCATCGGCCTGAATGTTCTTCTCCCCAGAAAAGAAATGGAGGGTGAAATGAAACCGGGAGAAAAACAAGGACCATCTGGCCTGGCGAGAATTCAACCGCTGAGCTGTCTGCAGATACACCAAATTTTTGTGATCTGTGAAGACTTGGAAGGGAAAACGTGCTCCCTCCAAGAGATGTCTCCACTCCGAGAAAGCCAACTTCATGGCTAGCAACTCCCTGTCCCCGATGGAATAATTCCTCTCTGCTGGTGCGAAGGTCTTGGAGAAAAAGAAGCAAGGATGCTTCCGACCTTGAGCATCCTTTTGGAAGAGGACTGCTCCAGCACCAACAGAAGAGGCATCCACCTCCATGATAAATGGCTTATCAACATCGGGGCGATGAAGTATGGGAGCGCTAGCGAAGTGTCACTTTATAGAGATAAAGGCCTTGGAGACCTCCTCAGACCACAATTTAGGATTTGCCCCCTTCTTGGTGAGGGCAACCAAGGGAGCTACCAAAGTTGAGAAATGCGGGATGAACTGGCGATAATAATTGATGAACCCCATAAAGCGCTGCACCGCTTTAAGAGAATGAGGTTCCTGCCAGTCCATCACAGCCTGTAGTTTGGCAGGATCCATAGCCAATCCCTGGGCTGAGATGATGTAGCCTAGGAAAGGTAAGGACTCCTGCTCAAACATGCACTTCTCCAACTTGGCATAGAGGGAGTTTGCCCGTAGGAGGTCGAAGACTTTGCAAACATCTTTCCGGTGGGAGTCAATATCTGGAGAGTAGATGAGAATATCATCCAGATAGACTACGACCGAGGTGGAAAGCATATCCCGGAAGATATCGTTCACAAAGTCATGGAAAACGGCTGGGGCATTACAGAGCCCAAAGGGCATCACCAGATATTCATAGTGCCCATCCCTGGTGTTAAAAGCCGTCTTCCATTCGTCCCCCTCACGGATGCGAATCAGGTTGTAAGCACCCCGCAGATCTAATTTAGTAAATACCCTTGCTCCCCGAAGCCTATCGAACAGTTCAGATATCAAAGGCAAAGGGTATTTATTCTTAACGGTGATGGCGTTAAGACCCCTGTAGTCTATGCATGGACGCAATTCCCCACTCTTCTTCTGCACGAAGAAGAATCCTGCCCCAGCAGGTGACACTGACTTCCTGATGAACCCTCTTGCCAGATTTTCCTGTATGTACTGTGACATTGCCTCCGTCTCCGGGAGAGATAGCGGATAGACTCGACCCCGGGGAGGCTCAGCACCAGGCAAGAGGTCAATAGGACAGTCATAGGGGCGATGGGGCGGAAGGGTCTCCGCCGCCTTTTTGGAGAATACGTCTGCATATGACCAATACTGCTTGGGGAGAGAGGATAGATCTGCGGATACCTCAGTAGTAGCAACCTGAACGCACTCCCTCTGACACCTACCCCCACAAGATTCACCCCAACCCAGAATTCTGCCTGAGGACCACTCGATATGAGGAGAGTGGTACCGTAGCCAAGGTATTCCCAACAGGATCTCATCAATTCCTTCCGGAATGACGAGCAGAGAAATTATCTCCTGATGAGATGGCGACATGGACAGAGTAAAAGGGATGGTCTGGTGTGTTATCTGTGAGGGCAATGTCGACCCATTCACCACTCGCACCATTACTGGTTGAGCAAGCATAACCAAGGGTATTGCGTGACGTTGGGCGAAGGCAGAAGACATAAAGTTGCCCTCCGCCCCAGAATCCACGCAGAGCTCTACCGAGTGGGAAAATGAGCCAATAGTAATTGTCCCCTTAAAGGACAACTTAGAGGCAAACGTCGCCGTGTCTAGTGTACCTCCACCAACTACCACTAGACGCTGATGTTTCCTCGACCGCTGAGGACATCTGGTGGCTAGATGTCCTGACTGCTGGCAAACATGACAGACCCTGAGTGCACAAGCGGTCCGGGACTTAGATCCTGCTTGTGACACCTCCCTGGCCTCATGTGACTCAGGAACCAGGACTGGAAATTCAAGAGGTTTGGCAAAAGTAGGAGCCAGCCGAAACCTCTGCCTACACTGGGCTCGCTCTAACCTCCGCTCGTTAAAACGGAGGTCAATTCGAGTGGAGACAGTTATTAACTCCTCCAGTGTGGCAGGAATCTCCCTAGTGGCCAGAGCGTCCTTTACGTGGTCAGCCAAGCCCCTCCAAAATATGGGGATAAGAGCTTTATCCGACCAATCCAGCTCAGATGCTAAGGTGCGGAATTGGACGGCAAAATGACTGACCAAGGACTCACCCTGAGTTAATGCCAGCAATTGGAGCGCAGTATCATGGGTGACTTGAGGTCCTAAAAAGACCTGTTTCAGAGCGCTCAGAAACAGCGGAGCACTCTGCACCACATGATCGCCACGCTCCCACAGCGGCATAGCCCATTCCAACGCCCTGTCCGACAATAGAGACAAAATAAATCCCACCTTAGCCCGCTCTGTGGGAAAACGTGTAGCCAGGAGCTCAAGATGAATAGAGCACTGACTCACAAATCCCCTACAAAACTTGCTATCACCAGAAAATTTTTCTGGCAGCGGGAGGTGAGATAATGTCGGAACAGGGGTGGCAATGGACATAGTAGCTGCAGCCACGCTGGCAGCCTGTACAGCTACTGCAGTAACATCCACAGCTGAGGTCGCGCTCTCGAGAGCCGCCAACCTACCCTCCAGCTGCTGGATATGCCGCAGAGATTGCTGTATGTCTGTCATCACTAGCCAGACCCTGGCGCTAGTGTAATGTTAGGACTGGCGGAACGCACCAAGAGAGATGTAATGGATGCGTTCGCAGTCCGGGGTCCACCGTGCAGGTGAAACCTGCTGCTAGGACATGACAGACGATATGGCGGTACTCATAAGTATACACGTGTGGGTTAAACCTCACCCAGTGTGAAGAAAGCGATCCTGTTGCGTCACAGGATCGCGGTACCGCACATAGAGCGCGAGCAAGTGGTCAGCGAACTAGACCCCAACAGGGATAGTAGTCCGATTAGACCCTTGCTGGCACTACACCACAACTGGGTGTGAAAAGTATATACAATAGAGGCACCGAAGTGCAAACTATGCCGTGCTGGCAGGCACCACTAAGTAGCCAGACATGGGTCAGGAAGCGCACACAGGCGCGTGGCGCCGCACTGGCGGTCACAGCAGAGGACGCTGACACGTGTGTGACACGTTGAGTGTTAAGTCGGGCGCTAGATAGCAGCCATACACCATACGCGAACAATCATACAGTAGGGTAGGGGTATTTAAAGGACGACTTGCACTCACAACAAACACACGTATAAAGTTGTACACTAGCGCATGGCCGTGCGGTCATGCGCAGTTTATATAGCTGCAGGACAGGAAGCGGCCACAGAAACTTTGCCCTTCCAAGACCTGCCAAGAGGACCAATAGAATGCGCTGCAGAGTCTGAGCACATGACCCTCGATCTCCAACGGGAGATCTTGCCCTGGGCATGCTCAGTGTGCGCAGACAAGGACTTAGTCCCAGAGAAGTCCACTCGCTGCTGACCAGTATTGGCTTTAAAGGCAGAAGCTGGAGAAGCAGCAGTAACTCTTCTCACAGAGTCAGACTGAGCGAGACGCTGGGATCGACGTCCCTGCTGAGCAGGCTACACTGCGGCTGGAGGAGAATGGGAGACCGCAGCGGAGACGGATCGAGATTCCCCCTGTGCAGCAGAGGAAACTCGACTCCTAACACATCCCTTAAAAAAAAAAATTGGCTATTCCAATTTTCATACACCTTTTATTTTAAAAAACAAAACCCTCAGCCAATTCTGTATTGCATGTTGTGTGTACAGTTTTACATACACCACACTTTTAAATTTACCTTTGTGAAATGATACTACGTGAAGAAAAATGTGTATTCATTTTTTTTAGACATCACAAGTAGGAGCTACAATGCTATTTATTTTAAATACAAGTACATTAACTTTAAATTTTGTAACCAATACAATTTTTACAAAAAAATTGGTAATACATGACAGTAATAATAAAAAAAAGCCTGCACGCAGCACACACACACACACCGCCATTACACTCACATGCCACACACACACACTGACACCACATTTTACACACACTACTTTAGAAATACATGACAGTAAAAAAACCTGCACGCACGCACACACACACACACACACACACAAAAAAATGTCAGGACTCATGCTTGCTGGCAGGATGCTGGCTGGCAGGCCTCCGGCTGGATGCTAGCTGGCTGGCAGGATGCTAGCTGGCTGGCAGGACGCTGGCTGGCTGGCAGGCCTCCGGCTGGCAGGATGCTGATTGGCTGGCAGGCCTCTGGCTGGCTGGTAGTCCTGTGGCTAGTAGTCCTCTGGCTGGCTGGCAGGAGTCTTGATGTCTGGCAGGTGTCTTGATGGCTGGCAGGAGTCTTGCTGGCACATTGAAGAAAGAAGCCACAGGCCAGGTTTATAAAGTTTTGGGGCTGTCTGGCCAATTGGCTACTAAATACTGATTTGGAGCATGCTCAGTGTAAAAAAACGGATTCCAGCACTGGATTCCGTCATGTGTCGTGCTACAAGGGATCCTGCGTCCATAGGCTTCCATTCTAGCCAACGATGTATGCCGCAGGATCTGTCGTGGCTAGTGTTGAGCGATACCGTCCGATACTTGAAAGTATCGGTATCGGATAGTATCGGCCGATACCCGAAAAATATCGGATATCGCCGATACCGATATCCGATACCAATACAAGTCAATGGGACATCAAGTATCGGAAGGTATTCTCATGGTTCCCAGGGTCTGAAGAAGAGGAAACTCTCCTTCAGGCCCTGGGATCCATAGGGAGGTGTAAAATAAAGAATAAAAATAAAAAATATTGATATATTTACCTCTCCGGCGGCCCCTGAACTCAGCGCGGGTAACCGGCAGGCTTCGTTGTTCAAAATCAGCGCTTTTAGGACCTGAGAATCACGTCCCGGCTTCTGATTGGTCGCGGGCCGCCCATGTGACCGCCACGCGACCAATCACAAGCCGCGACGTCACCGCAAGCTATTGACGCGCTCATTTTTAAAAATGAGCGCGTTAATGGCTTTGAAAGACATAGCGGCTTGTGATTGGTCGCGTGGCCGCGACCAATCACAAGCCGCGACGTCACCGCAAGCTATTGACGCGCTCATTTTTAAAAATGAGCGCGTCAATAGCTTGCGGTGACGTCGCGGCTTGTGATTGGTCGCGTGGCGGTCACATGGGCGGCCCGCGACCAATCAGAAGCCGGGACGTGATTCTCAGGTCCTAAAAGCGCTGATTTTGAACAACGAAGCCTGCCGGTTACCCACGCTGAGTCCAGGGGCCGCCGGAGAGGTAAATATATCAATATTTTTTATTTTAATTCTTTATTTTACAGATCCCTATGTATCCGATACCGATACCCGATACCACAAAAGTATCGGATCTCGGTATCGGAATTCCGATACCGCAAGTATCGGCCGATACCCGATACTTGCGGTATCGGAATGCTCAACACTAGTCGTGGCACGTTTTTCCAACGCAGACAAAACACGTTTCATTGTACGTTTTTTCCAGACGACGTGTCGCCAAATTCCGCAGGATCCATTGCACGACGGAAGAAATGTGTGGCCATACGTTGCGATACGTTGCTAATACAAGACTATGAGAAAAAAAGCATCCTGCAGGCGAATTTTGTTTTCACAAAATGACGCATTATGACGGGGAATGAAAGACAGAAGTGTGAAAGAGGCCTTAGAGAACTACCCAGGCACCTCTTTTTATAAGTAGGCCCTTGATATAATTTATGCATCTCACTGCAATATAATAATATGACGGGACCTACTAGTTAAAGGAGGAAGGCTGAATGTTGCAGGAGATTCACTGGCCACTGTTTTTGGGTCCTACCAGTCTTTTTACTCAAGTCTACTCGTTATTTTTTATTAGTTCTTAATGGTAAGACTAGCAGCTTCATGAAAATCGTCAAGTGCAGCTGTTAAATAGTTTCAAAAAAAGGACATTGTTTCCTGTAGAAATTTATGGGGGCTCAGTGAGCTTTGCTGTTTATGCAACATTGTATTTATGCCAATAGTGTAACACCAACTAATGAAAAATTAATAAGAACTAATAAAAAAATATAGTGGTCAATAGCCTGTCTACAATGCTGACCTCATGTCCCTCTAACCAAGGGAAAAATATTTTCTTCTGCATCAAGAAAGACAGGTTTAATTATTCCTAGCATTGCTGAAAACAATGTCAGAAACGTTACTAGGTTTTCGAATACAGCTAAGAAGCAGTTAACATATTAATAAAAAAGCATAGTTCCATCATCATCTTTAATTACCTTATATATTAAGTTGAACTTTTTTTGTCCTCCTAGATGAAATCTTCCATATCAGACAATCTACACTTCCAGGGCATTTTATAATTCAAGATGATATAGATGATATGAATTTGTGAACTACAATCATAACTAGATGATCATCATCATAAATTTATGCAATAGTATTCTCCCTAGGATTAATCTGCATGCATATATTTAGTTTTAAGACATCTTATTTATAATAATATATGGTTGGAGCCTGAACATGAATATATATCAAGATACTTGTGACTTACTCAACAATCTCGGTTGCATAAATTTTACAGTCTGCATAAATAAACATATATCAAGAGATGTAAATCAGAAAATATAGTTCTATCTATCTATCTATCTATCTATCTATCTATCTATCTATCTATCTATCTATCTATCTATCTATCTATCTAACTGTCTGTCTGTCTATTATAGTATACCTTGTTTCAATTCCCATCAAAATGTCTACTGACAGTAAATCAATGGCCACACAACAGAGTATCACAACCAAACCAACAAAAAACAAAACAAAATTAAAATTCTTTATTAATCATTACATTTTTAAAGGAACCATGCCTCACCTATGTGTACAATCATAATCATTCTGGGTACAAAGCCAAACATATTAAATAAAGTTTGTCAACAAACATAATTAGGAGTAAACCAATAAGAGCTATAAACATGTTTTGAGAGAATAGAGGCTTGCAGCTACTTTATACAGTATTTATTTTCTACCTGTCAGCAGAGGTTGGTACCCTAAAATTTCCGACAATGGCTCTCTCCCCAGCTCCTCGGAAACTGTTCCCTCAGTGGCCAATGTATATGAAATAGATTAATAATCTATTATCAAAAATGGGTCAATCCTCAATAATTAGTCATAAAGAGTGAATTAGGACATATTACCCTAAGTACTGTCACAAGGGTGCCACTTGTTCCTGGAAGACCGGGAGTTAGATGGTCACATCATGTAATGAATTGCAAGTTTTTTTTAGAGATGGTATGATTTGTGTCATGTTAACGACCTTTTCTATGCTGGTCAGAAACATGCAGCTCCATTTCAGCTACTTTTGACCTGGTCATTACCTCTTCCTATAAAAGCTGGTGAGACCTTCTTGTCCCTGCGGGTAAAAGATTTGTCTTCCTGTGCTGAATGCTAAAGCTAAGAGGTTAGAGTAGAGTTGTTTTAGTAGTGCTCTGTAGTTTGCTGTAGTATGTTTGTGTTTATCTTCTCATTCCTGTTTCCATTTAGTTTATTCCTCCCTGTGCCTATGCTCCTCCCTATTGTTGGTTACTGCTTTCATATGATAAAGGTTTTCTGGTATCCTTGTTTTGTCTTTGTGTCTTGTTTAGTTTACATTTGTGTCCGGTGCCTCATAGGGTGGGGAAGGAGACAGATCAGGGATTAACAGGAGCATAGTAAGGTCAGAGACTCAGCCCCTCTACCTTCAAGAGTACTCCCTAGACGGGAAACTTAGGGTCTCAGTTCCAGGGATAGTTTGATGGGTTATTTGAATGCCATATAGATGTAGGGGAAAGACCATTTATGGATTTAAAACAAATGTTTTACTGTAAATGCCATCCTCCCTTGAACTAAATAGTAATGATATGTTCACCAAAGTAGTGACTGAGGAATTGAAAGAAATCAAAGCCTCCAAAAATATTTTATCAGAATCTTAGTGCTCAGGAAAGGCAGGTCTTAATATTATTAGAAAACAACAATAATTTTACTATTAAGGCATCTGATAAGGGTGGAAATCTTTTTATTAAATTTTGACAGTGGTTTTTACATGCACCGCCATGGGCTCGCGTCATTCCATGGGCCTATTGCTGCTGCCATGACATGATTGCGAACTCAAATGGGTTGACATGACAGCAATGGTTCTGTTGGTGACCTCCATGCTTGTCTTTAGAGAGCTATTCTGAAACTTTGTTTGTGGCAGGACTTCAAAGGAGATGCAATTTCTGCTTTATGCAGAGATGCTATGGCATTGCTGTATATAGCACAAGAGATCAGATGATAGCAGCTCCAAGTCCCCCAAGAACAGTGACAAGTAGAGTTGAGCGACCTTGACCTTTTTAGAGTCGAGCCGGGTTTCGCGAAACCCGACTATCTCAAAAGTCGGGTCGAGTGAAATCGGCCGATTATGGCGAAAAGTCGGGATCGACCGAAACACGAAACCCAATGCAAGTCAATGGGGCAGCATAGTCGGCAGTGAGTGGGGGCCAGGAAAACACCTAGAGTGCCCATTTTAATGTCAAAACCATCCATTCATCTTAATGAAGCTTGTCAAGCGTAATTTACCTTATAATAATTGGAAGGCATTTGAAATTGGGGGTCATTTGGCTAAAGTTGTGTGGGGTAGGGCTGGTTCAAGTAATTAGTGGGCCCAGGAAATCTGGACCAAGTCACGGCAGTGGAGCAGGGAGAGGTAAGTATTTCAACTTTGCAAGTGCTGTGATCCTGAGCAAGCAGGGGGGGCCCACTTGTTGGCATTGGCACTGGCACAGGGCCCCTCAAAGTACAGCGGTGTGTTTGCACGGCGGGGGCGCCTCCCACCGGCAGCAACACTTTTGCGTACTATGAGAGGCCCTGTGCCAGTGACGTCGCCAACTAGTATTCCTCCCCCCACCTGATGAAGGAACCTGCACTTTCATCTGCACCTTCCTCTTTGTCCCCGTGTAAGGTGGTATGGTATGCGGGAAGAGCAACCTGACTTTCAGCAGGGTCACAATGTTGTTGTGTAGCATGCACGGGGAATGTTGCATTATGGGTCAATGTACCAGCAGACTCATCTATCACTGGCTGGGCAATGGGCACGATGAAGTGGAAACACAGATATAGGCCCAAAGAATAAAGTGGGCTAAATGCAGTTCAAAATTGGTAACACAGGAATAACCAGGGGGCATTGCAGTGGAGGACAACTGGAATGAGAGGCTGACACAGAGAGTAGGGCCAAATCAGTAAGTAGTCGAAATGCAGTTCAAAATTGGCAACCGTAGTAAACAGGCGGCACAGCTTTGTTCAGTGGAGGAGAACAGCAAGGAGTGGCAGACACCGATAGTAGGCCCCAACCCAACTAGTAGGCCAAATGCAGTCTAACATTAACAACTACTTAACGAGAGCCTGAAAATGGAATTTCAGGACAGGAAACCAGGAGAACAGCAAGGAGTGGCAGACACCGATAGTAGGCCCCAAACCAACTAGTACGCCAAATGCAGTTGTTCCATTTAACCACAATTTAATGAGAGCCTGAAGATAGAAGCTCAGGAAAGGCAACCTGGGGAACACCTTGGAGTGCAACACACCATCTCTCTCCACCCCATACCCATTTTGTAGGCCTAATGCAGTGTACTTTTCTACAACTACTAAACGAGAGTCGGAAGACCGAAGCAATGGCAAGGAAACCTGGGGAACACCTTGGAGTGTAACACACCATCTCTCTCCACCCCATACCCAATTTGTAGGCCTAATGCAGTGTAGTTTCCAAGAACTACTAAACGAGAGCCGGAAGATCGAAGCTCAGGAAAGGCAACCTGGGGAACACCTTGGAGTGTAACACACCCTCTCTCTACACCCCATACCCAATTTGAAGGCCTAATGCAGTGTAGTTTCCAAGAACTACTAAACGAGAGCCGGAAGATCGAAGCTCAGGAAAGGCAACCTGGGGAACACCTTGGAGTGTAACACAACCTCTCTCTACACCCCATACCCAATTTGAAGGCCTAATGCAGCGTAGTTTCCAACAACTACTAAACGAGAGCCGGAAGATCGAAGCTCAGGAAAGGCAACCTGGGGAACACCTTGGAGTGTAACAAACCCTCTCTCTACACCCCATACCCAATTTGTAGGCCTAATGCAGCGTAGTTTCCGACAACTACTAAACGAGAGCATGAAGATCGAAGCTCAGGAAAGGCAACCTGGGGAACACCTTGGAGTGTAACACACCCTCTCTCTACACCCCATACCCAATTTGAAGGCCTAATGCAGCGTAGTTTCCAAGAACTACTAAACGAGAGCCAGAAGATCGAAGCTCAGGAAAGGCAACCTGGGGAACACCTTGGAGTGTAACAAACCCTCTCTCTACACCCCATACCCAATTTGTAGGCCTAATGCAGCGTAGTTTCCAACAACTACTAAACGAGAGCCGGAAGATCGAAGCTCAGGAAAGGCAACCTGGGGAACACCTTGGAGTGTAACACACCCTCTCTCTACACCCCATACCCAATTTGAAGGCCTAATGCAGTGTAGTTTCCAAGAACTACTAAACGAGAGCCGGAAGATCGAAGCTCAGGAAAGGCAACCTGGGGAACACCTTGGAGTGTAACAAACCCTCTCTCTACACCCCATACCCAATTTGAAGGCCTAATGCAGCGTAGTTTCCAACAACTACTAAACGAGAGCCGGAAGATCGAAGCTCAGGAAAGGCAACCTGGGGAACACCTTGGAGTGTAACACACCCTCTCTCTACACCCCATACCCAATTTGAAGGCCTAATGCAGTGTAGTTTCCAAGAACTACTAAACGAGAGCCGGAAGATCGAAGCTCAGGAAAGACAACCTGGGGAACACCTTGAAGTGTAACACAACGTCTCTCTACACCACGGAAGGGCTGATTCTTAGGAAGGAAGGCTGTTGGAAATAAGCATTGCGCGTCCGAGGGTGATTATATTCTTATTAGGTATATACTCACCCTCGGACGCGCCCTGCTTCTTTATTTGGAATGAATGTTTATTTGCAATGTGGTGTTGACTTTCTCTATTATTTTGGTAATTAATGATTTTATTATTTTCATTGTTTTGCATCTTCTCGGCAATAATATAAAGAAGACGCGACAGGACAACACTCGGTGGATGCCATATCTGTGTTTTCAATTTAAAAAACCTTTCAGTTAAATACTTGCAGGATAAAGTAATTGTAGCTGGTGGCCATTTTTAGTACTGTACCAGATTTTAGTTGTGTGTTTGTTTTTAATGTTAAAATGTCTGCATTTGATATCTCACCAGTATTTTCTTTTTTATAAGCAAAATACTTTTTTTTTTATTTTATGATGTTGGTTCAAGGGGTACACGGGCAGCAGTAGACAGGTCAGTGGAGGCCTAGTGGAAGGAGGGACCGCAGACAGGCTTCGAAGCCCTAACATAATAAATTGGGCTGCCTGTAGGCAGTTTAAAATTGGTTCCAGGGGAACACGGGCAGCAGTAGACAGGTCAGTGGAGGCCTAGTGGAAGGAGGGACCGCAGACAGGCTTCGAAGCCCTAACATAATAAATTGGGCTGCCTGTAGGCAGTTTAAAATTGGTTCCAGGGGAACACGGGCAGCAGTAGACAGGTAAGTGGAGGCCTAGTGGAAGGAGGGACCGCAGACAGGCTTCGAAGGCCTAACATAATAAAATGGGCTGGCTGTAGGCAATTTAAAATTGGTTCCAGGGGAACACGGGCAGCAGTAGACAGGTCAGTGGAGGCCTAGTGGAAGGAGGGACCGCAGACAGGCTTCGAAGGCCTAACATAATAAAATGGGCTGGCTGTAGGCAATTTAAAATTGGTTCCAGGGGAACACGGGCAGCAGTAGACAGGTAAGTGGAGGCCTAGTGGAAGGAGGGACCGCAGACAGGCTTCGAAGGCCTAACATAATAAATTGGGCTGCCTGTAGGCAATTTAAAATTGGTTCCAGGGGAACACGGGCAGCAGTAGACAGGTAAGTGGAGGCCTAGTGGAAGGAGGGACCGCAGACAGGCTTCGAAGGCCTAACGTAATAAAATGGGCTGGCTGTAGGCAATTTACAATTGTTTCCATGGGAACACGGGCAGCAGTAGACAGGTCAGTGGAGGCCTAGTGGAAGGAGTGACGGCAGACAGGCATCAAAGGCCTAACATCATAACATTGGGCTGTTGGCAATTTAAAATTGGTTCCAGGGGTACACGGGCAACAGTGGTCTGGTCAGTGGAAGTCTAGTGGAAGGAGTGACGGCAGACAGGCATCAAAGGCCTAACATAATAACATTTGGCTGTTGGCAATTTAAAATTGGTTCCAGGGGTACACGGGCAACAGTGGTCTGGTCAGTGGAAGTCTAGTGGAAGGAGTGACGGCAGACAGGCTAAGAAGACCTAACATAACAAAATTGGGCTGGCTGTAGGCAAGTTTAACCCTTATCCGGCTGAATAGGTACAATTGTAACTATTCCGTTTTAAAATTGCAATAACTTTTTTTTGAAAAGACGTAGAGGGCTGAAATTTCGTGACATCTCTACATTTTTGGTCCAGAATATATTGGCCAAATTTCAATAAAATATCTCCACCCGCTTCCGAGATAAGGGGTCGAGATCTTTTTGCATCCATAACAAGCTGCATAGGTACAAATGTACCTCATATATTTTGAATGAAGATAATGCAAGGGAAAAAGCATAATTTTTTTTTTAATGATAATGCTATTTAACTATTATAAACAAGTAAAAAACTGTTCATTTACATTATAAAAGAAAATGTAAGAAACTTTTTTTTATTGATTTTCTTTGCAAGTAATGCATGTTGGCTTTGCTACAGAGTGTTCATCGCAAATGGGTTTCACACAAACCACACAAGACTTTCTAGTCTTGCGTTGTTTTCGCCTCAGGTCTCTGCAGACATAGCAACTACCAACAACAGGGGAGGGTCCACGACTACCATGAGGTATTTTGGGGCCAGCTGCTGGCTGCGATGCTACCACAATGCATCGTCCAAGCACCATTTCTACTGCACCTCGAAGAAAATGGTTTCTCATTATCATTTTGTTTGTACTACGATCTTCAATTGCAATCATACACAGCTGATTTGCGAGATCTTTCAGGAACTTTCTTCGTTGATCCTTTGCCCTGAAGCTTGGATTGTGTTCTCTGTAGATGATGTAGGATGCTAACCCACTGACATCAATCATATTGTAGAAAAATGCCAAAGTCCAACGTGATGTTCGTCGTTTCACAGTGTACTCTCCCAACATTTTATCCATAACATCAACGCCACCTTTTGTTATGTTGTAGTATTTTATTATCTCTGGCTTGGCTGCTAGTGTCTCTTCAACTTCTCCCGTCATGTGCATAGATGATAGAAGCACGACTGATTTGTTCTTCTTTGGTACATATGAACAGACTGTTGCATCATGATTGTAGGCAAAATTTGTCGAGTATACAGGCCTTTCTTTGGCAGGCTGCATGTTGTTAGGTAGGAACCTTTTGTTTTTTCTCACTGTACCAACTAGTGTCATGTTCCAGGAGTTCAATACCTTAGCTAGTTCCATGGTTGTAAAGAAGTTATCGGTGGTGACATTTCTTCCAGAGCCTTTATACGAGCTCACTAGGTCCAATACTGTTCGTTCTCCAATGTTTACTTGTCGAGGACCATCAGTTGGTTTCCCAGTGTAGAGCTGACCTTGTAAAGGGTAGGCATTTGATGAGTCACAAGCCCAGAAAATCTTTATGCCATATTTAGCTGGTTTTGAAGGTATATACTGGGTAAATTTAGTATGACCTCTAAATGGAAATAATTGCTCGTCGACGGTGATACAATGATATGGCTTGTAGGCTCTCTCCAGATTACTGTTCAGCATTGTCCAGATGTCCCGTATTGGTGCAGCTTTATCTGTTTGCACACGTTCTGCACGTGTATTTTCGTTGTCAAACCTGATAAATCTGAGTATCATCTTGAAGCGGTCACGAGACATGGCTGCACGTATAAGAGGCAGAGCAGCAACATTCCACATTTCCTCCAGATTCTCTTTGTTGGCTCTGTGCACACCAGCAGCAATCAGTATGCCCAAAAATGCATGAAGTTCAGTTTCAGTAAATTGCTTGAATGTTTTTTGTGGTGGCCGTTTGGAAGAATCAGGAAAACGTTGTACCAGTTCATTGTTGTAAGCATCACAAACTCTCTTGGCCTTTCGATTCGTTTCCCGTAATATGATGTCACACATCTCGGGAGTCATGATGGACTTGAATAGCTCTTTTGCTGTATATAGGTTGCTGATTGCTGCAGGGCCACCTCTTTGTCGTAGGACATTACGAGATTTTGTTTGTGCATTTGGCAGTGGATTACTGCACCATTGAGTTTCATCCTTAGCAGTCCAAATGTCGCCTGCACTTTGAGGCACAGAATCATCCTCAACACTTTCGTCTGATTCGTATTCATTTTCATGCTCTATGACCATTTCTTGTTCAATGTCTGAATCTTCTTCAGTAACATCCACTTGTGGTACATAGTTTTCATCATCAGATGGAGCATATGGTTCATCCTCATGCTCAGAATCAGATTCTTCTAGCATTCGCATTATTTCGTCAGACGTAAATCTGTAAATATGAAAAAATGTAAAATAAATAATTTTCCGAAATACTACATTATTGGCTTTTCACAAAATTATACTAACCTGCAAACACGTTTTCTTGGATTATGGCGGAAACTAGATCCAGCATTACTATCACTCATGATGACTTGCTAGATGAATTTTGGCTTCGTATTTTGTGCTGAATATAAATAAAACATCGTAAAACAATATGTAGATACTAATTATTATCCATTTTTCGTATAAAAATTATACCTATAGTGATAAGTTTCATACAAAATATATGTAAGCCAAGTCCAGGCTGAAAGACAATTTGACTGTTCTGTCCCCACATAATGAGAATAAAGGTATAACTGGCTGTTAGATGCTGTGAGACTTTCCTACCTTCGTTTCCAAGAAATTGAAGACTTCACAAGCCTAGAAATGTGTGCTCACAGCAATGAGATGAACAGCAAAATGGCTAATGAGAGGAGGGAGGCAGGAAGACAAGTAGAAGCCACTCCCAGTTTGAATTAACTTAATTGACAGCAACATAAGTGACCAGTAACAACACTGAACAATAGATATCAGCATAACATTTGTAGCTGAATGAACTTTAGTTTCTGAAACCAAGTAAAGTCTTCCCACAGTGGAGGTATATGTGAAGGTACAATTGTACCTATGCAGCCTGTTAAGGTTGTAAAATTATGCAGCCTGACAAGGGTTAAATTGGTTCCAGGGGAACACGGCCAGCAGTGGCCTGGTCAGTGTAGTAGTTGTAGAAAGAACGGACCGCAGACAGGCTTCGAAGGCCTAACATAACAAAAATGTCAAAACAATGGTATTGTCAGTGCCAGGCATTGA
The DNA here is from genome assembly GCF_032444005.1 of Ranitomeya imitator. Classification (NCBI taxonomy): domain Eukaryota; kingdom Metazoa; phylum Chordata; class Amphibia; order Anura; family Dendrobatidae; genus Ranitomeya; species Ranitomeya imitator. The sequence goes on from NC_091282.1 coordinate 137,910,584, forward strand.
AGGATGTCAGCGCATAGACTAAACATTGGTGAAGCTGTGAGAGATAATTTTGCTAGTGGTAGAGCACTGTTTGAGCTGGGGGGGGAACTGTCTTGTGGCCGGCGGTACAGGCCCAGGGCCCCTCATATTACAATGGTGTGTCTGACGTTGGGTGCGCACCACCACCGCCAGAGACACTTTATTGTACTATGAGGGACCCAGTGGCAGTGCCGTCGACCAAAAGCGGGCACACCCACCTCTTCAGACAAACAGCACTCTCACGGGTGCTGGCGCAAAGTGGCGATACCACGGCCCCGTGTGGGGAGTTTGGCCATTTTGTTAGGAGTAAACATGTCGTATGCTGGACAATCAGGTGCAGAAAATTACGAGATTGGAAAAGTCATTCAGAAGAGTCCACAGGCAAGACCTTTTCATAGGAAAGTTAGGTGTCAGCCGGGCAAGGTAGGGCAAAAGATTTCGAAATCCAGTTGTGGTTCATTTTAATGAAGGTTAGATCATCTACATTTTGGGTAGCCAGACGAGTCCTTTTTTCAGTTAGTATTGAACCTGCAGCACTGAATACTCTTTCTGATAGGACACTAGCTGCCGGGCAAGCAAGCTCCTGCAATGCATATTCTGCCAATTCTGGCCAGGTGTCTAATTTGGATGCCCAGTAATCAAATGGGAATGACGGTTGAGGGAGAACGTCGATAAGGGATGAAAAATAGTTTGTAACCATACTGGACAAATGTTGTCTCCTGTCACTTTGAATTGATGCTGCAGTACCTGTCCTGTCTGCGGTCATAGCAAAATCACTCCACAACCTGGTCAGAAAACCCCTCTGGCCAACGCCACTTCTGATTTCTGCCCCTCTAACACCTCTGGTCTGCTGGTCCCTGGAGCTCGTGTGAGAACGATCACGGGCGCTGTGTGCAGGGAATGCCAGAAGCAAACGGTCAACAAGAGTTGATTGTTTTGTTGCTAATATTAGTTCCAAGTTCTCATGTGGCATAATATTTTGCAATTTGCCTTTATAGCGAGGATCAAGGAGGCAGGCCAACCAGTAATCGTCATCGTTCATCATTTTTGTAATGCGTGTGTCCCTTTTGAGGATACGCAAGGCATAATCCGCCATGTGGGCCAAAGTTCCAGTTGTCAAATCTGCGATTGTGCTTGGTTGAGGGGCAGTTGCAGGCAAATCTACGTCACTTGTGTCCCTCAAAAAACCAGAACCCGCCCTTGCCACGCCACCAATTTCCAATGACCCCGGGAAAGCTTCCTCATTAAAAATATACTCATCCCCATCATCCTCCTCATCCTCCACCTCCTCTTCGCCCGCTACCTCATCCTGTACACTGCCCTGACCAGACAATGGCTGACTGTCATCAAGGCTTTCCTCTTCCTCTGGTGCAGACGCCTGATCCTTTATGTGCGTCAAACTTTGCATCAGCAGACACATTAGGGGGATGCTCATGCTTATTATGGCGTTGTCTGCACTAACCAGCCGTGTGCATTCCTCAAAACACTGAAGGACTTGACACATGTCTTGAATCTTCGACCACTGCACACCTGACAACTCCATGTCTGCCATCCTACTGCCTGCCCGTGTATGTGTATCCTCCCACAAAAACATAACGGCCCGCCTCTGTTCGCACAGTCTCTGAAGCATGTGCAGTGTTGAGTTCCACCTTGTAACAACGTCTATGATTAGGCAATGCTGGGGAAGGTTCAAAGAACGCTGATAGGTCTGCATACGGCTGGAGTGTACAGGCGAACGGCGGATATGTGCGCAAAGTCCACGCACTTTGAGGAGCAGGTCGGATAACCCCGGATAACTTTTCAGGAAGCACTGCACCACCAGGTTTAAGGTGTGAGCCAGGCAAGGAATGTGTTTCAGTTGGGAAAGGGAGATGGCAGCCATGAAATTCCTTCCGTTATCATTCACTACCTTGCCTGCCTCAAGATCTACAGTGCCCAGCCACGACTGCGTTTCTTGCTGCAAGAACTCGGACAGAACTTCCACGGTGTGTCTGTTGTCGCCCAAACACTTCATAGCCAATACAGCCTGCTGACGTTTGCCAGTAGCTGCCCCATAATGGGAGACCTGGTGTGCAACAGTGGCAGCTGCCGATGGAGTGGTTGTGCAACTGCGGTCTGTGGACGAGCTCTCGCTTCTGCAGGAGGACGAGGAGGAGGAGGAGGAGGAGGGGGTGCGAACGGCTACAGCCAACTGTTTCCTAGACCGTGGGCTAGGCAGAACTGTCCCAAACTTGCTGTCCCCTGTGGACCCTGAATCCACCACATTTACCCAGTGTGCCGTGATGGACACGTAACGTCCCTGGCCATGCCTACTGGTCCATGCATCTGTTGTCAGGTGCACCTTTGTGCTCACAGATTGCCTGAGTGCATGGACGATGCGCTCTTTAACATGCTGGTGGAGGGCTGGGATGGCTTTTCTGGAAAAAAAGTGTCGACTGGGTAGCTCGTAGCGTGGTACAGCGTAGTCCATCAGGTCTTTGAAAGCTTCGCTTTCAACTAACCGGTAGGGCATCATCTCTAACGAGATTAGTCTAGCTATGTGGGCGTTCAAACCCTGTGTACGCGGATGCGAGGCTAAGTACTTCCTTTTTCTAACCATAGTCTCATGTAGGGTGAGCTGGACTGGAGAGCTGGAGATCGTGGAACTAGCGGGGGTGCCGGTGGACATGGCAGACTGAGAGACGGTGGGAGATGGTATTGTTGCCGCTGGTGCCCTAGATGCAGTGTTTCCTACTACGAAACTGGAGATTCCCTGACCCTGACTGCTTTGGCCTGGCAAAGAAACCTGCACAGATACTGCAGGTGGTGCAGAAAATGGTGGCCCTACACTGCCGGAAGGGATGTTGCGTTGATGAGTAGCTTCATTGGCCGAGGGTGCTACAACCTTAAGGGACGTTTGGTAGTTAGTCCAAGCTTGCAAATGCATGGTGGTTAAATGTCTATGCATGCAACTTGTATTGAGACTTTTCAGATTCTGCCCTCTGCTTAAGGTAGTTGAACATTTTTGACAGATTACTTTGTGCTGATCAATTGGATGTTGTTTAAAAAAATGCCAGACTGCACTCTTTCTAGCATCGGATACCTTTTCAGGCATTGCAGACTGAGCTTTAACCGGATGGCCACGCTGTCCTCCAACAGGTTTTGACTTTGCCACGCGTTTTGGCCAAGATACGGGCCCGGCAGATGGAACCTGTTGCGATGTTGATGCCTGCTGCGGCCCCTCCTCCTCCGCTTCAGAACTGCTGCCGCCTGCACCCTGTTCCCCCAATGGCTGCCAATCGGGGTCAAGAACTGGGTCATCTATTACCTCTTCTTGTAGCTCGTGTGCAACTTCGTCTGTGTCACCGTGTCGGTCGGTGGTATAGCGTTCGTGATGGGGCAACATAGTCTCATCAGGGTCTGATTCTTGATCAGCACCCTGCGAGGGCAATGTTGTGGTCTGAGTCAAAGGACCAGCATAGTAGTCTGGCTGTGGCTGTGCATCAGTGCACTCCATGTCAGATTCAACTTGTAATGGGCATGGACTGTTAACTGCTTCACTTTCTAAGCCAGGGACGGTATGTGTAAAGAGCTCCATGGAGTAACCCGTTGTGTCGCCTGCTGCATTCTTCTCTGTTGTTGTTTTTGCTGAAGAGGACAAGGAAGCGACTTGTCCCTGACCGTGAACATCCACTAACGACGCGCTGCTTTTACTTTTACCAGTTTCACGAGAGGAGGCAAAAGAGCTAGAGGCTGAGTCAGCAAGATAAGCCAAAACTTGCTCTTGATGCTCCGGCTTTAAAAGCGGTTTTCCTACTCCCAGAAAAGGGAGGGTTCGAGGCCTTGTGTAGCCAGACGACGAACCTGGCTCCACAGCGCCAGACTTAGGTGCAATATTTTTTTTCCCACGACCACCTGATGCTCCACCACTACCACTACCCTCATTACCAGCTGACAATGAACGCCCCCGGCCACGACCTCTTCCACCAGACTTCCTCATTGTTTTAAAAACGTTACCAAACGAACGGTATTTGTTGCTGTCACACAACTTACATGGTGAGCTATAACTTCAGTATGATTTAGCTACCCCTTTACAGGTGGGTGAGACCACAACGAAAATCAGCCACAATGTTACACACTCTGTTGTTGTTGGCAACAAATGAGATGGCACACACGCAGGACTGTCACTGAAGCGCAAATGTAAATATTTATCTCCCACTGATTTGTGTTTGTTTATTTTAAAAGGGAGACTTCAGAAAAAAAAAAAAATTTAAAAAAATTATTTTTTACAGAAGAATTTATAAAACAAATAAAATGAAATGATTGTTTCAGGGAGAATTTAGGAAAAAAAAAAAAAAAAAGGCTTTGTAGGGCCCACTGAGTGAGAGAGGACGCACACAGGAGTCAGGAGTGGCACACAAGCCCAGAGGCCAATATTAATCTCCCACCGATTGATTTAGTTATTTTTTTTGGTAGATTTTGGAACCCAAATCAAGCAAAAAAATTAATAGGCTTTCTATGGCCCACAATTGGGGAGAGAGAGAGAGATGGCACACCCAGGAGTCAAGACTGGCACACAAGCAGATGGGGCAATATGAATCTCCCACAGATTTTTTTTTTTTTTCTTTTTTTCAGGGAGACTTGAGAGAAAAAAAAATACAAAAAAAATAATTTTTTTCAGGAATAATTTAGAAACCAAAGAAAATAAAATGATTGTTTCAGGGAGAATTTAGAAAACAAATAAAACAAAAAATAGGCTTTCTAGGGCCCACTGAGTGACAGATGACGCACACAGGAGTCAGGAGTGGCACACAAGCCCAGAGGCCAATATTAATCTCCCACTGATTGATTTAGTTATTTTTTTTGGTAGATTTTGGAACCCAAATCAAGCAAAAAAATTAATAGGCTTTCTATGGCCCACAATTGGGGAGAGAGAGAGAGATGGCACACCCAGGAGTCAAGACTGGCACACAAGCAGAAGGGGCAATATGAATCTCCCACAGATTTTTTTTTTTTTTTTTTTTTCAGGGAGACTTTAGAGAAAAAAAATACAAAAAAAATGATTTTTTTTCAGGAATAATTTAGAAACCAAAGAAAATAAAAAGATTTTTTCAGGGAGAATTTAGAAAACAAATAAAACAAAAAATAGGCTTTCTAGGGCCCACTGAGTGACAGATGACGCACACAGGAGTCAGGAGTGGCAGACAAGCCCAGAGGCCAATATTAATCTCCCACTGATTGATTTAGTGATTATTTTTGGTAGATTTTGGAACCCAAATCAAGCAAAAAAAATTAATAGGCTTTCTATGGCCCACAATTGGGGAGAGAGAGAGAGATGGCACACCCAGGAGTCAAGACTGGCACACAAGCAGAAGGGGCAATATGAATCTCCCACAGATTTTTTTTTCTTTTTTTCAGGGAGACTTTAGAGAAAAAAAAATACAAAAAAAATGATTTTTTTCAGGAATAATTTAGAAACCAAAGAAAATAAAATGATTTTTTCAGGGAGAATTTAGAAAACAAATAAAACAAAAAATAGGCTTTCTAGGGCCCACTGAGTGACAGATGACGCTCACAGGAGTCAGGAGTGGCACACAAGCCCAGAGGCCAATATTAATCTCCCACTGATTGATTTAGTGATTTTTTTTGGTAGATTTTGGAACCCAAATCAAGCAAAAAAATTAATAGGCTTTCTATGGCCCACTATTTGTGAGAGAGATGGCACGCTCAGGACTGGCACACAAGCCCAGAGGCCAATATTAATCTCCCATTTTTTTTTTTTCCAGGGAAAATTTATAAACCCAATAAAAAAATAATAATAAATAGGCTTTCTATGGCCCACTATCTGAGAGAGAGAGAGATGGCACGCTTAGGACTGGCACACAAGCCCAAAGGCCAATATTAATCTCCCACTGATTGATTGATTGATTTTTTCAGGTAGAATTATGAACCCAAATCAACCAAAAAAATAAATAGGCTTTCTATGGCCCACTATTTGTGAGAGAGATGGCACGCTCAGGACTGGCACACAAGCCCAGAGGCCAATATTAATCTCCCACTTTTTTTTTTTCCAGGGAAAATTTATAAACCCAATAAAATAATAAAAAAATAGGCTTTCTATGGCCCACTATCTGAGAGAGAGAGAGATGGCACGCTTAGGACTGGCACACAAGCCCAAAGGCCAATATTAATCTCCCACTAGTGTTGAGCATTCCGATACCGCAAGTATCGGGTATCGGCTGATACTTGCGGTATCGGAATTCCGATACCGAGATCCGATACTTTTGTGGTATCGGGTATCGGTATCGGATACATAGAGATGTGTAAAATAAAGAATTAAAATAAAAAATATTGATATATTTACCTCTCCGGCGGCCCCTGAACTCAGCGCGGGTAACCGGCAGGCTTCTTTGTTCAAAATCAGCGCTTTTAGGACCTGAGAATCACGTCCCGGCTTCTGATTGGTCGCGGGCCGCCCATGTGACCGGCACGCGACCAATCACAAGCCGCGACGTCACCGCAAGCTATTAGCGCGCTCTTTTTTGAAAAATGAGCGCGTTAATGACTTTCAAAGACGTAGCGGCTTGTGATTGGTCGCGTGGCCGCGCGACCAATCACAAGCCGCGACGTCACCGCAAGCTATTAACGCGCTCATTTTTAAAAATGAGCGCGTTAATGGCTTTCAAATACGTAGCGGCTGGTGATTGGTCGCGTGGCCGCGACCAATCACAAGCCGCTACGTCTTTGAAAGTCATTAACGCGCTCATTTTTAAAAATGAGCGCGTTAATAGATTGCGGTGACGTCGCGGCTTGTGATTGGTCGCGGCCACGCGACCAATCACAAGCCGCTACGTCTTTGAAAGCCATTAACGCGCTCATTTTTAAAAATGAGCGCGTTAATAGCTTGCGGTGACGTCGCAGCTTGTGATTGGTAGCGTGGCCGCGACCAATCACAAGCCGCTACGTCTTTGAAAGTCATTAACGCGCTCATTTTTCAAAAAAGAGCGCGCTAATAGCTTGCGGTGACGTCGCGGCTTGTGATTGGTCGCGTGCCGGTCACATGGGCAGCCCGCGACCAATCAGAAGCCTGGACGTGATTCTCAGGTCCTAAAAGCGCTGATTTTGAACAAAGAAGCCTGCCGGTTACCCGCGCTGAGTTCAGGGGCCGCCGGAGAGGTAAATATATCAATATTTTTTATTTTAATTCTTTATTTTACACATCCCTATGGATCCCAGGGCCTGAAGGAGAGTTTCCTCTCCTTCAGACCCTGGGAACCATGAGAATACCTTCCGATACTTGATGTCCCATTGACTTGTATTGGTATCGGATATCGGTATCGGCGATATCCGATATTTTTCGGGTATCGGCCGATACTATCCGATACCGATACTTTCAAGTATCGGACGGTATCGCTCAACACTATCTCCCACTGATTGATTTATTGATTTTTTCAGGTAGAATTTAGAACCCAAATCAAGCAAAAAAATTAATAGGCTTTCTATGGCCCACTGAGTGAGAGATGGCACACACAGGAGTTAGGAGTGGCACACAAGCCCTGAGGCCAATATTTTTCTCCCACTGATTGATGTTGTGATTTTTTCTGGTAGATTTTGGAACCCAAATCAAGCAAAAAAATAAATAGGCTTTCTATGGCCCACTGAGTGAGAGATGGCACACACAGGGATGGCACTCTAGCAGAAATGTCAATCTTAATCTCCCACAAAAAAAAAAAAAAAAAAAAAAAGGAACTGTCCTTCAATTACTATCTCCCTGCAGTAATCTCAGCCAGGTATGGCAGGCAGCAATAAGGAGTGGACTGATGCACAAATTAAATAAAAAGTGTGGACAAACAAACAAGATAGCTGTGCAGAAAGGAAGGAACAAGAGGATTTGTTGGTTTGCACAGCGGCGTACACACAGCAATGCAGCTATCAGGGAGCCTTCTAGGGCAGCCCAATGAGCTACAGCGCTGAGGAAAAAAAAAAAAAAAGGAGCTTCCACTGTCCCTGCACACCGAAGGTGGTGTTGGGCAGTGGAAATCGCTACAGCACAAGCGGTTTTGTGGTTAATGGACCCTGCCTAACGCTATCCCTGCTTCTGACGAAGCGGCAGCAACCTCTCCCTAAGCTCAGATCAGCAGCAGTAACATGGCGGTCGGCGGGAACTCCCCTTTATAGCCCCTGTGACGCCGCAGACAGCAAGCCAATCACTGCAATGCCCTTCTCTAAGATGGTGGGGACCAGGACCTATGTCATCACGCTGCCCACACTCTGCGTTTACCTTCATTGGCTGAGAAATGGCGCTTTTCGCGTCATTGAAACGCGACTTTGGCGCGAAAGTCGCGTACCGCATGGCCGACCATGCACAGGGGTCGGATCGGGTTTCATGAAACTCGACTTCGCCAAAAGTCGGCGACTTTTGAAAATGTTCGACCCGTTTCGCTCAACCCTAGTGACAAGTAAAAAAAAGTTTTAAAAATATGAAAAAAATAAAAGCTACCACTAGTGTTGAGCGATACCGTCCGATATTTGAAAGTATCGGTATAGGATGGTATCGGCCGATATCCGAAAAATATCGGATATCGCCGATACCGATATCCGATACCAATACAAGTCAATGGGACACAAATATCGGAAGGTATTCGTCTATGGTTCCCAGGGTCTGAAGGAGAGGAAACTCTCCTTCATGCCCTGGGATCCATGTTCATGTGTAAAATAAAGAATAAAAATAAAAAATATTGACTTACTTACCTTCGGATGCGCCCTGGTTGTCACCACTGCAACCGCCATGATTCCCTTCCTAAGAATGAGCGCGTTAATGACATTCGATGACGTCACGGCTTGTGATTGGTCGCGTGAGCGGTCACAAGACGCTACCGCGACCAATCACAAGCCGCGACATCATTGAAGGTTGCAGTGGTGACAACCAGGGCGCATCCGAAGGTAAGTAAGTAATTTTTACCAGAAGATGTACACCATAAAAACAGTTCTCAAAAAGCAGTTTCAGAACTATGATTTTTTTTCACAATTTCTTCCCTCTTGGAATTTTTTCCAAAATTTCCAGTATACTATGTGGTACAAAAAGATTGTGTCATTCAAAAATACAACTTTTCCACCAAAAAATGAGCATTCATATACCTATGTGGACAGACAAATAAAAAAGTTATGGCTCTGAGAAGATTAGTAATGAGCGAATTATTTCGGCACTATTCGTTATGCAGGTATAGTACGGTATTTGGGGTATTCTTTACTCAGCGAGTAATTAGGAATTCACCTCGGTATATTCAACTGACCCACCCAGCATATTTTGTGCTTTATTTGCTGCCAATGAACATGCTGGGCTGGCTTGCCAATCACTGTAATGATGGTGCCATCTTTGGTGTGGCTGTTCTGTCTCCGCCATCTAATATTGTTACCCTGATTATCTCTTTGCATAATTGCAGGTTTCTCAGTATGGATATTCATACCTTTATTTGTTTGTGATGCTTTGGCTCCCTCTAGCGGTCAGAGTTATGTTGGCAGTTCAATCTTGTTTTTGTATTATCCATGTCTGATTCTCCTCCTCCTTTGCAATGCATTATGGTAGCTCAGCCTCCATTTCCCTCCATTTTTCCTTTCACTTTCTTCGGTTTGCCTTCAAGGAAAGACGCTTCACTTCATCCCCCTTGCGATTGCATTGCCGGTATGTCTTTATGCTTCCTATAGATATTTCTGCTCTATATTAGCTTAGTTTAACCAGTTGTACTCCTAGTTTAGTCACTAGCCTTCTAAATGTTATGCATAATGTATATCATGTGTATTATGTATCTGTTCTATGCCATGCACTGATTCTATGTATATCATTGTTCACAGTTTCACCGCATCAATATACCACTACGTTTAATAAAGCACAGACTCAACCACAGTCTCCTTATTGGACCCCGGTATAGCGGTTTAGCTGACTGTATAGCTACGTATGAGCCTGCCTCAGCTAGTGAGGACAGAACAGTGGCATTACTGTGATTGGCTACCCTTCCAGCATCATAGGGACTATTTAAAGGCTGCTTGCGCCATCTCGCGCACATTGCAGCCGGAAACAGCAAAGGGAGAGCATAGTTTCAGCATAGGGAGAGTGAAAGTAGCATAGGTAGAGTGATAGAAGATTATAGGGAGCGTTATTTATTCCAAAAAGCTCTTTTAAGAGCTGAAGATTGTCAATCGATAACTTGTTTGTTAGGTGGAAATTTAAGTAGGGAGAGATTTAATAGAAGGGAGAAAGGCAGGAAGCTGGGTATTATCATCATTGCAAGTACATGCTGCAGCACTCTGCTATTTTCCACTGAAAATACCTAACATTTATCTAGCAGTTGTGCCACTGGCACAATCCGGGTACAGATAATCTTATGTGACAATTTAGCAGGGGCAGTAATCTTCATTACTCCACATTTAGAGTGTGTCAGCAAGACTTTTGAAAAAAATCATAATTTTCCATTGGTTTAAAAAAAATAGCGCATCTTTATCTAGCACTTGTGCAACTGGCACAATCCGGGTACAGATAATCTTAATCTTATGCAGTGTCGGACTGGGGTGCCGAGGGCCCACCATTGTCGTTGGGGGCCCATTTTTCACCTGCACACAACATTGTCTTTGGGGGCCCACTTTTCACCTGCACACAAATATTACACTACCCTCTTTCACAAATATACCTACATCTCTATATAATAATAAACTGGGTAGTATGGTAAATGAATTATGGTATGCTGCTTTTTTCTATACAGAGTGAATCAAGTGAATTATGCCATGTACTGCCCATACAGTGTGGTTAGGGGCCCATATCTGCACAGGGGCCCACTGGGGGATTCCTCTGTTTACCTATGGGCCAGTCCGAGCCTGATCTTACTTGACAATTTAGCACAGGCAATAATCTTAATTTCTCCACATTTGGAGTTTGTCAGCGAGGGAATCGATAGGAAGTACAAGTTTCGCCAATGCACAATGTGCCAAGTTTTCACAAAGTACAAAACATTAGCCACATAGGGTATACATACATGACCACTAAGTACTTGATGCAGAAGCAGGAGGGGGTGATTTTATGAGCAAAATGGATTTGGATGATAATGGATGAATGTTAAGACAACTTCCCAAACAAAATATTTGAGCTGCTTTTACATTACATTTCTGTCATCCGTAGTGGTTACAAAATCACCAACAATCTTGCCCTTGTTAAATTTTAGAAGAGTCAGCCTGTCTGCATTTTAACTTGACAGGCGTGTGTGCCTAACCGCCATGATTGCACCAGCCAAACTAAAACCTACTCTGACAACACACTTGCAGTAGGGCATGGCAGCACTTCCAAGGTGTAGAAGGAGAGGTCGGGCCAAATGTGGAGCTTGGACAACCAATAGTTAAAGGGCACTGAAGAATAAGGAAGAATGCTGGTATGATCACTTAATTAGTCCTTCACAGTCTTGGTCAATTTCTCCCTCCTTGTCATAGTTACAACTAGGGTTGAGCGACCTTGACCTTTTTAGAGTCGAGTCGTGTTTCGCGAAACCCGACTATCTTAGAAGTCGAGTCGAGTGGAATCGGCCGATTATGGCGAAAAGTCGGGTATCGCCCGAAACACGAAACCCAATGCAAGTCCATGGGGGAGCATAGTCGGCAGTGAGTGGAGGCCAGGAAAACACCTACACTGCCCATTTTAATGGCAAAAACATCCATTCTTGTTACAGAAGCTTGTCAATCGTAATTTAGCTCATAATAATTGGAAGGCATTTGAAATTGGGGGTCATTTGGCTAAAGTTGTGGGGGGTAGGGCTGGTTCAAGTAATTAGTGGGCCCAGTAAATCTGGACCACGTCACGGCAGTGGAGCAGGGAGAGGTAAGTATTTCAACTTTGCAAGTGCAGTGATCCTGAGCAAGCAGGGGGGGCCCACTCGTTGGCATTGGCACTGGCACAGGGCCCCTCAAAGTACAGCGGTGTGTTTGCACGGCGGGGGCGCCTCCCACCGGCAGCAACACTTTTGCGTACTATGAGAGGCCCTGTGCCAGTGACGTCGTCAACTAGTATTCCTCCCCCCACCTGATGAAGGAACCTGCACTTTCATCTGCACCTTCCTCTTTGTCCCCGTGTAAGGTGGTATGGTATGCGGGAAGAGGAACCTGACTTTCAGCAGGGTCACAATCTTGCTGTGTAGCGTGCACGGGGAATTTTGCGTTATGGGTCAATGTACCAGCAGACTGATCTATCACTGGCTGGGCAATGGGCAGGATGAGGAGGAAACACAGATATAGGCCCAAAGAATAAAGTTGGCTAAATGCAGTTCAAAATTGGTAACACAGGACTAACCAGGGGGCATTGCAGTGGAGGACAACTGGAATGAGAGGCTGACACAGAGAGTAGGCCCAAATCAGTAAGTAGTCGAAATGCAGTTCAAAATTGGCAACCGTAGTAAACAGGCGGCACAGCTTTGTTCAGTGGAGGAGAACAGCAAGGAGTGGCAGACACCGATAGTAGGCCCCAACCCAACTAGTAGGCCAAATGCAGTCTAACATTAACAACTACTTAACGAGAGCCTGAAAATGGAATTTCAGGACAGGAAACCAGGAGAACAGCAAGGAGTGGCAGACACCGATAGTAGGCCCCAAACCAACTAGTACGCCAAATGCAGTTGTTCCATTTAACCACAATTTAATGAGAGCCTGAAGATAGAAGTTCAGGAAAGGCAACCTGGAGAACACCTTGGAGTGTAACACACCATCTCTCTTCACCCCATACCCAATTTGTAGGCCTAATGCAGTGTAGTTTTCAACAACTACTAAACGAGAGTCGGAAGATCGAAGCAATGTGGACGAAACCTGGGGAACACCTTGGAGTGTAACACACCATCTCTCTACACCCCATACCCAATTTGTAGGCCTAATGCAGTGTAGTTTTCTACAACTACTAAACGAGAGTCGGAAGATCGAAGCAATGTGGACGAAACCTGGGGAACACCTTGGAGTGGAACACACCATCTCTCTACACCCCATACCCAATTTGTAGGCCTAATGCAGTGTAGTTTCCAACAACTACTAAACGAGAGCATGAAGATCGAAGCAATGGACAGGAAACCTGGGGAACACCTTGGAGTGGAACACACCATCTCTCTACACCCCATACCCAATTTGTAGGCCTAATGCAGTGTAGTTTCCAACAACTACTAAACGAGAGCCGGAAGATCGAAGCTCAGGAAAGGCAACCTGGAAAACACCTTGGAGTGGAACACACCATCTCTCTACACCCCATACCCAATTTGTAGGCCTAATGCAGCGTAGTTTCCAACAACTACTAAACGAGAGCATGAAGATCGAAGCAATGGAGAGGAAACCTGGGGAACACCTTGGAGTGTAACACACCATCTCTCTACACACCATAACCAATTTGTAGGCCTAATGCAGTGTAGTTTCCAACAACTACTAAACGAGAGCCGGAAGATCGAAGCTCAGGAAAGGCAACCTGGAGAACACCTTGGAGTGGAACACACCATCTCTCTACACCCCATACCCAATTTGTAGGCCTAATGCAGCGTAGTTTCCAACAACTACTAAACGAGAGCATGAAGATCGAAGCAATGGAGAGGAAACCTGGGGAACACCTTGGAGTGTAACACACCATCTCTCTACACCCCATACCCAATTTGTAGGCCTAATGCAGTGTAGTTTCCAACAACTACTAAACGAGAGCCGGAAGATCGAAGCTCAGGAAAGGCAACCTGGAGAACACCTTGGAGTGGAACACACCATCTCTCTACACCCCATACCCAATTTGTAGGCCTAATGCAGTGTAGTTTCCAACAACTACTAAACGAGAGCATGAAGATCGAAGCATTGGCGAGGAAACCTGGGGAACACCTTGGAGTGGAACACACCATCTCTCTACACCCCATACCCAATTTGTAGGCCTAATGCAGTGTAGTTTCCAACAACTACTAAACGAGAGCATGAAGATCGAAGCATTGGCGAGGAAACCCGGGGAACACCTTGGAGTGGAACACACCATCTCTCTACACCCCATACCCAATTTGTAGGCCTAATGCAGTGTAGTTTCCAACAACTACTAAACGAGAGCATGAAGATCGAAGCAATGGAGAGGAAACCTGGGGAACACCTTGGAGTGTAACACACCATCTCTCTACACCCCATACCCAATTTGTAGGCCTAATGCAGTGTAGTTTCCAACAACTACTAAACGAGAGCATGAAGATCGAAGCAGTGGAGAGGAAACCTGGGGAACACCTTGGAGTGGAACACACCATCTCTCTACACCCCATACCCAATTTGTAGGCCTAATGCAGCGTAGTTTCCAACAACTACTAAACGAGAGCATGAAGATCGAAGCATTGGCGAGGAAACCTGGGGAACACCTTGGAGTGGAACACACCATCTCTCTACACCCCATACCCAATTTGTAGGCCTAATGCAGTGTAGTTTCCAACAACTACTAAACGAGAGCATTAAGATCGAAGCAATGGCGAGGAAACCTGGGGCACACCTTGGGGAGGCAGACACCGTTAGTAGGCCCTACCAAAGTTGTATCCCCAATGCAGTTTTAAAATTCCGAGAGGCTGAAAACAAGACTATTGACGCTCAGCTTTTTTCAAAGGAACACAGCTGAATTGAGTGGCGCAGACAGACACAGGTAGTAGGACTTAAACCAAAAATGTGGCTCACTGCAGCTTAAAAAAGTTACAGGGGTACACAAGCAGCAGTGCTCTGGGCAGTGGAGGACAATTTCAATAGTGGACCGCAGACAGAATTTGTACGCCTACTATTAAAAAAAGGATGCTCTATGCAATTAAAAATAGGTTCCAGGGGTCCACGGGCAGCAGTGATGTGGTCAGTGGACGAGTATTGGAAGGAGGGACCGCAGACAGGCGTAGTAGGCCTAACATAACAAAATTAGGCTGTAGACACTGTAAAATTGGTTCCAGGGGTACACGGGCAGCAGTGGTGTGGTCAGCGGAGGAAAATTGGAATTAGGGACTGCAGACAGACTTTGTAGGCTGTCCCCTGTGGACTATGCATCCAACACATTAACCCAGTGTGCCGTAATGGACACGTAACTTTTTGTGGACATGCCTACTGGTCCATGCGTCTCTTGTCAGGTGCACCTTTCTACTGTTTGATTGCCTGAGTGCTATGACAATGCAGACTTTTTCATGCCGCTGGAGGGCTGGGATGGCTTTTCTCGCAAAAGAAATGTCGACTGGGTAGCTTGAACCGTTGCACAGGGTAGTTCATCTGGGCTTTCTAAATATAAAACAAAGAAAAAAAGGAGGCTACATGCACTTTCAGCTGGATTCCAGGGGTACACGGCCAGCATTGGTCTGGTCAGTGGAGAACTATTGGAAGGAAGGACCGCAGACAGGCTTCGAAGGCCTAACATAATAACAGATGGCTGTAGGCAATTTTAAATTGGTTCCAGGGGTACACGGGCAGCAGTGGTGTGGTCAGTGGAGGCCTAGTGGAAGGAGTGACCGCAGATAGGCATCGAAGGCCTAACATAATAACAGATGGCTGTAGGCAATTTTAAATTGGTTCCAGGGGTACACGGGCAGCAGTGGTGTGGTCAGTGGAGGCCTAGTGGAAGGAGTGACCGCAGACAGGCATCGAAGGCCTAACATAATACCAGATGGCTGTAGGCAATTTTAAATTGGTTCCATGGGTACATGGGCAGCAGTGGTGTGGTCAGTGGAGGCCTAGTGGAAGGAGTGACCGCAAACAGGCATCGAAGGCCTAACATAATAACAGAAGGCTGTAGGCAATTTTAAATTGGTTCCAGGGGAACACGGGCAGCAGTGGCCTGGTCAGTGTAGTAGTAGTAGAAAGAACAGACCGCAGACAGGCTTCGAAGGCCTAACATAAAAAAATTGGGCTGGCTGTAGGCAATTTTAAATTGGTTCCAGGGGTACACGGGCAGCAGTGGTGTGGTCAGTGGAGGCCTAGTGGAAGGAGTGACCGCAGACAGGCATCGAAGGCCTAACATAATAACACATGGCTGTAGGCAATTTTAAATTGGTTCCAGGGGAACACGGGCAGCAGTGGCCTGGTCAGTGTAGTAGTAGTAGAAAGAACGGACCGCAGACAGGCTTCGAAGGCCTAACATAATAAAATTGGGCTGGCTGTAGGCAATTTTAAATTGGTTCCAGGGGTACACGGGCAGCAGTGGTGTGGTCAGTGGAGGCCTAGTGGAAGGAGTGACCGCAGACAGGCATCGAAGGCCTAACATAATAACACATGGCTGTAGGCAATTTTAAATTGGTTCCAGGGGAACACGGGCAGCAGTGGCCTGGTCAGTGTAGTAGTAGTAGAAAGAACAGACCGCAGACAGGCATCGAAGGCCTAAAATAAAAAAATTGGGCTGGCTGTAGGCAATTTTAAATTGGTTCCAGGGGTACACGGGCAGCAGTGGTGTGGTCAGTGGAGGCCTAGTGGAAGGAGTGACCGCAAACAGGCATCGAAGGCCTAACATAATAACAGATAGCTGTAGGCAATTTTAAATTGGTTCCAGGGGAACACGGGCAGCAGTGGCCTGGTCAGTGTAGTAGTAGTAGAAAGAACGGACCGCAGACAGGCTTCGAAGGCCTAACATAATAAAATTGGGCTGGCTGTCGGCAATTTTAAATTGGTTCCAGGGGTACACGGGCAGCAGTGGTGTGGTCAGTGGAGGCCTAGTGGAAGGAGAGACCGCAGACAGGCTTCGAAGGCCTAACATAAAAAATTAGGGCTGTTGGCAATTTAAAATTGGTTCCAGTGGTACAAGGACAGCAGTACAATGGTCAGTGGAGGCCTAGTGGAAGGAGGGACCGCAGACAGGCTTCGAAGGCCTAACATAAAAACATAGGGCTGTTGGCAATTTAAAATTGGTTCCAGGGGTACACGGGCAGCAGTACAATGGTCAGTGGAGGCCTAGTGGAAGGCGGGACCGCAGACAGGCTTCGAAGGCCTAACATAAAAAAATAGGGCTGTTGGCATTTAAAATTGGTTCCAGTGGTACAAGGGCAGCAGTACAATGGTCAGTGGAGGCCTAGTGGAAGGAGGGACCGCAGACAGGCTTCGAAGGCCTAACATAACAAAAATGTCAATACAATGGTATTGTCAGTGCCAGGCATTGAAGGATGTCAGCGCATAGAGTAAACATTGGTGGAGCTGTGAGAGATAATTTTGCAAGTGGTAGAGCACTGTTTTAGCTGGGGGGGAACTGTCTTGTGGCCGGCGGTACAGGCCCAAGGCCCCTCATATTACAACGGTGTGTCTGACATTGGGTGCGCACCACCACCGCCAGAGACACTTTATTGTACTATGAGGGACCCAGTGGCAGTGCCGTCGACCAAAAGCGGGCACACCCACCTCTTCAGACAAACAGCACTCTCACGGGTGCTGGCGCCAAGTGGCGATACCACGGCCCCGTGTGGGGAGTTTGGCCATTTAGTGAGGTGTAAACATGTCGTATGCTGGACAATCAGGTGCAGAAAATTACGAGATTGGAAAAGGCATTCAGAATAGTCCACAGGCAAGACCTTTTCATAGGAAAGCTAGGTGTCAGCCGGGCAAGGTGGGGCAAAAGATTTCGAAATCCAGTTGTGGTTCATTTTAATGAAGGTTAGATCATCTACATTTTGGGTAGCCAGACGAGTCCTTTTTTCTGTTAATATTGAACCTGCAGCACTGAATACTCTTTCTGATAGGACACTAGCTGCCGGGCAAGCAAGCTCCTGCAATGCATATTCTGCCAATTCTGGCCAGGTGTCTAATTTGGATGCCCAGTAATCAAATGGGAATGACAGTTGAGGGAGAACGTCGATAAGGGATGTAAAATAGTTTGTAACCATACTGGACAAATGTTGTCTCCTGTCACTTTGAATTGATGCTGCAGTACCTGTCCTGTCTGCGGTCATAGCAAAATCACTCCACAACCTGGTCAGAAAACCCCTCTGGCCAACGCCACTTCTGATTTCTGCCCCTCTAACACCTCTGGTCTGCTGGCCCCTGCAGCTCGTGTGAGAACGATCACAGGCGCTGTGTGCAGGGAATGCCAGAAGCAAATGGTCAACAAGAGTTGATTGTTTGGTTGCTAATATTATTTCCAAGTTGTCATGTGGCATTATATTTTGCAATTTGCCTTTATAGCGAGGATCAAGGAGGCAGGCCAACCAGTAATCGTCATCGTTCATCATTTTAGTAATGTGTGTGTCCCTTTTGAGGATACGTAAGGCATAATCCGCCATGTGGGCCAAAGTTCCAGTTCTCAAATCTGCGGTTGTGCTTGGTTGAGGGGCAGTTTCAGGCAAATCCACGTCACTTGTGTCCCTCCAAAAACCAGAACCCGGCCTTGCCGCGCCAACAATTTCCAGTGGCCCCGGAAAAGCTTCCTCATTAAAAATATAATCATCCCCATCATCCTCCTCGTCCTCCTCTTCGCCCGCTACCTCGTCCTGTACACTGCCCTGGCCAGACAATGGCTGACTGTCATCAAGGCTTTCCTCTTCCTCAGCTGCAGACGCCTGATCCTTTATGTGCGTCAAACTTTGCATCAGCAGACGCATTAGGGGGATGCTCATGCTTATTATGTCTGCACTAACCAGCCGTGTGCATTCCTCAAAACACTGAAGGACTTGACACATGTCTTGAATCTTCGACCACTGCACACCTGACAACTCCATGTCTGCCATCCTACTGCCTGCCCGTGTATGTGTATCCTCCCACAAAAACATAACAGCCCGCCTCTGTTCGCACAGTCTCTGAAGCATGTGCAGTGTTGAGTTCCACCTTGTTGCAACGTCTATGATTAGGCGATGCTGGGGAAGGTTCAAAAAACGCTGATTGGTCTGCATACGGCTGGAGTATACGGGCGAACGGCGGATATGTGAGCAAAGTCCACGCACTTTGAGGAGCAGGTCGGATAACCCCGGATAACTTTTCAGGAAGCACTGCACCACCAGGTTTAAGGTGTGAGCCAGGCAAGGAATGTGTTTCAGTTGGGAAAGGGAGATGGTAGCCATGAAATTCCTTCCGTTATCACTCACTACCTTGCCTGCCTCAAGATCTACAGTGCCCAGCCACGACTGTGTTTCTTTCTGCAAGAACTCGGACAGAACTTCCGCGGTGTGTCTGTTGTCGCCCAAACACTTCATAGCCAATACAGCCTGCTGACGTTTGCCAGTAGCTGCCCCATAATGGGAGACCTGGTGTGCAACAGTGGCAGCTGCGGATGGAGTGGTTGTGCGACTGCGGTCTGTGGACGAGCTCTCGCTTCTGCAGGAGGACGAGGAGGAGGGGGTGCGAACGGCTACAGCCAACTGTTTCCTAGACCGTGGGCTAGGCAGAACTGTCCCAAACTTGCTGTCCCCTGTGGACCCTGCATCCACAACATTCACCCAGTGTGCCGTGATGGACACGTAACGTCCCTGGCCATGCCTACTGGTCCATGCATCTGTTGTCAGGTGCACCTTTGTGCTCACAGATTGCCTGAGTGCATGGACGATGCGCTCTTTAACATGCTGGTGGAGGGCTGGGATGGCTTTTCTGGAAAAAAAGTGTCGACTGGGTAGCTCGTAGCGTGGTACAGCGTAGTCCATCAGGGCTTTGAAAGCTTCGCTTTCAACTAACCGGTAGGGTATCATCTCTAACGAGATTAGTCTAGCTATGTGGGCGTTCAAACTCTGTGTACGTGGATGCGAGGCTAAGTACTTCCTTTTTCTAACCATAGTCTCATGTAGGGTGAGCTGGACTGGAGAGCTGGAGATCGTGGAACTAGCGGGTGTGCCGGTGGACATGGCAGACTGAGAGACGGTGGGAGATGGTATTGTTGCCGCCGGTGCCCTAGATGCAGTGTTTCCTACTACGAAACTGGTGAATCCCTGACCCTGACTGCTTTCGCCTGGCAAAGAAACCTGCACAGATACTGGAGGTGGTGCGGAAAATGGTGGCCCTACACTGCCGGAAGGGATGTTGCGTTGAAGACTAGCTTCATTGGCCGAGGGTGCTACAACCTTAAGGGACGTTTGGTAGTTACTCCAAGCTTGCAAATGCATAGTGGTTAAATGTCTATGCATGCAACTTGTATTGAGACTTTTCAGATTCTGCCCTCTGCTTAAGGTAGTTGAACATTTTTGACAGATGACTTTGCGCTGATCAATTGGATGTTGTTTAAAAAAATGCCAGACTGCACTCTTTCTAGCATCGGATACCTTTTCAGGCATTGCAGACTGAGCTTTAACCGGATGGCCACGCTGTCCTCCAACAGGTTTTGGCTTTGCCACGCGTTTTGGGCAAGATACGGGCCCGGCAGATGGAACCTGTTGCGATGTTGATGCCTGCTGCGGCCCCTCCTCCTCCGCTTCAGAACTGCTGCCGCCTGCACCCTGTTCCCCCAATGGCTGCCAATCGGGGTCAAGAACTGGGTCATCTATTACCTCTTCTTGTAGCTCGTGTGCAACTTCGTCTGTGTCACCGTGTCGGTCGGTGGTATAGCGTTCGTGATGGGGCAACATAGTCTCATCAGGGTCTGATTCTTGATCATTACCCTGCGAGGGCAATGTTGTGGTCTGAGTCAAAGGACCAGCATAGTAGTCTGGCTGTGGCTGTGCATCAGTGCACTCCATGTCAGATTCAACTTGTAATGGGCATGGACTGTTAAATGCTTCACTTTCTAAGCCAGGGACGATATGTGTAAAGAGCTCCATGGAGTAACCCGTTGTGTCGCCTGCTGCATTCTTCTCTGTTGTTGTTTTTGCTGAAGAGGACAAGGAAGCGACTTGTCCCTGACCGTGAACATCCACTAACGACGCGCTGCTTTTACATTTACCAGTTTCACGAGAGGAGGCAAAAGAGCTAGAGGCTGAGTCAGCCAGATAAGCCAAAACTTGCTCTTGCTGCTCCGGCTTTAAAAGCGGTTTTCCTACTCCCAGAAAAGGGAGCGTTCGAGGCCTTGTGTAGCCAGACGACGAACCTGGCTCCACAGCTCCAGACTTAGGTGCAATATTTTTTTTCCCACGACCACCTGATGCTCCACCACTACCCTCATTACCAGCTGACAATGAACGCCCCCGGCCACGACCTCTTCCACCAGACTTCCTCATTGTTTTAAAAATGTAACCAAACTAACGGTATTTGTTGCTGTCACTCAACTTACACGGTGAGCTATAACTTCAGTATGATTTAGCTACCCCTTTACAGGTGGGTGAGACCACAACGAAAATCAGGCACAATGTTACACACTCTGTTTTTGGTGGCACCAAATGAGAGAGATGCCACACACGCAGGACTGTCACTGAAGCACAAATGTTAATATTAATCTCCCACTGTTTTTTTTTATTTTTTTTTATTTTTTTTCAGGGAGACTTTAGAAACAAAATAAAATAAAATGATTTTTTCAGGAAGAATTTAGAAACCAAATATCATAAAATGATTTTTCCAATGACAATTTAGAAACCAAATAAAAAAAAAAAAAAAAAAAAAAAAGGCTTTCTATGCCCCACTGAGTGAGATATGCCATACACAGGAGTCAGGAGTGGCACACAAGCCTAGAGGCGAATATTTTTCTCCCAATGATTGATGTAGTGATTTTTTCAGGTAGATTTTGGAACCCAAATCAAGCAAAAAAAATAATAGGCTTTCTATGGCCCACAATTGGAGAGAGAGAGAGAGAGAGATGGCACACCCAGGAGTCACGACTGGCACACAAGCAGAAAGGGCAATATTAATCTCCCACTGATTTTTTTTTTTTTTTTTCAGGGAGACTTTAGAAAAAAAAAATAATAGAATAAAATGATTTTTTCAGGAAGAATTTAGAAACCAAATAAAATAAAATGATTTCTTCAGTTAGAATTTAGAAAACAAATAAAACAAAAAATAGGCTTTCTATGGCCCACTGAGTGAGAGATGACGCACACAGGAGTCAGGAGTGGCACACAAGCCCAGAGGTCAATATTGTTCTCCCAATGATTGATGTAGTGATTTTTTCAGGTAGATTTTGGCACCCAAATCAAGCTAAAAAAATAATAGGCTTTCTATGGCCCACAATTGGAGAGAGAGAGAGAGATGGCACACCCAGGAGTCAAGACTGGCACACAAGCAGAAAGGGCAATATTAATCTCCCACTGATTTGATTTTTTTTTTTTTCAGGGAGACTTTAGAAAAAAAAATAATAAAAAAAAATGATTTTTTCAGGAAGAATTTAGAAACCAAATAAAATAAAATGATTTTTTCAGGGAGAATTTAGAAAACAAATAAAACAAAAAATAGGCTTTCTATGGCCCACTGACTGAGAGATGGCACACACAGGAGTCAGGAGTGGCACACAAGCCCAGAGGCCAATATTAATCTCCCACTTTTTTTTTTTTTTTTCAGGGAAAATTTATAAACCCAATAAAAAAAATTATAAATAGGCTTTCTATGGCCCACTATCTGAGAGAGAGAGATGGCACGCTTAGGACTGGCACACAAGCCCAAAGGCCAATATTAATCTCCCACTGATTGATGTAGTGATTTTTTCAGGTAGATTTTGGAACCCAAATCAAGGAAAAAAATAAATAGGCTTTCTATGATCCACTGACTGAGAGATGGCACACACAGGAGTCAGGAGTGGCACACAAGCCCTGAGGCCAATATTTTTCTCCCACTGATTGATGTAGTGATTTTTTCAGGTAGATTTTGGAACCCAAATCAAGGAAAAAAATAAATAGGCTTTCTATGACCCACTGACTGAGAGATGGCACACACAGGAGTCAGGAGTGGCACACAAGCCCTGAGGCCAATATTTTTCTCCCACTGATTGATGTAGTGATTTTTTCAGGTAGATTTTGGAACCCAAATCAAGCAAAAAAATAAATAGGCTTTCTATGGCCCACTGACTGAGAGATGGCACACACAGGAGTCAGGAGTGGCACACAAGCCCTGAGGCCAATATTTTTCTCCCACTGATTGATGTAGTGATTTTTTCAGGTAGATTTTGGAACCCAAATCAAGCAAAAAAATAAATAGGCTTTCTATGGTCCACTGACTGAGAGATGGCACACACAGGAGTCAGGAGTGGCACACAAGCCCTGAGGCCAATATTTTTCTCCCACTGATTGATGTAGTGATTTTTTCAAGTAGATTTTAGAACCCAAATCAAGCAAAAAAATAAATAGGCTTTCTATGGCCCACTGAGTGAGAGATGGCACACACAGGGATGGCACTCTAGCAGAAATGCCAATCTTAATCTCCCACAAAAAAAAAAAAAAAAAAAAGGAACTGTCCTTCAATTACTATCTCCCTGCAGTAATCTCAGCCAGGTATGGCAGGCAGCAATAAGGAGTGGACTGATGCACAAATTAAATAAAAAGTGTGGACAAACAAACAAGATAGCTGTGCAGAAAGGAAGGAACAAGAGGATTTGTGCTTTGAAAAAAGCAGTTGATTTGCACAGCGGCGTACACACAGCAATGCAGCTATCAGGGAGCCTTCTAGGGCAGCCCAATGAGCTACAGCGCTGAGGAAAAAAAAAAAATGTAGCTTCCACTGTCCCTGCACACCGAATGTGGTGTTGGGCAGTGCAAATCGCTACAGCACAAGCGGTTTGGTGGTTAATGGACCCTGCCTAACGCTATCCCTGCTTCTGACGAAGCGGCAGCAACCTCTCCCTAAGCTCAGATCAGCAGCAGTAACATGGCGGTCAGCGGGAACGCCCCTTTATAGCCCCTGTGACGCCGCAGACAGCAAGCCAATCACTGCAATGCCCTTCTCTAAGATGGTGGGGACCAGGACCTATGTCATAACGCTGCCCACACTCTGCGTTTACCTTCATTGGCTGAGAAATGGCGCTTTTTGCTTCATTGAAACGCGACTTTGGCGCGAAAGTCGCGTACCGCATGGCCGACCCCGCACAGGGGTCGGATCGGGTTTCATGAAACCCGACTTTGCCAAAAGTCGGCGACTTTTGAAAATGAACGACCCGTTTCGCTCAACCCTAGTTACAACCACAGAAAGCCCTTGCTGATGTGACGGTCTCCTGAAAATGTGTCCGTTGGTAGACATTTTCCCCCTGAGTTGCACCTGGTGTGCGTGGCCCTCCCCTGTAATTCTTGTGAGTGAAAAGAATCAATACCTCTGCTAGCAGCATTGACTGAGGGTAATTATTTTAGCAAGCCTTCCACAATCGCCCTCTGGCATACTTGCACTGAAAATGGCAGGTCTGTCTCCGACATGAGAGAAGCAAATTTCTCCTTGCACCGTGGGTCAAGAAAGGTGCACAGCCAGTATTTCATGTTGGACAAAATGTGTTTCACGCAAGGGTCTTGGGGAAGGCATCTGGACATGAACTCTGCCAATTATGGCAGACTACAAAGAGTCAAATGTTCAGTGTCCTCACCAGGAAGAACACTAACCATCTTCTCCTCCTCATGTAGCATAACATCCTCCTCCTTCTTTTCTTCAGGCCATCCATGCTGGCCAGGCATGAACCAAGGATTGGGATTCCCCTCTGTAGCGCAGACCAAAACTTCTTTTCCACCTCCTCCTCCTCCTGTTCCTTGTCATCACTCAATGTAGCTGGAGAATATTGTGTGAGACTCGGCTGTGTGGTCTCAGCTACTGTAAAATCTTGCTCCATAGCCACCAGTTCTGCATTCAAAACTTCTTCTTTGAGATTCTTCAGCAATTTTTTTCATAGACAGAACAGTCTGATGGTTACGCTGACAATAGCGTCATCAGGTGCAGGTGCATCAACTTGGTGCAGTACTAAAACTTTTGAAGAACCTCAGAAATGTCAACGATCTGTACCCACTTGACAGTTGTTATGTGTAGGGGCTGAGTGCTACTGTGACAGGCATTGTTATTCTGGATAAGATATTCAAGATGCCAACAATTCCGCACTCCTCCAAAATTAGGCAAGGGAATCACAGAGTTCAGACGAGTTGCATACTTTATTCAGGGCTATAAAACTATGTGTTGCGTGGATGTCCTGTCCACTTCCTCAGGTACATAGCCAATCTATGTGATGGGCATTGAGAAGCTGGAATTCAGACACTGCTCTCTGCTGCTCAATAAGAATTGCCAACATATGAACTGCCTACCTCCTCAGCACAGTTATCTAATTATCTTTGTGTTGCCCATTCAAATTGTTCTTCATAACCAGGATCTTTGAATCTTGTTCTCACAAACTTTATATATTTAATAGCCCTCTGTGTCTGTACTTTTACACATACTGGTTGGTATCCCATTCATGCAGCATTACATTACCGATTTATTACATTATGGCTGGTCAGAACAATGAAAGCAATTGTTACCATCCACCTTTCGTTTCTCCCCTATTTCATCATAGATTGTATGCTTGCGAGCAGGGCCCTCATTCCTCTTGATATCTATTGTTTATGTGATTATCGTTATTCTGTAATGTATTTTATTGTCTGTAAAATTCCCCTATAAAATGTAAAGTTCTGCAGAATATATTGGCGCTTTAGAAATAAAATAATAATAATTATTATTATTATTATTATTAAAGGATGAATTATAGCGTGTGGGCAGGTCACAAATCAGTCAGTGATGAGGCAAATTAAAGTTCTGCTGCAGCAAAGTTAGTTTGCCGAAAGCCTTAGATTACTTTCGGAAATTTGCACTGACATGTCGTACCTTGACAAGTAGGTACGGCAAGTCAGGGTATGATTTTAAAAAACACTGAACAACCAAGTTCAGCATGTGGGTCATGCATGGAACGTGTTTACTATCTTGCTGAGCTTTAAATCCTCCACCAAGTTACACCTATTATTGCTCACAACCAGACCAGGTTGGTGGTTCAGCGGGGAGAACCACTAATTGGTCTGTTTTTTTATCACCACCAACATCTTGCCTGCATTGTGAGCTTTATCACCTAAACAGATAAGCTTCAGCAGAACGAGCTGCTTGTTTTGCCAAGGCAATGCTGCAGACCTTACAGCTGGGGAGTGATGGGGAAGCTATTTCAGTGAGGATGAGGAGAGACAGGAACTGTAGTACGAGGAAACTGAAACCCTGATAGAAGTTGGGATTGCTATTCTTGGTGTGGGTCAGATGTGTGATGCCCCAGCCTCTGACTCTGTCCCAGACTCCACCAGGTTCAGACAGTGTGCCATAAGTGAAATGTAGGGTCCCTGTCCACAAGAACTTGTCTACATGTCTGTGGTAAAATAGACCTTCCCTGTGACTGCTGTTGTGAATTCTGTGGCTGAATTCACTCCTGTGGTCACAAGTGGTACTGCAGCTTCTGAGCTTCCTCCCTCAGGTGTTCTGGTGAGCTCGTTAACTGCTTCATTACTTAACTCCGCCTGATGCTGCTATCCTTGCTCCTTGTCAATGTTTCAGTGTTGGATCTGAGCTTCTCCTGATTGTTCCTGTGACCTGCTGCTCTGTATAGCTAAGTGCTTTTTGCTTTTTTGTTGCTTTTTTTCTGTCCAGCTTGTCTTTTGTTTTGCTGGAAGCTCTGAGACGCAAAGGGTGTACCGCCGTGCCGTTAGTTCGGCACGGTGGGTTTTTTTTGCCCCCTTTGCGTGGTTTTGCTTTAGGGTTTTTTGTAGACTGCAAAGTTCGCTTTACTGTCCTCGCTCTGTCCTAGAATATCGGGCCCCACTTTGCTGAATCTATTTC
This sequence comes from Ranitomeya imitator, assembly GCF_032444005.1. Lineage (NCBI taxonomy): Eukaryota > Metazoa > Chordata > Amphibia > Anura > Dendrobatidae > Ranitomeya > Ranitomeya imitator. The sequence continues at coordinate 137,937,203 of NC_091282.1, forward strand.
ATCCCTACGTTTTGTCTTTTCATCTTACTCACAGTCATTATATGTGGGGGGCTGCCTTTTCCTTTGGGGAATTTCTCTGGGGCAAGTCAGGCCTATTTTTCTATCTTCAGGCTAGCTAGTTTCTTAGGCTGTGCCGAGTTGCCTAGGTAGTTGTTAGGCGCAATCCACAGCCGCTTTTAGTTGTGTTTAGGATAGGATCAGGTGTGCAGTCTACAGAGTTTCCACGTCTCAGAGCTCGTTCTTGTATTTTTGGGTATTTGTCAGATCACTGTGTGTGCTCTGATCGCTAAGCACACTGTGTTTCTGGATTGCCTTCATAACACCTGTCATTAGCAAACATAACAGTACAAGGAGCCTAACTAATGATTCTCAATAGAGGGAAAGAAAAAGTTCTGACATCATTTTTTTTTTTTTTTTTTTTCTGCTCTGTGTTCACTTTTTTTTTTTCCCCTAGACATTTGGGTGATTCTGGACACAGGTGTGGACATGGATATTCAGGGTCTGTGCTCTTCAATGGATAATCTCGTTATAAATGTACAAAAAATTCAAGATACTATTGATCAGAAATCTATGTTAGAACCAAGAATTCCGATTCCTGATTTGTTTTTTGGAGATAGAACTAAGTTTCTAAGTTTCAAAAATAATTGTAAGCTATTTCTGGCCTTGAAACCTCATTCTTCTGGTAATCCTATTCAACAGGTTTTGATTATTATTTCTTTTTTGCGCGGCGACCCTCAAGACTGGGCATTTTCTCTTGCGCCAGGAGACCCTGCATTGAGTAGTGTCGATGCGTTTTTCCTGGCGCTCGGATTGCTGTACGATGAGCCTAATTCAGTGGATCAGGCTGAGAAAAATTTGCTGGCTTTGTGCCAGGGTCAGGATGATATAGAAGTATATTGTCAGAAATTTAGGAAATGGTCAGTACTCACTCAGTGGAATGAATCTGCGCTGGCAGCTTTGTTCAGAAAGGGTCTCTCTGAGGCTCTTAAGGATGTCATGGTGGGATTTCCTATGCCTGCTGGTTTGAATGAGTCTTTGTCTTTGGCCATTCAGATCGGTCGACGCTTGCGCGAGCGTAAATCTGTGCACCATTTGGCGGTACTGCCTGAGGTTAAACCTGAGCCTATGCAGTGTGATAGGACTATGACTAGAGTTGAACGGCAGGAATACAGACGTCTGAATGGTCTGTGTTTCTACTGTGGTGATTCCACTCATGCTATTTCTGATTGTCCTAAGCGCACTAAGCGGTCCGCTAGGTCTGCCGTCATTGGTACTGTACAGTCCAAATTCCTTCTGTCCATTACCTTGATATGCTCTTTGTCGTCGTTTTCTGTCATGGCGTTTGTGGATTCAGGCGCTGCCCTGAATCTGATGGATTTGGATTATGTTAAACGTTGTGGGTTTTTCTTGCAGCCTTTGCGGTGTCCTATTCCATTGAGAGGAATTGATGCTACACCTTTGGCCAAGAATAAACCTCAATACTGGGCCCAGCTGACCATGTGCATGGCTCCTGCACATCAGGAAGTTATTCGCTTTCTGGTGTTGCATAATCTGCATGATGTGGTCGTGTTGGGGTTGCCATGGCTACAAACCCATAATCCAGTATTGGATTGGAATTCCATGTCGGTATCCAGCTGGGGTTGTCAGGGGGTACATGGTGATGTTCCATTTTTGTTGATTTCGTCATCCACCCCTTCTGAGGTCCCAGAGTTCTTGTCTGATTATCAGGATGTATTTGAAGAGCCCAAGTCCGATGCTCTACCTCCGCATAGGGATTGTGATTGTGCTATCAATTTGATTCCTGGTAGTAAATTCCCTAAAGGTCGATTATTTAATTTATCCGTGCCCGAACACGCCGCTATGCGCAGTTATGTGAAGGAATCCCTGGAGAAGGGACATATTCGCCCATCGTCATCACCACTGGGAGCAGGGTTCTTCTTTGTAGCCAAGAAGGATGGTTCGCTGAGACCGTGTATTGATTACCGCCTTCTTAATAAGATCACTGTTAAATTTCAGTATCCCTTGCCATTGTTATCTGACTTGTTTGCTCGGATTAAGGGGGCTAGTTGGTTCACTAAGATAGATCTTCGTGGTGCGTATAATCTGGTGAGAATCAGGCAAGGAGATGAATGGAAAACTGCATTCAATACGCCCGAGGGTCATTTTGAGTATCTAGTGATGCCGTTCGGACTTGCCAATGCTCCATCTGTGTTTCAGTCTTTTATGCATGACATCTTCCGTGAGTATCTGGATAAATTCCTGATTGTTTACTTGGATGACATTTTGATCTTCTCAGATGATTGGGAGTCTCATGTGAAGCAGGTCAGAATGGTTTTTCAGGTCCTGCGTGCTAACTCTTTGTTTGTGAAGGGATCAAAGTGTCTCTTCGGTGTGCAGAAAGTTTCATTTTTGGGGTTCATCTTTACCCCTTCTACTATCGAGATGGATCCAGTTAAGGTCCAAGCCATCCAGGATTGGATTCAGCCGACATCTCTGAAAAGTCTGCAAAAGTTCCTGGGCTTTGCTAATTTTTATCGTCGCTTCATCTGTAATTTTTCTAGCATTGCCAAACCATTGACCGATTTGACCAAGAAGGGTGCTGATTTGGTTAATTGGTCTTCTGCTGCTGTGGAAGCTTTTCAGGAGTTGAAGCGTCGTTTTTGTTCTGCCCCTGTGTTGTGTCAGCCAGATGTTTCTCTTCCGTTCCAGGTCGAGGTTGATGCTTCTGAGATTGGAGCAGGGGCGGTTTTGTCACAGAGAGGTTCTGATTGCTCAGTGATGAAACCATGTGCTTTCTTTTCCAGGAAGTTTTCGCCCGCTGAGCGTAATTATGATGTGGGCAATCGAGAGTTGCTGGCCATGAAGTGGGCATTCGAGGAGTGGCGTCATTGGCTTGAAGGAGCTAAGCATCGCGTGGTGGTATTGACTGATCATAAGAACTTGACTTATCTCGAGTCTGCCAAGCGCTTGAATCCTAGACAGGCCCGTTGGTCGTTATTTTTTGCCCGCTTCGACTTTGTGATTTCGTACCTTCCGGGCTCTAAAAATGTGAAGGCGGATGCTCTGTCTAGGAGTTTTGTGCCCGACTCTCCGGGTTTATCTGAGCCAGCGGGTATCCTCAAGGAAGGAGTCATTGTGTCTGCCATCTCCCCTGATTTGCAAAAATTTCAGGCGAATAAACCTGATCGTTGTCCAGCAGAGAAACTGTTCGTCCCTGATAGGTGGACTAATAAACTTATCTCTGAAATTCATTGTTCGGTGTTGGCTGGTCATCCTGGAATCTTTGGTACCAGAGAGTTAGTGGCTAGATCCTTCTGGTGGCCATCTCTGTCACGGGATGTACGTACTTTTGTGCAGTCCTGTGGGATTTGTGCTAGGGCTAAGCCCTGCTGTTCTCGTGCCAGTGGGTTGCTTTTGCCCTTGCCGGTCCCAAAGAGGCCTTGGACACATATTTCGATGGATTTCATTTCTGACCTTCCCGTTTCTCAAAAGATGTCAGTCATTTGGGTGGTCTGTGATCGCTTTTCTAAAATGGTCCATCTGGTGCCCTTGGCTAAATTGCCTTCCTCCTCTGATTTGGTACCTTTGTTCTTTCAGCATGTGGTTCGGTTGCATGGCATTCCTGAGAATATTGTTTCTGACAGAGGTTCCCAGTTTGTTTTAAGGTTTTGGCGAGCCTTTTGTGGTAGGATGGGCATTGACCTATCCTTTTCCTCGGCTTTCCATCCTCAGACTAATGGCCAGACCGAACGAACCAATCAGACCTTGGAAACATATCTGAGATGTTTTGTTTCTGCAGACCAGGATGATTGGGTGTCCTTTTTGCCGTTGGCTGAGTTCGCCCTTAATAATCGGGCCAGCTCGGCTACCTTGGTTTCTCCATTTTTTTGCAATTCTGGGTTCCATCCTCGTTTCTCTTCAGGACAGGTTGAGTCTTCGGACTGTCCTGGTGTGGATTCTGTGGTGGATAGGTTGCAGCAGATCTGGACTCAGGTAGTGGACAATCTGATCTTGTCCCAGGAGAAAGCTCAACTTTTCGCTAATCGCAGACGCCGTGTGGGTCCCCGACTTCATGTTGGGGATCTGGTTTGGTTATCTTCTCGTCATATTCCTATGAAGGTTTCCTCTCCTAAATTTAAACCTCGTTTTATTGGTCCGTATAGGATTTCTGAGGTTCTCAATCCTGTGTCTTTTCATTTGACCCTCCCAGACTACTTTTCCATACATAATGTATTCCATAGGTCGTTGTTGCGGAGATACGTGGCACCTATGGTTCCATCTGTTGAGCCTCCTGCCCCGGTTTTGGTGGAGGGGGAATTGGAGTATATTGTGGAGAAGATTTTGGATTCTCGTGTTTCTAGACGGAAACTCCAGTATCTGGTTAAATGGAAGGGTTATGCTCAGGAAGATAATTCCTGGGTTTTTGCCTCTGATGTTCATGCTTCCGATCTTGTTCGTGCCTTTCATGCGGCTCATCCTGGTCAGCCTGGGGTTTCTGGTGAGGGTTCGGTGACCCCTCCTCAAGGGGGGGGTACTGTTGTGAATTCTGTGGCTGAATTCACTCCTGTGGTCACAAGTGGTACTGCAACTTCTGAGCTTCCTCCCTCAGGTGTTCTGGTGAGCTCGTTAACTGCTTCATTACTTAACTCCGCCTGATGCTGCTATCCTTGCTCCTTGTCAATGTTTCAGTGTTGGATCTGAGCTTCTCCTGATTGTTCCTGTGACCTGCTGCTCTGTATAGCTAAGTGCTTTTTGCTTTTTTGTTGCTTTTTTTCTGTCCAGCTTGTCTTTTGTTTTGCTGGAAGCTCTGAGACGCAAAGGGTGTACCGCCGTGCCGTTAGTTCGGCACGGTGGGTTTTTTTTGCCCCCTTTGCGTGGTTTTGCTTTAGGGTTTTTTGTAGACTGCAAAGTTCGCTTTACTGTCCTCGCTCTGTCCTAGAATATCGGGCCCCACTTTGCTGAATCTATTTCATCCCTACGTTTTGTCTTTTCATCTTACTCACAGTCATTATATGTGGGGGGCTGCCTTTTCCTTTGGGGAATTTCTCTGGGGCAAGTCAGGCCTATTTTTCTATCTTCAGGCTAGCTAGTTTCTTAGGCTGTGCCGAGTTGCCTAGGTAGTTGTTAGGCGCAATCCACAGCCGCTTTTAGTTGTGTTTAGGATAGGATCAGGTGTGCAGTCTACAGAGTTTCCACGTCTCAGAGCTCGTTCTTGTATTTTTGGGTATTTGTCAGATCACTGTGTGCGCTCTGATCGCTAAGCACACTGTGTTTCTGGATTGCCTTCATAACACCTGTCATTAGCAAACATAACAGACTGCATTGGCCAGAGCACAGCTTATATTGTATAACATATGCTTATTTAAAGCGTTGATGGCACACCGGGAAAAATAGTGTCAGATGGTAATCGAGTACTGTGGGGCTGCCACCGCCAAGAGGTCACGGAAAGACTAAATTCTCAAAAATTGAAACTGCAACATTTCCAGGGCTACTAATCTGGCTATTTGAGTGTTTAGTGTTTTGGCCTGTGGGTGGGTCAATATTTCTGCTTTATGTTAAATGTCTGGGGTAGGGACAAGTGAACTCTGTGCTGGGACAACAAACTGGACGTGGTTGCTGACTGTTGTGTCTGTGCAACTGCAGGTTGTGGGCACAAAGACTTCAGTGCCTGCTTCATGGACAGCAGATTGGGAAGGCCATAACATAGGGGAAGAGGCATAGGTTTCACCCTCAGATACAGATTTTGTGCACAAGTGTACTACCCAACTACTGGGGTGCTTGGCTGCCATGTGCTTCTGCATGCTGGTGGTGCTCAGGTTGGCAGTGTCCTTGCCTCTTCATAGCCTGGTATGGCAGATGCTGTAATTTACATTTGTTTTGTTTGAAGGACTTTCAGGAAAAAAACTGCCAAACAGGGAAACAAAGCACCCTTGGCCTGTTATCTAGCCAAGTGGGTGAACGTTGTGAAACAGTTGACCGAGTTCTCCCTCTGGTCAAACCACTCCGTCTTCTTGACTGTTTTCTTGCTACGAATCCAACCCTTTATGCACTGCTGTGCTCTCTAGGTGTACCACCATGTCAGGTTGGATCAATGGCCTCATCATTAACCACGTCGTCTTCCAATTCATCAATCTGATTTTCCTTATGAGTTGCAATTTTAGGTTGATCTGATGGAAACTGTGCGTCATGATTATCCTCCACCTCTTCAGACATGAATTGACCTTCCCCAACGTGACTTTCTCCTGACCGTGGGTACTCAAATGTTTCGGCATCACAGCACTCCACCTCCTCATGACCCTCTTTAATGGTGCACATTGAGAGGCCTGACAAGTTACAAGGGAATGTAAACAGTTCATCAGAGTGGTCAGCGTTGAGGTCATAAGTCTCCTGGGACTCTTGATGATTGGAAGAAGGAGGACCAGGTTGATGACTCAGAGGCCCATGTGGAAGACTTTGTGGTGCTGCTTGTCAACAGACTCAAGACTTTGTCTGCCACCCAACACACAACATCCTCTCACATGTCTGGGTTCCTCTGTGGTGTAGCACGCTGACAGGAAGTTAGCATGAGATCCAGTAACCTTCTGATCTGTGACATGGACCTGGCGGGCACCACCACATCCATGTCCCTTAACGTCACCCTTTCTCATATTGAATGCTTTATGCTTAAGAAAATAAAATTTCCTAGCTTTATGTTTGACAAGTACTCTCACAGAGGTGATATGTACAAATTTATATATCTGGCAATGTGTGACAATTTTTTTTAAATATATCAGCTGTAATACACATGGCAACAGCAGACCCATGAAAATTAGAGATAAATAGTCACGTTTGCGCATCTCTGCAGGCTTTGCGCCAGTCACACAACTGCATATTTAAAGACATGCTATTTATTAGACTAATAGAAAATGTGTAGGCTTGTGCAGATTAGTCAATGGCACTCCTGTCTTTTTCCCTTGAGGAGGCTGCTTCCAAGTAAAATGAGTCTTGCAAAGGGATGAGGAACATGTATTCCACTATCTGGCCCACTATTTGGCGTGAGGGAGGGACCTCCCAAATGTAGGAGTGAGAGCTCTCCCAAATGTATGATACAGGGCCACCTGAGGGCCCTTACCAAACTGAGGTTTCAAGGCACCTGCTGGCATTCTGATGATTGTCAGTGAGGGCGCATAATGACATGGTGGTGAACATGGTGGTGGGCAAAGCCCAAAATTCAAATGGGCACGTTTTATCTGGCATTGTAAAGTGATGGGGAATATGTATTCCACTATCTGGCTAACTATTTGGCATGAGGGGGGACCTCCCAAAAGTAAGGTTAAGAGCTCTCCCATATGTATGGTACAGGGCCACCTGAGGGCCCTTACCAAACTCAGATTTCTTGGCACCTGGTGGCACTCTGCTAATTGTCAGAGATGGCTGCATAATGACATGGTGGTGGACATGGTGGTTGTGGTGGTGGGCGACAGCCAAAATTTAAATGGACATGCTTGAAATGGCATTGTAAAGAAATGAGGAATATGTATTACACTATCTTACTAACTATCTGGCTTGAAGGAAGGTCCTCCCAAATTTAGAAGTGAGAGCCCTCACAAATGTTAAAGTAAAAAGCAAAGCCAAAATGCTCCATGTGAACATATCCTAAAGGGGAGGTATATATACAGCTCTGGCAAAAATTAGTAGACCACCACATCAAAACCCTGTCATGGGCAGCCCAATCTCCAGACCTGATCCCCATTGAAAACCTCTGGAATATAATCAAGCGGATGATGGATAGTCACAAACCATCAAACAAAGAAGAACTGCTTACATTTTTGCGCCAGAAGCAGTGTGAAAGACCAGTGAAAAGCATGCCAAAATGCATGAAAGCTGTGATTAAAAATCATTGTTATTTCACAAACTATTGAGTTCTGAACTCTTCCTGAGTTAAAACATTAATATTGTTGTTTCTAAATGATTATGAACTTGTTTTCTTTGCATTATTTGAGGTCTGAAAGCATTGTTTTTTTTTATTTTGACCATTCTACTTTTCAAAAAAAAAATACAAAATGTTTACTTGGAAATTTTGAGACGCTGTCAGAAGTTTATAGAAAAAATTAACAGTTTACATTTTGCTCAAAAATATACCTGTAAAGAGAAAAATCAGAGAAACTGAGCATTTTGCAGTGGTCTCTTAATTTTTGCCAGAGCTGTATATATATATACTAGCTATTGAACCCGTTCTACGCCCGGGTGGCGAGCATTTATATTGGTATAAGGTCTCCATCCTGGTATGTGCTGCTCCATCCTGCGTCCCCATCCTGTCATGTGCTGCACCCATCCTGCGTCCCCATCCTGTCATGTGCTGCACCCATCCTGCGTCCCTATCCTGTCATGTGCTGCTCCATCCTGCGTCCCCATCCTGTCATGTGCTGCACCCATCCTGCATCCCCATCCTGTCATGTGCTGCACCCATCCTGCGTCCCCATCCTGTCATGTGCTGCACCCATCCTGCGCCCCCATCCTGTCATGTGCTGCACCCATCCTGCGCCCCCATCCTGTCATGTGCTGCACCCATCCTGCGTCCCCATCCTGGTATGTGCTGCACCCATCCTGCGTCCCCATCCTGTCATGTGCTGCACCCATCCTGCGTCCCCATCCTGTCATGTGCTGCACCCATCCTGCGTCCCCATCCTGTCATGTGCTGCACCCATCCTGCGCCCCCATCCTGTCATGTGCTGCACCCATCCTGCGTCCCCATCCTGTCATGTGCTGCACCCATCCTGCGTCCCCATCCTGTCATGTGCTGCACCCATCTTGCATCCCCATCCTGCGTCCCCATCCTGTCATGTGCTGCACCCATCCTGCGTCCCCATCCTGGTATGTGCTGCACCCATCCTGCGTCCCCATCCTGCATCCCCATTCTGTCATGTGCTGCACCCATCCTGCGTCCCCATCCTGTCATGTGCTGCACCCATCCTGCGCCCCCATCCTGTCATGTGCTGCACCCATCCTGCGCCCCCATCCTGTCATGTGCTGCACCCATCCTGCGTCCCCATCCTGTCATGTGCTGCACCCATCCTGCGCCCCCATCCTGTCATGTGCTGCACCCATCCTGCGCCCCCATCCTGTCATGTGCTGCACCCATCCTGCGTCCCCATCCTGTCATGTGCTGCACCCATCCTGCGTCCCCATCCTGTCATGTGCTGCACCCATCATGCGTCCCCATCCTGGTATGTGCTGCACCCATCCTGTGTCCCCATCCTGTCATGTGCTGCACCCATCCTGCGTCCCCATCCTGTCATGTGCTGCACCCATCCTGCGCCCCCATCCTGTCATGTGCTGCACCCATCCTGCGTCCCCATCCTGTCATGTGCTGCACCCATCCTGCGTCCCCATCCTGTCATGTGCTGCACCCATCCTGCGCCCCCATCCTGTCATGTGCTGCACCTATGCTGCGTCCCCATCCTGTCATGTTCTGCACCCATCCTGCGTCCCCATCCTGTCATGTGCTGCACCCATCCTGCGTCCCCATCCTGTCATGTGCTGCACCCATCCTGTGCCCCCATCCTGTCATGTGCTGCACCCATCCTGCTTCCCCATCCTGTCATGTGCTGCACCCATCCTGCATCCCCATCCTGCGTCCCCATCCTGTCATGTGCTGCACCCATCCTGCGTCCCCATCCTGGTATGTGCTGCACCCATCCTGCGTCCCCATCCTGTCATGTGCTGCACCCATCCTGCGTCCCCATCCTGGTATGTGCTGCACCCATCCTGCGTCCCCATCCTGTCATGTGCTGCACCCATCCTGCGTCCCCATCCTGGCATGTGCTGCACCCATCCTGCGTCCCCATCCTGGCATGTGCTGCACCCATCCTGCGTCCCCATCCTGCGTCCCCATCCTGGTATGTGCTGCACCCATCCTGCGTCCCCATCCTGTCATGTGCTGCACCCATCCTGCGTCCCCATCCTGGTATGTGCTGCACCCATCCTGCGTCCCCGTCCTACATCCCCATCCTGGTATGTGCTGCAACCATCCTGCGTCCCCAACCTGCGTCCCCATCCTGGTATGTGCTGCAACCATCCTGCGTCCCCAACCTGCGTCCCCATCCTGGTATGTGCTGCAACCATCCTGCGTCCCCATCCTGGTATGTGCTGCACCCATCCTGCGTCCCCATCCTGTCATGTGCTGCACCCATCCTGCATCCCCATCCTGGTATGTGCTGCACCCATCCTGCGTCCCCATCCTGTCATGTGCTGCACCCATCCTGCGTCCCCATCCTGTCATGTGCTGCACCCATCCTGCGTCCCCATCCTGGTATGTGCTGCACCCATCCCGCGTCCCCATCCTGTGTCCCCATCCTGGTATGTGCTGCACCCATCCTGCGTCCCCATCCTGTCATGTGCTGCACCCATCCTGCGTCCCCATCCTGGTATGTGCTGCACCCATCCTGCGTCCCCATCCTGCGTCCCCATCCTGGTATGTGCTGCAACCATCCTGCGTCCCCATCCTGCGTCCCCATCCTGGTATGTGCAGTAACCATCCTGCGTCCCCATCCTGGTATGTGCTGCACCCATCCTGCGTCCCCTGTCATGATTCCAATGGCAGGGAATCACAAAAGGACAAGCACCAACGAGCTCTAGGGTGATGGAACCTGAGCTGACCGCGACCCTAAACCTGAACACACAAATAACAATAGCCGGGGAACGTGCCTACGTTGATCCTAGACGTCTCGCACCAGCCGAAGATCTAACTTCCCCTATTAGAAGAAACACAGACCTCTCTTGCCTCCAGAGAAATACCCCACAGAAATAGCAGCCCCCCACATATAATGACGGTGAAATGAGAGGAAGGCACATACACAGTATGAAAACAGATTCAGCAAAATGAGGCCCGCTAAAACTAGATAGCAGAGGATACAAAAGTAAACTGCGCGGTCCGCAAAAAAACCTTCAAAAAACCATCCTTTAATTACTTGAACTCATGTTCCAACTCATGGAACATGAGGAGCAATTACAGCCCACTAGAGCAACCAGCAGCAAAGAAACAATTATATGCAAGCTGGACAAGACAAAAATAAAGCAAAACGTGGAACAAGAAAATCAAAAACTTAGCTTGTCCTGAAGATTACTGAAGCCAGAAGCTGAGGTAACAAAACACTCAGATAACCTTGATAGCCGGCGGGGAAATGACAAGAAAGCCCGATTAAATAGGAAACTCCCAAATCCTAATAGAACAGGTGGACACCAGAGACAGCAGAACACAAATCACCCAGTACCATCAGTAACCACCAGAGGGAGCCCAAAAACAGAACTCACAACAGTACCCCCCCCCTTGAGGAGGGGTCACCGAACCCTCACGAGAACCACCAGGGCGACCAGGATGAGCCCTATGAAAAGCGCGGACCAAATCATCAGCATGAACATCAGAGGCAACCACCCAAGAATTATCCTCCTGACCATAACCCTTCCACTTGACCAAATATTGGAGTTTCCGTCTGGAAACACGAGAATCCAAGATCTTCTCCACAACATACTCCAATTCTCCCTCCACCAGCACCGGAGCAGGAGGCTCAAGCGAAGGAACAACAGGTACCTCATACCTCCGCGACAACGACCAATGGAACACATTATGAATAGCAAACGATGCCGGGAGATCCAAACGAAACGACACAGGGTTAAGAATTTCCAAGATCCTATAAGGACCGATGAACCGAGGCTTGAACTTAGGAGAAGAGACCTTCATAGGAACAAAACGAGAAGACAACCACACCAAGTCCCCAACACGAAGTCGAGGACCCACGCTGCGACGGCGATTAGCAAACTGCTGAGCCTTCTCCTGGGACAACTTCAAATTGTCCACCACATGACTCCAAATCTGATGCAACCTATCCACCACCATTTCCACTCCAGGACAATCAGAAGGCTCCACCTGACCAGAGGAAAAACGAGGATGAAACCCCGAATTACAAAAGAAAGGAGAAACCAAGGTAGCAGAACTAGCCCGATTATTAAGGGCAAACTCGGCCAGCGGCAAAAAGGTAACCCAGTCATCCTGATCAGCAGAAACAAAACACCTCAAATAAGTTTCCAAGGTCTGATTAGTTCGCTCCGTCTGGCCATTTGTCTGAGGGTGGAATGCAGACGAAAAGGACAAATCAATGCCCATCTTAGCACAGAACGTCCGCCAAAATCTAGACACAAACTGGGATCCCCTGTCAGAAACGATGTTCTCCGGAATCCCATGCAAACGAACCACGTTCTGGAAAAACAGAGGGACCAACTCAGAGGAGGAAGGTAACTTAGGCAAGGGTACAAGATGAACCATTTTAGAAAAGCGGTCACACACAACCCAGATGACGGACATTTTTTGAGAGACAGGGAAATCCGAAATAAAGTCCATGGAAATGTGCGTCCAAGGCCTCTTCGGGATAGGCAAAGGTGACAACAATTCACTGGCTCGAGAACAGCAAGGCTTAGCCCGAGCACAAACCTCACAAGACTGCACAAAAGAACGCACATCCCTCGACAAGGAAGGCCACCAAAAAGACCTGGCCACCAAGTCTCTAGTACCAAATATTCCAGGATGACCTGCCAACGCAGAAGAATGGACCTCGGAGATGACTCTACTGGTCCAACTATCCGGAACAAACAGTCTCTCAGGCGGACAACGATCAGGTTTACCCGCCTGAAACTCCTGCAAAGCACGTCGCAAGTCTGGGAAGACGGCCGACAAAATCACCCCATCCCTAAGGATACCAGTGGGCTCAGAATTTCCAGGGGAGTCAGGCACAAAACTCCTAGAAAGAGCATCCGCCTTCATATTCTTTGAACCTGGCAGGTATGAAACCACAAAATTGAAACGAGAGAAAAACAGTGACCAACGAGCCTGTCTAGGATTCAGACGCCTGGCAGACTCAAGGTAAATCAGATTTTTGTGATCAGTCAAGACCACCACACGATGTCTAGCACCCTCCAGCCAATGACGCCACTCCTCAAATGCCCACTTCATGGCCAAAAGCTCCCGATTACCCACATCATAATTCCGCTCAGCGGGCGAAAATTTTCTAGAAAAGAACGCACATGGCTTCATCACCGAGCAATAGGAGCTTCTCTGTGACAAAACCGCCCCCGCTCCAATCTCGGAAGCATCAGCCTCAACTTGGAAAGGAAGCGAAACATCAGGCTGACGCAACACAGGAGCAGAAGAAAACTGGCGTTTAAGTTCCTGAAAGGCCTCCACAGCCGCAGGAGACCAATCGGCAACATCAGCACCCTTCTTAGTCAAATCCGTCAAAGGCTTAACAACACTAGAAAAATTAGTTATAAAACGACGATAGAAATTAGCAAAGCCCAAGAACTTCTGCAAACTCCTAAGAGATGCAGGCTGCGTCCAGTCACAAATAGCCCGAACCTTGACGGGATCCATCTCAATAGTAGAAGGGGAAAAAATATACCCCAAGAAAGAAATCTTCTGGACTCCAAAGAGACACTTTGAGCCCTTTACAAACAAGGAATTAGCCCGCAGGACCTGAAACACCTTCCTGACCTGCTGAAGATGAGACTCCCAGTCATCAGAAAAAACCAAAATATCATCCAAATACACAATCATAAATTTATCCAGATATTCACGGAAAATATCGTGCATAAAGGACTGGAAGACTGAAGGAGCATTAGAAAGTCCGAAAGGCATTACCAAATACTCAAAATGGCCCTCAGGCGTATTAAATGCGGTTTTCCACTCATCACCTTGCTTTATTCGTATAAGATTATACGCACCCCGGAGATCAATCTTAGTGAACCATTTAGCCCCCTTAATGCGAGCAAACAAATCAGTAAACAAAGGCAAAGGATACTGATATTTTACGGTAATCTTATTCAAAAGACGATAATCTATACAAGGCCTCAAGGACCCATCTTTCTTGGCCACGAAAAAAAAACCTGCTCCCAAAGGGGACGAAGATGGACGGATATGTCCCTTTTCCAAGGACTCCTTAACATAATCCCGCATAGCAGTATGCTCTGGCACTGACAGATTGAACAAACAACCTTTAGGAAATTTACTACCAGGAATTAAATCTATAGCACAATCGCAATCCCTGTGAGGGGGAAGCGAACTGAGCTTAGGCTCCTCAAAAACATCCCGATAATCCGACAAAAATACAGGAACCTCAGAAGGAGTAGATGAAGCGATAGAAATCGGAGGTGCATCATCATGAACCCCCTGACATCCCCAGCTTAACACAGACATTGTTTTCCAGTCAAGGACTGGATTATGAGTTTGTAACCATGGCAGACCAAGTACTAGAACATCATGTAAATTATACAATACCAGGAAGCGAATCACCTCCTGATGAACGGGAGTCATACGCATGGTCACTTGTGTCCAGTACTGAGGTTTATTCATAGCTAAAGGTGTAGAGTCAATTCCCTTCAAAGGAATAGGGACTTCCAGTGGCTCAAGACTAAACCCACATCGCTTGGCAAATGACCAATCCATAAGACTCAGGGCAGCGCCTGAATCTACATAGGCATCGACGGAAATGGATGATAATGAGCAAATCAGAGTCACAGACAGAATGAACTTAGACTGTAACGTACTAATGGCAACAGACTTATCAACCTTTTTTGTGCGTTTAGAGCATGCTGATATAACATGAGCTGAATCACCACAATAAAAGCACAACCCATTTTTCCGCCTATAGTTTTGCCGTTCACTTCTAGACAGAACTCTATCACATTGCATTGTCTCAAGTGCCTGTTCAGAAGACACCGCCAAATGGTGCACAGGTTTGCGCTCCCGTAAACGCCGATCAATCTGAATAGCCATAGTCATAGACTCATTCAGACCCGTAGGCGCAGGGAACCCCACCATAACATCTTTAATGGCCTCAGAAAGGCCATCTCTGAACTTTGCAGCCAGGGCGCACTCATTCCACTGAGTAAGCACTGACCATTTCCGAAATTTTTGACAATATATTTCTGCTTCATCTTGCCCCTGAGAGAGAGCTAATAAAGCTTTTTCAGCCTGAATCTCTTGGTTAGGTTCCTCATAGAGCAAACCCAATGCCAGAAAAAACGCATCCACATTAACCCTCCGTCACATACAATATTCGGACTAACGAGTTCACATACAATGTGCCTGTCAGGCGCCTGCTGGAAAAATACCTATAATATCTAATGTTTGCAATTTCAGTGCTCTAAAAGTGATCAGTGACCTTCATAGGGATGTAATAAAAGAGACTACACATAATCAGTTGCAAAAAAAAAACATTTACTTAACATAAAACTAATAACTATGAAATACAAACTTTTCAAAACTCCCGCCAAATAGTCCCCAGTTCGACTCTCTCAAAAAAATGTACAAAGAAAATTTTTGAACACAAACTTAATTTTAAGGTACCTTAAGTACTATTAAAAACATATTCAATCAGAAGTAGATGCTGAGGTTTCCCCAGAAAAGTCACACTTGCAGAGCAAATAGCAAGAATTACACACCATTTTTGCATGTGTCAGGCAAATTGCTTTATGACATTTGAGACATTCATAATTTGAAAGCCTTCTGGTTCCGCTTTCCGTTTGGCAGGTGGTGCATCTCCTTCTTTTGTGAGGTGGTGCAGATGGTGACTTTTCACCATCATCTTCTGGGCGGAACCTTTTGAGCTGAACTTGAAGGCGAGAGGGGATACCGATTGTTTTCACGCTTCTCCTGCGTAGCTCTCCAAGTACTAGTTCATGGGCCAATTTTTTCAGATACAATCGTCTACGGAGTGGTTCAAGCTTGTTTTCAAGATAAATTACTTGTGAATTTATACCACTCAAATTCAACATAGCAAAAAATATGACCATTGGCCAGCGTTTGATGTTTCTGCTGACATTGAAAGTGGAGCACATCTGATCTGCTGTATCCACACCCCCTTTGGTGGCATTGTAAAATGTAATTATCTCCGGGTTTTTTTCTGCCCCAGTCCCAGGATCGATGGCAGCATCATCATGAAGTGTTGATAGAAGAAGTACGATTTTTTTGGCATGTGGTACATAGGAAACTAAAGCCTTTCCATTTTGGAATGCAAACATACTGCTGTACTGTTGTCTCTCTTTCACACTTACAAACTGTGGCGGCAATTCCCTTTTGTTTTTTCTTACAGTTCCCACATATGACAGCTTCTGAATTTTCAGATAATCAATCAGATCACAACTTGTAAACCAATTGTCAGCTGAAATATTGCGACCCGATCCAAATAAGGGTTCAGCCAGTCTTTTTACAACATCAATGGGTTTGTTGCTCACACAGTAAGGACCTTCTGGTTGTTTTCCTGCATAAACTTCCAGGTTGTAAGTGTAGGTCTTACTGGCATCAACAAGGGCATAAATTTTTATTCCATATTTGTTTGGCTTTGATGGAATATATTGACGAAAGGCACATCTACCACGAAAACCAGGGAGCATTTCGTCAATAGTGAGATTCTCTCCAGGGTAATAACTTTGTTTACAGTTTACAACAAATCTTTGAAATATATCACGAATTGGAGCAAGTCGGTCATGTGTTTTGCGTTCGGTTCGGGTAGTTCTGTCGTCAAACCGAAGGCAACGAATTAGAATCTTGAATCTGTTTATGGACATAACAAGGCTAAATTTTTCAACTCCATCCCCATCTTTACCCCAAAGTTCCTCCAAACTTTGTCTATTTGCCCTATAAGCTCCTGCAAGGTACAGTAATCCAAAAAAAGCACGCAGTTCTATTTCATCTGTGGGCTTGATGGTTCTGTTGCAGATGTATTTGTCCTTTATAATGTCTATATATTGGTTGGTATATGTGACAATAGAGTCCAGAATGTCATCTGTAAATATACTGTTCCAGCATTCAACTGCAGTTTTTGCATTACGTGCAGTTCCTATTACTGCAGGAAGGTGAGTAATAATGTTTAAAGGTTCCCTACGTTTTTTCTGGAATGGCTTCTTGTTCCATTTAGTATTTTTATCTTTTCCAATATAATATGATCCAACTTATTCATCCTCACCACTGTCACCATCTTGCTCTGTTTCAGAATCCAGGACACATTCTTCCACCTCATCATGAGAATCAATCTCACTTTCCTCTCCTAAATCCTCATTCAGTGTGAGGTCTCTATCATCTAACAGCATGTTTGTTACTTCCTCAACATCAAGTTGTTTGGATAAATTGTACATTTTCCTCTCCATTTCAGCAGATAATCTGAAGCAAGAGAAGGAATATGTTAGGGAACTACTGTATATGCCTGAGCAGCACACTTTCTTTTATAAAATCTCCCTTATTTCTATGAAATATCCTCACATTTTGTGCTATACATTCATAAAACAAGCTAAATAAACTATTGTGATGAATAAAAACATAAAATACCAACCTTACTGAATGTGACGTATTCACATACAATGAGCCTGAGAGATCTGTGCAGCTATATCCTCTCGCCTGAAGCTCTGAAATCCAACTGTGATATCAGGTTTCACAGACCTTCAAGAGACAGGAGACTACCTGGAGGGAGGGGGTTTCCTCACAATCTGGTGAGGAAGGAGAAATGAAAGTAAAAGAGAAGCGCCTGTCAGATCAGTTGTATGTGACGGAGGGTTAAGCAACGCAGGATCCCCTGGTGCCAATGCAAATGCCCAATTTTGAGGGTCACCCCGCAGGAAAGATATAATAATCTTAACCTGCTGAGCAGGGTCTCCAGAAGAGCGAGATTTCAAAGAAAGGAACAGCTTGCAACTGTTCCTAAAATTCAGAAAACTAGATCTATCTCCAGCAAAGAACTCTGGAATAGGAATTCTAGGTTCAGACATAGGAGCATGTACAACAAAATCTTGTATATTTTGAACCTTAGCAGCAAGATTATTCAAGCTGGAAGCTAAACTCTGGACGTCCATGATGAACAGCTAAGGTCAGAGCCATTCAAGGATTAAGAGGAGGAAAAAAAAAAAAAAAAATCAGCCAGGCTGCAATTAGGGCTAGGCAGCAACCTCAGAGGAGAAAAAAAAAAAAAAAAAACTTCCTCAGACTATTTTTCCTCCTACTTCAGCCCAAACATTTTTGGGCCGGCTATACTGTCATGATTCCAATGGCAGGGAATCACAAAAGGACAAGCACCAATGAGCTCTAGGGTGATGGAACCTGAGCTGACCGCGACCCTAAACCTAAACACACAAATAACAATAGCCGGGGAACGTGCCTACGTTGATCCTAGACGTCTCGCACCAGCCGAAGATCTAACTTCCCCTATTAGAAGAAACACAGACCTCTCTTGCCTCCAGAGAAATACCCCACAGAAATAGCAGCCCCCCACATATAATGACGGAGAAATGAGAGGAAGGCACATACACAGTATGAAAACAGATTCAGCAAAATGAGGCCCGCTAAAACTAGATAGCAGAGGATACAAAAGTAAACTGCGCGGTCCGCAAAAAACCCTTCAAAAAACCATCCTGTAATTACTTGAACTCATGTTCCAACTCATGGAACATGAGGAGCAATTACAGCCCACTAGAGCAACCAGCAGCAAAGAAACAATTATATGCAAGCTGGACAAGACAAAAATAAAGCAAAACGTGGAACAAGAAAATCAAAAACTTAGCTTGTCCTGAAGATTACTGAAGCCAGAAGCTGAGGTAACAAAACACTCTGATAACCTTGATAGCCGGCGGGGAAATGACAAGAAAGCCCGGTTAAATAGGAAACTCGCAAATCCTAATAGAACAGGTGGACACCAGAGACAGCATAACACAAATCACCCAGTACCATCAGTAACCACCAGAGGGAGCCCAAAAACAGAACTCACAACAGTCCCCATCCTGTCATGTGCTGCACCCATCCTGGGTACCCATCCTAGTATGTGCTGCACCCATCCTGCATCCCCATCCTTCGTCCCCATCCTGGTATGTGCTGCAACCATCCTGCATCCCCATCCTGGTATGTGCTGCAACCATCCTGCATCCCCATCCTGGTATGTGCTGCAACCATCCTGCATCCCCATCCTGGTATGTGCTGCAACCATCCTGCTTCCCCATCCTGCGTCCCCATCCTGGTATGGGCTGCAACCATCCTGCATCCCAGTCCTGCGTCCCCATCCTGTCATGTGCTGCACCCATCCTGCGTCCCCATCCTGTCATGTGCTGCACCCATCCTGCGTCCCCATCCTGTCATGTGCTGCACCCATCCTGCGTCCCCATCCTGGTATGTGCTGCACCCATCCTGCGTCCCCATCCTGCGTCCCCATCCTGGTATGTGCTGCAACCATCCTGCGTCCCCATCCTGGTATGTGCTGCAACCATCCTGCATCCCCATCCTGGTATGTGCTGCTACCATCCTGCGTCCCCATCCTGCATCCCAATCCTGGTATGTGCTGCAACCATCCTGCGTCCCCATCCTGCGTCCCCATCCTGGTATGTGCTGCAACCATCCTGCGTCCCCATCCTGCGTCCCCATCCTGGTATGTGCTGCAACCATCCTGCGTCCCCATCCTGGTATGTTCTGCAACCATCCTGCATCCCCATCCTGCGTCCCCATCCTGGTATGTGCTGCAAACCATCCTGCGTCCCCATCCTGTCATGTGCTGCACCCATCCGGGGGCCTGAGCAGGCGGGGACACCGGCGCGCTGTGGGGGTCAGGTGCCGGTATCGCCGCCAGCTCAGGCCCCCAAGCACTTACTATACTCACCTGTCTGTCCCGTTCCAGCACTGCGCGCCGCCATCTTCCCGGTCTCCTGGCTGTGACTGTTCAGTCAGAGGGCGGCGCCGGCGCGCATTAAGCACGTCATCGCGCCCTCTGAACTGAAGGTCACAGGCAGAAGACCGGGAAGATGGCGGCGCTCAGCGGTGGAACACAGGACAGGTGAATATGGCCGATACTCACCCTCCTGGCGGTCCCTGCTTCTCTGTTGGAGATCGCGGTGTGCGTTCAGTGTGAACGCATACCGCGATCTCCCGGGAGCGTCACTCTGTGAGGCCCAGACTGCGCCGGCGCTTGCGCCTGCGCAGTCTATAAAGGCTTCGGACAGAGTGACGCTCCCAGCGTTATATTATATATATATATATATATATATATATATATATATCATTATATGCATGCAATTATGAAGGAAATTATGTCTTTTAGCATTTTTTCCCTTTTTTTTTTGTTTGGTTTGGTAGGTCTTTTTAAAAATCCATAAAAAAGGTGCATAATTAGTCCGACAACATTATAACATTATTCCCAGATTCCCAGATATGTGAGTCAGAAAGGCATGCAGATATCTTTTCATGCTGTTCCCATTTAGTTTGAGCTATTTCCCATCCATTTCAGCTTTTTTCTCAGACCCCCAGACCTATTTGTTGGGTCCAGCAAAAAATATTCGGCTTTCCCATCGACTTGCATTGGATTCGTTATTTTGTATGAAAACTCGTATATTAGAAATTATTCATGCCGATTTTCCCGAATTCAATGATTTTACTATTCGATCATCATTAAAGAAAATAAGGAAAAAACGAAAATGTAAAAACAGAAATTGGCAAGTCGTGAAGGGGTTAAGTTGGCTTCAATATCATCCTTATCGACGGCACATTGTTCCATATAATTAGGGTACGTGATGCCGAACATGACATTCTGTGCATACAATTATCATATTAACAATAGTGTTGAGCATTCCGATACTGCTGGGGCTCTGTGCGGCTTGCGGGACTCTGTGTAGGCTTACCGGGGCACTTTGCGGGCTGCCGAGGGTCTGTGCAGGCATCGTCCGATGGGACTACATTAAACATAGAGTTCATACTCACCATTACTTGTCACCTTGATCCCCGAAGCCAGTGTCATCTGTAAAAAAGATTAAAATAACAAACAACCAATATCCTCCCTGTCTGCAGAAAACCACGAGTGTCCCACGACGATCTACCATAGAGAACGGCAGCATCAGCTGTTGTGACCGCTCTCTAGGGGCTCCAGGAACACAATGACAGGAGGAAGGTATACTTCCGCACTGTAGTCCTCTGCCGCTTTAAAAAAAATAGTCCCTAGTCTCACTTTTGGCATTGCTGTATGAGAAATTTTCCCATGCAGCAATTGCCATAAAGTGAAACTTTGTCCTAAGGTAACCTCAGTGATGCAGTGCAGGAGGCATTGTCTCCTGTTAGTGTGTCACTGAGGGTCCTATAGAGCAGTGATATCACCTGATGTCACTGTTCTATAATAATAATAATAATAATAATTTTTATTTATATAGCGCCAACATATTCCGCAGCGCTTTACAAATTATAGAGGGGACTTGTACAGACAATAGACATTACAGCATAACAGAAATACAGTTCAAAACAGATACCAGGAGGAATGAGGGCCCTGCTCGCAAGCTTACAAACTATGAGGAAAAGGGGAGACACGAGAGGTGGATGGTAACAATTGCTTTAGTTATTCGGACTGGCCATAGTGTAAGGCTCGGGTGTTCATGTAAAGCTGCATGAACCAGTTAACTGCCTAAGTATGTAGCAGTACAGACACAGAGGGCTATTAACTGCATAAAGTGAAATAGGGGAGATCGTCGTGGAACACTCGTTATTAATTGGACTATGGCGGACAGGTAGTATACAGTTTATTATTTTACGTTTTTTGCAGGCGCTGCAGTATCATAAGTATGGTTAAATGAAGAATATTAAAATACTTTTTTCCTAATGTGTGTGTTTTATTAACCCTTTATTACTATTGGATTTAATAATGGATAGGCGTCATATTGACACCTCTCCGTTATTAACTCGGCTTAATGTCACCTTACAGCAAGGTGACATTAACCCCTTATTACCCCATATCCCACCGCTACTACAGATGCGCCATTTCTGGGGCGGCTGCGGACTGGTATTTGTAGCCGGGGGCCAATATCCATGGCCCCTCTCTAGGCTTTGAATATCAGCCTGCAGCTGTCTGCGTAGCCTTTCTGGCTATAAAATATAGGGGGACCCCACGTCATTTTTTTGGGGGTCCCCCTATTTTAATAGCCAGTAAAGGCTACGCAGACAGCTGCGGGCTGATATACATAGCAGGCTACAAATATTGGCCCCCAGCTGTCCAGCTGCCGGCTTTCCCCCTCTGGTGCAGAAAATTGCGCGGGAGCCCACGCCGTTTTTTTCCTTTTTTTTCAAATTCAACACTCATTAAGGCCTCTTTCACACTTGCGTCAGGTCGACGTACCAACGCACGTTGTGAAATTTGTGCACGACATGGGCAGCGGATGCAGTTTTTCAACGCATCCGCTGCCCATTCTGAAGTCCGGGGAGGAGGGGGCGGATTTTCAGCGGTGCATGCGCGGTAGAAAATGGCAGACGCGACGCTCACTTGAACGTTTTTTCGTGCCGACGGTCCGTCAAAACACGATGGAGCCATTGCATGATAATACAAGTCTATGGGTAAAAAACGCATCCTGCGAGCACATTTGCAGGATCTTTTTTTTTCTGCTAGATCCGTTTTTTTCTCATACAGTTGTATTAGTGCCGGATTGCGCCTGATGGCCACACGTTTCATCCGTTTTTTGCCAGATCCATCAAAAAAGCTGTTTCTGCCGGACGGAAAACACATACAGAGGAACGGTTTTTCTGTCTGGCGAAAAAACACACAGAGATGGATCCGGCAAAAAACGGATGAAACAGATGTGAAATGATGAATCCGGCCTCCAAATCCATTTTTTTAATGAATGTTTCCATTCATATCATACACATTTTCCATTTATTTATTTGTTTATTTCCAAAAACTGAATCAAAAACCACATAAAAAAACCACACCAAAAACTGCATCAAAAAAATGCACCAAAAACTGCATCAAAACTGCACCAAATACTACATCAAAAACAGCATAAAAAACCGCACCAAAAAGCTGCACCAAAACCTGCATTAAAACCTGCATCAAAAAATGGTGCAGTTTTGATGCAGTTTTTGGTGCGGTTTTTGATGCAGTTTTTGGTGCAGTTTTAATGGTGCAGTTTTGATGAAGGTTTTGGTGCAGTTTTGGTGCAGTTTTTGATGCAGGTTTTTGATGCAGGTTTTTGGTGCAGCTTTTGATGCAGTTTTTGGTGCAGTTTTTAGTGCAGTTTTTGATACAAGTTTTTGGTGTGGTTTTTGATGCTTTCTTAATGTTGTTTTTGGTGCAGTTTTTGGCGCAGTTTTTGATGCAGGTTTTTGGTGTGTTTTTGATGCATTTTTTATGCTGTTTTTGGTGCAGTTTTTGATGCAGGTTTTGGTGCAGTTTTTGATGCAGGTTTTTGGTGTAGTTTTTGATGCTATTTTTGGTGCAGTTTTTGATGCAGGTTTTTGGTGTGGTTTTTTATGCTTTTTTATGTTGTTTTTTTAAAAAAAAAACGGATCCAGCGGAAAAAAAATTGATCCGGGGGAAAACGGATCCTGTGGAAAAAAGCGGATCCTGTGGAAAAAACGGATGTGGTGGAAAAAAACGGATCCGTTGGACAAAACGAATCCTGCGGAAAAAACGGATCTGGTAAAAAAATGGATCTGGCAGAAAAAAACGGATCCGGCAGAAAAAAACGGATCCTGCGGAAAAAACGGATCCGGTGGAAAACACAAATTCGGCAGAAAAAAACGGATCTGGTGGAAAAAACGGATCCTGCGGAAAAAAGCGGATCCAGTGGAAAAAACGGATCCGTTGGAAAAAATGGATCCGGTGGAAAAAAATGGATCCAGCGGAAAAAAAATGGATCCAGCGGAAAAAGGATCCAGTGGAGAAAAGGATCCATTTTTTTCAAAACTCGCCGGATTGTGCCGGATGGCAAAAACCTTGTGTGAAAGCAGTCAGATATATGGATAGATACATCTATGTATCTATAGATATATCTATAAATATATCTATAGATAGATATATCCATAGATATATAATAGAAAGGCCAATGTTTCTAAGGCTACTTTCACACTTGCATTTTGAGCAATCTGTCGCAATCCGTCGTTTTGGGAAAAAAATAGATCCTGCAAATGTGCTCGCAGGATGCATTTTTTACCCATAAACTTGTATTAGCGACAGATCTCGACGGATGGCCACAAGTCGCAACGGATTCATCGTGTTTTGGCAGACCGTCGGCACGAAAAAACGTTCAAGTGAGCGATTTTTTGTCCGTTGTATCCGCCATTTTCTGCCGCGCAAACGCCACCAAAACTCTGCCCCCTCCTCCCCGGACTTCTGAATGGGCCGCGGATGCATTGAAAAACTGCATCCGCTGCCCACGTCGTGCACAAATTTCACAATGTGCGTCGGTATGTCGGCCAGACGCATTGCAACAGACTCGCACCGACGCAAGTGTGAAAGAGGCCTTAATGAGCGTTGAATGTAAAAAAAAAAAAAGAAAAAGAAAAAAATTGCATGGGCTCCCAAACAATTTTCTGCACCAGAGGGGGAAAGCCGAGGGCGAGGGCCAATATTTGTAGCCTGCTAAGAATATGAGCCCACAGTTGTCTGAGTAGCCTTTAGTGGCTATTAAAATAGGGGGACCCCCCCAAAAAATGACGTGGGGTCCCCCTATATTTTAAAGCCAGAAAGGCTACGCAGACAGGTGCGGGCTGATATTCATAGCCTAGAGAGGGGCCATGGATATTGGCCCCCCCGGCTACAAATACCAGTCCGCAGCCGCCCCAGAAATGGTGCATCTGTAAGATGCGCCAATTCCGGCACTTGGCCCCTCTCTTCCCACTCCCATGTAGGGGTGGGATATGGGGTAATAAGGGTTTAATATCACCTTGCTATTGTAAGGTGACATTAGGCCGGGTTCATAACGGAGAGGCGTCAATAATATCCATTATTAATCCAATAGTAATAAAGGGTTTATTAAATACACACACAATAGGAAAAAAGTATTTTAATGTTCTTCATTTAACCATACTTACCATACTTCAGCACCTGCAAAAAACGCAAAATAATAAACCGTATACTACCTGTCCGCTGTAGTCCAATTAATAACGAGTGCCCCACGACGATCTCCCCTATAGAACAGTGACATGGGGTGATGTCACTGGTCTATAGGACCCTCAGTGACACACTGACAGGAGACAGTGGCATCACTGAGGTTACCTTAGGACAAAGTCTCACTTTATGGCAATTGCTGCGTGGGAATATTTCTCATACAGCAATGCCAAAAGTGAGACTAGGGACTATTTTTGTTACAGCGGCGGAGGAATACAGTGTGGAAGGACACCTTCCAAACCCGCACAGAGCCCCCGCAAGCTGCACAGAGCCCCGGCAAGCCCGCACAGAGCCCCGGCAAGCCGTACAGAGCCCCAGCAAGCCTGCACAGAGCCCCGACAAGCCCGCATAGATCCCAGGCTGGCCACACAGAGCCCCGAGATGACCGTACAGATCCCCGGCAGGCCCGCACACACAGACACGCACCGTGTCCACCCACGCACCGCCCACACTCTTCCCCCCTCTGGAACAGGATGTAGAAGGACAGAAAGGGCTTATTTACATTCCGATATTTGTGTCCCAATGACTTGCATTGGTATTGGGTATAGGTATCGGCGATATCTGATATTTTTTGGATATCGGCCAATCCGATACCGATACTTCTTGATATCGGAAGGTATTGCTCAACACTAATAAACAATCATTTTCTGTGTATAGAAATGTGGTTGGTCTGACTAAATAGGCTATAAAATTAACACAAAGGACGTTTGCACATTGTTATGCATATACTCTGTGGAGTGGAACAAGAACACGGGATTCCATATTGTAGCTACTAGGAGTGAATTTGTGTGACCTTCATATGGTTCTCCCATATACAGTCCATCCCCATAGGCCATAAAATTGTGCAGCCATCCCTATAACGAGTACCAAAACCTTTGCTTAGATACCAGTTGTCAATGACATTTAGTATAGGTCTGTACAATATAAATCTGTAATATTGGTGTGTGCACAGAGCCTTGAGAGAGTACAAATTTCTTACAAATTAGTGAAAAATTTGATTTCTTGTAGCCAGCTGGAATTTTGTTGGATTCTTTAAAGAGCCAAAAAAGAGTTAAAAATTTAATATTATACTCATCTGTAATAGATCTTACAAATTAGTGAAAATTTTAATTTCTTGTAGCCAGCGGGCATTTAGTTGGATTTTTCAAAGAGCCAAGAAAGGGTTAAAAATGTAATATTATACTTATTTGTGATAGATCTGCTTCAGATTGGTTTTTCAACGCACGTCAACAATGTCTATTGGGCACAATGTGACGCCATCACAACTAAAAGATCCAGACCTATGACTGAAGAACAAAAATCGAATATCAATCCAAGACTGACCCAAAGGCAGTGGTGTAATGGGTAAGGAGCTGCAGGGGCAGGACAGGTAAGGGTGAGTATATCATTATATTATTTTTTAATTACTTTGTGGATCGACATATATTCTGTTTTGGTGTTTGGATTGACCTTATGCATAAATTAATGTATTTTGCAGCAGAGTTGATTTTAACCAAATTTTAATGTGACCAAATTGAATCTGACAGCCAAGGTAAACCATTATGCCCAAAATTATTTGCTGATCTCTGTTTGTTGCATATGTTTCCTTTACCATGAATGGACATGTATAATTAAATATTACTTGATGCAATAATGACTTAAGAATATCAAATTTAGAATTTTGATACTAACGTTTATAAATATCCTTGTAAAAAAAATAGCGGTGCTGACCCTATTATATGTTTTTCCCAATAAAAATTACGTGTCATCACATCACTCATTCTTACAGAAGTCATGGCTGTAAAATCGCTTCATATGGAGACTACTAAATGATTCATCAGTGGTCATTCATTATGGGTAAAATAATATGATTATGTCCCTTTTGTGTAGCGCA
Source organism: Ranitomeya imitator (assembly GCF_032444005.1). Taxonomy (NCBI): domain Eukaryota; kingdom Metazoa; phylum Chordata; class Amphibia; order Anura; family Dendrobatidae; genus Ranitomeya; species Ranitomeya imitator. The sequence goes on from NC_091282.1 coordinate 137,963,996, forward strand.
CATTCCAAACACTGTGATGCTGCTGATTAATATTTAAGGAAGTCTGCATTTGCATTGCAAGTTTTGGATCGTTTCCAGAACTGAATCGCAACCAGTTTGGCTCCGTTCAATTCTTTGGCCATATCCCTGCTAGCAATTATTGCTTTTTGGCAGCAATAGTTTTTCAATTATCTCTTGAACCTGTGCTTACTTAGATAGTCAATGAGCAGTAATAAGCCCTACGAAAACAATTTCCGTTTAATGCTTGACTTAATCATTGTACACTTCTGAACTTCATTATTTCCCTCATTCATAAAGTTTCCTGGATTGAGTGCATATTACTTGGGTGACGCTGGAGTTTGCTTTTCTTTTTCCATTTATGCGTGTTTTTTTGCGTTAGCAGAAACCTTTTCTCACAATCCGGGGAGTAACAAATAATATTTATTCTTTACTAAATTTGTTCTTGTGCACAGTGACTTTTGCCTGCTTCGATCAGACGAGAATAACATATTCTTAGGTAGAAGGAAGACATAAACGGAGTCTGCCTGTATGTGGTAAGACTGTACTAAGTCAGAAACAGACTTTTATAATGAAATTAGATAAGATAAAATACTGTACACGTATGTACCATTCTACATCAATTAGCAGAAATAAAGAATTATAGACATATGTTTGTAATCCTGAGTGGAAAAGCACACAGTAAGTTCTCCTGTCAATGGCTTCCTGAACAGCAGCAACACAGGAGATCCCTATATCTGTCAGTGTCACACATCACAGGAAATCCCTATATCTGTCAGTGTCACACATCACAGGAGATCCCTATATCTGTCAGTGTCACACATCACAGGAGATCCCTATATCTGTCAGTGACACATATCAAAGGAAATCCCTGTATCTGTCAGTGTCACACATCACAGGAGATCCCTATATCTGTCAGTGACACATATCAAAGGAAATCCCTGTATCTGTCAGTGTCACACATCACAGGAGATCCCTGTATCTGTCAGTGTCACACATCACAGGAGTTAAATAAACAGGGCAGCACACTGCAGCGCCAAAACATGCAAACTCGAAAAAACGAAATCCGAACTGCACCACTGCACCAGAAACATGAAAAACGAGAGCTCCTAGCGCACAAAAATGGCCAATTTTATGTGTACCTCGTAGCCACGTTAAGGCATCTCTCTTATACGAGGTCCTACGTTTGACCTACCTCACTGAGAATAAACGTCTCCATCTGAATGGGTACATGTAGAAACCTCTTCTTGGACTCAAATTCTCTCTCTATGTGGAGGGGTATTGGACCTACTATAATTAAAACACCTGAAGCTAGGAGGCGGGGAGTGCACGATCAGAAGGCTAGAGAATACATTTCAAAAACCTGACCTGCACATCCAAACATAGACCGAGTGTGAACAGGTGCTGAACCCAGAGTCGCCAACTCGTACATAGTTAAATAAACAGGGCAGCACACTGCAGCGCCAAAACATGCAAACTCGAAAAAACGAAATCCGAACTGCACCACTGCACCAGAAACATGAAAAACGAGAGCTCCTAGCGCACAAAAATGGCCAATTTTATGTGTACCTCGTAGCCACGTTAAGGCATCTCTCTTATACGAGGTCCTACGTTTGACCTACCTCACTGAGAATAAACGTCTCCATCTGAATGGGTACATGTAGAAACCTCTTCTTGGACTCAAATTCTCTCTCTATGTGGAGGGGTATTGGACCTACTATAATTAAAACACCTGAAGCTAGGAGGCGGGGAGTGCACGATCAGAAGGCTAGAGAATACATTTCAAAAACCTGACCTGCACATCCAAACATAGACCGAGTGTGAACAGGTGCTGAACCCAGAGTCGCCAACTCGTACATAGTTAAATAAACAGGGCAGCACACTGCAGCGCCAAAACATGCAAACTCGAAAAAACGAAATCCGAACTGCACCACTGCACCAGAAACATGAAAAACGAGAGCTCCTAGCGCACAAAAATGGCCAATTTTATGTGTACCTCGTAGCCACGTTAAGGCATCTCTCTTATACGAGGTCCTACGTTTGACCTACCTCACTGAGAATAAACGTCTCCATCTGAATGGGTACATGTAGAAACCTCTTCTTGGACTCAAATTCTCTCTCTATGTGGAGGGGTATTGGACCTACTATAATTAAAACACCTGAAGCTAGGAGGCGGGGAGTGCACGATCAGAAGGCTAGAGAATACATTTCAAAAACCTGACCTGCACATCCAAACATAGACCGAGTGTGAACAGGTGCTGAACCCAGAGTCGCCAACTCGTACATAGTTAAATAAACAGGGCAGCACACTGCAGCGCCAAAACATGCAAACTCGAAAAAACGAAATCCGAACTGCACCACTGCACCAGAAACATGAAAAACGAGAGCTCCTAGCGCACAAAAATGGCCAATTTTATGTGTACCTCGTAGCCACGTTAAGGCATCTCTCTTATACGAGGTCCTACGTTTGACCTACCTCACTGAGAATAAACGTCTCCATCTGAATGGGTACATGTAGAAACCTCTTCTTGGACTCAAATTCTCTCTCTATGTGGAGGGGTATTGGACCTACTATAATTAAAACACCTGAAGCTAGGAGGCGGGGAGTGCACGATCAGAAGGCTAGATGTTGTGAATTCTGTGGCTGAGTTCACTTCTGTGGTCACAAGTGGTATTGCAGTCTCTGGGCTTCCTCCCTCAGGTGTTTTGGTGAGCTCGTTGGCTGCCTTGCTATTTAGCTCCACCTGAGTCTGTCTTCCTTGCTCCTTGTCAATGTTCCAGTGTTGGATCTGAGCTACTGCATCTTTCCTTGGGCCTGCTGCTCTGCTAGATAAGTGCTTCTAGTTTGTTTTCTGTTTTTTCTGTCCAGCTTGCTATTAACTTTTGCTGGAAGCTCTGAGAAGCAAAGGGGTGCACCGCCGTGCTGTTAGTTCGGCACGGTGGGTCTTTTTGCCCCTTTGCGTGGTTTTCGTTTTAGGGTTTTTTGTAGACTGCATAGTTCTCTTTGCTATCCTCGCTCTGTCTAGAATATCGGGCCTCACTTTGCTGAATCTATTTCATTCCTACGTTTGTCTTTTCATCTTGCTAACAGTCATTATATGTGGGGGGCTGCCTATTCCTTTGGGGTATTTCTCTGAGGTAAGTCAGGCTTGTATTTCTATCTTCAGGCTAGTCAGCTCCTCAGGCAGTGCCGAGTTGCATAGGTAGTTGATAGGCGCAATCCACTGCTGCTTATAGTTGTGTGAGGATAGATCAGGTACTGCAGTCTACAGAGATTCCACGTCTCAGAGCTCGTCCTATTGTTTTTGGTTATTGCCAGATCTCTGTATGTGCGCTGATTACTGCACGCTGTGTTGCCTGATTGCCAGCCATAACAGTACAAGGAGCCCTTCAATGATTTCCAATAGAGGGAAAAAAGAAATCCTGACATCATTTTTTTTTCTTAGCTCTGTCTTCAGTCTTTTTTTTCCCCTAGACATTAGAGTGCTTCAGGACACAGCTGTGGACATGGATATTCAGGCTCTGTGCTCCTCAATGGATAATCTCGTTGTAAATGTACAAAAGATTCAAGATACTATTGATCAGAAATCGATGCTAGAACCAAGAATTCCGATTCCTGATTTGTTTTTTGGTGACAGAACTAAGTTCCTGAGCTTCAGAAATAATTGTAAGCTATTTTTGGCCTTGAAACCTCATTCTTCTGGTAATCCTATTCAACAGGTTTTGATTATTATTTCTTTTTTGCGCGGCGACCCACAGGACTGGGCGTTTTCTCTTGCACCAGGAGATTCTGCATTGAGTAATGTTGATGCATTTTTCCAGGCGCTGGGATTGCTTTACGATGAGCCTAATTCAGTGGATCAAGCTGAGAAAAATCTGCTGGCTTTATGCCAGGGTCAGGATGATGTAGAAGTATATTGTCAGAAATTTAGGAAATGGTCAGTACTCACTCTGTGGAATGAATCTGCACTAGCGGCTTTGTTCAGAAAGGGTCTCTCTGAAGCTCTTAAGGATGTAATGGTGGGATTTCCTATGCCTGCTGGTTTGAATGAGTCTATGTCCTTGGCCATTCAGATCGGTCGTCGCTTGCGCGAGCGTAAATCTGTGCACCATCTGGCGGTATTGTCTGAGAGTAAGCCTGAGCCTATGCAGTGCGACAGGACTATGACTAAAGTAGAACGGCACGAACACAGACGTCTGAACAGACTGTGTTTCTATTGTGGTGATTCTACTCATGCTATTTCTAATTGTCCTAAACGCACTAGGCGGTTCGATAGCTCTGCCGTTATTGGTACTGTACAGTCCAAATTCCTTTTGTCCATTACCTTAATGTGCTCTTTGTCATCATATTCTGTCATGGCGTTTGTGGATTCAGGCGCTGCCCTGAATCTGATGGATTTGGATTATGCTAAACGTTGTGGATTTTTCTTGGAGCCTTTGCGGTGTCCTATTCCGTTGAGAGGAATTGATGCTACACCTTTGGCCAAGAATAAGCCTCAGTACTGGGCCCAGCTGACCATGTGCATGGCTCCTGCACATCAGGAAGTTATTCGCTTTTTGGTACTGCATAATTTGCATGATGTGGTCGTGTTGGGGTTGCCATGGCTACAAACCCATAATCCAGTATTGGATTGGAACTCTATGTCGGTAACCAGCTGGGGTTGTCAGGGAGTACATGGTGATGTTCCATTTTTGTCTATTTCGTCATCCATTCCTTCTGACATCCCAGAGTTCTTGTCGGACTTTCAGGATGTATTTGAAGAGTCCAAGTCTGATGCCCTACCTCCGCATAGGAATTGTGATTGTGCTATCGATTTGATTCCTGGTAGTAAATTCCCTAAGGGTCGTTTATTTAATTTGTCCGTACCTGAACACACCGCTATGCGCAGTTATGTGAAGGAGTCCCTGGAGAAGGGACATATTCGCCCATCGTCGTCACCATTGGGAGCAGGGTTCTTTTTTGTAGCCAAGAAGGATGGTTCGCTAAGACCGTGTATTGATTACCGCCTTCTTAATAAGATCACTGTTAAGTTTCAGTATCCCTTGCCATTGATTTCTGACTTGTTTGCTCGGATTAAGGGGGCTAGTTGGTTTACTAAGATTGATCTTCGTGGTGCGTATAATCTGGTGAGAATCAGGCAGGGAGATGAATGGAAAACGGCATTTAATACGCCCGAGGGTCATTTTGAGTATCTGGTGATGCCGTTCGGACTTGCCAATGCTCCATCTGTTTTTCAGTCTTTTATGCATGACATTTTCCGTGAGTATCTGGATAAATTCTTGATTGTTTACTTGGATGACATTTTGATCTTCTCAGATGATTGGGAGTCTCATGTGAAGCAAGTCAGAATGGTTTTCCAGGTACTGCGTGCTAATTCCTTGTTCGTGAAGGGATCAAAGTGTCTCTTCGGTGTGCAGAAAGTTTCATTTTTGGGGTTCATCTTTTCCCCTTCTACTATCGAGATGGATCCGGTTAAGGTTCAGGCCATCCAGGATTGGACTCAGCCGACATCTCTAAAAAGTCTGCAGAAATTCCTGGGCTTTGCTAATTTTTATCGTCGCTTCATCTGTAATTTTTCTAGCATTGCCAGACCATTGACCGATTTGACCAAGAAGGGTGCTGATTTGGTTAATTGGTCTTCTGCTGCCGTGGAAGCTTTTCAGGAGTTGAAGCGTCGTTTTTGCTGTGCCCCTGTGTTGTGTCAACCTGATGTTTCTCTTCCGTTCCAGGTCGAGGTTGATGCTTCTGAGATTGGTGCAGGGGCGGTTTTGTCACAGAGAGGTTCTGGTTGCTCAGTGTTCAAACCATGTGCTTTCTTTTCCAGGAAATTTTCTGCTGCTGAGCGTAATTATGATGTGGGCAACCGAGAGTTGCTGGCCATGAAGTGGGCATTCGAGGAGTGGCGTCATTGGCTTGAGGGTGCTAAGCATCGCGTGGTGGTTTTGACTGATCATAAGAACCTTACTTATCTTGAGTCTGCCAAGCGCTTGAATCCTAGACAGGCCCGTTGGTCGTTATTTTTTGCTCGTTTTGATTTTGTGATTTCATACCTTCCGGGCTCTAAAAATGTGAAGGCGGATGCTCTGTCTAGGAGTTTTGTGCCCGACTCTCCGGGGTTATCTGAGCCGGCGAGTATCCTCAAGGAAGGAGTCATTGTGTCTGCCATCTCCCCTGATTTGCGGAGAGTGTTGCAGAAATTTCAGGCTAATAAACCTGATCGTTGTCCGGCCGAGAAACTGTTCGTCCCTGATAGGTGGACTAGTAAAGTTATCTCTGAACTTCATTGTTCGGTGCTGGCCGGTCATCCAGGAATCTTTGGTACCAGGGAGTTGGTTGCTAGATCCTTCTGGTGGCCATCTCTGTCACGGGATGTGCGTGCTTTTGTGCAGTCCTGTGGAATTTGTGCTAGGGCTAAGCCCTGCTGTTCACGTGCCAGTGGGTTGCTTTTGCCCTTGCCGGTCCCGAAGAGGCCTTGGACACATATTTCGATGGATTTCATTTCTGACCTTCCCGTTTCTCAAAAAATGTCGGTCATTTGGGTGGTCTGTGATCGCTTTTCTAAAATGGTCCATCTGGTGCCCTTGGTTAAATTGCCTTCCTCCTCTGATTTGGTGCCTTTGTTCTTCCAGCATGTGGTTCGTTTACATGGCATTCCTGAGAATATTGTTTCTGACAGAGGTTCCCAGTTTGTCTCGAGGTTCTGGCGAGCCTTTTGTGGTAGGATGGGCATTGACCTATCTTTTTCCTCGGCCTTCCATCCTCAGACTAATGGCCAGACCGAACAAACCAATCAGACCTTGGAAACATATCTGAGATGTTTTGTTTCCGCTGACCAGGATGATTGGGTGTCATTTTTGCCGTTGGCTGAGTTCGCCCTTAATAATCGGGCCAGCTCGGCTACCTTGGTCTCTCCATTTTTCTGCAATTCTGGGTTCCATCCTCGTTTCTCTTCAGGACAGGTTGAGTCTTCGGACTGTCCTGGTGTGGATTATGTGGTGGACAGGTTGCAGCAGATCTGGACTCAGGTAGTGGACAATTTGACCTTGTCCCAGGAGAAGGCTCAGCTTTTCGCTAATCGCAGACGCCGTGTGGGACCCCGACTTCGTGTTGGGGATCTGGTTTGGTTATCTTCTCGTCATATACCTATGAAGGTTTCCTCTCCTAAATTTAAACCTCGTTTTATTGGTCCGTATAGGATTTCTGAGATTCTCAATCCGGTGTCTTTTCGTCTGACCCTCCCAGACTCCTTTTCCATACATAATGTATTCCATAGGTCGTTGTTGAGGAGATACGTGGCACCTATGGTTCCATCTGTGGAGCCTCCTGCCCCTGTTTTGGTGGAGGGGGAATTGGAGTATATTGTGGAGAAGATTTTGGATTCTCGTGTCTCTAGACGGAAACTCCAGTATCTGGTCAAATGGAAGGGTTATGCTCAGGAAGATAATTCCTGGGTTTTTGCCTCTGATGTCCATGCCCCAGATCTTGTTCGTGCCTTTCATGTGGCTCATCCTGGTCGGCCTGGGGGTTCTGGTGAGGGTTCGGTGACCCCTCCTCAAGGGGGGGGTACTGTTGTGAATTCTGTGGCTGAGTTCACTTCTGTGGTCACAAGTGGTATTGCAGTCTCTGGGCTTCCTCCCTCAGGTGTTTTGGTGAGCTCGTTGGCTGCCTTGCTATTTAGCTCCACCTGAGTCTGTCTTCCTTGCTCCTTGTCAATGTTCCAGTGTTGGATCTGAGCTACTGCATCTTTCCTTGGGCCTGCTGCTCTGCTAGATAAGTGCTTCTAGTTTGTTTTCTGTTTTTTCTGTCCAGCTTGCTATTAACTTTTGCTGGAAGCTCTGAGAAGCAAAGGGGTGCACCGCCGTGTTGTTAGTTCGGCACGGTGGGTCTTTTTGCCCCTTTGCGTGGTTTTCGTTTTAGGGTTTTTTGTAGACTGCATAGTTCTCTTTGCTATCCTCGCTCTGTCTAGAATATCGGGCCTCACTTTGCTGAATCTATTTCATTCCTACGTTTGTCTTTTCATCTTGCTAACAGTCATTATATGTGGGGGGCTGCCTATTCCTTTGGGGTATTTCTCTGAGGTAAGTCAGGCTTGTATTTCTATCTTCAGGCTAGTCAGCTCCTCAGGCAGTGCCGAGTTGCATAGGTAGTTGATAGGCGCAATCCACTGCTGCTTATAGTTGTGTGAGGATAGATCAGGTACTGCAGTCTACAGAGATTCCACGTCTCAGAGCTCGTCCTATTGTTTTTGGTTATTGCCAGATCTCTGTATGTGCGCTGATTACTGCACGCTGTGTTGCCTGATTGCCAGCCATAACAGCTAGAGAATACATTTCAAAAACCTGACCTGCACATCCAAACATAGACCGAGTGTGAACAGGTGCTGAACCCAGAGTCGCCAACTCGTACATAGTTAAATAAACAGGGCAGCACACTGCAGCGCCAAAACATGCAAACTCGAAAAAACGAAATCCGAACTGCACCACTGCACCAGAAACATGAAAAACGAGAGCTCCTAGCGCACAAAAATGGCCAATTTTATGTGTACCTCGTAGCCACGTTAAGGCATCTCTCTTATACGAGGTCCTACGTTTGACCTACCTCACTGAGAATAAACGTCTCCATCTGAATGGGTACATGTAGAAACCTCTTCTTGGACTCAAATTCTCTCTCTATGTGGAGGGGTATTGGACCTACTATAATTAAAACACCTGAAGCTAGGAGGCGGGGAGTGCACGATCAGAAGGCTAGAGAATACATTTCAAAAACCTGACCTGCACATCCAAACATAGACCGAGTGTGAACAGGTGCTGAACCCAGAGTCGCCAACTCGTACATAGTTAAATAAACAGGGCAGCACACTGCAGCGTCAAAACATGCAAACTCGAAAAAACGAAATCCGAACTGCACCACTGCACCAGAAACATGAAAAACGAGAGCTCCTAGCGCACAAAAATGGCCAATTTTATGTGTACCTCGTAGCCACGTTAAGGCATCTCTCTTATACGAGGTCCTACGTTTGACCTACCTCACTGAGAATAAACGTCTCCATCTGAATGGGTACATGTAGAAACCTCTTCTTGGACTCAAATTCTCTCTCTATGTGGAGGGGTATTGGACCTACTATAATTAAAACACCTGAAGCTAGGAGGCGGGGAGTGCACGATCAGAAGGCTAGATGTTGTGAATTCTGTGGCTGAGTTCACTTCTGTGGTCACAAGTGGTATTGCAGTCTCTGGGCTTCCTCCCTCAGGTGTTTTGGTGAGCTCGTTGGCTGCCTTGCTATTTAGCTCCACCTGAGTCTGTCTTCCTTGCTCCTTGTCAATGTTCCAGTGTTGGATCTGAGCTACTGCATCTTTCCTTGGGCCTGCTGCTCTGCTAGATAAGTGCTTCTAGTTTGTTTTCTGTTTTTTCTGTCCAGCTTGCTATTAACTTTTGCTGGAAGCTCTGAGAAGCAAAGGGGTGCACCGCCGTGCTGTTAGTTCGGCACGGTGGGTCTTTTTGCCCCTTTGCGTGGTTTTCGTTTTAGGGTTTTTTGTAGACTGCATAGTTCTCTTTGCTATCCTCGCTCTGTCTAGAATATCGGGCCTCACTTTGCTGAATCTATTTCATTCCTACGTTTGTCTTTTCATCTTGCTAACAGTCATTATATGTGGGGGGCTGCCTATTCCTTTGGGGTATTTCTCTGAGGTAAGTCAGGCTTGTATTTCTATCTTCAGGCTAGTCAGCTCCTCAGGCAGTGCCGAGTTGCATAGGTAGTTGATAGGCGCAATCCACTGCTGCTTATAGTTGTGTGAGGATAGATCAGGTACTGCAGTCTACAGAGATTCCACGTCTCAGAGCTCGTCCTATTGTTTTTGGTTATTGCCAGATCTCTGTATGTGCGCTGATTACTGCACGCTGTGTTGCCTGATTGCCAGCCATAACAGTACAAGGAGCCCTTCAATGATTTCCAATAGAGGGAAAAAAGAAATCCTGACATCATTTTTTTTTCTTAGCTCTGTCTTCAGTCTTTTTTTTCCCCTAGACATTAGAGTGCTTCAGGACACAGCTGTGGACATGGATATTCAGGCTCTGTGCTCCTCAATGGATAATCTCGTTGTAAATGTACAAAAGATTCAAGATACTATTGATCAGAAATCGATGCTAGAACCAAGAATTCCGATTCCTGATTTGTTTTTTGGTGACAGAACTAAGTTCCTGAGCTTCAGAAATAATTGTAAGCTATTTTTGGCCTTGAAACCTCATTCTTCTGGTAATCCTATTCAACAGGTTTTGATTATTATTTCTTTTTTGCGCGGCGACCCACAGGACTGGGCGTTTTCTCTTGCACCAGGAGATTCTGCATTGAGTAATGTTGATGCATTTTTCCAGGCGCTGGGATTGCTTTACGATGAGCCTAATTCAGTGGATCAAGCTGAGAAAAATCTGCTGGCTTTATGCCAGGGTCAGGATGATGTAGAAGTATATTGTCAGAAATTTAGGAAATGGTCAGTACTCACTCTGTGGAATGAATCTGCACTAGCGGCTTTGTTCAGAAAGGGTCTCTCTGAAGCTCTTAAGGATGTAATGGTGGGATTTCCTATGCCTGCTGGTTTGAATGAGTCTATGTCCTTGGCCATTCAGATCGGTCGTCGCTTGCGCGAGCGTAAATCTGTGCACCATCTGGCGGTATTGTCTGAGAGTAAGCCTGAGCCTATGCAGTGCGACAGGACTATGACTAAAGTAGAACGGCACGAACACAGACGTCTGAACAGACTGTGTTTCTATTGTGGTGATTCTACTCATGCTATTTCTAATTGTCCTAAACGCACTAGGCGGTTCGATAGCTCTGCCGTTATTGGTACTGTACAGTCCAAATTCCTTTTGTCCATTACCTTAATGTGCTCTTTGTCATCATATTCTGTCATGGCGTTTGTGGATTCAGGCGCTGCCCTGAATCTGATGGATTTGGATTATGCTAAACGTTGTGGATTTTTCTTGGAGCCTTTGCGGTGTCCTATTCCGTTGAGAGGAATTGATGCTACACCTTTGGCCAAGAATAAGCCTCAGTACTGGGCCCAGCTGACCATGTGCATGGCTCCTGCACATCAGGAAGTTATTCGCTTTTTGGTACTGCATAATTTGCATGATGTGGTCGTGTTGGGGTTGCCATGGCTACAAACCCATAATCCAGTATTGGATTGGAACTCTATGTCGGTAACCAGCTGGGGTTGTCAGGGAGTACATGGTGATGTTCCATTTTTGTCTATTTCGTCATCCATTCCTTCTGACATCCCAGAGTTCTTGTCGGACTTTCAGGATGTATTTGAAGAGTCCAAGTCTGATGCCCTACCTCCGCATAGGAATTGTGATTGTGCTATCGATTTGATTCCTGGTAGTAAATTCCCTAAGGGTCGTTTATTTAATTTGTCCGTACCTGAACACACCGCTATGCGCAGTTATGTGAAGGAGTCCCTGGAGAAGGGACATATTCGCCCATCGTCGTCACCATTGGGAGCAGGGTTCTTTTTTGTAGCCAAGAAGGATGGTTCGCTAAGACCGTGTATTGATTACCGCCTTCTTAATAAGATCACTGTTAAGTTTCAGTATCCCTTGCCATTGATTTCTGACTTGTTTGCTCGGATTAAGGGGGCTAGTTGGTTTACTAAGATTGATCTTCGTGGTGCGTATAATCTGGTGAGAATCAGGCAGGGAGATGAATGGAAAACGGCATTTAATACGCCCGAGGGTCATTTTGAGTATCTGGTGATGCCGTTCGGACTTGCCAATGCTCCATCTGTTTTTCAGTCTTTTATGCATGACATTTTCCGTGAGTATCTGGATAAATTCTTGATTGTTTACTTGGATGACATTTTGATCTTCTCAGATGATTGGGAGTCTCATGTGAAGCAAGTCAGAATGGTTTTCCAGGTACTGCGTGCTAATTCCTTGTTCGTGAAGGGATCAAAGTGTCTCTTCGGTGTGCAGAAAGTTTCATTTTTGGGGTTCATCTTTTCCCCTTCTACTATCGAGATGGATCCGGTTAAGGTTCAGGCCATCCAGGATTGGACTCAGCCGACATCTCTAAAAAGTCTGCAGAAATTCCTGGGCTTTGCTAATTTTTATCGTCGCTTCATCTGTAATTTTTCTAGCATTGCCAGACCATTGACCGATTTGACCAAGAAGGGTGCTGATTTGGTTAATTGGTCTTCTGCTGCCGTGGAAGCTTTTCAGGAGTTGAAGCGTCGTTTTTGCTGTGCCCCTGTGTTGTGTCAACCTGATGTTTCTCTTCCGTTCCAGGTCGAGGTTGATGCTTCTGAGATTGGTGCAGGGGCGGTTTTGTCACAGAGAGGTTCTGGTTGCTCAGTGTTCAAACCATGTGCTTTCTTTTCCAGGAAATTTTCTGCTGCTGAGCGTAATTATGATGTGGGCAACCGAGAGTTGCTGGCCATGAAGTGGGCATTCGAGGAGTGGCGTCATTGGCTTGAGGGTGCTAAGCATCGCGTGGTGGTTTTGACTGATCATAAGAACCTTACTTATCTTGAGTCTGCCAAGCGCTTGAATCCTAGACAGGCCCGTTGGTCGTTATTTTTTGCTCGTTTTGATTTTGTGATTTCATACCTTCCGGGCTCTAAAAATGTGAAGGCGGATGCTCTGTCTAGGAGTTTTGTGCCCGACTCTCCGGGGTTATCTGAGCCGGCGAGTATCCTCAAGGAAGGAGTCATTGTGTCTGCCATCTCCCCTGATTTGCGGAGAGTGTTGCAGAAATTTCAGGCTAATAAACCTGATCGTTGTCCGGCCGAGAAACTGTTCGTCCCTGATAGGTGGACTAGTAAAGTTATCTCTGAACTTCATTGTTCGGTGCTGGCCGGTCATCCAGGAATCTTTGGTACCAGGGAGTTGGTTGCTAGATCCTTCTGGTGGCCATCTCTGTCACGGGATGTGCGTGCTTTTGTGCAGTCCTGTGGAATTTGTGCTAGGGCTAAGCCCTGCTGTTCACGTGCCAGTGGGTTGCTTTTGCCCTTGCCGGTCCCGAAGAGGCCTTGGACACATATTTCGATGGATTTCATTTCTGACCTTCCCGTTTCTCAAAAAATGTCGGTCATTTGGGTGGTCTGTGATCGCTTTTCTAAAATGGTCCATCTGGTGCCCTTGGTTAAATTGCCTTCCTCCTCTGATTTGGTGCCTTTGTTCTTCCAGCATGTGGTTCGTTTACATGGCATTCCTGAGAATATTGTTTCTGACAGAGGTTCCCAGTTTGTCTCGAGGTTCTGGCGAGCCTTTTGTGGTAGGATGGGCATTGACCTATCTTTTTCCTCGGCCTTCCATCCTCAGACTAATGGCCAGACCGAACAAACCAATCAGACCTTGGAAACATATCTGAGATGTTTTGTTTCCGCTGACCAGGATGATTGGGTGTCATTTTTGCCGTTGGCTGAGTTCGCCCTTAATAATCGGGCCAGCTCGGCTACCTTGGTCTCTCCATTTTTCTGCAATTCTGGGTTCCATCCTCGTTTCTCTTCAGGACAGGTTGAGTCTTCGGACTGTCCTGGTGTGGATTATGTGGTGGACAGGTTGCAGCAGATCTGGACTCAGGTAGTGGACAATTTGACCTTGTCCCAGGAGAAGGCTCAGCTTTTCGCTAATCGCAGACGCCGTGTGGGACCCCGACTTCGTGTTGGGGATCTGGTTTGGTTATCTTCTCGTCATATACCTATGAAGGTTTCCTCTCCTAAATTTAAACCTCGTTTTATTGGTCCGTATAGGATTTCTGAGATTCTCAATCCGGTGTCTTTTCGTCTGACCCTCCCAGACTCCTTTTCCATACATAATGTATTCCATAGGTCGTTGTTGAGGAGATACGTGGCACCTATGGTTCCATCTGTGGAGCCTCCTGCCCCTGTTTTGGTGGAGGGGGAATTGGAGTATATTGTGGAGAAGATTTTGGATTCTCGTGTCTCTAGACGGAAACTCCAGTATCTGGTCAAATGGAAGGGTTATGCTCAGGAAGATAATTCCTGGGTTTTTGCCTCTGATGTCCATGCCCCAGATCTTGTTCGTGCCTTTCATGTGGCTCATCCTGGTCGGCCTGGGGGTTCTGGTGAGGGTTCGGTGACCCCTCCTCAAGGGGGGGGTACTGTTGTGAATTCTGTGGCTGAGTTCACTTCTGTGGTCACAAGTGGTATTGCAGTCTCTGGGCTTCCTCCCTCAGGTGTTTTGGTGAGCTCGTTGGCTGCCTTGCTATTTAGCTCCACCTGAGTCTGTCTTCCTTGCTCCTTGTCAATGTTCCAGTGTTGGATCTGAGCTACTGCATCTTTCCTTGGGCCTGCTGCTCTGCTAGATAAGTGCTTCTAGTTTGTTTTCTGTTTTTTCTGTCCAGCTTGCTATTAACTTTTGCTGGAAGCTCTGAGAAGCAAAGGGGTGCACCGCCGTGTTGTTAGTTCGGCACGGTGGGTCTTTTTGCCCCTTTGCGTGGTTTTCGTTTTAGGGTTTTTTGTAGACTGCATAGTTCTCTTTGCTATCCTCGCTCTGTCTAGAATATCGGGCCTCACTTTGCTGAATCTATTTCATTCCTACGTTTGTCTTTTCATCTTGCTAACAGTCATTATATGTGGGGGGCTGCCTATTCCTTTGGGGTATTTCTCTGAGGTAAGTCAGGCTTGTATTTCTATCTTCAGGCTAGTCAGCTCCTCAGGCAGTGCCGAGTTGCATAGGTAGTTGATAGGCGCAATCCACTGCTGCTTATAGTTGTGTGAGGATAGATCAGGTACTGCAGTCTACAGAGATTCCACGTCTCAGAGCTCGTCCTATTGTTTTTGGTTATTGCCAGATCTCTGTATGTGCGCTGATTACTGCACGCTGTGTTGCCTGATTGCCAGCCATAACAGCTAGAGAATACATTTCAAAAACCTGACCTGCACATCCAAACATAGACCGAGTGTGAACAGGTGCTGAACCCAGAGTCGCCAACTCGTACATAGTTAAATAAACAGGGCAGCACACTGCAGCGCCAAAACATGCAAACTCGAAAAAACGAAATCCGAACTGCACCACTGCACCAGAAACATGAAAAACGAGAGCTCCTAGCGCACAAAAATGGCCAATTTTATGTGTACCTCGTAGCCACGTTAAGGCATCTCTCTTATACGAGGTCCTACGTTTGACCTACCTCACTGAGAATAAACGTCTCCATCTGAATGGGTACATGTAGAAACCTCTTCTTGGACTCAAATTCTCTCTCTATGTGGAGGGGTATTGGACCTACTATAATTAAAACACCTGAAGCTAGGAGGCGGGGAGTGCACGATCAGAAGGCTAGAGAATACATTTCAAAAACCTGACCTGCACATCCAAACATAGACCGAGTGTGAACAGGTGCTGAACCCAGAGTCGCCAACTCGTACATAGTTAAATAAACAGGGCAGCACACTGCAGCGTCAAAACATGCAAACTCGAAAAAACGAAATCCGAACTGCACCACTGCACCAGAAACATGAAAAACGAGAGCTCCTAGCGCACAAAAATGGCCAATTTTATGTGTACCTCGTAGCCACGTTAAGGCATCTCTCTTATACGAGGTCCTACGTTTGACCTACCTCACTGAGAATAAACGTCTCCATCTGAATGGGTACATGTAGAAACCTCTTCTTGGACTCAAATTCTCTCTCTATGTGGAGGGGTATTGGACCTACTATAATTAAAACACCTGAAGCTAGGAGGCGGGGAGTGCACGATCAGAAGGCTAGATGTTGTGAATTCTGTGGCTGAGTTCACTTCTGTGGTCACAAGTGGTATTGCAGTCTCTGGGCTTCCTCCCTCAGGTGTTTTGGTGAGCTCGTTGGCTGCCTTGCTATTTAGCTCCACCTGAGTCTGTCTTCCTTGCTCCTTGTCAATGTTCCAGTGTTGGATCTGAGCTACTGCATCTTTCCTTGGGCCTGCTGCTCTGCTAGATAAGTGCTTCTAGTTTGTTTTCTGTTTTTTCTGTCCAGCTTGCTATTAACTTTTGCTGGAAGCTCTGAGAAGCAAAGGGGTGCACCGCCGTGCTGTTAGTTCGGCACGGTGGGTCTTTTTGCCCCTTTGCGTGGTTTTCGTTTTAGGGTTTTTTGTAGACTGCATAGTTCTCTTTGCTATCCTCGCTCTGTCTAGAATATCGGGCCTCACTTTGCTGAATCTATTTCATTCCTACGTTTGTCTTTTCATCTTGCTAACAGTCATTATATGTGGGGGGCTGCCTATTCCTTTGGGGTATTTCTCTGAGGTAAGTCAGGCTTGTATTTCTATCTTCAGGCTAGTCAGCTCCTCAGGCAGTGCCGAGTTGCATAGGTAGTTGATAGGCGCAATCCACTGCTGCTTATAGTTGTGTGAGGATAGATCAGGTACTGCAGTCTACAGAGATTCCACGTCTCAGAGCTCGTCCTATTGTTTTTGGTTATTGCCAGATCTCTGTATGTGCGCTGATTACTGCACGCTGTGTTGCCTGATTGCCAGCCATAACAGTACAAGGAGCCCTTCAATGATTTCCAATAGAGGGAAAAAAGAAATCCTGACATCATTTTTTTTTCTTAGCTCTGTCTTCAGTCTTTTTTTTCCCCTAGACATTAGAGTGCTTCAGGACACAGCTGTGGACATGGATATTCAGGCTCTGTGCTCCTCAATGGATAATCTCGTTGTAAATGTACAAAAGATTCAAGATACTATTGATCAGAAATCGATGCTAGAACCAAGAATTCCGATTCCTGATTTGTTTTTTGGTGACAGAACTAAGTTCCTGAGCTTCAGAAATAATTGTAAGCTATTTTTGGCCTTGAAACCTCATTCTTCTGGTAATCCTATTCAACAGGTTTTGATTATTATTTCTTTTTTGCGCGGCGACCCACAGGACTGGGCGTTTTCTCTTGCACCAGGAGATTCTGCATTGAGTAATGTTGATGCATTTTTCCAGGCGCTGGGATTGCTTTACGATGAGCCTAATTCAGTGGATCAAGCTGAGAAAAATCTGCTGGCTTTATGCCAGGGTCAGGATGATGTAGAAGTATATTGTCAGAAATTTAGGAAATGGTCAGTACTCACTCTGTGGAATGAATCTGCACTAGCGGCTTTGTTCAGAAAGGGTCTCTCTGAAGCTCTTAAGGATGTAATGGTGGGATTTCCTATGCCTGCTGGTTTGAATGAGTCTATGTCCTTGGCCATTCAGATCGGTCGTCGCTTGCGCGAGCGTAAATCTGTGCACCATCTGGCGGTATTGTCTGAGAGTAAGCCTGAGCCTATGCAGTGCGACAGGACTATGACTAAAGTAGAACGGCACGAACACAGACGTCTGAACAGACTGTGTTTCTATTGTGGTGATTCTACTCATGCTATTTCTAATTGTCCTAAACGCACTAGGCGGTTCGATAGCTCTGCCGTTATTGGTACTGTACAGTCCAAATTCCTTTTGTCCATTACCTTAATGTGCTCTTTGTCATCATATTCTGTCATGGCGTTTGTGGATTCAGGCGCTGCCCTGAATCTGATGGATTTGGATTATGCTAAACGTTGTGGATTTTTCTTGGAGCCTTTGCGGTGTCCTATTCCGTTGAGAGGAATTGATGCTACACCTTTGGCCAAGAATAAGCCTCAGTACTGGGCCCAGCTGACCATGTGCATGGCTCCTGCACATCAGGAAGTTATTCGCTTTTTGGTACTGCATAATTTGCATGATGTGGTCGTGTTGGGGTTGCCATGGCTACAAACCCATAATCCAGTATTGGATTGGAACTCTATGTCGGTAACCAGCTGGGGTTGTCAGGGAGTACATGGTGATGTTCCATTTTTGTCTATTTCGTCATCCATTCCTTCTGACATCCCAGAGTTCTTGTCGGACTTTCAGGATGTATTTGAAGAGTCCAAGTCTGATGCCCTACCTCCGCATAGGAATTGTGATTGTGCTATCGATTTGATTCCTGGTAGTAAATTCCCTAAGGGTCGTTTATTTAATTTGTCCGTACCTGAACACACCGCTATGCGCAGTTATGTGAAGGAGTCCCTGGAGAAGGGACATATTCGCCCATCGTCGTCACCATTGGGAGCAGGGTTCTTTTTTGTAGCCAAGAAGGATGGTTCGCTAAGACCGTGTATTGATTACCGCCTTCTTAATAAGATCACTGTTAAGTTTCAGTATCCCTTGCCATTGATTTCTGACTTGTTTGCTCGGATTAAGGGGGCTAGTTGGTTTACTAAGATTGATCTTCGTGGTGCGTATAATCTGGTGAGAATCAGGCAGGGAGATGAATGGAAAACGGCATTTAATACGCCCGAGGGTCATTTTGAGTATCTGGTGATGCCGTTCGGACTTGCCAATGCTCCATCTGTTTTTCAGTCTTTTATGCATGACATTTTCCGTGAGTATCTGGATAAATTCTTGATTGTTTACTTGGATGACATTTTGATCTTCTCAGATGATTGGGAGTCTCATGTGAAGCAAGTCAGAATGGTTTTCCAGGTACTGCGTGCTAATTCCTTGTTCGTGAAGGGATCAAAGTGTCTCTTCGGTGTGCAGAAAGTTTCATTTTTGGGGTTCATCTTTTCCCCTTCTACTATCGAGATGGATCCGGTTAAGGTTCAGGCCATCCAGGATTGGACTCAGCCGACATCTCTAAAAAGTCTGCAGAAATTCCTGGGCTTTGCTAATTTTTATCGTCGCTTCATCTGTAATTTTTCTAGCATTGCCAGACCATTGACCGATTTGACCAAGAAGGGTGCTGATTTGGTTAATTGGTCTTCTGCTGCCGTGGAAGCTTTTCAGGAGTTGAAGCGTCGTTTTTGCTGTGCCCCTGTGTTGTGTCAACCTGATGTTTCTCTTCCGTTCCAGGTCGAGGTTGATGCTTCTGAGATTGGTGCAGGGGCGGTTTTGTCACAGAGAGGTTCTGGTTGCTCAGTGTTCAAACCATGTGCTTTCTTTTCCAGGAAATTTTCTGCTGCTGAGCGTAATTATGATGTGGGCAACCGAGAGTTGCTGGCCATGAAGTGGGCATTCGAGGAGTGGCGTCATTGGCTTGAGGGTGCTAAGCATCGCGTGGTGGTTTTGACTGATCATAAGAACCTTACTTATCTTGAGTCTGCCAAGCGCTTGAATCCTAGACAGGCCCGTTGGTCGTTATTTTTTGCTCGTTTTGATTTTGTGATTTCATACCTTCCGGGCTCTAAAAATGTGAAGGCGGATGCTCTGTCTAGGAGTTTTGTGCCCGACTCTCCGGGGTTATCTGAGCCGGCGAGTATCCTCAAGGAAGGAGTCATTGTGTCTGCCATCTCCCCTGATTTGCGGAGAGTGTTGCAGAAATTTCAGGCTAATAAACCTGATCGTTGTCCGGCCGAGAAACTGTTCGTCCCTGATAGGTGGACTAGTAAAGTTATCTCTGAACTTCATTGTTCGGTGCTGGCCGGTCATCCAGGAATCTTTGGTACCAGGGAGTTGGTTGCTAGATCCTTCTGGTGGCCATCTCTGTCACGGGATGTGCGTGCTTTTGTGCAGTCCTGTGGAATTTGTGCTAGGGCTAAGCCCTGCTGTTCACGTGCCAGTGGGTTGCTTTTGCCCTTGCCGGTCCCGAAGAGGCCTTGGACACATATTTCGATGGATTTCATTTCTGACCTTCCCGTTTCTCAAAAAATGTCGGTCATTTGGGTGGTCTGTGATCGCTTTTCTAAAATGGTCCATCTGGTGCCCTTGGTTAAATTGCCTTCCTCCTCTGATTTGGTGCCTTTGTTCTTCCAGCATGTGGTTCGTTTACATGGCATTCCTGAGAATATTGTTTCTGACAGAGGTTCCCAGTTTGTCTCGAGGTTCTGGCGAGCCTTTTGTGGTAGGATGGGCATTGACCTATCTTTTTCCTCGGCCTTCCATCCTCAGACTAATGGCCAGACCGAACGAACCAATCAGACCTTGGAAACATATCTGAGATGTTTTGTTTCCGCTGACCAGGATGATTGGGTGTCATTTTTGCCGTTGGCTGAGTTCGCCCTTAATAATCGGGCCAGCTCGGCTACCTTGGTCTCTCCATTTTTCTGCAATTCTGGGTTCCATCCTCGTTTCTCTTCAGGACAGGTTGAGTCTTCGGACTGTCCTGGTGTGGATTATGTGGTGGACAGGTTGCAGCAGATCTGGACTCAGGTAGTGGACAATTTGACCTTGTCCCAGGAGAAGGCTCAGCTTTTCGCTAATCGCAGACGCCGTGTGGGACCCCGACTTCGTGTTGGGGATCTGGTTTGGTTATCTTCTCGTCATATACCTATGAAGGTTTCCTCTCCTAAATTTAAACCTCGTTTTATTGGTCCGTATAGGATTTCTGAGATTCTCAATCCGGTGTCTTTTCGTCTGACCCTCCCAGACTCCTTTTCCATACATAATGTATTCCATAGGTCGTTGTTGAGGAGATACGTGGCACCTATGGTTCCATCTGTGGAGCCTCCTGCCCCTGTTTTGGTGGAGGGGGAATTGGAGTATATTGTGGAGAAGATTTTGGATTCTCGTGTCTCTAGACGGAAACTCCAGTATCTGGTCAAATGGAAGGGTTATGCTCAGGAAGATAATTCCTGGGTTTTTGCCTCTGATGTCCATGCCCCAGATCTTGTTTGTGCCTTTCATGTGGCTCATCCTGGTCGGCCTGGGGGTTCTGGTGAGGGTTCGGTGACCCCTCCTCAAGGGGGGGGTACTGTTGTGAATTCTGTGGCTGAGTTCACTTCTGTGGTCACAAGTGGTATTGCAGTCTCTGGGCTTCCTCCCTCAGGTGTTTTGGTGAGCTCGTTGGCTGCCTTGCTATTTAGCTCCACCTGAGTCTGTCTTCCTTGCTCCTTGTCAATGTTCCAGTGTTGGATCTGAGCTACTGCATCTTTCCTTGGGCCTGCTGCTCTGCTAGATAAGTGCTTCTAGTTTGTTTTCAGTTTTTTCTGTCCAGCTTGCTATTAACTTTTGCTGGAAGCTCTGAGAAGCAAAGGGGTGCACCGCCGTGTTGTTAGTTCGGCACGGTGGGTCTTTTTGCCCCTTTGCGTGGTTTTCGTTTTAGGGTTTTTTGTAGACTGCATAGTTCTCTTTGCTATCCTCGCTCTGTCTAGAATATCGGGCCTCACTTTGCTGAATCTATTTCATTCCTACGTTTGTCTTTTCATCTTGCTAACAGTCATTATATGTGGGGGGCTGCCTATTCCTTTGGGGTATTTCTCTGAGGTAAGTCAGGCTTGTATTTCTATCTTCAGGCTAGTCAGCTCCTCAGGCAGTGCCGAGTTGCATAGGTAGTTGATAGGCGCAATCCACTGCTGCTTATAGTTGTGTGAGGATAGATCAGGTACTGCAGTCTACAGAGATTCCACGTCTCAGAGCTCGTCCTATTGTTTTTGGTTATTGCCAGATCTCTGTATGTGCGCTGATTACTGCACGCTGTGTTGCCTGATTGCCAGCCATAACAGCTAGAGAATACATTTCAAAAACCTGACCTGCACATCCAAACATAGACCGAGTGTGAACAGGTGCTGAACCCAGAGTCGCCAACTCGTACATAGTTAAATAAACAGGGCAGCACACTGCAGCGCCAAAACATGCAAACTCGAAAAAACGAAATCCGAACTGCACCACTGCACCAGAAACATGAAAAACGAGAGCTCCTAGCGCACAAAAATGGCCAATTTTATGTGTACCTCGTAGCCACGTTAAGGCATCTCTCTTATACGAGGTCCTACGTTTGACCTACCTCACTGAGAATAAACGTCTCCATCTGAATGGGTACATGTAGAAACCTCTTCTTGGACTCAAATTCTCTCTCTATGTGGAGGGGTATTGGACCTACTATAATTAAAACACCTGAAGCTAGGAGGCGGGGAGTGCACGATCAGAAGGCTAGAGAATACATTTCAAAAACCTGACCTGCACATCCAAACATAGACCGAGTGTGAACAGGTGCTGAACCCAGAGTCGCCAACTCGTACATAGTTAAATAAACAGGGCAGCACACTGCAGCGCCAAAACATGCAAACTCGAAAAAACGAAATCCGAACTGCACCACTGCACCAGAAACATGAAAAACGAGAGCTCCTAGCGCACAAAAATGGCCAATTTTATGTGTACCTCGTAGCCACGTTAAGGCATCTCTCTTATACGAGGTCCTACGTTTGACCTACCTCACTGAGAATAAACGTCTCCATCTGAATGGGTACATGTAGAAACCTCTTCTTGGACTCAAATTCTCTCTCTATGTGGAGGGGTATTGGACCTACTATAATTAAAACACCTGAAGCTAGGAGGCGGGGAGTGCACGATCAGAAGGCTAGAGAATACATTTCAAAAACCTGACCTGCACATCCAAACATAGACCGAGTGTGAACAGGTGCTGAACCCAGAGTCGCCAACTCGTACATAGTTAAATAAACAGGGCAGCACACTGCAGCGCCAAAACATGCAAACTCGAAAAAACGAAATCCGAACTGCACCACTGCACCAGAAACATGAAAAACGAGAGCTCCTAGCGCACAAAAATGGCCAATTTTATGTGTACCTCGTAGCCACGTTAAGGCATCTCTCTTATACGAGGTCCTACGTTTGACCTACCTCACTGAGAATAAACGTCTCCATCTGAATGGGTACATGTAGAAACCTCTTCTTGGACTCAAATTCTCTCTCTATGTGGAGGGGTATTGGACCTACTATAATTAAAACACCTGAAGCTAGGAGGCGGGGAGTGCACGATCAGAAGGCTAGAGAATACATTTCAAAAACCTGACCTGCACATCCAAACATAGACCGAGTGTGAACAGGTGCTGAACCCAGAGTCGCCAACTTGTACATAGTTAAATAAACAGGGCAGCACACTGCAGCGCCAAAACATGCAAACTCGAAAAAACGAAATCCGAACTGCACCACTGCACCAGAAACATGAAAAACGAGAGCTCCTAGCGCACAAAAATGGCCAATTTTATGTGTACCTCGTAGCCACGTTAAGGCATCTCTCTTATACGAGGTCCTACGTTTGACCTACCTCACTGAGAATAAACGTCTCCATCTGAATGGGTACATGTAGAAACCTCTTCTTGGACTCAAATTCTCTCTCTATGTGGAGGGGTATTGGACCTACTATAATTAAAACACCTGAAGCTAGGAGGCGGGGAGTGCACGATCAGAAGGCTAGAGAATACATTTCAAAAACCTGACCTGCACATCCAAACATAGACCGAGTGTGAACAGGTGCTGAACCCAGAGTCGCCAACTCGTACATAGTTAAATAAACAGGGCAGCACACTGCAGCGCCACAACATGCAAACTCGAAAAAACGAAATCCGAACTGCACCACTGCACCAGAAACATGAAAAACGAGAGCTCCTAGCGCACAAAAATGGCCAATTTTATGTGTACCTCGTAGCCACGTTAAGGCATCTCTCTTATACGAGGTCCTACGTTTGACCTACCTCACTGAGAATAAACGTCTCTATCTGAATGGGTACATGTAGAAACCTCTTCTTGGACTCAAATTCTCTCTCTATGTGGAGGGGTATTGGACCTACTATAATTAAAACACCTGAAGCTAGGAGGCGGGGAGTGCACGATCAGAAGGCTAGAGAATACATTTCAAAAACCTGACCTGCACATCCAAACATAGACCGAGTGTGAACAGGTGCTGAACCCAGAGTCGCCAACTCGTACATAGTTAAATAAACAGGGCAGCACACTGCAGCGCCAAAACATGCAAACTCGAAAAAACGAAATCCGAACTGCACCACTGCACCAGAAACATGAAAAACGAGAGCTCCTAGCGCACAAAAATGGCCAATTTTATGTGTACCTCGTAGCCACGTTAAGGCATCTCTCTTATACGAGGTCCTACGTTTGACCTACCTCACTGAGAATAAACGTCTCCATCTGAATGGGTACATGTAGAAACCTCTTCTTGGACTCAAATTCTCTCTCTATGTGGAGGGGTATTGGACCTACTATAATTAAAACACCTGAAGCTAGGAGGCGGGGAGTGCACGATCAGAAGGCTAGAGAATACATTTCAAAAACCTGACCTGCACATCCAAACATAGACCGAGTGTGAACAGGTGCTGAACCCAGAGTCGCCAACTCGTACATAGTTAAATAAACAGGGCAGCACACTGCAGCGCCAAAACATGCAAACTCGAAAAAACGAAATCCGAACTGCCCCACTGCACCAGAAACATGAAAAACGAGAGCTCCTAGCGCACAAAAATGGCCAATTTTATGTGTACCTCGTAGCCACGTTAAGGCATCTCTCTTATACGAGGTCCTACGTTTGACCTACCTCACTGAGAATAAACGTCTCCATCTGAATGGGTACATGTAGAAACCTGACCTGCACATCCAAACATAGACCGAGTGTGAACGAGGTACACATAAAATTGGCCATTTTTGTGCGCTAGGAGCTCTCGTTTTTCATGTTTCTGGTGCAGTGGTGCAGTTCGGATTTCGTTTTTTCGAGTTTGCATGTTTTGGCGCTGCAGTGTGCTGCCCTGTTTATTTAACTATGTATGAGTTGGCGACTCTGGGTTCAGCACCTGTTCACACTCGGTCTATGTTTGGATGTGCAGGTCAGGTTTTTGAAATGTATTCTCTAGCCTTCTGATCGTGCACTCCCCGCCTCCTAGCTTCAGGTGTTTTAATTATAGTAGGTCCAATACCCCTCCACATAGAGAGAGAATTTGAGTCCAAGAAGAGGTTTCTACATGTACCCATTCAGATGGAGACGTTTATTCTCAGTGAGGTAGGTCAAACGTAGGACCTCGTATAAGAGAGATGCCTTAACGTGGCTACGAGGTACACATAAAATTGGCCATTTTTGTGCGCTAGGAGCTCTCGTTTTTCATGTTTCTGGTGCAGTGGTGCAGTTCGGATTTCGTTTTTTCGAGTTTGCATGTTTTGGCGCTGCAGTGTGCTGCCCTGTTTATTTAACTATGTACGAGTTGGCGACTCTGGGTTCAGCACCTGTTCACACTCGGTCTATGTTTGGATGTGCAGGTCAGGTTTTTGAAATGTATTCTCTAGCCTTCTGATCGTGCACTCCCCGCCTCCTAGCTTCAGGTGTTTTAATTATAGTAGGTCCAATACCCCTCCACATAGAGAGAGAATTTGAGTCCAAGAAGAGGTTTCTACATGTACCCATTCAGATGGAGACGTTTATTCTCAGTGAGGTAGGTCAAACGTAGGACCTCGTATAAGAGAGATGCCTTAACGTGGCTACGAGGTACACATAAAATTGGCCATTTTTGTGCGCTAGGAGCTCTCGTTTTTCATGTTTCTGGTGCAGTGGTGCAGTTCGGATTTCGTTTTTTCGAGTTTGCATGTTTTGGCGCTGCAGTGTGCTGCCCTGTTTATTTAACTATGTACGAGTTGGCGACTCTGGGTTCAGCACCTGTTCACACTCGGTCTATGTTTGGATGTGCAGGTCAGGTTTTTGAAATGTATTCTCTAGCCTTCTGATCGTGCACTCCCCGCCTCCTAGCTTCAGGTGTTTTAATTATAGTAGGTCCAATACCCCTCCACATAGAGAGAGAATTTGAGTCCAAGAAGAGGTTTCTACATGTACCCATTCAGATGGAGACGTTTATTCTCAGTGAGGTAGGTCAAACGTAGGACCTCGTATAAGAGAGATGCCTTAACGTGGCTACGAGGTACACATAAAATTGGCCATTTTTGTGCGCTAGGAGCTCTCGTTTTTCATGTTTCTGGTGCAGTGGTGCAGTTCGGATTTCGTTTTTTCGAGTTTGCATGTTTTGGCGCTGCAGTGTGCTGCCCTGTTTATTTAACTATGTACGAGTTGGCGACTCTGGGTTCAGCACCTGTTCACACTCGGTCTATGTTTGGATGTGCAGGTCAGGTTTTTGAAATGTATTCTCTAGCCTTCTGATCGTGCACTCCCCGCCTCCTAGCTTCAGGTGTTTTAATTATAGTAGGTCCAATACCCCTCCACATAGAGAGAGAATTTGAGTCCAAGAAGAGGTTTCTACATGTACCCATTCAGATGGAGACGTTTATTCTCAGTGAGGTAGGTCAAACGTAGGACCTCGTATAAGAGAGATGCCTTAACGTGGCTACGAGGTACACATAAAATTGGCCATTTTTGTGCGCTAGGAGCTCTCGTTTTTCATGTTTCTGGTGCAGTGGTGCAGTTCGGATTTCGTTTTTTCGAGTTTGCATGTTTTGGCGCTGCAGTGTGCTGCCCTGTTTATTTAACTATGTACGAGTTGGCGACTCTGGGTTCAGCACCTGTTCACACTCGGTCTATGTTTGGATGTGCAGGTCAGGTTTTTGAAATGTATTCTCTAGCCTTCTGATCGTGCACTCCCCGCCTCCTAGCTTCAGGTGTTTTAATTATAGTAGGTCCAATACCCCTCCACATAGAGAGAGAATTTGAGTCCAAGAAGAGGTTTCTACATGTACCCATTCAGATGGAGACGTTTATTCTCAGTGAGGTAGGTCAAACGTAGGACCTCGTATAAGAGAGATGCCTTAACGTGGCTACGAGGTACACATAAAATTGGCCATTTTTGTGCGCTAGGAGCTCTCGTTTTTCATGTTTCTGGTGCAGTGGTGCAGTTCGGATTTCGTTTTTTCGAGTTTGCATGTTTTGGCGCTGCAGTGTGCTGCCCTGTTTATTTAACTATGTACGAGTTGGCGACTCTGGGTTCAGCACCTGTTCACACTCGGTCTATGTTTGGATGTGCAGGTCAGGTTTTTGAAATGTATTCTCTAGCCTTCTGATCGTGCACTCCCCGCCTCCTAGCTTCAGGTGTTTTAATTATAGTAGGTCCAATACCCCTCCACATAGAGAGAGAATTTGAGTCCAAGAAGAGGTTTCTACATGTACCCATTCAGATGGAGACGTTTATTCTCAGTGAGGTAGGTCAAACGTAGGACCTCGTATAAGAGAGATGCCTTAACGTGGCTACGAGGTACACATAAAATTGGCCATTTTTGTGCGCTAGGAGCTCTCGTTTTTCATGTTTCTGGTGCAGTGGTGCAGTTCGGATTTCGTTTTTTCGAGTTTGCATGTTTTGGCGCTGCAGTGTGCTGCCCTGTTTATTTAACTATGTACGAGTTGGCGACTCTGGGTTCAGCACCTGTTCACACTCGGTCTATGTTTGGATGTGCAGGTCAGGTTTTTGAAATGTATTCTCTAGCCTTCTGATCGTGCACTCCCCGCCTCCTAGCTTCAGGTGTTTTAATTATAGTAGGTCCAATACCCCTCCACATAGAGAGAGAATTTGAGTCCAAGAAGAGGTTTCTACATGTACCCATTCAGATGGAGACGTTTATTCTCAGTGAGGTAGGTCAAACGTAGGACCTCGTATAAGAGAGATGCCTTAACGTGGCTACGAGGTACACATAAAATTGGCCATTTTTGTGCGCTAGGAGCTCTCGTTTTTCATGTTTCTGGTGCAGTGGTGCAGTTCGGATTTCGTTTTTTTGAGTTTGCATGTTTTGGCGCTGCAGTGTGCTGCCCTGTTTATTTAACTATGTACGAGTTGGCGACTCTGGGTTCAGCACCTGTTCACACTCGGTCTATGTTTGGATGTGCAGGTCAGGTTTTTGAAATGTATTCTCTAGCCTTCTGATCGTGCACTCCCCGCCTCCTAGCTTCAGGTGTTTTAATTATAGTAGGTCCAATACCCCTCCACATAGAGAGAGAATTTGAGTCCAAGAAGAGGTTTCTACATGTACCCATTCAGATGGAGACGTTTATTCTCAGTGAGGTAGGTCAAACGTAGGACCTCGTATAAGAGAGATGCCTTAACGTGGCTACGAGGTACACATAAAATTGGCCATTTTTGTGCGCTAGGAGCTCTCGTTTTTCATGTTTCTGGTGCAGTGGTGCAGTTCGGATTTCGTTTTTTCGAGTTTGCATGTTTTGGCGCTGCAGTGTGCTGCCCTGTTTATTTAACTATGTACGAGTTGGCGACTCTGGGTTCAGCACCTGTTCACACTCGGTCTATGTTTGGATGTGCAGGTCAGGTTTTTGAAATGTATTCTCTAGCCTTCTGATCGTGCACTCCCCGCCTCCTAGCTTCAGGTGTTTTAATTATAGTAGGTCCAATACCCCTCCACATAGAGAGAGAATTTGAGTCCAAGAAGAGGTTTCTACATGTACCCATTCAGATGGAGACGTTTATTCTCAGTGAGGTAGGTCAAACGTAGGACCTCGTATAAGAGAGATGCCTTAACGTGGCTACGAGGTACACATAAAATTGGCCATTTTTGTGCGCTAGGAGCTCTCGTTTTTCATGTTTCTGGTGCAGTGGTGCAGTTCGGATTTCGTTTTTTCGAGTTTGCATGTTTTGGCGCTGCAGTGTGCTGCCCTGTTTATTTAACTATGTACGAGTTGGCGACTCTGGGTTCAGCACCTGTTCACACTCGGTCTATGTTTGGATGTGCAGGTCAGGTTTTTGAAATGTATTCTCTAGCCTTCTGATCGTGCACTCCCCGCCTCCTAGCTTCAGGTGTTTTAATTATAGTAGGTCCAATACCCCTCCACATAGAGAGAGAATTTGAGTCCAAGAAGAGGTTTCTACATGTACCCATTCAGATGGAGACGTTTATTCTCAGTGAGGTAGGTCAAACGTAGGACCTCGTATAAGAGAGATGCCTTAACGTGGCTACGAGGTACACATAAAATTGGCCATTTTTGTGCGCTAGGAGCTCTCGTTTTTCATGTTTCTGGTGCAGTGGTGCAGTTCGGATTTCGTTTTTTCGAGTTTGCATGTTTTGGCGCTGCAGTGTGCTGCCCTGTTTATTTAACTATGTACGAGTTGGCGACTCTGGGTTCAGCACCTGTTCACACTCGGTCTATGTTTGGATGTGCAGGTCAGGTTTTTGAAATGTATTCTCTAGCCTTCTGATCGTGCACTCCCCGCCTCCTAGCTTCAGGTGTTTTAATTATAGTAGGTCCAATACCCCTCCACATAGAGAGAGAATTTGAGTCCAAGAAGAGGTTTCTACATGTACCCATTCAGATGGAGACGTTTATTCTCAGTGAGGTAGGTCAAACGTAGGACCTCGTATAAGAGAGATGCCTTAACGTGGCTACGAGGTACACATAAAATTGGCCATTTTTGTGCGCTAGGAGCTCTCGTTTTTCATGTTTCTGGTGCAGTGGTGCAGTTCGGATTTCGTTTTTTCGAGTTTGCATGTTTTGGCGCTGCAGTGTGCTGCCCTGTTTATTTAACTATGTACGAGTTGGCGACTCTGGGTTCAGCACCTGTTCACACTCGGTCTATGTTTGGATGTGCAGGTCAGGTTTTTGAAATGTATTCTCTAGCCTTCTGATCGTGCACTCCCCGCCTCCTAGCTTCAGGTGTTTTAATTATAGTAGGTCCAATACCCCTCCACATAGAGAGAGAATTTGAGTCCAAGAAGAGGTTTCTACATGTACCCATTCAGATGGAGACGTTTATTCTCAGTGAGGTAGGTCAAACGTAGGACCTCGTATAAGAGAGATGCCTTAACGTGGCTACGAGGTACACATAAAATTGGCCATTTTTGTGCGCTAGGAGCTCTCGTTTTTCATGTTTCTGGTGCAGTGGTGCAGTTCGGATTTCGTTTTTTCGAGTTTGCATGTTTTGGCGCTGCAGTGTGCTGCCCTGTTTATTTAACTATGTACGAGTTGGCGACTCTGGGTTCAGCACCTGTTCACACTCGGTCTATGTTTGGATGTGCAGGTCAGGTTTTTGAAATGTATTCTCTAGCCTTCTGATCGTGCACTCCCCGCCTCCTAGCTTCAGGTGTTTTAATTATAGTAGGTCCAATACCCCTCCACATAGAGAGAGAATTTGAGTCCAAGAAGAGGTTTCTACATGTACCCATTCAGATGGAGACGTTTATTCTCAGTGAGGTAGGTCAAACGTAGGACCTCGTATAAGAGAGATGCCTTAACGTGGCTACGAGGTACACATAAAATTGGCCATTTTTGTGCGCTAGGAGCTCTCGTTTTTCATGTTTCTGGTGCAGTGGTGCAGTTCGGATTTCGTTTTTTCGAGTTTGCATGTTTTGGCGCTACAGTGTGCTGCCCTGTTTATTTAACTATGTACGAGTTGGCGACTCTGGGTTCAGCACCTGTTCACACTCGGTCTATGTTTGGATGTGCAGGTCAGGTTTTTGAAATGTATTCTCTAGCCTTCTGATCGTGCACTCCCCGCCTCCTAGCTTCAGGTGTTTTAATTATAGTAGGTCCAATACCCCTCCACATAGAGAGAGAATTTGAGTCCAAGAAGAGGTTTCTACATGTACCCATTCAGATGGAGACGTTTATTCTCAGTGAGGTAGGTCAAACGTAGGACCTCGTATAAGAGAGATGCCTTAACGTGGCTACGAGGTACACATAAAATTGGCCATTTTTGTGCGCTAGGAGCTCTCGTTTTTCATGTTTCTGGTGCAGTGGTGCAGTTCGGATTTCGTTTTTTCGAGTTTGCATGTTTTGGCGCTGCAGTGTGCTGCCCTGTTTATTTAACTATGTACGAGTTGGCGACTCTGGGTTCAGCACCTGTTCACACTCGGTCTAGGTTTGGATCCCTATATCTGTTAGTGTCACACATCACAGGAGATCCCTATATCTGTCAGTGACACACATCACAGGAGATCCCTATATCTGTCAGTGTCACACATCACAGGAGATCCCTATATCTGTCAGTGTCACATATCACAGGAAATCCCTATATCTGTCAGTGTCACACATCACAGGAAATCCCTATATCTGTCAGTGTCACACATCACAGGAAATCCCTATATCTGTCAGTGTCACACATCACAGGAAATCCCTATATCTGTCAGTGTCACACATCACAGGAGATCCCTATATCTGTCAGTGTCACACATCACAGGAAATCCCTATATCTGTCAGTGTCACACATCACAGGAAATCCCTATATCTGTCAGTGTCACACATCACAGGAGATCCCTGTATCTGTCAGTGTCACACATCACAGGAGATTCCTATATCTGTCAGTGTCACATATCACAGGAAATCCCTATATCTGTCAGTGTCACATATCACAGGAGATCCCTATATCTGTCAGTGTCACACATCACAGGAGATTCCTATATCTGTCAGTGTCACATATCACAGGAAATCCCTATATCTGTCAGTGTCACACATCACAGGAGATCCCTATATCTGTCAGTGTCACACATCACAGGAAATCCCTATATCTGTCAGTGTCACACATCACAGGAAATCCCTATATCTGTCAGTGTCACACATCACAGGAGATCCCTATATCTGTCAGTGTCACACATCACAGGAGATTCCTATATCTGTCAGTGTCACATATCACAGGAAATCCCTATATCTGTCAGTGTCACATATCACAGGAGATCCCTATATCTGTCAGTGTCACACATCACAGGAGATTCCTATATCTGTCAGTGTCACATATCACAGGAAATCCCTATATCTGTCAGTGTCACACATCACAGGAGATCCCTATATCTGTCAGTGTCACACATCACAGGAAATCCCTATATCTGTCAGTGTCACACATCACAGGAGATCCCTATATCTGTCAGTGTCACACATCACAGGAAATCCCTATATCTGTCAGTGTCACACATCACAGGAGATTCCTATATCTGTCAGTGTCACACATCACAGGAAATCCCTATATCTGTCAGTGTCACACATCACAGGAGATTCCTATATCTGTCAGTGTCACACATCACAGGAGATCCCTGTATCTGTCAGTGTCACACATCACAGGAGATCCCTGTATCTGTCAGTGTCACACATCACATGAGATCCCTATATCTGTCAGTGTCACACATCACAGGAGATCCCTATATCTGTCAGTGTCACACATCACAGGAGATCCCTGTATCTGTCAGTGTCACACATCACAGGAGATCCCTATATCTGTCAGTGTCACACATCACAGGAGATCCCTATATCTGTCAGTGTCACACATCACAGGAGATCCCTGTATCTGTCAGTGTCACACATCACAGGAGATCCCTGTATCTGTCAGTGTCACACATCACAGGAGATCCCTATATCTGTCAGTGTCACACATCACAGGAGATCCCTGTATCTGTCAGTGTCACACATCACAGGAGATCCCTATATCTGTCAGTGTCACACATCACAGGAGATCCCTGTATCTGTCAGTGTCACACATCACAGGAGATCCCTATATCTGTCAGTGTCACACATCACAGGAGATCCCTGTATCTGTCAGTGTCACACATCACAGGAGATCCCTATATCTGTCAGTGTCACACATCACAGGAGATCCCTATATCTGTCAGTGTCACACATCACAGGAGATCCCTGTATCTGTCAGTGTCACACATCACAGGAGATCCCTATATCTTTCAGTGTCACACATCACAGGAGATCCCTATATCTGTCAGTGAGACATATCACAGGAAATCCCTGTATCTGTCATTGTCACATATCACAAGAGATTCCTACTGTATATCTGTCAGTGTCACATACAGCTCTGGCAAAAATTAAGAGACCACTGCAAAATGTTCAGTTTGTCTGATTATTCTCTTTATAGGTATATTTTTGAGTAAAATGTAAATTGTTCTTTTATTCTATAAACTTCTGACATGTCTCCGAATTTCCAAGCAATAAATTTTGTATTTTTCTTCTAAAAAGGAGAAATGGTCAAAATTAAAAATCAAATCAACAGTGCTTTCAGACCTCAAATAATGCAAAGAAAACAAGTTCATAATCATTTAGAAACAACAATATTAACCCCTTCATGACCCAGCCTATTTTGACCTTAAAGACCTTGCCATTTTTTGCAATTCTGACCAGTGTCCCTTTATGAGGTAATAACTCGGGAACGCTTCAACGGATCCTAGCGATTCTGAGATTGTTTTCTCGTGACATATTGGGCTTCATGTTAGTGGTAAATTTAGGTCGATAATTTTTGCGTTTATGTGTGAAAAAATTGGAAATTTGGCGAAAATTTTGAAAATTTAGCAATTTTCAAATTTTGAATTTTTATTCTGATAAACCAGAGAGATATGTGACACAAAATAGTTAATAAATAACATTTCCCACATGTCTACTTTACATCAGCACAATTTTGGAAAAAAAAAAATTTTTTTCTAGGAAGTTATAAGGGTTAAAAGTTGATCAGCGATTTCTCATTTTTACAACAAAATTTACAAAACCGTTTTTTTTAAGGACCACCTCACATTTGAAGTCAGTTTGAGGGGTCTATATGGCTGAATATACCCAAAAGTGACACCATTCTAAAAACTGCACCCCTCAAGGTGCTCAAAACCACATTCACGAAGTTTATTAACCCTTCAGGTGTTTCACAGCAGCAGAAGCAACATAGAAGAAAAAAATGAACATTTCACTTTTTAGTCACAAAAATGATTTTTTAGCAACATTTTTTTTATTTTCCCAAGGGTAAAAGGAGAAACTGCACCACAAAACTTGTTGACCAATTTGTCCTGAGTACGCTGATACCCCATATATGGGGGGGAACCACTGTTTGGGTGCATGGCAGGGCTCGGAAGGGAAGGAGCGCCATTTGACTTTTTGAATGACAAAATTAGCTCCAATCTTTAGTGGACACCATGTCGCGTCTGGAGAGCCTCTGTGTGCCTAAACATTGGAGCACCCCCACAAGTGACCCCATTTTGGAAACTAGACCCCCCAAGGAACTTATCTAGATGCATAGTGAGCATTTTGTACCCCCAGGTGCTTCACAAATTGATCCGTAAAAATGAAAAAGTACTTTTTTTTCACAAAAATTTTCTTTTAGCCTCAATTTTTTTCATTTTCACATGGGCAACAGGATAAAGTGGATCCTAAAATGTGTTGAGCAATTTCTCCTGAGTACACTGATACCTCATATGTGGGGGTAAACCACTGTTTGGGCGCACGGCAGAGCTTAGAAGGGAAGGAGCACCATTTGACTTTTTGAATGAAAAATTAGCTCCAATCTTTAGTGGACACCATGTCGCGTTTGGAGAGCCTCTGTGTGCCTAAACATTGGAGCACCCCCACAAGTGACCCCATTTTGGAAACTAGACCCCCCAAGGAACTTATCTAGATGCATAGTGAGCATTTTGTACCCCCAAGTGCTTCACAAATTGATCCGTAAAAATGAAAAAGTACTTTTTTTTTTCACAAAAATTTTCTTTTAGCCTCAATTTTTTTCATTTTCACATGGGCAACAGGATAAAGTGGATCCTAAAATGTGTTGAGCAATTTCTCCTGAGTACACTGATACCTCATATGTGGGGGTAAACCACTGTTTGGGCGCACGGCAGAGCTTAGAAGGGAAGGAGCACCATTTGACTTTTTGAATGAAAAATTAGCTCCAATCTTTAGTGGACACCATGTCGCGTTTGGAGAGCCTCTGTGTGCCTAAACATTGGAGCACCCCCACAAGTGACCCCATTTTGGAAACTAGACCCCCCAAGGAACTTATCTAGATGCATAGTGAGCATTTTGTACCCCCAGGTGCTTCACAAATTGATCCGTAAAAATGAAAAAGTACTTTTTTTTCACAAAAATTTTCTTTTAGCCTCAATTTTTTTCATTTTCACATGGGTAACAGGATAAAGTGGATCCTAAAATGTGTTGAGCAATTTCTCCTGAGTACACTGATACCTCATATGTGGGGGTAAACCACTGTTTGGGCGCACAGCAGAGCTCAGAAGGGAAGGAGCGCCATTTGACTTTTTGACATACATAGTGTACATCAGGTTGGTGTGTGTGTGTTGTAGTGTACGTCAGGTTGGTGTGTGTGGTGTATACTGCACCACACACACCAACCTGATGTACACCACACACCAACCTGACATACACTACAACACACACACCAACCTGACGTAGGGTCAGGTTGGCGAGTGTGGAGTAGTGTACATCAGGGTGGTGTGTAGTGTACGTCAGGTTGGTGTGTGTGTGTTGGATACTACACCACACACACCAACCTGACGTACACTACACCACGCACTAACCTGACATACATTACAACACACACACCAACCTGACGTAGGGTTAGGTTGGCGAGTGTGGAGTAGTGTACATCAGGTTGGTGTGTAGTGTACGTCGTGTACATCAGGATGTGGTGTAGTGTACGTCAGGTTGGTGTGTGTGTAGTATACACCACACACACACCAACCTGACGTACACCACACCACACACCAACCGGACATACACTACAACACACACATACACCAACTTGACGTAGGGTCAGGTTGGCGAGTGTGGAGTAGTGTACATCAGGTTGGTGTGTAGTGTACGTCAGGTTGGTGTGTGTGTGTGTGTTGGATACTACACCACACACACCAACCTGACGTACACTACACCACGCACTAACCTGACATACATTACAACACACACACCAACCTGACGTAGGGTTAGGTTGGCGAGTGTGGAGTAGTGTACATCAGGTTGGTGTGTAATGTACGTCGTGTACATCAGGATGTGGTGTAGTGTACATCAGGTTGGTGTGTGTGGTGTAGTATACACCACACACACACCAACCTGACGTACACCACACCACACACCAACCGGACATACACTACAACACACACATACACCAACTTGACGTAGGGTCAGGTTGGCGAGTGTGGAGTAGTGCACATCAGGTTGGTGGGTAGTGTACATGTGGTGTAGTGTACGTCCGGTTGGTGTGTGTGTGGTGTATATTACACCACACTACACACCAACCTGACGTACACCACACCACACACCAACCTGACATACACTACACCACACATACCAACCTGACGTAGGGTCAGGTTGGTGTGTGTGGTGTAGTGTATGTCAGGTTGGTGTGTGGTGTAGTGTACGTCAGGTTGGTGTGTGTGGTGTATTGTGTATATCAGCCTGGTGTGGGTGAGTTCTGTAGTGGAATATCAGGATGTGGCTAGTCCACGGACGTGTGATGAATTCTGAAGCATTCATCCAAACACAGTCCAGGTTTGTCGGGACACGTTTCACATTGGAAACGAGTTTCCCTTCTTATCCCCCTTTTATAACATACCCGGCACCTTTTTCTTTTTTGCCCCTCACCGGGAAAATGTTGCCCTGGTACCATACGGGAACCTTGAGTTCCAGCAGTGCTGGGGCCCGCTCCTTCCTCGTCTCCAAACATCAGGGCCTTTATCACCGCCTCCTGGAACTGAAGGAAGGTGTTGTTGGTCTGACCTGCACATCGTGATAGCACGTATGCGTTATACAATGCCATTTGTACGATGTGCACAGCCAGTTTTTTATACCACACCTTTGTCTTCCGCATGGCACTATAGGGCTGGAGGACTTGATCAGAAAGATCAACTCCCCCCATGTGTTTGTTGTACCCCAGCGCACAGTCCGGTTTGTGGACCTGTGCTGTGGTACCTCGAACGGTGGTGGCCGTGGTGCCGGGACCATGGATTGTTGTCAAGAAAAAGACGTCCCTTTTGTCTTTGAACTTGACCACAAGCATGTTGTCACTACATTGGGCCCGGGTCTCACCCTTTGGGAGAACCTGCTCAATTAGTGACAAAGGGAGACCCCTCTGGTTTCTGCGCACGGTACCGCAAGCAACGGTAGCTCTGGCAGAGAGGGATTGAAAGAGTGGGATGCTTGTATAAAAGTTATCAACGTACAGATGGTAACCTTTATCAAGCAGTGGGTGGACCAAATCCCACACTATTTTCCCACTCACCCCCAGAGCAGGTGGACATTCTGGGGGCTGGATCCTGGTGTCCTTTCCTTGATAAACTCTAAAGCTGAGAGTGTACCCTGAGGTACTCTCGCAGATCTTATAGAGCTTAATCCCGTACCTCGCCCTCTTGCTGGGCAGGTACTGACGGAACTGAAGCCTCCCTTTGAAGTGGATGAGGGATTCATCCACACAAATTTCCCTTTGGGGAATGTACACTTCAGCAAACTTGTTGCTGAAGTGTTCGATGACCGGCCGAATTTTGAACAGTCTATCAAAATTCGGGTCATCGCGGGGAAGGATGTCCGTGTTGTCCCTAAAGTGGAGAAATTTATGAATCGCCTCAAAACGCTTGCGAATCATAACCATGCCAAATACTGGAGTTTGATATAAAATATCAGTACTCCAGTATTGGCGAAGTTCTGGTTTCTTCACAATTCCCATGTGAAGGACCAGTCCCCAATATTTCAACATTTCTGCAGAGTCAACGGGACTCCAAGCAGAAAATGATGAAACTGGGTTTTGGGCAAAAAATTGCAGGGCATATAAGTTTGTTTGCTCCACCATGAGACTGACGATTGACTCCGAGAAATAGACTTTGAAAAAGTCTATTTCCCTGAGGTTGGCAGTCTCAAATTGGATTCCTGATTGGGGAATGAAATCAGGAATCCGTGGAGCAAAATTTTCAGGGACGGGGGTCCAGGTGGGGGTACTAGTGCTAGGTTGGGCGTGACTAGCACTAGGTTGCGGGTTACTCACACTTGGTTGTGGGTCTTCTCCCCCGGCCTCCGACTCTTCTTCCCTGGGCTCCGGCTCTTCTTCCCTGGGCTGCGGACGATTTCTCGTCCTGCGACTTCGTGGTGGTGGCGAGTCCGTGTCACTGGAGGAGGAAGAGTGGGAGGAATAGAGAAAGGTAGGGTCCTCTCCCTCACTATCAGCTTCGGAGGCAATAAAAGAATATGCCTCCTCTGCCGAGTACAGCCTTTGTGACTGGGACGAGCGGGACATTGTGTGTGCGTGCGTGTAAAAAAACTAAGCTTTATTAGTGTGCGTGTGTGTATGTGTGAGTGTTTAGTGAAACTTTACTGCAGGAGGGGGCTTTCAGGAGTGGGGGGCTGAGGAGATGCAGGAGCCGGCAGCAGCAGTAAGGGGAGCGATCAGCAGGGCACGGGAGCGATCAGCAGGGCGCGGGAGCGATCACGCGGGAGCGGTAAGTGGGGCGCGGGGGAGCTGTCAGGCGAAGGGGCCTGAGGAGACGCAGGAGCCGGCAGCAGCAGCGCGGGGGGGAGGGGGGGTGATCAGGGTGATCACTGGGGCGGGTGATCACCGGGGGGGGGCAGGAGGTGGTTGTCAGGTGCGGAGGAAATGTGGGGGCAGGGGAGATGTAGGAGCCTGCAGCAGGGAAGGGTGATCACTGGGCAGGGGGGTGATTTCCGGGGCGTGGGAGGGAGTGGCGGTCGGGAGGGGGGATCGGACGGCGGGGGGAGCGGGAGGCAGAGAGGGGGAGTACTGGAAGGCGGACATCAGCAGACCGGAAGGAGGACAGGCGACGATCAGCGGGGCACGGGGGAGCTGTCAGGCGAAGGGGCCTGAGGGGATGCAGGAGGCGGCAGCAGCAGTGGGGGGGGGTGATCAGGGGGGCAGGGGGTGATCAGAGTGATCACTGGGGCGGGTGATCACGGGGGGGGCAGAAGGTGGATGTCAGGAACGGGGGGGAAGGAGGGGGCAGGGGAGATGTAGGAGCCTGCAGCAAGGAAGGGTGATCACTGGGCAGGGGGCTGATTTCTGGGGTGTGGAAGGGAGTGGAGGGGTTAACGGATGGCAGGGGGGGGATCGGACGGTTGGGGGAGCGGGAGGCAGAGGGGGGGAGTACCAGAAGGCGGACAGGTGGCGATCAGTGGATGGGAAGGCGGACAGGCGGCGATCAGTGGGGCACGGGGGAGCAGTCAAGCGAAGGGGCCTGAGGTAATGCAGGAGCCAGCAGCAGCAGGGGGTGATCAGGGGGGCAGGGGGTGATCAGAGTGATCACTGGGATGGGTGATCACGGGGGGGGGGTCAGAAGGTGGCTGTCAGGAGCGGGAGGGGGGGAAGGAGGGGGCAGGGGAGATGTAGGAGCCTGGGTGATCACTGGGCAGGGGGCTGATTTCTGGGGCGTGGGAGGGAGTGCAGGGGTTAACGGATGGCGGGGGGGTATCGGATGGTGGGGGGAGAGGGAGGCAGAGGGGGGAGTACCGGAAGGCGGCAGCAGCGGCGATCAGGCAGCAGGGGGCGATCTAGCAGCAGCGGCGGCGGCGATCTGGCAGCGGGCGGCGGCGATCTGGCAGCGGGCGGCGGCGATCAGGCAGTGGCGGCGGCGGGTGCGGCACACAGGGACCTCACTCTCCAGCTTCCACGGAAGGGATGAAGCTGGAGAGTGATGTGAGACATGTTTCACTCCGCCCCTCCACCGCTGATTGGAGTGAAAGCGTCACATGGACGCTTTCTCCAATCAGAGCTGGAGGGGGGTGAAACAGAGGGCACAGGAGCGATCGTGGCCACGGGGGGGGCAAAGCCACCCCCCCTGGGGTCAACTAGAGGTCCTCACGTACCTGCGGGTCGGGTGACATTTCATTGACCCCGGTCACCCGACCCGCAGGAACGCGATCAAACCATGACGCATACGCTGCGTCATGGGTCGGAATGGCACCGACTTTCATGACGCAGCGTATGCGTCAAAGGTCGGGAAGGGGTTAACCCCTTCATGACCCAGCCTATTTTGACCTTAAAGACCTTGCCGTTTTTTGCAATTCTGACCAGTGTCCCTTTATGAGGTAATAACTCAGGAACGCTTCAACGGATCCTAGCGGTTCTGAGATTGTTTTTTCGTAACATATTGGGCTTCATGTTAGTGGTAAATTTAGGTCAATAAATTATGCGTTTATTTGTGCTAAAAACGGAAATTTGGCGAAAATTTTGAAAATTTCGCAATTTTCACATTTTGAATTTTTATTCTGTTAAACCAGAGAGTTATGTGACACAAAATAGTTAATAAATAACATTTCCCACACGTTTACTTTACATCAGCACAATTTTGGAAACCAAATTTTTTTTTGCTAGGAAGTTATAAGGGTTAAAATTTGACCAGCGATTTCTCATTTTTACAACAAAATTTACAAAACCATTTTTTTAGGGACCACCTCACATTTGAAGTCAGTTTGAGGGGTCTATATGGCTGAAAATACCCAAAAGTGACACCATTCTAAAAACTGCACCCCTCAAGGTACTCAAAACCACATTCCAGAAGTTTATTAACCCTTCAGGTGCTTCACAGCAGCAGAAGCAACATGGAAGGAAAAAATGAACATTTAACTTTTTAGTAACAAAAATTATCTTTTAGCGACAATTTTTTTATTTTCCCAATGGTAAAAGGAGAATCTGAACCACGTAAGTTGGTGTCCAATTTGTCCTGAGTACGCTGGTACCTCATATGTGGGGGTAAACCACTGTTTGGGCGCACGGCAGGGCTTGGAAGGGAATGAGCGCCATTTGACTTTTTGAATCAAAAATTGGCTCCACTCTTTAGCGGACACCATGTCACGTTTGGAGAGCCCCTGTGTGCCTAAAAATTGGAGCTCCCCCACAAGTGACCCCATTTTGGAAACTAGACGCCCCAGGGAACTTATCTAGATGCATAGTGAGCACTTTGAACCCCCAGGTGCTTCACAAATTGATCCGTAAAAATGAAAAAGTACTTTTTTTTCACAAAAAAATTCTTTTAGCCTCAATTTTTTCATTTTCACATGCGAAACAGGATAAAATGGATCCTAAAATTTGTTGGGCAATTTCTCCTGAGTACACTGATACCTCATATGTGGGGGTAAACCACTGTTTGGGCACATGGTAAGGCTCGGAAGGGAAGGAGCGCCATTTGACTTTTTGAATGAAAAATTATCGCCATCGTTAGCGGACACCATGTCGCGTTTGGAAAGCTCCTGTGTGCCTAAACATTGGCGCTCCCCCACAAGTGACCCCATTTTGGAAACTAGACCCCCCAAGGAACTTATCTAGATGCCTAGAGAGCACTTTAAACCCTCAGGTGCTTCACAAATTGATCTGTAAAAATGAAAAAGTACTTTTTTTTCACAAAAAAATTCTTTTCGCCTCAATTTTTTCATTATCACATGGGCAATAGGATAAAATGGATCATAAAATTTGTTGGGCAATTTCTCCCGAGTACGCCGATACCTCATATGTGGGGGTAAACCACTGTTTGGGCACTCGGCAGGGCTCGGAAGGGAAGGCGCGCCATTTGACTTTTTGAATGGAAAATTAGCTCCAATTGTTAGCGGACACCATGTCGCGTTTGGAGAGCCCCTGTGTGCCTAAACATTGGAGATCCCCCACAAGTGACCCCATTTTGGAAACTAGACCCCCCAAGGAACTTATCTAGATGCATATTGAGCACTTTAAACCCCCAGGTGCTTCACAGAAGTTTATAACGCAGAGCCATGAAAATAAAAAATAATTTTTCTTTCCTCAAAAATGATTTTTTAGCCTGGAATTTCCTATTTTGCCAAGGGTAATAGGAGAAATTGGACCCCAAATGTTGTTGTCCAGTTTGTCCTGAGTACGCTGATACCCCATATGTGGGGGTAAACCACTGTTTCGGCGCACGGCAGGGCTCGGAAGGGAAGGCACGCCATTTGGCTTTTTAAATGGAAAATTAGCTCCAATCATTAGCGGACACCATGTCACGTTTGGAGAGCCCCTGTGTGCCTAAACATTGGAGATCCCCCAGAAATGACCCCATTTTGGAAACTAGTTCACCAAAGGAACTAATCTAGATATGTGGTGAGGACTTTGAACCCCCAAGTGCTTCACAGAAGTTTATAACGCAGAGCCATGAAAATAAAAAATAAAAAATTATTTTCTCAAAAGTGATCTTTTAGCCTGCAATTTTTTATTTTCCCAAGGGTATCAGGAGAAATTTGACTCCAAAAGTTGTTGTCCAGTTTCTCCTGAGTACGCTGATACCCCATATGTGGGGGTAAACTACTGTTTGGGCACATGCCGGGGCTCAGAATTGAAGTAGTGACGTTTTGAAATGCAGACTTTGATGGAATGCTCTGCGGGCGTCACGTTGTGTTTGCAGAGCCCCTGATGTGGCTAAACAGTAGAAACCCCCCACAAGTGACCCATTTTGGAAACTAGACCCCGAAAGGAACTTATCTAGATGTGTGGTGAGCACTTTGAACCCCCAAGTGCTTCATAGAAGTATATAATGCAGAGCCGTGAAAATAATAAATACGTTTTCTTTCCTCAAAAATAATTATTTAGCCCAGAATTTTTTATTTTCCCAAGGGTTACAGGAGAAATTGGACCCCAAAAGTTGTTGTCCAGTTTCTCCTGAGTACGCTGATACCCCATGTGTGGAGGTAAACCACTGTTTGGGCACACGTCGGGGCTCAGAAGGGAAGTAGTGACCTTTGAAATGCAGACTTTGATGGAATGGTCTGCGGGCATCACGTTGCGTTTGCAGAGCCCCTGGTGTGCCTAAACAGTAGAAACCCCCCTCAAGTGACTCCATTTTAGAAACTAGACCCCCCAAGGAACTTATCTAGATATGTGGTGAGCACTTTGAACCCCCAAGTGCTTCACAGACGTTTACAACGTAGAGCCGTGAAAATAATAAATCATTTTTCTTTCCTCAAAAATGATGTTTTAGCAAGCATTTTTTTATTTTCACAAGGGTAACAGGAGAAATTGGACCCCAGTCATTGTTGCGCAGTTTATCCTGAGTATGCTGGTACCCCATATGTGGGGGTAAACCACTGTTTGGGCACACGTCAGGGCTCGGAATTGAGGGAGCACCATTTGACTTTTTGAATACGAGATTGGCTGGAATCAATGGTGGCGCCATGTTGCGTTTGGAGACCCCTGATGTGCCTAAACAGTGGTAACCCCTCAATTCTACCTCCAACACTAACCCCAACACACCCCTAACCCTAATCCCAACTGTAGCCATAACCTTAACCACAACCCTAACCCCAACACACCCCTAACCCTAACCACAACCCTAATTCCAACTGTAGCCATAACCCTAATCACAGCCCTAACCCTAACCCCAACACACCCCTAACCCTAATCCCAACTGTAGCCATAACCCTAATCACAGCCCTAACCCTAACCCCAACACACCCCTAACCCTAATCCCAACTGTAGCCATAACCGTAATCACAGCCCTAACCCTAACCCCAACACATCCCTAACCCTAATCCCAACTGTAGCCATAACCCTAATCACAGCCCTAACCCTAACCCCAACACACCCCTAACCCTAATCCCAACTGTAGCCATAACCCTAATTACAACCCTAACCACAACACACCCCTAACCACAACCCTAATTCCAACCCTAACCCTAAGGTTATGTGCCCACGTTGCGGATTCGTGTGAGATTTTTCAGCATCATTTTTGAAAAATCCGCGGGTAAAAGGCACTGCGTTTTACCTGCGGATTTTCCGCGGATTTCCAGTGTTTTTTGTGCGGATTTCACCTGCGGATTCCTATTGAGGAACAGGTGTAAAACGCTGCGGAATCCGCACAAAGAATTGACATGCTGCGGAAAATACAATGCAGCGTTTCCGAGCAGTATTTTCCACACCATGGGCACAGCGGATTTGGTTTCCATATGTTTACATGGTACTGTAAACCTGATGGAACACTGCTGCGGATCTGCAGCCAAATCCGCACCGTGTGCACATAGCCTAATTCTAAAGGTATGTGCACACGCTGCGGAAAACGCTGCGGATCCGCAGCAGTTTCCCATGAGTTTACAGTTCAATGTAAACCTATGGGAAACAAAAATCGCTGTACACACGCTGCGGAAAAACTGCACGGAAACGCAGCGGTTTACATTCCGCAGCATGTCACTTCTTTGTGCGGATTCCGCAGCGGTTTTACAACTGCTCAAATAGAAAATCGCAGTTGTAAAACCGCAGTGAAATGCGCAGAAAAAACGCGGTAAATCCGCCATAAATCCGCAGCGGTTTAGCACTGCGGATTTATCAAATCCGCAGCGGAAAAATCCGCAGAGGACCAGAATACGTGTGCACATACCGAAACCCTAACCCTAACCCTACCCCTAACCGTACCCCTAACCCTACCCCTACCCCTACCCCTAAACCTACCCCTAACCCTACCCCTAACCCTAGCCCTAACCCTACCCCTAACCCTACCCCTAACCCTAGCCCTAACCCTACCCCTAACCCTACCCCTAACCCTAGCCCTAACCCTAACCCTACCCCTACCCCTAACCCTATTCTAACATTAGTGGAAAAAAAAAATTCTTTATTTTTTTTATTGTCCCTACCTATGGGGGTGACAAAGGAGGGGGGTCATTTATTATTTTTTTTATTTTGATCACTGAGAT
This sequence comes from Ranitomeya imitator, assembly GCF_032444005.1. Taxonomy (NCBI): domain Eukaryota; kingdom Metazoa; phylum Chordata; class Amphibia; order Anura; family Dendrobatidae; genus Ranitomeya; species Ranitomeya imitator. The sequence goes on from NC_091282.1 coordinate 138,008,030, forward strand.
AGATTATATCTCAGTGATCAAAATGCGCTTTGGAACGAATCTGCCGGCCGGCAGATATGGCGGGCGAACTGCGCATGCGCCCGCCATTTTGGAAGATGGCGGCACCCGGGGAGAAGACGGACGGACCCCGGCAGGATCGGTAAGTATGATAGGGTGTGGGGGGAGCACGGGGGGGTATCGGAGCATGGGGGGGTGAATCGGAGCGCGGGAGTGGTGGAACGGAGCACGGGGGGTAGAACGGAGCACGGGGGGTGGAACGGAGCACGGGGGGGTGGAACGGAGCACGGAGGGGGGTGGATCGGAGTGCAGGGGGGTGATCGGAGCACGGAGGGGTGATTGAATCACGGGGGGAGCGGACAAGAGCACGGGGGGGAGCGGAGCACAGGACGGAGGGGAGCCGGAGCAGTGTACCGGGCAGATCGGAGGGCTGGGGGGGCGATCGGTGGGGTGGGGTGGGGGCACATTAGTATATCCAGCCATGGCCGATGATATTGCAGCATCGGCCATGGCTGGATTGTAATATTTCACCCGTTATAATAGGTGAAATATTACAAATCGCTCTGATTGGCATTTTCACTTTCAACAGCCAATCAGAGCGATCATAGCCACGAGGGGGTGAAGCCACCCCCCCTGGGCTAAACTACCACTCCCCCTGTCCCTGCAGATCGGGTGAAATGGGAGTTAACCCTTTCAACCGGCCTGCAGGGACGCGATCTTTCCATGACGCCACATAGGCGTCATCGGTCGGATTGGCACCGACTTTCATGACGCCTACGTGGCGTCAAAGGTCGAGAAGGGGTTAATGTTTTAACTCACAACTTTCATGCCTCTTGGTATGCTTTCCACCAGTCTTTCACTCTGCTCCTGGTGCAAAAATGCAAGCAGTTCTTCTTTGTTTGATGGCTTGTGACTATCCATCATCCTCCTGATTAAATTCCAGAGGTTTTCAATGGGGTTCAGGTCTGGAGATTGGGCTGCTCATGACAGGGTTTTGATGAGGTGGTCTCTTAATGTTTGCCAGAGCTGTATCAGAGGAGATCCCTGCATTTGTCAGAGTCACATATCAAAGGAGATCCCTGTATCTGTCAGTGACAGACGTCACATGGGATCCCTATTTCTCTCATCACAGTGGATCCTTTTATCTGTCAGTGACACATCACAGTGGATTTGTATATCTGCCTGTAACGGGGTCTACCAAGCTGGGGTACCTCTTTCAGTACCACCCCGTGTTTCAGGAGGGCCACTCTGCTTTGGCTGGAGTCTGAATAAAGGACGCTGGCTGGAATTGCTTGGTTACATGGGCGCATATAAAAGATCACTGCTTCTCCACGTTTTTCCAGTCTGACAACACTTTGCTCACAGGACACAGAATATATCACACAGATACAGAGGGCAGGCCAATAGAAAAGTGGCAGGCCAGACAAACATTACAATAGCCGCAGGTGGCTGGAGCCTGCCGATAATTACTGTGGGAATTACAAAGGTGGGGGACAGACAAAAGGGAATATCGTGTCCCCTCTGCCCAGGGGAGCAGCCTGTGGGCTGATGCATTAGGGACATGCATCTCACATGGAACCTATTATACATACATATAATTGCACAACATATTGTGGGTGCTGAGTGGTTCCGTAACACGTAACACTGCCAGTGATACACATCACAGGGGATCACTATTTATGTTAGTGTTACACATCATAGGAGAACCCTATATCTGTCTGTGTCACATATGAGAGGACATCCCTGTATTTGTCAGTGTCACATAACACAGGAGATCCCTGTATCCGTCAGTGCACATATCACAGGACATCCCTATATCTGTCAGTGTGACATATCACAGGAGATCCCTGTGTCTGTCAGTGACAGATGTCACATGGAAGCTCTTGTGAATTCTGCTCTTGGGTTCCCTCCAGTGGTTGTAGGTGGGAATGCAGTTGTCTCTGAGTCACAGTCCTGGCCAGGTGTATCTGCTAATTGCTGTTCTGACTGGAATATTTAAGTGTGCAGGATTCATTAGCCCTTGCCAGTTGTCAATGTTTCTTTGGAAGTATTGGATCTCTGCCTGGCCTCACCTGCTTAGCTGCCAGTTCAGCAAAGATAAGTGTCTGTTTCTTTTTCTGAAGCACACTTGCTGTGTGCTTATTTTCAGTGCTGATCTTTTGTTTCTATTTGTCCAGCTTAGACTGTGTCAGTTGTTTTTCTCAGTCTGGTTGGATTCTCTGGAGTTGCAGTTATACTCTCCACATCTTTAGTTAGGTGGTGGAGTTTTGTATTTTCTGCTGTGGATATTTTTGTAGTATTTTTATGCTGACCGCTTGGTATCCTGTCCTGTCCTTTTCTATTTAGCTAGAAGTGGCCTCCTTTGCTAAGCCTGTTTTCTGCCTGCGTGTGTCTTTTCCTCTCCAACTCACAGTCATTATTTGTGGGGGGCTGCCTATCCTTTGGGGGTCTACTCTGAGGCAAGATAGTTTTCCTATTTCCATCTTTAGGGGTATTTAGTCCTCCAGCTGTGTCGAGGTGTCTAGGTTTTGTTAGGCACACCCCACGGCTACTTCTAGTTGCGGTGATAAGATCAGGGTTTGCGGTCAGTATAAGTTACCACCTACTCCAGTGAAGGTTTTCATGCTGCTCCAAGGCCACCTGATCATAACAGGGACCCCTGTAAGATCCATGTATCTGTCAGTGTCACATATCACAGGAGATCCCAGTATCTGTCAGTGACAGATGTCACATGGGACCCCTATAAGATCCCTGTATCTCTCAATGTCACATATCACAGGAGATCCCAGTATCTGTCAGTGTCACATATCATAGGAGAACCATTATTTCAAAATGTATGTCATAAAGGGGTTACACCAAGAACTGATGCGATAATGGGTAACTTATTGAATGCAGGGGATCCAACTACTCACAAACCCAATGATTGCTAGAACATGGCTCTACAAAACCCCTTCTGAATAGAGTTGTGGTCAAGCATGCCACCACTGATCTATATGTAAATTGCCTGTTCATAGAGGAAGAGAACTTAAACTTTTGCCTCACCTATTGGAAGTATTCGCATATATAATTTCCTAGAGGAGCATTACCCTATAAGCCTCCTCAAATTGGCATGCCAGGCCAGTTTTGTCGCTCCCCACAAGGTGAAACATTAGCCCTTAGAGACCAGTCAGAACCTCTGAACTAAACCGCTTACCGAAGAAGCTGCAGTGGAAACCTGGATACGTGGGTAAACTGTGACAGCAGTTTTCATTATGTCGAAGGGGTGCAGTTTTAAAAATGGCATCACTTTTGGGGGTTTCCAATATATAGAAGCCTCAAAGTCACTTCAAACCTGGATAGGTGCCTAAAAAATACATTTGGTAAATTTCCTTTAAAATGTGAAAAATTACTGCCAAATTTTTAAACCTTCTAAAAGGCTAACAAAAAAAAGAGCATTTTGCAAATGGTGCTGATGTAAAGCAGACATGAGGGAAATGTTAAATTGTAATGTTTTTCTGTGGTATGGCTGTCTGGATTAAAAGGATAATCATTCAAAGTTTGAAAATTGCACTTTTTTTTACATTTTTGTCAAATTTTTATATTTTTTATAATTAAACACAAAACATATCGACCTAAATTTACCATTATCATAAATTATAATGTGACGTGAAAAAACAATCTCAAAATCATTGGGATTTTTTTAAGCATTCCAGAGTTATTACTACATAAAATGACACTGGTCAGATTTAAAAAATTTGGCTCCATCACTAAGGGTTAAGAAATGCTAAATCTGTATGTTGGCTCTAAGACTAACGGGAATGGATGATGCACACATTAAGGCTATGTGCACACGTTGCGGAATGGGGTGCAGAATTTTCCGCACAAAATCCGCATCTCCTGGCAGAATCCGCAGGCGCAGATTTTCCACGGATTTTGTGCGGTTTTTATGTGGAATTGATACGGAATTGATGTGGATTTTCTGCGGATTTTCTGCGGTTTTTACCACTGCAGATTTCTATAATGGAAGGGTGCAGAAATGCTGCAGATCTGCGCAAAAGAATTGACATGCACTTCTTTTAAATCCGCAGCATTTCCACGTGGATTTTTCCACACCATCTGCACAGCTTTTTTTTTCACATTGATTTACATTGTACTGTAAATCACAGTGCGGATCTGCAGCGTTTCTGTGAGGAAAAATCCGCTGTGGATCCGCACTAAATCCGCATCGTGTGCACATAGCCTTAGACAGCAAAGCTTTGAAAATCACATATATTCCTGGGTCGGACTCCCACCGATCTGATATTGATGACTTATCTTAAGTATAGAATATCAATGTAGTGGAAAACAACTTTGAGGCGCATTTCATAGCCTTGCTACACAAGCACACTATCATACCAAGACTCTTATTTTACAGCCTTCTACATCTGCAAGTTGAGTCAAGAGCAAAGGTAGTGAGGGATCTATTAATGGTTTCTGTATCCATGTTATACATACTGTATACACCAGGTGCATGTAAATATCAAAGTAATATAAAAGCTTCACGTTCAGTTGAATCTTTTCTCCAGTTTTCAGAAGAATTACAACAGACATGACTAGACACGTTTCAAGTGCTCTTACACAGTGCATTAATTATTGATTTGCTTTTTCATTTTTAGTAAGACCTACCCTTAAGTAAGTATTACAAGCACTCCATTTTAATCTGGCTTGAAGTATTGCTTTAATTTTGCTCTATAAGCAAAGAAAAGAACAGAATAAGAAATTAAAACTATGTCGCCTTGTGATTTTTTTTCCCTGCTAAAGCTTACAGGAAGAAAATCTCTTAGGGTATGTTTCCACGTTCAGTATTTGCTGCAGATTGGATGCTGCGTACAGCCACAGCGTCCAATCCGCAGCGTCCAGATGTTACAGCGTCCCTGCGTATACACACATGCGGCACGTTTTTCTAGACTGCAGCATGTCTATTTATCTTGCGGAGACGCTCAGTCTCCACAAGATAAATTACACAGTCTATGTATAGAATGCGATGATTCTGCATGGTTCAATGAGTACATGCGGAATCACCACATGTACAAATGGCAGCAGCGCTTTGGGGGGACGAGTATCTGCTGTGCCCAAAGCGCTGCCATTATGGACCGTGGAAACATAGCCTTAAAGGGAAACTGTCAAAAGGCTTTATCACCCACGTCTGCACAAGTCTTAAACAAATTAAGTCAAGGAGGTGGATATGCTGAGTGAATTCAAGCTGTCCACACCATATTCCCTTATAGGGTAAAATAAATCATGTGAAGACCGGAAGACCATTACTGAGGGAAGTCAATCAAGCCATATAGAGAAGGAACACACACTGCAGTATCTCTACCTCCTTGAATGGATACAACTCATTAGGATATGATGCAAGCAGACATTAAAGGGGTGGTCAGTTACTTAAAACATCCTTTCTAAATATTGATTTTTTGCACCCTAAACACATTTGTAATAAGCTTTATTATAAACTTCCCTATACTTCTCAATATCTATCTAATCCCTAAATATGTTTTTTTTTAACTTCACTTCCTATGACACTTCGTCAAACGCCTCAAACGGAACGTCATGGGAGGCTGGGGCTGCACTCCATTGTATCGTCTATCTCCCCTTCTGGAACAGAACATCATCAAGGGGAGGCGCAGTAGTTACTTGTTACAGGTTATGTCATCAGTGCCCACGCTCTGAAGATATCCTGGCCCTATTGCGCTGGTAGAATCTGTGGGAGAAGTCAGGACTTCTGTCTCCTCTTTAGTCATCAGATTACATTTGATCTACCATATTGGATTTATTTTGACCTATCATTGTATCCCTTTTGCTTACAGTAAATACTGATGTATTCTATTGTTAGGTATCCTCTTATTGGTGTGTCTTGTTTGGCTGTTCATTACACTACTCATTCATACATGCATACATTCATACATCTTAATTTATCTATTTGAAGGAAGATAGCTTGGTTTTCCACATAGATCTTGTATTTTGGAGAGTTTGTCTTATTGCAATATTCTTGTTCACTGTAATTATTTAATAAAGTTTTCCATTTGTTGGAATTTATGTTGCTTTTTGTTGTTTATACTGTACAGGTGCTAGTGCCTTTATTCACCAATTCTTTTTCTTCGATTCATAGCCCTTTTTTGGTGTATGGCACAGTATCACATTATCTAGGTTGTCATCATTCTATTGTTTTTAACAATATTAGACACAGTTTATTTAATGCATATGCATTATAAGTGTTAACTATATATTCACCTAAAATGAATATACTGGCCCTATTATATTGTAAGCTTTACTAGCTATAGGTCTCCAGTGTAATGTAAATCATGTGCGTGCACCAGATTGTGTCAGCTACTGTGGGGATGTCATACTGTTTGTAAATGGGCATCATATTGTATTTTGAGGGTGGGGGATCATCATACTATGTGGGGGGGGCTGTGTGGTCATCATACTATGTGGGGAGCTGTGGGTGTCATCTTACTGTGTGTGTGTGTGTGTGTGTGTGTGGTGTGGCTGTGGGAGAAGCATACTGTATGCTGAGGCTGAGAGGCATCATACTGAGAATAATTGGGTTGTGGGAGTCCACTATACTGTGTGTGGTAGCTATTTTGACCATTAAACTGGGTTTTGCGGTACCGTGGGAGGTTCTGGAGGTCAACCTACAGTGTGTGGGGAGGTTTTGGTAGTCATCCCTGTGTTTTGGGGACTGTAGAAACTATCATAATGTTTGCCGGAGGCTATGGGATCCATTATGCTGTGTGTGTGTGTGTGTGTGAGCCCATGGGGGAATTATAATGTATGTTTTATGTTTTAACTTTTGGGGATAATGTACATTGTGTGAGGGCTGTGGTGGTCATCATGCTGTGTTGAAGGCTGTTGTGGCCATCGTACTGTGTTGAAGAGGATGTGAGGACATCATAGACATTGTGACTTTTTACATCACTCAGGACCATATGAAATATTTTATTGTGAACTTAAAGGGGTTTTCCAAAAAACAAAAGTTGATTTTAATCATTAGATCTTGGAATAATAATAGCTTCCATAATTGAATGTGTTTAACCCCTTAGTGACATAACCAATTTGGTACTTAATGACCAAGCCCATTTTTAGAATTCTGACGTTTGTCACTTTATGATGTTATTATAGCTCGAGAACGGTTCATCAGATCCTTCTGATTCTGAGAATTTTTTTCACGATATATTGTACTTCATGTTAGTTGTAAAATTTATTTGATTATTTGATATAACTTGCATTTATTTATGACAAAAATGGAAATTTGGCAAAAAAATTTACAATTTTGCAATTTTCTAACTTTTAATTTTTGTACCCTTAAATCAGAGTGGTGTCACACAAAATGGTTAATTTATAACATTTCCCACATGTCATCTTTACATCAGCACAATTTTGGAAACATATATTTTTTATTTGTTAGGACATTGTGAGGGTTAAAAGTTGACCATCAATTTCTAATTTTTCCAACAAAATTTACAAAACCATTTTTTTAGGGACCACCTCACATTTAAAGTGAGTTTGGGAGGTCAATATAACAGAAAATACTCAAAACTAACACTATTCTAAAAACTGCACCCCTCACGGTGTACAAAACCACATTCAAGAAGTTTATTCACCATTCAGGTGCCTCACAAGAACTAAAGCAATGTAGAAGGAAGAAATGAACATTTTACTTTTTTCACAAAAAAATATACTTTGGAACCAATTTTTGTATTTTCACAAGGGTATCAGATGAAAATGGACCACAATATGTGTTGTGCAATTTCTCCTGAGTACGCCAGTACCCAGTATGTGGGGGAAATCCACTGTTTGGTGTATGGCAGGGCTCAGAAGGGAGGGGGCACCATTTCACTTTTTGAACGCAAAATTGACTGGAATCAATGGTTGTGCCATGTTGCATTTGGAGACCCCCTGATGTACCTAAACAGTGGAACCCCCCAATTCTAACTCTAACCCTGACCCCAACACACCCTTAACCCTAATCCCAACAATAACCATAACCCTAATCCAAACTCTAACCCCAGCCAACCCCTAACCCTAATCTCAACGCTAACCACAAACCTAACCCTAACACACTTCTAACCCTAATCCCAACCCTAACCGTAATCCCAACCATACCCACAACCCTATCCCTAGCCCAACCCTAATGTTAGTCCAACCCTAACTTTAGCCCAACCCTAACCCTAGCACCAATCCTAACTTTAGCCCAACCATAATTTTACCCCAATCCTAACCCTAGCCTCAACTCTAACCCTAGCCCAACACTAACCCCAGTCCAACCCTAAGCCTGACTTTAGCTCAACCCAAACTTTAGCCCAACTCTAACCCTAATGGAAAAATAGAAATAAATGCATATTTTTATTTTCTTATTTTTACCTAACTAAGGGGGTGATGAAGGGGGTTTTGATTTACTATTTTTTTTATTTTGATCACTGTGATAGGGACTATCACAGTGATCAAAATGAACCAATAGGAAAAATTTCATATTGTTGCTGGGTGCAGATCTCGACAGGTGCACTGCGCATGCACCAGCCATTTTCTTCCCATAAGAAGACGGCACCAGCAAAGGGGAATTCATGGGGGGGATGTAGGGACTCTGGAGGTACCAGAGGCGGATCAGAGAGCCCATTTCTCTCTCCCCTGAAATGGAACTTCTTTTTTTGCAGTCGCCAATTTTCCATTAATAACAGCGATCGCAACACTGGGGTCGGTAAAAACTGGTTTACTCTAGAGGAGAAATTATGACAGATTTAACCCCTTAGCGACCGCCGATACGCATTTTAACGGCGGCCGCTAAGGGTACTTAAACCACAGCGCCGTTAATTAACGGCGCTGTGGAAAAAGTGAATAGCGCCCCCCAGAGGCCAATTTTCTCCGGGGTCTCGGCTGCCGGGGGTAGCCGAGATCCCAGAGAACATGATTCGGGGGGTTTTTAACCCACCCCGCATTTGCGATCGCCGGTAATTAACCGTTTACCGGCGATCGCAAAAAAAAACAAAACGCGATCTCTTTTTCATTTCTCTGTCCTCCGATGTGATCGCACATCGGAGGACAGAGAAAAGGGGTCCCAGGTGGCCCCCCAATACTCACCTATCTCCCCCGGTGCTCCTCATGTCTCCCGGTGGGCGCCGCCATCTTCAAAATGGCGGGCGCATGCGCAGTGCGCCGGCCGGCCCCGCGAGAATCTTTGGGGTCTCGGCTGCCGGGGGTAGCCGAGACCCCAAAGAGCATGATCGGGGTCGGTTTTACCGACCCCTGTTTTGCGATCGCCGGTAATTAACTGTTTACCGGCGACCGCAAAAAAAAAAAAAGTAAAGTGTAATTCTCTGTCCTCTGATGTGATCGCACATCAGAGGACAGAGAAATAGGGGGAATCGGGGACCCTACAATACTCACCTGTGTCCCTGGATCCTCTTGCTGCTCCTCCTGGCCGCCGGCAGAAGAAAATGGCGGGCGCATGCGCAGTGCGCCCGCCATCTGTCTCCAACTGCCGGCCGGCAGGAGAACAGCAGTTGGGGCTAAAATTAGGGGTAGGGTTAGGGTTAGGGTTAGGGGTAGGGTTAGGGGTTGGGTTAGGGTTAGGGGTAGTGTTAGGGGTAGGGTTAGGGTTAGGGGTAGGGTTAGGGGTAGAGTTAGGGGTAGGGTTAGGGGTAGGGTTAGGGTTAGGGGTAGGGTTAGGGCTAGGGTTAGGGTTAGGGCTAGGGTTAGGGCTAGGGTTAGGGCTAGGGTTAGGGTTAGGGTTAGGGCTAGGGTTGGGGCTAAATTTAGGGTTAGGGTTGGGGCTAAATTTAGGGTTAGGGTTGGGGCTAAATTTAGGGTTAGGCTTCTTTCACACTTACGTCGGTACGGGGCCGTCGCAATGCGTCGGCCCGACATACCGACGCACGTTGTGAAAATTGTGCACAACGTGGGCAGCAGCTGTAGTTTTTCAACGCATCCGCTGCCCAATCTATGTCCTGGGGAGGAGGGGGTGGAGTTACGGCCACGCATGCGCGGTCAGAAATGGCGGATGCGACGTACAAAAAAACGTTACATTGAACTTTTTTTGTGCCGACGGTCCGCCAAAACACAACTGATCCAGTGCACGACGGACGCGACGTGTGGCCATCCGTCACGATCCGTCGGCAATACAAGTCTATGGGCAAAAAACGCATCCTGCGGGCACATTTGCAGGATCCGTTTCTTGTCCAAAATGACGGACTGCGACGGAATGCCAAACGACGCAAGTGTGAAAGTAGCCTTAGGGCTAGGGTTAGGGTTGGGGCTAAAGTTAGGGCTAGGGTTGGGGCTAAAGTTAGGGTTAGAGCTGGGATTAGGGTTAGGGTTTGGATTAGGGTTGGTATTAGGGTTAGGGTTGGCATTAGGGTTACGCTTGGGATTAGGGTTAGGTTTGGGATTAGGGTTAAGGTTAGGGTTGTGATTAGGGGTGTATTGGGATTAGGGTTAGGTTTGAGGTTAGGGTTGAGATTAGGATTAGGGGTGTGTTGGATTTAGGGTTTTGATTAGGGTTATGGTTAGGGTTGACATTAGGGTTGTTTTGGGGTAAGGGTTGTGATTATGGTTAGGGTTAGTGATTAGGATTATGGATCAGGTTGGGATTAGGGTTAGGGGTGTGTTGGGGTTAGGGTTGGAGCTAGAATTGGGGGGTTTCCACTGTTTAGGTACATCAGGGGGTCTCCAAACACGACAGCCAATTTTGCGCTCAACAAGTCAAATGGTGCTCCCTCCCTTCTGAGCTCTGCCGTGCGCCCAAACAGTGGGTTACCCCCACATATGGGGCATCAGCGTACTCGGGATAAATTGGACAACAACTATTGCAGTCCAATTTCTCCTGTTACCCTTGTGAAAATAAAAACTTGGGGGCTACAATATCTTTTTTGTGGAAAATTTTTTTATTTTTTATTTTCACGACTCTGCATTCTAAACTTCTGTGAAGCACTTGGGCATTCAAAGTTCTCACCACACATCTAGATAAGTTCCTTGGGGGGTCTAGTTTCCAAAATGGGGTCACTTGTGGAGGGTTTCTACTGGTTAGGTACATCAGGGGCTCTGCAATCGCAACATAATGCCCACAGACCATTCTATCAAAGTCTGCATTCCAAAAAGGCGCTCCTTCCCTTCCGAGCTCTGCCGTGCGCCCAAACAGTGGTTTACCCCCACATATTGTGCATCACCGTACTCGGGATAAATTGGACAACAACTATTGCAGTCCAATTTCTCCTGTTACCCTTGTGAAAATAAAAACTTGGGGGCTACAATATCTTTTTTGTGGAAATTTTTATTTTTTTTTTTTCACGACTCTGCATTCTAAACTTCTGTGAAGCACTTGGGCATTCAAAGTTCTCACCACACATCTAGATAAGTTCCTTGGGGGGTCTAGTTTCCAAAATGGGGTCACTTGTGGAGGGTTTCTACTGGTTAGGTACATCAGGGGCTCTGCAAACGCAACATAATACCCGCAGACCATTCTATCAAAGTCTGCATTCCAAAACGGCGCTCCTTCCTTCCGAGCTCTGCCGTGCGCCCAAACAGTGGTTTACCCCCACATATGGGGTACCAGCATACTCAGGACAAATTGGACAACAACTTTTGGGGTCCAATTTCTCTTGTTACCCTTGTGAAAATAAAAACTTGGGGGCTAAAAAATCTTTTTTGTGGAAAAAAAAAATATTTTTTATTTTCACGGCTCTGCATTATAAACTTCTGTGAAGCACTTGGGCATTCAAGGTTCTCTCCATACATCTAGATAAGTTCCATGGGGGGGTCTAGTTTCCAAAATGGGGTCACTTGTGGGGGATTTCTACTGTTTAGGCACATCAGGGGCTCTCCAAACGCGACATGGCGTCCGATCTCAATTCCAGCCAATTCTACATTGAAAAAGTAAAACGGCACTCTTTCTCTTCCAAGCTCTGCGGTGCGCCCAAACAGTGGTTTACCCCCACATATTGGGTATCGACGTACTCAGGAGAAATAGCACAACAACTTTAGTGGTCTAATTTCTCCTGTTACCCTTGTGAAAATAAAAAATTGTGGGCAAAAACATCATTTTTGTAGAAAAAATGCAATTTTTTTTTTCACGGCTCTACGTTATAAACTTCTGTGAAGCACATGGGGGTTCAAAGTGCTCGCCACACATCTAGATAAGTTCCTTAAGGGGTCTAGTTTCCAAAACGGTGTCACTTGTGGGGGGTTTCCACTGTTTAGGCACATCAGGGGCTCTCCAAACGCGACATGGCATCCAATCTCAATTCCAGCCAATTCTACATTGAAAAAGTAAAACGGCACTCCTTCTCTTCCAAGCTCTGCGTTGCGCCCTAACAGTGGTTTACCCCCACATATTGGGTATCAGCGTACTCAGGAGAAATTGCACAACAACTTTAGTGGTCTAATTTCTCCTGTTACCCTTGTGAAAATAAAAATTTGTGGGCAAAAAAATAATTTTTGTAGAAAAAATGTGATTTTTTTTTTCACGGCTCTACATTATAAATTTCTGTGAAGCACATGGGGGTTCAAAGTGCTCACCACACATCTAGATATGTTCCTTAAGGGGTCTAGTTTCCAAAATGGGGTCACTTGTGGGGGGTTTCCACTGTTTAGGCACATCAGAGGCTCTCCAAACGCGACATGGCGTCCAATCTCAATTCCAGCCAATTCTACATTGAAAAAGTAAAACGGCGCTCCTTCACTTCCAAGCTCTGCGGTGCGCCCAAACAGTGGTTTACCCTCACATATGGGGTATTGACGTACTCAGGAGAAATTGCACAACAACTTTAGTGGTCTAATTTCTCCTGTTACCCTTGTGAAAATAAAAATTTGTGGGCAAAAACCTCATTTTTGTAGAAAAAATGCAATTTTTTTTTTCACGGCTCTACGTTATAAACTTCTGTGAAGCACATGGGGGTTCAAAGTGCTCATAAAACATCTAGATAAGTTCCTTAAGGGGTCTAGTTTCCAAAACGGTGTCACTTGTGGGGGGTTTCCACTGTTTAGGCACATCAGGGGCTCTCCAAACGCGACATGGCGTCCAATCTCAATTCCAGCCAATTCTACATTGAAAAAGTAAAACGGCACTCCTTCTCTCCCAAGCTCTGCGGTGCGCCCTAACAGTGGTTTACCCCCATATATTGGGTATCAGCGTACTCAGGAGAAATTGCACAACAACTTTTGTGGTCTAATTTCTCCTGTTACCCTTGTGAAAATAAAAACTTGTGGGCAAAAAGATCATTTTTGTAGAAAAAATGCGATTTTTTTTTCACGGCTCTACATTATAAACTTCTGTGAAGCACATGGGGGTTCAAAGTGCTCACCACACATCTAGATATGTTCCTTAAGGGGTCTAGTTTCCAAAATGGGGTCACTTGTGGGGGGTTTCCACTGTTTAGGCACATCAGAGGCTCTCCAAACGCGACATGGCGTCCAATCTCAATTCCAGCCAATTCTACATTGAAAAAGTAAAACGGCGCTCCTTCACTTCCAAGCTCTGCGGTGCGCCCAAACAGTGGTTTACCCTCACATATGGGGTATCGACGTATTCTGGAGAAATCGCACAACAACTTTTGTGGTCTGATTTCTCCTGTTACCCTTGTGAAAGTAAGAATTTGTGGGCGAAAAATCATTTTTGTGTAAACAAAAGCGATTTTTTATTTTCACGGCTCTACGTTATAAACTTCTGTGAAGCACTTGGGGGTTCAAAGTGCTCACCACACATCTAGATAAGTTCCTTAAGGGGTCTAGTTTCCAAAATGGTGTCACTTGTGGGGAGTTTCCACTGTTTAGGTACATCAGGGGCTCTCTAAACGTGACATGGCGTCCGATCTCAATTCCAGCCAATTCTGCATTGAAAAAGTCAAACGCCTTCACTTCTAAGTTCTGCGGTGCGCCCAAAAAGTGGTTTACCCTCACATATGGGGTATTGGCATATTCAGGAGAAATTGCATAACAAAATTTATGGTACATTTCTGTTTTTACACTTGTGAAAATAAAAAAAAATGGTTCTGAATTAAGATGTTTGCAAAAAAAAGTTAAATGTTCATTTATTCCTTCCACATTGTTTCAGTTCCTGTGAAGCACGTAAAGGGTTAATAAACTTCTTGAATGTGGTTTTGAGAACCTTGATGGGGTTTTTAGAATGGTGTCACACTTCATTATTTTCTATCATATAGACCCCTCAAAATGACTTCAAATGTGATGTGGTCCCTAAAAAAAAATGGTGTTGTAAAAATGAGAAATTGCTGGTCAACTTTTAACCCTTATAACTCCCTAACAAAAAAAAATTTTGTTTCCAAAATTGTGCTGATGTAAAGTAGACATGTGGGAAATGTTATTTATTAACTATTTTTCGTGACATATCTCTCTGATTTAAGGGCATAAAAATACAAAGTTTGAAAATTGCAAAATTTTAAAAATTTTCGCCATATTTCTGTTTTTTTCATAAATAATCGCAAGTAATATCGAAGAAATGTTATGAATAACATGAAGTACAATATGTCACGAAAAAACAGTCTCAGAATCAGCGGGATCCGTTGAAGCGTTCCAGAGTTATAACCTCATAAAGTGACAGTGGTCAGAATTGCAAAAATTGGCCTGGTCATTAAGTACCAAATTGGCTCTGTCACTAAGGGGTTAAAGAGCCTCTGCAAGCTTATAACCACAATACCCCTGAAAAAGAGATACACATTTTCAAATCACTAGAAAAGATCACAACATTGCTGTTTGGACTCTTTCTTGAGAAACAGAAAGAGACTGCAACTTGGGAAAAATTTAGCTACACACATTAATGAAAGTATACCTTTATAGATGGATGTACTAGTAGAACTATATAATATATCTATCTACTCTTCACTTAGAGACCTCTTCACTTTCGAATACAGTCTGTTTACAAAGAGATGAAAATTTACAATAGTAGACTACTGCGTCTGGTTCCTAATGCGCTATATCTACAATATATATTGCCTTACACTTTATGGAATGACTTTTACAGTGTTTTATCTTCATCATCCTACCACCAATCACCAAGACATAGGAACACATTTTCTAGACAACCTAATTATAGCTCCAGTCCTTTATTTCAACTGTGTAACCATTTCATACTTCGATATTTCGTGGGTCGTATTCTTTCCTACAAAGTTTTTGTTTCAAATCAGTGTGAAATATTTTCCCTTTCCTAACAGGTTTCTGAAAAAAGCTGATTGCACATTGATAATGGATATTTATAGCACTCATTTTGATAAGTAGTTTAAGTAGTTTGCATTCTAAATGTAAATGCCACAAATCGCCCTGTGATAGCTCATTAATGAACAGAGGATTTCAAATTTTAAACGAGTCCATTTTTATCATTACAGACATATTCTATCTCTAATTACAAATTCTTTTTGTAAAGTGAAGACCATTTAAAAGTAGTCTCGGGTACGGTTTCTATATTTTCATCACTTTCCTTTAGTCTATATTTTATTGAACATGTAGCCTGCTTCAGAGAAGAAAATAATTAGATCTTTTGCTAAAGTATTCAATAGTTCATTTTAATTGTGGATCCATGTTATTTTATGTGCTACATAAATAAGATTTTTACATTCAATTATATAGCTGGCTTTGGGCTGCAGTGGCACAATAAATATTAAACAGTTGACAGTTCTAAAAGATCAGTCATTTTGGTTCTTGTGTAATCAGAAGGCATGTAAATATATGCAAGTGTCCCTAGAGATGAGATAAATGGCTTTTCTACTCTACTGCTGTTTTATTTGTTGAAGGAGCTCCAGGAATTTATTTTTTAGTTTTGTTTTGACATAGTATATTATAGAATCCGCTTAAGTAGAATTCAAGGTCCTTATTGAAAGCACATTCCATTGAATATCCTTAGAAGTAGAGCCTGCATCTACATTTCAGCACCTTAGGTGAATTACAGAGAAAAAAGAATACTGTGAAGGACATAACATCACACTTTTATTCTGTAAAATACTTTAAAGAACAGAGGCAAAAAAAAGCAAAATTACATGCTAACTTTTGCAATCAAATCAGAAAATAACTGTCACTATGCTATATTAACCTAATACAGTGGTCACTTCATTTTCGAGATAAAGAAGGTCCAAAAGTTATCCTTAAGGCCGTTATCCTTAATGATGACTAGTGTTGAGCATTCCGATACCGCAAGTATCGGGTATCGGCCGATATTTGCGGTATCGGAATTCCGATACCGAATTCCGATACTTCCCACGTATCGGATACCGGAATCGGAAGTTCCCAGAATTCAAACTGAACGCAGCAGCCAATGAGGAATGATTGGAAGTGTGGGCACATCCTGTTTAGCATGGTGGGCATGTAAGTACTGGCAAGGCTGGGATTGGCTGCTGAAATGATGTCACTCTGCACTATAAAAAACGCTGCCGCCATTTTGCGCTCACTCTGCTGTGATTTCAGTTAGGGACAGGATGCTGTGTTCTAACTGAGGGCCAGTCGAGCTAGCTAATTGCTTTATTTTCCTTTCCAAAGGCTAATTTAGCAAAACGCTGTGTGTTCTTCACTGTTCACCTTGCTCTTGCCTTGCAGCGCTGTTTTAACAGCGTTCTGCAAGGTCTCTGTGTGTGTGTGTGTGTGCAGCTCACTCTGTAGTCTGTGTGCAGCCATATACCCGGTTGTATTCAGCTCAGGGGGGGTTCACACTGCCTCACACAGTTGTCCTTTTTTGCTCTTAGTGCAGCCTGCTGCACATTTTTTCTCAAATTTCCTATTAGTGTTTTTCCACCAGTCTCCAGCTCTATTGTGGAAAAACACTACATAGGATAACCTAGAGGGGGGTTTTTTGGCCTTGCAACGCCGTTTACGGCTGTCTGCACGGTCTCCGTGTGAGCCCAGCTCGCCCTGTAGTCTGTGTGCAGCCATAGCCGGTTGGATTCAGCTCAGGGTTCGTTACTGGCTCATACCTAGAGAAAAATTTTACTTTTTTTCAAATAGTGCAGCCTGTTTAAAATGTGAAAAAAAAAATTCCTATTAGTGTCTTTCCACTCGTATCCAGCTAAATAGTGGAAAAACACTATATAGGATAACCTAGAGGAGGGTTTTTTGGCCTTGCAGCGCCGTTTACGGCTGTCTGCACGGTCTCTGTGTGAGCGCAGCTTGCCCTGTAGTCTGTGTGCAGCCATAGCCGGTTCGATTCAGCTCAGGGTGCGTTACTGCCTCATACCTTGAAAAACAATTTCCTTTTTTTCAAATAGTGCAGCCTGTTTAAAATTTGAAAAAAAAAATTCCTATTAGTGTCTTTCCACTCGTATCCAGCTAAATAGTGGAAAAACACTATATAGGATAACCTAGAGGAGGGTTTTTTGGCCTTGCAGCGCCGTTTACGGCTGTCTGCACGGTCTCTGTGTGATTTAAACTAGCTCTGTAGCCCGATCTGCACCAAAAAAAAAGTAAAGTTCACCAAACACAACTTAACACTTGTGTAGGCCACATTTGAAAAATAATAAAGTTTAGTCCACAATTTACAACATTAGTGTTTCTTACACCTGTTAGGAGAAGCATTTCAGGAATAAGCACACTAAGGCCTTAGTACTTTTCTGCTTATCTTTATCTGTCAACCAAGATGAAGAGGGCAGGGAGTAAGGCACGTGGGCGTGGGCGCGGAGCAGGGAGAGATGCAGGGAGAGGACGTGGTGATTCTGTGCCTGCTGCGGGCGCCGGTGACTCGTCGTCACTCAGTTTCAGCAGGGAACAGTCCTTCATGCGCAGCTTTGTCGGAGAGCGCCGTGCACCGCTGCTGCGTGAAGACCAAATTGAAGCCGTTGTCGGGTGGATGGCAGCTAACGCCTCGGCATCGACTTCAGTTAGTGCCACATCCTCTCAGGCACAGACCACTGGAGAGCAGCCATCTGTCTCTTCACCACCTGCCAAATTGGCCAGGCAGTCAGAGAGCCCAGGACAGGAGCCGTCTCTACTTCTGTTCTCTGAATCTCTTGGCTTGGAAACAGGAGGCCAGCCAAGCAGCATTGGAGAAATGGAAGAAGAGGCAGTGTGCAGTGATGCCCAACAGCTTTTTCTCTCTGACTCTGAAGAGGCAGGTGGGCCAGTGCCTCTGGTGACCACAGCGCAGTACGCATCTGATGATGAAACTCAGGTGCCGCTTTCTGATGCGTACTGTGCTGCTGAGACTACCCAGGAGGAGCAGTTGGTGGCAGAGGGTAGTGGAGATGATGAGGTCCTTGACCCATCGTGGCGTGAGGAACAGGAAGGTGGTGGGAGCAGCTCTGAGGAAGAGCTTCCCCTTACGGGCCAAAGAGGGAGAGGGAGGGGGAAGACTGCGGAGCCTGTAGCCTCCACTTTGGCACCCGTTAGGAGCCTGTCTCTTTCCAAAGCCAAAAAGGGCGCTCCCAAGACTTGCAGTGCCTGGTCCTTTTTTGACACAGTTGCAGATGACATTTGTTTTGTCAAATGCAAGCTGTGTCATCAGAAAGTAAAAAGAGGTAAAAGTGTCAGCAACCTCAATACCACAAATATGTGGAAACATGTGCGGAACAGGCACGCGGTGGAGTTACAGAAACACAGTGAAGACGTAGGCCAACCAACAGCGGCAGCTACCACCTCTTCATCTCGTGTTGCCTCTTCCTCCACTGTTGTCCAGAGACCTAGTGTAATTCCACCCACAGCACCACCTTCCCAGTCATCCTCACACTCCCAGTCTACTCTACAGCCATCGGTAGTCCAGGCATGGGAGAAAAGGCGGGCATTCTCGGCCAACCACCCCCGAGCACAGGCTCTGAATGCAGGCATTGCCAAACTGTTGTCCCTGGAAATGCTCTCGTTCAGGCTGGTGGAGACTGACAGCTTCCGTGACTTGATGGCATTGGCAGTCCCACAGTACAAGGTGCCCAGCCGCTTTTACTTCAGCAGGCAGGCTGTCCCTGCCCTGCACAGGCATGTTGAGGCAAACATAAAACATGCGCTACTGAACGCCGTCAGTAGCAAGGTCCACCTCACCACCGATGCGTGGACCAGTCAGCATGGACAGGGGCGATATGTTTCCCTCACTGCCCATTGGGTTAATGTTGTTGAGCCAGGTACAGATCGTGCGAGTGGCGCAGGACGTGTCCTGCCCACTCCAAGGATTGCAGGAATCCAGTCTGTACGCATCGACTCCTCCTCTTACACCAGTTCCTCTGATTCCTCTCTGCAGGATCCGTCACAGTCCACCTCCACATGGACCCGTGAACGTTTACCTATGACCGACATGAGCACAGCCGTGGCCAAACGTCAGCAGGCCGTCTTGAAACTAGTTTCATTGGGGCATCGAAGCCACACAGCGCAGGAGCTCTGGAATGCCATCAAGCAGGAGAGCGATGTGTGGTTACTGCCAGCGAATCTCCAGCCAGGCATGGTAGTGTGTGACAATGGCCGAAATCTGGTGGCAGCTTTGGCCCTTGGCAACCTCACTCACATCCCATGTCTGGCACATGTGCTCAATTTGGTTGTGCAGAGTTTTCTGAGGGACTATCCGGATCTTGATGCCCTGCTGCACAAGGTCCGCCTAGAGTGTGCTCACTTGCGGCGTTCCAGCTTGGCCAGATCCCGCATTGCTGCTCTGCAGCGCCGATTCCGCCTTCCGGAACACTGCATCATATGTGACCTACCTACCCGGTGGAATTCCACGTTACATATGTTGGAGCGGTTGTGTGAGCAGCAGCAAGCAGTTATGGAGTACCAGCTGCATCAGGCGCAAAGAAGTCGCAGTCAGCGCCGATCAGACTTCACAACCACAGAGTGGGCCACTATGAGGGACGTCTGCCAGGTTTTGCATCCTTTTGATTATTCCACGCGGATGGCAAGTGCAGATGATGCACTAGTCAGCATGACTGTCCCCCTTATCTGCCTGCTTCAGCAAACTTTGCAAGGGTTAAGGGATGATGTGGTGGAAGAGGTGGAGGATGAGGAGTCACCTTTTCCATCAGCTTCTGGAGAGTCAGCGCCACGTGGTTCCTCACAAAGGGGTACGCAGGGGCCAATTTGTGAGGAGGATGAGGAGGAGTCAATGGAGGAGGAAGAGCTCCGTCCAGAGGAGGGAGCGACACAATTGTCCAGTGGTCAGTGTGTACAGCAAGGGTGGGGTGATGACGAGCGGGCAGAGATCATGTCTCAAGCAGGGGACAGCGTTTCTGGGCCAGTTGGCACTCTGCAGCACATGGTGGATTTCATGCTGCAGTGCCTGAGAAACGACCGCCGCATCGACCACATTCTCAACATGCCTGATTATTGGGTGTTCACCCTCCTCGATCCTCGCTACCGGGACAACGTCCAAAACCTCATCCCTGCGTTGACCCGGGAGCGTAAATTGCGGGAGTACCACGACACACTGGTGAATTCCATCATCTTCTCCTGTCCAACTGAGAGGAGTGCTGCTAGTGCTTTACAAAGCAGCTCAGTGCGTCGAGGCAGTGGGGGAGGCTCTGCCCAAAGAGGGAGCAGAAGCAGTGCCTCTGCCCAAGGCAAGCCCAGTATGGCACAACTCTGGCACACTTTTGTGTGCCCGCCCCAAATGTCTACACCATCACCGGCGGCTCCAGTCAGCAGGAGTCAACGGTTCCGTCAGATGGTGACAGACTACATGGCTTGCCCTCTTACTGTACTCCCAGACGGCTCTTCCCCGTTCAAGTTTTGGGTCTCTAAGCTGGATACATGGCCAGAGCTAAGCCAGTATGCATTGGAGGTGCTGGCTTGCCCTGCGGCTAGTGTCTTATCGGAACGTGTCTTTAGTGCCGCAGGTGGTGTACTAACAGACCGTCGCATGCGACTATCCTCCGATAACGTTGACCGGCTTACTTTCCTGAAAATGAACCAGGCCTGGATCTCGCAGGAATTTGCCACTCCTCTGCCTGATTAAGTAATTGGGTGTCATCCAGGTCTCCTGCTGTGTTCATCTTTCTACCACCTGAACTGCTATTCCTGGGCTCCAACACCGCCAGTTGCGGCTCAGAAGTGCAGGCTGCACAGTAAAAACATACGACCCAGTGTTATTGGGTTTCAGTAACGTCAGCTGATCCCCAGCTGTGTAGCCGGCAATGTGTCCTGCGACCGCCACGCTGGCACAACAACCTAAATGTAAGGGAACCTGTCCCCCCCCCCGTCGTTTGTTACTGAAAGAGCCATCTTGTGCAGCAGTAATGCTGCACGAGGAAAAGGTAGCTCTTTTTTTTTAGCTCCTTGCACACGCAGAACTTAACACTTATAAAATGTGTTCACTGATACCGTTATACCGTCCCGGAGCTGGGACTTTCCTTCGTAATGTGACGCAGCACAGCCGTCATTCCTACCCCCTTGGTGCCATGCGCTGCCTCCTCAGCGTTGTTTTAAGCTGTCACGGAGCCTGCGCTGTTCTGTTATCCCTTGGGCATGCCCTATTTGCGCTGCCTGTCTTCTGACATAATTTGGTGTCAGGCTGGCTGCGCCTGTGCGTCCGCGCTGCCCGAGATCCCGCCTCGCAGTGTCTTCTGATTGAGTCACACTGCGGGCCTGGGATCCATGGGCATGCGCAGTGCATATCTTCCCCTCGGGCTCTCGCTCATTTCCCTCCGCCTTCTTTAGACTGTGCGCCGTCAGCTGATCCCTAGCATGCCACGGCCGTGACACCGCACAGTCTGAAGAAGAGGGAAGGAGGGGAGTGAGAGTCGAGGTTATGCACTGTGCATGCCCATGGTTCCAAGGCCCGCAGTGGGATTACGTTAGACGAGACTGCGAGGTGGGATCTGGAGCAGCGTGGACGCACAGGCACTGACAGCCTGACACCAAATTATGTCAGAAGACAGGCAGCGCTAATTGGGCATGGCCAAGGGCTAACAGAACAGCGCAGGCTCCGTGACAGCTTAAAACAACGCTGAGGAGGCAGCGCACGGCATCAAGGGGATAGGAATGACAGCTGTGCTGTGTCCCATTACGAAGGAAATTCGCACCTCCGGAACGGTTTAACGGTATAAAGGGACACATTTTTAGTGTTTACTTCTGTGTTTGCAAGGAGCATAATTAAAAGAGCAACCTTTTCCTTTTGCATCCTTAGTGCTGCACAAGATGGCTCTTTCAGCTACAAACGTCTTGGGGGGGGTTAAAGGTTCCCTTTCAACTTGCTCCAATCAGGCTTCGGCCTACACTCTGTTCCTCTGCTCCTCCTGCTGTCCCTGGGCTCTAACACCGCCAGTTGGTGCCTGGAAGTGCTGTGTGCACAGTCAACAGTCGCTCCTCTGTTATTGGGGTTCAGTAACGTCAGCTGATCCCCAGCTGTGTGTGCGGCAATACCTCCAATCTGCTCCTCCTGCTGTCCCTGGGCTCTAACACCGCCAGTTTGTGCCTGGAAGTGCTGTGTGCACAGTCAACAGTCGCTCCTCTGTTATTGGGGTTCAGTAACGTCAGCTGATCCCCAGCTGTGTGTGCGGCAATACCTCCAATCTGCTCCTCCTGCTGTCCCTGGGCTCTAACAACGCCAGTTTGTGCCTGGAAGTGCTGTGTGCACAGTCAACAGTCGCTCCTCTGTTATTGGGGTTCAGTAACGTCAGCTGATCCCCAGCTGTGTGTGCGGCAATACCTCCAATCTGCTCCTCCTGCTGTCCCTGGGCTCTAACACCGCCAGTTGGTGCCTGGAAGTGCTGTGTGCACAGTCAACAGTCGCTCCTCTGTTATTGGGGTTCAGTAACATCAGCTGATCCCCAGCTGTGTATCCGGCAACGTGTCATGCGACCGCCACGCTGGCACAACTAAAATGTAAGGGGACCTGTCCCCCCCCCCCCCTAGGCGTTTGTTACTGAAAGAGCCACCATGTGCAGCACTAATACTGCACAAGGGAAAGGTCGCTCTTGAAATTATGCTCCTTGCAAACGCTGAACTACACACTCATGTAATGTGTCCCCTCACACCGTCCAACCGTCCCGGAGGTGGGACTTTCCTTTGTAATGTGACGCAGCACAGCCGTCATTGCTACCCCCTTGGCACCGTGCGCTGCCTCCTTAGCGTTGTTTGATTCCGTCATGGACCCTGCGCTGTTATGTTATCCCTTGGCCATGCACAGTTTGCGCTGCCCGTCCTCTGACATCATTTGTTGTCGTCCTGGCTGCGCCTGTGCGTCCACGCTGCCCGAAATCACACCTCGCAGTGTCGTCTAATGTGATCCCACAGTGGGCCTGGTATCCATGGCCATGCGCAGTGCATATACTAGCCTCTCACTCCCCTTCTTCACGCTTCTTCAGACTAGGCGGCGTCAGCTGATCCCTAATAGCATGCCACGGCCGTGACGCCGCACAGTCTGAAGAAGCAGGAAGGAGGTGAGTGAGAGGCGATGATATGCACTGCGCATGCCCATGGATCCCTGGCCCGCAGTGGGACTACATTAGATGACACTGCAAGGTTGGATCTTGGGCAGCTTGGACGCACAGGCACTGCCAGCCTGACACCTACATGATGTCAGAAGACGGGCACCGCTAACTGTGCATGGCCAAGGGATAACATTACAGCGCGGGCTCCGTGACAGAACCAAACAACGTTGAGGAGGTGGCGCCTGGCACCAAGGGGGTTGGAATGACGGCTGTGCTGTGTCACATTACAAAGGAAAGTCCCACTTCCGGGATGGTTTGACGGTGTGAGGGGACACATTATATGAGTGTGTACTTCAGCGTTTGCAACGAGCATAATTTTCGGAGCCACCATTTTCCATGTGCAGTATTACTGCTGTACAAGATGGCTCTTTCAGCAACAAATGCCTGGGGGGGGGGGGGGTTAAAGGTTCCCTTTCAACTTGCTCCACTGCAGGCTTCGGCCTACACTCTGCTCCTCTTTGATTCCCTGGGTTTCAACACTGTCAGTTGCCACCTGGAAGTGTTGTCTACACAGAAAAAACACTAGGTGATGTGTCAGTGGGGTTCAGCACCGCCAGCTGTTCCCCTGCTGTGTAGTCGGCAACGTGTCCAGCACAAGCCACGCTGGCACAACAGAACAAAAGCTGCCACCAGTGCAGGCTTCGGCCTACACTCTGCTCCTCTCCTCCTCCTGCTGACCCTGGGCTCAAACACCGCCAGTTTCTGCCCGGAAGTGCTAGCTGCACAGAGAAAAACACCAGCCAATGTGTTAGTGGGGTTCAGCACCGCCAGCTGTTCCCCTGCTGTGTAGCCGGCAACGTGACCTGCAAACGCCACGCAGGCACATGAACTGAAATTGAAGGGAGCCTGCCCCCCACCCCCAGGTGTTTCTATGTATAATAGCCACCTTGTACAGCAGTACTGCTGCATTTGTACAAGGTGGCTGACTTTTTCTCCTTGCCCACGTTTAATTAAACACGTAATAAATGTGTCTCATTGAGACCATTCCACTGTCCCTGAGGTGTGACTTTCCTTTCTAATGATACGCAGCACCACCCTTGTTAGCGCTGCCCGTCTTTTGACATCATTGGTTAGCTGGCTGCGCCTGTGCGTCTGCCCTGCTCGAAACAACGCCCCTCGGTGTCTTATTTTTTTGGACAGCGAGGGTGTGATTGATGGGCATGTGCAGTGCATATGTTTGCCTGTGTTCACTCATCTCCTTCCGCCTTCTTCAGACTGGGTGTCCTCATGGCCGCGGCAGGCGATAAGGGATCAGCTGAGGCCGCCCAGTCTGAAGCAGGTGTAAGGACATGTGTGAGCGTCAAACATATTTACTGAACAAGGCCACGAATCCCAGCCACGCAGTGTGATTTTTTGAAAACACACTGTGGGTCTGGGATTCATGTCCATCGCTAACCGTAACGGCCGACATGAAATGAGGTCAGAAGACAGGAAGCACTCACAGCGCATGGCAAAGGGATCACAATAGCGCAGACTCCTGTACAGCAAATAACAACGCTCAGGAATCTGCGCACAGCAGTTAGGGGTAAATTTTTACACCTGTGCTGCATCTCCTTAAAAAGACAAGTCACGCCTCCACTACTGTTTGACAGTATAATGGGCTAAATAGTGTACGTGTTTTATTCAGCGTGTGCAAGGAGCAAATTAAATAGAGCAACCTTTTACTTGTGCAGCATTAATGCTGCACAAGGTGTGGCTCTTGTACCTTTCAACACCTGAGGGGGGGTTAAAGGTAACCTTTGAAATTGGTTCAACTAGGCTTCGGCCTACACTCTGCTCCTCTACTCCTCCTGCTGACCCTGGGCTCAAACACCGCTAGTTTCTGCCCGGAACTGCTAGCTGCACAGAGAAAAACACCAGTCAATGTGTTAGTGGGGTTCAGCACCGCCAGCTGTTCCCCTGCTGTGTAGTTGGCATCGTGTCCAGCACAAGCCACGCTGGCACAACCGACCAAAAGCTGCCACCAGTGCAGGCTTCGGCCTACACTTTGCTCCTCTCCTCCTCCTGCTGACCCCGGGCTCAAACACCGCCAGTTTCTGCCCAGACATGCTAGCTGCACAGAGAAAAACACCAGTCAATGTGTTAGTGGGGTTCAGCACCGCCAGCTGTTCCCCTGCTGTGTAGTTGGCATCGTGTCCAGCACAAGCCACGCTGGCACAACCAACCAAAAGCTGCCACCAGTGCAGGCTTCGGCCTACACTTTGCTCCTCTCCTCCTCCTGCTGACCCTGGGCTCTAACACCGCCAGTTTTTGCCCGGACATGCGATCTGCACAGAGAAAAACACCAGTCAATGTGTCAGTGGGGTTCAGCAACGCCAGCTGTTCCCCTGCTGTGTAGCTTGCAACGTGACCTGCAAACGCCACGCAGGCACATGAACTGAAATTGAAGGGAGCCTGCCCCCAACCCCCAGGTGTTTCTATGTATAATAGCCACCTTGTACAGCAGTACTGCTGCATTTGTACAAGGTGGCTGACTTTTTCTCCTTGCCCACGTGGAACTCAACACGTACAAAATGTGTCTCATTAGAGACCATTCCACTGTCCCTGAGGTGTGACTTTCCTTTCTAATGATACGCAGCACCACCCTTGTTAGCGCTGCCCGTCTTTTGACATCATTGGTTAGCTGGCTGCGCCTGTGCGTCTGCCCTGCTCGAAACAACGCCCCTCGGTGTCTTATTTTTTTGGACAGCGAGGGTGTGATTGATGGGCATGTGCAGTGCATATGTTTACCTGTGTTCACTCATCTCCTTCCGCCTTCTTCAGACTGGGTGTCCTCATGGCCGCGGCAGGTGATAAGGGATCAGCTGAGGCCGCCCAGTCTGAAGCAGGTGTAAGGACATGTGTGAGCGTCAAACATATTTACTGAACAAGGCCACGAATCCCAGCCACGCAGTGTGATTTTTTGAAAACACACTGTGGGTCTGGGATTCATGTCTATCGCTAACCGCAACGGCCGACATGAAATGAGGTCAGAAGACAGGAAGCGCTCACAGCGCATGGCCAAGGGATCACAATAGCGCAGACTCCTGTACAGCAAATAACAACGCTCAGGAATCTGCGCACAGCAGCTAGGTGTAAATTTTTACACCTGTGCTGCATCTCCTTAAAAAGACAAGTCACGCCTCCACTACTGTTTGACAGTATAATGGGCTAAATAGTGTACGTGTTTTATTCAGCGTGTGCAAGGAGCAAAATTAAATAGAGCAACCTTTGACTTGTGCATCATTAATGCTGTTCAAG
Source organism: Ranitomeya imitator (assembly GCF_032444005.1). Lineage (NCBI taxonomy): Eukaryota > Metazoa > Chordata > Amphibia > Anura > Dendrobatidae > Ranitomeya > Ranitomeya imitator. Next base: position 138,034,612 of record NC_091282.1, read on the forward strand.
GTGTGGCTCTTGTACCTTGCAACACCTGAGGGGGGGGGTTAAAGGTAACCTTTGAAATTGGTTCAACTAGGCTTCGGCCTACACTCTGCTCCTCTCCTCCTCCTGCTGACCCTGGGCTCAAACACCGCTAGTTTTTGCCCGGAACTGCTAGCTGCACAGAGAAAAACACCAGTCAATGTGTTAGTGGGGTTCAGCACCGCTATTTAGCTCGTATCCAGCTAAATAGTGGAAAAACACTATATAGGATAACCTAGAGGAGGGTTTTTTGGCCTTGCAGCGCCGTTTACGGCTGTCTGCACGGTCTCTGTGTGATTTAAACTAGCTCTGTAGCCCGATCTGCACCAAAAAAAAAGTAAAGTTCACCAAACACAACTTAACACTTGTGTAGGCCACATTTGAAAAATAATAAAGTTTAGTCCACAATTTACAACATTAGTGTTTCTTACACCTGTTAGGAGAAGCATTTCAGGAATAAGCACACTAAGGCCTTAGTACTTTTCTGCTTATCTTTATCTGTCAACCAAGATGAAGAGGGCAGGGAGTAAGGCACGTGGGCGTGGGCGCGGAGCAGGGAGAGGAGCAGGGAGAGGACGTGGTGATTCTGTGCCTGCTGCGGGCGCCGGTGACTCGTCGTCACTCAGGTTCAGCAGGGAACAGTCCTTCATGCGCAGCTTTGTCGGAGAGCGCCGTGCACCGCTGCTGCGTGAAGACCAAATTGAAGCCGTTGTCGGGTGGATGGCAGCTAACGCCTCGGCATCGACTTCAGTTAGTGCCACATCCTCTCAGGCACAGACCACTGGAGAGCAGCCATCTGTCTCTTCACCACCTGCCAAATTGGCCAGGCAATCAGAGAGCCCAGGACAGGAGCCGTCTCTACTTCTGTTCTCTGAATCTCTTGGCTTGGAAACAGGAGGCCAGCCAAGCAGCATTGGAGAAATGGAAGAAGAGGCAGTGTGCAGTGATGCCCAACAGCTTTTTCTCTCTGACTCTGAAGAGGCAGGTGGGCCAGTGCCTCCGGTGACCACAGCGCAGTACGCATCTGATGATGAAACTCAGGTGCCGCTTTCTGATGCGTACTGTGCTGCTGAGACTACCCAGGAGGAGCAGTTGGTGGCAGAGGGTAGTGGAGATGATGAGGTCCTTGACCCATCGTGGCGTGAGGAACAGGAAGGTGGTGGGAGCAGCTCTGAGGAAGAGCTTCCCCTTACGGGCCAAAGAGGGAGGGGGAAGACTGCGGAGCCTGTAGCCTCCACTTTGGCACCCGTTAGGAGCCTGTCTCTTTCCAAAGCCAAAAAGGGCGCTCCCAAGACTTGCAGTGCCTGGTCCTTTTTTGACACAGTTGCAGATGACATTTGTTTTGTCAAATGCAAGCTGTGTCATCAGAAAGTAAAAAGAGGTAAAAGTGTCAGCAACCTCAATACCACAAATATGTGGAAACATGTGCGGAACAGGCACGCGGTGGAGTTACAGAAACACAGTGAAGATGTAGGCCAACCAACAGCGGCAGCTACCACCTCTTCATCTCGTGTTGCCTCTTCCTCCACTGTTGTCCAGAGACCTAGTGTAATTCCACCCACAGCACCACCTTCCCAGTCATCCTCACACTCCCAGTCTACTCTACAGCCATCGGTAGTCCAGGCATGGGAGAAAAGGCGGGCATTCTCGGCCAACCACCCCCGAGCACAGGCTCTGAATGCAGGCATTGCCAAACTGTTGTCCCTGGAAATGCTCTCGTTCAGGCTGGTGGAGACTGACAGCTTCCGTGACTTGATGGCATTGGCAGTCCCACAGTACAAGGTGCCCAGCCGCTTTTACTTCAGCAGGCAGGCTGTCCCTGCCCTGCACAGGCATGTTGAGGCAAACATAAAACATGCGCTACTGAACGCCGTCAGTAGCAAGGTCCACCTCACCACCGATGCGTGGACCAGTCAGCATGGACAGGGGCGATATGTTTCCCTCACTGCCCATTGGGTTAATGTTGTTGAGCCAGGTACAGATCGTGCGAGTGGCGCAGGACGTGTCCTGCCCACTCCAAGGATTGCAGGAATCCAGTCTGTACGCATCGACTCCTCCTCTTACACCAGTTCCTCTGATTCCTCTCTGCAGGATCCGTCACAGTCGACCTCCACATGGACCCGTGAACGTTTACCTATGACCGACATGAGCACAGCCGTGGCCAAACGTCAGCAGGCCGTCTTGAAACTAGTTTCATTGGGGCATCGAAGCCACACAGCGCAGGAGCTCTGGAATGCCATCAAGCAGGAGAGCGATGTGTGGTTACTGCCAGCGAATCTCCAGCCAGGCATGGTAGTGTGTGACAATGGCCGAAATCTGGTGGCAGCTTTGGCCCTTGGCAACCTCACTCACATCCCATGTCTGGCACATGTGCTCAATTTGGTTGTGCAGAGTTTTCTGAGGGACTATCCGGATCTTGATGCCCTGCTGCACAAGGTCTGCCTAGAGTGTGCTCACTTGCGGCGTTCCAGCTTGGCCAGATCCCGCATTGCTGCTCTGCAGCGCCGATTCCGCCTTCCGGAACACTGCATCATATGTGACCTACCTACCCGGTGGAATTCCACGTTACATATGTTGGAGCGGTTGTGTGAGCAGCAGCAAGCAGTTATGGAGTACCAGCTGCATCAGGCGCAAAGAAGTCGCAGTCAGCGCCGATCAGACTTCACAACCACAGAGTGGGCCACTATGAGGGACGTCTGCCAGGTTTTGCATCCTTTTGATTATTCCACGCGGATGGCAAGTGCAGATGATGCACTAGTCAGCATGACTGTCCCCCTTATCTGCCTGCTTCAGCAAACTTTGCAAGGGTTAAGGGATGATGTGGTGGAAGAGGTGGAGGATGAGGAGTCACCTTTTCCATCAGCTTCTGGAGAGTCAGCGCCACGTGGTTCCTCACAAAGGGGTACGCAGGGGCCAATTTGTGAGGAGGATGAGGAGGAGTCAATGGAGGAGGAAGAGCTCCGTCCAGAGGAGGGAGCGACACAATTGTCCAGTGGTCAGTGTGTACAGCAAGGGTGGGGTGATGACGAGCGGGCAGAGATCATGTCTCAAGCAGGGGACAGCGTTTCTGGGCCAGTTGGCACTCTGCAGCACATGGTGGATTTCATGCTGCAGTGCCTGAGAAACGACCGCCGCATCGACCACATTCTCAACATGCCTGATTATTGGGTGTTCACCCTCCTCGATCCTCGCTACCGGGACAACGTCCAAAACCTCATCCCTGCGTTGACCCGGGAGCGTAAATTGCGGGAGTACCACGACACACTGGTGAATTCCATCATCTTCTCCTGTCCAACTGAGAGGAGTGCTGCTAGTGCTTTACAAAGCAGCTCAGTGCGTCGAGGCAGTGGGGGAGGCTCTGCCCAAAGAGGGAGCAGAAGCAGTGCCTCTGCCCAAGGCAAGCCCAGTATGGCACAACTCTGGCACACTTTTGTGTGCCCGCCCCAAATGTCTACACCATCACCGGCGGCTCCAGTCAGCAGGAGTCAACGGTTCCGTCAGATGGTGACAGACTACATGGCTTGCCCTCTTACTGTACTCCCAGACGGCTCTTCCCCGTTCAAGTTTTGGGTCTCTAAGCTGGATACATGGCCAGAGCTAAGCCAGTATGCATTGGAGGTGCTGGCTTGCCCTGCGGCTAGTGTCTTATCGGAACGTGTCTTTAGTGCCGCAGGTGGTGTACTAACAGACCGTCGCATGCGACTATCCTCCGATAACGTTGACCGGCTTACTTTCCTGAAAATGAACCAGGCCTGGATCTCGCAGGAATTTGCCACTCCTCTGCCTGATTAAGTAATTGGGTGTCATCCAGGTCTCCTGCTGTGTTCATCTTTCTACCACCTGAACTGCTATTCCTGGGCTCCAACACCGCCAGTTGCGGCTCAGAAGTGCAGGCTGCACAGTAAAAACATACGACCCAGTGTTATTGGGTTTCAGTAACGTCAGCTGATCCCCAGCTGTGTAGCCGGCAATGTGTCCTGCGACCGCCACGCTGGCACAACAACCTAAATGTAAGGGAACCTGTCCCCCCCCCCCGTCGTTTGTTACTGAAAGAGCCATCTTGTGCAGCAGTAATGCTGCACGAGGAAAAGGTAGCTCTTTTTTTTTAGCTCCTTGCACACGCAGAACTTAACACTTATAAAATGTGTTCACTGATACCGTTATACCGTCCCGGAGCTGGGACTTTCCTTCGTAATGTGACGCAGCACAGCCGTCATTCCTACCCCCTTGGTGCCATGCGCTGCCTCCTCAGCGTTGTTTTAAGCTGTCACGGAGCCTGCACTGTTCTGTTATCCCTTGGGCATGCCCTATTTGCGCTGCCTGTCTTCTGACATAATTTGGTGTCAGGCTGGCTGCGCCTGTGCGGCCGCGCTGCCCGAGATCCCGCCTCGCAGTGTCTTCTGATTGAGTCACACTGCGGGCCTGGGATCCATGGGCATGCGCAGTGCATATCTTCCCCTCGGGCTCTCGCTCATTTCCCTCCGCCTTCTTTAGACTGTGCGCCGTCAGCTGATCCCTAGCATGCCACGGCCGTGACACCGCACAGTCTGAAGAAGAGGGAAGGAGGGGAGTGAGAGTCGAGGTTATGCACTGTGCATGCCCATGGTTCCAAGGCCCGCAGTGGGATTACGTTAGACGAGACTGCGAGGTGGGATCTGGAGCAGCGTGGACGCACAGGCACTGACAGCCTGACACCAAATTATGTCAGAAGACAGGCAGCGCTAATTGGGCATGGCCAAGGGCTAACAGAACAGCGCAGGCTCCGTGACAGCTTAAAACAACGCTGAGGAGGCAGCGCACGGCATCAAGGGGATAGGAATGACAGCTGTGCTGTGTCCCATTACGAAGGAAATTCGCACCTCCGGAACGGTTTAACGGTATAAAGGGACACATTTTTAGTGTTTACTTCGGTGTTTGCAAGGAGCATAATTAAAAGAGCAACCTTTTCCTTTTGCATCCTTAGTGCTGCACAAGATGGCTCTTTCAGCTACAAACGTCTTGGGGGGGGTTAAAGGTTCCCTTTCAACTTGCTCCAATCAGGCTTCGGCCTACACTCTGTTCCTCTGCTCCTCCTGCTGTCCCTGGGCTCTAACACCGCCAGTTGGTGCCTGGAAGTGCTGTGTGCACAGTCAACAGTCGCTCCTCTGTTATTGGGGTTCAGTAACGTCAGCTGATCCCCAGCTGTGTGTGCGGCAATACCTCCAATCTGCTCCTCCTGCTGTCCCTGGGCTCTAACACCGCCAGTTTGTGCCTGGAAGTGCTGTGTGCACAGTCAACAGTCGCTCCTCTGTTATTGGGGTTCAGTAACGTCAGCTGATCCCCAGCTGTGTGTGCGGCAATACCTCCAATCTGCTCCTCCTGCTGTCCCTGGGCTCTAACAACGCCAGTTTGTGCCTGGAAGTGCTGTGTGCACAGTCAACAGTCGCTCCTCTGTTATTGGGGTTCAGTAACGTCAGCTGATCCCCAGCTGTGTGTGCGGCAATACCTCCAATCTGCTCCTCCTGCTGTCCCTGGGCTCTAACACCGCCAGTTGGTGCCTGGAAGTGCTGTGTGCACAGTCAACAGTCGCTCCTCTGTTATAGGGGTTCAGTAACATCAGCTGATCCCCAGCTGTGTATCCGGCAACGTGTCATGCGACCGCCACGCTGGCACAACTAAAATGTAAGGGGACCTGTCCCCCCCCCCCCCTAGGCGTTTGTTACTGAAAGAGCCACCATGTGCAGCACTAATACTGCACAAGGGAAAGGTCGCTCTTGAAATTATGCTCCTTGCAAACGCTGAACTACACACTCATGTAATGTGTCCCCTCACACCGTCCAACCGTCCCGGAGGTGGGACTTTCCTTTGTAATGTGACGCAGCACAGCCGTCATTGCTACCCCCTTGGCACCGTGCGCTGCCTCCTTAGCGTTGTTTGATTCCGTCATGGACCCTGCGCTGTTATGTTATCCCTTGGCCATGCACAGTTTGCGCTGCCCGTCCTCTGACATCATTTGTTGTCGTCCTGGCTGCGCCTGTGCGTCCACGCTGCCCGAAATCACACCTCGCAGTGTCGTCTAATGTGATCCCACAGTGGGCCTGGTATCCATGGCCATGCGCAGTGCATATACTAGCCTCTCACTCCCCTTCTTCACGCTTCTTCAGACTAGGCGGCGTCAGCTGATCCCTAATAGCATGCCACGGCCGTGACGCCGCACAGTCTGAAGAAGCAGGAAGGAGGTGAGTGAGAGGCGATGATATGCACTGCGCATGCCCATGGATCCCTGGCCCGCAGTGGGACTACATTAGATGACACTGCAAGGTTGGATCTTGGGCAGCTTGGACGCACAGGCACTGCCAGCCTGACACCTACATGATGTCAGAAGACGGGCACCGCTAACTGTGCATGGCCAAGGGATAACATTACAGCGCGGGCTCCGTGACAGAACCAAACAACGTTGAGGAGGTGGCGCCTGGCACCAAGGGGGTTGGAATGACGGCTGTGCTGTGTCACATTACAAAGGAAAGTCCCACTTCCGGGATGGTTTGACGGTGTGAGGGGACACATTATATGAGTGTGTACTTCAGCGTTTGCAACGAGCATAATTTTCGGAGCCACCATTTTCCATGTGCAGTATTACTGCTGTACAAGATGGCTCTTTCAGCAACAAATGCCTGGGGGGGGGGGGGGGGGTTAAAGGTTCCCTTTCAACTTGCTCCACTGCAGGCTTCGGCCTACACTCTGCTCCTCTTTGATTCCCTGGGTTTCAACACTGTCAGTTGCCACCTGGAAGTGTTGTCTACACAGAAAAAACACTAGGTGATGTGTCAGTGGGGTTCAGCACCGCCAGCTGTTCCCCTGCTGTGTAGTCGGCAACGTGTCCAGCACAAGCCACGCTGGCACAACAGAACAAAAGCTGCCACCAGTGCAGGCTTCGGCCTACACTCTGCTCCTCTCCTCCTCCTGCTGACCCTGGGCTCAAACACCGCCAGTTTCTGCCCGGAAGTGCTAGCTGCACAGAGAAAAACACCAGCCAATGTGTTAGTGGGGTTCAGCACCGCCAGCTGTTCCCCTGCTGTGTAGCCGGCAACGTGACCTGCAAACGCCACGCAGGCACATGAACTGAAATTGAAGGGAGCCTGCCCCCCACCCCCAGGTGTTTCTATGTATAATAGCCACCTTGTACAGCAGTACTGCTGCATTTGTACAAGGTGGCTGACTTTTTCTCCTTGCCCACGTTTAATTAAACACGTAATAAATGTGTCTCATTGAGACCATTCCACTGTCCCTGAGGTGTGACTTTCCTTTCTAATGATACGCAGCACCACCCTTGTTAGCGCTGCCCGTCTTTTGACATCATTGGTTAGCTGGCTGCGCCTGTGCGTCTGCCCTGCTCGAAACAACGCCCCTCGGTGTCTTATTTTTTTGGACAGCGAGGGTGTGATTGATGGGCATGTGCAGTGCATATGTTTGCCTGTGTTCACTCATCTCCTTCCGCCTTCTTCAGACTGGGTGTCCTCATGGCCGCGGCAGGCGATAAGGGATCAGCTGAGGCCGCCCAGTCTGAAGCAGGTGTAAGGACATGTGTGAGCGTCAAACATATTTACTGAACAAGGCCACGAATCCCAGCCACGCAGTGTGATTTTTTGAAAACACACTGTGGGTCTGGGATTCATGTCCATCGCTAACCGTAACGGCCGACATGAAATGAGGTCAGAAGACAGGAAGCGCTCACAGCGCATGGCCAAGGGATCACAATAGCGCAGACTCCTGTACAGCAAATAACAACGCTCAGGAATCTGCGCACAGCAGTTAGGGGTAAATTTTTACACCTGTGCTGCATCTCCTTAAAAAGACAAGTCACGCCTCCACTACTGTTTGACAGTATAATGGGCTAAATAGTGTACGTGTTTTATTCAGCGTGTGCAAGGAGCAAATTAAATAGAGCAACCTTTTACTTGTGCAGCATTAATGCTGCACAAGGTGTGGCTCTTGTACCTTTCAACACCTGAGGGGGGGTTAAAGGTAACCTTTGAAATTGGTTCAACTAGGCTTCGGCCTACACTCTGCTCCTCTACTCCTCCTGCTGACCCTGGGCTCAAACACCGCTAGTTTCTGCCCGGAACTGCTAGCTGCACAGAGAAAAACACCAGTCAATGTGTTAGTGGGGTTCAGCACCGCCAGCTGTTCCCCTGCTGTGTAGTTGGCATCGTGTCCAGCACAAGCCACGCTGGCACAACCGACCAAAAGCTGCCACCAGTGCAGGCTTCGGCCTACACTTTGCTCCTCTCCTCCTCCTGCTGACCCCGGGCTCAAACACCGCCAGTTTCTGCCAAGACATGCTAGCTGCACAGAGAAAAACACCAGTCAATGTGTTAGTGGGGTTCAGCACCGCCAGCTGTTCCCCTGCAGTGTAGTTGGCATCGTGTCCAGCACAAGCCACGCTGGCACAACCAACCAAAAGCTGCCACCAGTGCAGGCTTCGGCCTACACTTTGCTCCTCTCCTCCTCCTGCTGACCCTGGGCTCTAACACCGCCAGTTTTTGCCCGGACATGCGATCTGCACAGAGAAAAACACCAGTCAATGTGTCAGTGGGGTTCAGCAACGCCAGCTGTTCCCCTGCTGTGTAGCTTGCAACGTGACCTGCAAACGCCACGCAGGCACATGAACTGAAATTGAAGGGAGCCTGCCCCCAACCCCCAGGTGTTTCTATGTATAATAGCCACCTTGTACAGCAGTACTGCTGCATTTGTACAAGGTGGCTGACTTTTTCTCCTTGCCCACGTGGAACTCAACACGTACAAAATGTGTCTCATTAGAGACCATTCCACTGTCCCTGAGGTGTGACTTTCCTTTCTAATGATACGCAGCATCACCCTTGTTAGCGCTGCCCGTCTTTTGACATCATTGGTTAGCTGGCTGCGCCTGTGCGTCTGCCCTGCTCGAAACAACGCCCCTCGGTGTCTTATTTTTTTGGACAGCGAGGGTGTGATTGATGGGCATGTGCAGTGCATATGTTTGCCTGTGTTCACTCATCTCCTTCCGCCTTCTTCAGACTGGGTGTCCTCATGGCCGCGGCAGGTGATAAGGGATCAGCTGAGGCCGCCCAGTCTGAAGCAGGTGTAAGGACATGTGTGAGCGTCAAACATATTTACTGAACAAGGCCACGAATCCCAGCCACGCAGTGTGATTTTTTGAAAACACACTGTGGGTCTGGGATTCATGTCTATCGCTAACCGCAACGGCCGACATGAAATGAGGTCAGAAGACAGGAAGCGCTCAAAGCGCATGGCCAAGGGATCACAATAGCGCAGACTCCTGTACAGCAAATAACAACGCTCAGGAATCTGCGCACAGCAGCTAGGTGTAAATTTTTACACCTGTGCTGCATCTCCTTAAAAAGACAAGTCACGCCTCCACTACTGTTTGACAGTATAATGGGCTAAATAGTGTACGTGTTTTATTCAGCGTGTGCAAGGAGCAAAATTAAATAGAGCAACCTTTGACTTGTGCATCATTAATGCTGTTCAAGGTGTGGCTCTTGTACCTTGCAACACCTGAGGGGGGGGGTTAAAGGTAACCTTTGAAATTGGTTCAACTAGGCTTCGGCCTACACTCTGCTCCTCTCCTCCTCCTGCTGACCCTGGGCTCAAACACCGCTAGTTTTTGCCCGGAACTGCTAGCTGCACAGAGAAAAACACCAGTCAATGTGTTAGTGGGGTTCAGCACCGCCAGCTGTTCCCCTGCTGTGTAGTTGGCATCGTGTCCAGCACAAGCCACGCTGGCACAACCGACCAAAAGCTGCCACCAGTGCAGGCTTCGGCCTACACTCTGCTCCTCTCCTCCTCCTGCTGACCCCGGGCTCAAACACCGCCAGTTTCTGCCCGGACATGCTAGCTGCACAGAGAAAAACACCAGTCAATGTGTTAGTGGGGTTCAGCACCGCCAGCTGTTCCCCTGCTGTGTAGTTGGCATCGTGTCCAGCACAAGCCACGCTGGCACAACCGACCAAAAGCTGCCACCAGTGCAGGCTTCGGCCTACACTTTGCTCCTCTCCTCCTCCTGCTGACCCTGGGCTCAAGCAACGCCAGTTTCTGCCCGGACATGCTAGCTGCACAGAGAAAAACACCAGCCAATGTGTTAGTGGGGTTCAGCACCGCCAGCTGTTCCCCTGCTGTGTAGCTGGCAAAGTGTCCTGCAAACGCCACGCAGGCACATGAACTGAAATTGAAGGGAGCCTGCCCCCCACCCCCCCAGGTGTTTCTATGTATAACAGCCACCTTGTACAGCAGTACTGCTGCATTTGTACAAGGTGGCTGACTTTTTCTCCTTGCACACGTGGAACTCAACAAGTACAAAATGTGTCTCATTACAGACCATTACAATGTCCCTGAGGTGTGACTTTCCTTTTTAATGACACGCAGCACCCCCATTGTTAGCGCTGCCCGTCTCCTGACATCATTGGTTGGCTGGCTGTGCCTGTGCGTCCCCCCTGCCCGACACAACGCCCCCCGTTGTCTCATATATTTTGACTGCGAGGGTGTGATTGATGGGCACGAGCAGTGCATATGTTCCCCTGTCTTCACTCCCCTCCTTCCGCCTTCTTCTGACTTTGCGGCCTCATGGCCGCGGCATGCGATAAGGGATCAGCTGAGGCCGCCCAGTCTGAAGCAGGTGTAAGGACATGTGTGAGCGGCGAACATATTTACTGCACAAGGCCACGAATCCCAGCACCGCAGTGTGACTTTAGGAAAAGCCACTGTGGGTCTGGGATTTATGGCCATCGTTAACCGCACCGGCCAACATGAAATGAGGTCATGAGTCGGCCTGCACTAACAGGGTATTGCCAAGGGATAACACAAGAGCGCAGTTTCCTGTACTGCAAATAACAACGGTAAGGAATCTGCGCCCAGCACCTAGGTGTAAATTTGTACACCTGTGCTGCGTCTCCTTAAAAAGACTAGTAGTCACGCCTCCACTACTGTTTGACAGTATAATGGGCTAAATAGTGTACGTGTTTTATTCAGCGTGTGCAAGGAGCAAAATTAAATAGAGCAACCTTTGACTTGTGCATCATTAATGCTGTTCAAGGTGTGGCTCTTGTACCTTGCAACACCTGACGGGGGGGGTTAAAGGTTACCTTTGAAATTGGTTCAACTAGGCTTCGGCCTACACTCTGCTCCTCTCCTCCTCCTGCTGACCCTGGGCTCAAACACCGCTAGTTTTTGCCCGGAACTGCTAGCTGCACAGAGAAAAACAACAGTCAATGTGTTAGTGGGGTTCAGCACCGCCAGCTGTTCCCCTGCTGTGTAGTTGGCATCGTGTCCAGCACAAGCCACGCTGGCACAACCGACCAAAAGCTGCCACCAGTGCAGGCTTCGGCCTACACTCTGCTCCTCTCCTCCTCCTGCTGACCCTGGGCTCAAACAACGCCAGTTTCTGCCCGAACATGCTAGCTGCACAGAGAAAAACACCAGCCAATGTGTTAGTGGGGTTCAGCACCGCCAGCTGTTCCCCTGCTGTGTAGTCGGCATCGTGTCCAGCACAAGCCACGCTGGCACAACTGACCAAAAGCTGCCACCAGTGCAGGCTTCGGCCTACACTTTGCTCCTCTCCTCCTCCTGCTGACCCTGGGCTCTAACACCGCTAGTTTTTGCCCGGAACTGCTAGCTGCACTGAGAAAAACACCAGCCAACGTGTTAGTGGGGTTCAGCACCGCCAGCTGTTCCCCTGCTGTGTAGCTGGCAACGTGTCCTGCAAACGCCACGCAGGCACATGAACTGAAATTGAAGGGAGCCTGCCCCCCACCCCCAGGTGTTTCTATGTATAACAGCCACCTTGTACAGCAGTACTGCTGAATTTGTACAAGGTGGCTGACTTTTTGTCCTTGCCCACGTGGAACTCAAAACGTACAAAATGTGTCTCATTGAGACCATTCCACTGTCCCTGAGGTGTGACTTTCCTTTCTAATGATACGCAGCACCCCCCTTGGTAGCGCTTCCCGTCTTCTGACATCATTGGTTGGCTTGTTGCGCCTGTGCGTCCGCCCTGCCTGAAACAATGCTCCTCGTTGTCTTATTTTGACTGCGAGGGTGTGATTGATGGGCACGAGCAGTGCATATCTTCACCTGTCTTAACTCATCTCCTTCCGCCTTCTTCAGACTGTGCAGCCTCATGGCCGCGGCATGCGAGAAGGGATCAGCAGAGGCCACCCAGTCTGAAGCAGGTGTAAGGACGTGTGTGAGCGGCCAAAATATTTACTGCTCAAGGCCACGAATCACAGCACCGCAGTGTGACTTTATGAAAAGGCACTGTGGGTCTGGGATTTATGGCCATCGTTAACCGCACCGGCCAACATGAAATGAGGTCATAAGACGGGCAGCTCTAACAGGGCATTGCCAAGGGATAACACAAGAGCGCAGACTCCTGTACAGCAAATAACAACGCTCAGGAACCTGCGCCAAGCACCAAGGCGTTATTTGGGACACCTGTGCTGCGTCTCCTTAAAAAGCCAAGTCACGCATCCACTACAGTTTGACTGTAGAATGGGCTAAATTGTAACATAGTTAGTAAGGCCGAAAAAAGACATTTGTCCATCCAGTTCAGCCTATATTCCATCATAATAAATCCCCAGATCTACGTCCTTCTACAGAACCTAATTGTATGATAGAATATTGTTCTGCTCCAGGAAGACATCCAGGCCTCTCTTGAACCCCTCGACTGAGTTCGCCATCACCACCTCCTCAGGCAAGCAATTCCAGATTCTCACTGCCCTAACAGTAAAGAATCCTCTTCTATGTTGGTGGAAAAACCTTCTCTCCTCCAGACGCAAAGAATGCCCCCTTGTGCCCGTCACCTTCCTTGGTATAAACAGATCCTCAGCGAGATATTTGTATTGTCCCCTTATATACTTATACATGGTTATTAGATCGCCCCTCAGTCGTCTTTTTTCTAGACTAAATAATCCTAATTTCGCTAATCTATCTGGGTATTGTAGTTCTCCCATCCCCTTTATTAATTTTGTTGCCCTCCTTTGTACTCTCTCTAGTTCCATTATATCCTTCCTAAGCACCGGTGCCCAAAACTGGACACAGTACTCCATGTGCGGTCTAACTAGGGATTTGTACAGAGGCAGTATCATGCTCTCATCATGTGTATCCAGACCTCTTTTAATGCACCCCATGATCCTGTTTGCCTTGGCAGCTGCTGCCTGGCACTGGCTGCTCCAGGTAAGTTTATCATTAACTAGGATCCCCAAGTCCTTCTCCCTGTCAGATTTACCCAGTGGTTTCCCATTCAGTGTGTAATGGTGACATTGATTCCTTCTTCCCATGTGTATAACCTTACATTTATCATTGTTAAACCTCATCTGCCACCTTTCAGCCCAAGTTTCCAACTTATCCAGATCCATCTGTAGCAGAATACTATCTTCTCTTGTATTAACTGCTTTACATAGTTTTGTATCATCTGCAAATATCGATATTTTACTGTGTAAACCTTCTACCAGATCATTAATGAATATGTTGAAGAGAACAGGTCCCAATACTGACCCCTGCGGTACCCCACTGGTCACAGCGACCCAGTTAGAGACTATACCATTTATAACCACCCTCTGCTTTCTATCACTAAGCCAGTTACTAACCCATTTACACACATTTTCCCCCAGACCAAGCATTCTCATTTTGTGTACCAACCTCTTGTGCGGCACGGTATCAAACGCTTTGGAAAAATCGAGATATACCACGTCCAATGACTCACCGTGGTCCAGCCTATAGCTTACCTCTTCATAAAAACTGATTAGATTGGTTTGACAGGAGCGATTTCTCATAAACCCATGCTGATATGGAGTTAAACAGTTATTCTCATTGAGATAATCCAGAATAACATCCCTCAGAAACCCTTCAAATATTTTACCAACAATAGAGGTTAGACTTACTGGCCTATAATTTCCAGGTTCACTTTTAGAGCCCTTTTTGAATATTGGCACCACATTTGCTATGCGCCAATCCTGCGGAACAGACCCTGTCGCTATAGAGTCCCTAAAAATAAGAAATAATGGTTTATCTATTACATTACTTAGTTCTCTTAGTACTCGTGGGTGTATGCCATCCGGACCCGGAGATTTATCTATTTTAATCTTATTTAGCCGGTTTCGCACCTCTTCTTGGGTTAGATTGGTGACCCTTAATATAGGGTTTTCATTGTTTCTTGGGATTTCACCTAGCATTTCATTTTCCACCGTGAATACCGTGGAGAAGAAGGTGTTTAATATGTTAGCTTTTTCCTCGTCATCTACAACCATTCTTTCCTCACTATTTTTTAAGGGGCCTACATTTTCAGTTTTTATTCTTTTACTATTGATATAGTTGAAGAACAGTTTGGGATTAGTTTTACTCTCCTTAGCAATGTGCTTCTCTGTTTCCTTTTTGGCAGCTTTAATTAGTTTTTTAGATAAAGTATTTTTCTCCCTATAGTTTTTTAGAGCTTCAATGGTGCCATCCTGCTTTAGTAGTGCAAATGCTTTCTTTTTACTGTTAATTGCCTGTCTTACTTCTTTGTTTAGCCACATTGGGTTTTTCCTATTTCTAGTCCTTTTATTCCCACAAGGTATAAACCTCTTACACTGCCTATTTAGGATGTTCTTAAACATTACCCATTTATTATCTGTATTATTAGTTCTGAGGATATTGTCCCAGTCTACCAGATTAAGGGCATCTCTAAGCTGGTCAAACTTTGCCTTCCTAAAGTTCAGTGTTTTTGTGACTCCCTGACAAGTCCCCCTAGTGAAAGACAGGTGAAACTGTACAATATTGTGGTCGCTATTTCCTAGATGCCCGACCACCTGCAGATTTGTTATTCTGTCAGGTCTATTAGATAGTATTAGGTCTAAAAGTGCTGCTCCTCTGGTTGGATTCTGCACCAATTGTGAAAGATAAATTTTCTTGGTTATTAGCAGAAACCTGTTGCCTTTATGGGTTTCACAGGTTTCTGTTTCCCAGTTAATATCCGGGTAGTTAAAGTCCCCCATAACCAGGACCTCATTATGGGTTGCAGCTTCATCTATCTGCTTTAGAAGTAGACTTTCCATGGTTTCTGCTATATTTGGGGGTTTGTAACAGACCCCAATGAGAATTTTGTTACCATTTTTCCCTCCATGAATTTCGACCCATATGGACTCGACATCCTCATTTCCTTCGCTAATATCCTCCCTTAAAGTGGACTTTAGACAAGACTTTACATAGAGACAAACCCCTCCTCCTCTCCGATTTTTACGATCCTTTCTAAACAGACTGTAACCCTGTAAGTTAACTGCCCAGTCATAGCTTTCATCTAACCATGTCTCGGTTATTCCCACTATGTCAAAGTTACCTGTAGATATTTCTGCTTCTAGATCTTCCATCTTGTTTGTCAGGCTTCTGGCGTTTGCAAGCATGCAGTTTAGAGGATTTTGTTTTGTTCCAATCTCCTCGCTGTGGATTGTTTTAGAAATGTTCTTACCTCCCTTCTGAGTATGTTTTCCTGGATCTTCTTTGTTCAAGTCTAATGTTTTTCTTCCCGTCCCCTCTTCTTCTAGTTTAACGCCCTCCTGATGAGTGTAGCGAGTCTTCTGGCGAATGTGTGTTTCCCAGGTTTGTTGAGGTGTAGTCCGTCTCTGGCGAGGAGTCCATCGTACAAGTAATTCACACCGTGGTCCAGGAATCCGAATCCTTGTTGTCTGCACCATCGTCTTAGCCAGTTGTTTGCATCAAGGATCCTGTTCCATCTCCTGGTGCCATGCCCGTCTACTGGAAGGATAGAAGAAAAAACTACCTGTGCATCCAGTTCCTTTACTTTCTTCCCCAACTCTTCAAAGTCTTTGCAGATTGTCGGTAGGTCCTTCCTTGCCGTGTCATTGGTGCCAACATGTATCAGAAGAAATGGGTGGACGTCCTTGGAGTTGAAGAGCTTTGGTATCCTATCGGTCACATCCTTGATCATCGCACCTGGAAGGCAGCATACTTCTCTTGCAGTTATGTCCGGTCTGCAGATGTGTACGTCTTTCATTCAGCGTGTGCAAGTAGACAAATTAATAGAGCAACCTTTCACTTGTGCAGCATTAATACTGCACAAGGTGTGTCTCTTGTACTTTGTAACACCTGAGGGGGGGTTAAAGGTTTCCTTTGAAATTGGTTCAAATAGGCTTCGGCCTACACTCTGCTCCTCTCCTCCTCCTCCTGCTTCAACACGGGCTCCAACATCGCTAGTTTTTGCCCGCAAGTGCTAGCTGCACAGAGAAAAACACACGCCATTGTGTTAGTGGGGTTCAGCAACGCCAGCTGTTCCCCCACTGTGTAGCCGGCAAAGTGTCCTGCAAACGCAACGCAGACACAAAGCTGCCTCCAGTGCAGGCTTCGGCCTACACTCTGCTCCCCCTGCTTACCCTTAGCTCCAACACCGCTAGTTGGGGCTATAGGAAGACAATCTTTAATAGGCAACGCATCTGGGTTCCATCACCGCCAGCTGGTTCTCGGCAGTGTTCTTGTCACAGGTACTCCCTCGTGCCAAGCCTGGTTTCAGCACCGTCAGCTGTTTCCGGGTTGTGTCAAGCTCACTGAGACGCCTATGCTTGCCCCGTCGTGGTGCAGTCGGGTTAGCCAACTCCAGGGTGCCTCCAGTTTAGGAGCTTCCTATGTGGGCTGCGTGAACTGGTAGTCAAGGCTGGTTCTGTAGTGCCAGTAGGCCCAGCTCCCCCTGTAGGACTGTTGGGGTTCGGTAACTGCGGCTGCCTCGCGGCCTAGCTGTTCTCTCCTCTCCTGTGGACCTTGGGGTCCACCACCTGGTTCCAGCACCGTCAGCTGGTTCCGGGCCGAGCCTTTGGCTTAGGTGCCTCCTCCTGGGTATCTGAGTTCCGCCAACGTCAGGCGGTCCTTGGTAGTGCTTTTAAGCGCGGGCACCTACAGCTTAGTAACCGGGTTCCAGCACCGCCAGCTGGTCCTCGGTCGTGCCATTGGCTCTTGCACACTGGGGCAACGCATCTGGGTTCCAGCACCGCCAGCTGGTTCTCGGCAGTGTTCTTGTCACAGGTACTCCCTCGTGCCAAGCCTGGTTTCAGCACCGTCAGCTGTTTCCGGGTTGTGTCAAGCTCACTGAGACGCCTATGCTTGCCCCGTCGTGGTGCGGTCGGGTTAGCCAACTCCAGGGTGCCTCCAGTTTAGGAGCTTCCTATGTGGGCTGCGTGACCCGGAGATTTATCTATTTTAATCTTATTTAGCCGGTTTCGCACCTCTTCTTGGGTTAGATTGGTGACCCTTAATATAGGGTTTTCATTGTTTCTTGGGATTTCACCTAGCATTTCATTTTCCACCGTGAATACCGTGGAGAAGAAGGTGTTTAATATGTTAGCTTTTTCCTCGTCATCTACAACCATTCTTTCCTCACTATTTTTTAAGGGGCCTACATTTTCAGTTTTTATTCTTTTACTATTGATATAGTTGAAGAACAGTTTGGGATTAGTTTTACTCTCCTTAGCAATGTGCTTCTCTGTTTCCTTTTTGGCAGCTTTAATTAGTTTTTTAGATAAAGTATTTTTCTCCCTATAGTTTTTTAGAGCTTCAATGGTGCCATCCTGCTTTAGTAGTGCAAATGCTTTCTTTTTACTGTTAATTGCCTGTCTTACTTCTTTGTTTAGCCACATTGGGTTTTTCCTATTTCTAGTCCTTTTATTCCCACAAGGTATAAACCTCTTACACTGCCTATTTAGGATGTTCTTAAACATTACCCATTTATTATCTGTATTATTAGTTCTGAGGATATTGTCCCAGTCTACCAGATTAAGGGCATCTCTAAGCTGGTCAAACTTTGCCTTCCTAAAGTTCAGTGTTTTTGTGACTCCCTGACAAGTCCCCCTAGTGAAAGACAGGTGAAACTGTACAATATTGTGGTCGCTATTTCCTAGATGCCCGACCACCTGCAGATTTGTTATTCTGTCAGGTCTATTAGATAGTATTAGGTCTAAAAGTGCTGCTCCTCTGGTTGGATTCTGCACCAATTGTGAAAGATAATTTTTCTTGGTTATTAGCAGAAACCTGTTGCCTTTATGGGTTTCACAGGTTTCTGTTTCCCAGTTAATATCCGGGTAGTTAAAGTCCCCCATAACCAGGACCTCATTATGGGTTGCAGCTTCATCTATCTGCTTTAGAAGTAGACTTTCCATGGTTTCTGCTATATTTGGGGGTTTGTAACAGACCCCAATGAGAATTTTGTTACCATTTTTCCCTCCATGAATTTCGACCCATATGGACTCGACATCCTCATTTCCTTCGCTAATATCCTCCCTTAAAGTGGACTTTAGACAAGACTTTACATAGAGACAAACCCCTCCTCCTCTCCGATTTTTACGATCCTTTCTAAACAGACTGTAACCCTGTAAGTTAACTGCCCAGTCATAGCTTTCATCTAACCATGTCTCGGTTATTCCCACTATGTCAAAGTTACCTGTAGATATTTCTGCTTCTAGATCTTCCATCTTGTTTGTCAGGCTTCTGGCGTTTGCAAGCATGCAGTTTAGAGGATTTTGTTTTGTTCCAATCTCCTCGCTGTGGATTGTTTTAGAAATGTTCTTACCTCCCTTCTGAGTATGTTTTCCTGGATCTTCTTTGTTCAAGTCTAATGTTTTTCTTCCCGTCCCCTCTTCTTCTAGTTTAACGCCCTCCTGATGAGTGTAGCGAGTCTTCTGGCGAATGTGTGTTTCCCAGGTTTGTTGAGGTGTAGTCCGTCTCTGGCGAGGAGTCCATCGTACAAGTAATTCACACCGTGGTCCAGGAATCCGAATCCTTGTTGTCTGCACCATCGTCTTAGCCAGTTGTTTGCATCAAGGATCCTGTTCCATCTCCTGGTGCCATGCCCGTCTACTGGAAGGATAGAAGAAAAAACTACCTGTGCATCCAGTTCCTTTACTTTCTTCCCCAACTCTTCAAAGTCTTTGCAGATTGTCGGTAGGTCCTTCCTTGCCGTGTCATTGGTGCCAACATGTATCAGAAGAAATGGGTGGACGTCCTTGGAGTTGAAGAGCTTTGGTATCCTATCGGTCACATCCTTGATCATCGCACCTGGAAGGCAGCATACTTCTCTTGCAGTTATGTCCGGTCTGCAGATGTGTACGTCTTTCATTCAGCGTGTGCAAGTAGACAAATTAATAGAGCAACCTTTCACTTGTGCAGCATTAATACTGCACAAGGTGTGTCTCTTGTACTTTGTAACACCTGAGGGGGGGTTAAAGGTTTCCTTTGAAATTGGTTCAAATAGGCTTCGGCCTACACTCTGCTCCTCTCCTCCTCCTCCTGCTTCAACACGGGCTCCAACATCGCTAGTTTTTGCCCGCAAGTGCTAGCTGCACAGAGAAAAACACACGCCATTGTGTTAGTGGGGTTCAGCAACGCCAGCTGTTCCCCCACTGTGTAGCCGGCAAAGTGTCCTGCAAACGCAACGCAGACACAAAGCTGCCTCCAGTGCAGGCTTCGGCCTACACTCTGCTCCCCCTGCTTACCCTTAGCTCCAACACCGCTAGTTGGGGCTATAGGAAGACAATCTTTAATAGGCAACGCATCTGGGTTCCATCACCGCCAGCTGGTTCTCGGCAGTGTTCTTGTCACAGGTACTCCCTCGTGCCAAGCCTGGTTTCAGCACCGTCAGCTGTTTCCGGGTTGTGTCAAGCTCACTGAGACGCCTATGCTTGCCCCGTCGTGGTGCAGTCGGGTTAGCCAACTCCAGGGTGCCTCCAGTTTAGGAGCTTCCTATGTGGGCTGCGTGAACTGGTAGTCAAGGCTGGTTCTGTAGTGCCAGTAGGCCCAGCTCCCCCTGTAGGACTGTTGGGGTTCGGTAACTGCGGCTGCCTCGCGGCCTAGCTGTTCTCTCCTCTCCTGTGGACCTTGGGGTCCACCACCTGGTTCCAGCACCGTCAGCTGGTTCCGGGCCGAGCCTTTGGCTTAGGTGCCTCCTCCTGGGTATCTGAGTTCCGCCAACGTCAGGCGGTCCTTGGTAGTGCTTTTAAGCGCGGGCACCTACAGCTTAGTAACCGGGTTCCAGCACCGCCAGCTGGTCCTCGGTCGTGCCATTGGCTCTTGCACACTGGGGCAACGCATCTGGGTTCCAGCACCGCCAGCTGGTTCTCGGCAGTGTTCTTGTCACAGGTACTCCCTCGTGCCAAGCCTGGTTTCAGCACCGTCAGCTGTTTCCGGGTTGTGTCAAGCTCACTGAGACGCCTATGCTTGCCCCGTCGTGGTGCGGTCGGGTTAGCCAACTCCAGGGTGCCTCCAGTTTAGGAGCTTCCTATGTGGGCTGCGTGAACTGGTAGTCAAGGCTGGTTCTGTAATGCCAGTAGGCCCAGCTCCCCCTGTAGGACTGTTGGGGTTCGGTAACTGCGGCTGCCTCGCGGCCTAGCTGTTCTCTCCTCTCCTGTGGACCTTGGGGTCCACCACCTGGTTCCAGCACCGTCAGCTGGTTCCGGGCCGAGCCTTTGGCTTAGGTGCCTCCTCCTGGGTATCCGAGTTCCGCCAACGTCAGGCGGTCCTTGGTAGTGCTTTTAAGCGCGGGCACCTACAGCTTAGTAACCAGGTTCCAGCACCGCCAGCTGGTCCTCGGTCGTGCCATTGGCTCTTGCACACTGGGGCAACGCATCTGGGTTCCATCACCGCCAGCTGGTTCTCGGCAGTGTTCTTGTCACAGGTACTCCCTCGTGCCAAGCCTGGTTTCAGCACCGTCAGCTGTTTCCGGGTTGTGCCAAGCTCACTGAGACGCCTATGCTTGCCCCGTCGTGGTGCGGTCGGGTTAGCCAACTCCAGGGTGCCTCCAGTTTAGGAGCTTCCTATGTGGGCTGCGTGAACTGGTAGTCAAGGCTGGTTCTGTAGTGCCAGTAGGCCCAGCTCCCCCTGTAGGACTGTTGGGGTTCGGTAACTGCGGCTGCCTCGCGGCCTAGCTGTTCTCTCCTCTCCTGTGGACCTTGGGGTCCACCACCTGGTTCCAGCACCGTCAGCTGGTTCCGGGCCGAGCCTTTGGCTTAGGTGCCTCCTCCTGGGTATCCGAGTTCCGCCAACGTCAGGCGGTCCTTGGTAGTGCTTTTAAGCGCGGGCACCTACAGCTTAGTAACCGGGTTCCAGCACCACCAGCTGGTCCTCGGTCGTGCCATTGGCTCTTGCACACTGGGGCAACGCATCTGGGTTCCAGCACCGCCAGCTGGTTCTCGGCAGTGTTCTTGTCACAGGTACTCCCTCGTGCCAAGCCTGGTTTCAGCACCGTCAGCTGTTTCCGGGTTGTGTCAAGCTCACTGAGACGCCTATGCTTGCCCCGTCGTGGTGCGGTCGGGTTAGCCAACTCCAGGGTGCCTCCAGTTTAGGAGCTTCCTATGTGGGCTGCGTGAACTGGTAGTCAAGGCTGGTTCTGTAGTGCCAGTAGGCCCAGCTCCCCCTGTAGGACTGTTGGGGTTCGGTAACTGCGGCTGCCTCGCGGCCTAGCTGTTCTCTCCTCTCCTGTGGACCTTCGGGTCCACCACCTGGTTCCAGCACCGTCAGCTGGTTCTCGGCAGTGTCTTTTGCTCTTGTACCTTCTGCTCCCCATCCTGGTTCCAGTACCGTCAGCTGGTTCCGGGCAGAGCCTTTGGCTTAGGTGCCTCCTTCTGGGTATCCAAGTTCCACCAACGTCAGGTGGTCCTTGGTAGTGCTTTCAGGCACGGGTACCTCCTGCTTATTAACCGGGTTCCAGTAACGTCAGCTGGTCCTCGGTAGTTCCATTGGCTCTTGGACCTTCGGCTACCCATCCGGGTTCCAGTACCGTCAGCTGGTTCTCGGCAGTGTCTTTTGCTCTTGTACCTTCTGCTCCCCATCCTGGTTCCAGTAACGTCAGCTGGTTCCGGGCAGAGCCTTTGGCTTAGGTGCCTCCTTCTGGGTATCCGAGTTCCGCCAATGCCAGGCGGTCCTTGGTAGTGCTTTTTAGCACGGGTACCTCCTGCTTAGTAACCGGGTTCCAGTAACGTCAGCTGGTCCTCGGTAGTTCCATAGGCTCTTGAACCTTCGGGTAGCCATCCGAGTTCCAGTTCCATCAGCTGGTTCTTGGCATTTTCTCAGCCTTCTTGTACCTTCTGCTACATTTCCAAGTTTAAGACCCTAAAGTCGACGACCCGGAAGACCACCCCGATGACGACGACCCGGAAGACCACCCCGATGACGACGACGACGACGACGGCGGAGACGACGACGGCGGAGACGACGACGGCGGAGACGACGACGGCGGAGATGACGACACTGAAGACGACGACCCTGGAGACGACGACATGGAAGACCGAGAAGCAGAAGAACAAGAGGCTGCAGAACAAAGAGCAGAAGAACATTAAGCATAAGACTTAATATCAGAGCAAAAGATATTATCTAAATTATATGCAGAAGAAGACTAAGCAGTGTATGGAGGTGAGTCCGTTCCTCCTCGTGGTGCCCCTGGATAAAGCCTGATGCTGCAGGCCAAACTGAACGCGGACAAATGTAACTTTTGTGACTGGCAGAACGGAAGGTGTAATCTTCCAACTTTTATAGATAACAACTACGGGAATGCCTGTCACAAATGAGAATATGATGAAGAAGTAGAATAGGAAGAATAATAACAGTGGAATAAAAAGAATATGTAGAATAGGAAGAATAATAATAGTTGAATAAAATGAATATGAAGAATGTAATAAAAAAAAAAATAGGTAGAAGATGAAGAAGAAGATGAATATGGTGAAGAAGAAGTTGATGTCAAAGATGCTGATGATGATGAAGATGAAAGTGTGGGAAAAGTAAAAAAAAAGAAAAAAAAGAAGGGGAAGAGCGTGGAATAGTGAAACATCAATATCTGACAAAATAAAAAAAATTTACATACTCAATATCTTTTTCACTCCGAACGTCTTTAAAAAAAAAAAAATCATACTATTCTATTTGATTGGGCTAAACCTCATTGCCTTTAATGTCTCTGCCACCTCCCACAATACATCCTACATTATTCTTAGTTGTTTTCCTTGATGTAGAATGAACCTACAAGGAAAGAAAGGGTTTATTTTAATTCCGATATTTTGGTCCCATTGACTTGCATTGGGATCGGGTATCGGTATCGGCGATATCCGATATTTTTTGAATATCGGCCGATCCCAACCGATACCGATACTTTCCGATATCGGAAGGTATCGCTCAACACTAATGATGACAAAATAATAACATTATCCAAGTTAGGCTGGTTTCACATTTGCGTTTTTTGCCGCAGCGTTTGTACCGCATATAAACGTATGTGTTGTGTTTTTCTATATTTAACATTAAAAACGCATGCGTTTTTTTTGTTCGCGTTTTGCTGCGTTTGATGACGCATGCGTCTTTTTGTCGCTTGCGGCTTGGCACGGAAATGCAACATTTAGTAATTTTAGAGGCGTCTATTTGCCGCCAGGAAATGCATGCATTCGATTGCGCACGGTTTGCGTAAAAAAAAAGCATTGCTGTCTATGTAAACGCATGCGTTTTTAAGCACATGCATTTGGTTGCGTTTTTGAACGCATGCATTTCAATAGAGAAAAACAAGTTTAGACACTGATAAACCACCCCCCACCATCAAGGTGATAAAGGTATCCAAAATTTAACCCTAACCCTAACCCACCATCAAGGTGATAAAGGGATCCTAACCCTAGCCCTAACCCTAACCCTAACCCTAGCCCTAGCCCTAACCCTAACCCTAGCCCTAACCCTAACCTTAACCATAACTCTAGCCCTAACCCTAGCCCTAACCCTAACCCTAGCCCTAACCCTAACCCCAACCCTAACCATAGCCCTAACCCTAACTCTAATGGGAAAATGGAAATAAATACATTTTTTTAATTTTTTAATTTTTCCCTAACTAAGGAGTTGATGAAGGGGGTTTGATTTCTATTTATAAGGGGTTTTCTAGTGGATTTTTATGATTGGCAGCTGTCACACACTGAAAGACGCTTTTTATTCCAAAAAATATTTTTTGCGTTACCACATTTTGAGAGCTACAATTTTTCCATATTTTGGTCCACAGAGTCATGTGTGGTCTTGTTTTTTGAGGGACGAGTTGACATTTTTATTGGTAACATTTTCGGGCACGTGACATTTTTGATTGCTTTTCCGATTTTTGTGAAGCAGAATGAACAAAAACCAGCTTGTGAAATTTCTCATCATGCGTACCAAAAGCGCAAACGCAGGAAAAAACGCATGTAAACGTGTACAAACGCGGCGTTTTTTTAACCGCATGCGACAATGCATGCGTCTAAAAAACGCAGCGTTTGTACGCGTTTACATGCGTTTTTTTCACCACTTGCAGATGCGTTTTAAACACTGCGGATTTAAACACAAATGTGAAACCAGCCTTATTTGTTATTACTATAAAATAAAAATTGCTTTTCAAAAGTGATCCACTATAATATCATATTTTACAAATGGGCTCATGGGGCTTAAAAAACAAACACAAAAAATGTATAGTCATCTATAAGGCACCCACTATTGTTTTGCACCACTGACAGTGTCTCTTGCTTCTATGGTGATGGGGACATCACAAAAGAGCTGCAGCCAAATGGAAGCCACTTCTAATGGATGCCCCATTTCTAGGGTAGCTGAGAGCTGATGATTTTAGTCTGGGAGGGGGGCAATATGCATGGTCCTTTCTTAGGCTATTAATATCAGCTTGCAGCTGTCTGTTTAGCCTTTGCTGGCTATTGATTATAGGTGACTCTGCTTCATTTTTGGGGGTCTCATCTATAATAACCAATAAAGGCTAAACAAATAGCTGTGAGCTGATATTAATAGCCTGGGAATCTTTATGATTATTGACCCGTTCCCAGAATATTAATATCAGCCTCCAGCCTCTGCTGGTGAAAAAAATTTTGGTGGACCCCAAGCATTATGTTTTCATAATTTTATTTATTTATTAACAAGTACAGTAAAATGCACATGCAAGGCAACCTCAAGCACACAGCCTCCTGGTGTTCCAGCAGCTGAAAATTCCAGTAACCTAAAAATGTCTCACAAAGATTCCCATGAGGTTTTTGAGCCTTGCAGGTGCAGGGAGACCTGGGAGCTGTGAACTATGGTAAGGTTACCTGAGTTTACAGCCACCAGGTCTCACAGTAGCTCGAATGCTCAACTGATGATTGTCGGAGTGCCAAGTTCCAGACTCATGGTCGTTCAGTCCAGCTGTCACAGGTTTATTGTGACAGAGAGGAGCCAGGATACAACAGTGTCTGATTTCTCCTACTTTTGCACTGTTTAGAAACACTTCACCCTCATATTAAATGGTGCAGGTTTCTTTTAGCAGTGCATTGGTTATTCTGCATAGCTGAGAGCTCTTGGAAGCTTTCCTGCATTAAGGCACTCAGCTATTCACTGTTGGCCACTCCCCTCTCCTATATATTCTGGACTTTGGCAAGCACTCATTGCCAGAGATAGCTTCATGCTGCATGATTAGGAGATGGTGGTTTGCTATTGTTGTTTGAGAAGGCATTTGGTGAATTTATCTGAGATTGTTGCTAGGTTTTGGTTATGTGTGAAGTTCCCCTTCTTCCTACTTTGATTTTACCTCATTCTCTACTCACCGATGTTTACAGCTGCTGTTTGTGTGAGTATTTTTGTATGGGTGGTATTTTCCTTTCTCCCTGTTTGTCTTACCTTGTAAGGCTGGTTGGTGTATAACGGTACACTACTACTCCCATCTTCCCTGGGTGGGGGAAAGGTACAGAGGGCGGATTCAAGAGCTAAGGTATGTGGCCCCAGCATCTTCATCAGAAGTAATCAGGGGAACAGGGTGAACTAGGGCTCCCCTAGCATTAAGGACAGGGAAGGAGCCCCTGGTCCCAGGACATCTGAAAACAGAGTCGTGACACTGGCAATGACACTTGCAAAGCAAGAAAAATAGCTGCTATGAATTCAAGTGACCTTTTTGTACTTGTTAATAAATTTTAAAAAATGAAGGAATGGCATGCGGTCTCCCTGTAATTTTCAGAACCAGCAGAGGGAAAGTCGACGGCTGGGAGCTGATGTTAATATTCTGGGAACAGGTCAATAGCAGTAAAAGTTCTAGGATATTAATATAAGCTCAGAGCTGTTTGCATAGCCTTTACTGGTAATTGGTAAATATAGACACCTCTACATCACTGATCTGTGCTTTAAGGGCCCCATGACATTAGATTTTATTATATATTTAGAAAAAATTAAAAATGTGTTTGGGACCCCTCTATTTCTGATAATCAGCCAAGATAAAGATGACAGCTGGGAGCTGCAGCTCACTGCTCTAGGTTTTGCCTGCTCTAGTATTCAAAAATAGAGGCGACCCCACACCATTTATTTATTTATTTTATTGCACAGGCTGGTAAATACTTATTACACACATGCCCTCACTGCTATCAGGGAGACAAGTTATAGGATCATGAGAGTGGTTACCTTTTCACCACCAGTCACAGCTGCTGACTCACACACTGTTGCCTCTAAGACAGTGTGGCATCCACAGCACTCTGACCAACGGTAACAAACTAATCAGAGCTGGTGTTTCTCTTGCTGTCACACAGATGACAGAATGCGAATCTCCAGATGTGTGGGCCTCCCATTAATTGAATGGGATCTGGGTTTGGGTTTGAGTTTGGGTAGCATTATGGTGCCTGGACTGAACTTTTTAAAAGTTCAGCAGAACCTGCCTGACCCGAACATTCACAGGTTCGCCCATCTCTACAAAAGTGTTAAACAGCACGGGCAGGGTAAGACAGGAAATGTGTGAAGAGACAGTGTAGTAGGGGAAGAGACGCGTATTCATTACGCGTATTCATTACTGTAATGAGCGGCACCATGTGACCACTCTCACAGGACCTGGTGCTGGCGCTGAGAGCATACATCGCAGGAGCTGGGTGAGTATTTCCCCTCAAGCGATGGGGGGGGGGGGCACACAGGGGATGGGAGGCGGGTGGTGACTCACAAACTTTATTTTTATTTTTAAGGGAAAAAAAAACTTATTTTTCATTCCTTCTCTCCAGCGAATGCTGCTGGGGAGAGAAAAGAATGCCGGCTTCAGCACCACACGAAGGGGGGACGGCGCTTACTGTAGCGCTGTTTCTCCTGTGGGCACTATGTGCACACGGAGGAGAGTGCACACTGTTCTCCGTGTGCACATGTGCGGCATGTATTGCGGTACGTGCTGCCAGAGAAAAGCGGACATGTCTCCGTGTTTTGCACACGGACACACGGTCTGTGAAAACACGGAGACATGTGCATAGACCCATTCATTTGAAGGGGTCTACGTGTGTCAGTGTCTCCGGTACATGAGAAAACTGTCAGTACATGTACTGGAGACACTGACGTGTGAAAGAGGCCTAATGCTGTATTTCTGGACTATTGGTGGTTCTCGTGAGGTATTTCTGGACTATGGTGATTCTGGTGATATATTTCTTTTCTATTTGGTGGTACTGATGGTGGATCTGGTGCTCTATTCATGTAATGATGTTTCTAATAATGTATTCTTGTAATGATGATGGTTTTGGCCATATATTTCTGTACTAATGGCTTTTCTGGTGATGTATTAAAACACCGTTGGTGTTTTAGGCAATGTACAAATGGTGGATCTAAAGATGTATCCATGTATTTTGGTGTTTTGGTGATATATTTCAGTACTAATCAGAGTTCTGATGATGTATACATGTACTGTTGATTGTTCTGGTGATATATTTCCCCCCTCCCTGTTCATACAGTCTTCTCACATATTCCCTACTGCTCATACAGTCTCTTCACATATTTATCCCCTGCCCATACTGTCTAATTACAAATTTACTCTCCCCACCCATACTAACACATTTGACACCTCTTCATATAGTGTTTCTTCAGATATTTTTCCCTCCTTCCTGCTGGAAGGAATACATTTAATCTCTTATCGGCTGCCGAGATTTCAATATTCTGCTGCACAGCTTCAGAACACTACTAACCTGCAGAATAACCTCATATCAGCAGGATAATAGTGTTTTGTTTACATGACAGGTTCCCTTTAAGGGTTACTACATCTGTATTTATGTTAGGAGCATTAAATATAAAATTAAGTCCTGTAGCCTGCCCAATCCTAACAGCAAGTATTGTATTCCCTGTAAGGAGTTGGCTCTGCTTGCCGATTCCATTGGTCATCATCATGTGACCACAGATATGCAATTTTCATACCTACAGTCACATGATAACTAGATTCTCTTCCTGCTTCTCTAAATGAAGCATGGGCTGTAGTATTTTTTTTAACGTTGAGAGAATCAGGAAGAGTAGGTTGTCACATATGAGTGGTCACATGAAGTCCACACAAAGCGCTTAAGCTGTTTATAGGAGGAGACACTATACTAAATTATTGTTCCAGGTGCAGAAAAACCTTGAATCACCTCTGGCGTTACTTAGGTAGTACCACAAACTTGTGTCTTGCGCTGTTCTCTTTCTTGTCATGGTGTATGACCTGTGAATTGAAACTGTTTTCCACAAACTCACCTTAGTAGCAGATTTTGGCTGTTCATAACCCAGCTTTAAGGGTCCCACATAGCTTTTTCTCTGTCTACCCGCACATGAAACTAGAGCTTGCAATAATTTCAATAACATTTTTGTTTTATCAGCAGGTGATTTTCGCTAGAGGACATTTAACTCTCCATCAGGAACTGATCTGAAAGGAGCAGCTCTTTTCGTTTAATTTCTCCCTCCTCACCAGAGGAAATCTGCTATCCCCAAATACCTTCCTGACTCTTGATGCTTTGTAAAACCGGAAATCACAGTTGTACTGCAGAGACTCAGGAGAGATAAAACTGTGCTGGTTTCTTACACACATTGTTCACGTCACACTATATAACGCTGGTGTTTTATGTTTTCAGTCATCACTAGGATTGCTCGATCCGATCATGTAAAATCAGAAATATACCGCTTTTCACTATGATCGGAATTCCTAATCCCGATTCCGATGTTTGAATGTGATCGGAAATTGGAATGAACCTCCCAATGAAGAGCCTGTGAAGTGTGGGCACATCCAGTTCGGGAGGGGGGAAGAGTGTGGGCGGAGACTGTGCATGTCTGTGTGTGCGGGCGGGGTCTGTGCGGGACCGTCAGGGGTCTGTGCGGGCCTCTGGGGGTCTGTGCGGCCTGTCGGGGGTCTGCGTGGACCTGCCAGGGGTCTGTGCGGTCTGGCGGGGGTCTGTGCGGGCCTGTCGGGGGTCTGTGCGGGCTTCCAGGGGTGTGCGCGGGCCTATTGGGGGTCTGTGTGTGCCTGTCGGGGGTCTGTGTGGTACTATGTATGTAGTATGTATGTTGTATGTATGCAGTATGTATGTAGTTTGTTATATGTATGTTGTATGTATGTAGTATGTATGTAGTATGTATGTATGTAGTATGTATGTTGTATGTATGTAGTATGTTGCATGTAGTATGTATGTTTGTGTGTTTTTTTTACATTCAACACATTAGCCGGATGATGGGACTACTACTGTCCCATCATTGGCTATTGAGTCAATCACTGTCATTGTAGCAGGCATAGCCCGATGGGACTACACGTCCCATACAAGGCTTGCACACATACACAAAGACCCCCGACAGGCCCGCACAGACCCCCAAGAGGCCTGCACAGACTCCCGACAGGCCCGCACAGACACCTGGCAGCCCGCACAGACCCCCGATAGACCCACACAGAGTCCCGGAATGCCCGCACAGTCCCCCGACAAGCCCGCACAGACCCCCCGGCAGCCCGCACAGACCCCCAACAGGCCTGCACAGATGCCATCAGGCTCGCACAGACCCCCGGAAGCCCGCACAGACCCCCTATATCCCGCATAGACCCCCTGCAGCCCGCACAGACCCCCAGCAGGCCCGCACAGACCCCTGGCCGCACGCACAGATCCCCGGCAGACCCGCACAGACCCCCGGCAGCCCGCAAAAACCTCTGGCAGCCCGCAAAGACCACCGAGAGGCCCGCACAGACCCCCGGCAGCCCGCAAAGACCCCGGACATGCCCGCACAGACCCCCGACAGGCCTGCACAGACCCCCGGCAGCCCGCACAGACCCCCGGCAGCCCGCACAGACCCCCGGCAGGCCCGCACAGACCCCCGGCAGCTTGCACTGACCCCCGGCAGCCCGCACAGACCCGAGAGAGGCCCACACAGACCCCCAACGTGCCCGCACAGACCCCCGGCAGGCCCGCACAGACCCCCGGCAGCCCGCACAGACCCTCGGCAGGCCCGCACAGACCCCCGACATGCCCGCACAGACCCCCGGCAGCCCACACAGACCCCCAGCAGGCCCGCACAGACCGCTGGCAGGCCCGCATAGACCCCCGACAGTCCCACACAGACCCCCGACAGTCCCGCACAGACCCCCGACAGCCCCGCACAGACCCCCGGCAGCCCGCACAGAACCCCGGCAGCCCACACAGACCCCCAGCAGGCCCGCACAGACCGCTGGCAGGCCCACATAGACCCCCGACAGTCCCACACAGACCCCCGACAGTCCCGCACAGACCCCCGACAGCCCCGCACAGACCCCCGACAGTCCCGCACAGACCCCCGACGGTCTCGCACAGACCCCGCCTGCACACACTGACACGCAGTCTCCGCCGACACTCCTCCCACACTCTTCCCCCCTCCCAAACTGGATGTGCCCGCACACACACAGACACGCACAGACTCCGATTTTTTATCTTCAATGACTTCCTTGAGGATCGGAAATCGGAATTCCAGATCGCTGATTTTCAAGTGTGATCGGACCAATCCTTTCCGATCTGATTTTTAGGGTGATCGATCAACCCTATTCATCACATTGTTAATTTAGCTTGTTTTATGAGGGATAATGCAAAGTTTGTAGATATTTCATAGAAATGAGTAGGGTTTTCCTATAAATGAAAGTGTGCTTCTCAGGCACATTGCTCCCTAACACATATTCTCTCTCTTGCTTTAGATTATCTGCTAAATTGGAGAGGAAAATGTATGATTTATCCAAACCCCTTCATGCTGATGACGTGAACATGCTATTAGATGATGATGGAGACCCCACACTGGATTAGGAGAAGAAAGTGAGATTGATTCTCATGATGAGGTGGAAATATGTGAAATTGATTCTGAAACAGAGCAAGATGGTGAGAGTGATGAGGATAGGGAAGATAAAGAAACATATCATATGGGAAGAGATAAAAACAAAACAAATGGAACAATAAGCCACCCACTCAACTTCTTCCAGTTAATGGAACAGCAAGGAATGCTAAAACTGCAGCTGAGTGCTGGAATAATTTGTTCGCAGATGACATTCTGGAGACTATTGTCACATACACAAATCAATGTATAGACATTATAAAATGTTACATCCTCGCTTCCACCGCGGCTCCCTGCCTCCAACTTGCACTCACCTGTCTTCTGCGCCTTGGCGCGCCTCCTTTGCTGCAGGTTCCTGTCCGGCGTCCTCTCATCTGTGTGCGCGCCTGGAATCTGCTTCTCGCCGGCTGCACGCGCACACTCGGTTCAGCGCTGCGTGCGTACATCTCTGAGAGTGTCCCTGCCACTCTATCCTCTCCTCTCTATTCCCTGGAGGACTCCAACCCGGAAGTCCTCACAGCGCTGGCCTTATTAGTCCGCCTCTTCCTCCAAACCTCGCCTTGTGTTCATTTGTGCTTGCAACTGACTTTAGCCGCACTATTGTCCACCGTCTCTTTTACCTGACCTTGTGCTTCTTTCTCTATTTCCCTAGGTTCTGTCCTAGTTCCTCATCCAGTCAATCTCCACGTTGTCCTGCCTGCTTGTCCGTTTGCACTGCACCGTCCTTGCTTCACTCTTCAGCCAGACCTCCGTTATCTTCCGGTTCGTGCTTCTCTATTACTCTGTATACCCTCCTGGTTCCTATTTCTAGCCCTTTTACCCTGCCTACCAGCTGCCGTGGCGATAGTCTCTCACGGGTCTGCCCCTAACGCTCCCTGTATAGGGGCCGGTTCCATCTGGTCAGCTCGCCCATGGGAGGATCGTTGTCACGGTCCAGTGGGTCCACCCCTTTCGTTCCTTTTTACGTCTCCGTCATTGTCACAGTAGTCACATAAAAGACAAGTTCGTCTGCAACAGAATCATCAAGCCCACAGATGACATAGAACTGAGGGCTTTTTTTGGATTGCTATACATTGCAGGAGCTTATAGAGCAATTCGCCAAAGTTTGGAAGAACTTTGGAGTATAGATGGTGATGGAATAGAAAAAATTGGCCTTGTTATGTGCTTAAAAAAATTCAAGATTCTAATTTGTTGCCTTTGGTTTGACAACAGAATCACTCAAATCCAACATAAAACATATCACCAGCTTGCTCTGATTTGCCTCAAATTTTTTTTGAAAACTGTAGTAAAAGTTATTGCCCTGGGGAGAACATCAGTATTGATAAAATGCTCCCTGGTTTTCATGGCAGATGTGCATTTCATGTATACATTCCATCAAAGCCTAGCAAATATGGAATTAAATTGTATGCCCTTGTTGATGCCAAGAAGACCTACACATAAAACCTTGAAGTTTATGCAGGAAAACAGCCAAAAGGTCCATACTGTGTCAGCAACAAACCCACTGATGTTGTGAAAAGAATGGCTGAGCCTTTATTTGGATCGGGTCACAATGTAACAGCTGACAATTGGTTTTCAAATTGTGATCTGATTGATTATTTGAAAATGCAGAATCATTCATATGTAGTTACTGTAAGAAAAAATAAAAAAGAATTCCCCCACAGTTTGTAAATGTGAAAGAGGGAAAACAGTTTAGTAGTATGTTTGCATTCAATAATGGAAAAGTTTTGGTTTCCAATGAACCGCGCAAAAAGAAAGATGTAATTCTTGTCTCAACGATTTATGATGATGGTGCCATCGATCCTGAGTCTGAAGCACAAAAGGACACGGAAATATTTACATTTTATAATGCAACCAAAGGGGGTGTTGATACAGCTATCCAGCTATGTCCAGCTATCGCCCTATATCGCTGCTTCCATTGGCTTCCAAACTCCTGGAATTGCGCGTCCACGCTGACCTTTCCTCCCACCTCTCATGTAATTTGGTCTTTGATAATCTACAATCTGGTTTCCATCCCCATCATTCCACTGAGACTGCCCTGACCAAAATTACTAACGATCTACAGTACTTACAGCCAAAGCTTATGGACAATGCTCTGTACTTCTTCTAGACCTGTCCTCTGCTTTTGACACAGTTGACCACTGCCTCCTACTAAAGATCCTCTCCTCCTTTCGCATAAAAGACCTTGACCTATTCTGGATCTCCTCATACCTTTCCAACAGCACATTCAGCGTCTCCCACACCCACACTACCTCCTCACCCCACTCTCTCTCTGTTGGAGTCCCCCAAGGCTCTGTTCTAGGACCCTTACTCCTTTCAAGCTATATACTTGTCCTGGGTCAACTCATAAAGTCCCATGGATTCCAGTACCACCTGTATGCTGTATGCTGTTCTCCACAACAGTATCACAGACCTGCCTGTTGTGTTTGTTGGTCTTCATGATGCTCTCTGTGCTTCAAACAGAACCCTGAGACTATCACAGAGCAGGTGCATTTATACGGAGACTTGTGTAGACTTCCTACACAAGAAGGAAAACACACAGCAAGTCAGCAGGATCTAGGAGCAACATGGCAGATGTGACAACCTACATGGTGAGCTGCAGCATGTGCTACATGTTCACAGATCGACCAGAAGAAGAATCCAATTTCACCTGTCAGAAGTGTAGACTAGTGGCCCTTTTAGAAGAAAAGGTGCGGGGTCTGGAAGAAAGAATAGCAACTTTGAAACTCATCAAAGAGAATGAAGACTTTCTAGACAGAACAGAAGCATCTCTACTGGTCACAGAAGGTGCAAAAAGTGTCAGAGAACCTCCAAAAGCAGATGAGTGGAAGCATGTGACCAAAAGAAGCAAGAAGACCATGGAGAAATCACCAACCACACAACTGAAGAACCGATATCAAATCTTTGTAGAGGATGAAGATGGCACACCTAAGAATGAAGCAATACCAGCAAGCAAAAAAGAAAAGGGCACACAGCAACAAGTGACAGCAAAAAGTACAGCCAAGAAGCAACGAAGAGTGGTGGTGGTGGGAGACTCACTACTGAGAGGCACAGAAGCAGCCATCTGCAGACCGGACATAACTGCAAGAGAAGTATGCTGCCTTCCAGGTGCGATGATCAAGGATGTGACCGATAGGATACCAAAGCTCTTCAGCTCCAAGGACGTCCACCCATTTCTTCTGATACATGTTGGCACCAATGACACGGCAAGGAAGGACCTACCGACAATCTGCAAGGACTTTGAAGAGTTGGGGAAGAAAGTAAAGGAACTGGATGCACAGGTAGTTTTTTCTTCTATCCTTCCAGTAGATGGGCATGGCACCAGGAGATGGAACAGGATCCTTGATGCAAACAACTGGCTAAGACGATGGTGCAGACAACAAGGATTCGGATTCCTGGACCACGGTGTGAATTACTTGTACGATGGACTCCTCGCCAGAGACGGACTACACCTCAACAAACCTGGGAAACACACATTCGCCAGAAGACTCGCTACACTCATCAGGAGGGCGTTAAACTAGAAGAAGAGGGGACGGGAAGAAAAACATTAGACTCGAACAAAGACGACCCAGGAAAACATACTCAGAAGGGAGGTAAGAACATTTCTAAAACAATCCACAGTGAGGAGATTGGAACAAAACAAAATCCTCTAAACTGCATGCTCGCAAACGCCAGAAGCCTGACAAACAAGATGGAAGAACTAGAAGCAGAAATATCTACAGGTAACTTTGACATAGTGGGAATAACCGAGACATGGTTAGATGAAAGCTATGACTGGGCAGTTAACTTACAGGGTTACAGTCTGTTTAGAAAGGATCGTAAAAATCGGAGAGGAGGAGGGGTTTGTCTCTATGTAAAGTCTTGTCTAAAGTCCACTTTAAGGGAGGATATTAGCGAAGGGAATGAGGATGTCGAGTCCATATGGGTCGAAATTCATGGAGGGAAAAATGGTAACAAAATTCTCATTGGGGTCTGTTACAAACCCCCAAATATAACAGAAACCATGGAAAGTCTACTTCTAAAGCAGATAGATGAAGCTGCAACCCATAATGAGGTCCTGGTTATGGGGGACTTTAACTACCCGGATATTAACTGGGAAACAGAAACCTGTGAAACCCATAAAGGCAACAGGTTTCTGCTAATAACCAAGAAAAATTATCTTTCACAATTGGTGCAGAATCCAACCAGAGGAGCAGCACTTTTAGACCTAATACTATCTAATAGACCTGACAGAATAACAAATCTGCAGGTGGTTGGGCATTTAGGAAATAGCGACCACAATATTGTGCAGTTTCACCTGTCTTTCACTAGGGGGACTTGTCAGGGAGTCACAAAAACATTGAACTTTAGGAAGGCAAAGTTTGAACAGCTTAGAGATGCCCTTAATCTGGTAGACTGGGACAATATCCTCAGAAATGAGAATACAGATAATAAATGGGAAATGTTTAAGAACATCCTAAATAGGCTGTGTAAGCGGTTTATACCTTGTGGGAATAAAAGGACTAGAAATAGGAAAAACCCAATGTGGCTAAACAAAGAAGTAAGGCAGGCAATTAACAGTAAAAAGAAAGCATTTGCACTACTAAAGCAGGATGGCACCACTGAAGCTCTAAAAAACTATAGGGAGAAAAATACTTTATCTAAAAAACTAATTAAAGCTGCCAAAAAGGAAACAGAGAAGCACATTGCTAAGGAGAGTAAAACTAATCCCAAACTGTTCTTCAACTATATCAATAGTAAAAGAATAAAAACTGAAAATGTAGGCCCCTTAAAAAATAGTGAGGAAAGAATGGTTGTAGATGACGAGGAAAAAGCTAACATATTAAACACCTTCTTCTCCACGGTATTCACGGTGGAAAATGAAATGCTAGGTGAAATCCCAAGAAACAATGAAAACCCTATATTAAGAGTCACCAATCTAACCCAAGAAGAGGTGCGAAACCGGCTAAATAAGATTAAAATAGATAAATCTCCAGGTCCGGATGGCATACACCCACGAGTACTAAGAGAACTAAGTAATGTAATAGATAAACCATTATTTCTTATTTTTAGTGACTCTATAGCGACAGGGTCTGTTCCGCAGGACTGGCGCATAGCAAATGTGGTGCCAATATTCAAAAAGGGCTCTAAAAGTGAACCTGGAAATTATAGGCCAGTAAGTCTAACCTCTATTGTTGGTAAAATATTTGAAGGGTTTCTGAGGGATGTTATTCTGGATTATCTCAATGAGAATAACTGTTTAACTCCATATCAGCATGGGTTTATGAGAAATCGCTCCTGTCAAACCAATCTAATCAGTTTTTATGAAGAGGTAAGCTATAGACTGGACCACGGTGAGTCATTGGACGTGGTATATCTCGATTTTTCCAAAGCGTTTGATACCGTGCCGCACAAGAGGTTGGTACACAAAATGAGAATGCTTGGTCTGGGGGAAAATGTGTGTAAATGGGTTAGTAACTGGCTTAGTGATAGAAAGCAGAGGGTGGTTATAAATGGTATAGTCTCTAACTGGGTCGCTGTGACCAGTGGGGTACCGCAGGGGTCAGTATTGGGACCTGTTCTCTTCAACATATTCATTAATGATCTGGTAGAAGGTTTACACAGTAAAATATCGATATTTGCAGATGATACAAAACTATGTAAAGCAGTTAATACAAGAGAAGATAGTATTCTGCTACAGATGGATCTGGATAAGTTGGAAACTTGGGCTGAAAGGTGGCAGATGAGGTTTAACAATGATAAATGTAAGGTTATACACATGGGAAGAGGGAATCAATATCACCATTACACACTGAACGGGAAACCACTGGGTAAATCTGACAGGGAGAAGGACTTGGGGATCCTAGTTAATGATAAACTTACCTGGAGCAGCCAGTGCCAGGCAGCAGCTGCCAAGGCAAACAGGATCATGGGGTGCATTAAAAGAGGTCTGGATACACATGATGAGAGCATTATACTGCCTCTGTACAAATCCCTAGTTAGACCGCACATGGAGTACTGTGTCCAGTTTTGGGCACCGGTGCTCAGGAAGGATATAATGGAACTAGAGAGAGTACAAAGGAGGGCAACAAAATTAATAAAGGGGATGGGAGAACTACAATACCCAGATAGATTAGCGAAATTAGGATTATTTAGTCTAGAAAAAAGACGACTGAGGGGCGATCTAATAACCATGTATAAGTATATAAGGGGACAATACAAATATCTCGCTGAGGATCTGTTTATACCAAGGAAGGTGACGGGCACAAGGGGGCATTCTTTGCGTCTGGAGGAGAGAAGGTTTTTCCACCAACATAGAAGAGGATTCTTTACTGTTAGGGCAGTGAGAATCTGGAATTGCTTGCCTGAGGAGGTGGTGATGGCGAACTCAGTCGAGGGGTTCAAGAGAGGCCTGGATGTCTTCCTGGAGCAGAACAATATTGTATCATACAATTATTAGGTTCTGTAGAAGGACGTAGATCTGGGGATTTATTATGATGGAATATAGGCTGAACTGGATGGACAAATGTCTTTTTTCGGCCTTACTAACTATGTTACTATGTTACTATGTTACTATGATTACACACAGGTGGATTATATTTATCATCATTAGGCATTTAGGACAGCATTGGATCATTCAGAGATCCACAATGAACTTCTGCAGTGAGTTTGCTGCACTGAAAGTAAAGGGGCCGAATAATATTGCACGCCCCACTTTTCAGTTTTTGAATTTCCATAAAAATTTTAATATAACCAATAAATTTCGTTCAACTTCACAATTGTGTTCCACTTGTTGATTCTTCACCAAAAATTTACATTTGGTATCTTTATGTTTGAAGCCTGATATGTGGGAAAAGGTTGAAAAGTTCCAGGGGGCCGAATACTTTCTCAAGGCACTGTATTTACTTTTAATAGTAGTTATGCTTTGAAAACTAGGAGCTATTTTGCGGGAGTTGTGAAATGTGTGTAGTTTAAAAGTTACTACTTTTATGGTAAGTAAATGGTTATTTTGCACCTGATTATGTGTACTCTCTTTATTACATCCCTATGAAGGTCACTGATCACTTTTAGAGCACTGAAATTGAGAAAAATAGATATTATAGGCATTTTTCTATCATGCGCCTGACAGACGCATTGTACCTGAATTCATTAGTGAAAGCACTGTTCCTGATGGAGGGGTAACATTTGCCATATAGTTTTCTATATTCAACAGCTCTTTATAATACTGTCTTCACCCCTAAATGGTAACTTACTGCCTGTGCACAGTGCAGACAGAAATCCGACAATCAGTGCAGTGGGTAGGGTTAGAGCTCTGCATCCAGAGAACAGGTACATTTACAGCAGATAAAACACTGATTTTATCTAAAAGTGCAGCAAGCGGCCCAGTAGTTGATGCATTACTGGATACAAGGTTTTTAGTAGTACATCCTACTGTTCTCAAATGGGATAGTAAAAATCTAGTGTCAGATTCTCTTTAACAGGGTTGTGTATTACTAAACAACCCCTACTTAATTGCGACCCACAGAAAATAAAAAAAATAAAAATGCATTCATAACAGTGTCAAGTGGCTGCCGAAAAGCATCCAAAAAACGGCTCTAGTCTGGGAGGTGAGTATATTTTTTGTTGTTGTTTTTTTGTGGTGGTGGACAATCCCTTTAATAGTTAAAAAAGTGTGATTAAATTATGACTAGCAGGTGATGATGGTTGTTCCTTTCAAATGATTTTATGCATATTATCCTGTGCTGCAATCTTTAGTAATTCCGTCTGTGGTTAATACTTATGTCTGAAAAATTAGTAGCAAGAAGTTGTTATGGACGACACATGATTAACATGCAAACAGGCCTCCAATGTCTCTATTGAAAGGTCAGATGAAGAAACCTAAAGACGTGAGAACGATGTACTGTATTAAAGCTGCATGCCTACTTCTTCTACCTTTGCGTGCAATCCATCTGACTCACAGGTCAGCCTTGTGCATTAACTGTGACATAGGAATGACATTATCAAGGCAAGCCAATACATTGCCATTTTATTTATTGTGATGAATCAAGTCTTTTACTCAGAGGGACACGGGTAGTATTAAAGCCAAGACATTGCGTTGTTCTTGTGTGCAGAAGAACCTATACGCACCAGCACAACGTTAGTCCCCCTGCAATGTACAAAATAATTGTAGAGATTGTTTGTGCCTTTTATAAGAAATATTTGTTTTTATAATTTTACATATATATTTTTTCTAACTTTTTATTGGCGTGAAGATGTGTAAAATTGAATAAGCATACAACTGTATACATTGACACTTAGTAAACCAGAGGTGGCCACAGGCAATTAAGGACCCCTCTGGAAAAACACTGCGTACCTGCAGCTTCTATTAACTCATGTTTGAAGTACAAATTATGAAAAAAAATGTTTTATGATTTTAATTCTTTGAAAAACATTAGAGTCCCGTAAAATTCTACACAGGGATAATTAAATTCACAGTGGTATAAGATAGAAGGAGTAAATGATGATAACATCTAAGAAGGTCCATGACAGTGAAAATATACAGCTCTGGCAAAAATTAAGACCCCACTGCAAAATTTTCCATTTGTCTGATTTTTCTCTTTGTAGGTATATTTTTGAGTAAAATGTAAATTGTTTTTTTATTCGATAAACTACTGATAACATGTCTCCGAATTTCCAAATAATATATTTTGCATTTATTTTCTGAAAATGAGAAATGGTCAAAATAACAAAAAATGCATTGCTTTCAGACCTCAAATAATGCAAAAAAAACAAGTTCATAATCATTTAGAAACAACAACACTAATGTTTTAACTCAGGAAGAGTTCAAAAATCAATATTTTGTGGAATATCCATGATTTTTAATCACAGATTTCATGCGTCTTGGCATGCTTTCCACTAGTCTTTCACACTGCTTTTGGGTGACCTTATGCCACTCCTGGTACAAAAATTTAAGCATGTCTTTGATTGATGGCTTGTGACTATCCATCTTTCTGTTGATTACATTCCAGAGGTTTTTAATGGGATTCAGGTCTGGAGATTGGGCTGGGCATGACAGGCATTTGATATGGTGGTCCTTCATCCACATCTTGATTGACCTAGCTGTGTGGCATGGTGCATTGTCCTGCTGGAAAAAACAATCCTCAGAGTTGGGTAAGCTCCACTTTGGGGAAAAAATTCCTTCCCGACTCCACATACGGCAATCAGACTAGTTCCCTTGATCAACGCCCTATCAAGGAATCTAGTATATATACCCTGCAACATTATACTTTTCAAGAAAGGTATCCAATCCCCTCTTAAATTTAAGTAATGAATCACTCATTACAACATCATAGGGCAGAGAGTTCCATAGTCTTACTGCTCTTACAGTAAAGAATCCACGTCTGTTATTATGCTTAAACCTTCTTTCCTCCAGACGTAGAGGTTGCCCCTTGTCCCTGTCTCACGTCTATGACTAAAAAGATCATCAGAAATGTCTTTGTACTGTCCCCTCATATATTTATACATTAAAATAAGATCACCCCTTAGTCTTCATTTTTCCAAACTAAATAGCCCCAAGTGTAATAACCTATCTTGGTATTGCAGACCCCCCAGTCCTCTAATAACCTTGGTCGCTCTTCTCTGCACCCGCTCTAGTTTAGCTATGTCTTCCTTATACACCGGAAACCAGAACTGTGTACAGTATTCTAAGTGTGGTCGCACTATTGACTTGTATAGAGGTAAAATTATGATCTCCTCATGAGCATCTACAGTATGCCTCTTTTAATGCATCCCATTATTTCATTTGCCTTTGTAGCAGCTGCCTGACACTGGCCACTGAACATGAGTTTGTCATCCACCCATACACCCAGGTCTTTTTCATTGACGGTTTTGACCAGAGTTTTAGAATTAAGGCTGGTTTCACATTTGCATTTAAAAATGCAGCATTTTAAACGCAAACGCATGTGGTGCAAAAAACGCATGTAAATGCGTTAAAACGCCGCGTTTTTTAGACGCATGCGTTTTTGCATGTTTTAATACAAATGCGGCGTTTTGACGCGTTTACATGCGTTTTTTCCTGCGTTTGCGTTTTTAAAACGCAACATGAGAAGTGTGTGACAGCTGCCAATCAAAATCAACAAGAAAACCCACTATAAACAGAAATAGCTAGGGTTGGGGTTAGGGTTAGGATCCCTAGTAACCCTAGGGATCCTAACCCTAACGCTAACCCTAAGGGATCCTAACCCTAACCCTAAGGGATCCTAACCCTAACCCTATCGCTAACCCTAACCCTAACCTTAACCCTAAGGGATCCTAACCCTAGCCCTAACCCTATCCCTAACCCTAACCATAACCCTAACCCTAGCCCTAACCCTAACACTAACCCAAACCCTAACCCTAAGGGATCCGAACCCTAACCCTATCCCAAACCCTAACCCTAACCCTAAGGGATCCTAACCCAACCCTTAGGGATAGGGTTAGGGTTAGGATCCCTTAGGGTTAGGGTTAGGGTTTGGGGTTGGCTTATCAGTGTGTATTCTTGTGTTTTTCTATTAAAACGCATGCAAATGCATGTGCTTAAAAACGCATGCGTTTACATAGACAGCAAAAAAACGCCGCTAGAAATTACTACATGTTGCATTTCTGCAACACAACGCATACATAGAAAAGACACATGCGGCGCCAAAACGCGGCAAAACGCATGCAAAAAAACGCATGAGTTTTTAATGTTAAGTATAGGGAAAAACGCATGCTTTTTTTGCGCTAAAACGCAGCGGCAAAAAATGTAAATGTGAAACCAGCCTAAGCGCATACTTATACATCTTATTACTTCTACCCAAGTGCATGACCTTACATTTATCCCCATTAAAGCTCATTTGTCATTTATCAGCCCAAGCTTCTAGTTTACATAAATCATCCTGTAATATAAAATTGTCCTCCTCTGTATTCATTACCCTGCAGAGTTTAGTGCATCTGCAAATATTGAAATTCTGCTCTGAATGCCCCCAACAAGGTCATTAATAAATATGTTAAAAAGAAGAGGGCCCAATACAGACCCCTGTGGTACCCCACTGCTAACCGCGACCCAGTCCGAGTGTGCTCCATTAATAACCACCCTTTGTTTCCTATCCCTGAGCCAGCTCTTAACCCACATACACATATTTTCCCCTATCCCC
Source organism: Ranitomeya imitator (assembly GCF_032444005.1). Classification (NCBI taxonomy): domain Eukaryota; kingdom Metazoa; phylum Chordata; class Amphibia; order Anura; family Dendrobatidae; genus Ranitomeya; species Ranitomeya imitator. The sequence continues at coordinate 138,076,812 of NC_091282.1, forward strand.
ATTATTCTCATTTTATGTATCAACCTTTTGTGTGGCACCGTATCAAAAGCTTTTGAAAAGTACATATACACTACGTCCACTGGGTTCCCTTGGTCCAGTCCGGAACTTACCTCTTCATAGAAGCTGATCAGTTTAGTCTGACATGAACGGTCCCTAGTAAACCCGTGCTGATACTGGGTCATGAGGTTATTCCTCTTCAGATACTCCAGTATAGCATCCCTTAGAATGCCCTCCAGGATTTTACCCACAGTAGAGGTTAAGCTTACTGGCCTATAAATACCAAGTTCAGTGTTTGTCCCCTTTTTGAATATTGGCACCACATTTGCTATACACCAGTCCTGTGGTACAGACCCTATTATTATGGAGTCTTTAAAGATTAAACATAATGGTCTATCAATGACTGTACTTAATTCCTGTAGTACTCTAGGGTGTATCCCATCCGGGCCCGGAGATTTGTCAATTTTAGTGATTTTTAGACGCCGACGTGCTTCCTGCTGGGTTAAGCAGGTGACATTTAATGGGGAATTTCTATCACTAGTCATTTTGTCTGCCATGGGATTTTCTTGTGTAAATACTGATGAAAAAAAAGTCATTTAGCATATTGGCTTTTTCCTCATCCACCATTTCACCCAGACTATTTTTAAGGGGGCCAACACTATCATTTTTAGTTTCTTACTATTTACGTAGTTAAAGAATATTTTGGGATTATTTTTACTTTCCCTGGCAATGAGTCTCTCTGTCTCAAACTTTGCTGCCTTGATTTGCTTTTTACAGAATTTATTTAATTTTTTGTATTTAGTTAATGCCTCATCACTACCTACTTCCTTTAACCCCTTAGTGACAGAGCCAATTTGGTACTTAATGACCAGGCCAATTTTTGCAATTCTGACCACTGTCACTTTATGAGGTTATAACTCTGGAACGCTTCAACGGATCCCGCTGATTCTGAGATTGTTTTTTCATGACATATTGTACTTCATGTTAGTGGTAACATTTCTTCGATATTACTTGCGATTATTTATGAAAAAACGGAAATATGGCGAAAATTTTTAAAATTTTGCAATTTTCAAACTTTGTATTTTTATGCCCTTAAATCAGAGAGATATGTCACGAAAAATAGTTAATAAATAACATGTACCACATGTCTACTTTACATCAGCACAATTTTGGAAACAAAATTTTTTTTTGTTAGGGAGTTATAAGGGTTAAAATTTGACCAGCAATTTCTCATTTTTACAACACCATTTTTTTTTAGGGACCACATCACATTTGAAGTCATTTTGAGGGGTCTATATGATAGAAAATAATGAAGTGTGACACCATTCTAAAAACTACACCCCTCAAGGTTCTCAAAACCACATTCAAGAAGTTTATTAACCCTTTACGTGCTTCACAGGAACTGAAACAATGTGGAAGGAAAAAATGAACATTTAACTTTTTTTTGCAAACATCTTAATTCAGAACCATTTTTTTTATTTTCACAAGTGTAAAAACAGAAATGTAACCATAAATTTTGTTATGCAATTTCTCCTGAATACGCCAATACCCCATATGTGGGGGTAAACCACTTTTTGGGCGCACCGCAGAACTTAGAAGTGAAGGAGCGCCGTTTGACTTTTTCAATGCAGAATTGGCTGGAATTGAGATCGGACGCCATGTCACGTTTAGAGAGCCCCTGATGTGCCTAAACAGTGGAAACCCCCCACAAGTGACACCATTTTGGAAACTAGACCCCTTAAGGAACTTATCTAGATGTGTGGTGAGCACTTTGAACCCCCAAGTGCTTCACAGAAGTTTATAACGTAGAGCCGTGAAAATAAAAAATCGCTTTTGTTTACACAAAAATGATTTTTTCGCCCACAAATTCTTATTTTCACAAGGGTAACAGGAGAAATTAGACCACAAAAGTTGTTGTGCGATTTCTCCTGAATACGTCGATACCCCATATGTGAGGGTAAACCACTGTTTGGGCGCACCGCAGAGCTTGGAAGTGAAGGAGCGCCGTTTTACTTTTTCAATGTTGAATTGGCTGGAATTGAGATTGGACGCCATGTCGCGTTTGGAGAGCCCCTGATGTGCCTTAACAGTGGAAACCCCCCACAAGTGACACCATTTTGGAAACTAGACCCCTTAAGGAACTTATCTAGATGTGTGGCGAGCACTTTGAACCCCCATGTGCTTCACAGAAGTTTACAACGTAGAGCCGTGAAAAAAAAAATTGCATTTTTTCTGCAAAAATGATCTTTTTGCCCACAAATTTTTATTTTCACAAGGGTAACAGGAGAAATTAGACCACTAAAGTTGTTGTGAAATTTCTCCTGAGTACGTCGATACCCAATATGTGGGGGTAAACCACTGTTTGGGCGCACCGCAGAGCTTGGAAGAGAAAGAGTGCTGTTTTACTTTTTCAATGTTGAATTGGCTGGAATTGAGATCGGACGGCATGTCGCGTTTGGAGAGCCCCTGATGTGCCTAAACAGTAGAAATTCCCCACAAGTGACCCCATTTTGGAAACTAGACCCCCCATGGAACTTATCTAGATGTGTGGTGAGAACCTTGAATGCCCAAGTGCTTCACAGAAGTTTATAATGCAGAGCCGTGAAAATAAAAAATATTTTTTTTTCCACAAAAAAGATTTTTTAGCCACCAAATTTTTATTTTCACAAGGGTAACAAGAGAAATTGGACCCCAAAAGTTGTTGTCCAATTTGTCCTGAGTATGCTGGTACCCCATATGTGGGGGTAAACCACTGTTTGGGCGCACGGCAGAGCTCGGAAGGAAGGAGCGCCGTTTTGGAATGCAGACTTTGATAGAATGGTCTGCGGGTATTATGTTGCGTTTGCAGAGCCCCTGATGTACCTAACCAGTAGAAACCCTCCACAAGTGACCCCATTTTGGAAACTAGACCCCCCAAGGAACTTATCTAGATGTGTGGTGAGAACTTTGAATGCCCAAGTGCTTCACAGAAGTTTAGAATGCAGAGTCGTGAAAATAAAAAATATTTTTTTTTCCACAAAAAAGATATTGTAGCCCCCAAGTTTTTATTTTCACAAGGGTAACAGGAGAAATTGGACTGCAATAGTTGTTGTCCAATTTATCCCGAGTACGCTGATGCGCCATATGTGGGGGTAAACCACTGTTTGGGCGCACGGCAGAGCTCGGAAGGAAGGAGCGCCTTTTTGGAATGCAGACTTTGATAGAATGGTCTGTGGGCATTATGTTGCGATTGCAGAGCCCCTGATGTACCTAAACTGTAGTAACCCCCCACAAGTGACCCCATTTTGGAAACTAGACCCCCCAAGGAACTTATCTAGATGTGTGGTGAGAACTTTGAATGCCCAAGTGCTTCACAGAAGTTTAGAATGCAGAGACGTGAAAATAAAAAATATTTTTTTTTTCACAAAAAAGATTTTGTAGCCCCCAAGTTTTTATTTTCACAAGGGTAACAAGAGAAATTGGACCCCAGAAGTTGTTGTCCAATTTATCCTGAGTACGCTGATGCCCCATATGTGGGGGTAACCCACTGTTTGGGCGCACGGCAGAGCTCAGAAGGGAGGGAGCACCATTTGACTTTTTGAGCGCAAAATTGGCTGTCGTGTTTGGAGACCCCCTGATGTACCTAAACAGTGGAAACCCCCCAATTCTAGCTCCAACCCTAACCCCAACACACCCCTAACCCTAATCCCAACCTGATCCATAATCCTAATCACTAACCCTAACCATAATCACAACCCTTACCCCAAAACAACCCTAATGTCAACCCTAACCATAACCCTAATCAAAACCCTAAATCCAACACACCCCTAATCCTAATCTCAACCCTAACCTCAAACCTAACCCTAATCCCAATACACCCCTAATCACAACCCTAACCTTAACCCTAATCCCAAACCTAACCCTAATCCCAAGCGTAACCCTAATGCCAACCCTAACCCTAATACCAACCCTAATCCAAACCCTAACCCTAATCCCAGCTCTAACCCTAACTTTAGCCCCAACCCTAGCCCTAACTTTAGCCCCAACCCTAACCCTAGCCCTAGGGCTACTTTCACACTTGCGTCGTTTGGCATTCCGTCGCAATCCGTCATTTTGGACAAAAAACGGATCCTGCAAATGTGCCCGCAGGATGCGTTTTTTGCCCATAGACTTGTATTGCCGACGGATCGTGACGGATGGCCACACGTCGCGTCCGTCGTGCACTGGATCAGTTGTGTTTTGGCGGAGCGTCGGCACAAAAAAACGTTCAATGAAACTTTTTTTGTACGTCGCATCCGCCATTTCTGACAGCGCATGCGTGGTCGTAACTCCGCCCCCTCCTCCCCAGGACATAGATTGGGCAGCGGATGTGTTGAAAAACTACAGCTGCTGCCCACGTTGTGCACAATTTTCACAACGTGCGTCGGTATGTCGGGCCGACGCATTGCGACGGCCCCGTACCGACGTAAGTGTGAAAGAAGCCTAACCCTAAGTTTAGCCCCAACCCTAACCCTAAATTTAGCCCCAACCCTAACCCTAACCCTAGCCCTACCCCTAACCCTACCCCTAACCCTACCCCTACCCCTAACCCTACCCCTAACCCTACCCCTAACCCTACCCCTACCCCTACCCCTACCCCTACCCCTAACCCTACCCCTACCCCTAACCCTACCCCTAACCCTACCCCTAACCCTACCCCTACCCCTAACCCTACCCCTAACCCTACCCCTACCCCTAACCCTACCCCTACCCCTAACCCTACCCCTAACCCTACCCCTAACCCTACCCCTAACCCTAATTTTAGCCCCAACTGCTGTTCTCCTGCCGGCCGGCAGATGGAGACAGATGGCGGGCGCACTGGCCATGCGTCTGCCATGTTCTTCTGCCGGCGGCCAGGAGGAGCAGCAAGAGGATCCAGGGACCTAGGTGAGTATGCTAGGGTCCCCGAATCCCCCTATTTCTCTGTCTTCTGATGTGCGATCACATCAGAGGACAGAGAATTACACTTTACTTTTTTTTTTTTTTTTTTTGCGGTCGCCGGTAAAGTTAATTACCGGCGATCGCAAAACAGGGGGTCGGAAATACCGACCCCGATCATGCTCTTTGGGGTCTCGGCTACCCCCGGCAGCCGAGACCCCAAAGATTCTCCCGGTGCCGGCTGGCGGGCGCACTGCGCATGCGCCCGCCATTTTGAAGATGGCGGCGCCCACCGGGAGACACGAGGAGCATCGGGGGAGCTAGGTGAGTATTGGGGGGCCACCTGGGACCCCTTTTCTCTGTCCTCCGATGTGCGATCACATCGGAGGACAGAGAAATTAAAAAGAGATCGCTTTTTTTTTTTTGCAATCGCCGGTAAACGGTTAATTACCGGCGATCGCAAATGCGGGGTGGGTTAAAACCCCCCCGAATCATGTTCTCTGGGGTCTCGGCTACCCTCGGCAGCCGAGACCCCGGAGAAAATCGGCCTCTGGGGGGCGCTATGGACTTTTTCCACAGCGCCGTTAATTAACGGCGCTGTGGTTTAAGTACCCTTAGCGGCCGCCGTTAAAAGGCGTATCGGCGGTCGCTAAGGGGTTAATTCTCTAAATGCTTTCTTTTTGTCACTTATTGCGCCCCTTACAGCTCTATTTAGCCATATTGGTTTCCTCCTATTTCTAGTATGTCTATTCCCATACGGTATATACTGTGCACAGGTCCTATCCAGGATGCTAATAAATGTCTCCCATTTTCTTTGTGTATTTTTATGTCTCAGGATATCATCCCAGTTAACCCCTTCACCCCGTAGCCTGTTTTCACCTAAGTGCCAGGGCCAATTTTTACAATTCAGACCACTGTCACTTTGTGAAGTCATAACTCTGAAACGCTTCAATGGATCCCGGTGATTCTGAGACTGTTTTCTCTTAACGTATTGTGCTTTATGATAGTAGTAAAACTTTTTCGATATGAAAATTGTAAAAATGTTGCAATTTTCAAACTTTTAGTTTTTATGCCCTTAAATTAGAGAGCTATATCACATAATATAGTTAATAAGCAACATTTCCAACATGTCTGCTTTACATCAGAACAATTTTGGAAACATTATTTTTTTTGTTAGGGAGTTATAAGGGTTAAAATTTGACCAGCGATTTTTACAACAAAATTTGCAAAACCATTTTTTTAGGGACCACCTCACACTTGAAGTGACTTTGAGGGGTCTATATGACAGAACATGCCTAAAAGTGACACCATTCTAAAAACTGCACCCCTCAGGGTGCTCAAAACCACATTCAAAAAGTTTATTAACCCTTCAGGTGCTTCACAGGAATTTTTGGAATGTTTAAAAAAAATTGAACATTTAACTTTTTTTCACAAAATTTTTATTTCGGATCCAATTTGTTTTATTTTACCAAGGGTAAGAGGAGAAATTGGACCACAAAAGTCGTTGTAAAATTTGTCCTGAGTACGCCCGTACCCCATATGTTGGGGTAAACCAAATCTTATAAGGACCAATAAACCGAGGCTTAAACTTAGGGGAAGAAACCTTCATAGGAACATGACGAGAAGACAACCAAACCAAATCCCCCACACGAAGCCGGGGACCAACACACCGACGGCGGTTAGCAAAACGTTGAGCCCTTTCCTGAGACAACGTCAAATTGTCCACCACATGAGTCCAAATCTGCTGCAGCATGTCCACCACAGAATCCACACCAGGACAATCAGAAGGCAAAACCTGCCCAGAAGAAAAACGAGGATGAAAACCAAAATTACAAAAGAAAGGTGAAACCAAAATAGCCGAACTAGCCCGAATATTAAGGGCAAACTCGGCCAACGGCAAGAAAGCCACCCAATCATCCTGATCAGCAGACACAAAGCATCTCAAATAGGTCTCCAAGGTCTGATTAGTTTGCTCAGTTTGGCCATTAGTCTGAGGCTGAAACGCCGAAGAAAAAGACAAATCAATGCCCATCCTAGCACAAAAGGCCCGCCAAAACCTAGAGACAAACTGAGAACCTCTGTCAGACACAATATTCTCCGGAATGCCATGCAAACAAACCACATGCTGAAAAAACAATGGAACCAAATCTGAGGAGGAAGGCAACTTAGGCAAAGGTACCAGATGGACCATTTTAGAGAACCGGTCACAAACAACCCAGATAACAGACATCTTCTGGGAAACAGGAAGATCCGAAATAAAATCCATGGAAATATGCATCCAGGGCCTCTCAGGGACCGGCAAAGGCAAAAGCAACCCACTAGCGCGGGAACAGCAAGGCTTGGCCCGGGCGCAAGTCCCACAGGACTGCACAAAAGCACGCACATCGCGCGACAAGGAAGGCCACCAAAAGGACCTAGCAACCAAATCTCTGGTACCAAAAATCCCAGGATGACCAGCCAACACTGAACAATGAACCTCAGAAATCACCTTACTTGTCCATCCATCAGGAACAAACAGCTTCCCCACAAGACAGCGGTCAGGCCTATCAGCCTGAAATTCCCGAAGCACCCGCCGCAAATCAGGGGAGATGGCAGAAAGAATCACCCCTTCCTTAAGAATGCCAACCGGCTCAAGGACTCCAGGAGAATCAGGCGAAAAACTCCTAGAGAGGTCATCAGCCTTAACATTCTTAGATCCCGGAAGATACGAGACCACAAAATCAAAACGGGAGAAAAACAGGGACCATCGAGCCTGTCTAGGATTCAGCCACTTGGCCGACTCGAGGTAAATCAGATTCTTAGGATCAGTCAAGACCACAACGCGGTGCTTAGCTCCCTCAAGCCAATGTCGCCACTCCTCAAACGCCCACTTCATAGCCAACAACTCCCGATTGCTGACATCATAATTGCGTTCCGCAGGCGAAAACTTTCTGGGAAAAAAAAGCACACGTTTTCATCAAAGAACCATCAGAATCCCTCTGAGACAAAATTGCCCCTGCCCCAATCTCAGAAGCGTCAACCTAAACCTGAAAAGGAAGAGAAACATCCGGCTGACGCAACACAGGGGCAGAAGTAAATTGGCGTTTAAGCTCCTGAAAGGCCTCAACAGCCGCAGAGGACCAATTCGTCACATCAGCGCCTTTCTTCGTCAAATCAGTAAGGGGCTTAACCACACTGGAAAAGTTGGCAATGAAACAGCGATAGAAATTAGCAAAGCCCAAAAATTTCTAAAGGCTCTTCACAGATGTGGGTTGAATCCAGTCATGAATAGCTTGCACCTTAACAGGATCCATTTCCATAGATGAGGGAGAAAAAATAAAACCCAAAAAAAGAGACTGTTAGGACTGGCGGAACGCACCAAGTACAAGAAGAAATGGAACTAGGTGCGTTCGCAGTCCGAGGTCCACCGTGCAGGTAAAAACCCTGCTGCTAGTAAGACGGACTATATGGCGGTACTACAAGTATACACGCACGGGTTAACTGCACCCTGCGTGAAGGAAGCGATCCTGTTGCGTCACAGGACCACGGTACCGCACATAAAGCGCGAGCAATAAGTCAGCGAACTCAACCCCAACTAGGATTGAAGTCCGATTAGACACTTGCTGGCACAACACCGCAACTGGATGTGTAAGGAAACTAAATAATAATATAAAGGCACAAGAGTGCGTGCGGTGCCGCACAGACGAACACCACTAACCACCCAGGCTTGGGTCAGGAAAGCGCAGAGCAAGCGCACGGCTCCGTACAGGCGGACACAGCAACTGGTAGCTGTAATGTGTGTTACGTGCTGTTGGATAAGTCGGGCGCTAGATAGCAAACATACACCTTCCGCAAACAGACATTCAATAGGGAGGGTATTTTAAAGAGCGACTTTCACTCACAACACACACACATATTTACAAGACAATACTAGCGCATGGCCGTGCGGTCATGCGCAGTTTATATAGCTGCAGCACAGGAAACAGCTACAGAAGTTTTGCCCTTTCAGGACCTGCCAAAAGGACCAATGGGATGTGCTGCAGTACCTGAGCATGTGACCCTCGATCTCCAACAGGAGATCTTGCCCTGGGCATGCTCAGTGTGTGCAAATAAGGACTTAGATCCAGAAACGTCCAGTCGCCGCTGCCCAGCACTGGCTTCAATGGCAGAAGCAGGAAAAGCAGCAGTAACTCTTCGCACAGAGTCAGACTGAGCGAGACGCTGGGATCGACGTCCCTGCTGAGCAGACTCCACTGCGGCTGGAGGAGAATGGGAGACCGCAGCAGAGACGGATCGAGATTCCCCCTGTGCAGCAGAGGAAACTCGACTCCTAACATTACCCCCCCTCCTTGGGCCTCGCTACGTTCGAAGGCAGCAATGAGCTGCAGGGCCCGAATGTGCTCAACAGGCTCCCAGGACCTGTCCTCGGGGCCATAACCCTTCCAGTCTACCAAATAAATTTTTTTGCCACGTACCACCTTGCACCCCAAAATAGCGTTCACCTCATAATCGTCCGTAGACGAACCCGATGTCCCAGCAGATGACTCGGAGAACCGGGACATATACACGGGTTTCAAGAGGGACACATGAAAGGTGTCGGTGATACCCAGGCGTGGCGGAAGGGCCAAACGATAGACCACAGAATTAACCTGCTCGAGGACCTTGAATGGGCCCAAGTAGCAAGGAGCAAATTTAGTGGACTCAACTCGCAGCCTGATGTTACGGGCGGAGAGCCACACCAAGTCGCCAGGAGCAAAGGTCGGAGCGGGGCGCCGATGAGCATCAGCGGAGGACCTCATTCTCTCCTTAGAGGCCCAAATGACATCCTGAGTGCGGTCCCAAATATCCCGTGCCTCCACAGCCCAGTCTGCCACCCTGGAGTCTGCGGAAGACACGGGCATAGGCACAGTTACCCTTGGATGCTGACCATAGTTGAGGAGGAATGGGGTTTGTCCAGTGGAGTCGGCTACGGCGTTGTTCAGTGCAAACTCTGCCCATGATAGCAAGGATGCCCAGTCATCCTGCCTGGCTGAAACAAAATGTCGCAGGTATGTGACCAAGGTCTGGTTGGCCCTCTCTACCAACCCATTCGTCTCGGGATGATATGCGGAAGAGAGATTTAACTCAATGCTGAGAAGACGACAAAGCTCTCTCCAGAACCGAGACGCAAACTGGGGACCCCGGTCACTGACAATTTTGTCTGGCATGCCGTGTAGGCGGAAGATGTGTCTTATGAACAACGCTGCCAAGGCCCGTGCAGAAGGTAACCGTGGGAGCGGCACCAAATGCACCATTTTCGAGAAATGATCGGTAATAACCCAAATGATGGTACAGCCGCGAGACTTGGGCAAACCCACTACAAAGTCCATCCCGACCATCTCCCAGGGCCTGTCTGCCACCGGCAAGGGATAGAATAACCCAGATGGCCGTTGTCGAGGAGACTTATTTTTGGCGCATGAGACACACGCCAGAACGTAATCTCTGACATCTCGGACCATATGCGGCCACCAGTACGTCCTCGCCAGTAGCTCAGATGTCCTCTTTGTCTCAAAGTGTCCACCCACCCTGGACGAATGAGCCCAAGAGAGAACCTCCGGTCGCAAATTAATGGGCACAAAAGTCTTGCCCGGAGGCACAGACTCCAGCGAAACCGGCGCTACGGTTCTCAGGCTCTCAGAAGGGACAATAAGCCGAGGCTCCTCTTCCTCCTCTTCAGTTGACATAAGGGAGCGAGAGAGAGCGTCAGCACGAATATTCTTCTCCCCGGTGAGAAAATGAAGAGAAAAGTGGAACCGGGAAAAGAACAAGGACCATCTGGCTTGGCGAGAATTTAGCCACTGGGCTGTTTGTAAGTAGACCAAATTTTTGTGGTCCGTGTAAACCTGGAAGGGAAACCGCGCACCTTCCAGAAGATGTCTCCACTCTGAAAAGGCCAACTTCATTGCCAGCAGCTCCCTATCCCCGATGGAGTAGTTTCTCTCCGCTGGCGAGAAGGTCTTAGAGAAGAAGAAGCATGGATGCTTCCGACCTTGAGCATCCTTCTGATAGAGGACTGCTCCAGCACCAACGGATGAGGCATCCACCTCCATTAGGAATGGCTTATCCACATCGGGACGATGTAAGATGGGAGCGCTATCAAAGTGGGACTTAATAGAAGTGAAGGCCTTGGAGACCTCTTCCGACCACAATTTAGGATTCGCTCCCTTCTTGGTGAGGGCTACCAAGGGAGCTACCAGAGTTGAGAAGTGGGGAATGAACTGGCGGTAATAGTTAATGAACGCCATAAAGCGCTGCACCGCTTTAAGAGAATGGGGCTCTTGCCAGTCCATCACAGCCTGTAGTTTGGCAGGATCCATAGCCAATCTCTGGGCGGAGATGATATAGCCCAGGAACGGTAAAGACTCCTGCTCAAACATACACTTCTCCAACTTAACGTAAAGAGAGTTTGCCCGTAGGAGGTAGAAGACTCTGCCAACATCTCTCCGGTGGTAGTCAATATCTGGAGAAAAGATGAGAGTATCATCCAGATAGACTACAACTGAGGTGGAAAGCATTTCCCGGAAGATGTCGTTGACAAAGTCTTGAAAAACGGCTGGGGCATTACAGAGCCCGAAGGGCATCACCAGATACTCATAGTGCCCATCTCTGGTGTTACACGCCGTTTTCCATTCGTCCCCCTCACGGATGCGAATCAGGTTGTAAGCACCCCACAGATCTAATTTAGTAAACACTCTAGCTCCCCGAAGCCTATCGAAGAGCTCGGATATCAAGGGCAAAGGATACTTGTTCTTAACGGTGATAGCGTTAAGACCCCTGTAGTCTATGCATGGACGTAGTTCCCCATTCTTCTTCTGCACGAAGAAGAACCCTGCCCCAGCAGGTGACACTGACTTCCTGATAAACCCTCTTGCCAGATTCTCTTGAATGTACTGAGACATGGCCTCCGTCTCCGGGAGAGATAATGGATAAACTCGACCCCGGGGAGGCTCCGCACCAGGCAAGAGATCGATAGGACAGTCATAGGGGCGATGGGGCGGAAGGGTCTCCGCCGCCTTTTTGGTGAACACGTCTGCGTAAGACCAATATTGCTTGGGAAGAAAGGATAGATCTGCGGGTACCTTAGTAGTAGCAACCTGAACGCACTCTCGGTGACACCTACCCCCACATGATTCACCCCATCCCAGAATTCTGCCTGAGGACCACTCGATGTGAGGAGAGTGGTACCGTAACCAAGGTATCCCCAACAGGACCTCATCAATACCTTCAGGAATGATGAGCAGAGAAATAATCTCCTGATGGGATGGCGACATGGACAGAGTAAAAGGAATGGTCTGATGTGTTATCTGTGCGGGGAGTGTCGACCCATTCACCACTCGTACCGTTACTGGTTGAGGTAGCATAACCAGGGGTATTGCGTGACGTTGGGCGAAGGCAGAAGACATAAAATTGCCCTCCGCCCCAGAATCCACGCAGAGGTCTACCGAGTGGGAGGAAGAGCCAAAAGTAATTGTCCCCTTAAAGGACAATTTGGAGGCAAACGTCGCAGTGTCTAGTGCACCTCCACCTACTACCACTAGACGCTGACGTTTCCTCGACCGCTGATGACATCTGGTGGCAAGATGTCCTGACTGTTGGCATACATGGCAACCCTGGAGTGCACGAGCGGTCTGGGACTTAGATCCCGCTCGTGACACCACCTTAGGTTCATGGAACTCAGGAACCTGGACTGGAGATTCCAAAGGTTTGGCGAACGTGGGAGCCAGCCGAAACCTCTGCTTACACTGGGCTCGCTCTAACCTCCGCTCGTGAAAACGGAGGCCAATGCGAGTAGATACTGTTATTAACTCTTCCAGTGTGGCGGGAATCTCCCTAGTGGCCAGAGCGTCCTTAACGTGGTCAGCCAGCCCCCTCCAAAATATAGGGATAAGGGCTTTATCCGACCACTCCAGCTCAGATGCTAGAGTGCGGAAGTGGACGGCAAAAAGGCTGACCAAGGACGAGCCCTGAGTCAGTGCCAAAAGTTGGAGCGCCGTATCATGGGTGACACGAGGTCCTAAAAAGACCTGTTTCAGAGTGCTCAGGAATAACGGAGCACTCTGCACCACATGATCGCCACGCTCCCACAGCGGCGTAGCCCACTGCAACGCCCTGTCCGACAATAAGGAAATTATAAAGCCCACCTTAGCCTGCTCTGTAGGGAAACGAGAGGCCAGAAGCTCGAGATATATTGAGCACTGACTCATGAAACCCCTACAGGACTTACTGTCACCAGAAAATTTCTCTGGTAGCGGGAGGCGAGATAGCGTCGGTACAGGGGAGGCAGTGGACAAGGTAGCTGCAGCCACACTTGCAGCCTGAACAGCGACAGCAGTAACATCCACAGCTGAGGTTGAACGCTCTAGAGCCACCAACCTTCCCTCCAGCTGCTGGATGTATCGCTGTAAACGCTGATAGTCCGCCATTTACTAGCCAGACCATGGCGCTAGTATTATGTTAGGACTGGCGAAACGCACCAAGTACAAGAAGAAATGGAACTAGGTGCGTTCGCAGTCCGAGGTCCACCGTGCAGGTAAAAACCCTGCTGCTAGTAAGACGGACTATATGGCGGTACTACAAGTATACACGCACGGGTTAACTGCACCCTGCGTGAAGGAAGCGATCCTGTTGCGTCACAGGACCGCGGTACTGCACATAGAGCGTGAGCAATAAGTCAGCGAACTCAACCCCAACTAGGATTGAAGTCCGATTAGACACTTGCTGGCACAACACCGCAACTGGGTGTGTAAGGAAACTAAATAATAATATAAAGGCACAAGAGTGCGTGCGGTGCCGCACAGACGAACACCACTAACCACCCAGGCTTGGGTCAGGAAAGCGCAGAGCAAGCGCACGGCTCCGTACAGGCGGACACAGCAACTGGTAGCTGTAATGTGTGTTACGTGCTGTTGGATAAGTCGGGCACTAGATAGCAAACATACACCTTCCGCGAACAGACATTCAATAGGGAGGGTACTTTAAAGAGCGACTTTCACTCAAAACACACACACACATATTTACAAGACAATACTAGCGCATGGCCGTGCGGTCATGCGCAGTTTATATAGCTGCAGCACAGGAAACAGCTACAGAAGTTTTGCCCTTTCAGGACCTGCCAAAAGGACCAATGGGATGTGCTGCACTACCTGAGCATGTGACCCTCGATCTCCAACAGGAAATCTTGCCCTGGGCATGCTCAGTGTGTGCAAATAAGGACTTAGATCCAGAAACGTCCAGTCGCCGCTGCCCAGCACTGGCTTCAATGGCAGAAGCAGGAAAAGCAGCAGTAACTCTTCGCACAGAGTCAGACTGAGCGAGACGATGGGATCGACTTCCCTGCTGAGCAGACTCCACTGCGGCTGGAGGAGAATGGGAGACCGCAGCAGAGACAGATCGAGATTCCCCCTGTGCAGCAGAGGAAACTCGACTCCTAACATTGACCTTCTGAACTCCGAATAGGCACTTAGACCCCTTCACAAATAAAGCATTATCACGAAGGATCTGGAACACCATCCTGACCTGCTTCACATGAGACTCCCAATCATTGGAAAAAATCAAAATATCATCCAAATATACAACCAAGAATTTATCAAGATAATTGCGGAAAATATCATGCATGAAGGATTGGAACACAGATGGAGCATTAGAGAGCCCGAATGGCATCACAAGGTATTCAAAATGGCCTTCGGGCGTATTAAATGCAGTTTTCCATTCGTCACCCTGTTTAATACGAACAAGATTATATGCCCCACGGAGGTCAATCTTAGTAAACCAACTAGCCCCCTTAATCTGAGCAAACAAATCAGAAAGCAAAGGCAAGGGGTATTGGAATTTGACTGTGATCTTATTAAGAAGACGATAATCTATACAGGGTCTCAAGGAGCCATCCTTCTTAGCAACAAAAAAGAAACCCGCTCCCAATGGTGACGAAGACGGCCGAATATGCCCTTTCTCCAAAGATTCCTTAACATAGCTCCGCATGGCGGCATGCTCTGGCACAGACAGATTGAAAAGTCGGCCCTTAGGGAACTTACAACCAGGAATCAAGTTAATAGCACAATCACAGTCCCTATGTGGAGGAAGGGAACTGGACTTGGGCTCATCAAATACATCCTGGAAATCCGACAAAAACTCAGGGACCTCAGAAGAGGTGGAAGAGGAAATTGACATCAAAGGAACATCACTATGTACCCCTTGACAACCCCAACTAGTCACAGACATAGTTTTCCAATCCAGCACCGGATTATGTTCCTGTAACCATGGAAAACCCAGTACAACAACATCATGCAGGTTATGCAACACCAGAAAACGGCAATTTTCCTGATGTGCAGGAGCCATGTACATGGTCATCTGCATCCAGTACTGAGGTTTATCCTTGGCCAATGGTGTAGCATCAATGCCCCTCAAAGGAATAGGGCTCTGCAAAGGCTGCAAGGAAAAACCACAGCGCCTGGTGAATTCTAAGTCCATTAAGTTCAGGGCAGCGCCTGAATCCACAAATGCCATGACAGAAAAGGACGACAATGAGCAAATCAGGGTCACAGATAAAAGAAATTTAGGCTGTACAGTACTAATGGTAACAGACCTAGCGACCCTCCTAGTACGTTTAGGGCAATCAGAAATAACATGAGCAGAATCACCACAGTAAAAACACAGCCTATTCTGACGTCTGAATTCCTGCCGTTCTGTTCTAGTCAAAATCCTATCACATTGCATAGGTTCAGGATTCTGCTCAGAGGACACTGCCATATGGTGCATAGCTTTGCGCTCACGCAGACGCCGATCAATCTGAATGGCTAGAGACATAGATTCGCTCAAACCAGTAGGCGTAGGGAAGCCCACCATAACATCTTTAAGGGCTTCAGAAAGACCTTTTCTGAAAATAGCAGCCAGAGCATCCTCATTCCATTTAGTGAGCACAGACCATTTCCTGGCAGTATAATTCTGCCGCTTCCTGACCTTGACACAAGGCCAACAGGGTTTTTCTGCATGATCCACAGAATTAGGTTCGTCATACAATAATCCGAGCACTTGAAAAAATGCGTCTACATTCAGCAATGCCGGATCCCCTGATTCAAGGGAGAATTCCCAGTCCTGAGGGTCACCACGCAGCAAGGATATGATGATTTTAACTTGCTGAATGGGATCACCAGAAGAACGGGGTTTGAAAGCAAAAAACAATTTGCAGTTATTTTTAAAGTTCAAAAGCTTGGATCTGTCCCCAAAAAACAAATCAGGAGTAGGAATTCTAGGCTTCAAAGCCGGAGTCTGGACAACATAATCTTGGATACTCTGTACTCTTGCAGCAAGTTGATCCACACGAGAAAACAAACCCTGAACATCAATGCCAGAGCATAAATCCTGAACCACCCAGAGATCAAGAGGAAAAAAAAGACAGAACAGAGCACAGAAAAAAAAAAGGCTCAGAATTTTTTCCTTCTTTTGAGATGCATTTAATTCATTTTTGGCCACTTGTACTGTTATGATCTGGTGGTTTAGGAGCAACATGGGACGAGCTCTGAAGGAAGTGGTACCTGTACTGACCGCAGTCCCTAAGCTCAACACAACACTAGAAGTAGCCGTGGGATGCTCCTGACACTCCCTAGGCACCTCGTCACAGCCTGAGAACTAACTACCCCTAAAGATAGAAACAGCAAAACTATCTTGCCTCAGAGAAAATCCCCAAAAGGATAGATAGCCCCCCACAAGTAATGACTGTGAGTGGAGAGGGAAAAGACATACACAGAATGAAACCAGGATGAGCACAGGAGGCCAGTCTAGCTAGATAGATAGGACAGGATGGAATACTGTGCGGTCAGTATAAAACACTACAAAAAATCAACACAGAGTTTACAAAAATCTCCACACCTGACTAAAGGTGTGGAGGGTAAATCTGCTTCCCAGAGCTTCCAGCTACACAGAATTAATTCATACTGACAAGCTGGACAAACATAGAAAAGCACAGAACGGATAAGTCCACAACCTGTGGACAGAAAAGAGCAAGCAAGGACTTAGCTTTGCTGAACTGGTCAGGATAATAGGGAAATCCAAAGAGATATGAATCCAACCAGGAACCATTGACAAGTGGCACAAGCTGAAGGAAAGAGCCAGGCAAAATAGCCGAGCAGAATAGACAATCAGTGGAAGCAGCTGCTGACTGCTAAATCCAAGGAGCAGCCATTCCACTTAAAACCACCGGAGGGAGCCCAAGAGCAGAACTCACAAAAGTGCCACTTACAACCACCAGAGGGAGCCCAAGAGCGGAATTCACAACAGAGTGCCGTTTGGAATGCAGACTTAAATGGATTGGTCTGCAGGCGTCACATTGCATTTGCAGAGCCCCTGATGTACCTAAACAGTAGAATCTCCCCACAAGTGACCCCATATTGGAAACTAGACCCCCAAGGAACTTATCTAGATGTGTTGTGAGAACTTTGAACCCCCAAGTGTTTCACTACAGTTTATAACGCAGAGCCATGAAAATTAAAAATATTTATTTTTCCACGAATATTATATTTTAGCCCCAACGTTTTTATTTTCCCAAGGGTAACAGGAAAAATTGGACCCCAGCATTGTTGTCAAATTTGTCCTGAGTACTCTGATACCCAATATGTGGGGGGTAACCATTGTTTGGGTGCACGGCAGAGCTCGGAAGGGAAGTAGCGCCTTTGGAATGCAGACTAAGATGGATTGCTCTGCAGGCATCACGTTACATTTGCAAAGCCCGTTATGCACCTAAACAGTAGAAACCCCTCACAAGTGACCCTATATTGGAAACTAGACCCCTCAACGAACTTATCTAGATGTTTTGTGAGAACTTTGAACCCCCAAGTGTTTCACTACAGTTTATAACGCAAAGCTGTGAAAATAAAAAATATATATTTTTCCACGAATATTATATTTTAGCCCCAACGTTTTTATTTTCCCAAGGGTAACAGGAAAAATTGGACCCCAGCATTGTTGTCAAATTTGTCCTGAGTACTCTGATACCCAATATGTGGGGGGTAACCATTGTTTGGGTGCACGGCAGAGCTCGGAAGGGAAGTAGCGCCGTTTGGAATGCAGACTAAGATGGATTGTTCTGCAGGCATCACATTGCATTTGCAAAGCCCGTTATGCACCTAAACAGTAGAAACCCCTCACAATTGACCCTATATTGGAAACTAGACCCCTCAACGAACTTATCTAGATGTGTTGTGAGAACTTTGAACCCCCAAGTGTTTCATTACAGTTTATAACGCAGAGCCATGAAAATAAAAAATCCTTTTTTTTTCCACAAAAATTATTTTTTAGCCCCCGGTTTTGTATTTTCCCAAGGGTAACAGGAGAAATTGGACCCCAAAATTTGTTGAACAATTTGTCCTGAGTACGCTGATACTCCATATTTGGGGGTAAACCCCTGTTTGGGCGCACAGGAGAGCTCAAAAGGGAAGGAGCACTGTTTTAGTTTTTCAACGCAGAATTGGCTGGAATTGAGATCAGACGCCATGTCACATGTGGAGAGCCCCTGATGTGCCTAATAAGTGGAAACCCCCCAATTCTAAAGGCCCCTTCACATTAAGCGACGCTGCAGCGATACCGACAACGATCCGGATCGCTGCAGCGTCGCTGTTTGGTCGCTGGGGAGCTGTCACACAGACCGCTCTCCAGCGACCAACTATGCCGGTAACCAGGGTAAACATCGGGTAACTAAGTGCAGGGCCGCGCTTAGTAACCCGATGTTTACCCTGGTTACCATCCTAAAAGTAAAAAAAACGTCGGTCAGCTTTCCGGCTGACCGACGCTCACACAGACAGTACAGGAGGAGTGCAGAGCACAGCGCTGGAGGACAGACAGACGCCGATCCAGCGATGTCCATGGGAGATCCAGCGACGAAATAAAGTTCTGGACTTTCTTCAGCGACCAACGATCTCCCAGCAGGGGCCTGATCGTTGGTCGCTGTCACACATAACGATTTTATTAACGATATCGTTGCGTCACAAAAAGCAACGATATCGTTAACAATATCGTTATGTGTGAAGGTACCTTAACTGAAATCCTAACCCAAACACACCTCTAACCCTAATCCCAACCATAACGATAACCACACCCGTAACGCTAATCCCAACCGTAAATGTAATCCAAACCCTAACTTTAGCCCCAAGCCTAACCCTAAACCTAATGGGAAAATGGAAATAAATACATTTTTTAAAATTTTATTATTTTTCCCTAACTAAGGGGGTGATGAAGGGGGGTTCGATTTACTTTTATGATCGGATTTTTATGATTGGCAGCCGTCACACACTAAAAGATACTTTTTATTGCAAAAAATAGTTTTTGCATCACCAAATTTTGAGAGCTATAATTTATCCATGTTTTGGCCCACAGAGTCAAGTGCGATCTTGTTTTTTGAAGGACGAGTTGACGTTTTTATTGGTACCATTTTCGGGCACATGACATTTTTTGATCGCTTTTTTTTCTGATTTTTGGGAGGCAGAATGAACAAAAACCAGCAATTCCTGAATTTCTTTTAGGGGGGGCGTTTATACTGTTCCACGTGTGGTAAAATTGATAATACAGCTTTATTCTGCAGGTCAATACAATTACAGCGATACCTCGTTTATATCTATCTTTTTTTAATGTTTTGGCGCTTTTACACAATAAAAACTATTTTATATAAAAAATAATTGTTTTTGCATTGCTTTATTCTGAGTGCTATACCTTTTTTTCTGCTGATAATGCTGCATGGTAGCTTTTTTTTGCGGGACAAGATGACGTTTTCAGCGGTACCATGTTTATTTATATCCGATTTTTGATCGCGTGTTATTCCACCTTTTGTTCGCCGGTATGATAATAAAGCTTTGTTTTTTGCCTCGTTTTTTTTTTTTTCGGTGTTCACTGAAGGGGTTAACTAGTGGGATAGTGTTAGAGAGCGGGTCGTTATGGATGCAGCGATACCAAATATGTGTACTTTTATTGTTTTTTTTATTTACATAAATAAATGGTTTTATTGGGAATTTTTTTTTTTATCTTTATTTGGGGATTTTTTTTAAAAATTTTTAGAAATTCTATTTTTTTTTTTTAACTTTCTAGCATTGTCCTAGGGTGGGACATCACTATATTTCATCAGATCGCTGATCTGACACTTTATATAGCGATCTGACAGGCAGTGCAGGAAGGAGTCCCGCGGCCATCTTGGATCCAGGGACTCCTTCCGGATCACTGGAACAACGCGATCACATTGCGTTGCTCCGGTGGGAGAGCGCAGGGAGCCCCCGTCCCTGCGCGATCCCCCTCTATGCCGCTGTCCCTACTGACAGCAGCATCAGAGGGTTTAAATGCCCACGATCAGCGCTAGCGCCGATCGTCGGCATTGCTGCTATGGGGGGCAGCTGTCATACACAGCTGACACCCGCACCCGATCACCGCTCAGCACAAGACCACGGTGATCGGTGCACCGTACTAATACTGCAGCTGGCACAATTGCAGTTGCCACAGCGCCGTACTAGTACGGCGCATGGCAGGAAGGGGTTAATTGCACTAAGATCCTCTCTCATCCGTTGGAAATTTGCCCTCCTGAAGTTTAGTGTCCTTGTAACCCCTCTACTACACATTTTACTAAAGGATAAATGAAAACTTATTATTTTGTGATCACTATTCCCCAAGTGACCCCCAACCCTTATATTTGATATGCGGTCGGGCCTGTTGGTTAATATTATTGTCTAGCAGTGCCCCCCTTCTTGTTGGGTCCTGAACCAGTTGTGAAAGGTAATTGTCTCTTATAGTTGTCAAAAACTGATTATCTTTGCTGGAACTGCAGATTTCCGTTCCCCAATCTATTTCAGGGTAGTTGAAGTCCCCCATAATAATGACTTCCCCTTGAGTCGCAGCTTCATCTTTTTGCTTTACGAGGATATTCTCCATTGCTTCCATTATTTTTGGAGATTTATAACAAACCCCTATCAGTAATTTATTATTTTTCCCCCTCCCCTTATCTCCACCTACAGGGACTCTACATTTTCATTAGATTCACCTATATTATCATGCCGGATGGGTTTTAAAGACGATTTTACATATAGACACACCCCTCCCCCTCGCCTATCCATTCGGTATTTCTGAACAGACTATAACCCTGCAAGTTACCAGCCCAGTCATGGCTCTCATCCAGCCACAATTCAGATATCCCCACCATGTCATAATTATGCTCCAACAACATTAATTCTAATTCATCCATTTTGTTGGCAAAGCTTCTGGCGTGGCTCGTGGTACAGGCAGTATTTCGGAAAATACTATGTTGGAGGTCCTTGCTTTCAGCTTGCAGCCTAATTCCCTGAAATCATCTTTAAGGACCTTCCACCTACCTCTAACTTTGTCATTTGTGCCAATGTGCACCATGACCGCTGGGTCCTCACCAGCCCCTCCCAGTAATCTGTCCACACAATCAGTGATGTGTCGGACTTGAGCGCCAGGTAGGCAGCACACCGTTCAATGATCCCTGTCTTTGTGACAGATTGCCCTATCTGTTCCCCTAATAATTGATTCCCCCACTACCAGCACCTATCTGGCCTGCCATGTTCTCCTATTTTCCTCCTTACTGGAGCAGTCACTCCTCCGGCTTTCAGAGGACATGCCTGGCTGCAGCAGTGCTACCCCTGTACTGGCACCCCCTCATCTGCCAACTTAGCAAACTTATTGGGGTGTGCCAGATCAGGACTAGCCTTTCTGGCACTCTTCCCTCTACCCAGCCTTCTAACTGTCACCCAGCTTGCTACTTCACTGTCCTGCAGCTCCATCCTACCATCCCCCACCTCATCTATCATATTGAGTGTCTGCTCAGTGAGCAGAAAACTCCTTTCCATGTTGTCAATGGATCTCAGTATTTCCAGCTGCACATTTAGATCCAGAATCTGGGCTTCCAAATGCACAACATGTTCACATCTCGCACAGCAGTATGCACTCTCAACCGGTTGATCAAGGACTGCATACATATGGCAAGATGTGCACTGGATGGCATTTACAATAGTGGAGCACATTTCCTAATGGGGATTGCACCAGACAGAAACATTAAATAAAAAAAAACAAAAAACAAAACAAATGCAAAGTATTAATAAAATACAGACAGCAATTCAGTAATTCCTCCCATGGAAACTCCCTGAATCAAAAGTCACTGAATCACAAGTCACACTTACCGTCATTCACACTTACGCTCAGGTCACACTCAGCTCATTCGCACTCGCTAAGCTGAAGATTTAAAAAAAATTTTTTTCTTTTTTCCCTCAGCTGCAATCCACTTTGCTGTTCAATGCACTTCCAAAAAAAGGAAGTTGAGTGACATTCGAATAAGATGACAGTCATCCCGGTAAGTGGAGAGTCGTTTTCACCCTCTGTTGGTCTGTAACTTTGTTGTCCCCAATATCTGCTGCTTGACCTTGTTGTAATGGACAGCAAAATTAGAAATTTTAAGGATGGAGGCAACATGATGCTCACTGTGTCCCTTATGCTAGTAAAGCCAGAATTGAGCCCTTCTTTTTCTCACTGAAGACTTTTCTTTTCAACTCCTTTGGCATGGTTAAAAGTTTTTTTTTCATTCTATTACTTTTGGGATATCCAGCTTGTCCTATTGCAAGAGGATTGCTAACACCACAGCAGTGTTTTTTATGCTTTACTTTGATAAATAAGGTTTGGTTCAGGTTATCACCTAATCAGAAGCACATTAAGTAGAATAAGGTGTACTCTGGTTGGAATTCAACTGATACTGGAATGGAATGGCTGTCAGACATGTAGAGAAGCTGAATTTAATAAAACTGTGCAGTGGTCTCTTAATTTTTGCCAGAGCTGTAGGTATACAGAATAGTGTGAGACTCAAGGAAAAACAAGAAAGAATGATTTGGTTTTTCACTCCATTTTTGTGTTTGCTGTACTTACAGCAGTATGTTGGTTCTGTATTGTTTTGCATTTTACATCTTTATTCCCGTAAGGACCAGGTAATTTTTCATTTTTTTGCTTACTATTTTTCCTTTACTTATTCAAAAAAACATACCTTTTTTATTTTTCCATTGATATAGTCTTGTGAAGGCTCGTTTTTTGAGTGAGTTGTACTTTTGTATGACACCATTCATTTTATCATTTTATATAATGAAAAGAATTACAGGAAAATGTCCAAGTGTGGTAAAATAACAAAAAAAAAGTGCAATTCCGCAATTTTTTTTAATTTTATTTATAACATTCATTTTAATTTAAAAAATGACCTTGCAACATAATTCTCCAGGTCATTTTGATTATGCAGATACTAATTCAGAATTCTGTAAAAAAATAAGCTTGTGTCTTCACTTTCTGAGAGCCGTAATGTTTTCAATTTTCAGGATATCAAGCAGATCATTTAATATTCTCTATACATGACCATTTGATCGCCTCTTATTGCATTTTTTTCTGTTGCTGTAGCAGCAGAAGAACCACAATTATGGCATTTCCATTTTTTTCTCATTATGCCATTTACTGATCAGATTAATTTACTTTATAACTTGATCGATTGGATTTCATATGTTGATATATTTTGATAGATTAGATCGATGCAGTGATACCTAATATGTGTATTTTTTTTATTATTTCTTAATTTTTAATGTGGTAAAATTAGGTGATTTGATTTTTTTATTTTTCAGAATTTTTAAAACTTTGTTTTTACTTTTCACTGTATTTGTTTATCTCCTTAGGGGACTTGAAGCTGTGATCATCTGAACTCTTGTGCTATATATAGCAGTGCTGTAGCTAACATCATGGTCTCCTATGAACGCTAGCCACAGGCTGATTTTCACAGAAGCACCATGATGATGGACACAGTGCTCTTTAGCAGACCCCTGGCTGTCGCGTCAACCAATCAGCATCCTGTAATTGGGTTGCGGGCACACCAATGAGCAGTTAAAACAGCACACCCCCTTCCGGCACTTGCTTAATGCCTCTGTCACAGATTGACAGTGACCCTTAACAACCTAACAGCTCTGCCTGAGGCTGTTACAGATAGTTGCTGTTAAAGGGTAGCTGTCAGTAGGATTGTGCACAGCCACCTACAGACAGTGTCAGGCTGGCGCCATTATACTGATTAAAATGATACCTTGGTTGATGAAATCAGTCTTGTGGTTGTTGTGTAATCTGTATTTTCAGTTTTGAGTTAATGATAGGCTCATGCTTCAGGGGTGGCCTGTGGGGGTCTTCATGTGGTGCTCTGATTAGGTATCCATGTATATGGCTTCTGAGAGGTCACTGATCCCTCAGTGACCTGCCCCTTAGTTTACATAATGAATATTATAAATATATTGGGAAAAAAAACAGTGGTGGCACCTGCGCTGCAGCATGATCCATGCTTTTATGGTGATCCCCCTTATGGCCTATATCTTTTTCTTGGATAATTTGGTGTTACTACTACTATAGGCCGTGGTTGGATCCCATTAAGATATTCCTGTGGTGTCCCCTCAATTTGTGTTAATTTAGCATGATCGCAAGGGTAATGAATTCTATACACATTGTTTGACATAATCCTGAATTTCCTAAAAAAAAAAAAGTTTGAAAATGTCGCTGCCTGCGTAGTAGCAGCTGTCGGTGATCAAATAGCTGCTACTGCATAGGTGTTGGCTGCGCCATACTGCTAGAGAAAAAAATTCCACCTCCAAGTTGGCAATGCCTGCGCAGTAGCAGCTATCGGATCACCAGAAGCTGCTACTGTGCAGGCGGTGCCATTTTCAAATGGATTTTTTTTTAGGAACTTCTGGATTACAAATGTGCATATTATTCATTACATATGCGATCATGCTGCAGCGCAGACACGAACCCTGGTGCCCGCATGCAGAAGGGTTTTTTCTCCAAGATATCTTAATATATACTTCCCTTGTAATGTCTTCACATCCTGCTCCTTCCAGATGTGTCCAGATCCCAGAATTCCAAGCGGAAGAACTTCTCCGACCTCCATATTGGAACACCCAAGTGATGGGTGTCTCAATATGGCAACTGCTGGTGGTACTAGCCTCTTGCGTGGTACCACCAGCGGAACACCATCGCACCACACACACACACACACTGTATATGCCGTACGCACCACACACACACACACAAACAACCACTGAATATGCCATACGCACATCACACACACACTATTTACACCTTATGCAGCCTCTTGCGTGGTACCACCAGTGGAACACCGTCGAGAACATGCCGCTGCCATGATCATCCGAATGATTCACTGACTGCCGCCATCTTTGTACATGAGGAGAGCATGCACAGTTTTATTGTGACGCCACAAAGATGTCTGCGTCTGATTTATTGCGCCTGTGCAAATTATGCGAAGGCACAGTGAAGCATTCATCTGATCCCAGTGGCAGATGCGAGATGTTTCTGCAGGCAGAGGAAGTCGGTCACATTACAGGGGTTTTCCCACAAACGAATGTTCATTTTAAAAATAGTCTGTGTCTGACCGTGTGCGGAGCATACCACATCTCTTGGGCAGGGGAGGAAGCAAAAGACAATACTGTCATTACAGCAGGGCATCACAGAGTATTTCTTTTGTCAGGTCAAATATTTCACTGACTGTTTTTAAACAGTATTTTACCCCCCAATATGTATCCTCTGCGATCTCCTGCTGTAATGTCAGTATTGTCTTTTGCTTCCTCCCTTGCCCAGGAGCTGTGGCATGTTGGGTTCAGTGTCAGACACAGAAAATTTGTAGAATGAGCTTTCATTTCATGGGAAAACCCCTTTAAAAAACAAATATCATTGCCAACATGGCTCCTCCTGAAAAGTACGCCAATGACACTGAAAGGAAAGCTGCAAAAGCACAACGTCGCAGACAACAATGGGGAAATGAGATGCAACAGCATCGCTGGGACAAAAACAATGCATATAAGCGTAGGCGTCAAGCACATGAGCCCCCTGATGCAAAGTTCATTCGATTATCACAGGATGCCATTAGGCAACAACAGTGCCGCAAACAGAAATCTGCAATCTTAACAGCAATACCAT
Source organism: Ranitomeya imitator (assembly GCF_032444005.1). NCBI lineage: Eukaryota > Metazoa > Chordata > Amphibia > Anura > Dendrobatidae > Ranitomeya > Ranitomeya imitator. Next base: position 138,102,705 of record NC_091282.1, read on the forward strand.
GCTCGCCAGATGACACATTGGAATCAGCATACCACATAGCCGAGTCTACAACTTCAAAGTGTATCAGGTTAACTAAAAAGGCATTTTCCCAAAGTAATCTACATCAGGAACAATGTCCATTGGCCACAGCAAGAAGACTGTCACACGATGCAGAAGCGCACCGTCTATAGCGACAAGCTGAAACACAAAGCCAGAGAGAAGTGCAACTACAACAGCTGAGACAAATCAACATTCATCAGCAAATAAATCACATACAAAAAGAAAGACATGAACTTCAACTCCAAGCAAAAAATGTAAGTCATGATGAAAACACAATTCATGACCACAGCTGTGGTCTCATGAACCATTTATGTCAAAGTTGTCAATCTTTAAATTTTGGAGCAGAGATACCTGATGGAAAGTTTACTCAGTGCTGTCAGAAGGGGAAAGTCCATCTACCCATACTCCAGTATCCAAAAGAATTCAAAAAGTTGATGACAGGAGAAAGTGAATTCAGCAAAAATTTAATGGACAATATTCGAAAACTTTGTAATATGAAGCCGGATTTAATGCTCCAGTGTCACAGATGCTGAGAGACTTAAATTAACTGTAACAGCGCTGTTTTTTTTGTGAACAGCTAAAGAGAAGGACAGGACCGCTGTTCACCATATCTCCACCTATCAGATAGATAGACATAGATTATACAGGGTGCGCCATTTATATGGATGCACTTAAATTAAATGGGAATGGTTGGTGATATCAACTTCCTGTTTGTGGCACATTTTGGATCCAACTTTATTTTTTCCAATGGGAAGAGGGTCATGTGACACATTAAACTAATTGAGAATTTCACAAGAAAAACAATGGTGTGCTTGGTTTTAATATAACTTTATTCTTTCATGAGTTACTTACAAGTTTATGACCACTTATAAAATGTTTTCAAAGTGTTGCCCATTGTGTTGGATTGTCAATGCAACCCTTTACTCCCCCTCTTGACACACTGAAAGCAACACCAGAGAAGAAATGCTAGTATAGGCTTCCAGTATCCATTGTTTCAGATGCTGCACATCTTGTATATTCACAGCATAGACAATTACCTTCAGATGACCCATTGCTTTTCTTGTGAAATTCTCAATAAGTTTGACATATCACATGACCCTCTTCTCTTTGGAAAAAATAAAGTTGGATCCAAAATGACCGACTTCATAATGGCCGCCATGGTCATGACCCATCTTGAAAAGTTTTCCCCCTCCCATATACTAATGTGCCACAAACAGTAGGTTGATATCACCAACCATTCCCATTTTATTTAGGTGTATCCATATAAATGGCCCACCCTGTAAAATAAAATACGTTTTTTGTCCTTATGTGGATACAATGTAAATTAAATCACCTTTGTCATAAATCTTTCCATGTTAATAAAATATTACATTTACCTACTTTGCTTTCATTTTAACACAAGGGGAGGGGTGAGTGCATATAGGAAAGAGGACACACGGGGGAGAGAAAGCTCAAATGAGAAAACACATGAGGGAAAAAGACAGCACAGTGGTGAAAAGAGCAGACAAGGGGGGAGCACATGGGGTACTCAGGTCAAAGAAGAGATGACATGAGAGGAGAAGACAGCAGATCGGGGAGAGAAAGAGCACCCAAGGGTGAGAGAGACAGAGCACAGGGGGAGACAGCTCAAACGGGACAGCACATGAGGGGAGAACACAGCACAGGATGGAGAGAGACAGCAGGCAAGGGTGATAGCACATGGGGTGGACAGGTGAAAGAAGAGAGCACAGACAGAAATCAGCACATGGGGAGAGAGAGAGTAGATAGGTGGGTGAGCACATGGGGGGAGAGATTCTCAATGCTGCAAAGCCTGCCCCCACCGTGCCATTACTATCCTCCCGATGCAATACCATCGGACCTCCATCTAGTTGATAATATTCATTATGTAAAATGGGGGCATGTCACTGAGGGATCAGTGACCTGGGTGAAGCCATACAGATGAATGGCTAATATTACCAAGGAGCACCACCTGGCACAAGCCACATGCTGAGCAGCAGTAGTGTCACAAGTGTATCACGTCCCTCTGGGAGATCTAGGTTTAGGCAAACTTTTTCGTACTGTAAATCACAGATCTTCAATTTAGCCTGTATCTTTTGTCTTCATATTAAATGGACTTTTTTTTTCCTTTGGTGCTGAAGAGGTTAACAACTCTTTGTATGCTGGTTAGAGACATGCAGCTCCATTACACAGCTTCTCATGATCTGCTAATTTTCTGTCTCTATAAAACCTGTCCAGACCTTCTCATACCAGCCAGTGAAAGTTTTACTTCCAGACTTGTTGGAGTTAGTGTGCTGAAGTTTGAGTTTGTAGTTGCTTCTGGAGGTTTTGTCTGCTGTTTCTTCATTATCTTATTTCTACTGTATTTCGTTTGCACCTTATTATCCTTACCTTTATTCATCTCTGCCCTTGGTGAGGGTTTTGTATGTAAGTTGCTTCTTGTTATCTCTGTTTGTCTTACGTGTATATACACTAACATATTTGTCCTTGTCCTCCTGGGTTAGTGAAAGGGACAGCTTAGGACATTAACAGGAGCATAGTAAAGATGGTGACTCGGGCCTCTCTACTATTAATAATAAAACCATCCCACAATGGACACCAATATACTTGGTCTTTTACACATCCTAGTGGTACTGTGTTTAGAAAAAATAACCAAGATCAACACTCAATAGAGGACACTCCAACAGTATATAGAAAACACCAGAGAAAAAAAATGAAGTATAAGTCCCATTTAGAAAAAGTATAAATACATATCTTTATTAACAAAACCGTCAAATACAAATCAATATAGACAATAAATCATTATAGACATAATATACACAGAGAGGAACCGAAGGACAGCACTGAAAAAGTCACTGCAAGGCGGCAGCCCCTGTGAATCCCTGTCAGTTACGCAATCATAAAGTGCCAATAGTGCATGTAAAGGTGAGAGACGCTATGTAAACCGGATGACTGAAGTCTATCCATATATCTCCCATAGTGAGATACTGAACGCCATATTCGGCTGCTATCGTACTCAATCCGGTTCAATATCTCTTACCCATAGGACAGGATCACAGGGGTCACCGCCAAGGCCCCAACGCGCGTTTCGCGTCAGCTTCGTCAGGGGGCAGTCACTTTTAGTCATCCGGTTTACATACCGTCTCTCACCTTTACATGCACTATTGGCACTTTATGATTGCGTAACTGACAGGGATTAACAGGGGCTGCCGCCTTGCAGTGACTTTTTCAGTGCTGTCCTTCGGTTCCTCTCTGTGTATATTATGTCTATAATGATTTATTGTCTATATTAATTTGTATTTGACGGTTTTGTTAATAAAGATATGTATTTATGCTTTTTCTAAATGGGACTTATACTCCGTTTTTTTCTCTGGTGTTTTCTCTCTACTATTAAGAATACCCCCTGGGACCGGGATAGTTAAGGTCTCAGGGACAATTTGATGTCCTTTATTCCTTACCAAAGGCCATCACAGTGTGACATTTTTACAGGCCCCACAGTTTGTGATCCTGACATGGCTCCCATCGCTAGGCTTGTGAGACAGCTGCAGGGTTTGTCTTCTGAACTTTCAGACCTGCGATCCAAGGTTTCTTCACACCAGACAGCTGGACTAGAAGCTAAAGTGGCCCTCCTGAATAAGCTTTCAGGGGGGTTTGGACAAGTTTGTCTTCTTCCATAAAGCCTTTAATCTCTATTTCAGGCTTCGTCTTTCTTCATCTTGGAGTGAGGTACAGAGGGTGGGGATTGTTGTCTCCCTCCTTCAAGGAGACTCTCAACCCTGGGCCTCCTCACTCTCATCCAACTCATTGTCGCTCCAGTTGGATTTTTCAGGACTCTTTGCCTTGTTTATGATGACCCAGAATGTGTCTCTCCCTTGCAGAATCTAAACTACAGGGAAAAAGACGGGTAAACGTGGATTCACTCTGCGCTGCTGAATAGCTGGAAGTCCAGATGTATTATCAATATAAATTGTGGTTTTTATTCATTCAATGCGTTTCAAAGTCCTAAGACTTCTTCATCAGAAAACACCACAAAATGACATTGACATTTTGTGGTGTTTCCTGATGAAGAAGTCTTAGAACTTTGAAATGCACTGAATGAATAAAAACCACAATTTATATTGATAATATGTCCGGACTTCCAGTTATTCAGCAGCGCACAGTGAATCCACATTTACCGATTTTTTGTTCCCTTCGGCTGATCACCATTGGACCTGTGGATCTGCTGCAGCAAATACTTCTATAAGCTAAATTTTAGCTCCATCTGGTGAGTACAATTCAATCATATTAAACCATTCGTATCCTGGATGAGACTCTATTTGTGCTATTTTCTCCAGCAGCACTCATTGGAATCTAAACTACTTAAGACCTAGCAGGGAGACCAACTGGCAGAGAAATTTTCTTCTGAATTCTGTACATGGGCCACTGACACCCAGTGGAATGACCCCACCCTTAGGATTCAGTTTTGTCAGTTTTGTCGAGGGACTGAGAACAGACAACTCTTATACCGTTTGTGATCGAGCAGTGCCTTTATTTTGAACCCTGCCTCCATATAATCTATCCTCTTATATATTGTTTATTTATTAGAGAGTTTAGGGATTACGACATGTAGATGCCCAGGGACACGAGCCTCCTTTGTTTTGCACAGTGATCCTTAGGATTATGGTTTTTTAATTTACTTCCCTTGCACCTATGTCTGTGATTTTTAAATAATAAAATTATTATATTTTGGATCAATTTGGGCCGAAGTATCATCTTCTTTCTATGTACGGGTTTTTGCAAACAATATGATGATAGGTCATAGAGTCCTCTATATTTAACCCCTTAGCGACCGCCGATACGCCTTTCAACGGCGGCCGCTAAGGGTACTTAAACCAAAGCGCCGTTAATTAACGGCGCTGTCGAAAAAGTAAATAGCGCCCCCCAGAGTCGGATTTTCTCCAGGGTCTCGGCTGCCGGGGGTAGCCGAGACCCCAGAGAACATAATTCGGGGTTTTTTTTACCGATCCCGCATTTGCGATCGCCGGTAATTAACCGTTTACCGGCGATCGCCAAAAAAAATAATGCGATTTCTTTTTAATTTCTCTGTCCTCCGATGTTATCGCACATCGGAGGACAGAGAAATGGGGTCCCAGGTAGCCCCTGATACCCACCTGTCTCCCCCGGTGCTCCTCGTGGCTCCCAATGGGCGCTGCCATCTTCAAAATGGCGGGTCGCATGCGCAGTGTGCCCGCCGGCCGGCACCGGGAGAATCTTTGGGGTCTCGGCTGCCGGGGGTAGCCGAGACCCCAAAAAACATGATCGGGGTCAGTTTTACCGACCCCTGTTTTGCGATCGCCGGTAATTAACTGTTTACCGGCGACTGCAAAAAAAAAAAAAAAAGCAAAGTGTAATTCTCTGTCCTCTAATGTGATCGCACATCAGAGGACAGAGAAATAGGGGGATTCGGGGACCCTATCATACTCACCGGTGTCCCTGGGTCCTCCTGCTGATCCTCCTGGCTGCCGGGGAAAAGAAAATGGCGGGCGCATGCGCAGTGCGCCCGCCATCTATCGCCATCTGCCGGCCGGCAGGAGAAGAGCAGTTGGGGCTAAAATTAGGGTTAGGGCTAGGGTTAGGGTTAGGGCTAGGGTAAGGACTAGGGTTAGAGCTAGGGTTAGGGCTAGGGTTAGGGTTAGGGTTAGAGCTAGGGTTAGGGCTAGGGTTAGGGCTAGGATTAGGGCTAGGGTTAGGGTTAAGGTTAGGGCTAGGGTTAGGGTTAGGGCTAGGGTTAGGGCTAGGGTTAGGGTTAGGGCTAGGGTTAGGGTTCGGGCTAAATTTAGGGTTAGGGTTGGGGCTAAATTCAGGGTTAGGGTTGGGGCTAAATTTATGGTTAGGGTTGGGGCTAAATTTAGGGTTAGGGTTGGGGCTAAATTTAGGGTTAGGCTTCTTTCACACTTACGTCGGTACGGGGCAGTCGCAATGCGTCGGCCCGACATACCGACGCACGTTGTGAAAATTGTGCACAACGTGGGCAGCGGATGTAGTTTTTCAACGCATCCGCTGCCCAATCTATGTCCTGGGGAGGAGGGGGCGGAGTTACGGCCACGCATGCGCGGTCAGAAATGGCAGAAGCGACGTACAAAAAAAGTTACATTGAACGTTTTTTGTGCCGATGGTCCGCCAAAACACAACTGATCCAGTGCACGACGGACGCGACGTGTGGCCATCCGTCACGATCCGTCGGCAATACAAGTCTATGGGCAAAAAACGCATCCTGCGGGCACATTTGCAGGATCCGTTTTTTGTCCAAAATGATGGATTGCGACGGATGCCAAACGACGCAAGTGTGAAAGTAGCCTTAGGGCTAGGGTTAGGGTTGGGGCTAAAGTTAGGGCTAGGGTTGGGGCTAAAGTTAGGGTTAGAGTTGGGATTAGGGTTAGGGTTTGGATTAGGGTTGGTATTAGGGTTTGGGTTGGCATTAGGGTTACGCTTGTGATTAGGGTTAGGTTTTGGATTAGGGTTAAGCTTAGGGTTGTGATTAGGGGTGTATTGGGATTAGGGTTAGGTTTGAGGTCAGGGTTGAGATTAGGATTAGGGGTGTGTTGGATTTAGGGTTTTAATTAGGGTTATGGTTAGGGTTGACATTAGGGTTGTTTTGGGGTAAGGGTTGTGATTATCGTTAGGGTTAGTGATTAGGATTATGGATCGGGTTGGGATTAGAGTTAGGGGTGTGTTAGGGTTAGGGTTTGAGCTAGAATTGGGGGGTTTCCACTGTTTAGGTACATCAGGGGGTCTCCAAACACGGCAGCCAATTTTGCGCTCAAAAAGTCAAATGGTGCTCCCTCCCTTCTGAGCTCTGCCGTGCGCCCAAACAGTGGGTTACCCCCACATATGGGGCATCAACGTACTAGGGATAAATTGGACAACTTTTGGGGTCAAATATCTCCTGTTATCCTTGTGAAAATAAAAACTTGGGCTACAAAATCTTTTTTGTGGAAAAAAAAATATTTTTTTATTTTCACAACTCTGCATTCTAAACTTCTGTGAAGCACTTGGGCATTCAAAGTTCTCACCACACATCTAGATAAGTTCCTTGGGGGGTCTAGTTTGCAAAACAGGGTCACTTGTGGGGGGTTACTACTGTTTAGGTACATCAGGGGCTCTGCAAACGCAACATAACGCCCACAGACCATTCTATCAAAGTCTGCATTCCAAAACGGCGCTCCTTCCCTTCCGAGCTCTGCCGTGCATCCAAACAGTGGTTTACCCCCACATATGGCACATCAGTGTACTCGAGATAAATTGATCAACAACTATTGCAGTCCAATTTCTCCTGTTACCCTTGTGAAAATAAAAACTTGGGGGCTACAATATCTTTTTTGTGGAAAAAAAATATTTTTTATTTTCACGAATCTGCATTCTAAACTTCTGTGAAGCAATTGGGCATTCAAAGTTCTCACCACACATCTAAATAAGTTCCTTGGGGGGTCTAGTTTCCAAAATGGGGTCACTTGTGGAGGGTTTCTACTGTTTAGGTACATCAGGGGCTCTGCAAACGCAACATAACGCCCGCAGACCATTCTATCAAAGTCTGCATTCCAAAACGGCGCTCCTTCCTTCCGAGCTCTGCCGTGCGCCCAAACAGTGGTTTACCACCACATGTGGGGTACCAGCATACTCAGGACAAATTGGACAACAACTTTTGGGGTCCGATTTCTCTTGTTACCCTTGTGAAAATAAAAACTTGGGGGCTACAATATCTTTTTTGTGGAAAAAAAAATATTTTTTATTTTTACGACTCTGCATTATAAACTTCTGTGAAGCACTTGGGCATTCAAAGTTCTCACCACACATCTACATAAGTTCCATGGGGGGTCTAGTTTCCAAAATGGTGTCACTTGTGGGGGGTTTCCACTGTTTAGGCACATCAGGGGCTCTCCAAACGCGACATGGCTTCCGATCTCAATTCCAGACAATTCTACATTGAAAAAGTAAAACGGCACTCCTTCTCTTCCAAGTTCTGCGGTGCGCCCAAACAGTGGTTTACCCCCACATATTGGGAATCGACGTACTCAGGAAAAATTGCACTACAACTTTTGTCATCTAATTTCTCCTGTTAGCCTTGTGAAAATAAAAATTTGTGGGCAAAAAATCATTTTTGTAGAAAAAATGCGATTTTTTATTTTCACGGCTCAACGTTATAAACTTCTGTGAAGCACATGGGGGTTCAAAGTGCTCACCACACATCTAGATAAGTTCCTTAAGGGGTCTAGTTTCCAAAATGGTGTCACTTGTGGGGGGTTTTCACTGTTTAGGCACATCAGGGGCTCTCCAAACGCGACATGGCGTCCAATCTTAATTCCTGCCAATTCTACATTGAAAAAGTAAAAAGGCGCTCCTTCACTTCCAAGCTCTGCGGAGCGCCAAAACAGCGGTTTACCCTCACATATGGGGTATCGACGTATTCAGGAGAAATCACACAACAACTTTTGTGGTCTAACTTCTCCTGTTACCCTTGTGAAAATAAGAATTTGTGGGCGAAAAGATCATTTTTGTGTAAACAAATGCGATTTTTTATTTTCACGGCTCTACGTTATAAACTTCTTTGAAGCTCTTGGGGGTTCAAAGTGCTCACCTCACATTTAGATAAGTTCCTTAAGGGGTCTAATTTCCAAAATGGTTTCACTTGTGGGGGGTTTCCACTGTTTAGGCACATCAGGGGCTCTCTAAACGTGACATGGCGTCCGATCTCAATTCCAGCCAATTCTGCATTGAAAAAGTCAAACGGCGCTCCTTCACTTCCAAGTTCTGCGGTGCACCAAAACAGTGGTTTACCCCCACATATGGGGTATTGGCGTATTCAGGAGAAATTGCATGACAAAATTTATGGTTACATTTCTGTTTTTACACTTGTGAAAATAAAAAAAATGGTTCTGAATTAAAATGTTTGCAAAAAAAAGTTAAATGTTCATTTTTTCCTTCCACATTGTTTCAGTTCCTGTAAAGCACGTAAAGGGTTAATAAACTTCTTGAATGTGGTTTTGAGAACCTTGAGGGGTGTAGTTTTTAGAATGGTGTCACACTTGGTTATTTTCTATCATATAGACCCCTCAAAATGGCTTCAAATGAGATGTGGTCCCTAAAAAAAAAGGTGTTGTAAAAATGAGAAAATGCTGGTCAACTTTTAACCCTTATAACTCCCTAACAAAAAAAATTTTGTTTCCAAAATTGTGCTGATGTAAAGTAGACATGTGGGAAATGTTATTTATTAACTATTTTTCATGACATATCTCTCTGATTTAAGGGCATACAAATACAAAGTTTGAAAATTGCAAAATTTTAAAAATTTTCACCATATTTCCGTTTTTTTCATAAATAATCGCAAGTAATATCGAAGAAATGTTACCACTAGCATGAAGTACAATATGTCATGAAAAAACAATCTCAGAATCAGCAGGATCCGATGAAGCGTTCCAGAGTTATAACCTCATAAAATGACAGTGGTCAGAATTGCAAAAATTGGCTCGGTCATTAAGTACCAAATTGGCTCGGTTACTAAGGGGTTAAGGATATCTCTTTTAAAATAATTGGAGAAATATGCAGATACGTCTTATAAGTTGTTATCCTACCTTCTAACACTCTCGCACCCCTCCAATGTAAGCCCGCAAGGTCAGGGTCCTCTTCCCTCTGTACCAGTCTGTCATTGTTAGTTTGTTTACTGTAAGTGATATTTGTATTTTGATGTAACTCCGTGTCATGTACAGCACCATGGAATTAATGGTGATATATAAATAAATAATAATAATAATAACAACATACATATATTCTGTGCGTTGGAATCTGAGGTGCATATATTATACGCTCACTGTTAGTTCCACAATAACTTTGCCTATTGGTGAAAGCAGCCTGCCACTTCCTCTATTAGTAGTCGGTTAATCAACTAATTGGGTGGATGATAGGGGGCAGCAGAGAGCTGTTTGGCACATAGATCACAGTGGCAGGTTTTGCGGGACCCTCCCAGGCTGCGATATCTTGACAAATTGGTGACTGTGGTGGGATTCTGAGTGACCCCTCTGGTGTCCCCTCCTTGTCACCTACCGACTGGTTTCTCAAGTGTGACTAACTAGTTTACATGAACAGCACAGCTTAGAGGATTCTTCCAAATGTTGATTTTAGCTTACGTGTAAAGAAAAATTAAATCAAGACTTTTAATGTAGTGTGCCTCAATGTGTGAAAAATTATCAGTCTGCTGGTATGTTTGTGCCGGAGCCAGGTATATGCATTGAGTAATGTATGTGTGCATTATTTTAGTGTTCTAGACAATCACACTTTGAGCCTGCCTTACTTAACTATTCCATGTCTGACAAAGTTCTCCAAGTTGAAAAATTCCAGGTATGAGAATGTGAAATAAATTAGCTGTGATTAGTTTGGTGGGCATTTTAGATCAAGCATTGACATGTTGGATTCCTATGCAATGTTCTTGAAGATTATTTAAAAGAAAAGCAAATAACAGAAATAACAACTGCAAAGCTAAAAGCTTTTCCCCAGAAATAGATCTCTTTTGTAAAAACATTCTGGGATGCTTTCATCGGTTTTACCTTTTCTTAAACTTCTTCAGTTTTATTTCTCTTAAAAGATGTGTGGGTCTGATTACGGTAATTACAAGCTAATTACATTTAGATCAGCATATTTACAACCCCTATTAAGTAACAAAATCACATTTAAAATATATTTATAAGAGGGAAGTAGAGGGACGTAATTGAAAATATATTGAATTATATCTTTACATTATAAGGACAATGCTAAAACCGCAGATCTACAAAATAAAGTGTCAATTTTAATTAATACAGCTCTAGCAAAAATTAAGAGACCACTGCACAGTTTTATAAAAATCAGCTTCTCTACATGTCTGACAGCTATTCCAGTGTCAGTTGAATTCCAACCAGAGTACACCTCATTCTACTTAATTTGCTTCTGATTAGGTAATCACTTGAACCAAATCTTATTTAATGAACGAAAGTATAAAAACACACTGCTGTACAATCCTCCTGCAATAGGACAAGCTGGATGGCAAAACAAGTGATAGTAATATCCCAAAAAGAAATAGGAATTAAAAAAAACTTTTAACCATGCCAAAAGAGTTGAAAAGAAAAGTCTGACTCTTGAGTGAGGAAAAGAAGGACTCAGTTCTGGCTTTACTAGCAGAGGGACACAGTGAGTGTCATGTTGCCTCCATCCTTAAAATTTCTAAGATGCCAGTCCATTACAACAAGGTCAAGCAGCAGACATTGGGGACAACAAAGCTACAGACCAGCAGAGGGTGAAAGCATCTCTCCTCTGACCGGGCTGACCGTCATCTTTTTCGAGTGTCACTCAGCAACCGCCGGATGACATCAAGTGACCTACAAAAGGAATAGAAAATGGCAGCTGGAGTAAAGTGCATGGCAAGAACAGTTCGTATCAGGCTCCTAGAGGCAGGACTCCAGTCATGTAAAGCTAGAAAAGAAACCTTTCATCAATGAGAAGCAAAGGAGAGCAAGGCCAAAGTTTGCCAAAGACCATAAGGATTGGATCATAGAAGACTGGAGTAAGGTAATCTTCTCTGATTAATCTAATTTTCAGATTTGACCAACACTTGGCCATCTAATGATTAGACGGAGACCTGGAGAGGTGTACAAGCCACATTGTCTTGCACCCACTTTAAAATTAGGTGGAGGATCAGAGATGATCTGGGGATGCTTCAGCAAGGCTGGAATTGGGCAGGTTGTTATTTGCGAAGGACGTATGAATCAAGCTGCATACAAAGATATCCTGGAAAAACAGTTGATTGCTTCTGCTCAGGTAATGTTCCCCAACTCTAAGGACTGGATTTCCAGCAGGACAATGCGCCATGCCACACAGCTAGTTCAATCAAGGTGTGGATGAAGGACCACCACATCAAATTCCTGCATTGGGCAGCCCAAGCTCCAGACGTGAACCCCAATGAAAACCTCTGGAATGTAATCAAGAGGAAGATGGATAGTCACAAGCCCTCAAACTAAGAAGAACTGCTTAAATTTTTGTATCAGGATTGGCATACTGTTTTCACCCAAAAGCAGTCTGAAAGACTGGTGGAAAGCATGCCAAGACGCATGAAGGCTGTAATTAAAAATCATGGTTATTCCACAAAATATTGATTTCTGAACTCTTTCTGAATTAAAAACATAAGTATTATTGTTTCTAAATGATTATGAACCTGTTTTTTTTGCATTATTTGAGGTCTGCAAGCAATGCATTTTTTGGTTATTTTGACTATTTGTCATTTTCAGATAAAAAATACAAAATGTATTGCTTGGAACTTCGGAGACATGTTGTCAGTAGTTTATAGAATAAAAGAACAATTTACATTTTACTCAAAAATTTACCTATAAAGAGAAAAATCAGACAAACTGAAAATTTTGCAGTGGTCTCTTAATTTTTGCCAGAAACTGTATGTCTAACTTAAAGGCTACTTCCACGTTTGCTACCATTTTTCTTTAATGTCTTAATGCATCTATAATGAAAACTTCAAACTTTGTAAGATGTTTTAATTCATTATTTGAAGATCAGTCTCTGCTTTCACATCATGTAAAGTGTTTAAGACTTGAACATGACTTGCTTACAGATCAATAAATTATATTTTTTCCCTACAGCTAAGTGCCATTGCCTTCCATACATTATTGTGCACAATCATCCACCCTGCACAACCATTCTTGTCCTGCTCCTTTTTAAGATAAAGCCTTCCTGGGTATATTATAGCGCTGGCTAGTTGATGCATAGGTGGTGAAAAATCAACCACAAGCACGGTTGCCCTACTTGCAGCAGTAAAGGGGAAAAATGTCTGGGAAAGACATTGTCCAATTGATATAACAGACATGCACACCGGTTTTCAGACGTATTCTGGGGAAAGTGTTATACCACACATGGGCATCCTATGGCCAATAAGTATCATCCCATGGATATTTACACTATTGTTCAAAAGTTTAGGGTAATCCAGACAATTTTGTGTTTTTCCATGAAAACTCATACTTTTATTAGTCAAATGAGATGCCAAATTAATTTAAAATCTAGTCCAGACATTGACAAGGTTTGAAAAAAGATTTTTATTTGAAATAATAATTTTCTCCTTCAAACTTTGCTTTCGTCAAAGAATGCTCCCTTTGCAGCAATTACAGCATTGCAGGCCTTTGGCATTCTAGTTAATTTGCAGAGGTAATCTGAAGAAATTTCACCCCATGCTTCCAGAAGCCCCTCCCACAAGCTGGTTTGGCTTGATGGGCACTTTTTGAGTACCATATGGTCAAGCTGCTCCCACAGCAGCTCAATGGGGTTGAGATCTGGTGACAGCGCTGGTCACTCCATTACAGATAGAATACCACCTGCCTGCTTCTTTCCTAAATAGTTCTTGCATAATTTGGAGGTGTGCTTTGGGTCATTGTCCTGTTGTAGAATGAAATTGGCTCCAAACAGGCGCTGTCCACAGGCATGGCATTGCGAAATGGAGTGATAGCCTTCCTTATTTAATATCAATTTTACCTTGTACAATTCTCCCACTTTTCCAGTACCAAAGCAACAGCAGACCATCACATTACCTCCACCATCCTTGACAAATGGCATCAGACACTCTTCCAGCATCTTTTCAGCTGTTCTGCATCTCAAAAATGTCCTTCTGTGTGATCCAAACACCTCAAACTTGGATTTCTCTGTCCATAACACTTTTTTCCAATCTTCCTCTGTCCAATGTCTGTGTTCTTTTGCCCATATTAATCTTTTCCTTTTATTAGCCAGTCTAAGGCTAGTTTCACATTTGCGTTAGAATCCGCAGCATTTAATCCGTATATGCAAGTGCAGGAAAAAACGCATAGAAACACGTACAAAGGCAGCATTTTTTAGACGCTTGCGGGAACGCATGCGGTTAAAAAAAATGCTGCGTTTTCACACTTTTCCATGCGTTTTGTCATGCGTTTGCGTTTTTGGTGCTTATGGTCAAAAATTTTACAGGAGAAAAATCTAGATAACCAGACACTGCCAATGTGACTACAGAGGGCGTGTATCATGGGATCTTTATATATAGACCCTAGGACTGCTGAAATCTTAACAGTGTGCTAATGTATCCTGTGTCATGATGGATCTTGGCATGGAGAGCTTTTATTTCAGCCGGGATTTAGGCATCAAGCTGTTATATGCCTGTGCATTTGCTTGGGAGCAAGACAGAAATCGCGAAAGATGGAGAAGGAGACGGCGTAGGCATTTTTGGAGACACCCCATTATCGAATTGTGTGAGAGCCGTGGAGCCTATCACACGCTGTATGGCGAGCTTGATGCCAACCCGGACAAATTCCCGGAATATACAAGGATATCGCAAGATTCTTTCCGGGATTTGTTTGCTCGTGTCCAAGGAGCCATATGGAGACAGGACACCCAGCTCCGTAGAGCGATTCCAGAGGAACGTCTGCTGGTTACATTAAGGTACAGTGGGGCAAAAAAGTATTTAGTCAGTCAGCAATAGTGCAAGTTCCACCACTTAAAAAGATGAGAGGCGTCTGTAATTTACATCATGGGTAGACCTCAACTATGGGAGACAAACTGAGAAAAAAAAATCCAGAAAATCACATTGTCTGTTTTTTTAACATTTTATTTGCATATTATGGTGGAAAATAAGTATTTGGTCAGAAACAAAATTTCATCTCAATACTTTGTAATATATCCTTTGTTGGCAATGACAGAGGCCAAACGTTTTCTGTAAGTCTTCACAAGGTTGCCACACACTGTTGTTGGTATGTTGGCCCATTCCTCCATGCAGATCTCCTCTAGAGCAGTGATGTTTTTGGCTTTTCGCTTGGCAACACGGACTTTCAACTCCCTCCAAAGGTTTTCTATAGGGTTGAGATCTGGAGACTGGCTAGGCCACTCCAGGACCTTGAAATGCTTCTTACGAAGCCACTCCTTCGTTGCCCTGGCGGTGTGCTTTGGATCAATGTCATGTTGAAAGACCCAGCCACGTTTCATCTTCAATGCCCTTGCTGATGGAAGGAGGTTTGCACTCAAAATCTCACGATACATGGCCCCATTCATTCTTTCATGTACCCGGATCAGTCTTCCTGGCCCCTTTGTAGAGAAACAGCCCCAAAGCATGATGTTTCCACCACCATGCTTTACAGTAGGTATGGTGTTTGATGGATGCAACTCAGTATTCTTTTTCCTCCAAACACAACAAGTTGTGTTTCTACCAAACAGTTCCAGTTTGGTTTCATCAGACCATAGGACATTCTCCCAAAACTCCTCTGGATCATCCAAATGCTCTCTAGCAAACTTCAGACGGGCCCGGACATGTACTGGCTTAAGCAGTGGGACACGTCTGGCACTGCAGGATCTGAGTCCATGGTGGCGTAGTGTGTTACTTATGGTAGGCCTTGTTACATTGGTCCCAGCTCTCTGCAGTTCATTCACTAGGTCCCCCCGCGTGGTTCTGGGATTTTTGCTCACCGTTCTTGTGATCATTCTGACCCCACGGGGTGGGATTTTGCGTGGAGCCCCAGATCGAGGGAGATTATCAGTGGTCTTGTATGTCTTCCATTTTCTAATTATTGCTCCCACTGTTGATTTCTTCACTCCAAGCTGGTTGGCTATTGCAGATTCAGTCTTCCCAGCCTGTTGCAGGGCTACAATTTTGTTTCTGGTGTCCTTTGACAGCTCTTTGGTCTTCACCATAGTGGAGTTTGGAGTCAGACTGTTTGAGGGTGTGCACAGGTGTCTTTTTATACTGATAACAAGTTTAAACAGGTGCCATTACTACAGGTAATGAGTGGAGGAAAGAGGAGACTCTTAAAGAAGAAGTTACAGGTCTGTGAGAGCCAGAAATCTTGATTGTTTGTTTCTGACCAAATACTTATTTTCCACCATAATATGCAAATAAAATGTTAAAAAAACAGACAATGTGATTTTTCAGGATTTTTTTTTCTCAGTTTGTTTCCCATAGTTGAGGTCTACCTATGATGTAAATTACAGACGCCTCTCATCTTTTTAAGTGGTGGAACTTGCACTATTGCTGACTGACTAAATACTTTTTTGCCCCACTGTACATAACAAAGCTAAACAAGTGCCAGTGCTAATTTTGGGTGTTCTGACATGTATTTTTTTTGGTATTTTCCTTTATGTCTTTAGCATCACAACACCATAAATAGAATTGATTGTAATTTTTATTTATTTATTTTCTTCCAGATTTCGGGCAACCGGAGAGAGTTTATCATCCCTCCACTTCCAATACCGGCTTGGAATTTCCACCCTGTCTGGAATAGTTGCGGACACCTGCCAGGCTTTGTGGAATGTTCTCCGGGATGAGTTTATACCCCTACCCACAGCGGACATGTGGATTGAAATTGCAGAAAAATTCCTGAGTGTGTGTGATTTCCCCAACTATTTGGGAGCAGTGGATGGAAAGCACATCCGCATTATCAAACCAGCCAGAACAGGATTGGAGTACTTCAATTATAAAAAATATTTTTCTGTTGTGCTTATGGCAATAGCCAATGCGGACTTTCACTTCTTTGCTGTGGACATTGAAGCTTTTGACCATGGCAACGATTCCCAGACTTTTAAGATCTCGGATATGGGCCGCCGTATGTATGGCAAAAAATGTAATTTTCCATGGCCACAACCTCTCCCTAACACTCAAGGTCCACCGATGCCATTTGTTATGGTTGGGGATGAGGCCTCTCAGATGTGTGAAAACCTACTGAAGCCATACTCCAGGCAGGACTTGAACCACACTAAAAGGATCTTTAACTACAGACTGACCAGGGCCCGAAGAACAGTAGAGTGTACCTTTGGCATTCTAGCCTCAAAATGGCGCATTCTTGCAACAGCCATTAATCTAAAAATGGAGACAGTCGATGAGGTGGTCAAAGCCTGTGTGGTTCTCCAAAATTACATAATGGCTAAGGAGCAACCCACCATTGAACTGGATGAAACAGTTGCAAACCCATTGCCAGATTACCAGCATCACCCGCTGCGGTCAACTGCTGAAGTTGGCCACATACGGGACCAATTTGCTGCCTTTTTTGATTCTGATATTGGACGTGTGGCATGGCAGGACAATACAGTGTAAAATGTCCTGTTGGGTTCAGGTCTGTACCTGTTATGTTTAAAATGTTACTAATATTTGTTGTTAATAAACTTTATAATTTTGGTATCTTGACCGTGTCTCCTATGTATTCCCTCTAGAAACTAAGGCTGCAGTCACACTAGCAGTATTTGGTAAGTACTTTACATCAGTTTTTGAAAGCCAAAACCAGGAGTGGGTGATAAATGCTGAAGTGGTGCATATGTTTATATTATACTTTACCTCTCTTTGCGCCACTCCTGGTTTTGGCACAAATACTGATGTAAAATACTGACCAAATACTGCTAGTGTGACGGCAGCCATAGGTTGTTAGTGGTAAGGTTGTTGATGTCATTGCGTCCTGTTTCTGTTCTGCAGTATCTATTAGACGCAGACTGAAGAGACGATGGCTGTTTAATACAAAACAGATCTATACTCATCAAGTCAGGTGTCAGAAATAATGAATTCATGATGCACATATAACAGCCTCATGAATTCACTATTTCTGCCACATGTCCAGATGAGCATAGATATGCCTTGTATTATTATTATTATTCATTTATATAGCACCATTAATACCATGGTGCTGTACATGATAAAGGGCTTGTATGACCGCCTTCGTCCCTTCACTTTGTGTGAAATAGATTAAGTACAAATAAGAGAAAATGGAGGTTGTACAACGCAGTTCTCTACTCACCAGGTCAGGTGTCCTAACTAGGGTTGAGCGAAACGGGTCGGTCATTTTCATAAGTCGCCGACTTTTGGCAAAGTCGGGTTTCATGAAACCCGACCTGATCCCTGTGTGGGGTCGGCCATGCGGTACGCGACTTTCACGCCAAAGTCGCATTTCAATGACGCGAAAAGCGCCATTTCTCAGCCAATGAAGGTGGACGCAGAGTATACTCTAATACAGTGGCCCAGATTTATTCACTAGTCTCCCTGAAGAAAAAAAAAAAGGTGCAGATTAAAATTGGCAAATCTGTATCAGTGGCAGTCCTGTGTGTGGCATCTGTGTCTCATTTTCTGGCACAGAAAACATACAGTCTAACAGTGGGCCTGATTTCTTGCCAATTCTCCCATAAATAAAAAAAAAATAGTGGGAGATTAAGATTGGCATTTCTGCTTCAGTGCCAGTCCTGTGTGTGCCACCTGTCTCAAATTTTGTGCCACATTAAACCTAGTGTGTAATACTGGGCCAGATTTCTTTTAAATTCTCCCTGATAAAAAAAATAGTGGGAGATTAAGATTGGCATTTCTGCTTCATTGCTAGTCCTGTGTGTGCCACCTGTCTCAAATTTTGTGCCACATTAAACCTAGTGTGTAATACTGGGCCAGATTTCTTTTAAATTCTCCCTGAAAAAAAAATAGTGGGAGATTAAGATTGGCATTACTGCTTCAGTGCCACTCCTGTGTGTGCCACCTGTTTCAAATTTTGTGCCACATTAAACCTAGTGTGTAATACAGGGCCAGATTTCTTTTAAATTCTCCCTGAAAAAAAAATAGTGGGAGATTAAGATTGGCATTTCTGCTTCAGTGCCAGTCCTCTGTGTGCCACCTGTCTCAAATTTTGTGCCACATTAAGCCTAGTGTGTAATACTGGGCCAGTTTTTTTTTAAATTATCCCAGAAAAAAAAATAGTGGGAGATTAAGATTGGCAATTCTGCCTCATTGCCAGTGCTGTGTGTGGCATCTGTCTCTAATTTTGTGCCCCAGAACATATACTGTATAAGAGTGGGCCACATTTCTTTAATATTCTCCCTGAAAAAATAAAAAGGGAGAGATTTTTATTGGGAGTGTCTGCATCAGCATCAGTCCTGTTAGTGGCTTATCTGTCTGCCACTGAAGCTGTGTACTGTTATACATTGGGCCTGATTTTCCCTGCAGTCTCACCCACCTATAAAGGGATATATAAATCCAACAGAAGTTTGAGTTCACCTTGTAACTGGTTTTACAGTAACAAATATCGTTAGTTTGGTTAAGTATTTCAAACAATGAGGAAGTCTGGTGGAAGAGGTCGTGGCCATGGGCGGTCATTGCCAGCTGGTAATGATGGTAGTGGTGGTGGAGCATCAGGTGGTCGTGGGAAAAGCAATATAGCACCTAAGTCTCGAGTTGTTGAGCCAGGTTCGTCGTCTGGCTACACAAGGCCTCGAACGCTCCCTTTTCTGGAAGTAGGAAAACCGCTTTTAAAGCCGGAGCAACAAGAACAAGTTTTGGCTTTCCTTGCTGACTCAGCCTCTAGCTCTTTCGCCTCCTCTTCTGAAACTGGTAAATGTAAAAGCAGCGCGTCGTTAGTGGATGTTCACAGTCAGGGACAAGTCGCTTCCTTGTCTTCTTCACCAAGAACAACAGAGAAGGATGCATCAGGCGACACAACGGGTTACTCCATGGAGCTCTTTACACATACCGTTCCTGGGTTAGAAAGTGAAACAGTTAACAGGCCATGCCCATTAGAAGTTGAATCGGACATGGAGTGCACAGATGCACAGCCACAGCCAGATTACTATGCTGTTCCTTTGACTCAGACCAGAACATTGCCCTCGCAGTGTACTGATCCAGAATCAGACCCTGATGAGACTATGGTGCCCCGTCACGAACGCTATACCACCGGCTTACACGGTGACAGAGATGAAGTTGCACTAGATAGATAGAGGAGGTGGTCATAGATGACCCAATTGTTGACCCCGATTGGCAGCCATTGGGGGAACAGGGTGCAGGCGGCAGTAGCTCTGAAGCGGAGGAGGAGGAGCCGCAGAAGGCATCAACATCGCAACAGGTTCCATCTGCCAGGCCCGTATCTGGCCAAAAACAGGTGGCAAAACCAAAACCAGTTGTAGGACAGCGTGGACATCCGGTTAAAGAAGCTCAGTCTGCAATGCTTGAAAAGGTATCTGATAGCAGAAAGAGTGCAGTCTGGCATTTTTTTAAACAACATCCAAATGATCAGCGCAAAGTCATCTGTCAAAAATGTTCAACTACCTTAAGCAGAGGTCAGAATCTTAAAAGTCTAAATACAAGTTGCATGTGTAGACATTTAACCACCATGCATTTGCAAGCCAGCCTGGACTAACTACCAAACGTCCCTTAAGGTTGTAGCACCCTCGGCCAATGAAGCTAGTCAGCAACGATACATCCCTTCCCTCACTGTAAGCCCACCATTTCCCGCACCACCTGCAGTAAATGTGCAGGTTTCGTCGCCAGGCCAAAGCAGTCAGGGAATCACCAGTTTCGTAGTAGGAAACACTGCATGTAGGGCACCAGCAAGAATACCATCTCCAACCCTCTCTCAGTCTGCCATGTCCACCGTCACCCCCGCTAGTTCCACGATCCTCGCATCCGCGTACACAGGGTTTGAACGCCTACATTGCTAGACTAATCTCATTAGAGATGATGCCCTCCCGGTTAGTTGAAAGCAAAGCTTTCAAAGCCCTGATGGACTACGCTGAACCACGCTACGAGCTACCCAGTCGACACTTCTTTTCGAGAAAAGCCATCCCAGCCCTCCACCAGCATGTAAAAGACCGCATCGTCCATGCACTCAGGCAATCTGTGAGTACAAAGATGCACCTGACAACAGATGCATGGACCACTAGGCATGGCCAGGGACGTTACGTGTCCATCACGGCACACTGGCTTAATGTGGTGGATGCAGGGTCCACAGGGGACAGCAATATTGGCACAGTTCTGCCTATCCCACGGTCTAGGAAACAGTTGGCTGTAGGCGTTCGCCCCTCCTCCTCGTCCTCATGCAGAAGCGAGAGCTCGTCCACAGACCGCAGTCGTACGAGCACTCCATCCGCAGCTGCCACTGTTGCACACGAGGTGTCCCATTATGGGACAGCTAGTGGCAACCGTCATCAGGCTGTATTGGCAATGAAGTGTTTGGGCGACAACAGACACACCGTGGAAGTTCTGTCCGAGTTCTTGCAGCAAGAAACTCAGTCATGGCTGGGCACTGTACATCTTGAGGCAGGCAAGGTAGTGAGTGATAACGGAAGGAATTTTATGGCTGCCATAGCCCTTTCCCAACTGAAACACATTCCTTGCCTGGCTCACACCTTAAACCTGGTGGTGCTGTGCTTCTTGAAAAGTTATCCGGGGTTACCTGACCTGCTCCTCAAAGTGCGCAGACTTTGCACGCATATCCGCCTTTCGCCCGTACACTCCAGCCGTATGCAGAACCATCAGCGGTATTTGAACCTTCCCCAGCATCGCCTAATCATCGACGTTGCAACAAGGTGGAACTCCACACTGCACATGCTTCAGAGACTGTGTGAACAGAGGCGTGCTGTTATGTATTTGTGGGAGGATACACATACACGGGCAGGCAGTTGGATGGCAGACATGGAGTTGTCAGTTGTGCAGTGGTCGAAGGTACAAGACCTGTGTCAAGTCCTTCAGTGTTTTGAGGAATGCACATGGCTGGTTAGTGCAGACAACGCCATAATAAGCATGAGCATCCCCCTAATGCATCTGCTGATGCAAAGTTTGACGCACATAAAGGAGCAGGTATCTACAGCCGAGGAAGAGGATAGCCTTGATGACAGTCAGCCATTGTCTGGTCAGGGCAATCTACAGGACGAAGTAGCGGGCGAAGAGGAGGAGGACGAGGAGGATGATGGGGATGAGTATTTTTTGAATGAGGAAGCTTCTCCGGGGTCAATAGAAACTGGTGGTGTTGCAAGGCCGGGTTCAGGTTTTTTGAGGGAGACAAATGACGTAGATTTGCCTGAAACTGCCCCTCAACCCAGCACAACCGCAGATTTGACAACTGGAACTTTGGCCCACATGGCGGATTATGCCTTACGTATCCTCAAAAGGGACCCACGCATTATTAAAATGATGATCGATGACGATTACTGGTTGGCCTGCCTCCTTGATCCTCGCTATAAAGGCAAATTGCAAAATATCATGCCACATGAGAACCTCAAACAAATATTAGCAACCAAACAAGCAACTCTTGTAGACCGTTTGATTCAGGCATTCCCAGCACACAGCGCCGGTGATGGTTCTCACACGAACTGCAGGGGGCAAAAGGGCAGAGGTGTTAGAGTTGCACAAATCAGAAGTGGCGTTGGACAGAGGGGTTTTCTGACCAGGTTGTGGAATGATTTTGCAATGACCGCAGACAGGACAGGTACTGCAGCATCAATTCAAAGTGACAGGAGACAACATTTGTCCAGTATGGTTACTAACTATTTTTCATCCCTTATCGATGTTCTCCCTCAACCGTCATTCCCATTTGATTACTGGGCATCCAAAATAGACACCTGGCCTGAATTGGCAGAATATGCATTGCAGGAGCTTGCTTGCCCAGCAGCTAGTGTGCTACCAGAAAGAGTATTCAGTGCTGCTGGTTCAATATTGACCGAAAAAAGGACTCGTCTGGCTACCCAAAATGTTGATGATCTAACCTTCATTAAAATGAACCACTCATGGATTTCGAATTATTTTGCCCCACCTTTCCCGGCTGACACCTAGCTTTCCTATAAAAATGTCTCACTTGTGGACTGGTCTTACTGACTGTTCCAATCTCTTAATTTGCAGCAGCTGTTTGTCCAGCATACAACATGTTTACACCTCCCTAAATGGGCTAACTCACCCCACGGGGCCGTGGTCTCGCCACTTGGTGCAAGCACCCGTTTGTCTGAAGAAGTGGGTGTGCCCGTTTTTGGTCGACGGCACTGCCACTGGGTCCCTCATAGTACAATAAAGTGTCTCTGGCAGTGGTGGCACGCAACCAACGTCAGACACACCGTTGTAACATGAGGGGCCCTGGGCCTGTACCGCTGGCCACAAGAGAGTTTCCCCCCCCAGCTCAAATACTGTTCTACCACTTGCAAAATTATCTCTCACAGCTCCACCAATGTTTAGTCTATGCGCTGACATCCTTCAATGCCTGGCACTGACAATACCAATTTGTTGACATGTATGATGCTATTTAAAATAGTCAGGGTCAGTGTCCTATATTAACACCAGTAAATACTTAGCGCGAAATTACTATGTCTGAAACTCAGCAGAGGAGCCCACCCCTGTACCTAAGTATGCCACCCTTTTGTTTTTTGGTTTTGTTGTTTTGCGAGACATTAACATCTATTTATTTTTTGGGAGTACAAACTGTGTCAGACTCTCCTTCCAATCATCCTCCGCTGACCACATCAATGCTGCCTGTGTACCCCTGCAAGATAATTCCAGCTGCATTGAGCCTAATTTTTTTTATTTTAGGCCTACTAAGTCTGTCTGCGGTCCCTCTTTCCAATTGTCCTCCACTGACCACACCAATGCTGCCTGTGTACCCCTGCAAGATAATTCAAACTGCTTTGAGACTATTTTTTTAAATTTTAGGCCTACTAAGTCTGTCTGCGGTCCCTCCTTCCATTTGTCCTCCGCTGGGCACACCAATGCCGACCGTGTACCCATGTAACTTTTTTTCATTCTGCAGTGAGTATACTTTATGGTGTAAGGCCTACTAGCAGTGTCTGTCTGCGCCACTTAATACAGCTGTCCTCCTATAAAAAATAAAAAGAAAGGCTGATTTTCAGCTTGTCAGAATTATAAAACTGCATTGGGGCCACAAGTTTCGTTGTGGTCTACAAACTGAGTCTTCAGCTCCAAGGTGTCCTCTCTGTTGCCTCTCCCTCGCTTCTATCTTGAAGCTCTTGTTAAGCAGTTGTTGAAACAACACTGCATTAGGCCTACAAGTTGGGTCTGGGTTGTAGAGACGGTGTCTGCCGCTCCAAGGTGTTCTCCTGGTTGCCTTTCCTGAGCTTCAATCTTCAGGCTCTTGTTAAATAGTTTTTTAATCGAACAACTGCAGTGGGGCTACTAGTTTGGTTGGGGCCTACTAACAGTGTCTGCGGCTCCAAGGTGTTCTAGTGGTTGCCTTTCATGAGCTTCAATCTTCAGGCTCTTGTTAAATAGTTTTTTAATCGAACAACTGCAGTGGGGCTACTAGTTTGGTTGGGGCCTACTAACAGTGTCTGCGGCTCCAAGGTGTTCTCCTGGTTGCCTTTCCTGAGCTTCAATCTTCAGGCTCTTGTTAAATAGTTTTTTAATCAAACAACTGCAGTGGGGCTACTAGTTTGGTTGGGGCCTACTAACAGTGTATGCCGCTCCGTGCTGTTCTCCAGGTTTCCTGTCCTGAAATTCCATTTTCAGGCTCTCGTTAAGTAGTTGTTGAAACAACACTGCATTAGGCCTACAAGTTGGGTCTGGGTTGTAGAGACGGTGTCTGCCGCTCCAAGGTGTTCTCCAGGGTGCCTCTCCCTAGCTTCTATCTTTGAAGCTCACGTTAAGTAGTTGTTGAAACAACACTGCATTAGGCCTACAAGTTGGGTCTGGGTTCTACAAACGGTGTCTTCCGCTCCAAGGTGTTCTCCAGGTTGCCTTTCCCTAGCTTCTATTTTCAGGCTCTCGTTAAATTGTTTTTAATATAACACTGCATTTGGCCTACTTGTTTTTTTGGCCCTACTAACGGTGTCTGCCGCTCCTTGATGTTCTCCTCCACTGAACAAACCAGTGCCGCCTGTTTACTTCTGTTACCAATTTTGAACTGCATTTAGCCTACTTACTGATTTGGGCCTACTCACTGTGTCAGCCTCTCATTACAGTTGTACTCCACTGAACAAAGCAATGCCCCTGGTTAGTCCTGTTACCAATTTTGAATTGCATTTAGCCCACTTTATTCTTTGGGCCTATATTCTTTGTTTCCTCCTCATCCTGCCTATTGCCCAGCCAGTGATAGATGAGTCTGCTGGTACATGGACCCATAACGCAACATTCCCCATGCACGCTACACAGCAAGATTGTGACCCTGCTGAAAGTCAGGTTCCCCTTCCCGCATACCATACCACCTTACACGGGGACAAAGAGGAAGGTGCAGATGAAAGTGCAGGTTCCTTCATCAGGTGGGGGGAGGAATACTCGTTGGCTACGTCACTGGCACAGGGCCCCTCATAGTACACAAAAGTGTCGCTGCCGGTGGGAGGCGCCCCCGCCATGCAAACACACCGCCGTACTTTGAGGGGCCCTACACAATTAACCAAACCTTTTTTGGGGCAAAAAACATTATTATTTATTTTTTAACAAATAAAAGAAAAATTAACTGTGCTGCCTTGGGGTAGAGTGCTGGAAACGGGGGGTATGTAGCTGTGAAGCTTGACTGACTGTGGACGACGCAGGGGACGCAGGGGTGGCAGGAGAAGGGGCAATTAAATTACTGGGGTCTGGCAGATCGAGGATGGGGCTCGACGCATGAGAGGGCTGAGACACACTGGAAGGGTGAGACAAACCTGACATTACAGACACATTGGGAGGTGAGGGGGGAGGAATAGAAATAGTCTGCTGTTTTTTTTTCTCTTTTTGGGATCGTCGCTGCGGTCTGGGGAGCCTTGGTGGGCTCATTAATTGCGGCCTGGTCATAGTGGCCGAATTGTCAGTCTCTTTGTCCCGCTGCTGCATGGTTACGGTTGGAGGTTGGAAGGCCATGCCCGGGTCCTGCTGCTGCATCGTGGTAGCGGAGCAGAAGGCCATGCCAGGGTCCTGCTGCATCATGGTGTCAGTGGAGGAGGTCCAAGCAGGAGCAGCGGTTGTCATGGTGGTGGCGGTGGGCTGTCCTACAGCACTCAGCATGGTGGTGATGCTGTAGTGGTGTCCGGCAGTGCTAGGAATTGAATTGGCCGTGCAGTGGTATGCAGCAGAGGTCGGCATTGAGGTCAATCGAGACAGTGTAGGCGCAGGTGGATATGCCGCCACTGTCTGCTGAAAATACCGACGAATACTATACGAATACTGCATAGCCTGCACATAAGCAGCATTGCAGGCCTGCATGACACTAAGCTGGAGATCAGGAGAAAGGTGTTCCAACATGCCCTGTTCAATTTGGTTAAAAAAATGATGTGCTGGCCTCTGGAGGTTGGCTTTTTCTTGGTCAAGGCTTTTGGTGACCTCCTGGATACGTGTATTCATATGGCTAATGGCAGTATCCAGTCGGTCACCCAAAGCCTTGAGTCCATCGTGAAAAACCGAGCCCAAGAGCAAAAACTCGGGCATGAGTGACCTGTCCGATGCCCTCTGCCACTGCCGGGAGAAGCCCAAAAAAAAGGGGGAGAGGCAGAGGACTGGGAAAGGGGAACACCTGATGGACCAGCTTCCTGGTCTCCAGTTAGTGTGGCAGGCCCACTTGCTGCAGCGCTGCAGGATGGCTGGGACGGGTCCGTGGCTGTCTGATGATGGACCGCTCCAGAACCTGGGTCAACAGTGCTGCTCCATGTGTTGTGAAAAAAGGAAAAAAAAATGAATACCAAAAACTAAATAAACACCAACTCCTGTTGAATAGAAACATACAGATTATGGCAATACAACACAACCTAATATACAGGAGAAATACTTACGTTCTCTGGGCAAGGACCGGTCTTAAAAATGCCAGAATGCGATGGTATTTATACTTTCGGATCCTTGCTCCAGAACCACTGGAAACACGGCTCTCTTGACACAGGTCCTTGTTGAAGCGGTCCTTCATCGAACACCAACGTGTTTTGACTTTGAGCACTGTTGCAAAAACAAAACATAATGTTTAGACAATGTACTTTTGGCCATGCTCACACAACTGTGTGTGATAAGAGAAACTCCTGAGAGTTTTTGTCATCACATACAGTTGTGTGACCACGGCTGCTTCACACTGCATTGCAATACTTACAAAATACATTTCGGACCCGAGTCAGGGCGTTGTCCCAGCCATCCCACATCGCTTTGGCCACCTCATTCCATAGGCGCCGGATCGTCATGTTGTCCGAGTGCTGTGGAACCTGGGTGTCCCACAACGGGACTCGCTCATGGACCAGGGAGATGAGGATATCGTTGTCAATGAGGTCCTCATCACGTTCTGGAACCTAAAGCATAAATGAAGACATTAAATGTTGTATACATTAACATAAGGAAAAGAAAGAAAACAAAGGCTGAGAAATGGCATGAATCAGGAAAGTCAAGATAAAAAAGGAGCCCAGAAGAAAAATGTAAAGAAAGAGGAAAGTAAAGAAAGGAAGATTCAAAAATACTAAAGTGAGGATACAGTAAACAGTCAGCCATGTATACTTACACGCTGCCGCCTTGCCACCCGACCGTGACCCCGCTGCTTTGCTCACCCTCTGCCGTAGTGGAAGAAGTGCTCTAAAAAAAGGAAAAAAAATTGTCACATGTGAAGATGTGACAGTGAATACTTACCAATCTGAAGAGTTGAGAACTCACTTCACTGACATGTTCTGCTTGAGAAGGTCCATGACGTTGCTCCTCATCAGAAGAAGATGACATTCTGTTGCATGCAGAAAGAAAGAAATGGCAGAAATTAGGACATGTAGAGACAGAAAATAGAAAATAAAGGCATTGGCTTTGATATACTCACATTGTTCAGTGTCTTGTTTCCCCCAAGGTTCTGGTCTGCGTCTGCTCTGCTTCTCTGTCTGCTGAGTAGTGACCAGCCACTGTCCACTCCCTCCCTTTATCACCTTGTATGTGGAGGGTGGCTAATCAGTGTCTAGACATGTTTTTCTCTGGTGCAACGCATACGTTTATGAACGCAAGCAAATGCATGTGCTTGCGGCCGCATGCGTTCACATAGACAGCAATGCGTTTTTTAGCCGCATTTCTTCCTCTAACAACCCCATACGTTTCTAGGCGGCAAATTAACGTCTCTAAAATTACTACATGTAGCGTTTACCACGCCAAACCGCAGACGATGAAACGACGCATGCGTCGTCAAACGCGGCAAAACACAATCAAACACAGACACATGTGTCGCTAATGTTAAATATAGGAATACATAACGCATGCGGATAATTGCGGAAGAAACGCTGGGGTCACAACAGCAAATGTGAAACCGGCCTAAGATATGGCTTTTTCTTTGCGGCCATGAAGGCCAGCACCCCGGAGTCGCCTCTTCACTGTAGATGTTGACTCTGGCGTTTTGTGTATACTATTTAATGAAGCAGCCAGTTGAGGACCTGTGAGGCATCTATTTCACAAACTACACATTCTAATGTACTTGTCTTGTTGCTCAGTTGTGCAGCCGGGCCTCCAACTTCTTTTTCTACTCTGGTTAGAGACTGTTTGTGCTCTCCTCTGAAGGGAGTAGTACACACCGTTGTAGGAAATCTTCAGTTTCTTGGCAATTTCTCGCCTGGAATAGCCTTCATTTCTAAGAACAAGAATAGTCTGTTGAGTTTCACATGAAAGTTCTATTTTTTCTGGCCATTTTGAGAGTTTAATGGAACCAACAAATGTAATGATCCAGATTCTCAACTAGCTCAAAGGAAGGTCAGGTTTAAAGGTTCTCTTATCAGCCAAACTGTTTTCCGCTGTGCTAACATACATGCAGAAGGGTTTTCAAGGGTATTCTAACCATCCATTAGCATTCTTACACAGTTAGCAAGCACAAAGTACCGTAAAAACACTGCAGTGATGGTTGTTGGAAATAGGCCTCTATACACCTATGAAGATATTGCATTACAAACCAGACGTTTGCAGCTAGAATAGTCATTTACCACATTAACAATGTATAGAGTGTATTTCTGAATCATATAATGTTAGCTTCATTAGAAAAAACTCTGCTTTTCTTTAAAAAATAAGGACATTTCTAAGTGACCCTAAACTTTTGAAAGGTAGTGTATATTGGGAATTGTCACATAATAAAATATAGGGATAGGGAATAAATGTTGAGTGCTATAGTGAAGAAATGCAATGAAGGAGAAAAAAATTTCTAATAGTAAAATAACATGTATCAGAATAATTAAAGGGAAGGTCAGCAGGTTCTGAGAACAGCATGATGTAGGCAAAGAGACCCTGAATCCAATGATGTTTCACTTAGTTTACTGGGTGCAATGGTTCTGACACATTAGTTGTTCAGATTTAGTAATTCAGCAGAGCCAAGAAAGCCTCCTCAACTCATGCCAGGCTCTGTATTTACATTTTCTATTGACAGTGAGCTGTTTATGACAGGAGGGGGAGCGGAGTCAGACTACAAAGCGTGCGCCAGGTAGTCATGGCAGTGATAATGTCCAAATGATAAACTCTTCGGTGTAAGTAAACAGCACACATCCCTGAATTCTGTGTTTTAACCCCTCCTTCATGCTGTGCTCAGATTAGGTAGCAAAAACCTGCTGACAGATTTCCTTTTATGAAGGAAAAAGAAATGAAAAATAATGACACCACATGATTATCATGTAATATAATCGAACTATTGCAAGGAGAACATAACAGTAATGGGCAAAAAAAGTGTAACACCAAAAGTAATGGTAGATGCGCGCTCAGTACATAAAGCCCAAATTCCCTCACATTAGCCTTGCTTACCCATAGTGTATCTGAGTCAGGACACGCGCTACGCCAACACCAACGCGCGTTTCGCTTATCTTTCTCAAGGTGCAGTCACTTTGACCGCAGCTTAAACACAGCTACCTTGTCAGCTCGGTGGACACAGCACACTGCTCATATGTTTTCACTGCAGAAGATCATGCTAGCTCTCCCACAGGTGCTACGTAAAAGAAATATAAAGATTATAGAAATATAAAGAAACTAGATAGTGGCCCGATTCTAACGCATCGGGTACTCTAGAATATGCATGTCCACGTAGTATATTGCCCAGCCACGTAGTATATTGCCCAACCACGTAGTATATTGCCCAGCCACATAGTATATTGCCCAGCTACGAAGTATATTGCCCAGCTATGTAGTATATTGCCCAGTGACGTAGTATATTGCCCAGTCACGTAGTATATTGTATTGCCCAGTTACATAGTATATTGCCCAGTGACGTAGTATATTGCCCAGCCATATAGTATATTGCCCAGCTACGTAGTATATTGCCCAGTCACGTAGTATATTGCCCAGTCATGTAATATATTGCCCAGTCACATAGTATATTGCTCAGTGACGTAGTATATTGCCCAGCCACGTAGTATATTGCACAGCGACATAGTATACAGCACAGAACCACGTAGTATACAGCACAGACACATAGTATACTGCCCAGTCACATAGTATATTGGCCAGTCATGCAGTATATTGCCCAGCTGCGTAGTATATTGCCCAGCCACGTATGTAACAGGTTAAAAAATAAAAAATAAACATATACTCACCATCCGAGTGCCCCTTGTATTCCTGTCGCCTGTGTGCGGTGCACGCGGCAGCTTCCGGTCCCAGGGTTGGTATGACCGCAGGACCTGTGATGACGTTGCGGTGACATGACCATGACGTCATGGCAGGTCCTTCTCGCATAGCATCCTTAGCACCGGAACCTGCCGCTTGCACTGCCGAGGACAGGACAACACGTCGGAGGGTGAGAATAACGTTTTTTTTTAAATTATTATTATTATTTGTAACATTAGATCTTTTTACTATTGATACTACATACGCATCATCAATAGTAAAAAGTTGGTCACACAGGGTTAATAGCTGCGTAACCGGAGTGCGTTACACCGTGCTCTGGTAACGCTGGTATAAACCCTGTGTGAGGGCTGACTGGAGGGGAGTACGGAGCGGGCACTGACTGCGGGGAGGAAAGAGTGGCCATATTGCCGCCGGACTGTGGCCGTCGCTGATTGGTCGTGGCAATGGTCATGGACGTTTTGCCACGACCAATCAGCGACTTGGATTCCATGACAGACAGAGACCGCGACCAATGAATATCCGGGACAGACAGAAAGACGGAAGTGACCCTTAGATAATTATATAGTACATACATAATAGGTGCAAGGAACGCCTTTTATGCGCTTGTTTCTTTATATATTGACAAAAGTCTTGCCCTTTTTTTCTGAACCGCCTCCGTGCGGGATCAGCACATAGATTGTTATTAAAACAACTTTTATACAACAACTTATCACATAAAAATACTATTTATTTTCATCTTTTCGGCCTCTAAATAATATTTGAAAAAAATTACATTGGCCACACCTAAAATTCTGAAAAGGAACAATTCTCTCTTGCCAGACATCATCAGGAGACAGGAATCAAGTAGAGTAACTTTTTATGCTATGACTGCATAGGAAAGCCATCAACAATGTTTTTTTCCTTTTTTTTGAGCGATAACAATCTAATTGGTTTGGAAAGTGGGTTATTACCAAAAGAGGATCAAACACATCTTCCTATTGTCGTCTGAAATCTATTTCTTTTTTTTAAGCAAATCGACTTACATTATCGTATCGCTCTTTCTTTTTGTAAAATGTTATCCTTATACTAGGGGGGGGGTAACCTCTGTATTATAAATGTTTCTTTAACCCCTTTCTGACATTAGACGTACTATCCCGTCGAGGTGGGGTGGGCCCGTATGACCACCGACGGGATAGTACATCATATGAGATCGGCTTATCGCAGCTGACATCCGGCACTATGTGCCAGGAGCGGTCACGGACCGCCCCGGCACATTAACCCCCGGCACACCGCGATCAAAGATGATCGCGATGTGCCGGCGGTACAGGGAAGCATCTCGCAGGGAGGGGTGTCATGATCCCAATGGCAGGGGATCACTAAAGGACAAGCACAGATACAAACAAGCTCTAGGGCGATGGAACCTGAGCTGACCGCGACCCTGAACCTAACACACAAATAAAAGTAGCCGGGGAACGTGCGTACGATGATCCTAGACGTCTCGCTCCAGCCGAAGATCTAACTTCCCCTATTAGAAGAAACACAGACCTCTCTTGCCTCCAGAGAAATACCCCACAGAAATAGCAGCCCCCCACATATAATGACGGTGAAATGAGAGGAAAGCACATACGCAGTATGAAAACAGTTTCAGCAAAATGAGGCCCGCTAAAGCTAGATAGCAGAGGATACAAAAGTGAACTGCGCGGTCAGCGAAAAACCCTTCAAAAAACCATCCTGAAATTACTTGAACTCATGTGCCAACTCATGGTACATGAGGAGCAATTTCAGCCCACTAGAGCAACCAGCAGCAATAATCACATATCTGCAGGCTGGACTAAAAACCAAATAAAGCAAAACACCAAAACAGGAAAATCCAAACTTAGCTTGACCAGAAGGTTCTAGGAGCAGGGAGCAGAGGTAACAAGACACACTGGATACATTGATAACCGGCGAGGAAATGCCAGCAAAGCCAGGTTAAATAGGAAACTCCCATATCCTGATGGAACAGGTGGAACCCAGAGACCCAGGAAAGACAAGTCACCCAGTACCATCAGTAACCACCAGAGGGAGCCCAAAAACAGAACTCACAACAGTACCCCCCCCTTGAGGAGGGGTCACCGAACCCTCACGAGAACCACCAGGGCGACCAGGATGAGCCCTATGAAAAGCGCGAACCAAATCATCAGCATGAACATCCGAGGCAACCACCCAAGAATTATCCTCCTGACCATAACCCTTCCACTTGACCAAATACTGGAGTTTCCGTCTGGAAACACGAGAATCCAAGATCTTCTCCACAACATACTCCAATTCTCCCTCCACCAGCACTGGAGCAGGAGGCTCAAGCGAAGGAACAACAGGTACCTCATACTTCCGCAACAACGACCGATGGAATGCATTATGAATAGCAAACGATGCCGGGAGATCCAAACGAAACGACACAGGGTTAAGAATTTCCAAGATCCTATAGGGACCGATGAACCGAGGCTTGAACTTAGGAGAAGAGACCTTCATAGGAACAAAACGAGAAGACAACCACACCAAGTCCCCAACAAGAAGTCGAGGACCCACGCGGCGACGGCGATTAGCAAACTGCTGAGCCTTCTCCTGGGACAACTTCAAATTGTCCACCACATGACTCCAAATCCGATGCAACCTATCCACCACCATGTCCACTCCAGGACAATCAGAAGGTTCCACCTGACCAGAGGAAAAACGAGGATGAAACCCCGAATTACAAAAGAAAGGAGAAACCAAGGTAGCAGAACTAGCCCGATTATTAAGGGCAAACTCGGCCAGCGGCAAAAAGGTAACCCAGTCATCCTGATCAGCAGAAACAAAACACCTTAAATAAGTTTCCAAGGTCTGATTAGTTCGTTCAGTCTGGCCATTCGTCTGAGGATGGAATGCAGACGAAAAGGACAAGTCAATGCCCATCTTAGCACAGAACGTCCGCCAAAATCTAGACACAAACTGGGATCCCCTGTCAAAAACGATGTTCTCAGGAATCCCATGCAAACGAACCACATTCTGAAAAAACAGAGGGACCAACTCAGAGGAGGAAGGTAACTTAGGCAAGGGTACCAGATGAACCATTTTAGAAAAGCGATCACACACAACCCAGATGACGGACATTTTTTGAGAGACAGGGAGATCCGAAATAAAGTCCATGGAAATGTGCGTCCAAGGCCTCTTCGGGATAGGCAAAGGTGACAACAATCCACTGGCCAGAGAACAGCAAGGCTTAGCCCGAGCACAAACCTCACAAGACTGCACAAAAGAACGCACATCCCTCGACAAGGAAGGCCACCAAAAAGACCTGGCCACCAAGTCTCTTGTAC
The DNA here is from genome assembly GCF_032444005.1 of Ranitomeya imitator. Lineage (NCBI taxonomy): Eukaryota > Metazoa > Chordata > Amphibia > Anura > Dendrobatidae > Ranitomeya > Ranitomeya imitator. Next base: position 138,136,314 of record NC_091282.1, read on the forward strand.
CAAATATTCCAGGATGACCTGCCAACGCAGAAGAATGGACCTCGGAGATGACTCTACTGGTCCAATTATCCGGAACAAACAGTCTCTCAGGCGGACAACGATCAGGTTTACCCGCCTGAAACTCCTGCAAAGCACGTCGCAAGTCTGGGGAGACAGCAGACAAAATCACCCCATCCCTAAGGATACCAGAGGGCTCAGAATTTCCAAGGGAGTCAGGCACAAAACTCCTAGAAAGAGCATCCGCCTTCACATTCTTTGAACCTGGCAGGTATGAAACCACAAAATTGAAACGAGAGAAAAACAGTGACCAACGAGCCTGTCTAGGATTCAGACGCCTGGCAGACTCAAGGTAAATCAAATTTTTGTGATCAGTCAAGACCACCACACGATGTCTAGCACCCTCTAGCCAATGACGCCACTCCTCAAATGCCCACTTCATGGCCAAAAGTTCCCGATTACCAACATCATAATTCCGCTCAGCCGGCGAAAACTTTCTAGAAAAAAACGCGCATGGCTTCATCACTGAGCCATCGGAGCTTCTCTGTGACAAAACCGCCCCCGCTCCAATCTCGGAAGCATCAACCTCAACCTGAAAAGGGAGCGAAACATCTGGCTGACGCAACACAGGAGCAGAAGAAAACCGGCGCTTAAGTTCCTGAAAGGCCTCCACAGCCGCAGGAGACCAATTAGCAACATCAGCACCCTTCTTAGTCAAATCCGTCAAAGGCTTAACAACACTAGAAAAATTAGTTATAAAACGACGATAGAAATTAGCAAAGCCCAAGAACTTCTGTAGACTCTTAAGAGATGTAGGCTGCGTCCAGTCACAAATAGCCTGAACCTTGACGGGATCCATCTCAATAGTAGAAGGGGAAAAAATATACCCCAAGAAAGAAATCTTCTGGACTCCAAAGAGACACTTTGAGCCTTTTACAAACAAGGAATTGGCCCGCAGGACCTGAAACACCTTCCTGACCTGCTGAACATGAGACTCCCAGTCATCAGAAAAAAACAAAATATCATCCAAATACACAATCATAAATTTATCCAGATATTCACGGAAAATATCGTGCATAAAGGACTGGAAGACTGAAGGAGCATTAGAAAGTCCGAAAGGCATTACCAAATACTCAAAATGGCCCTCAGGCGTATTAAATGCGGTTTTCCACTCATCACCTTGCTTTATTCGTATAAGATTATACGCACCCCGAAGATCAATCTTAGTGAACCATTTAGCCCCCTTAATGCGAGCAAACAAATCAGTCAACAATGGCAAAGGATACTGATATTTTACGGTAATCTTATTCAAAAGACGATAATCTATACAAGGCCTCAAGGAACCATCTTTTTTGGCCACGAAAAAAAACCCTGCTCCCAAAGGGGACAAAGATGGACGGATATGTCCCTTTTCCAAGGACTCCTTAACATAATCCCGCATAGCAGTATGCTCTGGCACTGACAGATTGAACAAACGACCTTTAGGAAATTTACTGCCTGGAATTAAATTTATAGCACAATCGCAATCCCTGTGAGGAGGAAGCGAACTGAGCTTAGGCTCCTCAAAAACATCCCGATAGTCAGACAAAAACACAGGAATCTCAGAAGGAGTAGATGAAGCGATAGAAATCGGAGGTGCATCATCATGAACCCCCTGACAACCCCAGCTTAACACAGACATCGATTTCCAGTCAAGGACTGGATTATGAGTTTGTAACCATGGCAGACCAAGCACTAGGACATCATGCAAATTATACAGTACCAGGAAGCGAATCACCTCCTGATGAACAGGAGTCATACGCATGGTCACTTGTGTCCAGTACTGAGGTTTATTCATAGCCAAAGGTGTAGAGTCAATTCCCTGCAAGGACTTTGAAGAGTTGGGGAAGAAAGTAAAGGAACTGGATGCACAGGTAGTTTTTTCTTCTATCCTTCCAGTAGACGGGCATGGCACCAGGAGATGGAACAGGATCCTTGATGCAAACAACTGGCTAAGACGATGGTGCAGACAACAAGGATTTGGATTCCTGGACCACGGTGTGAATTACTGGTATGATGGACTCCTCGCCAGAGACGGACTACACCTCAACAAACCTGGGAAACACACATTCGCCAGAAGACTCGCTACACTCATCAGGAGGGCGTTAAACTAGAAGAAGAGGGGACGGGAAGAAAAACATTAGACTCGAACAAAGACGACCCAGGAAAACATACTCAGAAGGGAGGTAAGAACATTTCTAAAACAATCCACAGTGAGGAGATTGGAACAAAACAAAATCCTCTAAACTGCATGCTCGCAAACGCCAGAAGCCTGACAAACAAGATGGAAGAACTAGAAGCAGAAATATCTACAGGTAACTTTGACATAGTGGGAATAACCGAGACATGGTTAGATGAAAGCTATGACTGGGCAGTTAACTTACAGGGTTACAGTCTGTTTAGAAAGGATCGTAAAAATCGGAGAGGAGGAGGGGTTTGTCTCTATGTAAAGTCTTGTCTAAAGTCCACTTTAAGGGAGGATATTAGCGAAGGGAATGAGGATGTCGAGTCCATATGGGTTGAAATTCATGGAGGGAAAAATGGTAACAAAATTCTCATTGGGGTCTGTTACAAACCCCCAAATATAACAGAAAGCATGGAAAGTCTACTTCTAAAGCAGATAGATGAAGCTGCAACCCATAATGAGGTCCTGGTTATGGGGGACTTTAACTACCCGGATATTAACTGGGAAACAGAAACCTGTGAAACCCATAAAGGCAACAGGTTTCTGCTAATAACCAAGAAAAATTATCTTTCACAATTGGTGCAGAATCCAACCAGAGGAGCAGCACTTTTAGACCTAATACTATCTAATAGACCTGACAGAATAACAAATCTGCAGGTGGTTGGGCATTTAGGAAATAGCGACCACAATATTGTGCAGTTTCACCTGTCTTTCACTAGGGGGACTTGTCAGGGAGTCACAAAAACATTGAACTTTAGGAAGGCAAAGTTTGAACAGCTTAGAGATGCCCTTAATCTGGTAGACTGGGACAATATCCTCAGAAATGAGAATACAGATAATAAATGGGAAATGTTTAAGAACATCCTAAATAGGCAGTGTAAGCGGTTTATACCTTGTGGGAATAAAAGGACTAGAAATAGGAAAAACCCAATGTGGCTAAACAAAGAAGTAAGACAGGCAATTAACAGTAAAAAGAAAGCATTTGCACTACTAAAGCAGGATGGCACCATTGAAGCTCTAAAAAACTATAGGGAGAAAAATACTTTATCTAAAAAACTAATTAAAGCTGCCAAAAAGGAAACAGAGAAGCACATTGCTAAGGAGAGTAAAACTAATCCCAAACTGTTCTTCAACTATATCAATAGTAAAAGAATAAAAACTGAAAATGTAGGACCCTTAAAAAATAGTGAGGAAAGAATGGTTGTAGATGACGAGGAAAAAGCTAACATATTAAACACCTTCTTCTCCACGGTATTCACGGTGGAAAATGAAATGCTAGGTGAAATCCCAAGAAACAATGAAAACCCTATATTAAGGGTCACCAATCTAACCCAAGAAGAGGTGCGAAACCGGCTAAATAAGATTAAAATAGATAAATCTCCGGGTCCGGATGGCATACACCCACGAGTACTAAGAGAACTAAGTAATGTAATAGATAAACCATTATTTCTTATTTTTAGTGACTCTATAGCGACAGGGTCTGTTCCGCAGGACTGGCGCATAGCAAATGTGGTGCCAATATTCAAAAAGGGCTCTAAAAGTGAACCTGGAAATTATAGGCCAGTAAGTCTAACCTCTATTGTTGGTAAAATATTTGAAGGGTTTCTGAGGGATGTTATTCTGGATTATCTCAATGAGAATAACTGTTTAACTCCATATCAGCATGGGTTTATGAGAAATCGCTCCTGTCAAACCAATCTAATCAGTTTTTATGAAGAGGTAAGCTATAGACTGGACCACGGTGAGTCATTGGACGTGGTATATCTCGATTTTTCCAAAGCGTTTGATACCGTGCCGCACAAGAGGTTGGTACACAAAATGAGAATGCTTGGTCTGGGGGAAAATGTGTGTAAATGGGTTAGTAACTGGCTTAGTGATAGAAAGCAGAGGGTGGTTATAAATGGTATAGTCTCTAACTGGGTCGCTGTGACCAGTGGGGTACCGCAGGGGTCAGTATTGGGACCTGTTCTCTTCAACATATTCATTAATGATCTGGTAGAAGGTTTACACAGTAAAATATCGATATTTGCAGATGATACAAAACTATGTAAAGCAGTTAATACAAGAGAAGATAGTATTCTGCTACAGATGGATCTGGATAAGTTGGAAACTTGGGCTGAAAGGTGGCAGATGAGGTTTAACAATGATAAATGTAAGGTTATACACATGGGAAGAGGGAATCAATATCACCATTACACACTGAACGGGAAACCACTGGGTAAATCTGACAGGGAGAAGGACTTGGGGATCCTAGTTAATGATAAACTTACCTGGAGCAGCCAGTGCCAGGCAGCAGCTGCCAAGGCAAACAGGATCATGGGGTGCATTAAAAGAGGTCTGGATACACATGATGAGAGCATTATACTGCCTCTGTACAAATCCCTAGTTAGACCGCACATGGAGTACTGTGTCCAGTTTTGGGCACCGGTGCTCAGGAAGGATATAATGGAACTAGAGAGAGTACAAAGGAGGGCAACAAAATTAATAAAGGGGATGGGAGAACTACAATACCCAGATAGATTAGCGAAATTAGGATTATTTAGTCTAGAAAAAAGACGACTGAGGGGCGATCTAATAAGCATGTATAAGTATATAAGGGGAGAATACAAATATCTCGCTGAGGATCTGTTTATACCAAGGAAGGTGACGGGCACAAGGGGGCATTCTTTGCGTCTGGAGGAGAGAAGGTTTTTCCACCAACATAGAAGAGGATTCTTTACTGTTAGGGCAGTGAGAATCTGGAATTGCTTGCCTGAGGAGGTGGTGATGGCGAACTCAGTCGAGGGGTTCAAGAGAGGCCTGGATGTCTTCCTGGAGCAGAACAATATTGTATCATACAATTATTAGGTTCTGTAGAAGGACGTAGATCTGGGGATTTATTATGATGGAATATAGGCTGAACTGGATGGACAAATGTCTTTTTTCGGCCTTACTAACTATGTTACTATGTAATAGGGACTTCCAGAGGCTCCAGACTAAACCCACAGCGATTGGCAAATGACCAATCCATAAGACTCAGGGCAGCGCCTGAATCCACATAGGCATCGACGGAAATGGATGATAATGAACAAATCAGAGTCACAGACAGAATGAACTTAGACTGTAAAGTACTAATGGCAACAGACTTATCAACCTTTTTTTTGCGTTTAGAGCATGCTGATATAACATGAGCTGAATCACCACAATAAAAGCACAACCTTTTTTTCCGCCTATAATTTTGCCGTTCACTTCTGGACTGAATTTTATCACATTGCATTATCTCAGGTGACGGTTCAGACGACACCGCCAAATGGTGCACAAGTTTGCACTCCCGTAAACGCCGATCAATCTAAATAGCCATAGTCATAGACTCATTCAGACCAGTAGGCGCAGGGAACCCCACCATAACATCTTTAATGGCCTCAGAAAGGCCATCTCTGAACCTTGCAGCCAGGGCGCACTCATTCCACTGAGTAAGCACCGACCACTTCCGAAATTTTTGACAATAAATTTCTGCTTCATCTTGCCCCTGAGAGAGGGCCAACAAAGCTTTTTCAGCCTGAATCTCTTGGTTAGGTTCCTCATAGAGCAAACCCAATGCCAGAAAAAACGCATCCGCATTAAGCAACGCAGGGTCCCCTGGTGCCAATGCAAATGCCCAATCCTGAGGGTCACCCCGCAGGAAAGATACAATAATCTTGACTTGCTGAGCAGGGTCTCCAGAGGAGCGAGATTTCAAAGAAAGAAACAACTTGCAATTGTTCCTAAAATTCAGAAAACGAGATCTATCTCCAGAAAAAAACTCTGGGACAGGAATTCTAGGTTCAGACATAGGAGCATGTACAACAAAATCCTGTATATTTTGAACCTTAGCGGCAAGATTATTCAGGCTGGAAGCCAAACTCTGGACGTCCATGATAAACAGCTGGGATCAGAGCCATTCAAAGATTAAGAGGAGGAGGAAGTAGCCAGGCTGCAATAAGGCTAGGCAGCAAACTCTGAGGGGAAAAAAAAAAAAAAAAAAAAAAACTTCCTCAGACTACTTATCCTCCTACTTCAGCCAATACAATTAACACTTTGTGGGCCGGTTATACTGTCATGATCCCAATGGCAGGGGATCACTAAAGGACAAGCACAGATACAAACAAGCTCTAGGGCGATGGAACCTGAGCTGACCGCGACCCTGAACCTAACACACAAATAAAAGTAGCCGGGGAACGTGCCTACGATGATCCTAGACGTCTCGCTCCAGCCGAAGATCTAACTTCCCCTATTAGAAGAAACACAGACCTCTCTTGCCTCCAGAGAAATACCCCACAGAAATAGCAGCCCCCCACATATAATGACGGTGAAATGAGAGGAAAGCACATACGCAGTATGAAAACAGTTTCAGCAAAATGAGGCCCGCTAAAGCTAGATAGCAGAGGATACAAAAGTGAACTGCGCGGTCAGCGAAAAACCCTTCAAAAAACCATCCTGAAATTACTTGAACTCATGTGCCAACTCATGGTACATGAGGAGCAATTTCAGCCCACTAGAGCAACCAGCAGCAATAATCACATATCTGCAGGCTGGACTAAAAACCAAATAAAGCAAAACACCAAAACAGGAAAATCCAAACTTAGCTTGACCAGAAGGTTCTAGGAGCAGGGAGCAGAGGTAACAAGACACACTGGATACATTGATAACCGGCGAGGAAATGCCAGCAAAGCCAGGTTAAATAGGAAACTCCCATATCCTGATGGAACAGGTGGAACCCAGAGACCCAGGAAAGACAAGTCACCCAGTACCATCAGTAACCACCAGAGGGAGCCCAAAAACAGAACTCACAACAGAGGGGGCTCCCTGCGGGCTTCCCTGAGCCCCCCGCAGCAACGCGATGTGATCGCGTTGCTGCGAGGGTCTTACGTCCCTCCCTGCCTGCTCCAGGCCCGGATCCAAGATGGCTGTGGATCCGGGTCCTGCAGGGAGGGAGGTGGCTTCACAGAGCCTGCTCAGACAAGGCACTGTGAAGCCTGCAGCACTGTAAGTCAGATCAGTGATCTGACAGAGTGCTATGCAAACTGTCAGATCATTGATCTGTGATGTCCCCCCCGGGACAAAATAAAAAAGTTAAAAAATTTTTTTCCAAATGTGTAAAAAAAAATCAAAAAATATATTCCTAAATAATGAAAAAAAAATATTATTCCCATAAATACATTTCTTCATCTAAATAAAAAAAAAACAACAAAAGTGCACATATTTTGTATCGCCGCGTCCGTAACGACCTGACCTATAAAACTGGCCCACTAGTTAACCCCTTCAGTAAACACAGTAAGAAAAAAAAAAAACGAGGCAAAAAACAACGCTTTATTATCATACTGTCGAACAAAAAGTGGAATAACACGCGATCAAAAAGACAGATATAAATAACCATGGTACCGCTGAAAACGTCATCTTGTGCCGCAAAACACGAGCTGCCATACAGCATCATCAGCAAAAAAATAAAAAAGTTATAGTCCTGAGAATAAAGGGATGCAAAAATAATTATTTTTTCTGTAAAATATTTTTTATCGTATAAAAGCGCCAAAACATAAAAAAAGATATAAATGAGGTGTCGCTGTAATCGTACTGATCTGAAGAATAAAACTGCTTTATTAATTTTACCAAACGCGGAATGGTATAAACGCCTCCCCCAAAAGAAATTCATGAATAGCTGGTTTTTAGTCATTCTTCCTCACAAAAATCGGAATAAAAAGCGATCAAAAAATGTCACGTGCCCGAAAATGTTACCAATAAAAACGTCAACTCATCCCGCAAAAAACAAGACCTCACATGACTCTGTGGACCAAAATATGGAAAAATTATAGCTCTCAAAATGTGTTAACGCAAAAAATATTTTTTACAATAAAAAGCGTCTTTCAGTGTGTGACGGCTGCTAATCATAAAAATCCGCTAAAAAACTCGCTATAAAAGTAAATCAACCCCCCTTCATCACCCCCTTAGTTAGGGAAAAATTTAAAAAATGTATTTATTTCCATTTTCCCATTAGGGCTAGGGTTAGGGCTAGGGTTAGGGCTAGGGTTAGGGCTAGGGTTAGGTCTAGGGTTAGGGCTAGGGCTAGGGTTAGGGCTAGGGTTAGGGCTAGGGTTAGGGCTAGGGTTAGGGCTAGGGTTAGGGTTAGGTCTAGGGTTAGGGCTAGGGTTAGGGCTAGGGTTAGGGATAGGGTTAGGGTTAGGGCTAGGGTTAGGGTTAGGGCTACAGTTAGGGTTGGGGCTAAAGTTAGGGTTTAGATTACATTTACAGTTGGGAATAGGGTTGGGATTAGGGTTAGGGGTGTGTCAGGGTTAGAGGTGTGGTTAGGGTTACCGTTGGAATTAGGGTTAGGGGTGTGTTTGGATTAGGGTTTCAGTTATAATTGGGGGGTTTCCACTGTTTAGGCACATCAGGGGCTCTCCAAACACGACTTGGCTCAATTACAGCCAATTCTGCGTTGAAAAAGTAAAATAGTGCTCCTTCCCTTCCCTTCCGAGCTCTCCCGTGTGCCCAAACAGGGGTTTACCCCAACATATGGGGTATCAGCGTACTCAGGACAAATAGGACAACAACTTTTGGGGTCCAATTTCTCCTGTTACCCTTAGGAAAATACAAAACAGGGGGCTAAAAATAATTTTTGTGGGAAAACAAAAAGATTTTTTATTTTCACGGCTCTGCGTTATAAACTGTAGTGAAACACTTGGGGGTTCAAAGTTCTCACAACAAATCTAGATGAGTTCCCTGGGGTGTCTAGTTTCCAATATGGGGTCAGTTGTGGGGGTTTCTACTGTTTAGGTACATTAGGGGCTCTGCAAATGCAATGTGACGCCTGCAGACTATTCCATCTAAGTCTGCATTCCAAATGGCACTCCTTCCCTTCCGAGCCCTCCCATGCGCCCAAACAGTGGTTCCCCCCACATATGGGGTATCAGCGTACTCAGGACAAATTGGACAACAACTTTTGGGGTCGAATTTCTCCTCTTACCCTCGGGAAAATGCAAAACTGGGGGCTAAAAAATAATTTTGGGGGGAAAGTTTTTTTTTTATTTTCACGGCTCTGCGTTACAAACTGTAGTGAAACACTTGGGGGTTCAAAGCTCTAACAACACATCTAGATGAGTTCCTTAGGGTGTCTAGTTTCCAAAATGGTGTCACTTGTGGGGGGGTTTCTACTGTTTAGGTACATTAGGGGCTCTGCAAACGCAATGTGACATCTGCAGACCATTCCATCTAAGTCTGCATTCCAAATGGAGCTCCTTCCCTTCCGAGCCCTCCCATGCGCCCAAACAGTGGTTCCCCCCCACTTATGGGGTATCAGCGCACTCAGGACAAATTGGAAAACAAATTTTGGGGTCCAATTTCTCCTGTTACCCTTGGGAAAATACAAAACTGGGGGCTAAAAAATAATTTTTGTGGGAAACATTTTTTGTTTTATTTTTACGGCTCTGCATTATAAACTTCTGTAAAGCCCTTGGTGGGTCAAAGCGCTCACCACACATCTAGATAAGTTCCTTAGGGGGTCTACTTTCCAAAATGGTGTCACTTGTGGGCGGTTTCTACTGTTTAGGTACATTAGGGGCTCTGCAAACGCAATGTGACACCTGCAGACCATTCCATCTAAGTCTGCATTCCAAATGGCGCTCCTTCCCTTCCGAGCCCTCCCATGCGCCTAAACAGTGGTTCCCCCCACATATTGTGTACAATCGCACTCAGGACAAATTGGGCAACAAATTTTGGGGTCCAATTTCTCCTGTTACCCTCGGGAAAATAAGAAATTTTTCCCCCCAAAATTATTTTTTTAGCCCCCAGTTTTGTGTTTTATTTTTACGGCTCTGCATTATAAACTTCTGTGAAGCCCTTGGTGGGTCAAAGCGCTCAAAACACACCTAGATAAGTTCCTTAGGGGGTCTACTTTCCAAAATAATGTCACTTGTGGGGGGTTTCAATGTTTAGGCACATCAGTGGCTCTCTAAACGCAACATGGCGTCCCATCTCAATTCCTGTCATTTTTGCATTGAAAAGTCAAACGGTGCTCCTTCCCTTCCGAGCTCTCCCATGCGCCCAATCAGTGGTTTACGCCCACATATGGGGTATCAGCGTACTCAGGATAAATTGTACAACAACTTTTGGGGTCCAATTTCTTCTCTTACCCATGGGAAAATAAAAAATTGAGGGCGAAAATATAATTTTTGTGAAAAAATATGATTTTTTATTTTTACGGTTCTGCATTATAAACTTCTGTGAAGCACTTGGTGGGTCAAAGTGCCTCCCACACCTCTAGATAAGTTCCTTAGGGGGTCTACTTTCCAAAATGGTGTCACTTGTGGGGGGTTTCAATGTTTAGGCTCATCAGTGGCTCTCCAAACGCAACATGGCGTCCCATCTCAATTCCTGTCAATTTTGCATTGAAAAGTCAAACGGCGCTCCTTCCCTTCCGAGCTCTCCCATGCGCCCAAACAGTGGTTTACTTCCACATATGGGGTATCAGCGCACTCAGGACAAATGGTACAACAACTTTTGGGGTCCAATTTCTTCTCTTACCCTTGGGAAAATAAAAAATTGGGGGCGAAAAGATAATTTTTGTGAAAAAATATGATTTTTTATTTTGACGGTTCTGCATTATAAACTTCTGTGAAGCACTTGGTGGGTCAAAGTGCTCACCACACCTCTAGATAAGTTCCTTAGGGGGTCTACTTTCCAAAATGGTGTCACTTGTGGGGGGTTTCAATGTTTAGGCTCATCAGTGGCTCTCCAAACGCAACATGGCGTCCCATCTCAATTCCTGTCAATTTTGCATTGAAAAGTCAAACAGCGCTCCTTCCCTTCCGAGCTCTCCCATGCGCCCAAACAGTGGTTTACTCCCACATATGGGGTATCAGCGTACTCAGGACAAATTGTACAACAACTCTTTGCATCCAATTTCTTCTTTTACCCTTGGGAAAATAAAACATTGGGGGCGAAAATATAATTTTTGTGAAAAAATATGATTTTTTATTTTGACGGTTCTGCATTATAAACTTCTGTGAAGCACTTGGTGGGTCAAAGTGCTCACCACACCTCTAGATAAGTTCCTTAGGGGGTCTACTTTCCAAAATGGTGTCACTTGTGGGGGGTTTCAATGTTTAGGCTCATCAGTGGCTCTCCAAACGCAACATGGCGTCCCATCTCAATTCCTGTCAATTTTGCATTGAAAAGTCAAACGGCGCTCCTTCCCTTCCGAGCTCTCCCATGCGCCCAAACAGTGGTTTACTTCCACATATGGGGTATCAGCGCACTCAGGACAAATGGTACAACAACTTTTGGGGTCCAATTTCTTCTCTTACCCTTGGGAAAATAAAAAATTGGGGGCGAAAAGATAATTTTTGTGAAAAAATATGATTTTTTATTTTGACGGTTCTGCATTATAAACTTCTGTGAAGCACTTGGTGGGTCAAAGTGCTCACCACACCTCTAGATAAGTTCCTTAGGGGGTCTACTTTCCAAAATGGTGTCACTTGTGGGGGGTTTCAATGTTTAGGCTCATCAGTGGCTCTCCAAACGCAACATGGCGTCCCATCTCAATTCCTGTCAATTTTGCATTGAAAAGTCAAACAGCGCTCCTTCCCTTCCGAGCTCTCCCATGCGCCCAAACAGTGGTTTACTCCCACATATGGGGTATCAGCGTACTCAGGACAAATTGTACAACAACTCTTTGCATCCAATTTCTTCTTTTACCCTTGGGAAAATAAAAAATTGGGGGCGAAAATATAATTTTTGTGAAAAAATATGATTTTTTATTTTGACGGTTCTGCATTATAAACTTCTGTGAAGCACTTGGTGGGTCAAAGTGCTCACCACACCTCTAGATAAGTTCCTTAGGGGGTCTACTTTCCAAAATGGTGTCACTTGTGGGGGGTTTCAATGTTTAGGCTCATCAGTGGCTCTCCAAACGCAACATGGCGTCCCATCTCAATTCCTGTCAATTTTGCATTGAAAAGTCAAACGGCGCTCCTTCCCTTCCGAGCTCTCCCATGCGCCCAAACAGTGGTTTACTTCCAAATATGGGGTATCAGCGCACTCAGGACAAATTGTACAACAACTTTTGGGGTCCAATTTCTTCTCTTACCCTTGGGAAAATAAAAAATTGGGGGTGAAAAGATAATTTTTGTGAAAAAATATGATTTTTTATTTTTACGGTTCTGCATTATAAACTTCTGTGAAGCACTTGGTGGGTCAAAGTGCTCACCACACCTCTAGATAAGTTCCTTAGGGGGTCTACTTTCCAAAATGGTGTCACTTGTGGGGGGTTTCAATGTTTAGGCACATCAGTGGCTTTCCAAACGCAACATGGCGTCCCATCTCAATTCCTGTCAATTTTGCATTGAAAAGTCAAACGGCGCTCCTTCCCTTCCGAGCTCTCCCATGCGCCCAAACAGTGGTTTACTCCCACATATGGGGTATCAGCGTACTCAGGACAAATTGTTCAACAACTCTTGGGGTCCAATTTCTTCTCTTACCCTTGAGAAAATAAAAAATTGGGGGCGAAAAATAATTTTTGTGAAAAAATATGATTTTTTATTTTTACGGTTCTGCATTATAAACTTCTGTGAAGCACTTGGTGGGTCAAAGTGCTCACCACACCTCTAGATAAGTTCCTTAGGGGGTCTACTTTCCAAAATTGTGTCACTTGTGGGGGGTTTCAATGTTTAGGCAAATCAGGGGCTCTCCAAACGCAACATGGTGTCCCATCTCGATTCCAGTCAATTTTGCATTGAAAAGTCAAATGGCGCTCTTTCGCTTCCGAGCTCTGTCACGCGCCCAAACAGTGGTTTACCCCCACACATGGGGTATCGGTGTACTCAGGACAAATTGTACAACAAATTTTGGGGTCCATTTTCTCCTGTTACTCTTGGTAAAATAAATCAAATTGGAGCTGAAGTAAATTTTTTGTGAAAAATAGTTAAATGTTCATTTTTATTTAAACATTCGAAAAATTGCTGTGAAGCACCAGAAGGGTTAATAAACTTCTTGAATATGGTTTTGAGCACCATGAGGGGTGCAGTTTTTAGAATGGTGTCACACTTGGGTATTTTCTATCATATAGACCCCTCAAAATGACTTCAAATGAGATGTGGTCCCTAAAAAAAAAAATGGTGTTGTAAAAATGAGAAATTGCTGGTCAAATTTTAACCCTTATAACTCCCTAACAAAAAAAAATTTTGTTTCCAAAATTGTGCTGATGTAAAGTAGACATGTGAGAAATGTTACTTATTAAGTATTTTGTGTGACATATCTCTGTGATTTAATTGCATAAAAATTCAAAGTTGGAAAATTGCGAAATTTTCATAATTTTCGCCAAATTTCCATTTTTTTCACAAATAAACGCAGGTACTATCAAAGAATTTTTACCTCTGTCATGAATTACAATATGTCACGAGAAAAGATTGTCAGAATCACTGGGATCCGTTGAAGCGTTCCAGAGTTATAACCTCATAAAGGGACAGTGGTCAGAATTGTAAAAATTGGCCCAGTCATTAACGTGCAAACCACCCTTGGGGGTAAAGGGGTTAAATCAGCTGTTTGTTGAAAAAAATATTACTGTCTTACATTTTTGTGTTTTGCACTTCATTTTATTCTCAAACGTTTATTTCTATTTTTCTTTCTTTCCAGGTGAAGTCCCCATCATGATTGATCACTTGGTCATCCAGAAAAGAAATTAATTTGAATATATTGCAATTATGTACAGGGAACACTAGTCTAAATTTATGTCATTTCAATAACAGATTGAGCCCCATATATGCTAACAGGCAATTGATTTCTGCTTCCTTTGGGTAACCTTGGATACCATCAGTTCTGGATACAGTCATGAAATACATCTTAGTAATGCTTCCAATAAAGCAGTAACTTATATACTCTCTCTGCAACAACAAAGTGCAACTGTATATTCCTTTGTTCACCAAAATCTAAGAAAAGGGAATTTTCCAAAGAATGACTTTAAGTCTAAAAATAAAATTATCTTGAGTTTCCCAAGCACTTAAAAGACATATATTCTCAAAATGATATGTATGCATGATACCTACTATACAGGTCACCCCAATATACGGGACAGCAATAAAGTAAATAAAGATGGCCCCATTTTTTTCCATACTCTTAAAAGATGAAAGACTTTGTAGATCATTTCAATTTACCCAAACTGCATAAAATCTTGCTCTTTAAGGTAATATATTATAAGAATTCATAATTTTTTATCCAGGCATTATTTCTCACATTGCTGGAGCATCAGAGATTAGCCAAACATTTTGAACTGCCAGGGGCTTCCTTATAATGCCCTGGAGCTATGACATCTACAGATTATCATACCTTGTAAGTACCGGGACCACCACAGTCATTTAACAGAGTGACTAGGTAAGTTTCTATCTTCTGTGGAGTGTAAGCTTTTATGGTCAGCGGAGTCCTCTCACTCTCTTTCTTACTTGTACATTTTAAAGCAAACCTGTCACCAGGTTTGACTGATGTAAGAAATGGCCACTGCCTTTCAGGGCTTATCTACAGAATTATATAATGCTGTAGAAAAGCCCCCAATCCGACCAGAAAGATAAGAAAAATAAGTTTTATTATACTCACCTGGGGGGCCAGTCCAGTCCTATGGGTGTCACGGGGCCGGGTCTGGCGCCTCGCATCTTCTTATGATCATCGCCCTGCTGCTTGCTTCATGGCTCCCCAGCATTGCACTCCTGTGCAGGCGTACGTATCTTCCCTGTTGATGGCAGAGGTAAATAATGCAGTGCAACAGTGCTGGGAAAGGTCAGAGAGGCCAAGCACCTGCACACTGCAATACTTTGCTCTGCTCTCAATAGAGAAGATAAGTACGCCTGCGCAGGAGCACAATGCCAGGGAGCCATGAAGGACCAGACCGCCCAGCAGGTGAGTAAAATAAAAGTTTTCTTTTCTTTCAGGTCGGATTGTGGGCTAATCTACATTATGGAATGCTGTAGATAAACCCTGAAAGGCAGTGGCGATATCTTAAATCTGCCAAACATGGTGACCGGTTCCCTTTAAGCTCTGATGGTCAGTAGGGTTCTTTTTTTCTCCCTTCTCATTCACATGTATTTTATGAGCAAATACAAGCTTTCCAGCTTTGAAATTCACATGAATTTTTTTTTGCAGCAAATTGGATTTTGGAAGAAATCAGCGAATTTAAATTTAAAAAAACTTGCTCTTCGCTACTTACCATACTCATTTGTCAACTGCTTGTACTGTATTCCTGGTTTACCTTACTCCGCCACCTTCACCATGCATTTGTATTATTTAGAGTTGAGCGACTTTGACTTTTTTAGGATCGAGTCGGGTTTCTCGAAACCCGACTTTGTCAAAAGTCGGGTCGGGTGAAATCGGACGATTATTTCGAAAAGTCGGTGGCCGACCGAAACACGAAACCCAATGCAAGTCGATGGGGAATCAAAGTCGGCAGTGAATGGAGGACAGGAAAACACCTACAGTGCCCATTTTAATGCCAAAAACATAAATTCTTATTTCTTAAGCTTGTCAATCTTAATTAACTTTATAATAATAGTTAGGCATTGAAAACAGGGGGTCATTTGGCTAAAGTTGTGGGGGAGTAGGGCTGGCTCAAGATTTTTGTGGGCCCAGGAAACGCAGAATACATCATGGCGGTGGAGCAGGGAAAGGTAAGTATTTCAACTTTGTAAGTGCTGTGATCCTGAGCAAGCAGGGGGGGGCCCACTAGTTGGCACTGGCACAGGGCCCCTCATAGTACGGGGTGTGCTTGATGGCGGGTGGTGCCTCCCTCTGCCAGAGACACTTTTGCGTACTATGAGGGGCCCTGTGCCAGTGCCAATGAGTATGCCCCCCTACCTGATGAAGGAATCTGCACTTTCGTCTGCACCTTCCTCTTTGTCCCCGTGTAAGGTGGTATAGTATGCGGGAAGGGGAACCTGACTTTCGGCAGGGTCAGATTCTGGCTGTGTAGAGTGCAAGGGGAATGTAGTGGTCTGGGTCAATGTACCAGCAGACTCATCTAGCAGTGGCTGAGCAATGGGCTGGATGAGGAGGAAACACAGATATTAGTCCAAAATAAAAAATTAGGCTAAAAGCAGTTCAAAATTAATAACAGGACTAAACAGGCGGCATTGCTTTGTTCAGTGGAGGACAATTGTAACGAGTGGCGCAGATACAGGTAGTAGGCCCAAAATACAAAAGTAGGCTAAAAGCAGTTCAAAATTGGTAACAGGACTAAACAGGCGGCATAGCTTTGTTCTGTGGAGGACAATTGTAATGAGTGGCGCAGACACAGGTAGTAGTCCCAAAATACAAAAGTAGGCTGAATGAAGTTCAAAATTGGTAACAGGACTAAACAGGCAGCATAGCTAGGTACTGGGGTGGGCTCCTCTGCTGATTAGCAGACAGTGGTTGTAGGCACAAAGTATTACATTACATAGCAAGCGAGTTCCTGTAATGCACATTCTGCCAATTCAGGCCAGGTGTCTATTTTAGATGCCCAGTAATCAAAGGGGAATGACCTGTGAGGGAGAACATCGATAAGAGAGGAAAAGTAGTTCATAACCATACTGGACAAATGCTGTCTCCTGTCACTATGAATCGATGCAGTACTACCTGTCGTGTCAGCGGTCATTGCGAAATCACTCCGCAACCTGGTCATAAAACCCCTCTGTCCAATGCCACTTTGGATTTGTGCACCTCTAACACCTCTGCCATGTTTCCCCCTATGGCTCGTGTGAGAACCATCACTGTGTGCTGGGAATGCCAGAACCAAACGGTCTACAAGAGTTGCTTGTTTGGTAGCCAATATTTTCTCAAAGTTCTCATGTGGCACAATATTTTGTAATTTTCCTTTATATCGTGGATCCAGGAGGCAGGCCAACCAGTAATCATCATCGGTCATCATTTTGATAATGTGGGGGTCCCTTTTGAGGATACGCAAGGCATACTCAGCCATGTGGGCCAATGTTCCAGATGTCAATTCACTGCTTGTGCTGGGTTGAGGAGCACTTTCTTGCAACTCAAAATCACTTGTGTCCCGCAAAACCCTATACCTGACCTTGCAATGCCACCAGTTTCTATGACCCCCTGAGAAGCATCCTCCTCCCATAAATATTCATCCCCATCATCCTCCTGCTCCTCTTCATCCGCCACCTCGTCCAGGAGAGTTCCCTGAGCAGACAATGGCTGACTGTCATCAAGGCTTCCCTCCTCCTCGGCTGCAGACGCCAGCTCCTTAATGTGCATCAAACTTTGCATCAGCAGATGCATTAGTGGGATGCTCATGCTTATGATGGCGTCGTCTGCACTTATCAGCCGTGTGCATTCCTCAAAACACTGAAGGACTTAACAGAAGTCTTGGAGCTTCGACCACTGCACACCAGACAACTCCAAGTCTGCCATCCAACTGCCTGCCCGTGTATGTGTATCCTCCTACAAATTAATCACAGCACGCCTCTGTTCGCACAGCCTCTGAACCATGTGCATTGTGGAGTTCCACCTTGTTGCAACCTCGATTATTAGGCGGTGCTGGGGAAGATTCATCGATCGCTGATGGTTCAGCATATGGCTTGAGTGTACGGGCGACCGGCGGATGTGCGAGCAAAGTCTTCGCACCTTCAGGAGCAGGGCTGGTAACTCTGGATAATTTTTGAGGAAGCACTGCACCACCAGGTTCAAAGTGTGAGTCAGGAAAGGTATGTGTTTAAGTTCTGAAAGGGCTATGGCAGCCAAAAAATTCCTTCCGTTATCACTGACTACCTTGCTTGCCTCAAGATGTACACTACCCAGCCATGACTGAGTTCGTTGCTACAAGTACTCAGCCAGTACTTCCGCGGTGTGTCTGTTGTCACCCAAACACTTAATTTCTAACACAGCCTGCTGATGCTTACCACTAGCTGTTCGATAATGGGACACCTCGTGTGCAACACTGGCAGCTGCGGATGGAGTAGTCATGCAACTGCGCTCTATGGATGAGCTTTCGCTTCTAGAGGAAGGAGGAGGAGGAGGAGTAGGGGTTGCGGACACCTACAGCCAACTGTTTCCTAGACCATGGGCTAGGCAGAACTGTCCCACTATGGCTGTCCGCTGTGGACCCTGCATCCACCACATTAACCCAGTGCGCTGTGATGGACACGTAACGTCCCTGGCCATGCCTACTGGTCCATGCATCTGTCGTGAGGTGCACCTTTCTACTGACTGATTGCCTCAGTGCATGGACAATGCGGTCTTTGACATGCTGGTGGAGGGCTGGGATGGCTTTTCTCTTAAAGAAGTGTCGACTGGGTAGGTCATAGCGTGGTACTGCATAGGCCATAAGGGCTTTGAAAGCTTTGCTTTCAATCAACCGGTAGGTCATCAACTCTATCGAGATTAGTCTAGCAATGTGGGCGTTCAAACCGTGTACGCGGATGAGAGGATGGGTACTTTCTTTTCCCAACAAGAGTCTTTTGTAGGGTGAGCTGGACTGGAGATGTGCATATGGTGGAACTAGTGGTGGTGGTGGTGTACATGTCGGATTGAGAGTGTTGGTGATGGTATTCTCGATGTTGGCCTACATACAGTGTTTCCTACCAATAACCTTGGGATTCCCTGACTGCTTTGGCCTTGCGATGATACCTCCACATTTGCTGCTGGTGGTGTCCTAACCGATGGGCTTACAGTGAGGGAAGCAATGTAGCGTTGCTGACTACCGTCATTCTGAGCAGGTGCACCAACGGTACGGGATGTTTGGTAGTTAGTCCAGGCTTGCATGTGCTTGCTGGTTAAATGTCTAAGCATGCACGTTGTATTTAAACTTTGAAGATTCTTCCCTCTGCTAAAGGTCTTTGAGCATTTCTTACAGATAACATTTGACTGATCATTCGGATCTTGGTTAAAAAATTGCCACACTGCACTCTTTCTACTATGGAATACCTTTTCAGGCATTGCACGCTGTGTTACTTTCAATGGATGGCCACGCTGTCCTAAAACTGTTTTTGTTTTTGACAAACGTTTTTGGCCTGATACGGGTCTGCCAGATGACAGCTGTTGCGATGTAGATGGCTGCTGCGGATCATCCTCCTCTGCTTCAGAGCTACTGGGTGCGACACCCTCTTCCCCCAACGGCTGCTCATCTGGGTCAACAACTGGGTCATCTATCACCTCCTCTTCAATGTCATGTGCACCTTCCTCTGTGTCACCATGAAAGGTGCTATAGCTTTCGGGATGGGGCACCATAGTCTCATCAGGGTCAGATTTTGGCTCAGTACCCTCCAAGGGCAATCTAGTGATCTGAGTCAATGGGACAGCATTATAATCTAGCTGTGGCTGTGCATCAGTGCACTCCATGTCCGATTCATCTTGTAATGGGTAGTTAACAATTTCCCGATCTAACCCAGGCACAGTATGTGTAAAGAGCTCCATGGATTAACCTGTAGTGTCACCTGACGCATCCTTCACTTTTGGTTTGGGTGAAGGACACAAGGAAACGTCTTGTTCCTGACCGGGAGCATCCAATCACTGTCATGCGCTTCTCTAAGATGGTGGGGACCGAGACCTATGTCATCACGCTGCCCACACTCTGCGTCCTCCTTCATTGGCTGAAAAATGGCTCTGAAAGCGTCATATGAAACGTAACTTTGGCACGAAGATCGCCGACCTCATGGCCGATCCCACGCTAGGATCGGGTCGGGTTTCATGAAACCCGACTTTGACAAAAGTCGGCGATTTTTTGAATTTGTCCGATCCGTTTCGCTCAACCTTAGTATTATTGGGTCACCTAGCTGTTGTGGGGGAGCTCCATAGATAAGAGCTCTGATGTCTTTTTCATACAGTGAGGGAAAACAACTTGAATATCTATAGAAGACAATTGTATACATATTAAAGGTAGCTACACACATCCATAAAGTATAGCAATGTGTAAATGAAGGTACAGAGTTATTAATTTCCATTATCTATGTAGCCTCAATTGTGTATGAACAGCCGCAAAGATGCTAGGATATAAGTCATGGGAAGCCATTGTAGCTGCTCCTCAAGCTTGTAAGAGTATCAATGAGCATGTGAAATCAAAGGTGAAATCTTTCTTCAAGGTAAAAATTCCCACTAAGCTATGACATATGCAAAACTAGAGTATAGTTGCACACAATCCATAGAAAATGTTAAATAATTGTTTATTTTGAAGGTAAGGTGAGCAGAAACACTTGTATCATAAAAGGCAAATACCTTTATTGTGGTACCACTTAAACTAAAAAACTTAAACTAAAACTTAAATTAAAAATCTCCCTTACTCAATTACCTAATGTTTTTGCCCCATACATTGTCTTACCTAGGCACAGTCTATTATAAATCTTTTTTCAAACCACTGCATGTATTGAAAATGTTACTGTATCAGCCACCTGGAATTAGGTAACTAGAATGAGTGAACACTAGTGTTGAGCATTCTGATACTGCAAATATCGGGTATCGGTCGATATTCGCTGTATCGGAATTCCGATACCGAGTTCCGATTCTTTTGTGATATCGGATGCTGGAATCGGAAGTTCCTATACTGCAATGATGCACTATAATGGAGTGTGGGCGGTGCATGGGCGGAGACTGCGTGTGTGTGCGGGCGGAGTCTGTGCGTGACCGTGGGGGGGTCTGTGCATGCCTGTCGGGGGTCTGTGCGGCGTGCCGGGGCTCTGTGCGTGTGTGCCAGGGCTCTGTGCGGGCTATCCGGCGCTCTGTGCGGTGTGCCGGGGCTCTGTGCCTGTGTGCTGGGGCTCTGTGTGGCGTGCGGGGCTCTGTGCGGTGTGCCGGAGCTCTGTGCAGCGTGCAGGGTGGCGTGCGTGTGTGCCAGGGCTCTGTGCGGCGTGCTGGGCTCTGTGCGTGTGTGCCAGGGCTCTGTGCGGCGTGCGGGGCTCTGTGCATGTGTGCCGGGGCTCTGTGCGTGTGTGTCGGGGCTCTGTGCGGAATGCGGGGCTCTGTGCGGCGTGCCGGGGCTCTGTGCGGGCTGCCGGGGCTCTGTGCCTGTGTGCAGGCATCGTCTGATGGAACTACAAGTCCCATCGGACGATGCCTACTACAGTGACAGTGATTGACACATTAGCCAATGACGGGACAGTAGTAGTCCCATCATCCGGCTAATGTGTTGAATGGAAAAAAAACGTAAAATAATAAAAATAATAAAAAAAGCGCCTGCAAAAACGTAAAATAATAAACCGTATACTACCTGTCTGCCGTAGTCCAATTAATAACGAGTGTCCCACGACGATCTCCCCTATAGAACAGTGACATCAGGTGATGTCACTGTTCTATAGGACCCTCAGTGACACACTGACAGGAGACAATGGCTCCTGCAGTGCATCACTGAGAGGTTACCTTAGGACTAAGTCTCACTTTATGGCAATTGCTACATGGGAAAATTTCTCATACAGCAATGCCAAAAGTGAGACTAGGGACTATTTTTTTTTACAGCGGCGGAGGAATACAGTGCGGAAGGATACCTTCCTCCCGTCATTATGTTCCTGGAGCCCCTAGAGAGCGGTCGCGTCAGCTGTGCTGCTGTTCTCTAAGGGAGATCGTCGTGGGACACTCATGGATTTCGGCGGACAGGGAGTATATTGGTTGTTTGTTATTTTCATATTTTTTACAGATGACACTGGCTTCGGGGAACAAAGTGACAAGTAATGGTGGGTTTGAACTCTATGTTTAATGTACTGTATGTATGTATTGTATGTAATGTATGAAAGTATTGTATGCAGTATGTATGTAGTATGTATGTATGTAGCATGTATGTAGCATGTATGCAGCATGTATGTAGTATGAATGTAGTATGTATGTTTTTGTTTTTTTCATTCAACACATTAGCCGGATGATGGGACTACAACTAGTAAAAGAAAAATGGGGCTGACAGCACTCACACAAGAGGGCGCTCGTTCCTTAGTCCAGGGAACCAACCTGGATATACGTGTAGTCCAAAGAAAAGAGATGAACAGCACTCCAAACGGGTGTTGTAGTCATGCTTGACAAAGACCAGGATACTGGTCGAAACGTTGCTTTTTCATGGACCAATAAAGATTTCGTTTTGATACTACAACACCCGTTTGGAGCGCTGTTCATCTCTTTTCTTTGGATGGGACTACTACTGTCACATCATTGGCTAATGTGTCAATCACTGTCACTGCAGTAGGCATCGTCCGATGGGACTTGTAGTCCCATCGGACGATGCCTGCACACAGGCACAGAGCCCCGGCACGCTGCACAGAGCCCCGCACGCCACACAGAGCCCCGCATACCGCACAGAGCCCTGGCACTCCGCACAGAGCCCTGCACACCACACAGAGCCCCGGCACGCCACACAGAGCCCCGGCACACCGCACAGAGCCCCGGCACTCCGCACAGAGCCCCAGCATGCCACACATAGCCCCGGGACACATGCACAGAGCCCCGGCACGCCACACAGAGCCCCGACACACACTCACAGAGCCCCACAGGCCACACAGAGCCCCAGCATGCCGCACAGACCTCCGGCAGGCACGCACAGACCCCCGAGAGGCCCGTACAGATCCCCAGCAGGCCCGCACAGACCCCACCAGCACAGTCCACACACAGACACGCACAATGTCTGCCCATGCACCACCCACTCTTCCCCTTCTGGAACATGATGTAGAAGGACAGAAAGGGATTATATTTACATTCCGATATTTGTGTCCCATTGACTTGCATTGGTATCGGGTAGAGTTGAGCGACCTTGACCTTTTTAGAGTCGAGCCGGGTTTCGCGAAAACCGACTATCTCAAAAGTCGGGTCGAGTGAAATCGGCCGATTATGACGTAAAGTCGGGATCGACCGAAACACGAAACCCAATGCAAGTCAATGGGGCAGCATAGTCGGCAGTGAGTGGGGGCCAGGAAAACACCTAGACTGCCCATTTTAATGTCAAAACCATCCATTCTTCTTAATGAAGCTTGTCAAGCGTAATTTACCTTATAATAATTGGAAGGCATATGAAATTGGGGGTCATTTGGCTAAAGTTGTGGTGGGTAGGGCTGGTTCAAGTAATTAGTGGGCCCAGGAAATCTGGACCACGTCACGGCAGTGGAGCAGGGAGAGGTAAGTATTTCAACTTTGCAAGTGCTGTGAACCTGAGCAAGCAGGGGGGGCCCACTCGTTGGCATTGGCACTGGCACAGGCCCCCTCAAAGTACAGCGGTGTGTTTGCACGGCGGGGGCGCCTCCCACCGGCAGCAACACTTTTGCGTACCATGAGAGGCCCTGTGCCAGTGACGTCGCCAACTAGTATTCCTCCCCCCACCTGATGAAGGAACCTGCACTTTCATCTGCACCTTCCTGTTTGTCCCCGTGTAAGGTGGTATGGTATGCGGGAAGGGGGACCTGACTTTCAGCAGGGTCACAATCTTGCAGTGTAGCGTGCACGGGAAATGTTGCGTTATGGGTCAATGTACCAGCAGACTCATCTATCACTGGCTGGGCAATGGGCAGGATGAGGAGGAAACACAGATATAGGCCCAAAGAATAAAGTGGGCTAAATGCAGTTCAAAATTGGTAACACAGGACTAATCAGGTGGCATTGCAGTGGAGGACAACTGGAATGAGAGGCTGACACAGAGAGTAGGCCCAAATCAGTAAGTAGTCGAAATGCAGTTCAAAATTGGCAACAGTAGTAAACAGGCGGCACAGCTTTGATCAGTGGAGGAGAACAGCAAGGAGTGGCAGACACCGATAGTAGGCCCCAACCCAACTAGTAGGCCAAATGCAGTCTAACATTAACAACTACTTAACGAGCGCCTGAAAACGGAATTTCAGGACAGGAAACCAGGAGAACAGCAAGGAGCGGCAGACACCGATAGTAGGCCCCAAACCAACTAGTACGCCAAATGCAGTTGTCCCATTTAACCACAATTTAATGAGAGCCTGAAGATAGAAGTTCAGGAAAGGCAACCTGGAGAACACCTTGGAGTGGAACACACCATCTCTCTACACCCCATACCCAATTTGTAGGTCTAATGCAGCGTAGTTTCCAACAACTACTAAACGAGAGCATGATGATCGAAGCATTGGCGAGGAAACCTGGGGAACACCTTGGAGTGGAACACACCATCTCTCTACACCCCATACCCAATTTGTAGGCCTAATGCAGCGTAGTTTCCAACAACTACTAAACGAGAGCATGATGATCGAAGCATTGGCGAGGAAACCTGGGGAACACCTTGGAGTGGAACACACCATCTCTCTGCAGTGGAACACACCATCTCTCTACACCCCATACCCAATTTGTAGGCCTAATGCAGCGTAGTTTCCAACAACTACTAAACGAGCGCTGGAAGATCGAAGCTCAGGAAAGGCAACCTGGAGAACACCTTGGAGTGGAACACACCATCTCTCTACACCCCATACCCAATTTGTAGGCCCAATGCAGCGTAGTTTCCAACAACTACTAAACGAGAGCCGGAAGATCGAAGCAATGGAGAGGAAACCTGGGGAACACCTTGGAGTGTAACACACCATCTCTCTACACCCCATACCCAATTTGTAGGCCTAATGCAGCGTAGTTTCCAACAACTACTAAACGAGAGCCGGAAGATCGAAGCAATGGAGAGGAAACCTGGGGAACACCTTGGAGTGTAACACACCATCTCTCTACACCCCATACCCAATTTGTAGGCCTAATGCAGCGTAGTTTCCAACAACTACTAAACGAGAGCCGGAAGATCGAAGCAATGGAGAGGAAACCTGGGGAACACCTTGGAGTGGAACACACCATCTCTCTACAGTGGAACACACCATCTCTCTACACCCCATACCCAATTTGTAGGCCTAATGCAGCGTAGTTTCCAACAACTACTAAACGAGAGCCGGAAGATCGAAGCTCAGGAAAGGCAACCTGGGGAACACCTTGGAGTGGAACACACCATCTCTCTACACCCCATACCCAATTTGTAGGCCTAATGCAGCGTAGTTTCCAACAACTACTAAACGAGAGCCGGAAGATCGAAGCAATGGAGAGGAAACCTGGGGAACACCTTGGAGTGTAACACACCATCTCTCTACACCCCATACCCAATTTGTAGGCCTAATGCAGCGTAGTTTCCAACAACTACTAAACGAGAGCCGGAAGATCGAAGCAATGGAGAGGAAACCTGGGGAACACCTTGGAGTGTAACACACCATCTCTCTACACCCCATACCCAATTTGTAGGCCTAATGCAGCGTAGTTTCCAACAACTACTAAACGAGAGCATGATGATCGAAGCATTGGCGAGGAAACCTGGGGAACACCTTGGAGTGGAACACACCATCTCTCTACAGTGGAACACACCATCTCTCTACACCCCATACCCAATTTGTAGGCCTAATGCAGCGTAGTTTCCAACAACTACTAAACGAGAGCCGGAAGATCGAAGCTCAGGAAAGGCAACCTGGGGAACACCTTGGAGTGGAACACACCATCTCTCTACACCCCATACCCAATTTGTAGGCCTAATGCAGCGTAGTTTCCAACAACTACTAAACGAGAGCCGGAAGATCGAAGCAATGGAGAGGAAACCTGGGGAACACCTTGGAGTGTAACACACCATCTCTCTACACCCCATACCCAATTTGTAGGCCTAATGCAGCGTAGTTTCCAACAACTACTAAACGAGAGCCGGAAGATCGAAGCAATGGAGAGGAAACCTGGGGAACACCTTGGAGTGTAACACACCATCTCTCTACACCCCATACCCAATTTGTAGGTCGAATGCAGCGTAGTTTCCAACAACTACTAAACGAGAGCCGGAAGATCGAAGCAATGGAGAGGAAACCTGCGGAACACCTTGGAGTGTAACACACCATCTCTCTACACCCCATACCCAATTTGTAGGCCTAATGCAGCGTAGTTTCCAACAACTACTAAACGAGAGCCGGAAGATCAAAGCAATGGAGAGGAAACCTGGGGAACACCTTGGAGTGTAACACACCATCTCTCTACACCCCATACCCAATTTGTAGGCCTAATGCAGCGTAGTTTCCAACAACTACTAAACGAGAGCATGAAGATCGAAGCAATGGAGAGGAAACCTGGGGAACACCTTGGAGTGGAACACACCATCTCTCTACACCCCATACCCAATTTGTAGGCCTAATGCAGCGTAGTTTCCAACAACTACTAAACGAGAGCATGATGATCGAAGCATTGGCGAGGAAACCTGGGGAACACCTTGGAGTGGAACACACCATCTCTCTACAGTGGAACACACCATCTCTCTACACCCCATACCCAATTTGTAGGCCTAATGCAGCGTAGTTTCCAACAACTACTAAACGAGAGCCGGAAGATCGAAGCTCAGGAAAGGCAACCTGGGGAACACCTTGGAGTGGAACACACCATCTCTCTACACCCCATACCCAATTTGTAGGCCCAATGCAGCGTAGTTTCCAACAACTACTAAACGAGAGCCGGAAGATCGAAGCTCAGGAAAGGCAACCTGGGGAACACCTTGGAGTGTAACAAACCCTCTCTCTACACCACGGAAGGGCTGATTCTTAGGAAGGAAGGCTGTCGGAAAGAAGCAGGGCGCGTCCGAGGGTGATTATATTCTTATTAGGTATATACTCACCCTCGGACGCGCCCTGCTTCTTTATTTGTAATGAATGTTTATTTGCAATGTGGTTTTGACTTACTCTATTTTTTTGGTAAATAATGATTTTATTATTTTCATTGTTTTGCATCTTCTTGGCAATAATATAAAGAAGACGCGACAGGACAACACTCGGTGGATGCCATATCTGTGTTTAAAATTGAAAAAACCTTTCAGTTAACTACTTGCAGGAGAAAGTTATTGTAGCTGGTGGCCATTTTTAATACTGTACCAGATTTTTGTTGTATGTGTTTGTTTTTAATGTTAAAATGTCTGCATTTGATATCTCTCCAGTATTTTCTATTTTATAAGCAAAATACTTATTTTTATATTTTCTGATGTTGGTTCCAGGGGTACACGGGCAGCAGTGGTGTGGTCAGTGGAGGCCTACTGGAAGGAGTGACCGCAGACAGGCATCGAAGGCCTAAAATAATAACACATGGCTGTAGGCAATTTTAAATTGGTTCCAGGGGTACACGGGCAGCAGTGGTGTGGTCAGTGGAGGCCTAGTGGAAGGAGTGACCGCAGACAGGCATCGAAGGCCTAAAATAATAACACATGGCTGTAGGCAATTTTAAATTGGTTCCAGGGGTACACGGGCAGCAGTGGTGTGGTCAGTGGAGGCCTAGTGGAAGGAGTGACCGCAGACAGGCATCGAAGGCCTAAAATAATAACACATGGCTGTAGGCAATTTTAAATTGGTTCCAGGGGTACACGGGCAGCAGTGGTGTGGTCAGTGGAGGCCTAGTGGAAGGAGTGACCGCAGACAGGCATCGAAGGCCTAAAATAATAACACATGGCTGTAGGCAATTTTAAATTGGTTCCAGGGGTACACGGGCAGCAGTGGTGTGGTCAGTGGAGGCCTAGTGGAAGGAGTGACCGCAGACAGGCATCGAAGGCCTAAAATAATAACACATGGCTGTAGGCAATTTTAAATTGGTTCCAGGGGTACACGGGCAGCAGTGGTGTGGTCAGTGGAGGCCTAGTGGAAGGAGTGACCGCAGACAGGCATCGAAGGCCTAAAATAATAACACATGGCTGTAGGCAATTTTAAATTGGTTCCAGGGGTACACGGGCAGCAGTGGTGTGGTCAGTGGAGGCCTAGTGGAAGGAGTGACCGCAGACAGGCATCGAAGGCCTAAAATAATAACACATGGCTGTAGGCAATTTTAAATTGGTTCCAGGGGTACACGGGCAGCAGTGGTGTGGTCAGTGGAGGCCTAGTGGAAGGAGTGACCGCAGACAGGCATCGAAGGCCTAAAATAATAACACATGGCTGTAGGCAATTTTAAATTGGTTCCAGGGGTACACGGGCAGCAGTGGTGTGGTCAGTGGAGGCCTAGTGGAAGGAGTGACCGCAGACAGGCATCGAAGGCCTAAAATAATAACACATGGCTGTAGGCAATTTTAAATTGGTTCCAGGGGTACACGGGCAGCAGTGGTGTGGTCAGTGGAGGCCTAGTGGAAGGAGTGACCGCAGACAGGCATCGAAGGCCTAAAATAATAACACATGGCTGTAGGCAATTTTAAATTGGTTCCAGGGGTACACGGGCAGCAGTGGTGTGGTCAGTGGAGGCCTAGTGGAAGGAGTGACCGCAGACAGGCATCGAAGGCCTAAAATAATAACACATGGCTGTAGGCAATTTTAAATTGGTTCCAGGGGTACACGGGCAGCAGTGGTGTGGTCAGTGGAGGCCTAGTGGAATGAGTGACCGCAGACAGGCATCGAAGTCCTAAAATAATAACACATGGCTGTAGGCAATTTTAAATTGGTTCCAGGGGTACACGGGCAGCAGTGGTGTGGTCAGTGGAGGCCTAGTGGAAGGAGTGACCGCAGACAGGCATCGAAGGCCTAAAATAACAACACATGGCTGTAGGCAATTTTAAATTGGTTACAGGGGTACACGGGCAGCAGTGGTGTGGTCAGTGGAGGCCTAGTGGAAGGAGTCACCGCAGACAGGCATCGAAGGCCTAAAATAATAACACATGGCTGTAGGCAATTTTAAATTGGTTACAGGGGTACACGGGCAGCAGTGGTGTGGTCAGTGGAGGCCTAGTGGAAGGAGTGACCGCAGACAGGCATCGAAGTACAAAAAGTAGCAAAAAGTACAGCCAAGAAGCAACGAAGAGTGGTGGTGGTGGGAGACTCACTACTGAGAGGCACAGAAGCAGCCATCTGCAGACCGGACATAACTGCAAGAGAAGTATGCTGCCTTCCAGGTGCGATGATCAAGGATGTGACCGATAGGATACCAAAGCTCTTCAACTCCAAGGACGTCCACCCATTTCTTCTGATACATGTTGGCACCAATGACACGGCAAGGAAGGACCTACCGACAATCTGCAAAGACTTTGAAGAGTTGGGGAAGAAAGTAAAGGAACTGGATGCACAGATAGTTTTTTCTTCTATCCTACCAGTAGACGGGCATGGCACCAGGAGATGGAACAGGATCCTTGATGCAAACAACTGGCTAAGACGATGGTGCAGACAACAAGGATTCGGATTCCTGGACCACGGTGTGAATTACTTGTACGATGGACTCCTCGCCAGAGACGGACTACACCTCAACAAACCTGGGAAACACACATTCGCCAGAAGACTCGCTACACTCATCAGGAGGGCGTTAAACTAGAAGAAGAGGGGACGGGAAGAAAAACATTAGACTTGAACAAAGAAGATCCAGGAAAACATACTCAGAAGGGAGGTAAGAACATTTCTAAAACAATCCACAGCGAGGAGATTGGAACAAAACAAAATCCTCTAAACTGCATGCTTGCAAACGCCAGAAGCCTGACAAACAAGATGGAAGAACTAGAAGCAGAAATATCTACAGGTAACTTTGACATAGTGGGAATAACCGAGACATGGTTAGATGAAAGCTATGACTGGGCAGTTAACTTACAGGGTTACAGTCTGTTTAGAAAGGATCGTAAAAATCGGAGAGGAGGAGGGGTTTGTCTCTATGTAAAGTCTTGTCTAAAGTCCACTTTAAGGGAGGATATTAGCGAAGGAAATGAGGATGTCGAGTCCATATGGGTCGAAATTCATGGAGGGAAAAATGGTAACAAAATTCTCATTGGGGTCTGTTACAAACCCCCAAATATAACAGAAACCATGGAAAGTCTACTTCTAAAGCAGATAGATGAAGCTGCAACCCATAATGAGGTCCTGGTTATGGGGGACTTTAACTACCCGGATATTAACTGGGAAACAGAAACCTGTGAAACCCATAAAGGCAACAGGTTTCTGCTAATAACCAAGAAAAATTATCTTTCACAATTGGTGCAGAATCCAACCAGAGGAGCAGCACTTTTAGACCTAATACTATCTAATAGACCTGACAGAAGAACAAATCTGCAGGTGGTCGGGCATCTAGGAAATAGCGACCACAATATTGTACAGTTTCACCTGTCTTTCACTAGGGGGACTTGTCAGGGAGTCACAAAAACACTGAACTTTAGGAAGGCAAAGTTTGACCAGCTTAGAGATGCCCTTAATCTGGTAGACTGGGACAATATCCTCAGAACTAATAATACAGATAATGTATTTCTAATGTATTTCTAATGTAATGTAATGTAATGTATTTCTAATGTATTTCTAATACAGATAATGTCTTTCACTAGGGGGACTTGTCAGGGAGTCACAAAAACATTGAACTTTAGGAAGGCAAAGTTTGAACAGCTTAGAGATGCCCTTAATCTGGTAGACTGGGACAATATCCTCAGAAATGAGAATACAGATAATAAATGGGAAATGTTTAAGAACATCCTAAATAGGCAGTGTAAGCGGTTTATACCTTGTGGGAATAAAAGGACTAGAAATAGGAAAAACCCAATGTGGCTAAACAAAGAAGTAAGACAGGCAATTAACAGTAAAAAGAAAGCATTTGCACTACTAAAGCAGGATGGCACCATTGAAGCTCTAAAAAACTATAGGGAGAAAAATACTTTATCTAAAAAACTAATTAAAGCTGCCAAAAAGGAAACAGAGAAGCACATTGCTAAGGAGAGTAAAACTAATCCCAAACTGTTCTTCAACTATATCAATAGTAAAAGAATAAAAACTGAAAATGTAGGCCCCTTAAAAAATAGTGAGGAAAGAATGGTTGTAGATGACGAGGAAAAAGCTAACATATTAAACACCTTCTTCTCCACGGTATTCACGGTGGAAAATGAAATGCTAGGTGAAATCCCAAGAAACAATGAAAACCCTATATTAAGGGTCACCAATCTAACCCAAGAAGAGGTGCGAAACCGGCTAAATAAGATTAAAATAGATAAATCTCCGGGTCCGGATGGCATACACCCACGAGTACTAAGAGAACTAAGTAATGTAATAGATAAACCATTATTTCTTATTTTTAGTGACTCTATAGCGACAGGGTCTGTTCCGCAGGACTGGCGCATAGCAAATGTGGTGCCAATATTCAAAAAGGGCTCTAAAAGTGAACCTGGAAATTATAGGCCAGTAAGTCTAACCTCTATTGTTGGTAAAATATTTGAAGGGTTTCTGAGGGATGTTATTCTGGATTATCTCAATGAGAATAACTGTTTAACTCCATATCAGCATGGGTTTATGAGAAATCGCTCCTGTCAAACCAATCTCATCAGTTTTTATGAAGAGGTAAGCTATAGACTGGACCACGGTGAGTCATTGGACGTGGTATATCTCGATTTTTCCAAAGCGTTTGATACCGTGCCGCACAAGAGGTTGGTACACAAAATGAGAATGCTTGGTCTGGGGGAAAATGTGTGTAAATGGGTTAGTAACTGGCTTAGTGATAGAAAGCAGAGGGTGGTTATAAATGGTATAGTCTCTAACTGGGTCGCTGTGACCAGTGGGGTACCGCAGGGGTCAGTATTGGGACCTGTTCTCTTCAACATATTCATTAATGATCTGGTAGAAGGTTTACACAGTAAAATATCGATATTTGCAGATAATACAAAACTATGTAAAGCAGTTAATACAAGAGAAGATAGTATTCTGCTACAGATGGATCTGGATAAGTTGGAAACTTGGGCTGAAAGGTGGCAGATGAGGTTTAACAATGATAAATGTAAGGTTATACACATGGGAAGAGGGAATCAATATCACCATTACACACTGAACGGGAAACCACTGGGTAAATCTGACAGGGAGAAGGACTTGGGGATCCTAGTTAATGATAAACTTACCTGGAGCAGCCAGTGCCAGGCAGCAGCTGCCAAGGCAAACAGGATCATGGGGTGCATTAAAAGAGGTCTGGATACACATGATGAGAGCATTATACTGCCTCTGTACAAATCCCTAGTTAGACCGCACATGGAGTACTGTGTCCAGTTTTGGGCACCGGTGCTCAGGAAGGATATAATGGAACTAGAGAGAGTACAAAGGAGGGCAACAAAATTAATAAAGGGGATGGGAGAACTACAATACCCAGATAGATTAGCGAAATTAGGATTATTTAGTCTAGAAAAAAGACGACTGAGGGGCGATCTAATAACCATGTATAAGTATATAAGGGGACAATACAAATATCTCGCTGAGGATCTGTTTATACCAAGGAAGGTGACGGGCACAAGGGGGCATTCTTTGCGTCTGGAGGAGAGAAGGTTTTTCCACCAACATAGAAGAGGATTCTTTACTGTTAGGGCAGTGAGAATCTGGAATTGCTTGCCTGAGGAGGTGGTGATGGCGAACTCAGTCGAGGGGTTCAAGAGAGGCCTGGATGTCTTCCTGGAGCAGAACAATATTGTATCATACAATTATTAGGTTCTGTAGAAGGACGTAGATCTGGGGATTTATTATGATGGAATATAGGCTGAACTGGATGGACAAATGTCTTTTTTTCGGCCTTACTAACTATGTTACTATGTTACTATGTAAATGGGAAATGTTTAAGAACATCCTAAATAGGCAGTGTAAGCGGTTTATACCTTGTGGGAATAAAAGGACTAGAAATAGGAAAAACCCAATGTGGCTAAACAAAGAAGTAAGACAGGCAATTAACAGTAAAAAGAAAGCATTTGCACTACTAAAGCAGGATGGCACCATTGAAGCTCTAAAAAACT
This sequence comes from Ranitomeya imitator, assembly GCF_032444005.1. Lineage (NCBI taxonomy): Eukaryota > Metazoa > Chordata > Amphibia > Anura > Dendrobatidae > Ranitomeya > Ranitomeya imitator. Next base: position 138,169,178 of record NC_091282.1, read on the forward strand.
ATAGGGAGAAAAATACTTTATCTAAAAAACTAATTAAAGCTGCCAAAAAGGAAACAGAGAAGCACATTGCTAAGGAGAGTAAAACTAATCCCAAACTGTTCTTCAACTATATCAATAGTAAAAGAATAAAAACTGAAAATGTAGGCCCCTTAAAAAATAGTGAGGAAAGAATGGTTGTAGATGACGAGGAAAAAGCTAACATATTAAACACCTTCTTCTCCACGGTATTCACGGTGGAAAATGAAATGCTAGGTGAAATCCCAAGAAACAATGAAAACCCTATATTAAGGGTCACCAATCTAACCCAAGAAGAGGTGCGAAACCGGCTAAATAAGATTAAAATAGATAAATCTCCGGGTCCGGATGGCATACACCCACGAGTACTAAGAGAACTAAGTAATGTAATAGATAAACCATTATTTCTTATTTTTAGGGACTCTATAGCGACAGGGTCTGTTCCGCAGGATTGGCGCATAGCAAATGTGGTGCCAATATTCAAAAAGGGCTCTAAAAGTGAACCTGGAAATTATAGGCCAGTAAGTCTAACCTCTATTGTTGGTAAAATATTTGAAGGGTTTCTGAGGGATGTTATTCTGGATTATCTCAATGAGATTAACTGTTTAACTCCATATCAGCATGGGTTTATGAGAAATCGCTCCTGTCAAACCAATCTAATCAGTTTTTATGAAGAGGTAAGCTATAGGCTGGACCACGGTGAGTCATTGGACGTGGTATATCTCGATTTTTCCAAAGCGTTTGATACCGTGCCGCACAAGAGGTTGGTACACAAAATGAGAATGCTTGGTCTGGGGGAAATTGTGTGTAAATGGGTTAGTAACTGGCTTAGTGATAGAAAGCAGAGGGTGGTTATAAATGGTATAGTCTCTAACTGGGTCGCTGTGACCAGTGGGGTACCGCAGGGGTCAGTATTGGGACCTGTTCTCTTCAACATATTCATTAATGATCTGGTAGAAGGTTTACACAGTAAAATATCAATATTTGCAGATGATACAAAACTATGTAAAGCAGTTAATACAAGAGAAGATAGTATTCTGCTACAGATGGATCTGGATAAGTTGGAAACTTGGGCTGAAAGGTGGCAGATGAGGTTTAACAATGATAAATGTAAGGTTATACACATGGGAAGAAGGAATCAATGTCACCATTACACACTGAATGGGAAACCACTGGGTAAATCTGACAGGGAGAAGGACTTGGGGATCCTAGTTAATGATAAACTTACCTGGAGCAGCCAGTGCCAGGCAGCAGCTGCCAAGGCAAACAGGATCATGGGGTGCATTAAAAGAGGTCTGGATGCACATGATGAGAGCATTATACTGCCTCTGTACAAATCCCTAGTTAGACCGCACATGGAGTACTGTGTCCAGTTTTGGGCACCGGTGCTTAGGAAGGATATAATGGAACTAGAGAGAGTACAAAGGAGGGCAACAAAATTAATAAAGGGGATGGGAGAACTACAATACCCAGATAGATTAGCGAAATTAGGATTATTTAGTCTAGAAAAAAGACGACTGAGGGGCGATCTAATAACCATGTATAAGTATATAAGGGGACAATACAAATATCTCGCTGAGGATCTGTTTATACCAAGGAAGGTGACGGGCACAAGGGGGCATTCTTTGCGTCTGGAGGAGAGAAGGTTTTTCCACCAACATAGAAGAGGATTCTTTACTGTTAGGGCAGTGAGAATCTGGAATTGCTTGCCTGAGGAGGTGGTGATGGCGAACTCAGTCGAGGGGTTCAAGAGAGGCCTGGATGTCTTCCTGGAGCAGAACAATATTGTATCATACAATTAGGTTCTGTAGAAGGACGTAGATCTGGGGATTTATTATGATGGAATATAGGCTGAACTGGATGGACAAATGTCTTTTTTCGGCCTTACTAACTATGTTACTATGTTACTATGAAGGCCTAAAATAATAACACATGGCTGTAGGCAATTTTAAATTGGTTCCAGGGGTACACGGGCAGCAGTGGTGTGGTCAGTGGAGGCCTAGTGGAAGGAGTGACCGCAGACAGGCATCGAAGGCCTAAAATAATAACACATGGCTGTAGGCAATTTTAAATTGGTTCCAGGGGTACACGGGCAGCAGTGGTGTGGTCAGTGGAGGCCTAGTGGAAGGAGTGACCGCAGACAGGCATCGAAGGCCTAAAATAATAACACATGGCTGTAGGCAATTTTAAATTGGTTCCAGGGGTACACGGGCAGCAGTGGTGTGGTCAGTGGAGGCCTAGTGGAAGGAGTCACCGCAGACAGGCATCGAAGGCCTAAAATAATAACACATGGCTGTAGGCAATTTTAAATTAGTTACAGGGGTACACGGGCAGCAGTGGCGTGGTCAGTGGAGGCCTAGTGGAAGGAGTCACCGCAGACAGGCATCGAAGGCCTAAAATAATAACACATGGCTGTAGGCAATTTTAAATTGCTTACAGGGGTACACGGGCAGCAGTGGTGTGGTCAGTGGAGGCCTAGTGGAAGGAGTGACCACAGACAGGCATCGAAGGCCTAACATAACAAAAATGTCAATACAATGGTATTGTCAGTGGCAGGCATTGAAGGATGTCAGCGCATAGACTAAACATTGGTGGAGCTGTGAGATAATTTTGCAAGTGGTAGAGCACTGTTTGAGCTGGGGTGGGGGGAAACTGTCTTGTGGCCGGCGGTACAGGCCCAGGGCCCCTCATATTACAACGGTGTGTCTGACGTTGGGTGCGCACCACCACCGCCAGAGACACTTTATTGTACTAGGAGGGACCCAGTGGCAGTGCCGTCGACCAAAAGCGGGCTCACCCACCTCTTCAGACAAACTGCACTCTCACGGGTGCTGTCGCCAAGTGTCGATACCACGGCCCCGTGTGGGGAGTTTGGCCATTTAGTGAGGTGTAAAAATGTCGTATGCTGGACAATCAGGTGCAGAAAATTACGAGATTGGAAAAGGCATTCAGAATAGTCCACAGGCAAGACCTTTTCATAGGAAAGCTAGGTGTCAGCCGGGCAAGGTGGGGCAAAAGATTTCGAAATCCAGTTGTGGTTCATTTTAATGAAGGTTAGATCATCTACATTTTGGGTAGCCAGACGAGTCCTTTTTTCTGTTAGTATTGAACCTGCAGCACTGAATACTCTTTCTGATAGGACACTAGCTGCCGGGCAAGCAAGCTCCTGCAATGCATATTCTGCCAATTCTGGCCAGGTGTCTAATTTTGATGCCCAGTAATCAAATGAGAATGACGGTTGAGGGAGAACATCGATAAGGAATGAAAAATAGTTTGTAACCATACTGGACAAATGTTGTCTCCTGTCACTTTGAATTGATGCTGCAGTACCTGTCCTGTCTGCGGTCATAGCAAAATCACTCCACAACCTGGTCAGAAAACCCCTCTGGCCAACGCCACTTCTGATTTCTGCCCCTCTAACTCCTCTGGTCTGCTGGCCCCTGCAGCTCGTGTGAGAACGATCACGGGCGCTGTGTGCAGGGAATGCCAGAAGCAAACGGTCAACAAGAGTTGATTGTTTGGTTGCTAATATTAGTTCCAAGTTCTCATGTGGCATTATATTTTGCAATTTGCCTTTATAGCGAGGATCAAGGAGGCAGGCCAACCAGTAATCGTCATCATTCATCATTTTAGTTATGCGTGTGTCCCTTTTGAGGATACGTAAGGCATAATCCGCCATGTGGGCCAAAGTTCCAGTTCTCAAATCTGCGGTTGTGCTTGGTTGAGGGGCAGTTTCAGGCAAATCCACGTCACTTGTGTCCCTCCAAAAACCAGAACCCGGCCTTGCCGCGCCACCAATTTCCAGTGGCCCCGGAAAAGCTTCCTCATTAAAAATATAATCATCCCCATCATCCTCCTCGTCCTCCTCCACCTCTTCGCCCGCTACCTCGTCCTGTACACTGCCCTGGCCAGACAATGGCTGACTGTCATCAAGGCTTTCCTCTTCCTCAGCTGCAGACGCCTGATCCTTTATGTGCGTCAAACTTTGCATCAGCAGACGCATTAGGGGGATACTCATGCTTATTATGGCGTTGTCTGCACTAACCAGCCGTGTGCATTCCTCAAAACACTGAAGGACTTGACACATGTCTTGAATCTTCGACCACTGCACACCTGACAACTCCATGTCTGCCATCCTACTGCCTGCCCGTGTATGTGTATCCTCCCACAAAAACATAACAGCCCGCCTCTGTTCACACAGTCTCTGAAGCATGTGCAGTGTTGAGTTCCACCTTGTTGCAACGTCTATGATTAGGCGATGCTGGGGAAGGTTCAAAGAACGCTGATAGGTCTGCATACGGCTGGAGTGTACGGGCGAACGGCGGATATGTGAGCAAAGTCCACGCACTTTGAGGAGCAGGTCGGATAACCCCGGATAACTTTTCAGGAAGCACTGCACCACCAGGTTTAAGGTGTGAGCCAGGCAAGGAATGTGTTTCAGTTGGAAAAGGGAGATGGCAGCCATGAAATTCCTTCCGTTATCACTCACTACCTTGCCTGCCTCAAGATCTACAGTGCCCAGCCACGACTGTGTTTCTTTCTGCAAGAACTCGGACAGAACTTCCTCGGTGTGTCTGTTGTCGCCCAAACACTTCATAGCCAATACAGCCTGCTGACGTTTGCCAGTAGCTGCCCCATAATGGGAGACCTGGTGTTCAACAGTGGCAGCTGCGGATGGAGTGGTTGTGCGACTGCGATCTGTGGACGAGCTCTCGCTTCTGCAGGAGGACGAAGAGGAGGAGGAGGGGGTGCGAACGGCTACAGCCAATTGTTTCCTAGACCGTGGGCTAGGCAGAACTGTCCCAAACTTGCTGTCCCCTGTGGACCCTGCATCCACCACATTTACCCAGTGTGCCGTGATGGACACGTAACGTCCCTGGCCATGCCTACTGGTCCATGCATCTGTTGTCAGGTGCACCTTTGTGCTCACAGATTGCCTGAGTGCATGGACGATGCGCTCTTTAACATGCTGGTGGAGGGCTGGGATGGCTTTTCTGGAAAAAAGTGTCGACTGGGTAGCTCGTAGCGTGGTACAGCGTAGTCCATCAGGGCTTTGAAAGCTTGGCTTTCAACTAACCGGTAGGGCATCATCTCTAACGAGATTAGTCTAGCTATGTGTGCGTTCAAACCCTGTGTACGCGGATGCGAGGCTAAGTACTTCCTTTTTCTAACCATAGTCTCATGTAGGGTGAGCTGGACTGGAGAGCTGGAGATCGTGGAACTAGCGGGGGTCCCGGTGGACATGGCAGACTGAGAGACGGTGGGAGATGGTATTGTTGCCACCGGTGCCCTAGATGCAGTGTTTCCTACTACGAAACTGGTGATTCCCTGACCCTGACTGCTTTGGCCTGGCAAAGAAACCTGCACAGATACTGCAGGTGGTGCGGAAAATGGTGGCCCTACACTGCCGGAAGGGATGTTGCGTTGCTGACTAGCTTCATTGGCCGAGGGTGCTACAACCTTAAGGGACGTTTGGTAGTTAGTCCAGGCTTGCAAATGCATGGTGGTTAAATGTCTATGCATGCAACTTGTATTGAGACTTTTCAGATTCTGTCCTCTGCTTAAGGTAGTTGAACATTTTTGACAGATGACTTTGCGCTGATCAATTGGATGTTGTTTAAAAAAATGCTAGACTGCACTCTTTCTAGCATCGGATACCTTTTCAGGCATTGCAGACTGAGCTTTAACCGGATGGCCACGCTGTCCTCCAAGAGGTTTTGGCTTTGCCACGCGTTTTAGGCAAGATACGGGCCCGGCAGATGGAACCTGTTGCGATGTTGATGCCTGCTGCGGCCCCTCCTCCTCCGCTTCAGAACTGCTGCCGCCTGCACCCTGTTCCCCCAATGGCTGCCAATCGGGGTCAAGAACTGGGTCATCTATTACCTCTTTTTGTAGCTCGTGTGCAACTTCGTCTGTGTCACCGTGTCGGTCGGTGGTATAGCGTTCGTGATGGGGCAACATAGTCTCATCAGGGTCTGATTCTTGATCAGCACCCTGCGAGGGCAATGTTGTGGTCTGAGTCAAAGGACCAGCATAGTAGTCTGGCTGTGGCTGTGCATCAGTGCACTCCATGTCAGATTCAACTTGTAATGGGCATGGACTGTTAACTGCTTCACTTTCTAAGCCAGGGACGGTATGTGTAAAGAGCTCCATGGAGTAACCCGTTGTGTCGCCTGCTGCATTCTTCTCTGTTGTTGTTTTTGCTGAAGAGGACAAGGAAGCGACTTGTCCCTGACCGTGAACATCCACTAACGACGCGCTGCTTTGACATTTACCAGTTTCACGAGAGGAGGCAAAAGAGCTAGAGGCTGAGTCAGCAAGATAAGCCAAAACTTGCTCTTGCTGCTCCGGCTTTAAAAGCGGTTTTCCTACTCCCAGAAAAGGGAGCGTTCGAGGCCTTGTGTAGCCAGACGACGAACCTGGCTCCACAGCTCCAGACTTAGGTGCAATATTTTTTTTCCCACAACCAGCTGATGCTCCACCACTACCACTACCCTCATTACCAGCTGACAATGAACGACCCCGGCCACGACCTCTTCCACCATACTTCCTCATTGTTTTAAAAACGTAAACAAACTAACGGTATTTGTTGCTGTCACACAAATTACACGGTGAGCTATAACTTCAGTATGATTTAGCTACCCCTTTACAGGTGAGTGAGACCACAACGAAAATCAGGCACAATGTTACACACTCTGTTGTTGGTGGCAACAAATGAGAGAGATGCCACACACGCAGGACTGTCACTGAAGCACAAATGTAAATATTAATCTCCCACTGATTTGATTTTTTTTTTTTAAGGGAGACTTTAGGAAAAAAAATAATAGAATAAAATGATTTTTTCAGGAAGAATTTAGAAACCAAATAAAATAAAATGATTTTTTCAGGGAGAATTTAGAAAACAAATAAAACAAAAAAAGGCTTTCTATGGCCCACTGAGTGAGAGATGACGCACACAGGAGTCAGGAGTGGCACACAAGCCCAGAGGCCAATATTTATCTCCCACTGATTGATGTAGTGATTTTTTCAGGTAGATTTTGGAACCCAAATCAAGCTAAAAAAAATAATAGGCTTTCTATGGCCCACAATTGGAGAGAGAGAGATGGCACACCCAGGAGTCAAGACTGGCACACAAGCAGAAAGGGCAATATTAATCTCCCACTGATTTGTTTTTTTGTTTTTTTTTTCAGGGAGACTTTAGGAAAAAAAAATAGAATAAAGTGATTTTTTCAGGAAGAATTTAGAAACCAAATAAAATAAAATGATTTTTTCAGGGAGAATTTAGAAAACAAATAAAACAAAAAAAGGCTTTCTATGGCCCACTGAGTGAGAGATGACGCACACAGGAGTCAGGAGTGGCACACAAGCCCAGAGGCCAATATTTATCTCCCTCTGATTGATGTAGTGATTTTTTCAGGTAGATTTTGGAACCCAAATCAAGCTAAAAAAATAATAGGCTTTCTATGGCCCACAATTGGAGAGAGAGAGAGAGATGGCACACCCAGGAGTCAAGACTGGCACACAAGCAGAAAGGGCAATATTAATCTCCCACTGATTTGTTTTTTTTGTTTTTTTTTTTCAGGGAGACTTTAGGAAAAAAAAAATAGAATAAAATGATTTTTTCAGGAAGAATTTAGAAACCAAAGAAAATAAAATGATTTTTTCAGGGAGAATTTAGAAAACAAATAAAACAAAAAAAGGCTTTCTATGGCCCACTGAGTGAGAGATGACGCACACAGGAGTCAGGAGTGGCACACAAGCCCAGAGGCCAATATTTATCTCCCACTGATTGATGTAGTGATTTTTTCAGGTAGATTTTGGAACCCAAATCAAGCTAAAAAAAATAATAGGCTTTCTATGGCCCACAATTGGAGAGAGAGAGAGAGATGGCACACCCAGGAGTCAAGACTGGCACACAAGCAGAAAGGGCAATATTAATCTCCCACTGATTTGTTTTTTTGTTTTTTTTTCAGGGAGACTTTAGGAAAAAAAAATAGAATAAAGTGATTTTTTCAGGAAGAATTTAGAAACCAAATAAAATAAAATGATTTTTTCAGGGAGAATTTAGAAAACAAATAAAACAAAAAAAGTCTTTCTATGGCCCACTGAGTGAGAGATGACGCACACAGGAGTCAGGAGTGGCACACAAGCCCAGAGGCCAATATTTATCTCCCTCTGATTGATGTAGTGATTTTTTCAGGTAGATTTTGGAACCCAAATCAAGCTAAAAAAATAATAGGCTTTCTATGGCCCACAATTGGAGAGAGAGAGAGAGATGGCACACCCAGGAGTCAAGACTGGCACACAAGCAGAAAGGGCAATATTAATCTCCCACTGATTTGTTTTTTTTGTTTTTTTGTTTCAGGGAGACTTTAGGGAAAAAAATAGAATAAAATGATTTTTTCAGGAAGAATTTAGAAACCAAATAAAATAAAATGATTTTTTCAGGGAGAATTTAGAAGACAAATAAAACAAAAAAAGGCTTTCTATGGCCCACTGAGTGAGAGATGACGCACACAGGAGTCAGGAGTGGCACACAAGCTCAGAGGCCAATATTTATCTCCCACTGATTGATGTAGTGATTTTTTCAGGTAGATTTTGGAACCCAAATCAAGCTAAAAAAATAATAGGCTTTCTATGGCCCACAATTGGAGAGAGAGAGAGAGAGATGGCACACCCAGGAGTCAAGACTGGCACACAAGCAGAAAGGGCAATATTAATCTCCCACTGATTTGTTTTTTTTTGTTTGTTTTTTTCAGGGAGACTTTAGGAAAAAAAAAATAGAATAAAATGATTTTTTCAGGAAGAATTTAGAAACCAAAGAAAATAAAATGATTTTTTCAGGGAGAATTTAGAAAACAAATAAAACAAAAAAAGGCTTTCTATGGCCCACTGAGTGAGAGATGACGCACACAGGAGTCAGGAGTGGCACACAAGCCCAGAGGCCAATATTTATCTCCCACTTTTTTTTTTTTTGTTCCAGGGAAAATTTATAAACCCAATAAAAAAAATAATAAATAGGCTTTCTATGGCCCACTATCTGAGAGACAGAGAGAGATGGCACGCTTAGGACTGGCACACAAGCCCAAAGGCCAATATTAATCTCCCTTTTTTTTTAAGGGAGAATTTATAAAACCAAAAAAAAATAAATAAATAGGCTTTCTATGGCCCACTATTTGTGAGAGAGATGGCACGCTCAGGACTGGCACACAAGCCCAGAGGCCAATATTAATCTCCCACTTTTTTTTTTTTTTTCCAGGGAAAATTTATAAACCCAATAAAAAAAAAAATAAATAAATAGGCTTTCTATGGCCCACTATCTGAGAGAGAGAGATGGCACGCTTAGGACTGGCACACAAGCCCAAAGGCCAATATTAATCTCCCACTGATTGATTTATTGATTTTTTCAGGTAGAATTTAGAACCCAAATAAAGCAAAAAAAAAAAAAAAAAAGGGCTTTCTATGGCCCACTGAGTGAGCGATGATGCACACAGGAGTCAGGACTGGCACACAAGCCCTGAGGCCAATATTTTTCTCCCACTGATTGATGTAGTGATTTTTTCAGGTAGATTTTAGAACCAAAATCAAGCAAAAAAATAAATAGGCTTTCTATGGCCCACTGAGTGAGTGATGATGCACACAGGAGTCAAGAGTGGCACACAAGCCCTGAGGCCAATATTTTTCTCCCACTGATTGATGTAGTGATTTTTTCAGGTAGATTTTATAACCCAAATCAAGCAAAAAAATAAATAGGCTTTCTATGGCCCACTGAGTGAGAGATGACACAGACAGGGATGGCACTCTAGCAGAAATGTCAATCTTAATCTCCCACAAAAAAAAAAAAAAAAAAAACAGGGAGTGTCCTTCAATTACTATCTCCCTGCAGTAATCTCAGCCAGGTATGGCAGGCAGCAATAAGGAGTGGACTGATGCACAAATTAAATAAAAAGTGTGGACAAACAAAAAAGATAGCTGTGCAGAAAGGAAAGAACAAGAGGATTTGTGCTTTGAAAAAAGCAGTTGGTTTGCACAGCGGCGTACACACAGCAATGCAGCTATCAGGGAGCCTTCTAGGGCAGCCCAATGAGCTACAGCGCTGAGGGGGAAAAAAAAAAAATGTAGCTTCCACTGTCCCTGCACACCGAAGGTGGTGTTGGGCAGTGGAAATCGCTACAGCACAAGCGGTTTGGTGGTTAATGGACCCTGCCTAACGCTATCCCTGCTTCTGACGAAGTGGCAGCAACCTCTCCCTAAGCTCAGATCAGCAGCAGTAACATGGCGGTCGGCGGGAACTCCCCTTTATAGCCCCTGTGACGCCGCAGACAGCAAGCCAATCACTGCAATGCCCTTCTCTAAGATGGTGGGGACCAGGACCTATGTCATCACGCTGCCCACACTCTGCGTTTACCTTCATTGGCTGAGAAATGGCGCTTTTCGCGTCATTGAAACGCGACTTTGGCGCGAAAGTCGCGTACCGCATGGCCGACCCCGCACAGGGGTCGGATCGGGTTTCATGAAACCCGACTTTGCCAAAAGTCGGCGACTTTTGAAAATGAACGACCCGTTTCGCTCAACCCTAGTATCGGGTATCGGTATCGGCGATATCCGATATTTTTTGGATATCGGCCGATCCAATCCGATACCGATACATCTGGATATCTGAAGGTATCGCTCAACACTAGTTATGATACATGCATGTGTTATTCTGTTTAGTTTACTTTTCGATAAGATTTCAAAGAAATTCCACAGCTCAAGTTTTTATTTCAACCAAGGAAACAGTTAAAAGATGACTTTATCTCTGAATTTTCCTCTCCTAGACTGATATAAGAAAGAACACAACATATTTAAATTAGTTTTTTAGTATTCACCTGCTAAGGGAAAGAGGAAAAAAACAAGATTTGCAGTGAGTCAATGATTATTTCTGCAAATTCATTCCAAAAAAATGGAAAGAAAAAATCTGGCACATTTTTATAATACACTTTCCCATCAATATGGAATAACATGCTCAGCAGAAAATCTGTCTGATACAGAAAAAAATGTTTTATCACATTTTACAAACACATAGAAAACTGTTAATTAGTCCCAATGCAAACTGTCAGAACAAATTTTGGTTTTGGCCATGAATCGATAAATCTTGTAAATTATATGGGGATTAAAATTACAAGGTGTTTGTCTTTCATTTTTGTGTCTTGGATTGATTTGAACACATTCAACTTCACAATCAGATAAATTTAACTTATTTTATCCCTCATAATAGTTCAGTTGTGGTCACAACATGACATGCATTAGAAGTTTACGAATGGCGCCAACTTATTTTGTACAGAGATTGTTCCCATACACAATGTGCCTAGTTCTAAAATCTAATTTCCTCATCTCAGAAACACATCGCGGCCAATTTCATATAAAGCCAATTATCATTTTGGGGTATGTGAGGAAACCGCCATACCCAAAGGACATCATGAATTAAAAGGGAACATATGCAATTTAAAATGTGGACTTTTGCCTACCAAAAATATTACCAGCACTAAATATTTTTCTGCACAAATGTGACCTTGTTTCAGGACCACAGTATTAGCACAAACAATTTAGATTCTCAAATGGGGACTCATGGATGGAGCACAAACATGAGCACAAAATTATAATCTACTGAAATGTTCCCTACTATCTGGTACATGTTATTAGAACAAACAATTACAATTCTCACATGTGGACTCCTAACTCAAGCACAATATTAGCAGCACAAAAGAGTTATTTGCTGAAATGTGCACTGGTGTCCCACACAATGAGCCCAAATGATTGACCTGCTTTAAGGTTAATTTGACAGCCACACAGGATCCCATGTATCTGAAATAGCTGAGTTACGATCAACCGCCAAAATAACTCTCTGAATATCCAGTAGAAGCCATAGGAGTGGCCTCTGCACTGCTACACTGACAAAAACATGTAAGCTCTTTGTTTGGAGAGAGACAATTCCTTGTAAGGGGGAAAAAAATGTGAGGCTGCCGCTCCTCTAACCTCTTCACACCCCCTCCCCTCATCAAACATGTGCCTCCATCCATTCATCACACTGCACCACTATCCTTGCCAAAGTCATAACAAAAGCATTAGTGGAAACACAATGATTTACCGAACTGTGACCAATTTTTGCCGACTTTAGTTTGGCCAACTCATGATGGGTAAAACCAGTGGGTTGTCTCAGGACATCTGCAACCTTGTTACAAAGCGTACTGAAGGCATTAATTACACAAGAATTTCTAAACCACTGAAGGCTCAAGTGAACACTGTTTGGGCCACAATATGAAAGCAGAAAGAACATCATTTCACCATAAACTGAACACAACCTGGTGCTTCCTGCAAGATTTCAGAGAGAGAGATGGGAATGGAATTATAAGAAGAACCTAGGACCACCTGTGAACAGCCACAGAAAGACCTGGAATCAGCAGGTACAATTGTTTAGAAGAAAATTATGAACAATGCATTCAACCTCCATGGTATGTATGGATGCTCATCTTGCAAAGCTCCATTGTTGAACAAAAAGCATGCTCAAGCGCTTTTAGAGTTTGCTCAACAACATTTTGACAAGCCTGTGAAATACTGGGAGAATATGGTCTGGTCAGATGATACCAAAATTAAACTCTTTGAGTGCCATAATATACACCATTTTTGGAGGACAAAAGGCACTGCATATCACCTCAAAACACAATTCCAATAGTGAAGTTTGAAGGTGGGAACATCATGGTGCGAGGCTGTTTTTCAGCATACGGCACAGGCAAACTTCATATAATTGAAGGAATGATGAATGGACAAATGCACTGAGACATTTTTTATAAAAAATGTGCTGCCATCCACAGTACCAAGATGATGAAGATGAAATGAGGATAGACATTTTAACAAGAAAATGATCTCAAACACACAGCTAAGGACAGTCTCAAATGGTTTCAGAGAAAGAAAATAAAACTGCTACAATGGCCCAGCCAATCACCTGATCAGAACCCAATGGAAAATATAAGGAAGGAACTAAAGTTCAGAGTTCACAGAAAGAACCCATGGAACCTTCAGGATTTAAAGAGTGTTTTTATGAAAGAATGGGCCAAAATTCCACCTGAGTTATGCATACAACTAGTTTCTCCACTTGAAGCTGTCATCACCAGCATTGGCTTTTGTACAAAGAAATTAACAAATTTCGGTAAATGAGTTCAATACTTTTTCCCTGTGTCACTTCTCATTATTACACATAACCTATCGCGTATACTTGTTTATAATCCAAGATTTTCAGCACATTTTTTTGTGCTGAAAACACCCCTCTCGGCTTATACACGAGTTATTGCTGGTGGGGGAGGGGGGTGGGGGAGCAGAAGACATCATACTCACCCTCCTGGTGTCAACGCTGTATATCAGTCCCTGCATCTTGGGTGCCGGCATCTCTCTTCCTGTCTTCCTTCCAGTGCTGAGCGGTCACGTGGTAATGCTCATTAAAGAAATGAATATGCACGCGTCTCCGCTCTCATAGGCATGGAGCACATAGTCATTACTTTAATGAGCGGTATTACTGACCGCTCAGCACAGGAAGGAAGACAGGAAGAGAGATGCCGGCACCCGAGATGCAGGGACTGATATGCAGCGCCTGGAAGTTGAGTAGGACTGGGGGAGGGTGAGCCATGCAATATTCACCTGTCCCCGTTCCACCACCGCACTGTGTCTTAGGGGTCCTCTGGCTGTGATGTTAAGGTCAGAGGGCGCGATGATATGGTTATTGTGTGCCCTCTGCCTCAACTGTCACTGCAGAGATCCGGTGATGCTGGGGAGCAGCGGGCAGTAATGAGAGGTGAGTATGTCATTTTTTTTCATCGCAGCAGTAGCATTATATGGGGCATATTTTAACATGGGGCATCTTATGGGGCCATCATTCACCTTTATGCAGAATTATATGGGGCATATTTTTGTATGGAGCATCTTATGGGTCCATTATTATACTTTGTGCAGCATTATACGGGGCATATTTTAATATGGAGCATATTATGAGGCCAACATTAACCTTTGTGCAGCATTATATGGGGCATATTTTGATATGGAGCAACTTATAGGGCCATCATTATTCTTTGTGCAGTGTTATGTGGGGCATATTTTTGTATGGAGCATCATATGGGGTTATCATTAACCTTTGTGCTGCATTATATGGGGCATATTTTAATATGGAGCATCTTATGGGGGCCATCATTAACCTGTGTGCAGCATTACATGGGGCATATTTTAATATGGAGCATCTTATGGGGCCCATCATCAACTTTATGGAGCATTATATGGGGTGTAATTTGTATGGAGCATCTTATGGGGCTCCTGATTCAATATTAGATATTCAAAAACATCTAATCTTAATAAATTATAATCTCTATTTTTATATGGCGCTAACATATTCCGCAATGCATTACAGTTTACACACTTAACCTACTGATGTCTCAATTAATTTTACTTTTTTGGTATCTATTTTTGTTTTTGAAATTTATCAGTAGCTGCTGCATTTCCCATCCTAGGCTTATACTTGAGTCAATAAGTTTTCCCAGATTTTTGTGGCAAAATTAGGTGTCTCGGCTTATACTCGAGTATATACTGTAATTTATGGGCATGTCTGATTTGATTTCTTTGCCCATGTGGATTGGATGGGTTGTAACCAACATCTGTTGAGAATTTCATGCCATTAGCACCTTGAGAAATATTTTTACTTAGAAAATTAATGACATATACAGTGCTTATTGCACCAGCAGTATAAAGATATAACTGTTCCATTTGCGATTAGCTTCCATAAAAATGGACAAGCAATTAAAGTGTGTTAAGGTGTTAAGGCTTAACATATTCAGTGGCACAAGTCTGGGTAGGGTTTATGTAAAATAAAATAGCTTGACAATCCTAGTGTGTGGCTTACATTGCATTTAATTTGGAATTTATTCTGTACAGGTTCAGAAGAAGTAAATTTATCACTGTCCTACATACTATGCTTTCTTTAAGGGCTCCTTCTCACTTGCGAGCAACTCGGATGAGTCTCGTATGTTAATACCCGGCTCTGCACCCGGCACTCAGATCGGAGCGTCACATAAGAATACATGCAGCCGCACACTCCGCTCCTCTGTGCCGGCATCAGCGCCTGGGTATTGCCGAGTCTTGCACAAGTGAGAAGGAGCCCTAAGGTTGCCCTGCTGACAAGTTGCAGCTTTTAAACGGTTTGTGTTCAGGATTATAAAACATGGCTGATTTCTAGTATTAACAGTTTAACAGAATCTAATTTATATGGAATACGAGAAACATGCGTTGTGCTCTTTTTGGGAAAAAGAAAGAAAATCATGTTTTTTCTAATCCTGCACAAAATTTACAAGTGATTTGCTAAGAGGGACGATTCCTTGGCAGCTCCTTTTGCCCACGTGTCGTATAAAGCTTTCCATTTTACTGTCTACATACTTACACATAATTTTTATAGTATAGCATAACTGAAAATAGGAGGATGACTATGACCCTGATTTTTTTTGGTGCCATCTATAAAACTGTACTTTTGAAACATGCTATATTTTTCTATTTTGTGTGCTATTTTAAGCTTAGTTTATGTGAGTCACTTTTACAGCTTTGGAAACCATGTAGAAAAATTAGTAATGACAGGATACTAAATTTATTTAATAACTAAGGGAAGGACACAAACTTCCCAAATAAAGTGTTTTCCAATATTTAACTGGAGCAAACATGGGAAAGTTTTGCTCGAATGTCTGGTAAATTTTTGGACATTGTTTGCTTAATTTAGTATGATCGTCTCTTACCGGACCTTGCAGATTACCAAAACTTGTAGGAAAAACCCTATCCTCAAACACTGTGTATCACACAACCCACTATTAAAATCATGTTGACAAAACTGAAACATTAAATGTGAACATTCCTCGCAACATGGGTGAAGCTATTTATTAATTTAATTCTACAGCAAGCCACTTGGAGAACATTTTCAGTCTCTTCATGAAGCTCAGAGAAAAATAATATGATTCAAAGTAAATTTATGTGTTTAGTAATGGTGAGCAGACAAGACAAGATTCCAATTCTCCTGTTCACATGGATTTGGGAAATTTGATTTGCAAGGAAGTTATTCTCTTATTTAATATCATTTATTATGCTCTAGGATCTCCTCGGGGCATAAGGCATAATAATCTTAAGGGGTAAAAATAATAAAAAGAACCTCAGACTCACCCTACCACTCACCTCTTTGTCCTATCTGCTTCTCCTCATCACCCATTCAGTCCATGTCACAATTTCTGATCCCCACTGCTCACTCTGAAATCCCCAGATCTCACACAGTGAGCCAGGACTTCCAGCTCTGATGAGCCCCAGCAGAGTTTTTCATATGTAAGTTGAAAGTTACTGTGTGCACAATGATTTTGGGTGTGTATGCGCAGTGTCATCTTAGGCCTCACCAGAGGACTCACTGTAAGAGGCCTGGGGATTGCAGAGCGGGCAGTTGGGAATCAGAAGATGTGAGAAGGTCTGAACAGAAGATGAGAAGAGGAGCCAAAGAGTGGTGCTATAAGGTGAGTATAGGTGTTTTTTTTTATTGGATCAAAAAACTGATAGCCAACGCCCAGCATTTTGCTGAATTGGTGTGGAAGCGCATTACCGAAAATTTGCATTTTGGAGAATGCAGATTTTTGAAAAATATGTATAGCATTTAATTCCACTCAAATGTATTTGTTCATCGCTAGTGCTTCCCTTAGGGCACATTCACACGTTCAAATTTTGTTCAGTATTTTACCTCAGTATTTGTAAGTCAAGACTAGGAGTGGGTGATAAATCCAAAAGTGGTGACGTGTTTCTATTATACTTTTCCTCTGATTGTTCTGGTTTTGGCTACAAATACTGAGGTAAAATACTGACCAAATGCTGAATGTGTGAACGTGGCCTTAGTCTTATATTTAGTCTCACCTTGGTCGATCATCTGACTTTTATGTTTGGCAATATTGTTGCTGTTATTACAGCTTCATCCCATTCCCCTAAATAGAACAGAGCTGAAGAGAGATGCACTTCAATAAAGTGGCAGTGTGGATTGCCTGAGACATGTTAAGCATTTTGCGTAAAATGACCAATAAACCATTAGTGATTTTGTCCAGTATTAAAATCCTCGTACTCCTAAACCTATGCATTGTATACTGATGTTTGCACTATAACTAGCATTTTTTCAGATTTTTGAGCTAAAAATTTAAATATAAACATTTATATATTTTTTTGCTTTTTCATTATATTTCTTATATAGTTCTATATTTTTTAACTTAACAATTTTATTATCCAAATACTATATCTGAACCTAGCAATAAGTCTAACCCTAAGGGTATGTTTCCATGGTCTGGATTGGCAGCGCTTTGAACGCAGCTTCGTCCAAAATGCTGCTGGCTTTTGTACGCACGGTGATTCCGCATGTGTTCATTGAGCCATGCGGAATCACCGCATCCTATACATAGGACGGTGATATGTATCTTGTGGAGACTGAGCGCCTCCTCAAGATAAATAGACATGCTGCGGTCTAGAAAGACATGCCGCATGTCTGGTTATGTAGGGAAGCCGCGGGTGTCCCTGCATGCATAATGGAGATGGGATTTCATAAAATCCCCTCCACTATGTTGGAAGATCTGGCTGCTGCGGATTGGACGCTGCGGCTGTACGCAGCGTCCAATCCGTTGCAAACACTGAACGTGGAAACATACCCTAAGCCTAACCATGTGCTACATAGACTATGTGCACACTATGTATTTTAGATGCCGCAATACCTACTGAGCTTTGCTACAAAAAGCATTTTCTTTAGCATGTTCCCGTTTATTTTTTTGTGGTGGCTTTTGGCAGTTTTTTGGCAGACTTGAATGTTTCAACTAGTGATTGGCTTCCAATTGAGAGCAACATGAAGAATGAGCATGTCATTTTAAATTGCTTCTCTTCTGTGCAAACATGAAGCAGTTAAAAGGCATGAAAAGACTGAACATATGCATATCAAGGCCCTTTTACAATGCTTCTCAAGTTTTATTATTTTTTTTAACATTTACTGAGAACCTTTTCAGAGGGGTTAAAGAATACACATGCCCTTAAGGTACCTTCACACATAACGATATTGTTAACGATATCGTTGCTATTTGTGACATAGCAACGATATCGTTAAGGAAATCGTTCTGTGTGACAGCGACCAACGATCAGGCCCCTGCTGGGAGATCGTTGGTCACTGAACAAAGTCCAGAACTTTATTTCGTCGCTGGATCTCCCGTGGACATCGCTGGATCGGCGTGTGTGACACCGATACAGCGATGTCTTCACTGGTAACCAGGGTAAACATCGGGTAACTAAGCGCAGGGCCGCGCTTAGTAACCCGATGTTTACCCTGTTTACCATGCTAAAAGTAAAAAAAAACAAACACTAGATACTTACCTACCGCTGTCTGTCCTCCAGCGCTGTGCTCTGCACTCCTCCTGTACTGGCTGTGAGCCGGAAAGCAGAGCGGTGACGTCACCGCTCTGCTTTCCGGCTCACAGCCAGTACAGGAGGAGAGCAGAGAAGCAGAGCGCAGCGCTGGAGGACAGACGGCTGTAGGTAAGTATGTAGTGTTTGTTTTTTTTTACTTTTAGCATGGTAACCAGGGTAAACATCGGGTTACTAAGCGCGGCCCTGCGCTTAGTTACCCGATGTTTACCCTGGTTACCGGCATCGTTGGTCGCTGGAGAGCGGTCTGTGTGACAGCTCTCCAGCGACCAAACAGCGACGCTGCAGCGATCCAGATCATTGTCGGTATCGCTGCAGCGTCGCTTAATGTGAAGGGGCCTTTAGTGATTCTGTAATCTTGGTGGTTAAATCTTTAATCAGGAATTTTAAGATTGACAATATTATAATGACTGCATAGATACTGTTTATTCTGAAAATATATTTACTGGAAAAATTCAGAAAAAACTATTCATGGAAGCCAACACTATTCCTACTGAATATACCGTATTTTTTGGACTATAAGATGTACTTTTTTCCTAAATTTTTTTTGGGGAAAATGGGGTTGCATCTCATAGTCATAATATAGTTACAAGTACCCTGGCGGTGGTCCCGGTCCGATACTGCAGCCTCCCTTCCCAGGCTGGTATGGATCTCAGTTGAGGTGGTGGCCTTTTGGGTGGCAGTGGCGGTGCTCTGTGGGACGGGGGGTGGTGGCGGTGGTCTGTGGGACGGCGGGGTTCCTCTGGCATTTCGGGAATGCCCATAGACCCATGCAGATCCATTCCTGCAATGCGGTGGCCTCCGGGAAAATGGTCGAAGGGGGCGGCGCATGCTCAGATTCAGATCTAGGCAACGAGATCTCGTCCTGAGATCTCAGGAGACAAGATCTCACTGCCAAGATCTGAATCTGAGCATGCGCCGCCCCCGGCTGCCATTTTCCCAGAGGCCACCGCATTGCAGGAATGGATCTGCCACACAGAGCACCTGTGGCAAAATGCCAGCGGAGCCCTGCCACACCACGAAGCAGCACCACAAAGCAGCACAACTGCACCAGCCTGGGATGGGATTTCCCAGAAGCCACTACACCAGCCTGTACCACCAAACAACCCTTGTGACCCCTCCTCCACCTGTGCCGAAACCCCTCCCTGGTAAGCTGAATTCAGACTGTAAGACGGACCCCCATTTGACAGTTGTTTTCCCTCTGTTCCTTCTGAAAATTTGGGGTGCCTCTTATGGTTTGATGCGTCTTATAGTCCGAGGCGTCTTATAGTCCAAAAAATACCGTCACTAACTGGAGGTGATGGTGATATAACTGGTTCCTTGAACATCCTGTGTTTGTGAGAATAATTACATCTAAAATCCTCATAAGATTTGCTTAATTTGCTCCACCAGAAGAAGGATGTCATGGTTCCACCCCTCAGTGTGTCTGGGATACAGTTCTTGACAGCTGGATCATCCAATCTGGTACGGGGCGTACTTGTCTGTCAGTGTGTTGATTGACAGTTCGACTGTCCTGAGACTGGGAGGCACTGGCTGTTTCCAAGTGTTCATTATCACAGGTGATTGCCATGCTACGTAATTGAGCTGTTTCTCTAAAACCTCTGCCAGATGTATATTCAGCTAAGTGGGGTTTGTTTCCTCTGTGCCTTGTGTTTTGTATGTTGATCTTTAGTTGCCTGACCTTGGACCTCATTCTCACATCCATCTGTTTAACCCCTTCTGCTCTGATCCAAAATCCTACTGGCATTCTTACCTCGGAACATTACCTGACTACGCTTTTGTCTGTTCTTTATGTTTATGACATACCTTCCTGGCTTCTGATCTTGGACTCCTTGACTATCCTGACTCACGGCTTGGCCGAGAGAAGAGACTAGCGTCACATAGTATTTTCCACAGTCCACATAATTATTATTGTCTAGGAAAAGGTGGAGTTTCCTTTAGTCTACATCTTTGCTTTTTAACTCTTTCCAATTCCATATATGAAGGAGCAAAAAGACATATTGTAATGTTGTGTCAATATGACCTCCTCTTCTTTGGGCACAAATAATGAGTATTTCCAAAATAAATTATTTTTGAATATGCAACATTCATGTATCTTCACGGACATACAAAAGTGTTGCAGTGATGTTTCAGTTGTAGCAGTCGCTCACATGTGAAGGGGTACTCAGGATTCCTCAACCATGGGAGAATGTATAGTACCAGTGTAGTAGCGGTAAACTTTAAAGGGATAATCACATAAGAGCAAGATATCATAAGAACTGAACGTATCAGGCAAAATTCAAATTTGCCAGATCGTGTGGATTTTCCTGGAAAATTTTATTCAAAACTAAATTATTTTCCACTAATTGAATGTCCCGTATTATGCTACCAGTTCTTTTTATATCCCAGAACATGATAAACCTAAGATGTAGGAAAAGAATAAAACTTATACTCACAGTACTGCTCACCTCTCCAGCCTCTCCATACTTCACCCTCCTCCGTATGGTCCTCAGCACATCCCCTTATCTTTGGTCTTGAGTGCTGAAACACCGGTCTTTTTCATGCCATGCTGAGACTTCCAGCTCTGAGCATGCAGAGGACATTTCTAGAGATTTGGAGTATCAGTTTTCAGCAGCATGAAGATGTAGAAGAGAGGACCGGGCTGCATGCTCTGCTGAAGCGCCGGGTCCGGAAATGCTGGGGCCGAGCCTCCTGTTGCTGGAGGGAATGAGATTACAGACGGAGTGAGACGATAACCTGGGTAAAGGAGGCATAGCCAAGGGAAGTAAGTTAAAAGGGGTTGCGTGGGAACTGCAAGGGGATTCCTGTCAGAGCGCTGAACAGGTGCAGACCACAGCTGCAGAGAGGAGAGTGATAGGCTGCGGCATGCAGGGACAGGGTGGCCGCATGAGAGACTCACCCTTATTGATGGGTGCACAGGAAGACGTGTGCCAGGCAGAGCATTGCAGCACAGACATTCAGGTATCGGCCAGCAAACAGAGGAGCGCACGCCAGGTAGAGCATTGGAGAGCAGCCATTGAAGTGATGGTGGATGCTCAGAGAAACACGTGCTGAGTAGAAACTTGCGGAGAGCTCTACTATTCTGCTCCGCAGTTGAATGGACTAGGGGCTCAGCGGGCAAAACCGGGGACCGTATTGCCGTATTGTGTGTTGAGCGGGGTCGCCTGAAGATGCTGCACTGGCTTCCACTGACACCCCATCACCTAACAGGCTTCCAGAGAGTGATGGACTGTGGAGCCACGATAAGTGAATCTGATAACAAGCTAAATAACCATTATACAGCTTACAACCTGCAATAACCTCGCTGCCTCCTCACCACTACTGGTGCTACCGCCTCATCAATACCGGAGCTGCTGCAACCTCCCAACCTTCTGTCTCCTTCCTTACCATCCTGTTGAATGTAAGCCAGCAAGGGCAGGGTGCTCTCCCTTCTGTATCAATCTGTCATTGTTAGTTTTCTTACTGTAATTTGTATGTAACCCCTTCTCATGTACAGAACCATGGAATCAATGGTGCTATATAAATAATAATAATAATAATAATACAGTTTACAGTGGGTACGGAAAATATTCATACCTCTTTACATTTTTCACTTTTTGCATCATTGCAGCCATTTGTTAAATTCCAAAAAAGTTAATTTTTTTCATTAATGAACACTCTGTACCCCATATTGACTGAAAAAAACAGAAGAGTAGTAATTTTTGAAAATTTATTAAAAGAGAAAAACTTAAATATCACATGGTCATAACTATTCAGACCCTTTGCTCATATTTAAGTCACATGCTGTCCATTTCCTTGTGATCCTCCTTGAGATGGTTATACTCCTTCATTGCAGGCCAGCTGTGTTTAATTAAACTGATAGGACTTGATTTGGAAAAGCACACACTTGACCCTTTGCTCAGTATTGAGCATAAGCATCCTTCTGAGCAAGTACAGCCATGAGTCTTCTTGGGAATGATGCAACAAGTTTTTCATACCTGGATTTGGGGATCCTCTGCCATTCTTCCTTGCAGATCTTTTCCAGCTCTGTGAGGCTGTATGGTGAACATTGGTGGACAGCCATTTTCAGGTCTCTTCAGACATGCTCAATTGGGTTTAGGTCAGGGCTCTTGCTGGGCCAGTCAAGAATGGTCACAGAGTTGCTCTGATGCCACTCCTTTGTTATTTTAGCTGTGTGCTTGGGTCATTGTCTTGTTGGAAGATGAACCTTCAGCCAAGTCTGAGGTCCAGAGCACTCTGGAAGAGGTTTTCATCCAGACTATCTCTGCTCATGGCCGCATTCATGTTTCCTTCAATGACAACAAGTCGTCCTGTCCCTGCAGCTGAAAAACACCCCCATAGCATGATGCTGCCACTACCATGTTTCACTGTTGGAATTGTAATGAGCAGGTGATGAGCAGTGCCTGGCTTTCTCCACACATACCGCTTACAATAATCACAAAAAAGGTCTATCTTCGTCTCATCAGACCAGAGAATCTTATTTCTCATAGTCTGGGAGTCCTTCATGTGTTTTTTAGCAAACTATATGCAGGCTTTCTTATCTCTTGCACTGAGGAGAGGCTTCTGTCAGGCCACACTGCCATAAAGGCCTGACTGGTGGAGGGCTGCAGTGATAGTTGACTTTCTGGAACTTTCTCCCATCTCCCTACTGCATCTCTAGAGCTCAGCCACAGTGGTCTTGGGATTCCTCTTTACCTCTCTCACCAAGGCTCTTCTCCCACGATTGCTCAGATTGGCTTCCTAAGCCAGGCCTAGGAAGAATTCTGGTGGTCCCAAACTACTTCCATTTTAGGATTATGGAGGCCACTCTGCTCTTAGGAACCTTGAGTACTGCAGAAATTCTGTTGTACCTTAGCCAGGTCTGTGCCTAGCCAAAATTCTGCCTCTGAGCTCCTTGGCCAGTTCCTTTGACTTCATGATTCTCATTTGGTCTGACATGCACTGTGAGCTGTGAGGTCTTATATAGACAGATGTGTGCCTTTCCAAATCAAGTCCTATCAGTTTAATTAAACACAGCTGGACTCCAATGAAGGAGAAGAACCATCTCAAGGAGGATCACAAGAAAATGGACAACATGTGACTTAAATTTAAATGTCTGAGCAAAGGGTCTGAATAGCTATGATCATGTGATATTTCAAGTTTTCTTTTTTATTAAATTTGCAAACATTTCTAGATTTCTGTGAAAAATGTAAAGTGGACTGAATAGTTTCCATACCCACTGTGTGTTTCATCCATTTTTCCTGTTATCTCCCTGTGAGGATTTAATTGCTGTTGAATAATTAAATAATAGTTGACCCCTGCTCTGTGCATCTGTGTTGCTGCATCCAAGCACCTGTGTGTTACAAAGACATGAAGATACACCGGACCAGGCAGGGGCCAGACCAGACAAGTGACAGTGAAGAGTGTAGGTGATGGAGAGGTGAGTGATGATGTGAGTGTCCATTTTTTCTTTTTGTTTCTATTTTTCAACCTTTTGATTAACCTTTTCGATTAAGCAAAATGAGGCCTTCTTGCTAAATCCATTTGTAAGCAAAAAAGAAGAAAAAATAATAGTAATAATAATAATAATAATCTTTATTTTTATATATTATATTATATTTTTATATAAAAAAATGGCAAGTATTCTAATTTACTGAGTTAATGACTTTTGGGTTTTCATTGGCTGTAAGCTATAATCATCAACGATAACAGAAATAAACACTTGAAAGAGATTACTCTGTTTGTAATGACTCTATATAATATATGAGATTCACATTTTGTATTGAATAACTAAAATAAATTAACTTTTTGATGATATTCTAATTTTGTGAGAAGCACCTGTACATGTGTCTCCCCCTGAATATAGATATGTACCCCACCATTAATATACTATTTGCCACGCACCATTAAAAATATAAAGTGATGAGCAGCACTGTGTTCTCCATTAACTATAATCTCTGACTCCCAATAATATAACTTATTCAGTCTGTGAATCTCCCCAAGTATGTGAAAGGCTATATGCATATGGAATGTATGCTAGGTTTTACAGTACAGGAAAAGTGAATGAGACCCCTGAAGTCTCATGCACACACTGCTTATTTTTTCCTCTCCAGATTTGCAGCAGATTAAAATCTGCATAATGTCAATTTTTGCAGCGTATTTCACCTGTACTAATGGGGAAAAATTCATAACAAAAGTATGGCAAAAATGTGGAAAAAAAATAATGCATTTTACACAACTTTCTTTCTGCCCACACTTTAGGACATGCATTTTTTTAAACAAAAAGATGGGGTGGTATAGCAATTTAACACGCTAACATATTGACTAGTACCTAAAATCAATTTTTATTATTAAATTATTAAAATTCCATAGACAAATAACTACAAGACCTGCAACCTACAAAAAATGCAAAGAATATTTTATAAATATACCCCTAGTCAACCCTACCCCTAATGAACACTTCCTGCCAGAGGAGGTTGGCACCCTATCTTGTACGCAATGGTGTGGCGCCCCCACTCAACGACAGCTCACCCTGGATGCAGGCTGGTAAACCCTAGATGAATGCAACCAGCTGACTTAAATCAAACTGCCAAAAAAGGTGCCATGTAAAGAAAAAATAGAAAAAGAGGGAGATAGAAATTGAAAAAAGAAAGTGAAGTCTTATAATTAAACATCAAGTACTATTCATCCTTCTAAATACATGAGCCAAATACAAAAAATACCAAAAATAATAAATCAAATGACTAATACAACAATTTGGTAGTCCAGAAAATGATGTTTACAAGGGCAAGGGTGAAAGGATACAAAGGCCTGCGCTAATTGACCCTTCACTCACTCTAAATGAATTGTCCCTGCCTTGCTGCGGAGGTTGGCACACTAATATTAGAACGCAAGTGGCGCCCGCGCACTCGACGGCTCACGTTCAGTGACCCTTCACACTTACCCTCTCAACTCTCAAAAAACAGACAGAAATTAGTAACCCAAAAGAGAGTGAGGAAACCACTTGTGAGGGAATCTCTGAATCAAGGGTGTAAAGGACAATAGATAAGCCCAGATCACAAAACGCAGATAAGTGTGCTTAGGGGTAATAATGGGTAGTCAACTCTAGTGCTGGGACATAGATGAGATCAGCAAACAATGATCAATTGAAAACAGCAAACAACGATCAAATGATCAAATGAGAACAGCAAACAACGATCACTTATAGCAGGTATAACTTCCAGTTAGCTGGACTGTTTGCTTTCCAAACAACACAGGTGACCTTATGATACACCTCTTTTGATGTGTTCCCCAGCAACTAATACCAGATTAAATCAATATTGCAACTTCCCCTATTGCAAAAACCCACAAATGACAGAGCATCACCCTATCATTGCCCTCTCCACCACCCCAATCATTTCCCTCTCCTCCACTCCAATTATTGCCCTCTCCACCACTCCCATCATTTAACTCTCCACCACCCAATCATTGCCCTCTCCACCACCCCCATCATTTATTTCTCCACCACCCCATCATTTAACTCTCCACCACCACATCATTGCCCTCTCCACCACCCCAATCCTTGCCCTCTCCATCACTCCATCATTTGCCTCTCCCCTACCTGCATTACTGCATCATTGTTCTCCCATCCACCCCATCATTGTCTACTTCCCCACCTCCATCATTGCCCCTCCATCACCACATCATTGCCTTCACTACCACCCTATCATTGCCCTCTCCATCACCCTATCATTGCCCTCTCCACCACCCCAATCATTGCCCTCTCCTCCACCCCAATTATTGCCCTCTCCACCACCCCCATCATTTGATTCTCCACCACCCCATCATTTAACTCTCCACCACCACATCATTGCCCTCTCCACCACCCCAATCCTTGCCCTCTCCATCACTCCATCATTTGCCTCTCCCCTACCTGCATTACTGCATCATTGTTCTCCCATCCACCCCATCATTGTCTACTTCCCCACCTCCATCATTGCCCCTCCATCACCACATCATTGCCTTCACTACCACCCTATCATTGCCCTCTCCATCACCCTATCATTGCCCTCTCCACCACCCCAATCATTGACCTCTCCTCCACCCCAATTATTGCCCTCTCCACCACCCCCATCATTTGATTCTCCACCACCCCATCATTTAACTCTCCACCACCACATCATTGCCCTCTCCACCACCCCAATCCTTGCACTCTCCATCACTCCATCATTTGCCTCTCTCCTACCTGCATCACTGCATCATTGTTCTCCCATCCACCCCATCACTGTCCTCTCCACCACCTTCATCATTACCTTTTCTCCACCACTCCCATCATTACCCTTTCCACCACTTCCACCATTGCCTTCTCCCCCACCACTCCATCATTGCCCTTTCCACCAACTCTGTCATTGCTTTCTCCCCCACCACCCACATCAATGACCTCTCCATCAACTCCAACATTACCTTCTCCACCACCCCCATCATTGCCCTTTCCACCACCTCCATCATTGCCTTCTCCCCCACCACCCCATCATTGCGCTTTCCAAAACCTTCATCATTGCCTTGTCCCTCACCAACCCATCATTGCCCTTTCCACCACCTCTATCATTGCTTTCTCCCCCACCACCCAGATGATTGCCCTCTCCATCACCTCCATCATTGCCTTCTCCCCCACCACACCCATCAATGCCCTTTCCACCACCTCCATCATTGCCTTCTTCTCCACCACCCGCATCATTGCCCTCTCCACCACACACACACATACCTCTCACATCTCCACTTGTTCCCTGCAGCTGCAGCATCTTCATCGCTGGCAGCTTTCTATCTGACACAAACTCATGCTGACATCATCCAGCCCCATGGCTGTGTCAGACAGGAAGCGCATGCAGGAAGCAGGATGGATCCCTGCAGCTCCGCTCCACTACCTTTTTCTCCTGTAGGCGGCAGAGCTGCAGAGATCACTCCCTGCCAGCTGCATATGAGGGAAATCTGGCCAGGGGCCCTCCGGAGCCTTGGGGCTGGATAAACAAGCCAGATTGCCCACAGTATTAGCCACCTTGCATTGGCCCACCTCCAGGCCCCAGTGCAGCCACACTAGCTGCACATGCGGTATGTCCGCAACTGCATAGGATAGATAATAACTTGCTGAAAACTAGGTTTTGCAGTGCCCTATCTGAAAAGAGCATCAGTTTATTATTTGCACCAGAGCACCAATCATTGCCTATAGAACTATCAGAGAAGGCTGAAGAATTGTTGCATTTATATAAGAGGAGCCCAAAGCAAAGGGAGACAAGAACGTAAATTGTAGAGATCTCACCTGGAGTCCTAATTTTATCATCTGAAATTCAAATCTTCCAAACATTGGACCTGATTCATTAAAGATTTCAAGCAAGAATTCTAGCATTAAACTTAAATCTCAAAATTTAAACACAACTCAGAGTTGCACCCAAATTTTGGGACTTTTGCCATTTTTTGCCGTTTCTCCAATCTCCATAGAAATGGGAAGAGTCAGGGCAGAAGAGGGCATGGTGACCCCAGCTCCTAAAATTCATGACAATCAACGGCGTTTGCTATGCCACAAATATTACTCCAGCAGGCATTGGAGTAGGATTCGTGGCATGGTGCACACATAGCTGTATGCAACTGATTCATAAAGAGGCTTCTCTGACTCCAGAAGGCCCTTTCATCGAGACCAACAAGAACAAAGCTGATCTTGATAAATCGTACCCATATTATGAAACAATCTTTAAGGTGACAATTTCAATAGTTTTTGCTGCATTAAATAACTAAGTTTAAGCATGTTGCATGGTAGTATAGGGTGTGCTAGATTTGGTCTGAGGCTGGGTCTGAGTATTAGGATCTGGTTTGTGGTCTAAATATTGGATTCTGCGGTCCCAGTATTAGTACATGGGATCTGAATTTAAGGGTCTGCAATAATTTTGGGTTCATGTTTAAAGGTGTTATATCAGTTTTTAAATTGGAACGTTAACAGTAAATGGCATTTGAGATCATTGTTGACAGCTATCTATTCCTTCTATGTTGTCCACACTGTAGGGTCCTTATATTAAGGACAAAGTACAGAGAATATTTAGAAAAAAGTATATTCCAGCAAACCTCATATCATGAAAGTTGTGAGGAGCTGGCCAATGACTAAAGATTGCTGGATGCATAGACATAGAGCGGAGTACATGGCTCTAAGGGATGCAGACTTTTTCCAGCACGGAGCACCGGATATGTTGATCTTATTGTTGTGAATTATTAGAGATTTACTTGATTGTCAATTTAAGGGGCACACATCTCTCCTGGAAGCCTCAGGAATCGATGTTTCCATTCAGTGACAAAGTAGAGGAAGACCTGCATGCTGGATCTTATTTATACAAAAGGCCTGACACAAGATTGGTAAAGGTAAAGCATTAATTCCATTACTGTCATCAGTGTCTCAGGGGTCTCAATTAAGCCATTGTTAACCCATTCAGTAGTCCTATTTTGTGTATGGGGGTAGTAGACCCAGTGAAGCCATCACTACATGAGGTCTCATATGCATTCCCAGGTGAGGGGCTCTACCACAGGAAAATACCTCCATCAATGCACAGTTAGCTTTGTGTGGGGTTGTTTCTTGAAGACAGGGTTCAATGCTGGAGGAGCGGCTTTTGGTATTTAGGACACCAATGAGGAAATGGAAGGGTTGTTGCTGGCTGGAGCTGGATAGATGTGCTACGGTTGTGCTATCCGTTGTCTGGAGGATCATGGGCTGCGACTGCAGACTGAACCAGAAGGAGGTGCAAAAGCAATGAGCCAACCAAAAGTTGCAAGACAGTGGATATCGCCTTGTATGGGGTCAGTGGAACTACTAGTCTCGGGTTGGGATCTTGTGGACTGGGGGCATTGCATTTTGGTTATCTACTTGGAGTTGCTGTAACACCATGGACGTAAGGAATAAAACGTTGTGGTATTGTTAACCTGCCTAGGTGATTATTACAATGCATGACCTCAGATCTTCACAAATGGTGGCAGCATTGAGATCACCTCTCTCTGAGCAGCATTCCAGAGAATATTTTTGAGCTGTGACTTGGCAGAAGAGATGGCAAAACCCATCTACAAGAGGCTCAAGAAGAAGGAGCTGAAAGCCCTTTGCTCTGGGATAGAGATAGAGTGGTTGAAGGGCGACTCTAATACAAGGGATGTCAGCTCAGATGGGGAAGAGGGCAGCTCCATGTCATCTAGATGGCATAGGACTGACTGAATTTAGAATGATAATAACAATAATAATCTTTATTTTTATATAGCGCTAACATATTCTACAGCACTTTACAGTTTGCACACATTATCATCGCTGTCCCCGATGGGGCTCACAATCTAAATTCCCTATCAGTATGTCTTTGTAATGTGGGAGGAAACCAGAGTACTCCAAGTAAACCCACACAAACACAGGTAGAGCAGACAAACTCCTTGCAGATGTTGTCCTTGGTGGGACTTCACCCAGGATCCAGCGCTGCAAGGCTGCAGTGCTAACCACTGAGCCACCGTGCTGCCCTAGAATGCTGGCTGTGCTAGGAGAGCAGGCAATGGACATAGAGTGGGCGGAAGTGGTAAGCAAATATCTGGGTGTGCATATAACATTACCCACACCCGACCCAGTGCTGATGGCAGTGGGTAACAGGAGAGAAGGACTCACATCATTAAGGTACCAGAACACACCACAATTTAATAAAGACACCTTGGATGTTGATGAACCTCTCTGGTTATATAAGAACCTCTGACAGCTACATGAGTTGTCAGCAGGTGTCTGGCCCAGATTTGTAAAAGTTGGCCTGACTGGAAAAGCAAGAGAAGCTTTTATTAATTTGTCATCTGGGGATCAGAGATATTACTATACTATTCGGAGCGCATTACTAGAGAGGTATGCCGTCATGCCTGAAACCTACTATAGGAAATTTTGGGAGACTGACAAGCCCAGTGCACACACAAATTGGAATTTTGCTAACAAATTACATATGGCATGTGCTCAGTGGGCAGAAGGCCTGAGGACCCTGGAAGCAGAACATGTCTTGTATATATTCCTGCTGTAACATTTTATGTTCAATCTCCCAGGTGACTTAAAAGAATGGGTCACAGATAAAAAAAAACACTCAGTCTGGATGAGGCTGCAAGATTGGCTGCTAATTGGTCTGTCAATTTACCAGGGCTACTTGGATGTACAGCCCTAGCGAGTTAAGAACAGGGGCTTACTTTGAAGCCAATGAGACCAATGGACAGCAGAAAGGAGGAAGTGCATTGGATTTTGGACTTCACAAAGAGGGGGAGGTTTCCCAAGCCACCCAATATGGCCCGCATTGGGATGAGGAATGTTAAGCTGCCAAAACTGTCGACACATGGGACAATTTGCCAGTGAATGCCGATAACATTCCAGCCCACATCTTCCATGTCCTCAATCAGTGAAAAGAGTGCTGCAATGGGGCTGGATTTCTGTGGGAGAGGAGCTGCCACTACCCTGACCGGAAGAGGAAGAGGCATATGTTGTACATGTACAAGTGTCCCGTACCAGATACAAAACCTCCGGGACCATGAACCAGCATCTGAAGCTGGTCTGGGTAGAGGGCTTGGAGGACTCAGTAACATTGATCAAAGAACATCCAGTTCAGGACCAATGTAGTGTTCCCACTAGCCATATGTTAGTCGATGTAGCTGAAGGAGAATCTCTGAACATTCAAATGGCACAACTACATTTAGACTGAGGTCACAGTCATGGAAAGGTGGCTGTAGAAGTAATGCGGCACCTACCGGTACATGTGTTGCTAGAAAACAACCTACAAGCAGGGTCAGTGTGCCACTAGGACAATGTAGTAACTTGAAGCCAAGGACTAGTACCCACTGTGTCAGCGGAGAGGGAACAGAGCAAACTCAACATGCTGACTAACCCCGCTGTCAGTGGTAAGTAATGCGCAAAATACAATGACTTACCATGAAGGAACGTGACCTGGGGGAAGTAGATGACATCAAGGAGTAGTCTCAGGGATTTTTGGACACTGGGTCTTCCATTACCCTGGTCAGCCCTGATATGGTAGCCCAAGAACATTATTTACTAGTCCACCAAGTAACTATCCCCCTAGCTGGGGGTCAGTGCACTGGGGATGAGAACTTTAATGTGAAGAACTTACCTGTCAATGTACGGGAGATGGGGCTGTAGGAGTTGTTCCATTGGTGCGGGAGATCCATACTATCAAACTGAAGAATCTCAGTGGGAGAGTGGCTCTGCACCGTTCACCCTCATCAGCTTCCAAGATCTGTGGAATGCTGAGCATGCCGTGGTTCGATGCATTGGATACGAGTTTGGTTCTCATCAGTTAAATGTGGAATTTCCAAAGTCAAACCTGGGATCAGGTTTGCTATGCTGGTGTACAACAGGATGGAATTGGTATTGTGAAGTTTATTTGCAAGGAAAACATGAGTATGCTTTGAGGAAACTGGATCACACAAATTTTGTTCTCTTACATCTGTGTCTTTGCTAAAAGAATTGCATATGGGCTACCCGATAAGTGAAGAAGGTGGGTAATCAATCCCATGAACTGGAGCCCAGCCTTGGCTGTGCTAAAAGAGTGAGAGAGGAGTGTGAGGAGTTGGCCAAGATCTAAATATTATTGGACTCATGTACGTAAAGTGGAATCCACAGCTCTAAGGCAAGCAGACATTTTCCCGCATGAAGCACAGGTTATGTTGATCTTATTGTTGTGTTTTATTAGAGATTTGCTTGCCTGTCAGTTTAAGGTGCACAAATCTCTCCTCGAATGTGATCAGCCTCATGATTCGATGTTTCTATTCAGTGACAGTAAGCAGAGGAAGACATGCTGGCTTGACTTTATGTATACAAGATTGGTAAAGGTAAATGTAAAGTAATCATTCCATTACTCTTATTAATGTCTCAGGAGCCTCAATTAATTGTGGATGTGGTTAGTAGACCCAGTGGAAGAGTCACCACAGGGGATCTGAAATGAAATCCCAGGTGAGGTGGTCGGCAGCAGGAAGACACATCCACCAATGCACATTTAGCTTTTGGGAGGTGTTCCCTGAAGTCCGGGCTCAATTTAGGAGGGGTAACTTGGCGTACATAGGACACTGACGAGGAAATGGAGAGTTTGTTGCTGGCTGGAGCTGGATACATGTGCCATGGTCGTTGTATCCATTGTCTGGCATAGCATGGGTTGTGACTGCAGACTATGCCAGTGGGAGATGCAAAAGCTGTGGACCAACCAAATGTTGGGAGGGAGTGGATAGAGGCTGGTATGGGGCAGTGGAACTACTTGCCCTGGGTTGGGATCATGTGGACTGGGGGTATTACATTGTGGCCATCGCCTTTGAAATACTAAGGATATGCTGAAAAGATGATCTGATGAGGGCCATGAGGACTGGAGTGTGGGAAACACTGGGCTAAACAAATTAATTCTGAGCTAGTCCCTGTGCAGGCTGTTGAATATTATTCATTTACCAGATGTGTTGAGGTCATTTAGATATTAAGGGTCTAAAAGCATTAAAGAGCTCAAAAGAGGTTCAATACACTTCTGAGAAGCATCACACTCATTTTTTTTCTGTGCAATAAAGTATTTGCAATACTGTTATTAAAGGCAAATCAATCAATTATGAATCAATATTTTAAGATAAAATTTTTCAAACCCAGCAAATGTAAATTTGTGAATATTTAATCATTCCGAGTTATCATCCACAAAAAAAAGTGTTTTGCTTGCAGCTTAGGTTTTTTGGCTTTGAAGCACCTCTGAAGAAGTATGGTCTGTCAAAGGTTTAGATAGGCATTATGTAACACATAGCAGTTGCAAGCATTGTCTTTATGACATTATAAATATACCTTTTTAGCTAGAATTTTTTATTATTTTCTCAAGAGCTACACATTTAAAGGCACAATTAAAATAATATTCTTCTCAGGAGCTACACATTTACGGGCACAATTAAAATAATATTCTATGTTCCTTGTGCAAGTAATTTAAAATATACCGGAGCTAAAAGAAAAAATACTAAAATCTAAAATAATAATAATCCACCTAAATTATCATACAGCAGAGTAAGATTGTGTTTTGACTCATAATAAGGGGCCCGTTACACTTGTTCAGTTGAATAAGCTGAATTGTACTTAATAATTAGAAAGAGCTGAGGTTGGAAATGCTGTGACAAGAAAATGTGTCCTTTTGTCGAAGCCAAACATTGGCTGCAGTTCTGCCACGCTGATGTTCAAGCTGCTGGAAAATTTTTCTTTAACATCAGCAAATCTTTTTTGTATAGTACATCGTGGTACAGAGAGAGTGAGAGCACACGCTATTATCTGGAAGAGCTATTTTTTCTCCAAAGCCCTTCCTTTCTGCATGATGATTTTTTTGGACTGATAGTCTGAAAAATACGTTGACATTACTCTCGATGATCTGTGTGCCTGTATTTCGAGAACATTGTTCTCATCTTTGTAGCAACAAATATTTAGTTGACATATGGTTTTGGCTGCAGCAGTATGTTAGGAGATTAGCTTACTCCCCCCAAAAAACAGGAATTATTTTGTTAAATAACATTGCAACTTCTTACAATAACAGATTGGATACTAACTAACGTGCAATACATGATTGTAGCACATTTGGTTGTTATCTCTTCACTCCCAAACTGGAATCAAGCCAAACGTGAACACTTCTGACATTCTGAAAATAAATATTCACGTCATTTTGTAGTACCGTTTCTTCTTACAAATGGTTTATTTTCTTACATACAGATAGTTGTTGAATACTTTACAGTCTCTAAATTGGAACAGAGTGGTGAATAGAGAGGTAACAATTAACTCATTATAAGGTCAGGCAACCAAGATACATGAGAATAAAATATTAATTAGGCTATAGTCACACAAATGTACTGTATATACTCGTGTATAAGCTGAGATTTTCAGCACATTTTTGTGCTGAAAACACCCCCCCCCCCCTTCAGCTTATACACGAGTCACTATCCAGAAAGCCGGTGAGCGAGGGGGAGCGGCAGAGCAGTGGCTGGAGACGGCGGCAGTGGCACAGTGACAGATGCAGCTGCAGCCACCAGCTAACAGAAGATATAATACTTACCCTCCTAGCGCCATTGCTGCATCTCGGTACCTGCATTTTCATTGTCCCGACACCGGCAGCTCATCCTGTGCTGAGCGGTCACGTGGTACAACTCATTAAGGTAATGAATATGCATGCGTCTCCACTCCCATAGGCGTGGAGAGCATATCCATTACCTTAATGAGTGGTACCACGTGACTGCTAAGCAGAGGAAGAGCTGCCGATGCCGGGACAACGAAGATGCAGGGACGGAGATGCAGTGATGGCGTGAGGTGGGTGGGTAGGACAGGGGGGATGTGAGTCAAGCCTACAGTAATGGGACGGGGGAGCTGAGCCATGTGGGACCGGGGGAGCCAAGCCTTGTGGGACTGGGGAGCCATGCATAGAATAGGTGGAGCCACACATACCAGGACAGGACGGGGGAGCCACATACAGGGCAGGATGGGGAGCCACATACCAAGACAGGAAAGAGAGAGCCACGCATAGCAGGACCGGGATGAGGAGACAATGCATACCTGGCTTATACTGGAGACAATAAGCTTACCCAGTTTTCCGTGGAAAAATTAGGTACCTCGGCATATACTTGGGTCGGCTCATACTCGAGTATATATAGTATATTCTTTTATCCAATAGAATGGGCATGATTGTGCAAGTCACACTCTGATCAGCGTTTGATCAGAGTGTGATCATAGTGTGATTCGAGGAAAAGTATGGAGAAAAACATTTCTCCATACTCTGTAATTCTGTGGAAATGGGACTGTCATTCAAGGTTAGTACGATGCTTTCCACAGACTCATTCACTTGCATGGCTGAGTGGGAACAAAATATCAGATCAAACTCTGGCATGCTGCAATTGTTTCCATCGATCAGTTTGTGAGTATTGAAACAACAAAAAAAAGAGAAGAAAAGTGCCAATGTCTGAACAACATTGTTGGCACCTTTCCAAAATTGTGAGTAAACAACTTTGATGTTCTTTTAAACTCACCTGTAGCAAGTAATAGAAGTAGGCAATATAAAAAAAACACACCTAAACCTAGATAGTAAGAGAAGTTGATGAAATCTTTGCAACGTGTGTCTGTCTGTGCCCCACTATGCATAGAGAACAGAAAGAGGAGTAAAAAACTGTCTGAGGACTTGAGAACCAAAATTGTTGAAGAGTATCAACAGTCTCAGTCTCTTTTGTCAATGGTGTGCAACATAATCAAGAGGTTTACAACTCATTGCACTGTAGCTAATCTCCCAGGACATGGGCAGCAGAGAAAAATTGAGGAAAGGTTGCAATGCAGGATAGTCCAGATGGTTAATAAGCAGCCCCAATCAAGTTCCAATTAAATTAAATTTGTCCTGCTGGTTCAGGGTGCATCAGTATCAGTGTGAGCTACCAGTCAGCATTTGAATGAAATGAAAAGCTATATTTGGAGACCCAGGGGGACCACACTGATGACAATAAAATAAAAAAGCAAGACTGCAGTTTGATAAAATGCACATAAGTAAGCCAATATCCTTCTAGGAAAATGTCTTGTGGACAGATGAGACCGAGATAGAACTTTTTGGTAGAGCACATCATTCTACTGTGCACCTAAAACGGAATGAGGCCTACAAAGAAAACAATACAGTACCTACAGTCAAATATAATAGAGGTTCAAGGATGTTTTATTGTTGTTTTGCTGCCTCTGGCACATGAAATTTGAAGATTGCCAAAGGATTTTGATTGCAATGTAGTGCCTAGTGTCAGAAAGCTGGGTTTTCGTCTTAGGTCATGGGTGTTCCAGAAAGATAATGACCCCAACCAAATTTCAAGAAGCACCCAGAAGTGGATAGAAATAAAGAGGTGGAGAGTTCTGAAGTGGCCAGCAGTGAGTCTAGATCAAAATTTTGTTCAACACCTGTGGAGAGATCTTAAAATTTTTCTAGGGAGAAGCCACCCTTTAAGTTTGAGAGACCTGCAGCAGTTTGCAAAAGAAGAGTGGTCCAAAATTCCAATTGAGAGGTATAAGAATATTGTTAATGGTTATAGGAAGCTGCTGATTGCAATTATTTATTGCAAAGGATGTACAACCAAATATTAAGTTGAGGGTGCTAACAGTTTTGTCAGCCCAATTTTGGGGGTTTTATGTGAAAATTATGTTCAATTTGCCTTAGAACATGTGTATAATAAAACATGCGTAAGTGCAATAATTTTCTGGGAAAATGCTTCATTTTCTGGAATAATTTCAAGGGTGCCAACACTTTCAGCCAAGACTGTAAATCCAAATAAATTAGTAATTTGACCTAAATTGTCTGGTTGCATTCTATTTTGGAAAGGCACATGGCAGTGTTTTAATTTTTAATTTCCTTTCATATAAAAGGTCTTTAATTGTCTGCTTTAGATACCGTACACTGCATGTACATATTGCCCGCTGTTACAACCAGAAATGAA
This sequence comes from Ranitomeya imitator, assembly GCF_032444005.1. Taxonomy (NCBI): domain Eukaryota; kingdom Metazoa; phylum Chordata; class Amphibia; order Anura; family Dendrobatidae; genus Ranitomeya; species Ranitomeya imitator. The sequence continues at coordinate 138,206,132 of NC_091282.1, forward strand.
CATATTGCAAGCCAAAGTATTGCAATTTCACAAACCATTTAGATTTCCTTAAATTACATTTCAGATTGGCTAAAAGGAGAGGATCATTATTATTTTTAAAATAAAGACCTCCATAGTGTCAAAATGAACATTAAGAGATGTAGCTGGTAAACTGTGGTCATGGGAGTGTTCTCTTGCTCTGACAACTCAGGGGCTCTACCGGTGGGTAATGGCACCCACAAACTATAACAGTAAAAGCTGCACTATAGTATTGTGCTCCTTCCCTTCTGAGCTTTGTACTGTGCCTCAAAAGTAGTTCCCGGTTATATGTAGGGTATTGTACTGAGAGGTCTTTTTCTATTAGCCCTAATCAAAATTTGGTGCTTAAAGGGAACCTGTCACCCCGTTTTTTCAAGATGATATAAAAACAGGGCTAAATAGGGGTAGAGCTGTGCTTTAAATTAGAGTATTTTTGGAGCCTTTATTCCCCACCTATGCTGCCGAAATACATTTGTAAAGTCACCATTTTGGGCTGTCACTCACGCTGGTCTGGTCATATGGGCGTGGTGACAGCGCTGTTTCTCCCCCAGATCTCCGTTGGTGGCGTAGTGGTGTGCGCATGCCCAGCAGGTGAATCCAGTGTGCAGGTGAAGGAAAAAAGCGTGATCTGCGCTATTCCGCGGTTTATTGGTGGGCGCGGCCATCTTTGTGAGGCCGCGCGTGTGCAGATGGCACTTCTCGGCTTCCCGGGGCTTCAGGAAAATGGCCGCGGGATGCCGCACGTGCGCAGATGGAGATCGCGGCGGCCATTTTCCTGAAGCCGAGATGCGAACTATATTTTAATATTCGGTTCAGATCACGATTGCTGATTTAATCAGTGAATATTTGCCAATTGTAGCCGAATGCCATAGAAGTCAAGGAGAAGTAAAAACAAATGCATACATAACGGTGATAACGTTACCGATGGTAGATCGTTACCGCCTATAGAGCCCTGCGGGGTCGCGCTGTCTGATGTGAGCATGACCCCCACAGAGATGCTATGACTCACAGCAGTGACCTGTGGTAAAAACATTACCGCAGGTCAGCAGGCACGGCTGTTGAGAGACTGCTCCTCCCATCAGGCTACATCTGCTGTCACTGGTAACAGTGATGCCAGGAGGCACTGATGGGAGAAGTAGTCTCTCGTCAGCCAGTGCTAAAAAAAACCATGTACAGTACAGACCAAAAGTTTGGACACATATTCTCATTTAAAGATTTTTCTGTATTTTCATGACTATGAAAATTGTACATTCACACTGAAGGCATCAAAACTATGAATTAACACATGTGGAATTATATACTTAACAAAAAAGAGTGAAACATCTGAAAATATGTCTTATATTCTAGATTTTTCAAAGTAGCCACCTTTTGCTTTGATGACTACTTTGCACACTCTTGGCATTCTCTTGATGAGCTTCAAGAGGTAGTCACCGGGAATGGTCTTCCGACAATCTTAAAGGAGTTCCCAGAAATGCTTAGCACTTGATGGCCCTTTTGCCTTCACTCTGCGGTCCAGCTCCCCCCAAACCATCTCGATTGGGTTCAGGTCTGGTGACTGTGGCCAGGTCATCTGGCATAGCACCCAATCAATTTCCTTCTTGGTCAAATAGCCCTTCCAGAGCCTGGAGGTGTGTTTGGGGTCATTGTCCTGTTAAAAAATAAATGATGGTCCAACTAAACGCAAACCGGATGGAATAGCATGCCACTGCAAGATGCTGTGGTAGCCATGCTGGTTCAGTATGCCTTCAATTTTGAATGAATCCCCAACAGTATCACCAGCAAAGCACCCCCACACCATCACACCTCCTCCTCCAAGCTTCATGGTGGAAATCAGGCATGTAGAGTCCATCTGTTCACCTTTTCTGCATCGCACAAAGACACAGTGGTTGGAACCAAAGATCTCAAATTTGGACTCATCAGACCAAAGCACAGATTTCCACTGGTCTAATGTCCATTCCTTGTGTTCTTTAGCCCAAACAAGTCTTTTTTGCTTGTTGCCTGTCCTTAGCAGTGGTTTCCTAGCAGCTATTTTACCATGAAGGCCTGCTGCACAAAGTCTCCTCTAAACAGTTCTTGTAGAGATGTGTCTGCTGCTAGAATTCTGTGTGGCATTGACCTGGTCTCTAATCTGAGCTGCTGTTAACCTGCGATTTCTGAGGCTGGTGACTCTGATAAACTTATCCTCAGAAGCAGAGGTGACTCTTGGTCTTCCTTTCTTGGGGCGGTCCTCATGTGAGCCAGTTTCTCTGTAGCGCTTGATGGTTTTTGCCACTGCACTTGGGGACAGTTTCAAAGTTTGCCAAATTTTTCGGACTGACTGTCCTTCATTTCTTAAAGTAATGATGGCCACTCGTTTTTCTTTACTTAGCTGCTTTTTTCTTGCCATAATACAAATTCTAACAGTCTATTCAGTAGGACTATCAGCTGTGTATCCACCAGACTTCTGCACAACACAACTGATGGTCCCAACCCCATTTATAAGGCAAGAAATCCCACTTATTAAACCCGACAGGGCACACCTGTGAAGTGAAAACCATTCCCGGTGACTACCTCTTGAAGCTCATCAAGAGAATGCCAAGAGTGTGCAAAGCAGTCATCAAAGCAAAAGGTGACTACTTTGAAGAGTCTAGAATATAAGACATAATTTCAGTTGTTTCACACTTTTTTGTTAAGTATATAATTCCACATGTGTTAATTCATAGTTTTGATGCCTTCAGTGTGAATTTACAATTTTCATAGTCATGAAAATACAGAAAAATCTTTAAATGAGAAGGTGTGTCCAAACTTTTGGTCTGTACTGTAAAATAACTAATTACATATTCAAATAAAAATAACAAACATATTATACTCACCTAACACCAAATCGCCCATGCCCTTGTCTCCTATGAAAAATCTAAAATTAAAAAAGCAACATACTGTATACTCCACCTTAACGCACAATCCCCGATTCCCATGTCTCCTATAAAAATTAAAAAATAATAAACCACCATAAATTCACCTGTTTGCTATAGTCCACATAATCCTGAGTGTCCTAAAGCGATCTCACGTGTAGAACAGTCCCATTGGGAGATATGACTGCTCTAACAGACCTCCGATGGTACACTGACAGGAGTGTCCTCACTCCCACAGTGCATAGCACTGAGCTACCATAAGGGAGATCATAAGAGCTGATCAGCTGAGGAACTCCAGTGAACTTTTTCACGCAGCAGTGGTGCCATAAATGAGATCACTGGAGCTGATCAGCTGATGAACTCTGGTGAACTTTCTCACCGCGGCTCAGTGCTATACAATGCAGGAGCGATTACCTCCTGTGTCAGTGTATAGCTGGCTGTCATTGAGAGCAGTCACATTAGTGACTGCTCTCAAAGTCATCAAGATTATCATGGAACATTATAGATTTTTAGGCTTTTGGTGGACAGGTGAGGAATATGGTGCTTAATTGTTTTAATATTATTATAGAAGATTCAGATTCAGTGGATTTAGCGTTCGGTGAGTATGACCTAAGAGCCCTCTGGCGATACACTGACAGGAGAGTCATAACTCCCACAGTGCATAGTGAATTTGGCGCACGGTGTCATTATTTCAATAATCCCCTTTACCCCAAAGATGATTTTCATGTTAATAACCAGGCCAATTTTTACAATTCTGACCATTGTTACTTTATGTGGTTATAAGCTTCAATGGATCTCAGGTGTTCTGAGATTGATTTTCCGGGACATATTGTAGTGCATGATAGTGGTAAAATTTCTTTGATATGACTTGCATTTATTTTATGCAAAAAAAAACATAACGAAATTTTGCAAAAATTTCACAATTTTTAAACTTTGAATTTTCATGTCCCCTTCCTGACATGCTCCGTACATATACTGCTCTGCAGGAGATGCGTTCCGGCGAAGAGAAGTGTATGCATGGTGGCATGATTGTGCGACCCCATGCTGAGCACCATGGTGATCGAGTGTGGGTGTCAGCTCTGCATGAGAGCATAGCTAGCACCAATCACGGGCATTTAATCCCTCTTATGCCACTGACAGTATTGACATCAGCATAGAGGAGCATCAAGCTAACGTCTTCACTTGCTAACGTCTTCAATAAACACAATAAAAAGAGCAAAAAGATGGAGGTAAATAAAAATGATACTTTTAAAAATGTCATCGTGTCTGACAAAAAAGCCACCAAACAACTCCATCAGCAGAAAAATAAAAAAGTTATAGCTCTCAGAATAAAGCAATGCAAAAATAATAATTTTTTCCTTAAGATAGTTTTTATTGTGTAAAAGCGCCAAAGCATAAAAAACTATATAATTGAGGTATCGCTGTAATAAAGCTGTTTTACCAATTTAACTATGCCAGCAAATTTTGCATTCAAAAAGGGAAATGCGCTCCTTCCCTTCCTAGCCCTGTAGTGTGCCCAAACAGTAGATTTCTGCCACATATGGGGCATTGTCATGCTCAGGTGTAATTGCACAACAATTGGTCCATTTTCTCCTGTTACCCTAGCAAAAGTTAAACAAAAATATGTCTAAAGGAAAAATTTTGTGAAAGAAAAGTAAATGTTTATTTTTTCCTTCCACATTCCCCAAAATCCCGTGATGCACCTTAACCCCTTAACCCCCAAGGGTGGTTTGCACGTTAATGACCGGGCCAATTTTTACAATTCTGACCACTGTCCCTTTATGAGGTTATAACTCTGGAACGCTTCATTGGATCCTGATGATTCTGATATTGTTTCCTTGTGACAGATTGTACTTCATGATAGTGGTCAAATTTCATTGATATTATTTGAATTTATTTGTTAAAAAAGGGAAATTTGTAGAAAATTTGGCAATTTTCCAACTTTGAATTTTTATGCCCTTAAATCACAGAGATATGTCACACAAAATACTTAATAAGTAACATTTCCCACATGTTTATTTTACATCAGCACAATTTTGGAACCAAATTTTTTTTGTTAGGAAGTTATAAGGGTTAAAATTTGACCAGCAATTTCCCATTTTTACAACACCATTTTTTTAGGGACGACATCACGTTTGAAGTCACTTTGATTGGTCTATATGACAGAAAAAAAACAAGTGTGACACCATTCTAAAAACTGCACCCCTCAAGGTGCTCAAAACCACATTCAAGAAATTTATTAACCCTTCAGGTGTTTCACAGGAATTTTTGGAATGTTTAAAAAATAATCAACATTTCACTTTTTTTCACAAACAATTTATTTCAGCTCCAATTTGTTTTATTTTACCAAGGGTAACAGGAGAAATTGGACTGCAAAAGTTTTTGTTCAATTTGTCCTGAGTATGCCGATATACCATATGTGGGGGTAAACCACTGTTTGGGTGCATGGCAGAGCTCGGAAGGGAAGGAGCGCCGTTTGACTTTTCAATGCAAAATTGACTGGAATTGAGGTTAGATGCATGTTGCATTTGGAGAGCCACTTATCTAGATGTGTGGTGAGCACTTTGACCCACCAAGTGCTTCACAGAAGTTTATAATGTAGAGCCGTAAAAATAAAAAATCATATTTTTTCACAAAAATTATGTTTTCTCCCCCAATTTTTTATTTTTCCTAGAATACTAGAGGAAATTTTACACCAAAAGTTGTTGTGCAATTTGTCCTGAGTACGCCGATACCCAATATGTGGGGATAAACCACTGTTTAGGTGCACGGCAGATCTTGGAAGGAAGGAGCACCATTTGACTTTTTCAATGCAGAATTGGCTGGAATTGAGCCATGTTGCGTTTGGAGAGCCCCTGATGTACCTAAACAGTGGAATCCCCCCAATCTAACTCCAACTCTAACCCCATCACACCCCTAACCCTAATCCCAACCCTAACCATAACCCTAACCCCAAACCTTACCCTGACACACCTCTAACCCTGATACACCACTAACCCTAATCACAAACGTAAACATAATCCCAACCCTAACCCTAATTCAAACTGTAACCCTAACTTTAGCTCCAACCCTAAGCCTAACACTAAATATACCCCCAACTCTAACCCTAACTCTAGCCCCAACCCTAACCCTAACTTTAGCCCCAACCCTAACTTTAGCCCCAACCCTAACTATAACCCTAGCTTTAGCCCCAACCCTAACCATAAATTTAGCCCCAATCCAAACCCTAACCCTAACTTTAGCCCCAACCCTAACCCTATCTTTATCCACAACCCTAACCCTAACTTTATCCCTAACCCTAATGGGAAAATGGAAATACATTTTTTTTATTTTATAATTTTTCCCTAACTAAAGGGTGATAAAGGGGGTTTGATTTACTTTTTATAGCGGATTTTTATGTTTGGCAGCTGTCACATGCTAAAAGACGCTTTTATTGCAAAAAATAGATTTAGCATCACCACATTTTGAGAGCTATAATTTTTCCACATTTTGGCCCATAGCGTCATGTGAAGTCTTATTTTTTGCGGGACGAGTTGCCATTTTATCGGTACTATTTTTGTGCACATGACATTTTTTGATCGCTTTTTATTACAAATTTTTTTTGCGGGACAAGATGATGCTCTCAGCAGTACCATGTTTATTTATATCTGTCTTTTTGATTGTGGATTCGTGTGTTATTCCACTTTTTGTTCTGCGGTATAATGATAAAGCATTGTTTTTGCCTTGTTTTTTTATGGGGTTCACTAAAGGGGTTAACTAGTGGGACAGTTTTATAGATCGGGTCGTTACGGACGCGGTGATACTAAATTTGTGTACTTTTATTGTTTGCTTTTTAATTTACATAAAGAAATGTATTTATTGGAAAAATATTTTTTTTCTTTATTTAGGAATTTAAAAAAAAATATTTTTACCCATGCTATTTTTTTTAATTTTTTTTTACATTGTCCCAGAATGGGACATCACTATATAATGTCAGATCGCTGATCTGACACTCTGCACTGCACTGTATCAGATCGCGATCTGACAGGCAGTGAAGGAGGCTTCCAGGTGCCTGCTCTCAGCAGGCACTGAGAAGCCACCTCCCTGCAGGACCCAGAAGGACCCTGCTGTGCAGACATCTTGGTGATAGGGTCTCCATGGAAACCCCCAGGCAGCGCGATCACATCGCATTGTTCTGAGGGAAGCACGCAGTGAGCCCCCTCCCTGTGCGATTCTTCTCTATGCCCCTGTGCTGGCTCCAGAACGCTGCTATCATTTTTGACAGCAGTGTTCCAGGGGTTAAAATTCCGGGAGTGGTCCGTGACAATCATCTGACACCCGGCCACGATCAGCCGCTCTCCTCCCATGAGCGCGGATGATTACCTGTGACGTACTATTCCATCCATGGGAAGTAAGTCCCAGGTCACATGGACTGAATAGTAGAACTGAAGCAGGAAAAGAGTTAATATGAGGTAGAGTGAAAAGCAGGTACCTGGGTGTTATCATCATTGCAAGTACATGCTGGAGATCTCTGCTAGTTTGCATTGTGTTGTCCTCTTCCAGGGTCCTTTCCGTCTGTATCAGTCTGTCATTGTTAGTTTTGTTTACTGTAAGTGATATTTGTATTTTGATGTAACTCCTTCTCATGTACAGCACCATGGAATTAATGGTGCTATATAAATAAATAATAATATTAGTAATAATAATAATAATAATAATAATAATAATTGTGTTCTATAGGTTAGGAACAGACTTTGGGATTAGGGAGAGATATGCAGGGTTTCATGCACTATCATAATATACAAAGCAGCTCTTTTTATAACCAAATACTATTTGTTAGTATCAACATATATTAAACTAATTTTTTGGCAGCTACATAATATTTCTGCAGGCCAGCATTTTATATTTTTTACAGCTAAATATTATTCGTCAGTTCCAGCATATAGTAGACATGATTTTTAAAAGTTAATTGTAAAATAATATTCCTCGCCTATTGCTGAAATAGATAATATTTATTTAGCAGTTGTGTGACTGCACAAAACCTGTTGAGCTATGCAGACATCACTATTTACCAGTTATTTTCCCTGAATCTGCTGTTTCGTGTCTCATAAATGCAATACAAAAAAAATAAAAAACATTTATATTGATTAAATAAAAGCCTGCAGAGATACGCAAACGTCACAATTTTCAAATGGCAATATTTTTCTTTACTCTGCTGTTGGCATGTGTACTAAAGCAGTGTTTTTCAACCAGTGTGCCGCGGCACACTAGTGTGCCGTGACACATGGTCGGGTGTGCCGCGGGAACGGGAGTCAGCTGTTCTCTGTGCCGACTGTCAAGCTGACAGCCGGCACAGAGAAGCTGCAGCGCACCGGCTCCCGGAGATCAATTGTACTCGCAGACATCTACCAGCTGCGAGTACAATTGAGGCTCTGACCGCTGGGTCAGAGCGACGCCAGCAGCGTGATCAAGTCATGTGATCACGCTGCTGGCGTCACTATCCGGCGCGCAGGAGAAAGAAGAGACTTGGTGGTAAGTGCTCCTGTGCTGTGGAGCTGAAGACACCGAAGATTCAGCGTGGGGCGGGTTTATGGGGAGTATGTGGGGGGATTTATTAAGTGTGTGGGGGGATTTATTAAGTGTGGGGGGATTTATTCAGTGTGTGTGGGGGATTTATTCAGTGTGTGGGGGGGATTTATTCAGTGTGTGTGGGGGATTTATTCAGTGTGGGGGGGGATTTATTCAGTGTGTGGGGGGATTTATTCAGTGTGTGGGGGGGATTTATTCAGTGTGTGGGGGGATTTATTCAGTGTGTGGGGGGATTTATTCAGTGTGTGGGGGGATTTATTCAGTGTGTGGGGGGATTTATTCAGTGTGTGGGGGGGATTTATTCAGTGTGTGGGGGGATGTATTCAGTGTGTACGTGGGGGGGGGGCTGGAATTTATTTAGCATGTGTGGGGCAGGGTGCATTTATTCTGTGTGGAAGGGGATGGACTTATTCTATCGGAAGGGGAGTGGATATATTCTGTGGGGGTGAGTGGGGAGATGGGGGTGGACACAGTAACGAGGGGAAAAATGTGTGCTGACAGTACTGGGAGCAACGGTGATGGGATGTGTGAGGACAGTATGGGGAGTCGGGGGAATGTGTGAGGGGGGAATGTGTGAGGAGGAAATATGGAGAGAGCAAAGGGGTATGTTAGCAGGGGGGATGTACAGGAGGAGGCTATTAGAAATGTGTGCAGACAGTATGGGGGGATGAAAGTGTGAGTGGACACATAATAGATACTGAGTAGTGTGAGGGTAACAGCCAGGAGGAGACAGTATGCCAAGTAGGAGGAGTGTAATGAAGGGGCACAGTAGAGAGACTGGGCTCTCTATGAGGGACACCGTATGAGAAGGCAGTGTGAAGTATGGAAAAGAGAGAGAGGGTAGTGTGGATGGCATGTACCATAAAAGGGACAGTGAGGGTCATATTATGTGCTGGGAATAAAGTGAGGGGCAATTATTTACTCAGGGGCTCAGCCTAGGGCAGATATTGTTATTCCGGAGCATTATAATAACACTGCTATCTTTAAGGGTGTTGTGTCGGGATGTGCTGCAGAAGACAGGAGAAGATGGAAGTCTGCAGAAACGAGCTCTGCCGGTGGATGAGAAGAGTCATCATGGCATCTGGACAAGGTGAAGATGAAAAGAAAGAGGCGACTCCACAAACAACGTCATCTATCAGGTACCTGGATGTAAATGTGTTTTTTTTGCGATACTAATTCTCATTTTTATTTGTTAGGAACATTAAAGGGGATGTCCAAGGTTGTGATGAGTCTGCAGTCATACTATGTGACTGCAGACTTCTGAATTCTCACAGTGCACACTGCTATCATAATTCTCTGATGTTGGTGATTTACATACATGCGGTCACGTGCTGACTAGACATGTGTGGCCTCATTCAATGAAAATGAATTGACTGAGGCCGGACACGTCTAGTTAGAATGTGGCCAGAAGTATCCAAATCACATACTTGTGCTGTCATGACCGTCCACTCTGGCCACCGGCAAGGGAGAATCCTGAAGGTGTGCAGTGCTTGCGCTGTGAGAATTCAGAAGCCTGCAGTCACATAGAATGACTGCAGACTTTCATCTCAAACCTGGACGCACCATTTTGTGCCATTTTGGTTGGTGGTGTGCCTCGGGATTTTTTAAGTATAAAAAGTGTGCCGCGGCTCAAAAAAGGTTGAAAATCACTGTACTAAAGGATATATACAGTGCCTTGCGAAAGTATTCGGCTCCCTGGAACTTTTCAACCTTTTCCCACATATCATGCTTCAAACATAAAGATACCAAATGTAATTTTTTGGTGAAAAATCAACAACAAGTGGACACACAATTGTGAAGTTAAATTAAATTTATTAGTTATTTTACATTTTTGTGTAAATTGAAAAGCTGAAAAGTGGGACGTGCAATATTATTCTGCCCCTTCAACTTAATACTTTGTTGCGCCATCTTTCGCTGCGATTACAGCTGCAAGTCGTTTGGGTATGGCTCTATCAATTTTGTACATCGAGAGACTGAAATTCTTGCCCATTCTTCCTTGGCAAACAGCTCGAGCTCAGTGAGGTTTGATGGAGATCGTTTGTGAACAGCAGTTTTCAGCTCTTTCCACAGATTCTCGATTGGATTGAGGTCTGGACTTTGACTTGGCCATTCTAGCACCTGGATATGTTTATTTCTGAACCATTCCATTTTAGATTTTGCTTTATGTTGGGGATCATTGTCTTGTTGGAAGGCAAATCTCCATCCCAGTCTCAGGTTTTTTGCAGACTCCAACAGGTTTTCTTCAAGAATGGTCCTGTATTTGGCTCCATCCATCTTCCCATCAATTTTAACCATCTTCCCTGTCCCTGCTGAAGAAAAGCAGACCCAATCCATGATGCTGCCACCATGTTTGACAGTTGGGATGGGGTGTTTAGGGTGTTGAGCTGTGTCGCCTTTAAGCCAAACATATTGTTTGGCATTGTTGCCAAAACGTTTGATTTTGGTTTCATCTGACCAGAGCACCTTCTTCCACATGTTTTGTGTGTCTCCCAGGTGGCTTGTTGCAAACTTTAAATTACACTTTTTATGGATATATTTGAGAAATGGCTATCTTCTTGTCACTCTTCCATAAAGGTCAGATTTGTGCAGTGTATGTCCGATTGTTGTCCTATGGACAGACTGTCCCACCTCAGCTGTAGATCTCTGCAGTTCATCCAGAGTGATCATGGGCCTCTTGGCTGCTTCTCTGATCAGTCTTCTCATTGTTTGAGATGAAAGTTTAGAGGGACAGCCGGGTCTTGGTAGATTTGCAGTGGTATGATACTCCGTCCATTTCAATATGATCGCTTGCACAGTGCTCCTTTGGATGTTTAAAGTTTTGGAAATCATTTTGTATCCAAATCCGGCTTTAAACTTCTCCACAACAGTATCACAGACCTGCCTGTTGTGTTCCTAGGTTTTCATGATGCTCTCTGTGGTTCAAACAGAACCCTGAGACTATCACAGAGCAGGTGCATTTATACGGAAACTTGATTACACACAGGTGGATTATATTTATAATCATTAGGCATTTAGGACAACATTGGATCATTCAGAGATCCACAATGAACTTCTGGAGCGAGTTTTCTGCACTGAAATTAAAGGGGCCGAATAATATTGCACGCCCCACTTTTCAGTTTTTGAATTTCCACAAAATTTTAAAATGACCAATAAATTTTGTTCAACTTCACAATTGTGTTCCACTTGTTTTTGATTCTTCACTAAAAATTTACATTTGGTATCTTTATGTTTGAAGCATGATATGTGGGAAAAGGTTGATAAGTTCCAGGGGGCTGAATATTTTTGCAAGGCACTGTAAGCAAAATAATAATTTTCTAAATGGTTAAATAAATAGCGTACCTTTATCTAGCAGTTGTACAACTGCAGAGATACGCAAATGTCGCTATTTACCAGTAATTTCCCTGAGTATGCTGTTGGTGTGTGTCATAAGGCGATACAAAAAAATTGAACATTTGACTCTTTGTCGTCTGCCACACATGGCGCAGTTCATGTCCAGATGCCTTTCATAAGACCCTCATGTGAAAGACATTTTGCCCAGCTTGAAATACTGGCTGTGTACCTTTCTTGACCCATGGTAAAAGCATACATTTCCTTCTCTCATGTGGGAGGCAGACGTGCTATTTTCAGTGCATGAATGCCAGACAGCCGTTGTGGAAAATTGCTGAAAAGATTGCCCTCAGACAATGCTGCTGGAAGAGGTGAAGCTTGTACTCCCTATCTCTACCTATTCTAATAACAGAAACATGTATTGTGAGGTCCCCATCATGGTTTCTTTCGTGTGTATGATACAGACCCCTTGGATAATTTTTGGAAATCTTTGCACATTGTGCAATGGTTAAACTTGTACACTCTATCTCTACCTGTTCTAATAACTGCAAAATGTATTGTGAGGTCCCCATCATGGTCTCTTTTAGCGTGTATGATACAGACCCCTTGGGTAATTTTTGGAAAAACGTTGCTCATTGTATAATGGTGAAACTTGTTCTCTCTATTAGAGATGAGCAAATTTGATGGGAAAATGATTCCCAAACATAAATTCGGCATGAATATGGCACATTCAGATTCGTGATCGGAAACCCGAGCAACATTTTATAAAATACGGAAATCGGTAGCATTCAATAAAAAATGTGGGAAAATATTTGAGTTGCCACAAAAGTATTTTCAGTACTTTATCAAAAATATTGGTGGTGTATCAATTAGCATTTGGCACGTGTTTAATGAAGGGAGGGGGGTTGCAGAGCTGAGAGGCATGGCATTCTTGTAAACAGTAATTTTTCCCCCTATCTTTATGTGTGCACATTGCGTCTAGGCAATCAGGGTGCAGGAAACATCCACAATGTCCTGACACAACAGATTGTGTCATTGGCTGCTGAAATCACATGTCCCTCTCCTTATAATGAGTGGACATCTTGTTTTAGTGCCATCATGACACTGTAATAGCGCAGAGAGGCTGCTCCTGACGCTGTCACTGGTAGCAGCAAGATTTTGGCTAGTTAGCTAGGTGGTTGTATATCAGTCAGATAGTGTAGCTAGCTAGTGTCCAGGGTGGCTGTTAAATTTACCTTCCAACATTTTTTGGGGGCCACAGACAAAACCAGCAGGGCCCATGTCCTAAAGATGTGTTGTGCACTGCTGCTATTGTGCTCCATGCACGAGTATAACATTCTAAATAATATTTTTTCACTAGCTAAAAGTCAAATAGCCTGCTGTATCCAACCTTTTCATATAGATCTGTGGTGATATGAAACTGTTTTTTGTAATGGACATTACAAAAAAATTATAGCTTTTCAGTTGCAAAAAGTTAGACAGCCCACCGTCTCACAGTTTGTAATTTTTTTGGTTTGAAATTAAGCTGTCTGTAGATCTCACTCACATAACCGAAAAAAATTTCTATTGCTAAATGTCATACAGTAGGGGACCTGACTGATTTTCTTATAGAAGCCTGATCCAGAGGCCACCAAATATTCTTCTGTCCCTAGTATCATACAGTAGGGGACATCTCACATTCAATTTGTTTGCAGCATCTAGTGTGTTATAAAGGTCTGACAAAGAGGCCACCAAAAAATTGTTCTCTTCCTAGTGTCATACTGTAGGGGACCTAGCTTTCAAATAGTTTGTAGCATCTAGTGTGTTATAGAGGCCTAATCCAAAGGCCACATTAAAATTATTATTTTCCAAGTATAATATAGTAGAAGACCTGACTTTCAAATTGTTTGTAGAATAATTTAATTCTACACTCAAACAATTCTTTGTTCTGTGACTAACGAGATACAGCATGCTATATTTCACCTTGGAATTTACTGCTGCTGAAATTCAGCAGTTTGCAGAGGTGGAGCAGAGTTTAAAGTCTATTTTTTTGTTGCTAATACTGAGCTCCTACCACACTGTCTGAGCAATATGTCTAAGAAAAAGTGAGGCCATGGTGGAAGTGGAATTAGGCTTGGTGTTCAAGGTGTATGTGGGGTAGGTGGAAAGGTTAAAGAAAGCACTAATGAACCAACAATGTCAAGTCCTATGCAAACAGAGTGCTCCCAAACACAGGGCCACGCGTTTCGGTACCGGGCCTCTCTGGTTCGGTTCTGAGGCCGTCACGGTAGCTAGACCCGGTCCGCGACCCTGCTAAGGGGCGTCCAATGAAAGTAGTGAAACAGTCTGTCAGAGGTTCGTCACGCCACCTGTGGTGTTCGGTCAGGGTGACCGACGCTGCTTTGGGGTCCGCTGGGGTGATGGAATGGCAGCCGGATGGTATACCTTCCCACAGGTGAAGTATGTCCCCAGGGCTTCCTAGTGGTGTAGGTGGCGATGGTGTGAGGTGCAGTCAATAACGAGGACACAAGGTTGCAGTCTCTTTACCTCTTTACTGAAGGCTTCAGGATCCTCAATCCAGAGTACATTTAACAGGGCTCTCAGAGACCGGCCGGTCCGATGGGCACATCCAGAGTTTCCTTCGCAGATTGAAATCGTTGCCTACCACTAGCGCCTGTGTGTTGTAGTCCTACCCTGCTGAGCGTTCGGAATAGTCCTCACAACTGCTGTTCTCGTTCGTTCGTTCTCTACAGCTCTCTTTCGTTCTCTTTAGTTCCAGATGTTATTAGTTTCTCATCCCCCAGGTATATTTTGGCTAGGACGCACCCGTATGATGGGAAGGCTTGGAGGTCATCCGGGACCCTAGAGACGCCCCTCTCCCAATGTTGCCTGAAGTCAGTTACTTCTACGGTGTTCCGGCCACCGATTACGCGCCTCAGTAAGATGTTGCCTCTCTCTCTCTCGGCACGACTCTTACTGGCTCTCCTTTGTGCTTGATCTCATTTAAACTGTTCCACAAAATCCTTCCCTTCGTGTCTCTTTCTTAGGATACCGCCGCAGGGTGTGCAGGCGTGGTTCCGTTACATTCTGTTCTGTTCGCTAGGCACCTGCCAGGTTCCCAAGCCTGACAGGGGCCCCCCTGTGCCTTCTCCCTGCAACACCCCCTGCCACGGGATGTTGCCTGAATCCAACCCAGTCAGCTTCTGACTAACTTCCTCCCCAGCCCCTAGTTTTACCAGTGTGAGGAGTGGCCCAATAAATAAAGCCTTTTTCTCCCCCTAGTGGCGAGAGTGTGAAGTGTAATGTGTTCTGGTGATACCTGGTCAGGAGAACTCCTTAATGCCATCAGACATATTGCTACTCCCCTTAGCGGCAGAGTGCCATACTGCAATGGCCAGGTCCCTGGGGCGCTGTACTCTCCCCCCGGTTAAATCCAGTACTCCTGGACTGGGAAGAAGAAGAACAATACAAAACAGCAAAAGACATACAAATTTTTTTGAAATGCTTAGAACAAGTAAACAGAAAAGGTGCTTCCCTTTATGGGAGGTAAGGACACTTGAACGTTGCAAACAAAAAAAGGTTAAATATTTTTAAATAACATTTTTGACTATAAATAACTCTCAGTACCCAGCCGGGTATTCTACTAAGTGCAAACTGTAATTTAACTTTTCCTTTAAGGGCGTTTAAGCTGAACCCACTAAAGGCCTACCATAAAATACTATGACAACATTTCAACTTTCTTTCCGTTCCAACTTCACCAATGCAGGACCGCCTAGCTCCTTGGCTGGGCCTACTGCCATTGTGCCGACCATCTTTCTACATCTCTCAGGAGGACTCTCTCTCTAACCCCAATGGGTTCACTTCAAGCTTTCCTGTCCTCAGTCTTTGTCAACATTATCAAACTTTCTAAATTTTAACATTATTAACGTTTCAACTTTTATTAAAGCCATCATGTAAGCATTCCCTTTAAGAGGGACCCAAGTCTCTAGTGCAGATTCTCTCTCTGTCTGCCAGTCCACCGAAAGCAAGACCTTCTGTGTCATGTCTGGAAGCATCATCTTCGCAAAGTCTTCTCTCGCTTGTAAAACCAGTAGGGAGCACCTTTAAAGGGACACTGTCACCTGGATTTGGAGGGAACAATCTTCAGCCATGGAGGCGGGGTTTTTGGGTTTTTGATTCACCCTTTCCTTACCCGCTGGCTGCATGCTGGCTGCAATATTGGATTGAAGTTCATTTTCTGTCCTTCGTAGTACATGCCTGCACAAGGCAATCTTGCCTTGTGCAGGCGTGTACTATGGAGGACAGATAATGAACTTCAATCCAATATTGCAGCCAGCATGCAGCCAGCGGGTAAGGAAAGGGTGAATCAAAAACCCAAAAACCCCGCCTCCATGGCTGAAGATTGTTCCCTCCAAATCCAGGTGACAGTGTCCCTTTAAGAAGGTGCAAACTATACACAAACAGTTTTGGATTCATTCACCGTCCATGATCCAGCAGTCTTTTAAACAATGATGAACTTGTGCAAACGTAGAAAAGAAATAGAAAACATTAGGGATGCCGGGTAAACAAAGGGATCCCTAGGAGTTAACCCTGGTCGGGTTTAAAGTAGCAGCAACAGCAGGAAACAGTTAACTATATACATCTTCGGATCTCCGACGTTTTTTCTGCTCTGGTGGCCTCTGCCAGGGCCTAACCGGGCAGGCAGACCTCAGGGGTCTGGAAAGCCTCAAATCACAGCCTATTTCTGGCAGTGCGGGAGTCCAGTGAGCGATCCGGGGAACAGCAGCAGTGGCTGCCGCTGCTTCAGCCAGTTCTTCCTCCAAGGACTTGGCAGCAACCAGGACGGAGGTACAGCGCTGGATATCCCGAGTCCACCAACCGTGGCCCTTCTGGTATCTGCGGTAGCTTACCGCATCTCCCGGCAGCAGGACGGGACCCTTACTGTCGCCCCGCAGGCCAGCCTCCACCACCTCTCGGGTGATATGAACCCTGGTTGTCGATCCGATTTCTTGGACAAAGCCTCCTCCTCCCTGGGGCTGGTAAACGATCACCACTCCCCATTTCGGCAACGACCCATCCAGCAGCTCACCGCGGGCCTCCCGTTCCACATCCCTGGCATGTTCAGCTATGAGATGCTTCCGATAATCCCCCCAGGGGAACGAGCCCATGTCCCACTCATGCGTTTCTGGGTTGAATGATGCGGACTCCGGAACCCCACCATCCGCACCAGTGGTCGGGTCATGCGTCGGCGGAGCACTGACTCCCGATCGGCCAGGGTACCAAGCTCGCTCATAGGTGAGGGCTCTGGCAGCTCCACGCCGTTCCTCAGGGGCGGTCACCTGGTCTGGTGCAGGCAGCGGGGGCTCTGCGGACAGCTCCCAGGACTCGATCTTCTCCAGCGGCGGCATGCCGGTATAATCCTCCGGTGATGGGGATCTAGACTGGGCCATCTTTCTCCGCTAGCCTTCCCGACTTTCCAGCTCCACTCCGTCTGAGTCATAGTTTTGTTTCTTCGGCCTACGCCCGCCATAGAAGATGAGAAGGCGGACCTCAGATGCTGACGGACCCGCCCTCAGGATACAGCAATACTTAGACTGGGCGGCAATTATCTTTCGCGCTCTCCAGCTTACTCACGCCCACTTCCACGCCCTTCTTTTTTTCTTGCGCTCTTCGTGGCGCTACAATTTGGGCGGTTTTGGCGGGAATCTTGCGGTAGATGGCAATACACAGTCCAACACGTTTCAATCTCAGTTCCAAGGCACACGTGACCCAATTCTTCAGGCTTAAGTACGATCCTGTTCGTGACGCCAAGTTAGAGTGCCCCCAAACACAGGGCCACGCGTTTCGGTACCGGGTCTCTCTGGTTCGGTTCTGAGGCTGTCACGGTGGCTAGACCCGGTCCGCGACCCTGCTAAGGGGCGTCCAATGAAAGTAGTGAAACAGTCTGTCAGAGGTTCGTGACGCCACCTGTGGTGTTCGGTCAGGGTGACCGACGCTGCTATGGGGTCCGCTGGGGTGATGGAATGGCAGCCGGATGGTATACCTTCCCACAGGTGAATTATGTCCCCAGGGCTTCCCAGTGGTGTAGGTGGCGATGGTGTGAGGTGCAGTCAATAACGAGGAAACAAGGTTGCAGTCTCTTTACCTCTTTACTGAAGGCTTCAGGATCCTCAATCCAGAGTACGTTTAACAGGGCTCTCAGAGACCGGCCGGTCCGATGGGCACATCCAGAGTTTCCTTCGCAGATGGAAATCGTTGCCTACCACTAGCGCCTGTGTGTTTTAGTCCTACCCTGCTGAGCGTTCGGAATAGTCCTCACAACTGCTGTTCTCGTTCGTTCATTCTCTACAGCTCTCTTTCGTTCTCTTTAGTTCCAGATGTTACTAGTTTCTCGTCCCCCAGGTATATTTTGGCTAGGACGCACCCGTATGACGGGAAGGCTTGGAGGTCTTCCGGGACCCTAGAGACGACCCTCTCCCAATGTTGCCCCCTATGTCTTCTTAGGAAATTTAAGGTAGACAGCCAACCTATAATTAACTGTCCGGCGGAGTTTGAAGTAAGGCCTGAAGTCAGTTACTCCTACGGTGTTCCGGCCACCAACTACGCGCCTCAGTAAGATGTTGCCTCTCTCTCTCTCGGCACGACTCTTACTGGCTCTCCTTTGTGCTTGATCTCATTTACACTGTTCCACAATATCCTTCCCTTTGTGTCTCTTTCTTAGGATACTGCCGCAGGGTGTGCAGGCGCGATTCCGTTACGTTCTGTTCTGTTCGCTAGGCACCTGCCAGGTTCCCAAGCCTGACAGGGGCCCCCCTGTGCCTTCTCCCTGCAACACCCCCTGCCACAGGATGTTGCCTGAATCCAACCCAGTCAGCTTCTGACTAACTTCCTCCCCAGCCCCTAGTTTTACCAGTGTGAGGAATGGCCCAATAAATAAAGCCTTTTTCTCCCCCTAGTGGCCGGAGTGTGAAGTGTAATGTGTTCTGGTGATACCTGGTCAGGAGAACTCCTTAGTGCCATCAGACGTACCGCTACTCCCCTTAGCGGCAGAGTGCCATACTGCAACGACCAGGTCTCTGGGGCGCTGCACAAAGACATCTGACAACTTCTGTAACTGGACAGGCAACTCCACTACCATTCCTTGGCAGATGCACAGCAGTATGTTTTGTTGATAAGGCCCAGAAAGATCATGTTCTCGAGTGGATGGCAAGCGCAGCTTCAAGTGGCCTCTCCTCCTCTTCCTTCACCTCAACATCACACCCAGTACAGTTCACCTAGGTGGCATGCAAATTCCCATTGCTTCCCTCCACATCCCAACTCTCCAATCGTAGATCTGACTGTAGGGAACCACAGATGGGTGAGTCTGAAGAGCTCTTCGCACATTCTATGCCATGGCCATCAGAAGTGTACTCAAAACCTTCACAAAGTCAAGAGGAGGATATCTGCACCAATGCCCCAAATGTTTTTTTAGCTTGGATCCGGGGCAGGATGAAGTAGGGTCCAAGCAGCATCCTGACCCTCATCATCAAACGTTAACCCCTGGGGGAAGGTGATCTTGATTAGACTCAGATATCTGACTGTCTGGGCAAGAAGAGTAGAAGAGTGACTAAAAGGGCAAGGGATGTGATAATACAGATGATCATGATGATGTGGTGTTAGATCCCAGTTGGCATGAACATAGAGGCACATAGCTGAGTAGGTCATCTGAGGAGGAAGACAAGGAGGTTACATTGCACCGTGCATCACAGACATGTAGTGATGCATCCACGATGAGCAATACATCCTCAGCCACAACTGTGGCTGTGACCAGCAGCGTCCACACGTCAGCAGCTTGCAGGGGTAGCAAGGGTTGCCAAGCCTGGACCTTTTTTGACACTGCAAAGAATGAGCCAACTCACGTACTCTGCCAACTTAAAAAAAATAGATTATAGATAATAAGTGCAATAATTTGACTACTACATGTATGAACCTTCACATGCGCAATCAACATGCATTACTCTGGGAATCATACTGTGCTAAAATGCCGACCAGCGGACCTCAACAACCATCAGCCGCCTCATCAATTGCCTCTGCAGCTTCTTCCTAATCCTCTGTAACCATGGCAACTATTGAGATGCAGGTCTTCGACCGCAGAACCTTGGGTTCTCTACCCGCTCCAGTCACGTTGACTGAGAGCCCACTGTCAGCTGTAATAGATAATAGATGTGGACATACCTGCTGTTTTAGACCCATCTCAGAGAACGAGCACACCACAACTTTTGCAAACCACTGTAACATCTCCGCCTGCACCTCTCTCATTGTCCAGCAATCTGTCTGGTTCACCATACTCTGCCCTCTCTCAGCACTGCAGCGAGCCCACAGTACCGCAGTTGTGGTCAAGGAAAATATTTTTTCCTCCTGTGAATGACAAAGCTTAGAGTTGAACTCCACCATCTCCAATCTGTTGGTCACAGAAATGCTGCCTTTCCACCTGGTTGATACAGACAGTTTCCAAAAGCTTATGGTCATAGCAGTCCCCCAGTACCAATTGCCCAGTCGCCATTACTTTTCTAAGAAAGCTGTGCTTGCGCTACACCAGCATGTTGCAGTCAACATCACCCATTCCTTGACTAAATCTATGTCTGCCAGGTTGCATTTCACCACAGACACTTGCAC
Organism: Ranitomeya imitator; assembly: GCF_032444005.1. Taxonomy (NCBI): domain Eukaryota; kingdom Metazoa; phylum Chordata; class Amphibia; order Anura; family Dendrobatidae; genus Ranitomeya; species Ranitomeya imitator. Next base: position 138,226,570 of record NC_091282.1, read on the forward strand.
GAGTAAGCATGGTCAAGGGCGTTACATCTCGCTGGTTGGGCAGTGGATGACTCTGGTGGCTGTGGAGGCAGGCACTGCTCCACAAGTCTTGGAATCCCTAAGGCTTGCAGGACAAGCCTCTACATTTAGCACTTCCTCCACTGCTTCTGCCTCTTCTTCTATCTCCTCTAGGGCCTTCACCTGCACCCTTAACCTCTGCCTTAATGAGAATTGCATTCCAACAGTGCAGAGTGAATCCCCACCTCCTCCGTACTGCATAGCCAGGGCTCACTGCAATCTGGAAGTGTTAAAATGTATATGCCTTGGAGATCACAGTCATACAGCTGAAGAGTTGTGGACAGCTCTCCAGGCTGAGTGTGATCAATGGCTGTTTCCGCTGAACCTGCATCCAGGGAAGGCCGTGTTTAATAACAGGGTGAACCTGGTGGTGGCCCTATGACGCGGCAAGCCCACACACGTGCCTTACATGGCTAACGTCCTCAACCTGGTGGTATAGCATTTTCTCTGCCACGATCCTGTCCTGGGAGAGCTGCTCCAGAAAGCACGTAAGCTATGTGCTCATTTCTGCCATTCGCACCCCTCCACTCATTGACTGGCATCGATACAGAAGTCTTTGCCATGCCAGTTAGCAGGTTGATATGTGATGTGCCAACATGGTGGAATTCCACACTGCACATATTACAGCAAATGTGGCAGTAGCAACGAGCCCTGACACAGGATGTCATGTTGTATAGCCTGGGCCGACACAGAATGGTCATGGTGCATATCACGTTTACAGAGTACAGAGTGGGCATAGATTAAAGACCTCTGCGCCCTTCTGCACAGTTGTGAACTGGATATTAAGATGGTTAGTATTGACGATGCCATCATCAGCATCACTATTCCTGTCATCTATATGCTGGATCAGTCTTTGAATAGCCTGCAGAAGGAGATGGTGGTCTCAGAAGAGGAAGAGGAAGTAAGGGGAGGATGCGGAAAAGTCAAAACCGGTTGTATTCTAGTTTGAAATAAAAATCATCCTTGAATCAGAATATCGAGTTCCATCATCATCCTTGAGGAGCGCATATTGCTGGTAAAAATATTTACAACGTAGTGAATAAATGGAGAGGATGGTGCAGAAGTATCTTGGGTTTGAACCCTTTCACATCTTGATCTTCCAAAAAGGATGAGTGGCCTGAGCTCGCCTCACATGCCTTGGAGGCTTTATCATGCCTGGCTGCCAGTGTTCTCTCAAAACGTGTCTTCAGTGCTGCAGGTGGTATCCTGATGGAAAAGTGCAGCCGGCTGTCCCCTTAGAGTGTACACCACCAAATTTTTATCAAGATGAACAAGTCATGGATCTCCAAGGACTTTTGAACCCCAATCGTAGATTGTACAGACTAGATGATATTGCATTTTTTAGTGTGATGCATTAATTTCACGTAACTGCATTCTCTGATATATTTAGTGTGGCTTCTGTGCCTTTTGTGCTGCTGCTGATGTTAACACAAATTTGTGGAAATGTGAACAGTCATGGTTGGTCTATATCTGCTGGGTTAGCTGTAGTGGAAGACGTCTTGGTCCAATTATACTATTTCTATTCTTGTGACATTTATTCCACTTCATTGGTGTCAGGCCCTCATTTTTTAAATGCGTGAAAACTCCAGGTTGGGTGTCCATCTGCTGGATTGGGTGTAGTGGAAGACCTGTCAGTCACTATTATACTATTTCTACTCTCCTGAAATTGATGCCACTTCTGTGGTGTAAGGTCCTCCTTTTTTTTAAATGTGAACACTCCTGGTTGGGTGTCCATCTGCTGGAATGGGTGCAGTGGAAGACCTGTCGGTCCCTATTATACTATTTCTACTGTGGTGAAATTGATGCCACTTTGGTATTGTCTGCCAATAATTTTTGGAAATGTGAACACTCTTGGTTGGGTGTCCATCTGCTGGATTGGGTGTAGTGGAAGACCTGTTGGTCCCTATTATACTATTTCTACTCTTGTGAAATGTGTGCCCTCACTTGTTTAACCCCTTCACCCTGAAGCCTGTTTTCAACTTCCTGACCAGGCCATGTTTTTCAATTCTGACCACTATCTGAGAGTGTTTTCTCCTGACATATTGTACTTTATGGTACTGTTAAAATTTCCTCGATTTGACTTATTTGTGAAAAAAATGGAAATTTGGCAAAATTTTTGAAAATGTTGCAATTTTTAAAATTTTAGTTTCTATGCCCTTAAATTAGAGAGTCATATCATACAAAATAGTTAATAAATAACATTACCCACAAGTCTGCTTTACAGTAGCACAATTTTGGAAACAGAATTTTTTTGTTAGGAAGTTATAAGGGTTAAAAGTTGACCAACGATTTCTCATTTTTACAACAACATTTGCAAAACCGTTTTTTTTAAGGGACCACCTCACACTTGAAGTCACTTTGAGGGGTCTATATGACAGAAAATGCCCAAAAGAGACACCATTCTAAAAACTGCACCCCTCATCGTACTCAAAACCACATTCAAAAAGTTTATTAACCCTTAAGGTGCTTCACAGGAATTTTTGGAATGTTTAAAAAAATGAACATTTACCGTATATACTCGAGTATAAGCCGACCCGAGTATAAGCCGACCCCCCTAATTTTGCCACAAAAAACTGGGAAAACTTATTGACTCGAGTATAAGCCTAAGGTGGAAATGCAGCATTTACCGGTGAATTTCAAAAATAAAAATAGATCATTATTGCCCCATAGCTGTGCCATATAGTGCTCTGCACCGTTCATATTTCCCCATAGCTCTGCCATATAGTGCTCTGCACCGTTCATATTTCCCCATAGCTCTGCCATATAGTGCTCTGCACTGTTCATATTGCCCCATATCTGCCCCATATAGTGCTCTGCACCGTTCATATTGCCCCATATCTGCCCCATATAGTGCTCTGCACTGTTCATATTGCCCCATATAGTGCTCTGCACCGTTCATATTGCCCCATATCTGCCCCATATAGTGCTCTGCACTGTTCATATTGCCCCATATCTGCCCCATATAGTGCTCCGCACTGTTCATATTGCTCCATATCTGCCCCATATAGTGCTCTGCACTGTTCATATTGCCCCATATCGTGCTCTGCACTGTTCACATTGCCCCATATCTGCCCCATATAGTGCTCTGCACCGTTCATATTGCCCCATATCTGCCCCATATAGTGCTCTGCACCGTTCATATTGCCCCATATCTGCCCCATATAGTGTTCTGCACTGTTCATATTGCCCCATATCTGCCCCATATAGTGCTCTGCACTGTTCATATTGCCCCATATCTGCCCCATATAGTGCTCTGCACTGTTCATATTGCCCCATATCGTGCTCTGCACTGTTCACATTGCCCCATATCTGCCCCATATAGTGCTCTGCACCGTTCATATTGCCCCATATCTGCCCCATATAGTGCTCTGCACTGTTCATATTGCCCCATATCTGCCCCATATAGTGCTCTGCACCGTTCATATTGCCCCATATCTGCCCCATATAGTGCTCTGCACTGTTCATATTGCCCCATATCTGCCCCATATAGTGCTCTGCACTGTTCATATTGCCCCATATCTGCCCCATATAGTGCTCTGCAATGTTCATATTGCCCCATATCATGCTCTGCACTGTTCACATTGCCCCATATCTGCCCCATATAGTGCTCTGCACCGTTCATATTGCCCCATATCTGCCCCATATAGTGCTCTGCACCGTTCATATTGCCCCATATCTGCCCCATATAGTGCTCTGCACTGTTCATATTGCCCCATATCTGCCCCATATAGTGCTCTGCACTGTTCATATTGCCCCATATCGTGCTCTGCACTGTTCACATTGCCCCATATCTGCCCCATATAGTACTCTGCACCGTTCATATTGCCCCATATCTGCCCCATATAGTGCTCTGCACCGTTCATATTGCCCCATATCTGCCCCATATAGTGCTCTGCACTGTTCATATTGCCCCATATCTGCCCCATATAGTGCTCTGCACTGTTCATATTGCCCCATATCTGCCCCATATAGTGCTCTGCACTGTTCATGTTGCCCCATATCTGCCCCATATAGTGCTCTGCACTGTTCATATTGCCCCATATCTGCCCCATATAGTGCTCTGCACTGTTCATATTGCCCCATATCTGCCCCATATAGTGCTCTGCACCGTTCATTATTGCCCCATAGATGCTCGGTATAAATCTGTGCCGCCGCTGCTGCTGTTGCAATTAAAAAAAAAAAAGCCTTACTCACCTTTTTTGATTGCAGCTCCCGGCGTCTCCTCCCGGCGTCTCCCCGCTCTGACTGATCAGGCAGAGGGCGCCGCGCACACTATATGCGTCATCGCGCCCTCTGACCTGAACAGTCAGAGCGCAGATAGACGCCGGGAAGATGGAGCGGCGCCCGGCGGCTGGAACGCGGACAGGTGAATATTACATACTTACCTGGTCCCGACGTCCGGCTCCCCCTGCCGTCCCACGGTCTTCTGTGCCGCAGCCTCTTCCTCTATCAGCGGTCACTGGCACCGCTGATTAGAGAAATGAATAGGCGGCTCCACCCCTATGGGAGGTGGAGCCACTTATTCATTTCTCTAATGAGCGGTCCCACGTGACCGCTGAAGAGGGGAAGAAGCTGCAGCACAGAAGACCGTGGGAGGGCAGGGGGAGCACCAGGATCGCTGGGACTAGGTAAGTATGCCTCAGCGCCCTCTCCCCCTCACCCGCTGACCCCACCGCTACCGTGACTCGAGTATAAGCCGAGAGGGGCACTCTCAGCCCAAAAATTTGGGCTGAAAATCTCGGCTTATACTCGAGTATATACGGTAACTTTTTTTCACAAAATTTTTACTTCAGATCCAATTTGTTATATTTTACCAAGGGTATCAGGAGAAACTGGACGACAAAAGTCATTGTACAATTTATACTGAGTATGCTGATACCCCATATATTTGGGTAAACTACTGTTTGGGCACATGGCAGAGCTCGGAAAAGAAGAAGCAAAATTTGACTTTTCAATGCAAAATTTGCTGGAATTGAGATCGGACACCATGTTGCGTTTGGAGAGCCCCTGATGTGCCTAAACAGTGGAAACTCCCCACATGTCACAACATTTTGGAAAGTAGATCCACTAAAGAACTAATCTAGATGTGTGGTGAGCACTTTGAACCCCCAAGTGCTTCACAGAAGTTTATAATGTAGAGCCGCAAAAAAAATCATATTTTTTTATTTCCCAAGGGTAACAGGACAAATTGGACCAGAAAAGATGTTGTGCAATTTGTCCTGAATATGCTGATACCCCATATATGGGGGTAAACCACTGTTTGGGCGCATGGCAGATCTCAGAATGGAAGGAGCGCCATTTGATGTTTCAATGCAAAATTGGCTGGAATTGAGATCGGAACCCATGTCGCATTTGGAGAGCCACTGATGTGCCTAAACAGTGGAAACCCCCCACAAGTGTCCCCATTTTGAGTACGCTGATACTCCATGTATGGGGGGAAATCACCGTTTGGGCGCATGGCAGAGCTCGGAAGGGAAGGAGTGCTGTTTTGGAATGCAGACTTTGATGGAATTGGTCAGCGGGCATCACATTGTGTTTGCAGAGCCCCTGATGTACCTAAACAGTAGAAACTCCCATAAATGACCCCATATTGGAAACAAGACCCCCACTGAACTTATCTAGATGTGTTGTGAGAACTTTGAACCCCCAAGTGTTTCACTAAATTTTATAACGCAGAGCCGTGAAAATAAAAAATATATTTTCTTCCACAAAAATGATATTTTAGCCCACAAATTTTTATTTTCCCAAGGGTAACAGGACAAATTAGACCACAAAAGTTGTTGTGCAAATTGTCCTAAGTACGCTGATACACCATATGTGGGGGGACCAGTGTTTGGGCGCACGGCAGAGCTTGGAAGGGAAGGAGCACCGTTTGGAATGCAGACTTAGATAGATTGGTCTGCAGGCATCACGTTGCATTTGCAGAGCCCCTAATGTACCTAAACAGTAGAAACCCCCCATAAGTGACCCTATATTGGAAACTAGACCCCGTAAGGAACTTATCTAGATGTGTTGTGAGAACTTCGAACCCTCAAGTGTTTCACTACAGTTTATAACACAGAGTCGTGAAAATAAAAAATCTTTTTTTTCCATAAAAATTATTTTTTAGCCCCCGGTTTTGTACTTTCCCAAGGGTAATAGGAGAAATTGGACCACAAAAGTTGTTGTCCAATTTGTCCTGAGTACGCTGATACCCCATATGTTGGGGTAAACCCTGTTTGGGCACATGGGAGAGCTTGGAAGGGAAGGAGCACTGTTTTACTTTTTCAACGCATAATTGGCTGGAATTGAGATCGGATGCCATGTTGCTTTTGGTGAGCCCCTGATGTGCCTAAACAGTGGAAACCCCCCCAATTCTAACTGAAACCCTAACCCAAACACACGCCTAACCCTAATCCCAACCATAACCCTAACCACACCCCTAACCCTAATCCCAACCATAAATGTAATGCAAACCCTAACTTTAGCCCCAACCCTAACCCTAACGTTTGCCCGAACGCTAACCCTAACTTTAGCCACAACCCTAACCCTAAATGTACCCCAACCCTAACTCTAACTTTAGCCCCAACCCTACCCCAACCCCAACCCTAACCCCAACCCTAACTTTAGCCCCAACCCTAACACTAACTTTACCCCCAACCCTAACCCTAACTTTAGCCCCAACCCTAACCCTAAAGGGAAAATGGAAATAAATACATTTTTAAAAATTTTATTATTTTTCCCTAACTAAGGGGGTGATGAAGGTGGGTTTGATTTACTTTTATAGGTTTTTTGGTGGATTTTTATGATTGGCAGCCGTCACACACTAAAAGACGCTTTTAATTGCAAAAAATAGTTTTTGCATCACCACATTTTGAGAGCTATAATTTATCCATATCTTGGCCCACAGAGTCATGTGAGGTCTTGTTTTTTGCGGGATGAGTTGACGTTTTTATTGTTATCATTTTCGGGAACATGACATTTTTTGATCGCTTTTTATTCCGATTTTTTGGAGGCAGAATGAACAAAAACCAGCAATTCCTGAAATTTTTTTAGGGGGGCGTTTATACCGTTCCGCATGTGGTAAAATTGATAAAGCAGCTTTATTCTTCGGGTTATTACTATTACTGTGATACCTCATTTTTTTTTATGTTTTGGTGCTTTTACACAATAAAAACTATTTTATATAAAAAAATAATTGTTTTTGCATCACTTTATTCTGAGAGCTATAACTTTTTAATTTTTCTGCTGATGATGCTGTATGGCGGCTTTTTTTTGCGGGACAAGATTACATTTTCAGCAGTACCATGGTTATTTATATCCGTCTTTTTGATCACATTTTATTGCACTTTTTGTTTGGCGGTATGATAATAAAGCGTTCTTTTTGCTTCGTTTTTTATTTATTTTTTGCGGTGTTCACTGAAAGGGTTAACTAGTGGGATAGTTTTATAGAGTGGGTCGTTAAGGACATGGCGATACCAAATATGTGTACTTTTATTGTTTTTTTAATTTACATAAATAAATGGATTTATTGGAAAATATTTATTTATTGTTTTCTTTATTTGGGGATTTTTTTTTATTAATTCTATTTTTTTTTACACTTTATACCATTGTCCCAGGGTGGGACATCACCATATTTCATCAGATCGCTGATCTGACACTTTGCATAGCACTTTGTCAGGTCAGAGATCTGACAGGCAGTGCAGGAGGCTTTCCGGCGCCTGTTCTGAGCAGGCGCTGGCAAGCCACCTCAGTGAAGGACCCGGAAGGAGCCCTGCGGCCATCTTGGATCCGGGGACTCCTTCCAGAACACTGGAACAACGCAATCGCATCCCGTTGTTCCGATGTGAGAGCGCAGGGAGCCCCCGTCCCTGCGCGATGCCCCTCTATGTCGCTGACACTACTGACAGCGGCATCAGAGGAGTTAAATGCCCACAATCGGTGCTCGCGCCGATCGTGGGCATTGCTGGGGGGTGTCAGCTGTCACATACAGCTGACATCCGCAAGCGATCGCTGCGGTGCTCCCTGTTCCAAACCGAACATTGGAATATTCGCTCATCTCTACTCTATCTCTATTCTAATAGCTGCAAAAAGTATTGGGAGGTCCCCATAACGGTTTCTTTCAATGTGTATGATACAGAGCCCTTGGCTAATATTTGGAAAACTTGGGATATTGTGCAATAGTGAAACTTGTGCTCCATATCTCTACCTATTCTAATAACTGCAAAATGTATTGTGAGGTCCCCATCACAGTCTCTTTCAGCATGCATGATACAGAGCCCTTGGGTAATATTTGGAAAACTTTGCACATTGTGCAATGGTGAAAATTCTACTCCCTATCTAAAGCAATGTTAATAACTTTAAAATGTATTGTGAGGTCCCCATCAGGTTTTCTTTCAGCGTGTATGATACAGACCTCTTGGGTAATTTTTGGAAACATTTGCACATTGTGCAGTGGTGAAACTTGTCCTCCCTATGCCTAGCAATTTTAACAGTTGCAAAATATATTGTGAGGTCCTCATCACTGTCTCTTTCAGAGTGTATGATAGAGACTCCTTGGGTAATTTTTAAACATGTTTTTACATTCTGCAATAGTGAAACTTGTTCTTCCTATGTCTAGCAATTATAATAACTGCTAAATTTATTGTGCGGTCCCCATTACGGTCTCTTTCAGCATGTATGATTCAGACCCCTTGGGTAGTTTTTGTAAATCTTTGTACATTATGCAATGGTCAACGTTCTACTCTCAATCCCTATATATTCTATTATTAATTTTTTTTACTGTGTTGCCATTCTCACGGTCTCTTTAAGTGTGTTTCTTGAAGCCTGATGTTAATTTTTCAGTCTGCACTTGTACATTGTGAGACATCAAAGCATTAATATGCTCCAAACACTTCTTCATATCTGTCTTACACAGAATAATAATATAATAATATGAGTAATGAAAATGCTCTCTATACAGTATAAGGTGCTAGTTCAAAAATCTTACCCATATATCCCTTTATGAAGGGAAATTCGACATAATACCTCTGTTTGCATAAGCCACATACTGCTCACATACGCAACAACTCATTAGGTGGGAGGAATGCCAGGGTACAAAATCTGTGTCTGAAGGTGAAACCACTGGCCCTTCCCCCGTATTGCATCCTTCCCAATCTGCTGTCCAGGAAGAAGGTGCTAATGCCTTTTGCCCACAACCTACAGTTGCACAGACACAACAGTCATCAACCACGTCCAGTTCGTTATCCCAGGGCAGCGTTCAGTTGAACCTTGTCAGCATATAAAGCTCAAGCAAAAATTAAGAGACCACTGCAAAATGTTCAGTTTGTCTGATTTTTCTCTTTATAGGTATATTTTTGAGTAAAATGTAAATTGTTATTTTATTCTATAAACAATTGACATGTCTCCGAATTTCAACGCAATAAATTTTGTATTTTTTTCTGACAAAGAAAAATTTAAAAAAACAGCGCTTTCAGACCTCAAATAATGCAAAGAAAACAAGTTTATAATCATTTAGAGACAACAATACTAATGTTTTAACTCAGGAAGAGTTCAGAAATTAATATTTTGTGGAACATTTCGACTATTCTTTCACACTGCTTCTAGTGCAAAAATTTAAGCAGTTCTTCTTTGTTTGATAGCTTGTGACTAGGGTTGAGCGACCTTGACCTTTTTAGAGTCGAGCCGTGTTTCGCGAAACCCGATTATCTTAAAAGTCGAGTCGAGTGGAATTGGCCGATTATCGCGAAAAGTCGGGGATCGACCGAAAGACGAAACCCAATGCAAGTCAATGGGGGAGCATAGTCGGCAGTGAGTGGAGGCCAGGAAAACACCTACACTGCCCATTTTAATGGCAAAAACATCCATTCTTGTTACAGAAGCTTGTCAATCGTAATTTAGCTTATAATAATTGGAAGGCATTTGAAATTGGGGGTCATTTGGCTAAAGTTGTGGGGGGTAGGGCTGGTTCAAGTAATTAGTGGGCCCAGTAAATCTGGACCACGTCACGGCAGTGGAGCAGGGAGAGGTAAGTATTTCAACTTTGCAAGTGCTGTGATCCTGAGCAAGCAGGGGGGGCCCACTCGTTGGCATTGGCACTGGCACAGGGCCCCTCAAAGTACAGCGGTGTGTTTGCACGGCGGGGGCGCCTCCCACCGGCAGCAACACTTTTGCGTACTATGAGAGGCCCTGTGCCAGTGACGTCGCCAACTAGTATTCCTCCCTCCACCTGATGAAGGAACCTGCACTTTCATCTGCACCATCCTCTTTGTCCCCGTGTAAGGTGGTATGGTATGCGGGAAGAGGAACCTGACTTTCAGCAGGGTCACAATCTTGCTGTGTAGCGTGCACGGGGAATGTTGCGTTATGGGTCAATGTACCAGCAGACTCATCTATCACTGGCTGGGCAATGGGCAGGATGAGGAGGAAACACAGATATAGGCCCAAAGAATAAAGTGGGCTAAATGCAGTTCAAAATTGGTAACACAGGACTAACCAGGGGGCATTGCTGTGGAGGACAACTGGAATGAGAGGCTGACACAGAGAGTAGGCCCAAATCAGTAAGTAGTCGAAATGCAGTTCAAAATTGGCAACAGTAGTAAACAGGCGGCACAGCTTTGTTCAGTGGAGGAGAACAGCAAGGAGTGGCAGACACCGATAGTAGGCCCCAACCCAACTAGTAGGTCAAATGCAGTCTAACATTAACAACTACTTAATGAGAGCCTGAAAATGGAATTTCAGGACAGAAAACCAGGAGAACAGCAAGGAGCGGCAGACACCGTTAGTAGGCCCTACCAAAGTAGTAGCCCCAATGCAGTTTTAAAATTCCTACAGGCTGAAAACAAGACTATTGACGCTCTGCTTTTTTCAAAGGAGGACAGCTGTATTGAGTGGCGCAGACAGACACAGGTAGTAGGCCTTAAACCAAAAATGTGGCTCACTGCAGTTTAAAAAAGGTTACAGGGGTACACAGGCAGCATTGCTCTGGGCAGTGGAGGACAATTTCAATAGTGGACCGCAGACAGACTTTGTACGCCTACTATTAAAAAAAGGATGCTCTATGCAATTAAAAATAGGTTCCAGGGGTCCACGGGCAGCAGTGGTCTGGTCAGTGGAGGAGTAGTAGAAAGAAGGGACCGCAGACAGGCTTCGAAGGCCTATCATTAAAAAATTGGGCTGTAGGCACTTTTAAATAGGTTCCAGGGGTACACGGGCAGCAGTGGTCTGGTCAGTGGAGGAGTAGTAGAAAGAAGGGACCGCAGACAGGCTTCGAAGGCCTAACATAAAAAAATTGGGCTGTAGGCACTTTTAAATAGGTTCCAGGGGTACACGGGCAGCAGTGGTCTGGTCAGTGGAGGAGTAGTAGAAAGAACGGACCGCAGACAGGCTGCGAAGGCCTAACATAATAAAATTGGGCTGTAGGCACTTTGAATTCTCTTGCAGGGGTACACAGGCAGTGGGCACCGTTGGTGTTGTCAGCGGCGGCCGATTGTAATGAGTGTCTGCCAGTTAGTAGTCCCAAAAAAACAATACATGTTAATGTCTCGCATTACAACAAAAAGAAAAACCAAAAGGGTGCAATCATTAGGTACAGGGTTGGGCTCCTCTGCGTAGTTTCAGACCTAGTAATTTTGCACAAAGTATTTACTTGGGTAAATATAGGACACTGCCCCTGACTATGTTAAGTACCATCATACATGTCAACACAATGGTATTGTCAGTGGCAGTAATTTACGGATGTCAGCGCATAGACTAAACATAGGTGTAAATGTGAGAGATAATTGTGCAAGTGGTAGAGCAATGTTTGAGCTGGGGGTGGGTGAACTCTCTTGTGGCCGGCGGTACATGCCCAGGGCCCCTCATGTTACAACAGTGTGTCTGACGTTGGGTGCGCACCACCACCGCCTGAGACACTTTATTGTACCATGAGGGACCCAGTGGCAGTGCCATAGACCAAAAGCAGGCACACCCACCTCTTCAGACAAACAGCACTCTCACGGGTGCTTGCGCCAAGTGGCGATACCACGGCCCCGTGTGGGGAGTTTGGCCATTTAGGGAGGTGTAAACATGTCGTATGCTGGACAATCAGCTGCTGCAAACTCCGAGATTGGTAAAGTCATTCAGAGTAGTCCACAGGCAATACCTTTTCATAGGAAAGCTAGGTGATGGCCGGGCAAGGTGGGGCAAAATAATTAGAAATCCAGTTGTGGTTCATTTTAATGAAGGTTAGATCATCAACATTTTGGGTGGCCAGACAAGTCCTTTTTTCGGTTAATATTGAACCTGCAGCACTGAATACTCTTTCTGATAGGACACTAGCTGCCGGGCAAGCAAGCTCCTGCAATGCATATTCTGCCAATTCTGGCCAGGTGTCTAATTTGGATGCCCAGTAATCAAATGGGAATGACGGTTGAGGTAGAACATCGATAAGTGATGAAAAATAGTTAGTAACCATACTGGACAAATGTTGTCTCCTGTCACTTTGAATTGATGCAGCAGTACCTGTCCTGTCTGCGGTCATAGCAAAATCACTCCACAACCTGGTCAGAAAACCCCTCTGTCCAATGCCACTTCGGATTTCTGCACCTCTAACACTTCTGTTCTGCTGCCCCCTGCTGCTCGTGTGAGAACGATCACGGGCGCTGTGTGCTGCTGGGAATGCCTGAAGCAAACGGTCAACAAGAGTTGATTGTTTGGTTGCTAATATTAGTTCCAAGTTCTCATGTGACATAATATTTTGCAATTTGCCTTTATAGTGAGGATCAAGGAGGCAGGCCAACCAGTAATCGTCATCGTTCATCATTTTAGTAATGCGTGTGCCCCTTTTGAGGATACGTAAGGCATAATCCGCCATGTGGGCCAAAGTTCCAGTTGTCAAATCTGCGGTTGGGCTGGGTTGAGGGGCAGTTTCAGGCAAATCTACGTCACTTGTGTCCCTCAAAACCCAGAACCAGGCCTTGCCACGCCACCAATTTCCAGTGGCCCCGGAAAAGCTTCCTCATTAAAAATATACTCATCCCCATCATCCTCCTCGTCCTCCTCCTCTTCGCCCGCTACCTCATCCTGTGCACTGCCCTGACCAGACAATGGCTGACTGTCATCAAGGCTTTCCTGTTCCTCTGCTGCAGACGCCTGATTTTTTATGTGCGTCAAACTTTGCATCAGCAGACGCATTAGGGGGATGCTCATGCTTATTATGACGTTGTCTGCACTAACCAGCCGTGTGCATTCCTCAAAACACTGAAGGACTTGACACATGTCTTGTATCTTCGACCACTGCACACCTGACAACTCCATGTCTGCCATCCTACTGCCTGCCCGTGTATGCGTATCCTCCCACAAAAACATTACAGCCCGCCTCTGTTCGCACAGTCTCTGAAGCATGTGCAGTGTTGAGTTCCACCTTGTTGCAACGTCTATGATTAGGCGATGCTGGGGAAGGTTCAAAGACTGCTGATAGGTCTGCATACGGCTGGAGTGTACGGGCGAACGGCGGATATGTGAGCAAAGTCCGCGCACTTTGAGGAGCAGGTCGGATAACCCCGGATAAGTTTTCAGGAAGCACTGCACCACCAGGTTTAAGGTGTGAGCCAGGCAAGGAATGTGTTTCAGTTGGGAAAGGGAGATGGCAGCCATGAAATTCCTTCCGTTATCACTCACTACCTTGCCTGCCTCAAGATCTACTGTGCCCAGACACGACTGCGTTTCTTTCTGCAAGAACTCGGACAGAACTTCCGCGGTGTGTCTGTTGTCGCCCAAACACTTCATAGCCAATAGAGCCTGCTGACGCTTGCCAGTAGCTGCCCCATAATGGGACAACTGGTGTGCAACAGTGGCAGCTGCGGATGGAGTGATTGGGTGACTGCGATCTGTGGACGAGCTCTCGCTTCTGCAGGAGGACGAGGAGGAGGGGGTGCGAACACCTACAGCCAACTGTTTCCTAGACCATGGGCTAGGCAGAACTGTCCCGAAATTGCTGTCCCCTGTGGACCCTGCATCCACCACATTCACCCAGTGTGCCTTGATGGACACGTAATGTCCCTGGCCATGCCTACTGGTCCATGCATCTGTTGTCAGTTGCACCTTTGTACTCACAGATAGTCCGTCAGGGCTTTGAAAGCTTCACTTTCAACTAACCGGTAGGGCATTATCTCTAACGATATTAGTCTAGCTATGTGGGCGTTCAAACCCTGTGTACGCGGATGCGAGGATAAGTACTTCCTTTTTCTAACCAGAGTCTCATGTAGGGTGAGCTGGACTGGAGAGCTGGAGATCGTGGAACTAGCGGGTGTGCCGGTGGACATGGCAGACTGAGAGACGGTTGGAGACGGTATTGTTTCCGCCGGTGCCCTAGATGCAGTGTTTCCTACTACAAAACTGGTGATTCCCTGACCCTGACTGCTTTGGCCTGGCAAAGAAACCTGCACAGATACTGCAGGTGGTGCGGAAAATGGTGGCCTTACAGTGACGGCAGGGATGTAGCGTTGGTGAGTAGCTTCATTGGCCGAGGGTGCTACAACCTTAAGGGACGTTTGGTAGTTAGTCCAGGCTTGCAAATGCATGGTGGTTAAATGTCTATGCATGCAACTTGTATTCAGACTTTTCAGATTCTGACCTCTGCTTAAGGTAGTTGAACATTTTTGACAGATGACTTTGTGCGGATCAATTGGATGTTGTTTAAAAAAATGCCAGACTGCACTCTTTCGAGCCTCGGATCCCTTTTCAGGCATTGCAGACTGAGCTTTAACCGGATGGACACGCTGTCCTCCAACAGTTGTTGGCTTTGCCACGTGTTTTTTCCAATCTACGGGCCTGGCAGATGGAACATGTTGCGATGTTGATGCCTGCTGCGGCCCCTCCTCCTCCGCTTCAGAACTACTGCCGCCTGCACCCTGTTCCCCCAATGGCTGCCAATTCGGGTCAACAACTGGGTCATCTATAACCTCCTCTTCTAGCTCGTGCGCAACTTCGTCTGTGTCACCGTGTAAGTCGGTGGTAGAGCGTTTGTGACGGGGCAACATAGTCTCATCAGGGTCTGATTCTGGATCAGTACCCTGCGAGGGCAATGTTGTGGTCTGAGTCAAAGGACCAGCATAGTAGTCTGGCTGTGGCTGTGCATCAGTGCACTCCATGTCAGATTCAACTTGTAATGGGCATGGCCTGTTAACTGCTTCACTTTCTAAGCCAGGGACGGTATGTGTAAAGAGCTCCATGGAGTAACACATTGTGTCGCCTGCTGCATCCTTCTCTGTTGCTGTTTTTGCTGAAGAGGACAAGGAAGCGACTTGTACCTGACCGTGAACATCCACTAACGACGCGCTGCTTTTACTTTTACCAGTTTCAAAAGAGGAGGCAAAAGAGCTAGAGGCTGAGTCAGCAAGGTAAGCCAAAACTTGCTCTTGCTGCTCCGGCTTTAAAAGCGGTTTTCCTACTCCCAGAAAAGGGAGCGTTCGAGGCCTTCTGTAGCCGGACGACGAACCTGGCTCCACAGCTCCAGGCTTAGGTGCAATATTTTTTTTCCCACGACCACCTGATGCTCCACTACCACTACCATCATTCCAGCTGACCATGAACGCCCACGGCCACGACCTCTTCCACCAGACTTCCTCATTGTTTTAAAAACGTAACCAAAGTAACGGTATTTGTTGCTGTCAAACAACTTACACGGTGAGCTATAACTTCAGTATGATTTAGATATCCCTTTACAGGTGGGTGAGACCGCAAGGAAAATCAGGCACAATGTTACACACTGTTTTCGGTGGCACCAAATGAGAGAGATGCCACACACGCAGGACTGTCACTCAAGCAGAAATGTCAATATTGATCTCCCACTTTTTTTTTTTTATTTCAGGGAGAATTTAGAAAGCAAAAAAAAAAATGCCTTTCTATGGCCCAGTGCCCACTATTTGAGAGAGAGAGATGGCACACCCAGGAGTCAAGACTGGCACACAAGCAGAAAGGGCAATATTAATCTCCCACTGATTTTTTTTTTTTTCAGGGAGACTTTAGAAACAAAATAAAAAAAAAATATTTTTTCAGGAAGAATTTAGAAACCAAAATAAAATAAAATGATTTTTTAAGGAAGAATTTGGAAACCAAATAAAATAAAATGATTTTTTTCCGGGAGAATTTAGAAACCAAATTAAAAAAAAATTGCCTTTCTATGGCCCAGTGCCCACTATTTGAGAGAGAGAGATGGCACACCCAGGAGTCAAGACTGGCACACAAGCAGAAAGGGCAATATTAATCTCCCACTGATTTTTTTTTTTTCAGGGAGACTTTAGAAACAAAATAAAATAAAATGATTTTTTCAGGAAGAATTTAGAAACCAAATAAAATAAAAGGATTTTTACCGGGAGAATTTAGAAACCAAAAAAAAAAAATATATGCTTTCTATGGCCCACTGAGTGAGAGATGGCACACACTGGAGTCAGGAGTGGCACACAAGGCCAGAGGCCAATATTTATCTCTCACTGATTGATTTATTGATTTTTTCAGGTAGAATTTAGAAACCAAATCAACAAAAAAAATTAATAGGCTTTCTATGGCCCACTGAGTGAGAGATGGCACACACAGGAGTCAGGAGTGGCACACAAGCCCAGAGGCCAATATTTATCTCCCACTGATTGATTTATTGATTTTTTCAGGTAGAATTTAGAAACCAAATCAACAAAAAAAATTAATAGGCTTTCTATGGCCCACTGAGTGAGAGATGGCACACACTGGAGTCAGGAGTGGCACACAAGCCCAGAGGCCAATATTTATCTCCCACTGATTGATTTATTGATTTTTTCAGGTAGAAGTTAGAAACCAAATCAACAAAAAAAATTAATAGGCTTTCTATGGCCCACTGAATGAGAGATGGCACACACTGGAGTCAGGAGTGGCACACAAGCCCAGAGGCCAATATTTATCTCCCACTGATTGATTTATTGATTTTTTCAGGTAGAATTTAGAAACCAAATCAACAAAAAAAATTAATAAGCTTTCTATGGCCCACTGAGTGAGAGATGGCACACACTGGAGTCAGGAGTGGCACACAAGCCCAGAGGCCAATATTTATCTCCCACTGATTGATTTATTGATTTTTTCAGGTAGAATTTAGAAACCAAATCAACAAAAAAAATTAATAGGCTTTCTATGGCTCACTGAGTGAGAGATGGCACACACAGGAGTCAGGAGTGGCACACAAGCCCAGAGGCCAATATTTATCTCCCACTGATTGATTTATTGATTTTTTAAGGTAGAATTTAGAAACCAAATTAACAAAAAAAAATAGGCTTTCTATGGCCCACTATGTGAGAGAGATGGCACACACAGGGATGGCACTCTAGCAGAAATGCCAATCTTAATCTCCCACAACTCATTTTTTTAGGGAGAATTAAAAACAAAAAAACAAAACAGGGACTGTCCTACAATTACTATCTCCCTGCAGTAATCTCAGCCAGGTTTGGCAGGCAGCAATAAGGAGTGGACTGCTGCACAAATTAAATAAAAAGTGTGGACAAAAAAGATAGCTGTGCAGAAAGGAAGGAACAACAGGATTTGTGCTTTGAAAAAAGCAGTTGGTTTGCACAGCGGCGTACACACAGCAATGCAGCTATCAGGGAGCCTTCTAGGGCAGCCCAATGAGCTACAGCGCAGAGAAAAAAAATGTAGCTTCCACTGTCCCTGCAAACAAAAGGTGGTGTTGGACAGTGGAAATCGCTACAGCACAAGCGGTTTGGTGGTTAATGGACCCTGCCTAACGCTATCCCTGCTTCTGATGAAGCGGTAGCAACCTCTCCCTAAGCTCAGATCAGCAGCAGTAAGATGGCGGTCGGCGGGAACGCCTCTTTATAGCCCCTGTGACGCCGCAGACAGCAAGCCAATCACTGCAATGCCCTTCTCTAAGATGGTGGGGACCAGGACCTATGTCATCACGCTGCCCACACTCTGCGTTCACCTTCATTGGCTGTGAAATGGCGCTTTTCGCGTCATTGAAACACGACTTTGGCGTGAAAGTCGCGTACCGCATGGCCGACCCCACACAGGGGTCGGGTCGGGTTTCATGAAACCCGACTTTGCCAAAAGTCGGCGACTTTTGAAAATGAACGACCCGTTTCGCTCAACCCTACTTGTGACTATCCATCTTCCTCATGATTACATTCCAGAGGTTTTCAATTGGGTTCAGGTCTGGAGAATGGACTGCCCATGACAGGGTTTCATGTGGTGGTCTTTTTGCCAGAGCTGTATGTCTCTTCCCAAATTGTTAGTTAGTTATGGCATACATATTCATTAGCATTTTAAATTGTCCCGTGCTGTACAAAGACCATTCCTGGCTTTTCCAGGTTCCTAATTAGTTAAATGCCGCTGTCAATCTCTGATATGGCATTTAATTTGCGCTTACAGGAAGTGTGTCACTGGCTCCGCCCATCAGTGATCCCATCACATGATTATCTGTTACCGATGGGTCGGAATGAGAACCAGAGGTCTGCAGCAGACCACTGTGGTTGTCATTGCCAGATTCTTATGAGTGCCACCCGGTGGTCAACGCTCATAGCAAGTGAGCATTTCTACTACACACAGACGATCTGATCATCACCTGTCTGTAGCAGAGGTGAGCAAAGTACTGCAGCTTCTAGTCTCCCATGGAGAATATTGAAGCATGCAAAAAAGTAAAAAACGTTTTTAAAAATATTAAAAAAATAAAAGATATATAAAAGTTAAAATCGCCACACTATTGTATCGTTCAAAATAAAACAATAAAAAAACAAATATGCACATATTTGGTATCGCCACATTCAGAATCACTGGATCTATCAATATAAAAAAAGAATTAACCTGATTGCTAAACGGCATAATGAAAAAAATAATAACACCAGAATTACATTTTTTGGTCGCCGATACATTCCAATAAAATGCAATAATGGGGAATCAAAACATTGTATCTACACCAAAATTATATCAATAAAAAAAGTCAGCTCGGCGCGCAAAAAATAAGCCCTCACTCAGCCCCAGATCACAAAAGACTGGAGACCCTATATGTCTTAGAAATTGCCCCTTTTTTTTGTTTTTACAAATTTTGGATTTGTTTTTCACCACTTAAATAAAAAACATTCCATACATATTTGATGTCTGTGAACTCGTAATGACCTGTAGAATCATAATGACAGTTCAGTTTTAGTATTAAGTGAAAAAACAATTGTGAAGTTGCAGTTTCACTACACTTGGAATATTTTTCCTGTTTTCCAGTAAAAGATATGTCAAAACCAATGGTGTCTTTCAAAAGTACAACTTGTATGGCAAAAGCAAGCCCTCACATGGCCATATTGACAGAAAAATAAAAAGTTAAAAAGTTATGGCTCTGGGAAGAAGGGGAGCAAAAAACGAAAAGGCAAAAATGGAAAATGGCCCCGGGGTTAAGGTGCTAATGTAACCTAATAACTTCTTTGTTCACTTTTTAAAATACTACACCTTCACCAACAATTTAATTCCACTTTCATGGCTTGAAAAATCCACAGAGAGCACAAGCAAAAATACAAGCAAAAATGCCTAGATAATCATTGGAGAGGGATATTTAGCCTTGCCAGTAGATGTCCTTTTTAAATACCAATGACATTTTTTACATGACTTCTGCCTTTATCGCTCAAAATGATTCATCTCTGTGATATGGGAGAAATGAAAAGAACAACACAGTCAGAGAGCTAAGGCATTGTTTTATAACTTAATAAAAAGATTAGACTTCAGCTAAAGAAAAAGGTGATAATACGAGTGACTGACTCACAGGTATTTTTAATTTCATGCAGCATAAAAGTATACCATCCATCATGATACACTAATTATTGCTTCTAAGTGCTCCTTTTTAACGATTTCTACATAATGGTGGCAATTTATTAACATCATTAAATCTGATAATAATACTAATTTAGGGTTGTGGAGGAGCACACAGCCTGAAAAGAATTAAAATGAATTAGACATAGCCATGGACATACATAATGTATCTATACTATGTTGAAGCTAGAACATTGGAAACTGTACTGTAATTGAATGTAAAAGTAGGAAAATATGGCCCCATGTTATAACAATGTGAAGCTAATAATGACTGGTCTTCTATTAAAATATTTAAAAAAGCCCCAAGAAAGCAGCGTTTTAATTTGACAAACATATGTGAACATCAACTTAACTTACTCCAATCTTGTTTATATCTTATATTTTTTATTTCGTTTATGGTTATTATGCGTATAATATATTGTTGTGTATGTGATCTTATATTTTTATTTGCATTTTATATATTCTTAGATAAAGTCATTGTCCAATGTTATTAAGACATTGATAATGGGTAGCAGCAAATACAATTAATTCATGGTACAGTACCAGATTTAGTATGATCCACATCATTCATTAAAAGGTTAGTCTGAAACAAAATAGTACATTTCAATTAATAAATCTTTAAAAACTAATAACTTTTGTAATTTAAGTCATGGTAAAATTCCCTACCATTCACTCTGTACTCCAATTTACGGTTCTGTTGATAATACCCACTTCCTATGATGATTTGTTTCAAAATCCCAGTGCCTGATGGGATGCTCAAACAAATCATTATCTGCTTGCTGAAACTGCTTTAACTCCCCTTTCTGCCCTGAAATGAACCATCATCGGGGGATATGTAAGACATCTTGACCCCTCTATTGCTTTCTTTGCCACCTTGAAATGATGCATCATCATTGACGCTCATTTCAGGGGTTGGTCTCTGTTGTGTACCTGAGTCTCGCTTGTGCAGGGTCTTTTCATGTGCTCAATCTCCCCTCCGGTGCCCTTTATGATGAGCGCAGTGTCCAGTCTGCTGTCTGCTTAGATGAACAGTAATCAGCAGGCATCAGAGTAGTATCACTTTGCCCCACAGACACTAGTGAAGTTATCTGCGGAAGCGACTCTAGTCTTCCTGCACACCGGGTATAGTGTCACCGCTCTTTTGCCAGCCTAATGCTATTCAGCTAAGCAGACAACAGATCAAATGCAGCGCTAATAGCACAGGGGACTGTAGAAACTGCACACATGGGAGACACTGCACAAGGCAGACACTGCGGGAGACAGCAGGGACCAGCCCCTGAAAAAAGCGTCACTGATGATGCTACTTTACAGGGCGGCAAATGAAGCAAGGGAAGTGTAAGGATGTCCGAGTCTCCCAATGATGCTTTGTCTCTGTGGGGAAAGGAGAGTGACAGTACTTTCAGCCAGCAGATGACGATTCATTTGAGTATCCCGACATGCACTGGGATTCTCAAACAAATCGTCATAGGAAGTGGGTAATAACAGAATCCTAAGTTGCAGTGCAGAGTGAAAGGTGGGGAATTTCATCATGACTTACAGTGGCATGTAAAAGTTTTGTCTCCTCTGGTCAAAGTTACTGTTATTGTGAACAATTAAGCAAGTTGAAGATGAAATGATCTGTAGAAGATGTAAAGTTAAAGATTACACAATTCCTTTGTATTTTAAGAAAAAAACAACCAAAACATATACAGTATATATATATATACATATATATATATATATATATATATAATTGTCTAAGGGTTTTTCCGTCTGTCTGACCTGGAAATCCCGCGTCTCTGATTGGTCGAGGCCACCAGGCCTCGACCAATCAGCGACGGGCACAGCATGGCGACGATGATGTCATAAAGGTTGCCTCGACCAATCAGCGACGGCCCACAGTCTGCCGCGAATTCGCCTCGACCAATCAGCGACGGGCACAGCATGGCGACGATGATGTCATAAAGGTTGCCTCGACCAATCAGCGACGGCCCACAGTCTGCCGCGAATTCGCCTCGACCAATCAGCGACGGGCACAGTATCGACGTAGATGTCATATTGGTTGCCATGGCGACGATGATGTCATAAAGGTTGCCTCGACCAATCAGCGAAGGGCACAGTCTGCCGCGAATTCTGGAATCATCATTGTCCATATACTACGGGGACATGCATATTCTAGAACACCCGATGCGTTAGAATCGGGCCACAATCTAGTCTATATATATAATTGTCTAAGGGTTTTTCCGTCTGTCTGTCTGTCTGTCCTGGACATCCCGCGTCTCTGATTGGTCGAGGCCGCCAGGCCTCGACCAATCAGCGACGGGCACAGCGATGATGATGTCATAAAGGATGTAGACATCCTGCATCTGATTGGTCGAGGCCGCCAGGCCTCGACCAATCAGCAACGGGCACAGTATCAACGTAGATGTCATAATGGTTGCCATGGCGACGATGATGTAAAAAAGGTTGCCTCGACCAATCAGCGACGGGCACAGTTTGCCGCGAATTCTGGAATCATCATTGTCCATATACTATGGGGACTGTTGTGAAAGGTAATTCAGTACCACAATGGACATAGAGGTCAGAACACATACAGTGACCTGACAATAACCCAAAAACATAGAACGAGCTCTGAGACGTGGGAACTCTGCTGACCGCAATCCCTAATCCTCTCCAACCACACTAGAGGCAGCCGTGGATTGCGCCTAACGCTCCCTATGCAACTCGGCACAGCCTGAGAAACTAGCTAACCTGAAGATAGAAAATAAGCCTACCTTGCCTCAGAGAAATTCCCCAAAGGAAAAGGCAGCCCCCACATATAATGACTGTGAGTTAAGATGAAAAGACAAACGTAGAGATGAAATAGATTTAGCAAAGTGAGGCCCGACTTTCTGAACAGAGCGAGGATAGGAAAGGTAACTTTGCGGTCAACACAAAACCCTACAAAAACCACGCAAAGGGGGCAAAAAGACCCTCCGTACCGAACTAACGGCACGGAGGTACACCCTCTGCGTCCCAGAGCTTCCAGCAAGCAGGAAAAAACAAATAGACAAGCTGGACAGAAAAAAACAGCAAACAAAATAGCAAAGCGGAACTTAGCTATGCAGAGCAGCAGGCCACAGGAACGATCCAGGAGGAAACAGGTCCAATACTAGAACATTGACTGAGGCCAGGATCAAAGCACTAGGTGGAGTTAAATAGAGCAGCACATAACGACTTCACCACATCACCTGAGGAAGGAAACTCAGAAGCCGCAGTACCACTTTCCTCCACCAACGGAAGCTCACAGAGAGAATCAGCCGAAGTACCACTTGTGACCACAGGAGGGAGCCCTGCCACAGAATTCACAACAGTACCCCCCTTGAGGAGGGGTCACCGAACCCTCACCAGAGCCCCCAGGACGACCAGCATGAGCCATATGAAAGGCACGAACAAGATCGGGACCATGGACATCAGAGGCAAAGACCCAGGAATTATCTTCCTGAGCATAGCCCTTCCACTTAACCAAATACTGGAGTTTCCGTCTTGAAACACGAGAATCCAAAATCTTCTCCACAATATACTCCAACTCCCCCTCCACCAAAACCGGGGCAGGAGGATCAACAGATGGAACCATAGGTGCCACGTATCTCCGCAACAATGACCTATGGAATACGTTATGTATGGAAAAAGAATCTGGAAGGGTCAGACGAAAAGACACAGGATTAAGAACCTCAGAAATCCTATACGGACCAATGAAACGAGGCTTAAACTTAGGAGAGGAAACCTTCATAGGAATATGACGAAAAGATAACCAAACCAAATCCCCAACACGAAGTCGGGGACCCACACAGCGTCTGCGATTAGCGAAACGTTGAGCCTTCTCCTGGGACAAGGTCAAATTGTCCACTACATGAGTCCAAATCTGCTGCAACCTGTCCACCATAGTATCCACACCAGGACAGTCCGAAGACTCAACCTGCCCTGAAGAGAAACGA
This sequence comes from Ranitomeya imitator, assembly GCF_032444005.1. Taxonomy (NCBI): domain Eukaryota; kingdom Metazoa; phylum Chordata; class Amphibia; order Anura; family Dendrobatidae; genus Ranitomeya; species Ranitomeya imitator. The sequence continues at coordinate 138,250,374 of NC_091282.1, forward strand.
GGATGGAACCCAGAGTTGCAGAAAAACGGCGAAACCAAGGTAGCCGAGCTGGCCCGATTATTAAGGGCGAATTCAGCCAAAGGCAAAAAGGACACCCAGTCATCCTGATCAGCAGAAACAAAGCATCTCAGATATGTTTCCAAGGTCTGATTGGTTCGTTCGGTCTGGCCATTAGTCTGAGGATGGAAAGCCGAGGAAAAAGACAAGTCAATGCCCATCCTACCACAAAAGGCTCGCCAAAACCTCGAAACAAACTGGGAACCTCTGTCAGAAACGATATTCTCTGGAATGCCATGTAAACGAACCACATGCTGGAAGAACAATGGCACCAAATCAGAGGAGGAAGGTAATTTAGACAAGGGTACCAAATGGACCATCTTAGAGAAGCGATCACAGACCACCCAAATGACTGACATCTTTTGAGAGACGGGAAGATCTGAAATAAAATCCATAGAGATATGTGTCCAAGGCCTCTTCCGGCAAGGGCAAAAGCAACCCACTGGCACGAGAACAGCAGGGCTTAGCTCGAGCACAAATCCCACAGGACTGCACAAAAGTACGCACATTCCGCGACAGAGATGGCCACCAAAAGGATCTAGCCACTAACTCTCTGGTACTAAAGATTCCAGGATGACCAGCCAACACCGAACAATGAACCTGAGAGATAACTTTATTCGTCCACCTATCAGGGACAAACAGTTTCTCCGCTGGGCAACGATCAGGTTTATTAGCCTGAAATTTTTGCAGCACTCGCGGCAAATCAGGGGAGATGGCAGACACAATTACTCCCTCTTTGAGGATACCCGCCGGCTCAGATAAACCCGGAGAGTCGGGCACAAAACTCCTAGACAGAGCATCCGCCTTCACATTTTTAGAGCCCGGAAGGTACGAAATCACAAAGTCAAAACGGGCAAAAAACAGCGACCAACGAGCCTGTCTAGGATTCAACCGCTTGGCAGACTCGAGATAAGTCAAGTTCTTATGATCAGTCAAGACCACCACGCGATGCTTAGCTCCTTCAAGCCAATGACGCCACTCCTCGAATGCCCACTTCATGGCCAGCAACTCTCGATTGCCCACATCATAATTTCGCTCAGCAGGCGAAAACTTACTGGAAAAGAAGGCGCATGGTTTCATCACCGAGCAATCAGAACTTCTCTGCGACAAAACAGCCCCTGCTCCAATCTCAGAAGCATCAACCTTGACCTGGAACGGAAGCGAAACATCTGGTTGACACAACACAGTGGCAGAAGAAAAACAACGCTTCAACTCTTGAAAAGCTTCCACAGCAGCAGAAGACCAATTGACCACATCAGCACCCTTCTTGGTCAAATCGGTGAATGGTTTAGCAATGCTAGAAAAATTGCAGATGAAGCGACGATAAAAATTAGCAAAGCCCAGGAACTTTTGCAGACTTTTCAGAGATGTCGGCTGAGTCCAATCATGGATGGCTTGGACCTTAACAGGGTCCATCTCGATGGTAGAAGGGGAAAAGATGAACCCCAAAAATGAAACCTTCTGAACACCAAAGAGACACTTTGATCCCTTCACAAACAAAGAATTAGCACGCAGGACCTGAAACACCGTTCTGACCTGCTTCACATGAGACTCCCAATAATCCGAGAAGATCAAAATGTCATCCAAGTACACAATCAGGAATTTATCCAGGTACTCTCGGAAGATGTCATGCATAAAGGACTGAAACACTGATGGAGCATTGGCAAGTCCGAATGGCATTACTAGACACTCAAAATGGCCCTCGGGCGTATTAAATGCAGTTTTCCATTCATCGCCTCGCTTAATACGCACAAGATTATACGCACCACGAAGATCTATCTTGGTGAACCAACTAGCCCCCTTAATCCGAGCAAACAAATCAGATAACAATGGCAAGGGGTACTGAAATTTAACCGTGATCTTATTTAGAAGGCGGTAATCTATACAAGGTCTCAGTGAACCATCCTTCTTGGCTACAAAAAGGAACCCTGCTCCTAATGGCGACGATGACGGGCGAATATGCCCCTTCTCCAAGGACTCCTTCACATAACTCCGCATAGCGGCATGCTCAGGCACAGATAAATTAAACAGTCGACCTTTTGGGAATTTACTACCAGGAATCAAATCGATAGCACAATCACAATCCCTATGCGGAGGTAGGGTATCGGACTTGGGCTCATCAAATACATCCCGTTAATCAGACAAGAACTCTGGAACCTCAGAAGGGGTGGATGACGAAATAGTCAGAAATGGGACATCACCATGTACCCCCTGACAACCCCAGCTGGACACAGACATGGATTTCCAATCTAATACTGGATTATGGACTTGTAGCCATGGCAACCCCAACACGACCACATCATGCAGATTATGCAACACCAGAAAGCGAATAACCTCCTGATGTGCAGGAGCTATGCACATGGTCAGCTGGGTCCAGTACTGAGGCTTATTCTTGGCCAAAGGCGTAGCATCAATTCCTCTCAATGGAATAGGACACTGCAAGGGCTCCAAGAAAAACCCACAAAACCTAGCATACTCCAAGTCCATCAAATTTAGGGCAGCGCCTGAATTCACAAATGCCATGACAGAATACGATGACAAAGAGCAGATCAAGGTAACGGACAGAAGAAATTTTGACTGTACGGTACCAATGGTGGCAGACCTAGCGAACCGCTTAGTGCGCTTAGGACAATCAGGGATAGCATGAGTGGAATCACCACAGTAGAAACACAGCCCATTCAGACGTCTGTGTTCTTGCCGTTCAACTCTGGTTAAAGTCCTATCGCACTGCATAGGCTCAGGTTTAAGCTCAGGTAATACCGCCAAATGGTGCACAGATTTACGCTCACGCAAGCGTCGACCGATCTGAATGGCTAAAGACATAGACTCATTCAGACCAGCAGGCATAGGAAATCCCACCATGACATCCTTAAGGGCTTCAGAGAGACCTTTTCTGAAAATAGCTGCGAGCGCACCTTCATTCCATTGAGTGAGTACGGACCACTTCCTAAATTTCTGACAATATACCTCTATCTCATCCTGACCCTGACACAGAGCCAGCAAATTTTTCTCTGCCTGATCCACTGAATTAGGTTCATCGTACAGCAATCCGAGCGCCAGGAAAAACGCATCAATATTACTTAATGCAGGATCTCCTGAGGCAAGAGAAAATGCCCAGTCCTGAGGGTCGCCACGTAAAAAAGAAATAATGATCCTAACTTGTTGTACTGGGTCACCAGAGGAGCGAGGTTTCAAAGCCAGAAATAGTTTACAATTATTTTTGAAACTCAGAAATTTAGTTCTATCTCCAAAAAACAAATCAGGAATAGGAATTCTCGGTTCTAACATAGAATTCTGAACCACAAAGTCTTGAATATTTTGTACTCTTGCCGTGAGCTGATCCACACATGAAGACAGACCTTTAATGTCCATCGCTACACCTGTGTCCTTAACCACCCAAATGTCTAGGGGAAAAAAAAGGCAAAACACAGTGCAGAGAAAAAAAAAATGGTCTCAGAACTTCTTTTTTCCCTCTATTGAGAATCATTAGTACTTTGGGCCTCCAGTACTGCTGTGAAAGGTAATTCAGTACTACAATGGACATAGAGGTCAGAACACATACAGTGACCTGACAATAACCCAAAAACATAGAACGAGCTCTGAGACGTGGGAACTCTGCTGACCGCAATCCCTAATCCTCTCCAACCACACTAGAGGCAGCCGTGGATTGCGCCTAACGCTCCCTATGCAACTCGGCACAGCCTGAGAAACTAGCTAACCTGAAGATAGAAAATAAGCCTACCTTGCCTCAGAGAAATTCCCCAAAGGAAAAGGCAGCCCCCACATATAATGACTGTGAGTTAAGATGAAAAGACAAACGTAGAGATGAAATAGATTTAGCAAAGTGAGGCCCGACTTTCTGAACAGAGCGAGGATAGGAAAGGTAACTTTGCGGTCAACACAAAACCCTACAAAAACCACGCAAAGGGGGCAAAAAGACCCTCCGTACCGAACTAACGGCACGGAGGTACACCCTCTGCGTCCCAGAGCTTCCAGCAAGCAGGAAAAAACAAATAGACAAGCTGGACAGAAAAAAACAGCAAACAAAATAGCAAAGCGGAACTTAGCTATGCAGAGCAGCAGGCCACAGGAACGATCCAGGAGGAAACAGGTCCAATACTAGAACATTGACTGAGGCCAGGATCAAAGCACTAGGTGGAGTTAAATAGAGCAGCACCTAACGACTTCACCACATCACCTGAGGAAGGAAACTCAGAAGCCGCAGTACCACTTTCCTCCACCAACGGAAGCTCACAGAGAGAATCAGCCGAAGTACCACTTGTGACCACAGGAGGGAGCCCTGCCACAGAATTCACAACAGGGGACATGCATATTCTAGAATACCCGATGCGTTAGAATCGGGCCACAATCTAGTATATATATAATTGTCTAAGGGCTTTTCTATCTGTCTGTCTGTCCTGGAAATCCCACGTCTCTGATTGGTCGAGGCCTCTAGGCCTCGACCAATCAGCAAAGGGCACAGCATGGCGACGATGATGTCATAAAGGTTGCCTCGACCAATCAGCGACGGGCACAGTCTGCCGCGAATTCGCCTCGACCAATCAGCGACGGGCACAGTATCGACGTAGATGTCATAATGGTTGCCATGGCGTGTGTGACGCCGATTCAGCGATGTTTTCACTGGTAACCAGGGTAAACATCGGGTTACTAAGCGCAGGGCCGTGCTTAGAAACCCAATGTTTACCCTGGTTACCAGTGTAAATGTAAAAAAAACCAAACACTTCATACTTACATTCCGGTGTCTGTCGCGTCCCTCGGCGTTCTGCTTCCCTGCACTGTCAGGAACGGCCAGCCGTAAAGCAGATTACAGCGGTGATGTCACCGATGTGCTTTACGGCCAGCCGGCGCTCACAGTCAGTGCAGGAAAGCACAGCGACGGGGGACAGACACCGGAATGTAAGTATGTAGTGTTTTTTTTTTACATTAGCACTGGTAACCAGGGTAAACATCGGGTTACTAAGCACGGCCCTGCTCTTAGTAACCCGATGTTTACCCTGGTTACCAGGGGACTTTGCATAGTTGGTCGCTGGAGAGCTGTCTGTGTGACAGCTCTCCAGCGACCACACAGTGACGCTGCAGTGATCGGGATCTGTTGTGGCTGGCAATCAGGCAACACAGCGTGCAGTAATCAGCGCACATACAGAGATCTGGCAATAACCAAAAACAATAGGACGAGCTCTGAGACGTGGAAACTCTGTAGACTGCAGTACCTGATCTATCCTCACACAACTATAAGCAGCAGTGGATTGCGCCTAACAACTACCTATGCAACTCGGCACTGCCTGAGGAGCTGACTAGCCTGAAGATAGAAATACAAGCCTGACTTACCTCAGAGAAATACCCCAAAGGAATAGGCAGCCCCCCACATATAATGACTGTTAGCAAGATGAAAAGACAAACGTAGGAATGAAATAGATTCAGCAAAGTGAGGCCCGATATTCTAGACAGAGCGAGGATAGCAAAGAGAACTATGCAGTCTACAAAAAACCCTAAAACGAAAACCACGCAAAGGGGCAAAAAGACCCACCGTGCCGAACTAACAGCACGGCGGTGCACCCCTTTGCTTCTCAGAGCTTCCAGCAAAAGATAATAGCAAGCTGGACAGAAAAAACAGAAAACAAACTAGAAGCACTTATCTAGCAGAGCAGCAGGCCCAAGGAAAGATGCAGAAGCTCAGATCCAACACTGGAACATTGACAAGGAGCAAGGAAGACAGACTCAGGTGGAGCTAAATAGCAAGGCAGCCAACGAGCTCACCAAAACACCTGAGGGAGGAAGCCCAGAGACTGCAATACCACTTGTGACCACAGAAGTGAACTCAGCCACAGAATTCACAACAGTACCCCCCCCTTGAGGAGGGGTCACCGAACCCTCACCAGAACCCCCAGGCCGACCAGGATGAGCCACATGAAAGGCACGAACAAGATCTGGGGCATGGACATCAGAGGCAAAAACCCAGGAATTATCTTCCTGAGCATAACCCTTCCATTTGACCAGATACTGGAGTTTCCGTCTAGAGACACGAGAATCCAAAATCTTCTCCACAATATACTCCAATTCCCCCTCCACCAAAACAGGGGCAGGAGGCTCCACAGATGGAACCATAGGTGCCACGTATCTCCTCAACAACGACCTATGGAATACATTATGTATGGAAAAGGAGTCTGGGAGGGTCAGACGAAAAGACACCGGATTGAGAATCTCAGAAATCCTATACGGACCAATAAAACGAGGTTTAAATTTAGGAGAGGAAACCTTCATAGGAATATGACGAGAAGATAACCAAACCAGATCCCCAACACGAAGTCGGGGTCCCACACGGCGTCTGCGATTAGCGAAAAGCTGAGCCTTCTCCTGGGACAAGGTCAAATTGTCCACTACCTGAGTCCAGATCTGCTGCAACCTGTCCACCACATAATCCACACCAGGACAGTCCGAAGACTCAACCTGTCCTGAAGAGAAACGAGGATGGAACCCAGAATTGCAGAAAAATGGAGAGACCAAGGTAGCCGAGCTGGCCCGATTATTAAGGGCGAACTCAGCCAACGGCAAAAATGACACCCAATCATCCTGGTCAGCGGAAACAAAACATCTCAGATATGTTTCCAAGGTCTGATTGGTTCGTTCGGTCTGGCCATTAGTCTGAGGATGGAAGGCCGAGGAAAAAGATAGGTCAATGCCCATCCTACCACAAAAGGCTCGCCAGAACCTCGAGACAAACTGGGAACCTCTGTCAGAAACAATATTCTCAGGAATGCCATGTAAACGAACCACATGCTGGAAGAACAAAGGCACCAAATCAGAGGAGGAAGGCAATTTAACCAAGGGCACCAGATGGACCATTTTAGAAAAGCGATCACAGACCACCCAAATGACCGACATTTTTTGAGAAACGGGAAGGTCAGAAATGAAATCCATCGAAATATGTGTCCAAGGCCTCTTCGGGACCGGCAAGGGCAAAAGCAACCCACTGGCACGTGAACAGCAGGGCTTAGCCCTAGCACAAATTCCACAGGACTGCACAAAAGCACGCACATGCCGTGACAGAGATGGCCACCAGAAGGATCTAGCAACCAACTCCCTGGTACCAAAGATTCCTGGATGACCGGCCAGCACCGAACAATGAAGTTCAGAGATAACTTTACTAGTCCACCTATCAGGGACGAACAGTTTCTCGGCCGGACAACGATCAGGTTTATTAGCCTGAAATTTCTGCAACACTCTCCGCAAATCAAGGGAGATGGCAGACACAATGACTCCTTCCTTGAGGATACTCGCCGGCTCAGATAACCCCGGAGAGTCGGGCACAAAACTCCTAGACAGAGCATCCGCCTTCACATTTTTAGAGCCCGGAAGGTATGAAATCACAAAATCAAAACGAGCAAAAAATAACGACCAACGGGCCTGTCTAGGATTCAAGCGCTTGGCAGACTCAAGATAAGTAAGGTTCTTATGATCAGTCAAAACCACCACGCGATGCTTAGCACCCTCAAGCCAATGACGCCACTCCTCGAATGCCCACTTCATGGCCAGCAACTCTCGGTTGCCCACATCATAATTACGCTCAGCAGCAGAAAATTTCCTGGAAAAGAAAGCACATGGTTTGAACACTGAGCAACCAGAACCTCTCTGTGACAAAACCGCCCCTGCACCAATCTCAGAAGCATCAACCTCGACCTGGAACGGAAGAGAAACATCAGGTTGACACAACACAGGGGCACAGCAAAAACGACGCTTCAACTCCTGAAAAGCTTCCACGGCAGCAGAAGACCAATTAACCAAATCAGCACCCTTCTTGGTCAAATCGGTCAATGGTCTGGCAATGCTAGAAAAATTACAGATGAAGCGACGATAAAAATTAGCAAAGCCCAGGAATTTCTGCAGACTTTTTAGAGATGTCGGCTGAGTCCAATCCTGGATGGCCTGAACCTTAACCAGATCCATCTCGATAGTAGAAGGGGAAAAGATGAACCCCAAAAATGAAACTTTCTGCACACCGAAGAGACACTTTGATCCCTTCACGAACAAGGAATTAGCACGCAGTACCTGGAAAACCATTCTGACTTGCTTCACATGAGACTCCCAATCATCTGAGAAGATCAAAATGTCATCCAAGTAAACAATCAAGAATTTATCCAGATACTCACGGAAAATGTCATGCATAAAAGACTGAAAAACAGATGGAGCATTGGCAAGTCCGAACGGCATCACCAGATACTCAAAATGACCCTCGGGCGTATTAAATGCCGTTTTCCATTCATCTCCCTGCCTGATTCTCACCAGATTATACGCACCACGAAGATCAATCTTAGTAAACCAACTAGCCCCCTTAATCCGAGCAAACAAGTCAGAAATCAATGGCAAGGGATACTGAAACTTAACAGTGATCTTATTAAGAAGGCGGTAATCAATACACGGTCTTAGCGAACCATCCTTCTTGGCTACAAAAAAGAACCCTGCTCCCAATGGTGACGACGATGGGCGAATATGTCCCTTCTCCAGGGACTCCTTCACATAACTGCGCATAGCGGTGTGTTCACGTACGGACAAATTAAATAAACGACCCTTAGGGAATTTACTACCAGGAATCAAATCGATAGCACAATCACAATTCCTATGCGGAGGTAGGGCATCAGACTTGGACTCTTCAAATACATCCTGAAAGTCCGACAAGAACTCTGGGATGTCAGAAGGAATGGATGACGAAATAGACAAAAATGGAACATCACCATGTACTCCCTGACAACCCCAGCTGGTTACCGACATAGAGTTCCAATCCAATACTGGATTATGGGTTTGTAGCCATGGCAACCCCAACACGACCACATCATGCAAATTATGCAGTACCAAAAAGCGAATAACTTCCTGATGTGCAGGAGCCATGCACATGGTCAGCTGGGCCCAGTACTGAGGCTTATTCTTGGCCAAAGGTGTAGCATCAATTCCTCTCAACGGAATAGGACACCGCAAAGGCTCCAAGAAAAATCCACAACGTTTAGCATAATCCAAATCCATCAGATTCAGGGCAGCGCCTGAATCCACAAACGCCATGACAGAATATGATGACAAAGAGCACATTAAGGTAATGGACAAAAGGAATTTGGACTGTACAGTACCAATAACGGCAGAGCTATCGAACCGCCTAGTGCGTTTAGGACAATTAGAAATAGCATGAGTAGAATCACCACAATAGAAACACAGTCTGTTCAGACGTCTGTGTTCGTGCCGTTCTACTTTAGTCATAGTCCTGTCGCACTGCATAGGCTCAGGCTTACTCTCAGACAATACCGCCAGATGGTGCACAGATTTACGCTCGCGCAAGCGACGACCGATCTGAATGGCCAAGGACATAGACTCATTCAAACCAGCAGGCATAGGAAATCCCACCATTACATCCTTAAGAGCTTCAGAGAGACCCTTTCTGAACAAAGCCGCTAGTGCAGATTCATTCCACAGAGTGAGTACTGACCATTTCCTAAATTTCTGACAATATACTTCTACATCATCCTGACCCTGGCATAAAGCCAGCAGATTTTTCTCAGCTTGATCCACTGAATTAGGCTCATCGTAAAGCAATCCCAGCGCCTGGAAAAATGCATCAACATTACTCAATGCAGAATCTCCTGGTGCAAGAGAAAACGCCCAGTCCTGTGGGTCGCCGCGCAAAAAAGAAATAATAATCAAAACCTGTTGAATAGGATTACCAGAAGAATGAGGTTTCAAGGCCAAAAATAGCTTACAATTATTTCTGAAGCTCAGGAACTTAGTTCTGTCACCAAAAAACAAATCAGGAATCGGAATTCTTGGTTCTAGCATCGATTTCTGATCAATAGTATCTTGAATCTTTTGTACATTTACAACGAGATTATCCATTGAGGAGCACAGAGCCTGAATATCCATGTCCACAGCTGTGTCCTGAAGCACTCTAATGTCTAGGGGGAAAAAAAGACTGAAGACAGAGCTAAGAAAAAAAAATGATGTCAGGATTTCTTTTTTCCCTCTATTGGAAATCATTGGTTTGGCTCCTTGTACTGTTGTGGCTGGCAATCAGGCAACACAGCGTGCAGTAATCAGCGCACATACAGAGATCTGGCAATAACCAAAAACAATAGGACGAGCTCTGAGACGTGGAAACTCTGTAGACTGCAGTACCTGATCTATCCTCACACAACTATAAGCAGCAGTGGATTGCGCCTAACAACTACCTATGCAACTCGGCACTGCCTGAGGAGCTGACTAGCCTGAAGATAGAAATACAAGCCTGACTTACCTCAGAGAAATACCCCAAAGGAATAGGCAGCCCCCCACATATAATGACTGTTAGCAAGATGAAAAGACAAACGTAGGAATGAAATAGATTCAGCAAAGTGAGGCCCGATATTCTAGACAGAGCGAGGATAGCAAAGAGAACTATGCAGTCTACAAAAAACCCTAAAACGAAAACCACGCAAAGGGGCAAAAAGACCCACCGTGCCGAACTAACAGCACGGCGGTGCACCCCTTTGCTTCTCAGAGCTTCCAGCAAAAGATAATAGCAAGCTGGACAGAAAAAACAGAAAACAAACTAGAAGCACTTATCTAGCAGAGCAGCAGGCCCAAGGAAAGATGCAGAAGCTCAGATCCAACACTGGAACATTGACAAGGAGCAAGGAAGACAGACTCAGGTGGAGCTAAATAGCAAGGCAGCCAACGAGCTCACCAAAACACCTGAGGGAGGAAGCCCAGAGACTGCAATACCACTTGTGACCACAGAAGTGAACTCAGCCACAGAATTCACAACAGGGATCGTTGTCTAGATCGCTGCAGCGTCGCTAAATGTTACGGTACCTTTACTTTGAATTTTATGGTGAGGACGCAGGAGAGGTTTTCTACTTCTGATGACTATTCCATGAAGGCCATATTTGTGCATGTTTCTCTGAACAGAGTCTGCTAAATTTTTCTGAAGGCCTTTCGTATTCAAATGAGGAATCTGAGTTTCCCTTCTAGCAATCCTACGAGACCTTATCTTGAACCCCACTTTTCTGTTAACTGCCATTTCTTAATTACATTTATCCAAGAAGTATCGTTTCTCCTTGCGGAGATTGACATGCTAAGCATGCCGAGATGAGGAGACTTAAAGCCTCAATGCTCCTCTGGGAAATATGCTAATTATGCAAATTGTCTCTTCAGAGAGGAATAAAATTAGAACTCTAGTGCCACCTATTGGAAGTAGCAATCCTACATTAATTACATTTCAAATTGTGTAAAAGGCAACTTGAAAAGACTTAGCAATTTTTTTAGCCTTCTCCTGCTTTGAGGGCATCCAACAATTTCTTTTTCATAGTGCTAGGCAGCATCTTTTAAGAACTTACGGCTGCTATTTTTTGGCACAAGATTAGTGGAGGCTGGGTTGTTATGAAGCTGGGAAATATACAATACCTGGCATTTCCTATTGATGATAATAGACAAGCCATAACTAACAGGCTAATTAAGGTCTGAAACTTTGGTCAAAGTAAGTCTCCAAGGCTACCCCAACTTTTACAACTGCCCATTTTCCTTTACGTAATTTTTAAAATTTCAAAGATGAAAAAAATGTTGGCACCTGTTATGCAGCCAATAAGCATGAAGGGATTGCCTGTGAGTCAGTGTAATGATGTAGCCATCTTGGTAGTCGCATTACTGTGATTGGCTGGCGGTGTGACATCATCAGAGGTTATAAAAGGACAGGAGCCACCTGGCTCGGCACACTAATGTCATTGCCCAACTCTGTGACACTTCATATTGGAGGGAGAGAGTGCTTGTCAAGGCCTGTGTGCACAGTATAATGAATCAGAGTTCTGTAGTGTTGGTGCTGCTGCTGAAGCTGAGCATCATACTAACAGCCATTCTAAGAGCTAATCGTTTTGCAGCACATACAATCTGCATTTAGCCCAGAGACGGAGAAAGAGTCGCAGGAGCAGGAAGAATGACAGAATCCAGTCTATAGATATCGATTAAGCCTGTACAGTTCGTGGGCAAATATATAGCTGCATTTAGTTTTTGTGGGCGCTGTAAAAATTGAATATATTTTTATCTATCAAGTATTATGTGCTTTGAGGATCTTTTTGTGTTATATAACACACCCAAAAATCATTGAAACATTTTCCCTGTCTACAATTCTCAGCCATACACTATTCTGTAGTGTTAAGTTTACTTTAAGTAAAGTGATCTCTACACTATTCTATATTGTGTGGGGTAAATTTCTGTGATCTCAGTGAATTAATGATTTAAAATTTTTTGTAGGCCTCCATTTCTCAGACATACAGTGTTACATTTTGTGATGCAGTGACCCCTGTTACAGCTAGGGGGAACTGTAGGTGCTCCTCGAGATGCGCATGGAGGTGTATCTGTGATTATGAGGGTGAAACAGTGACCGGCAGGATTGTAAATGTCTGGTATGTGTCACAGAAGGAGTCTGCGTTGTAAGCCTGAAGTAATGTTGTTCTGGAACCTGTAGTCCCACAAGTATTTGTATAGTTGTTAAGGGAGGCTTGCAAGGTTAGTCGGAGAGCTGGGCTGGTCTGGCTAACCACACACACCACACATCTATGTGTGTGGTTCCCTTAAATGAAGATGTGGAAGTGCTCAGAGATGCATTAAAAGATCTTCCGCCAGAGGAGAAGATGGTGGTCGCAGACTTACCGCAGCAGTGCCAGAGTGGTAATGAGGCGGAACTGTCAATGCCCGTCTTGGCAAAGGCTCGTGCAGAAGATAAAGTAGAGGAAGAATTGGCACTAAAAACAGAACAAGACAGTCACCCAGTCGTGGCAGATGGTTTGATGGAAATGTCCGAGGCAAATCTGGAGCTGTCCGTCCGTGAAAAAAGTGAAACCTCGCTCTTCAAGTGCGTGATAGAGATACCTGAGGACGTGCCGGATGCATGTACTTGTGAGGGTGTGCATGAGTCATTTAAAAAGGCAGTAGAGGCATATAGTGTGAACTGGGCACCAGAGACAAAACAGTTGGTGATACTGTTGACTAGGGAAGTCACAGTGAAGCAGGTGATCCTGCTGAGAAATAAGGAAGCCACTCGACGTCTGGAGCTAGCGAGAGAAGCTCAAATTCGGCTGGACTTTGTGGAAGACATCATTCTGGCACCCAGAAATTTGGTGAAAAAAGGTCATCAGAAGATTTGGGAAAGTGATGCAGGTGATTGTGAATTGATCCGGTGTGAAGAAACTGAGTATTCCGCCTGATGACGAGGCCCAGATCATGGGTCAAGATGGGATGGTTCCATTCCTTGTTGTCAGGTCCTTAGAGATTCTTGGGAATATCTGGATGCTCCCGGGGTATCGGGTGGAGTACCTGAAAGAAATAGAGCAGCTAAGACTGGACTGACTGCAGGTTAATAAACAGCTGCAGAACATAAGGTGGAGGCAGCCTTCAACCCAAGGAAAATAAAACAAAAGGGACCCTCCAACAAATGGAGTGGCTGACCGCCAAAGACGTTCAGAGAGACAAGGAGGTAGAGTATCTGAAAGTGGCAGATCTACTTCCAGTATAAAGCTAAGGGACATGGACAGTAGCCAATGTAGTAATGAAGTGTCAGACTCAGATCAGTCGCTAGGCTCGACTTGACTGTGGACTCATGACCTCAACAACTGTGGGTGGCAGCCATGGATATAAAGGTCACGTGAAGGGGCGCACTTGGGAAGTGTGGTGACTAAAGGTCTAGTGAGACACACAGACTGTGACTTAAGGGCCAAAACTCAAGACCTACATGTTTACTGCTGGGGTGGGGGAAATCTATCAAGCTTGTGATGTATGACGCTCAAAACCGACTGAGATGGTTCTCTCGACTGGTAGGGCAAGGAAATGTGCGTGACCTGTCGCGAGAGCCCAGGTGTATGACAGGTGTTCAACCCCACAAATTTGAATGGGGGGTATGTGATGCAGTGACTCCTGTTACAGCTAGGGGGCACTGTAGGTGCTCCTCGGGATGCACATGGAGGCATATCTGTGATTATGAGTGTGAAACAGTGACCGGCAAGATTGTAAATGGCCGGTATGTGTTGCAGCTGTAGTCTGCGCTGTAAGCCTGAAGTAATGTTGTTGTTCTGGGACCTGTAGTCCCACACGTATTTGTATAGTTGTAAAGGGAGGCTTGCAGGGTTAGTCGCAGAGCTGGGCGGATTTGGCTAACCGCACATCTATGGGAGTGGTTACAACTTCATAATGTGACCATGATGTGGTCACATGGTCTTTGTAATGGAGAGTGTGTAGATCCTGGACGGCTTGCCAGTTGGGAGGTCCGGTGTGTGGATCAAATCCCTGAACAGCGGACTGAGAGGCCGTGGATCTAAAGACTGAGTGTGTTGGGAGATCCTGGGAGTAGGATCGGATCCCTGAATAGCGTACTGAGAGGCCTGTGTGTTGGACAGTCCCAGGTGGGAACGGATGTTCTGAGCAGTACATGCAGTGGCCTGTGTGTTGGATGGTCCAAGGTGGAGACGGACGTCCTGAAGAGCGCACGGAAAGGCTGAATGTATGCAGAGTCTGCAATGGCACTGCATTGGGGGAGCTACAGCCCATCTGAGGATCTGGACTGTCATGTGAACCCAGTTCAGCAGCTTCCCTGGGAACAAGGACTGACGAGAGTCAGCATGTGGAGCAGGAGCTCCAGAAACGTAACCCAGAGTACTGGGAGCTGTGTGCACTGACAGGGGGTCAGTTACTGAACTGTGCGGTCACCCATGGTAACTGGACCGGAGTAAGGTCCAGCATCTTTAGAGACTGCAACATAATGTCATCTGTTGGTGCCTATTGTGTTCTATGAAGTATATAATAAACTGTGCATAACCCGGTTTATGGCTGCATAATAAACTGCGTGGACTATTTTTGTGAGAAAAACGTGCCTGTGTGACTGAATCCCACAAGGTCGCCATCAGGGCATTATTACCCTTACTGGTGTAAGGGGCCTGGAAGCTGGAGGGGCCTGCTGTCAGAATTTTCATAAACCAGAGCGGTGAGCGTGTGTGGAGGGAGCAGGAGTCATTGACAGACAGCTGGGAGTGGGAGAGGCAGCCAGTGCTGAGCAACAGGAGGGCGGGACTTTCCAGCCTCCAATCCCAGCTGAGCGCAGGCTTAGTTCAGTTCCAGTATTCTCCTGTCACAAGTCGGGAGTGAGTCACGGAGCAGCGCAGCCCCCAGCCCCCTCCCCCGGTGAGTGCCTGTGCTGTTTAAGGCCGGCCTCACACTCAGCGTTGAAATATACAGTCCGTATTTTACGGCCGTAATACGCCTCAAAATTAGAAATACGGTGATCCGTAAGAACTCCGTAGGCAAGGTGTGGTCGCGTATTTTGCGTATGTATTGTTGCGTATGTAATCCGTATGCCCACCGTAATGCGTATTTTTCACGCAACCTGACAAAATGGACATTTAACGGTTTTGGAGGCTGAAATTGATTTAAATTACCCTCATCAACCCTATTTAAGGCCTCTACAACAGGTGGCTCACTCCCATATGGTCATTTTGTGGTTTGTCAACTGTTGTAGTGTTGTGGTAACATTTGTACCATGTCTGACCACCTGCAGTTCACCCCAACGCAGCGGGTTTTGTTTAACTGGCTATTGTCTCGTCAGTTTGGGCACCCATACCCTGTGATTGTGGATCCGCGAAGGAGGAGCAGAAGAATGTGGGTGCATCCTCTTCTGACTAAACGCCTCACTAAAGGCCATTTTCATCGGCTATATACAGCTCTGCGGGAACATCCTGAAAAGTTTTATCTCTACTGTCGCATGACAATCCAAACATTTAACAGATTGTTGGAGATATTACGCCCAGGAATAACATTTCAGGACACAAGGCTGCGCAAAGCTATCTCCGCTGAGGAGCGTCTTCTCCTTACGTTACGGTATGTATTCTACATCCTCACATACTGTATGTTGATGATATTTTTTTTTTCCTTTTTTTGGTTTTAATCTGTTTTTTTTCCCAGAATATGTGTACATTATGTCCCAAGCAGATGTGACAAAGTGACGTAACTGTTATAGTTAAGCCCCCTAAGGACATTTTTCCCTTTCCAGCGTTAATCTAGTATCAGACAAATGCAAATATGATTGTGCTTATTCATGTTTTGTGTTCACTCTTGAAACATACCTTATTTTATTTTTTTTTTCACTTACAGATTCCTGTCCACTGGATTGTCCTTTGCGGGACTCCACCTTGAATTTTTGATTGGCCGCTCCACCATTTCTGGCATTGTGCGGTTAACCTGTCGCCAAATATGGGATAGACTTAAGGACCTTGTGATGCCTGAGCCAAAACAGGCTGATTGGCTCAAAATAGCCCGTGGGTTTCAGGTCAATTGTGACTTCCCAAACTGCATTGGAGCGGTGGATGGGAAACATATTAGGGTACGTAAGCCGCCGAACTCTGGCTCCCAATTCTACAACTATAAGCAGTTTTTCTCTGTAGCTCTGTTAGCTGTAGTTGACAGTAACTACAGGTCTATAATTGTAGACATTGGGGCCTATGGCCGAACTGGAGACTCTAGGGTCTTCAATTCGTCTATAATGGGTCGGCGGCTACGTGACAACCAGTTAGACCAGTTAGACCTCCCACCACCACAACAGCTCCACTGCAGAAGCACTGCCTTTTTTTTTGGTTGGAGATGAGGCCTTCCAACTCACCAGACACGTCATGAGGCCTTATCCCCGGCGCAACCTGGACCACCGTCGGAGGATATTTAATTTGCGCCTTTCTAGGGCGCGCAGACTGGTGGAGTGCGCCTTTGGTATTCTGGTGGCCAAATGGCGTGTCCTACAGACTGCCATACAGCTCAGTGAGGCTACAGTAAATGACGTAATCAAAGCATCAGTAATTTTGCACAACTATACCCGCATACATGATTGCTTCTCAGATGGTAATGATGAACACATGTTGCGTAGTGTAATTAGGCCAACACCACATGACCCTCCTCCGCGCCGTCCCCTTTCTGGCATAAAAGTTAGGGATGTATTGACCAATTTTTTTGTTTCTCCTCAGGGTTCTACTCCCTGGAAAGATTATGCTGTTTCTCAGTTGTGATTTACTTATTTTAAAGATATGTTTGGGAAATATACTATTTTCATCCACTGAAACAGTACTGTGTGTGTTTTGTTTCCTTACTGACCATATGTTTATGTTTTCTGAATATGTGTGTGATGCAAAAATGATTAATCCACAAACATCATTTGGCTTTGGTGATAACTTTTTACTAACATAGCAACCCTTTTTTTTATCTTTAAACCATATTTTAGGCATATGGTTTGTATAACCCTTTTTCATGGGTTGCTTTCTAACAATGATCCACGACAAAGTGGAAATGGTGGCCAAACACAAAATTAACATGGTAGCCAGCTACCAAAATAAAAAAAACAAAAAAACAGCAAAAACACAAAACAATTACAGATCCCTGTAAGTTGGTGGGGGAGATGTGGACAGCTCTGGGTCCTGGTCAGGGGGCCTTTGTTGGGCCGATGGGAGTTCATCCTGTGAGGATGCAGTGGCTTGTGGCCCAGAATACTGGCCTTGTCCATATTGGCCAGTTGTGTGGTGAGTGACCATAAGCCAATTGTCTCTGTGCATCATGCTGACATACAGATTGCCTTGCATCATACCCCAACCCAAAATGGCCATGTTGTCCAAACCCAGGTTGGGACCAGCCAACATCACTGGGTCTGGAAAAGTGGCCATATTGGGATTGGGGGTTGTAGCCTGCCATTTGGTAGTCTGATGGCCTTTGTAGATTTTGGGATGGGAGGGGTTGAAGTGGAGGCATACGTGGAGTAGGTGCTGCAAATCCTGATTGATTGTGCTCCTGTTGAGGGAATTGAAGGCGCAAGAGGTTGGTTTGGCCAAGCTGCCTTCGCTCCAGATATTCAAAAACCTCATAGGGGTTATTTGGAGGGGTGCGTAAATCAATCAGGATTTGCATACACCCTCTCACACGTAGCCTCACCTCACGGGGAAGGGGTCTAAGGTAACGAGCAAGGCTGCGGGCAAAGGCCTCCTCGCCATCATCCATGGCTGCCCTGGCCAAATAATTGAGGACCCCAGCATCAACATCACTTCTTCTGGCTTCCAGCTCTCTCCTTCGCCGGGATCTCCGTAAAGGCCCAGCTGCCTGTGGGGATGACACCAGTGGGCCGGTAGGGCTGCTGCTCTGGCCATGTTCCTCAAGCCTTTCTGCATCATGTGCTGCTGAGGGTGGTGGTGCAGCATCTTCCTCACTTGCTGCTGCCTGCAGTGATGATGATGCTGATGGGTCCTCAAGGATGGATGCTGATGAAGCCAAAGATGGTCCTGCAACCTCTTCCTCCATACATCCGGTTTCCCTCTCTGTGAGGTTTGACTGTGTTCTGTTAATAAAACAATAAAAGGTAATTATTTTGTGGACATTGTTTAATTACACATCTGTGTGCAATATTACCACAAAAAAAACACAACCTCAGATCAGCACAACATCTCCTTCTCTACTCCCCTCTTATCTCATATTCACACAAGAATATACAAGATTTGTCTTGTGGATCCCCACAAATGTACCAAACACTATCACAACACATCATAATGTGGCATACCATTTCAAGCTAGACAAAAACCATGAAGAGCCACCTCTTCAAACAATCAGATAACATGCAGTAACAACCCATCCCACAAAACACTGCCTGAACATCTCTAAACTTGCATACTACATTCTCACCCATCCCTTGTTGAATCTTGGGATGCTTGGCGGCCAGGGTCCTCTCTCCTCCAGGACACTTTTGGAATTTATGCTTGTTTACATTATTGTTTGCACTATATTGACACATCCTTACATGTAATTTGCAATGTCATAACCCTAATCAACAAAACAGACTAAGATTTAGTTTCATGACAAATGTGTTGAGTGGTTTTTACTTACGGCCTAAGATCCATACTGACATCCAAAAAGGAAAGACGGTCATAATATATGTACTTCCTCTTCTTCAGTGGGGCTGCTGACCCACTTCTAGCCCGCTGCTGTCTTTCCCGCCGGTATTGGTCCCGGATGCTGCGCCATCGTGTCATAACATCATCCACTGCAATTACATGGGCAGAAATAATGTTCAATATCATTCTGAACATAGCTTATTCCAGTTGTCAGTCATATTTTGTATTTTTGTGTAAAAATTTGTTATAGCACCATAATTTCCATGGTGAGTCAGATGATAAAGGGGTTACATGCAGAGGTCTATATATCGCCCACAGTTAATAACTTGACAGTAACAGACTGGTAGAGAGGGGAGAGAACCCTGTTCTTGCAAACATAAATTAGGTAAGATAGGATAGGATAGGAAAGGAAAATGCCTTGTGCAATAGTGAGACTAATGTGCGAAATTATGTCAAAATAAGACAAGGCACAACAACCCTCTGGACGGGGTATGAGGCCAAGAAAATATTTAGCAGGGCAAGATCAAGATGAACTATGTCCAGAAACACTTTGGCATGTTACTCAGCTTTACAAAATGCCAAAAAAGGCCATAAATGACAAATAAAGATAAAAATGATTGCTCAAGTAACCATGTAGGGAAAGCATCTTTTAAAGTTAAATCTTGTGAATACATGAGTGTACTTACATAGACTTGTCTGCTCCGCACGTGGCCGTTGGGCATAATTGGGGAATAGGAGCCCACAGATGGCCCTCCAAGCTGCCTCTTTCCTGGCCCGGTTGGAGTAGTTGGGATCCCGCTGGTCCCATATTTCAGGCCTTTCTTGGACCAGGATGAGGAGCATATCCACGTTAATGATAGATGCCATGCTGCTTGGAACTCTGTGGAGGTGAGCACCAGACTTCCGGGATGTCTGTGTGGCTTTTTGAGCTAATTAGCATGTCTGAGATTCATGATTGAGGGCTTGGCTCGATTCCTTGCACCTGGCGATGTCTGGAGATGTCTGGCGTATTTCACGCAAGTCACACTGCTGGTCCGTGTGTAATCCGTATATTTCTTGCCCCCATAGACTTTCATTGGCGATTTTTTTGCGTAATACGGTGACAAACGCAGCATGCTGTGATTTTCTACGGCCGTAGAAGCCCGTATAATACGGATCCGTAAAATACGGCAGGTAGAAGCTTGGCCATAGAGATGCATTGTACCGTGTGCAATCCGTATTTTCTGCACCTCTCTTACGTCCGTAAAACTCGCTAGTGTGAGGCCGGCCTAAGTGTATGGACGTTGTGCTGACAAGCCACAGTCCAGTCCCTGCAGCTGACGCATCCTCAGTGAGTCGGCTACTGTGCTCATTGACAGGGTGTCACCGAGGACGCTGCTATGTCCTGAGTCTGACCCCTGTCTGTCTATAGCAGTGGTCCCCAACTCCAGGCCTCGAGGGCCGCCAACAGTGCAGGTTTTCAGGATTTCCTTAGTATTGCACAGGGGTTGGAATCATTACCTGTGCAGATGATCACATTACCACCGATGCAATACTAAAGAAATCCTGAAAACCTGCACTGTTGGCGGCCCTCGAGGCCTGGAGTTGGGGACCCCTGGTCTATAGCATGAAAAGAGCAGAGCTGAGTGCCCCTTTACCTCCTGCATAAGACTGCTGAGCGCAACCTGCCCCCTCACAAGACAGCAGCCCCCTCTCAAGATTCCCTGCATTTACTCTCCACAGAAAAGTGCTCTGAAAACTTCAGTCTTCAGAATGGAGCTGTGGTGTCCTGTCAGGGGGCAGAAGGTGCACAGAAGCCTTATCTTCTCTGTTCTCTGGAGGGGGCAGGGGGTCATGACATAGGGTATACGTGAGTTCCGTGACCTGGAAAAAATTACCCCAACCCCCTTAAACAGATCTCTTAACAATCTAAAGAATAAACTTCTAACGTACTCAAAACAGCAGACGGAGACATATGTTGGATTTAATTGGCCACAGCAGCCATTTTATTAAATAAAAGATAACAGAACTTTTATGACAACCCAGAATAGGAGGGGCGGTCCTCGAAGCCCCAAAGTTATAAAAAACTCAGTATCCCAAAAACTCCACAATGTTCAGCCCAGGATGAGTCTTACCCCCAGCCGTAAAGCACCAGCTCAGGGATAGATAACAACCAATCCTGGTCCACCGAACCCACCCCCATGCCAGGGGTCCATAAATCCACCTCACGCGGAATAACCGTACCGCGCCTTGTTAAATTCTCTCATGGGGTGTCCAGGACCTCTCAAGATCCCCACCCCATTGAACCACGATTTACCATTTCCACCGACTTTGAGGACCTCCACCCCCGCCAACTGCCGTGACAATACCCTGACAGCATTCACATAACAAAATAAATACATTTAGACGCCTCTTAAAACAATACTCCAAAAGCCCACATATGCCGACTTCACCCCCCCCATTACCCTAACCAAAAAAGGGAGAGTGGGCGAGAGATTCCTCACTTGTCACGCAGGCACCTAAAATGGATGCCTGCGTGAGGAGCGTGCCCCTTTTTATGTGCCCCCTCCCCACAGTCCCCTAGTTCCACCCCTTATTTTCAAAAAATGCCCCTAAAGCCACCCCTCAAGTTCCCAGTTAACCCCTTACCACCGTATCCCTTCTAACTGCTCCAGCTCCCCAGGTCCCACGTAACCCCGTCATGGCGGCCTCCCTTTACGTGCCGTGGGCCCCCAGTACGGCCTTTCTTGACATAGGGTATACGTGAGTTCCGTGACCTGGAAAAAATTACCCCAACCCCCTTAAACAGATCTCTTAACAATCTAAAGAATAAACTTCTAACGTACTCAAAACAGCAGACGGAGACATATGTTGGATTTAATTGTCCACAGCAGCCATTTTATTAAATAAAAGATAACAGAACTTTTATGACAACCCAGAATAGGAGGGGCGGTCCTCGAAGCCCCAAAGTTATAAAAAACTCAGTATCCCAAAAACTCCACAATGTTCAGCCCAGGATGAGTCTTACCCCCAGCCGTAAAGCACCAGCTCAGGGATAGATAACAACCAATCCTGGTCCACCGAACCCACCCCCATGCCAGGGGTCCATAAATCCACCTCACGCGGAATAACCGTACCGCGCCTTGTTAAATTCTCTCATGGGGTGTCCAGGACCTCTCAAGATCCCCACCCCATTGAACCACGATTTACCATTTCCACCGACTTCGAGGACCTCCACCCCCGCCACGAACACGAATGGCCTGACACCTTAGCCATTCATGTCCCTCCACACCTTCAAGCTTAATTCAATGCCACTACGGATAGCCAAACACCACATATCATTACCCACCGCGTTCAGGTGCACGCCATCAGCTCTCCAGTAAGCTCCTTGACCCAATTCCAAGTCCACATGTCTCACGGCCAACGCGCCATTCCTCACCATAAACCGAGATATGGCCCTGTTTATTTTAATCCGGGCCCTGTTCACCCCCTCGTGTGATCTAGCACCTCTCCATCTTTTACGGGGAATGATGTCGGACCACACCAACAACACTTTTGGAAACATGACCCAGAACCTCAGGATATCGAATTTGATATCCTTAATCAGCTCCCTACAAGACCGTTTAGCCAAATCATTCCCCCCTAAATGTATCACCACGATCTCCGGCACTCTATCCAGTCTAACAAAACGATGAAATTCAGGTAACCATTCCTTCCACACCATCCCCCTTTTACCGATCCATCGTAAAGTCACTGTCTCTCGAGAAAGACCCAACTGACGACCGTCCGGACGAACCGCAGCACGCAACGCAGCCCATACAACATACGAATGCCCCATGATCCAGACGAGCATCGGATCAGGCCCTGCAACACAGAAAGAAAGGCAACAAACAATTAACTTAACACAGCTTCTAACTCACAATAGGTTTGGGCGAACATACGACTGGAATCTTGAAGATTCCCACCTCCCAATTCTCCGAACCACATCCTCACCAAGGCCCCACCTAGCGGCCTCAGTCGCTGCCCCGATCCTGAAGGAGTGACCACTATATTGTGTTGCAGGTAAGCCCGCTGCCGCCAAACATTTCCTAAAAACAGAAATAAACTGAAAACGGGACAAGAAAGACCCATTTTCGTGCACCAAGAATGGCTCGTCTAACACCCCGCCCTTTGCCATGTACTTCTTCACGGATGCCACCGGGCACACCGGGGATCCTTCAACATTGAACAACACCACTTTGCACCCTTTCCCATACACGTCCGTTTTGGAAGCCTTAATAAACACTACCACCTTATTCCCTTCGACATCCACGTTTTCTCTTAACAAAATACCTTTTTTACTAACGGACGGGCTAACCAACTCACCTAACCGAAATGCCCCAAAGAAGGCCAAAGAAAAGGCTGCACGGAACAGAACCACTTCCCATTCGGAAAAACACACCTCTTGCAACTTCCGCTCAATGGCTGAGAGCACCTCATAAGATACGGGTCGGCGACCGTCCGAAGCCTTCCAGCCTTTCTTCCAACCCCGAACAACTTGCCGAACCAAGAAGGATTTCGTTATATCCTTACCCCCCCTCCATTTAAGGTTGAAGGCTAGCCCCGCCAGAAACTTATTCAAACGTGTCACAGACCAACCTGCCTCCCAATGATGACCTAAGAACAACAACAAACCATACTCCTCCTCCATATCCTGGTCCATACTTGACATCCAGGATTCCCACAAGCTCCAAGCCTGATTATAATGAGACCAAGATGAATCCGCGAGCGATTTGGTAAATAACTCTGTTACGGCCCTCGCGGCAGGTTCCACAACTCCACTGGACAATCCCGGCCCGCACTCTCCGCCTGTGGTGCCAAATCCCGGAAAAGCTGCCACTGAAATTGAGAAAGAGCAACAACTATTGGATCAGGCGCTGACAAGCTAACTTCAGATACAATCCATAAGTTAAACTTAAGACCCAGGAAAACCAAGTGCTGCAAGACCTTCACTACTGCAGGCGTAGCCGCTGACAACGAGTTTACCGCCGTCACCGTTCCAACATGCTCACAATGAAAAGAAATCTTCAAATTCCTCAATTTGTCACCCCACAGGGCCAACGCAACTACCCTGGGGAACAAATGCAACAGTAGCCGGTTGTTTGTTAACCCCTCCTCCTTCCATTCTTCCGGCCAAGCCGCTGCTGACCAGCTACCATGAAAGAAAAGACCAAAGCCACTCAATTCAACGACATGCACCAAAATGCCCAAGGAGGTAGCATCTGCCACCGGCTGAATCCACAGAGATCTGCCATTGTACTCGTCCAGAAAATCCGCCCACATCTTCAAATCGTCCCGAAACTCTTTCTTTATCCTGATGAAATGCAAAGGGGACTTTACCCCTACTGTTGCCAAGGATAGGCGGCGGCAGAACGCTCGACCCATCGGCATGATCCTACATGCAAAGTTCAGTTTCCCTAACAACGATTGCAAACTGCGCAAATTTATCTTCTTCAAACCAATCGTATTAACCACATCTTGGCGCAACGCGGTAACCTTGTCTGCAGGTAGCCTACATTCCATTGCTACCGTGTCGATTTCAATGCCTAGGAAGCTCAACACTGTCACCGGACCAACTGTTTTGTCCTCCGCCAAAGGCACCCCGAAGTTTTTTGTCACACTCTCCATTGTATGCAACAAAATCGAACAATCTGCTGATTCCGCTGGCCCTATAAACAGAAAGTCATCCAGATAGTGCGAACATGAGCGTATCCCAGACACATCTTTCACCACCCATTCTAGGAACGTGCTGAAGGCCTCAAAGTAAGCACATGAAATCGAGCAACACATGGGAAGACAACGATCAACAAAGAAGCCGCCATCCCAAAAACAACCCAATAAATGCAAACTGTCAGGATGAACTGGCAACAAACGAAAGGCCGCTTCGATGTCGGTCTTAGCCAGCTTAGCCCCCTTTCCACATGCTCTAACCCACTCCATCGCTGAATCGAATGATAAGTACGACACCGAACTCAACTCGGGATCAATACCATCATTAACCGAAGATCCCTTCGGAAATGACAGGTGATGGATTAACCTAAATTTATTAGGTTCTTTCTTAGGGACCACGCCAAGAGGTGACACCCTCAGATTTGCAATCGGAGGGGCGACAAACGGGCCTGCCATTCTTCCCAGAGCAACTTCCTTATTCAACTTCTCCGACACGACCTCCGGGAATTGTAACGCCGATTTCAAATTTTTTCTTTTTAAACTAACATCCTGCTCAACATAAGGGATTTTGAAACCCTCCTTAAAACCGTCGCGCAATAAAACTGCAGCTGACCTATCAGGGTATCTACTTAGAAAGGCCTCCATCACGACCCACTGCACCGGAGTCACCCCTTTTGTCAGCTGAATCTCCAACTTTTTTGCCTGTTACCCCTGAAACATTTTGAAGCGCTATGCACCCCCCCGCAGGTTGAACACTCGTGCCTATATTTACACTTGCTCCCGAATCTGCATATGCCATCATTGAAGGCGAAACACAGTCCCTTCTGCAAAGCCGCCGAGTGTCCTGACTGCCCTGAACTCCCGGCGCCCCCGTGAAAAGGCTGGCTAGTCTGACCTAAACGGGACGGGACCATAACTCTCATCCACAACGCTATGTCCTTGTGATCCCACCTGATACTTGGCCTAAAAGCCTTACGCTGACGAAACTGTTCGTCATAGCGTAACCAACCCTGTCCCCCATAGGTCCTGTAAGCCTCCCCTATGGCATCTAAGTAACAAAATAATGCCGAGCAATTTTCCGGGGCCTTCTCCCCGATTACGCTAGCCATAATAGCGAAAGCTTGCAGCCAATTTGAAAATGATCTGGGAATCAGCCTATATCTCCGTTTCTCCTCATCTTCTTTTTTAGAGTCCTCCCTTCTAGGTCTATCCAAATTAAATCTCTCTAGGGGTAAAAGAGAAAATATTTCTATGTACTCCCCTTTCCAGATTTTTTCCCTAACCTCTTGTTCTAAATGTGCCCCTAACGGGCCCTCGAAGCAGACATAGACCTCCCCCCTAGCCGCATCGTCTAGTTGCGGTACATCCTCCTTTTCCTTATCCTGCAAAGCTCCCTCACCTGGTGCATCAATTCCTGACCCAGGCCCTGGTGCTGTTCCGTCCTTCTCCCTTGATGAGCTCCCCGTGTCTGCCGCAGGACCCGCACTGCTGGATGTACCCGTAACTTCAGACAACTGTCTAGACCCCTCAAACGACCCCGTATTTCCCAACCAAGCAGCTGACGGCAAAGACCCCCTGCTAAGACCGGACCCCCACAAGCCCGCTAGCTCCCCTAAACCTCTAAGGATTAAACCCATACCCCCGCTAGCAACTCCCGAAGTAATGTCACTATTCCTAGCTTCAGGGGAAACTATGCCTGGCAAATTAAAGATAGGGAAAATGTTCTCACCTAGCTGCCTGGGTGCTGTGAGCCCAGCAGCCGAAGATCCAGCTCCCAGCCGAAGGTGTCCTGCATCCCGACCGGCTTGATCCGCGATGTTGCCCGCCGAACTCCTGGCGGCCGTATCCGTGTCCTGGCGACTCGGTGATGCCGTCAACTGCCCTGGTGCTGCGGAAAGGGAAAAGGCCGAGCCAGCATCCTGCCGCCCGATGGAAGATGTGCGGCTCCTTGCCACGGATACGTCCCCGGCACTGCGTACCGAAGCGACGGAATGTCGCCTGCCGGAATCCGGAAAATTTCCGCCACCACCAGCAGAGGACGCAGATCCAGGAAAGTTCCGGCCATCACCAGCAGAGGGCGCAGATCCAGGAAAATCCCGGCCATCACCAGCAGAGGGCGCAGCTGCAGGAAAATCCCGGCCAACACCAGCAGAGGGCGCAGAACTTGCAATATCCAGGCCACCACCAGCAGAGGGCGCTGCTGCGTTGAAGACTCCAGAGCTGTGCACTGCAGAAGGCCGCACGCTGATGCCAGGGCCAGCCGACTGCCGCCCGCATAATCCTCGGCGCTGAGGGGCCACCGCACCTGACCCCCGTCTCCTCGGCTGTCGCTGCCTCCCACGCTGAGCGGCGCCAGCGGGCATGCTGGCGGCCGCCGTACCGGCTCCTGCTCCTGCCGCCCCACGTCGCCCGGACACTGAAGGAGGGGAGGAAGGATCCACCCCCCGTTGTAGGCCCCGCCGCACTGGAGGATTCCTCCCGGCGCCGCGCTGTGAGGTGGAGGGAACAGCGCTGCTTACCGGAGGGTCCGCAGAGGGGCTCCTATTTCGGCGCCGGGCCCTGGGGATGATGTCCGGGCTTAGGCGCGCCGGAGGCCTAGTCCTCCGCGGCCGGCGCCCGTCCTGCGGTGCCTGCGATGGTGCTCCCGATGTCCCCTGGAGAAGGCTGTTAACGGATGCATTCAGCCAATCTGTCCCCTGGGAGCTGGCTGCCGTCCGGAGACGCTGGAGGATCGCTTCAACGTCCATTCTGGTAAGTGTGACAGAGATTCCTCACTTGTCACGCAGGCACCTAAAATGGATGCCTGCGTGAGGAGCGTGCCCCTTTTTATGTGTCCCCTCCCCACAGTCCCCTAGTTCCACCCCTTATTTTCAAAAAATGCCCCTAAAGCCACCCCTCAAGTTCCCAGTTAACCCCTTACCACCGTATCCCTTCTAACTGCTCCAGCTCCCCAGGTCCCACGTAACCCCGTCATGGCGGCCTCCCTTTACGTGCCGTGGGCCCCCAGTACGGCCTTTCTGGACACTGCTCATCAGGATTTATAGCTGCTGAACAGGCTCACCTTCTAGAGATGCTATGTAACATAACCACAGGGACAGTATATGGTAAAAGTATGCCACAAATTCCACAGTACTGCAGAAAAGTAATTGAGGCTGGACTCCAGCATGAGAGGCTAATGAGAGAAGATCTGCAGGGGGAATAAAGGGCCTTAGTCCTCACTCACACTGGCGTATAACACGGCTGAGTGCTATGTGATGTTATATTGGAGAACACTCGGCACAGTGTTATACTATAGGGCAACGAAGATCTGTGATTTTTTCTACAGACTGAATTCATCTGTGGAAAAATTATCTGCAGCACACTGCGAGTGGCTCTGGGATTCGGATCACACGGACCCCTTGAAATTTATGGATGTGTGTGAAACAAGAGGCTGCATTCAGATGTCATCTGAGTGCAGTCCGACATCCACGGCCTCAGACAGTGGAGAAGATGAAGAAATTAAGTTCCCTGCCTTCTCAATGTGCTCCGATTATCTCATGCAAGAGAATCAGATGAGAGTTTGATCAGTGTCAGTAGCATAAATGAGTCGATTCTCTCACATGAGAGAATCATGACTCGTCACCCCAGCCTTACACTTTTTTCAGCTGGACAATTATTTTATATACCTTAATAATTCCTAATCTTCCCGAAAAATTTATAATATAAGTATCCTTGTTCCCAAACCCACTGACCTAAGCAGGGCCACCATCAGGGCATTGCTGCCCTTGCTGGATGGGGCCCGATGAGCAGATGGGGCCCGCAATGTGCCCCCTCTCCTCTGCTCAGTGTGCCCCAGCTAAAGGCTTCTGCCAGCTCAGCAACTGATCATGTGTCCTCAGACACACAGGCAGTAAAAATTTGTTGCTGTGCGGGAGATTGCTACCTCACGGCAACAGTTAACATGCGCCAGCCAATCACAGGCTGGCAGCTGACGTCAGCAAGCACTTAGCCAGCATATGACAACACTGTCATACGTCGGAACGAAGGTCCGGGCCTCAGATGCATCGAGTGGAGGACACTGTTGGATCTCAGCCAGGTAAGGAGAAACTTTATTTTTTTTTGTAAAGCCGCGGTAAGGGGCATATTATATGCTATGGGGGTGAATTATACCGCTATGGGACAGCATAATACCGCTATGGGGCTGCATTTTATTATGGGGAGCATTATACTACTATGGGGCTGCATTATACCGCTATGGGGCTGCATTATACTACTATATATGACTATGGGATGCATTATACTATTATGGATGACTATGGGGGCTATATAGAAAGACATGGGGCAGTATGTATGGAGAGATGAGGGATTTTATTAGAGTAGGGGCTAATTAAAGGATATTATTTTTGTGGATACAGTCCAGTGTGGGGGAGGAGAGCTCCTGTTATTGTGCAGGGTGACATGGTCGCTTTTTTCTTCATATGGCGTAGTATAGAGGTTGGGGAAAAATTGGGGAATGTGCACTAGATAACTGTGTTATTTTCTGCAGAGACGAGTACTGGCTGGAAGAAGTGATGGCAGTCTGAACTGGATAAAGAAGAAAAGCGAAGATGAAGGACTTCAGCTAAAGACATCACTGGTGAGTCAGTGTGTTACCTGTACGCTTACACTATACACTGTATACTATATACAGAGCTCCTGTGTATAATGTCACCGGTGATCACTGTATTACCTGTACACTATACAGAGCATTCGTGTGCATAATGTCACTGGTGATCCCTGTATTACCTGTACATTGACACTATATACAGAGCTCCTGTGTATAATGTCACTGGTGATCACTGTATTACCTGTACACTGACACTATATACAGAGGTCCTGTGTATAATGTCACCCATGATCACTGTATTACCTGTACACAGACATTGTATACTAAGTACAGATCTCCTGTGTATAATAGCATTAGTATTGTTTTTTTATATTAATGATCAGTATTGCATCAGTATTGTAGTATTCGGTCACTATGTGGTGGTAATATGTGATTGATCTGGTCACTGTGTGGTGGTATTCGTTCCTTGTATGTGATATTATTCGGTAACTATTTGGTGATAAAATGTGGTCTGGTCAATGGCGTGATGGTATTTGTTCCTTGTATGTGGTATTATTGTTCACCATGTGGTGTTAACGTGTGATTCGGTCATGGGCAGCACGGTGGCTCAGTGGTTAGCACAGCAGCCTTGCAGCGCTGGAGTCCTGGGTTCAAGCCCCAGTAAGGACAACATCTGCAAAGAGTTTGTATGTTCTCTCTGTGTTTGCGTGGGTTTCCTCCAGGCACTCCGGTTTCCTCCCACATTCCAAAGACATACTGATAGGGAATTTAGATTGTGAGCCCCAACGGGGACAGTGATGATAATGTGTGCAAACTGTAAAGCGCTGCGGAATATGTTAGCGCTATATAAAAATAAAGATTATTATTATGGTGCGGTGGTTTTTGTCCCTTGTATGTGGCATTATTGGTAATTATTAAAAATAGAAAAATAAATAAAAATATACCTAAAATTGTATTGGATATTTTAAGAAATTTTTAATAAGTTACAGTAGGGTAGAGCCTGGCTAAGAGAGTCTACCTTGTCATGGTGGCGGATTAAAAAATCTTTTGGCCAAAACAAAAGCTGCTGGCTATATATGTGATCTGGTGATGGGAAATGTTATTGTGTGATTGGTGAGGACATGGTGCAGAAGTTGTTTTTTCCAAGGGAGGGTGGTGGGACTTTGGAAGGTTCGAGGGGTAGAGGCGGGGCAAGGGTGGAGCCTGGGAGGAGTTTCAAGGGGCCCCGAAAATTTTGCCAGTATGGGGCCCCGAAATTCCTAGTGGCAGCCCTGGTCCCCCAACACAAGCGGTAAGCACTATCTTACAATTGTCTTTGAATAATTATGTGATATCAGTGAACAAAAGATTTTAAATGTTTTGTAGGCCTCAATTTCTCAGACATACAGTGTTATGTGGTCTGGGAACATTTTTGTTATCTGTAAAACTGCAAAAAAGCTTTTAAAAATTTTGTTACTTTGTCTGTAAATATTTTTGTGATCTCTAAAATTTTAAAAACGCTTTTAAAAATGTTATAGGCTTTTATTTCTCAGACATACAGTGGTATGTGGTCTGTGAACATTTCTCTGATGTCTAAAACTCAGAAATAGCATTGAAATATTTATCTGGACTGAACTTGATTGTCAACACTTTTGTGTTCTTTCTGTTGCATAATGGTGGAGTAAAGTCACAAAAACAGTTTTGATTGCTGCAGGTGACCATTTTTTTATTTTAATAAACTTATTTAATAAACCTGATTTCAAGAGACCTAGCAATTACAAAATGCGTAAAGCATGCATTAAGGGACAGGGAAGTGGAAATGCTGATGATGGTGCATGCATATGCTGAGGACGTGGGGCAGATCCAACTATGCCTGCAGCTGGAGCACAAGAAACACGTCCATCCATGACACATGTACTGTTCCTCTTTGCAGGGAAGCATGGTATATCACTTCTGAAGCCAGATCAGTTCGAACAGGTGGCCGGTTGGATAGCACATAATGATTCCAACAGGCTTGACAGCACCACACAGTTTTCCACATCCAGTCTCACCAGTCTAAAGTCTTGGTCACTTAATCCTCATTCTGATTCTCCTTCCTCCCACCACGTTGAGTCCCAGGGGACTAGTGATCCCACAATAGTATAATCCAAAGAGCTTTTTCCCACAACATTTCTTGATTTTGGCCTCTCAACATGCATGCTCCAAGAGGGACAGGCTGACATGCTGTTTAGTGATGCAGAAATCTTAGAGCAGCCATGGCCACAGAAAACATAACAGTGGGGAATGGCAAATTTGGGATAAGGAGGAGGAAGATGATGATAAGAAACAGTTGCCCCTAAATCTTGTTGTTGTTAAGTCACGAAGTCAGGAGGACCATGGTGCGGTGGTAGAAGACAAGGTGGATGATGAAATCACCAACCCAACCTGGGAAGCTGGCATAGAGAACGAGGCCAGCAGCACTAAGGAGATAAATCGGCAGCATTGAAACAGACAGAAAAAAGTCGGGGGGTGACTAGAAGGAGAGGACGGGCAAATGTTCTGCAGAGCACCAATAGTCTAGAATTTTTTTTGTTTGTGTACTTTGGTTTCTTCCCACACTCCAAAGACATACTGATAGGGAAATTAGATTGTGAGCCCCAACGGGGACAGTGCCAATAATATCTATACACTGTGTGCAGAATTATTAGGTAAGTTGTATTTTAGTGGATTATTTGTATTATTGATCAACAACTATGTTCTCAATCAACCCAAAAGACTCATAAGTATCAAAGCTTAATATTTTTGGAAGTTGGAGTGGTTTTTTTTTTAGATTTGGCTATCTTAGGAGGATATCTGTTTGTGCAGGTAACTATTACTGTGAAGAATTATTAGGCAACTTAATAAAAAACAAATATATTCCCATCTCACTTGTTTATTTTCACCAGGTAAACCAATATAACTGCACAACATTTAGAAATAAACGTTTCTGACATGCAAAAACAAAACCCCAAAAAATTAGTGACCAATATAGCCACCTTTCTTTATGATGACACTCAGCAGCCTTCCATCCATAGATTCTGTCAGTTGCTTGATCTGTTTACGATGAACATTGTGTGCAGCAGCCACTACAGCCTCCCAGACACTGTTCCGAGTGGTGTACTGTTTCCCCTCCCTGTAGATCTCACATTTTATGAGGGACCCCAGGTTCTCTATGGGGTTTAGATCAAGTGAACAAGGGGGCCATGTCATAATTTTTTCTTCTTTGAGACCTTTACTGGCCAGCCACACTGTGGAGTAGTTGTAGGCATGTGATGGAGCATTGTCCTGCATGAAAATCATGTTTTTCTTGAACGATACCGGCTTCTTCCTGTCCCACTGCTTGAAGAAGTTATCTTCCAGAAATTGGCAGTAGGTCTGGGAGTTGAGCTTCACTCCATC
Organism: Ranitomeya imitator; assembly: GCF_032444005.1. NCBI lineage: Eukaryota > Metazoa > Chordata > Amphibia > Anura > Dendrobatidae > Ranitomeya > Ranitomeya imitator. The sequence continues at coordinate 138,283,032 of NC_091282.1, forward strand.
CTCAACCCAAAAAGGTCCCACAAGTTCATCTTTGTTGATAGCAGCCCATACCAGTACCCCACCTCCACCTTGCTGGCATCTGAGTCGGAGTGGAGCTCTCTGCCCTTTACTGATCCAGCCTCTGGCCCATCCATCTGGCCCATCAAGAGTCACTCTCATTTCATCAGTCCATAAAACCTTTGAAAAGTCAGTCTTAAGATATTTATTGGCCCAGTCTTGACATTTTATCTTATGTTTCTTGTTAAAAGGTGGTCGTTTTTCAGCCTTCCTTACCTTGGCCATGTTTCTGAGTATCGCACACCTTGTGCTTTTTGTTACACCAGTAACGTTGCAACTCTGAAATGTGGCAAAACTGGTGGCAAATGGCATCTTGGCAGCTTCACACTTTATTTTCCTCAATTCATGGACAGTTATTTGGGGGCTTTTTTTGCCCAACACACTTCTTGCGACCCTGTTGGCTATTTGCCATGAAATGCTTGACTGTTCGGTGATCACGCTTCAAAAGTTTGGTAATTTCAAGACTGCTGCATTCCTCTGCAAGATATCTCACAATTTTGGACTTTTCAAAGCCCGTCAAATCTCTCCTCTGACACATTTAGTCAAAGGAAAGGAAGTTGCCTAATAATTAAGCACACCTTATATAGTGTTTTGATGTCATAAGACAACACCCCTCCTCATTACAGAGATGCACATCACCTGATTTACTTAATTGATAGTTGGCTCTTAAGCCTGAACAGCTTGGAGTGGGGCAACATATATAAAAGGTATCATGTGATCAAAATACAACTTGCCTAATAATTCTGCAGTGTAAAGTGCTGTGAAATTAATGCCACTATAAAACTGGGTAAAATATATAAATAAAGAGTCAAGCAAGGAGTAATCCAACACTGTTTTTTTCGGTTTTCAGTGCTTTTTTCTTTTTTTTTTTTAAGGAAATGACTTAAAACAACCTAGATTTTAGAAAATTAAAGCTAGTTTAGTTTTTTTTTCCTCTTGTTCATTGTTTTTTCTTTCTTTATTTATTTTTGCTATGAAACTGACTGAAAACAACAAAAATTTATAAAACTAACTAGCTAGCTCTGTAGAACCACGAGGCGTAGGTCCAAATGGAGGGAGAGGTGGACCTGGCAGTATAAATGAAAGAGGCAGAGGAAAAGGTAGCCAACACAGTTGTTTGGGTTTTTATTTAGGGAGGAGGTACCCAAATTAAATGAATTGCAAATATTAAAGATCACAACAATCGATGCCGCACTGGAGGGTATAGAGTTAAAACCAAGCCATTAACAGATTAATACATGTAGTCTCTCACCAATGTGATCTTATTTAACAATGGTGTGGTGCCTTTGAATATAGTTTAACCACTATTGAGGCAACTGATGTTGCCACTTTAAGAGATGTAGCATAGACAACAACACAGTACTTGAGGCAACTATTGAGGCAACCGGTGTTACCACTTTAAGAGAGGCCGAGACAACAACGCTCACGATGTGGATCTAGGAGGGAAACAACGTAGGCACATGCAGCCAATCACTTACCCTACTGATGGGGAGTCACTGCGTGTAAATGGTAAAGTTGTGTCCAGGCAGAAAGGCTTCAGAGAGCAGAAAGTGGAGTGTGCTCCTCAACTCCTCAGGCAGCTATATAGATCAATAACATGGATTATAAAAATTGAGACTCTAATTGGCTGTCACAACTATCCTCCATTTTCAAGGAAACGGGATGAAATTCAACTGATGGGATACCTGACAATATCCAGGAGGATAAAATAATCCTGAGAGAATTATTATATAAAAGAACCAAATCTTGGTGGAATAAGAATTCACTGGAGCAATACATACAACGTAATTTAATCCCCCGTGGTTTACGCATACAGGTATTCCCTTCTTTCCCTTCAGAAGATGAAATATTCTTGAAAAAATGGGAGGATGCATGTAATACATGTTTTCGCACCTTTATGGAAATATTGCATGAAGTAGACAAAAGGAATTTTGATATTTTAGAGACAAATATTAAATCTTCACAGGAAAAGATACAGAAAAATCTCACTGCTGAACAATTGTCTAAATTGTATGCTGATTTGAATACATCTTTTTCTAAATGGGAATCTGAGATTCAGAAATTGAAACTGACCAAATTTCAACGTGATCTTCAAGATTATCAGAATAACAAGATATACAAGTGGCGTGGAAGGCCCTCAATAAAAAGATCAGAATCAATTAATTCAATGACAAGTGTCAGCTCTACAAACTCTATGAACATCTCTACCGGTGACTCTTCTGAGGTTTTCAATAGATATAATACTAGATTCACGGCTGTCAAACGCAAAAACCATCAAGAACAAGATTCCAACAATGAAGGTGCCAATTTGTCAGATATACAACTAACTCCTGATCAAATTTCAGTATTGTCTTTAGACTTAGGCTTTTATCCTACAGCAAAATTAGATCAATTTTCAGTTATAAAAGATATGTTCTTGTTTGCACGTAAACTTTTATTGAAACAATACCATACTGACAAATTAATGTCCAGTGCTTTCTCTACAGAAGATGAATTGTCAGCCTTACAGGCGTTAGAAGTCCTTATTGCAGAACAGGAAGAGACACCAGGTAAATTTCCTGATTTTACTAAGAAGAAGTCAAAATCCTTCCCCTCTTTGTCACTCAATTTTTCCATTGAAATATTTGTAAAGATGGTATGTGATGAGAATTCTAAATTGTCACCCAATAGACCATTTGATAATCTCAAATATGAGCAGAGAATAGCACTCGGAAAATTGACTAAAATGAAAGAAGTTGTTTTTAAACCATCTGATAAAAGTGGAAATATTGTAGTGTGGACATCTATGCAATATGAGAAAGAGACGTTCAGACATCTGAATGATCCAACATGCTAAGAGCGTCTATCTCAAGTTCCAACTTTAATATATCAGAAGAAATGATTTAATATTTTGGATTTAGCGTTGGAAGAAGGAGTTATTCCAAAATCTATTTGAGAGGGGTTGCGGATTGATTCACCATCTGTTCCAACATTATATCTACTGCCAAAAGTCCATAAAAGTATGACGGACCCCCCAGGACGTCCCATCATCTCCGGGAATGGCAGTTTATTGGAACCTATTTCAAAATTTTTAGACTATTATCTTAAACCTATAGTAACTGAATTACCGGCATACATCAAGGATACTACTGAAGCATTGCAAATGCTTGATGGAATATACAATACAGACCAAAAGTTTGGACACACCATCTCTTTTAAAGATTTTTCTGTATTTTCATGACCATGAAAATTGTACAGTTACACCGAAGGCATCAAAACTATGAATTAACACATGTGGAATTATATACTTAACAACAAAGAGTGAAACAACTGAAAATATGTCTTCTATTCTAGGTTCTTCAAAGTAGCCACCTTTTGCTTTGATGACTGCTTTGCACACTCTTGGCATTCTCTTGATGAGCTTCAAGAGGTAGTCAAAGGGAATGGTTTTCACTTCACAGGTGTGCCCTGTCAGGCTTAATAAATGGGATTTCTTGCCATATAATTGGTGTTGGGAACATCAGGTATGTTGTGCAGAAGTCTGGTGGATACACATCTGATAGTCCTACTGAATAGAATGTTAGAATTTGTATTATGGCAAGTAAAAAGCAGCTAAGTAAAGAAAAACGAGTGGCTATCCTTACTTTAAGAAATGAAGGTCAGTCAGTCTGAAAAATTGGGAAAACTATGAAAGTGTCCCCAAGTGCAGTGGCAAAAACCATCAAGCGCTACAAAGAAACTGGCTCACATGAGGACCGCCCCAGGAAAGGAAGACCAAGAGTCACCTCTGCTTCTGAGGATAAGTTTATCCGAGTCACCAGCCTCAGAAATTGCAGGTAAACAGCAGCTCAGATTAGAGACCAGGTCAATGCCACACAGAATTCCAGTAGCATACACATCTCTACAACAACTGTTAAGAGGAGACTTTGTGTAGCAGGCCTTCATGGTAAAATAGCTGTTAGGAAAATACTGCTAAGGACAGGCAACAAGCAGAAGAGACTTGTTTGGGCTAAAGAACACAAGGAATGAACATAAGACCAGTGAAAATCTGTGCTTTGGTCTGATGAGTCCAAATTTGAGATCTTGGGTTCCAACGACCGTGTCTTTGTGTGACGCAGAAAAGGTGAACGGATGGACTCTACATGCCTGGTTTCCACCGTGAAGCATGGAGAGGAGGTGTGATGGTATGGGAATGCATTGCTGGTGACACTGTTGGGGATTTATTCAAAATTAAAGGCTACTGAACCAGCATGGCTACCACAGCATCTTGTAGTGGCATGCTATTCCATCTGGTTTGTGTTTAGTCGGATCATCATTTATTTTTCAACAGGACAATGACACCAAACACACTTCCAGGCTGTGTAAGAAGGAGAGTGATGGGGTGCTACGCCAGATGACCTGGCCTCCATAGTCACCAGACCTGAACCCAATCGATATGGTTTGGGGTGAGCTGGACAGTAGAGTAAAGGCAAAAGGGCCAACAAGTGCTAAGCATCTCTGGGAACTCCTTCAACATTGTTGGAAGACCATTCCCGGTGACTACCTCTTGAAGCTCATCAAGAGAATGCCAAGAGTGTGCAAAGCAGTCATCAAAGCAAAAGGTGGCTACTTTGAAGAACCTAGAATATAAGACATAATTTCAGTTGTTTCACACTTTGTTTGTTAAGTACCGTATTTTTCCGACCATAAGACGCACTTTTTTTCCTCCAAATTTGGGAGGAAAATGTGGGTGCGTCTTTTGGAACGGATGTAGCATGTGGGGAGGGGGGCAGCAGTGAGTGGGATCGCACTGTTATCCCACTTCAGGATGTCCCAGCTGCCCAGAATCACCGCTGGGGAAACCCTGTGGTCCCGATGATTAAGTGCAGTGAATATTCATTAGCGGCTCCCCGCCCACCTATCAGCTGAGCAGTGAGCCTGGAGCAGCAAATGAATACTGCACTTAAGCAGGGACATACATGGCTTCTCCAGCGCTGATTCCTGCAGCAGCTGGGGAGGTCTGTGTGTCCGGGGGAGAGGAGGCAGCAGCAGCAGGGGCAAGAGGAGATCGCTGCATACCTGCCTGCCATGCCTGGGCTGGACGCTGAGTGCTGTGCACAAACAGGACCTGTTTGATGTCAGGAGTGGGTGGGCTGGAGCATCACATGGCAGCTCAGAGCCCTCCCTCTTCTTGACATCATCACAGGTCCTTCAGGCTCTCCACTAGAATCTGCAGCTTCCTCATAACCTGTGCTGTGGAAAGGAAACGAGGGAAGGCTCTGTGTGCACTCATGGGATGCTTTTACCTCACCACAGTGTGGCTGGCTGCCACATTTAAGAGGTCAGTCTTTACAAAACACAATAAAGCACTCTGCCACTCCTTTGGTGAACTATAACTCCCAGCATGTCATAGGATCTGCAGGACATGCTGAGAGTTATAGTTCTCCCATGGGATTTTAAAGCAGCACTCCAGTGTTATTTTGCAGTTCTGGAGTGGTGCTTTCAATATAAGCCCTGTGCCCCCATTCTTATACTCACCCTCCAGCATCTTCATATAGTACTGTACAGACACCACACTGGTCCCGCAGCTTCCAACATAATAACATACTATTATATATAATAACACCACATATAATAGTATGTTATTTATGTTATTAAATATTTTACCACATTTTTGTGCTTCAAATATTTTTTTCCCTATATTCCACCTCTAAAACCTGGGTTCGCCTTATAGTCCGGTGCGTCTTATAGTCCAAAAAATACGGTATATAATTCCACATGTGTTAATTCATAGTTTTGATGCCTTCAGTGTGAATCTACAATTTTCATAGTCATGAAAATACAGAAAAAATCTTTAAATGAGAAGGTGTGTCCAAACTTTAGGTCTGTACTGTATATGAGTTCTGACATGTTTATCATAACATGTGCCGTGGAATCTTTATTTACATCAATTCCACATGAACATGGTCTTTTTGCAGTGAGGCGTTATTTATCTAGTTGCCAACTTGATGTATATTTTATAGAAATTTTTAATGAAACTATTGGAGTATGCTCTGCTACATAATTATTTTGTTTTTAAAGATCGATTTTATCTCCAAAGAAGAGGTGTGGCAATGGGTGCAGCTTTCACACCGTCATATGCCAATTTATTTATGGGCTTATGGGAACACGAATACATCCAGAACATGGATCATACTTTGATGGGTTCAGTGATATTGTGGATGAGATTCATTGATGATATTTTGTTTGTTTGGCAGGGTTCACAAACAGAATTGGATACATTTCTTCAATATCTCAATGACACCTCTCGTGTCTCCCCTTTTCCTCATAGTTTGTAAGCTTGCGAGCAGGGCCCTCATTCCTCCTGGTATCTGTTTTGAACTGTATTTCTGTTATGCTGTAATGTCTATTGTCTGTACAAGTCCCCTCTATAATTTGTAAAGCGCTGCGGAATATGTTGGCGCTATATAAATAAAAATTATTATTATTATTATTATTATTATGAAAATACTATCAATATTAAACTTACCAGCACAGTGATACAAGACTCCATCAATTTCTTGGGTTTAGACATAATGATCGATGATTCTGGACAACTCCATACATCCATATATCATAAAGAAACTGGTGTTAATGCATTACTTCATGCGAAATCTGCCCATCCAGCCCATGACATCCGTGCAATACCTATGGGACAATTTTTGAGAACTAGATGGATTTGTGATCAAAATGACGCTTTTGAACATCAAGCGAAGGATCTTACCGCTAGATTCCTACAGCGGGGTTATCGAAGAGATATTGATCATAATGCCCATGTCATGGCTAAAGAAATAGATCAACAGTCTTTGATGGTTCCAAAAAGGAATAATAAAGAAACAGATGGACATGTACGGATCATTACAAATTACCATTCAAGATAGCACGAAGTGACAAAATTTTGGCCGATTCTTTTGCAGGATTCTAGTTTATCTAAAATAATACCTAAACAGCCTCTTATAATTGCCAAACGAAGTAAAACATTAGGTGATTCATTGATACATAGTCAATATGTCCCTCCTACATCCCAATTTATATTTGATTCAAAAGATCCTAAATGGGGTTCATACAATTGTGGATCACGTAAAGCCTGCCAATATATGGTAAAAACAAATATTTTCCATGACTCTATGAACGCCCGTGAATATAAGATTCTGCATTATATTAACCGCCGTACATCTATGGTGATATACCAAGCATCATGTCCCTGTGATCTCATATATGTGGGCATGACCACACGAGAGTTGCGGGTACATACTTTAGAACACATTAAGGACATCAAGGCAGCAGATAAAATAGAGATTGATGATGTTGGAAGTATGTCCAAATTGAAACCTCTAGCTAGACATTTTCGTAAATTCCACCCTCATCAATCTCATCTATTGAAGGTGGGAGGGATTGATCGGCTTTATTTGAGAAATAGAAGGGGTGATTGCAGTAAAAGGTTAGAACAAAAAGAATGTAGATGGATTACTCTTTTGCAGAGCATGACTCCCAAAGGTCTCAAGGAGCAGTGGGGTTTTTCTAGTTTTCTTTAGTGTTTTTTTCAGTGGTACAGTGTGATCATGCAAAACGTATATTTTTATATATTGCGCATAAAATTAGTTTTTATAAATTATATATATATATATATATATATATATATATATATATATATATATATATTGTGCCTCATATTACTTTATTAGTATTTTTGGATTTTATCCTAATTATTTTTCATAATATTTTTTGGTAAATATTACCTTCTAATTATATATATACATGTTTATATGTATGAGGGTTATTATTAATTGATTAATATATATATATATATATATGCAAATAATTACTTAACAATGAAATGTGCAACAATCAATAAACATAATTATATAAGGTGTGATGAATAAATTTAATGCAAAAAATGCAATATATATATATATATATATGTATATACAGTGGGGCAAAAAAGTATTTAGTCTGTCAGCAATAGTGCAAGTTCCACCACTTAAAAAGATGAGAGGCGTCTGTAATTTACATCATAGGTAGACCTCAACTATGGGAGACAAACTGAGAAAAAAAAATCCAGAAAATCACATTGTCTGTTTTTTTAACATTTTATTTGCATATTATGGTGGAAAATAAGTATTTGGTCAGAAACAAACAATCAAGATTTCTGGCTCTCACAGACCTGTAACTTCTTCTTTAAGAGTCTCCTCTTTCCTCCACTCATTACCTGTAGTAATGGCACCTGTTTAAACTTGTTATCAGTATAAAAAGACACCTGTGCACACCCTCAAACAGTCTGACTCCAAACTCCACTATGGTGAAGACCAAAGAGCTGTCAAAGGACACCAGAAACAAAATTGTAGCCCTGCACCAGGCTGGGAAGACTGAATCTGCAATAGCCAACCAGCTTGGAGTGAAGAAATCAACAGTGGGAGCAATAATTAGAAAATGGAAGACATACAAGACCACTGATAATCTCCCTCGATCTGGGGCTCCACGCAAAATCCCACCCCGTGGGGTCAGAATGATCACAAGAACGGTGAGCAAAAATCCCAGAACCACGCGGGGGGACCTAGTGAATGAACTGCAGAGAGCTGGGACCAATGTAACAAGGCCTACCATAAGTAACACACTACGCCACCATGGACTCAGATCCTGCAGTGCCAGACGTGTCCCACTGCCTAAGCCAGTACATGTCCGGGCCCGTCTGAAGTTTGCTAGAGAGCATTTGGATGATCCAGAGGAGTTTTGGGAGAATGTCCTATGGTCTGATGAAACCAAACTGGAACTGTTTGGTAGAAACACAACTTGACGTGTTTGGAGGAAAAAGAATACTGAGTTGCATATTTCAAACACCATACTTACTGTAAAGCATGGTGGTGGAAACATCATGCTTTGGGGCTGTTTCTCGGCAAAGGGGCCAGGACGACTGATCCGGGTACATGAAAGAATGAATGGGGCCATGTATCGTGAGGTTTTGAGTGCAAACCTCCTTCCATCAGCAAGGGCATTGAAGATGAAACGTGGCTGGGTCTTTCAACATGACAATGATCCAAAGCACACCGCCAGGGCAACGAAGGAGTGGCTTCGTAAGAAACATTTCAAGGTCCTGGAGTGGCCTAGCCAGTCTCCAGATCTCAACCCTATAGAAAACCTTTGGAGGGAGTTGAAAGTCCGTGTTGCCAAGCGAAAAGCCAAAAACATCACTGCTCTAGAGGAGATCTGCATGGAGGAATGGGCCAACATACCAACAACAGTGTGTGGCAACCTTGTGAAGACTTACAGAAAACGTTTGACCTCTGTCATTGCCAACAAAGGATATATTACAAAGTATTGAGATGAAATTTTGTTTCTGACCAAATACTTATTTTCCACCATAATATGCAAATAAAATGTTAAAAAAACAGACAATGTGATTTTCTGGATTTTTTTTTCTCAGTTTGTCTCCCATAGTTGAGGTCTACCTATGATGTAAATTACAGACGCCTCTCATCTTTTTAAGTGGTGGAACTTGCACTATTGCTGACTGACTAAATACTCTTTTGCCCCACTGTATATATACATATATATATATATATATATATATACATATATATATATATATATTGCATTTTTTGCATTAAATTTATTCCTCACACCTTATATAATTATGTTTATTGATTGTTGCACATTTCATTGTTAATTGCACCTTATTATTATTATTATTATTATTATTTCAGCACATTATCATATTATGTATAAAATGTGTTTATATTTAGCTATTTATATTTGCCCACCTTTGCATGTAATGATATATCTGATTCTCCCACTTCCAATATGGCTGCAGAGATGTCATGTGCCGCACTGCGCGTGCGTCTGCGCTGTCCCAGGTTTGGAGCCTGGTTGGTGCATCATTGACTGTGGCCTTTGGCCGCACTCGTTGACGCACTTCTGGGTTTCAATCTTCGTGATGGCGGTGGCCATGTGCGCTGCTGCGGCGCCATGTAGCCATGGCATCTCCGATTTGAAAGCATACAGAGCTGTTTTTGGCACTATATAATATTGCTGCACCCTGCCCACATCACTCCATGATGAAGCGGCAGCAAAACGTGCGTTGGAGTAGTGTGTGCGGTGGGCAGTGGTACGTCATACAGGTTGGTAGTTGTGGCTGGTTTATTTATTATTTGTTTCCCTGTTAATATAATTATACCTTAATCAGGAGAATATTCATGCACTGGCACTTTTTTATGTTATCTCACTAATATTCCTTTGGTTATAAATATATGAATTTTTTACACACACGTGTATATGTCTACCCTTTCTATGAAATGATTTTGGGTGATATTGCACTTTATTTAATTATTTAGCAACATTGTTCACATTTAATTTATTTATATAATTACACTTTAATCAGGAGAATATTTATACATTGGCACCTTTTTAATGGCATCTCATTACGAATTTTTTTATACACATGTGTATATATATATACCCTTTTATATACATATGTGCACTTTTGCCTTTTATGAATTGATTTTGGGTAATAATGCACTTTATTTAATTATTTAGTTACGTTATTCACATTTAATTCATCAATATATATTTTTTTAACACCAGTCATGATGAGAATTTATAATATCTAACATCTAATATATATATATATATATATATATATATATATATATATATATATATACATATATGTATACTGTATATATTCTCTGTATTTCATTATACGTAATTTTTTCATCAATTGGTTTGACGTACCCTGCCCTCCGTATACAGGTCCTTTCATTTTTATTCTTTATTTAGTATTTTTACCTTTTAATTATTTTTTTCATTAGTATTTGTTAACTATTCTAATAAAATTCCTTAATTCTTAATATGCTATAGTATGTATTTTTGAGTAATTTTTTTTTTATATGTTAATATTTTATCTCTTTTATGCTTGATGAATATTTTTTGGGGTTTATATGTTTGATTTATATTCATTAATTTTACATTTATTAGATATTTTTGGTATTTTTTTCTATCTAGGATTTTGTTTAAGAGAAAGAGAATTAGAGCAGCACAAAGAAAGAGTCCGGGTGCAGAGCAAATACCAAACCTCAATTATAAAAACCCAGAAAAATTGGAGGCAACACACCGTTTTGTAGTGAAAAGGAGCTATTTAATCAGCCCAGAAAGCTTTCTGGGCTGATTAAATTGCTCCTTTTCACTACAAAACTGTGTGCTGCCTCCAATTTTTCTGGATTTATATAATTTAGGATTTTGTTTAGCTATATAGCTGCATCTGAGTGTGGGCAGGTGGACTGCAAGGGGCAGAGAGCAAGCTATGCTCCTGCACTACGCTGGTAGCAGGAGATGAGAGGCTGCACAGAGCCAGGGAAGCCCCGGCCGGTAGCGTACCTGCTCACATGTGACGTCACAGAGGCTACAGAGCTACGTTAGGATCAAAAAGGTGATCAAGGTGACTCATTGGATATTATATTGACACTATGCTGCTTATGTTAGGCTAGGTTCACATTACGTTATGTGAACCTGTTTAACGGACTACGTTTCTCCGTGACATAATGCGGTGTAACGTAGTCCATTAACGCCGCCATTACTTGTAATGGCGAACGCATTGCTAGCGCATGCCCACATTGGGCATGCGCTAGCGATGTGCCGTCATTTGAGTGCAAGCAGCATTCGCAGTCCGTTCCTCGCTAGCGCAGATCAGGGATCTGCGCTAGCGGGATCGGCAAACACGATCCCTTTTGGGACATTGCGTTAGCGCAGTCCGTAGCGCTATGCGCTAAACGGACTGCCCTAACGCAATGTGAACCTAGCCTTATATTGTTTTTCCATTTTTTCTGATGCTATTATGATTCTTTAATGAAGTTATGTGTATAAGTATCATGATGTATTGTAATTGGGTTCATTTCTCTTTTTTGTAGTTCTGAGGAAGGCCATTACGGCCGAAATGTTAATATCAAACTACAAAATGTTTTTGCACTATTATGGACTCACCTTATAATAAACTTTGCATTTGATCTTTGGAGTGCCAAATTTTTCTTTTTTCTATAAACTATGGAGTAGATTACTATTTGTCACCCAGTATATATGTTGTGTGCTGCTTAGCCTCTCTTATTATATAGCAGATTAATTGTGTTTGTCTATGCACTTTGTAAAGAAATACAAAAAAACATTAAAGAAAAACCATTTGATGTGAAACTTCAGTCCACCGATACCAATAATTCTTTGGTAAAATGCTTCTCACCAATGTTCTTTAGCAGAGCAAAACTTCCATGAAAAAGTTAACTGCACCAATAAAACATGAATGTTTTAGAATAAAACTTTCTGCCTGACTTACCTGACAGATGGAACATTTGTTGGTTGATAGAAATAAATAGTAACAGTTTATTTTCTTTAAAACAGTTTCTTAAGAAAGTTAAAGCATGAAATCTGCTTTTGTAATACCCTGCCTGACAGTTCTAAAGACAATTTTTTTAAAAGCCTCTTTCAACAGAGTAGTCACATAGCACACCCACCATTGCTGTTACTTTATGATTTAGTCGTCAGACATAAAAGAATATAACAAACACTACAGTGACAACTGTACTAAATTTGACTTTTAGTCATTTTGATATATTGTATGACACTTTAGTTTTGGAGCACATCTCTTCTGTGTGAGAATTCAGTCATAAATATCACACTGTCCGCCTACTCATTGCATAAGTATAGTTAACACAGGTTCGACAATACATAAGATTCTCATGGGCTGTACAATGATACCGTGCAAATCTGCAGCAGAGTTGGCACTATAACTGTCTTAGAGGAAGAAAACAAGCTGTAACTTTATTTTAGTTTGTGAGACTAAGCAAATATTGTTGGAAAAAATGAGCGAGATAAGCAATAATAATAATAATAATAATAATAATAATAAAAAATATGCAGTCAATGTGTCAGCATTAGGGTTGAGCGACTTTTACTTTTTTAGGATCGAGTCGGGTTTCGCGAAACCCAACTATCTCAAAAGTCGAATCGAGTGAAATCGGCCGATTATCGCGAAAAGTCGGGGATCGACCGAAACACGAAACCCAATGCAAGTCAATGGGGAAGCATAGTCAGCAGTGAGTGGAGGCCAGGAAAACACCTACAGTGCCCATTTTAATGGCAAAAACATCCATTCTTATTACTGAAGCTTGTCAATCTTAATTTACTTTATAATAATAGTTAGGAATTGGAAATTGGGGGTCATTTGGCTAAAGTTGTGGGGGGGTATGGATGGTTCAAGTATTTATTGGGCCCAGGAAACGTGGACCACGTCACGGCAGTGGAGCAGGGAGAGGTAAGTATTTCAACTTTGCAAGTGCTGTGATCCTGAGCAAGCAGGGGGGGGCCCACACGTTGGCGTTGGCACTGGCACAGGGCCCCTCAAAGTGTGGCAGTGTGTTTGCACGGCGGGGGCGCCTCCCACCGGGAGCGACACTTTTGCGTACTATGAGGGGCCCTGTGCCAGTGACGTCGCCAACGAGTATTCCCCCCTCACCTGATGAAGGAACCTGCACTTTCATCTGCACCTTCCTCTTTGTCCCCGTGTAAGGTGGTATAGTATGCGGGAAGGGGAACCTGACTTTCAGCAGGGTCAGATTCTGGCTGTGTAGCGTGCAAGGGGAATGTAGTGGTCTGGGTCAATGTACCAGCAGACTCATCTAGCACTGGCTGGGCAATGGGCAGGATGAGGAGGAAACACAGATATAGGCTCAAATAATAAAGTGGGCTAAATGCATTTCAAAATTGGTAACAGGACTAACCAGGCGGCATTGCTTTGTTCAGTGGAGGACAACTGTAATGAGAGGCTAACACAGTGAGTAGGCCCAAATCAGTAAGTAGGCTAAATGCAGTTCAAAATTGGTAACAGTAGTAAACAGGCGGCACTGCTTTGTTCAGTGGAGGAGAACAGCAAGGAGCGGCAGACAACGTTAGTAGGCCCCAACCAAACTAGTAGGCCAAATGCAGTGTAATATTAAAACTACTTAAAGGGACACTGTCACCTGAATTTGGAGGGAACAATCTTCAGCCATGGAGGCGGGGTTTTGGGGTTTTTGATTCACCCTTTCCTTACCCGCTGGCTGCATGCTGGCTGCAATATTGGATTGAAGTTCATTCTCTGTCCTCCGTAGTACATACCTGCACAAGGTGCAATCTTGCCTTGTGCAGGCGTGTACTATGGAGCACAGAGAATGAACTTCAATCCAATATTGCAGCCAGCATGCAGCCAGCTGGTAAGGAAAGGGTGAATCAAAAGCCCAAAAACCCCGCCTCCATGGCTGAAGATTGTTCCCTCCAAATTCAGGTGACAGTGTCCCTTTAATGAAAGCCTGAAGAAAGAAGCTCAGGAAAGGAAACCAGGAGAAAACCTTGGAGCGGCAGACACCGTTAGTAGGCCCCAACCAAACTAGTAGGCCAAATGCAGTGTAATCTAAAAACTACTTAATGAAAGCCTGAAGATAGAAGCTCTGGAAAGGAAACCTGGAGAACATCTTGGAGCGGCAGACACCGTTAGTAGGCCCCAACCAATCTAGTAGGCCAAATGCAGTGTAATATTAAAGCTACTTAATGAAAGCCTGAAGATAGAAGCTCAGGAAAGGAAACCAGGAGAAAACCTAGGAGCGGCAGATACCGTTAGTAGGCCCCAACTAAACTAGTAGGGAAAAATGCAGTGTAATATTAAACCTACTTAATGAAAGCCTGAAGATTGAAGCTAAGGCAAGTAAGCCAGGAGAACACCTTGGAGCGGCAGACACCGTTAGTAGGCCCCAACCAAACTAGTAGGCCAAATGCAGTGTAATCTAAAAAACTACTTAATGAAAGCCTGAAGATAGAAGCTCTGGAAAGGAAACCAGGAGAACACCTAGGAGCGGCAGACACCGTTAGTAGGCCCCAACCAAACTAGTAGGCCAAATGCAGTTTAATATTTTAAAAAAACATAGGACGAAAGCCTAAAGATTGAAGCTAATGAAAAAAAAATAGGAGAACACCAAGGAGCAGCTTTTTTAAGAGGAGGACAGCTGTATTGAGTGGTGCAGGCAGACACAGGTAGTAGGCCTTAAACCAAAAAGTTGTCTCAAAGCAGTTTAAAAAAGGTTACAGGGGTACATGGGCAGCATTCATGTGGTCAGCGGAGGACAATTGGAAGGAGGGACCGCAGACAGACTTACTGGGCCTAAAATAAAAAAAAGTAGGCTCTATGCACTTTTAAATAGGTTCCAGGGGTACCCAGGCAGCATTTGTGTGGTCAGTGGAGGACAATTTGAAGGAGGGACCGCAGACAGACTTACTAGGACTAAAATAAAAAAGTTGGCTTAATGCAGATTTACATAGGTTCCATGGGTACACAGGCAGCATTGGTGTGGTCAGTGGAGGACAATTTGAAGGAGGGACCGCAGACAGACTTACTAGGCCTAAAATAAAAAAGTAGGCTCTATGCACTTTTAAATAGGTTCCAGGGGTACACAGGCAGCATTGGTGTGGTCAGCGGAGGACAATTGGAAGGAGGGACTGCAGACAGACTTACTAGGCCTAAAATAAAAAAGTTGGCTCGATCCACTTTTAAATAGGTTCCAGGGCTACACAGGCAGCATTGGTGTGGTCAGCGGATGACAATTGGAAGGAGTGTCTGACACAGTTAGTAGGCCAAAATAATAAATTGAGAATAATGTCTGGCAAAAAAATTTTTTTAACAAATAAACAGGTGGCATACCTAGGTACAGGGATGGGCTCCTCTGCTGACTTGCAGACAGTGGTATTTGGCGCAAAGTATTAACTGGTGTAAATGTAGGACAGGGCCCCGGAATATTTTTCTAGCATCATATATGTCAACAAATTGGTATTGGCAGTGCAATTGAAGGATTTAACCGCATAGACTAAACAGTGGTGCAGCAGTGAGAGATAATTTTGCAAGTGGTAGAGCACTGTTTGAGCTTGGGGGGAACACTCTCTCGTGTCCGGCGGTACTGGCCCAGGGCCCCTCATGTTACAACGGTGTGTCTGATGTTGGGTGCGCACCAGAGACACTTCATTGTACTATGAGGGACCCTGTGCCAGTGCCATTGCCCAAAAGTGGGCACACCCACCTCTTCAGACAAACAGCACTCTCACGGGAGCTTGCGCCAAGTGGTGACCACGGCCCCGTGGGGGGAGTCAGCCCATTTAGGGAGGTGTAAAAATGTCGTATGCTGGACATACAGCAGCTTCAAATGGAGAAATTGGAACAGTCAGTAAGACCAGTCCAAAAGCAAGACCTTTTTACAGGAAAGCTAGGTGTCAGCCGGAAAGGTGGGGCAAAATAATTAGAAATCCATGATTGGTTCATTTTAATGAAGGTTAGATCACGAACATTTTCAACATTTTGGGTAGCCAGATGACTCCTTTTTTCGGTCAGTATTGAACCAGCAGCACTGAATACTCTTTCTGATAGCACACTAGCTGCTGGGCAAGCAAGCTCCTGCAATGCATATTCTGCCAATTCAGGTCAGGTGTCTATTTTGGATGCCCAGTAATCAAATGGGAATGACGGATGAGGGAGAACATCGATAAGGGAGGAAAAATAGTTAGTAACCATCCTCGACAAATGTTGTCTCCTGTCACTTTGAATTGATGCTGCAGTACCTGTCCTGTCTGCGGTCATTGCGAAATCACTCCACAACCTGGTCAGAAAACCCCTCTGTCCAATGCCACTTCTGATTTGTGCACCTCTAACCCCTCTGCCATGTTGCCCCCAGCAGCTCGTGTGAGAACTATCACCGCCGCTGTGTGCTGGGAATGCCTGAATCAAATGGTCTACAAGAGTTGCTTGTTTGGTTGCCAATATTTGCTCAAGGTTCTCATGTGGCATGATATTTTGCAATTTCCCCTTATAGCGTGGATCCAGGAGGCAGGCCAACTAGTAATCGTCATCGGTCATCATTTTTATAATGCGGGGGTCCCTTTTTAGGATACGCAAGGCATAATCCGCCATGTGGGCCAATGTTCCAGTTGTCAATTCACTGCTTGTGCTCGGTTGAGGAGCACTTTCTGGCAAATCAACGTCACTTGTCTCCCTCAAAAACCCTGAACCTGACCTTGCAACGCCACCAGTTTCTATTGCCCCCTGAGAAGCTTCCGCATCCAAAAAATATTCATCCCCATTATCCTCCTCGTCCTCCTCCCCTTCTCCCGCCACCTTGTCCAGTAGACTTCCCTGACCAGACAGTGGCTGACTGTCATCAAGGCTTCCCTCGTCCTCGGCTGCAGACGCCTGCTCCTTTATGTGCATCAAATTTTGCATCAGCAGAGGCATTAGGGGGATGCTCATGCTTATGATGGCCTTGTCTGCACTAACCAGGCGTTTGCATTCCTCAAAACAATGAAGGACTTGACACAGGTCTTGTAGCTTCGACCACTGCACACCTGACAACTCCATGTCTGCCATCCAACTGTCTGTCCATGTATGTGTATCCTCCCACAAATAAATAACAGCATGCCTCTGTTCGCACAGCCTCTGAAGCATGTGCAGTGTGGAGTTCAACCTTGTTGCAACGTCGATTATTAGGCAGTGCTGGGGAAGCTTCAAAGATTGCTGATGGTTCTGCATATGGCTGGAGTGTACGGGCGAACGGCGGATGTGCGAGCAAAGATGCGCACCTTCAGGAGCAGGTTGGGTAACCCCGGATAACTTTTCAGGAAGCACTGCACCACCAGGTTCAAGGTGTGAGCCAGGCAAAGAATGTGTTTCAGTTGTGAAAGGGCTATGGCAGCCATAAAATTCCTTCCGTTATCACTGACTACCTTGCCTGCCTCAAGATGTACACTGCCCAGCCATGACTGAGTTTTTTGCTGCAAGAACTCGGACAGAACTTCCCCAGTGTGTCTGTTGTCGCCCAAACACTTCATTTCCAACACAGCCTGCTGACGTTTACCACTAGCTGTTCCATAATGGGACACCTCGTGTGCAACACTGGCAGCTGCAGATGGAGTAGTCGTGCGACTGCAGTCTGTGGACGAGCTATCGCTTCTGCTGGAGGATGAGGAGGAGGGGGGCGAACGCCTACAGCCAACTGTTTCCTAGACCGTGTGTTAGGCAGAACTGTCCCAATATGGCTGTCCCCTGTGGACCCTGCATCCACCACATTAACCCAGTGTGCCGTGATGGACACGTAATGTCCCTGGCCATGCCTACTGGTCCATGCATCTGTTGTGAGGTGCACCTTTCTACTGACAGATTGCCTGAGTGCATGGACAATGCAGTCTTTTACATGCTGGTGGAGGGCTGGGATGGCTTTTCTCGCAAAGAAGTGTCGACTGGGTAGGTCATAGCGTGGTACTGCATAGTCCATCAGGGCTTTGAAAGCTTCGCTTTCAACTAACCGGTAGGGCATCATCTCTAACGAGATTAGTCTAGCAATGTGGGCGTTCAAACCCTGTGTACGCGGATGAGAGGATGAGTACTTCCTTTTCCTAACAAGAGTCTCTTGTAGGGTGAGCTGGACTGGAGAGCTGCATATGGTGGAACTAGCGGGGGTGATGATGGACATGGCAGACTGAGAGAGGGTTGGTGATGGTATTCTTGCAGTTGGCTTACATACAGTGTTTCCTACCACAAACATGGTGATTCCCTGACTGGTTTGGTCTTGCGACGAAACCTCCACATTTGCTGCAGGTGGTGTCGTTGGTGCTGGGTTTACAGTGAGGGAATGAATGTAGCGTTGCTGACTAGCTTCATTGTGAGAGGGTGCAACAACGTTACGGGACATTTGGTAGTTAGTCCAGGCTTGCAAGTGCATGGTAGTTAAATGTCTACGCATGCAACTTGTATTTAGATTTTTAACATTCTGACCTCTGCTGAAGGTCCTTGAGCATTTCTTACAGATGACTTTGCACTGATCATTTGGATCTTGGTTAAAAAATTGCCAGACTGCACTCTTCCTACTATCGAATACCTTTTCAGGCATTGTACACTGAGCTACTTTAATCGTATGGCCACGCTGTCCTACAACTGTTTTTGGTTTTGACACACGTTTTTGGCCAGATACGGGCCTGCCAGATGAAAGCTGTTGCGATGTTGATGCCTACTGCAGCTCTTCCTCCTCCACTTCAGAGCTACTGCCGGCGGCACCCTGTTCCCCCAATGGCTGCTAATCGGGGTCAACAACTGGGTCATCTATCACCTCCTCTTCTATGTCCTGTGCACCTTCCTCTGTGTCACCGTGTAAGCCGGTGCTATAGCGTTCGGGACGGGGCACCATAGTCTCATCAGGGTCAGATTCTGGCTCAGTACACTGCGAGGGCAATGTTGTGATCTGAGTCAATGGAACAGCATAACAATGTACCTGTGGCTGTGCATCTGTGCACTCCATGTCCGAATCATCTTGTAATGGGCATGGCCTGTTAACAATTTCCCTTTCGAACCCAGGCACGGTATGTGTAAAGAGCTCCATGGAATAACCTGTTGTGTCGCCTGACGCATCCTTCTCTGTTGTTCTGGGTGAAGGACACAAGGAAGTGACTAGTTCCTGACCGGGAGCATCCACTGACGACGCGCTGCTTTTAAATTTTGCACTTTCCGAAGAGGAGGTGAAAGAGCTAGACGCAGAGTCAGCAAGGAAAGCCAAAACTTGTTCCTGCTGCTCCGGCTTTAAAAGCGGTTTTCCTACTCCCAGAAAAGGAAGTGTTCGAGGCCTTGTGTAGCCAGATGATGACGCTGGCTCAACAACTCGAGACTTAGGTGTTATATTGTTTTTCCCATGACCACCTGATGCTCCATTACCACTACCATCATTACCAGCTGGCAATGACCGCCCACGGCCACGACCTCTTCTACCAGACTTCCTGATTCTTGGAAAAATATAACCAAACTAACAAACGTTATATGGTACTGTAAAACCAGTTAGAAGGTGTACGTAAACTTGTTGTGAGTTTAAATCTCCCTTTATAGGTGTGTGAGACTGCTGGGAAAATCAGGCCCACTGTATTACACTACACAGTTTGAGTGGCAGAAAGTGGATGACAGATGCCAAAAACAGGACTGACGCAGATGCACTCAGTGGCAATATAAATCTCCCTTTCTTATGTGTGGGAGACAGCGGGAAAAAATCAGGCCCACTGTATTACACTACACATTTTGAGTGGCAGGAAGTGGATGACAGATGCCACAAACAGGACTGACGCAGATGCACTCAGTGGCAATATAAATCTCCCTTTTTTATGTGTGGGAGAATGCAGGAAAAAATCAGGCCCACTGTATTACACTACACAGTTTGAGTGGCAGAAAGTGGTTGGCAGATATATCAAAAAATACAAGAGCTGTAGTAGAATTTCAATCCCCCCACAATGATCAAAGGACAAGTATGGCAGCAATAAAAAGGACTGCTGCACACAAGAGTGTGGACAAAGAAACAAGAAAGCTGTGCAGAAAAGAAGGAGCAACAGGATTTTTGCTTTGAAAAAAAGCAGTTGGTTTGCACAGCGGCGTACAAACAGCAATGCAGCTATCAGGGAGCCTTATAAGCTACAGAGCTGATGCACAGAAATCTAGCCTCCACTGTCCCTGCAAAGAAAAGGTGGTGTTGGACAGTGGAAATCGCTACAGCACAAGCGGTTTGGGGGTTATTATTCCCTTCCTAACAATATCCCTGCTTCAGACGAAGCTACAGAAACCTCTCCCTAGGCTCAGATCGGCAGAAGTAAGATGACGGTCAGCGTGCACGCCCCTTTATAGCCCTGTGACGCCACAGAAAGCAAGCCAATCACTGTATTGCCCTTCTCTAAGATGGTGGGGACTGAGACCTATGTCTTCACGCTGCTCACACTCTGCGTCCACCTTCATTGGCTGAGAAATGGCGCTGAACGCGTCATATTAAACGCGACTTTGGCGCGAAGGTCGCCAACCGCGTGGCCGATGCCACACTGGGATCGGCTCGGGTTTCACGAAACCCGACTTTGACGAAAGTCGGCGACTTATGAAATTGACCGATCCATTTCGCTCAACCCTAGTCAGCATGATGAATCAGCATATGTGTATAGTACATGGATGTGTGTGTGCCTCTATGGGGTGTGTCTATATGTTCTGATACTTACGTAAGTTTATGTAGACCCATGAGCAAGGCTGCCACTAGAAATTTCAGGGCCCCGTACTGACAAAATCTTAAGGGCCCCCTTAAGACTCCGCCCAGGCTCCACCCCAGCCCCGCCTCCACCCCTCAAACTGTACACAGCCCCGCCTCCACCCCTCAAACTGTACACAGCCCCTCCGCTGTCTCTTGGAAAAACTCCACTTCTCACCAATCACACATTAACAGTTCTCATCTCCAGGTCACACACATAGACAGCAGATTTTGTTTTGGCCAAAAGGTTTTTTTAATCTGCCACGACGACAAGGTAGACTCTTTTGGCTGGGCCCTACTCTACTCTAACTTATTAAACATTTTTTAAAATAAGCAATACAATTTAGGTATATTTTTATTTATTTTTCAATTTTTCAAATGACCAATAATACCACATACAAGGGACAAATACCACAACACCTTGACCAGACACCATATTATCACCACATAGTGACCTAAAATACTATCTACAAGGAACAAATAGAGGCACACCATGTACAGACCACATATTACCACCACAGTGATTGAATAATAGAATATACAAGGAACAATTACCACCACACCATGACCAGACCACATATTACCACCACATAGTGACCAAATAATAGCACATACAAGGAACAAATACAGCCACACCATGACTAGACAACATATTACCACCACATTGTGACTGAATAGTACAATACTGATCATTAATAAAAAAAAATACTATCACCATAAGTGCCATTATACATAGGAGATCTGTACTTAGTATGCAGTGCCTGTGTACAGGTAATACAGTGGTCACAGGTGCCATTATACACAGGAGCTCTATATATAGTGTCAGTGTACAGGTAATACTGGAATCACCAGTGACATTATACACAGGAACTCTATATATAGGGTACAGTGTACATGTAATACAGTGATCACTAGTGACATTATACACAGGAGCTCTGTGTGTAGTGTACAGATAATTTAGTGATCACCAGTGACATTATACACAGGATCTCTGTATACAGTATACAGTGTATGGTCTAAGTGTACAGGTAACACACTGACTCACCAGTGACATCTCTAGCTGAAGTCCTTCATCTTTGCGTTTCTTTTTAATCCAGCGCAGACCGCCATCACTTCTTTCAGCCAGGACTCGTCTCTGGATAAAATAACACAGTTATCTAGAGCACCGCTTCCAGAGAACATTCCCCACTTTTTCCCTTTCTCCTACACATATGAATACAGAAGTTCACCCACCATTAAGATATAATTGGTTATTATGCAACCCACCATTCCAAATATAAATTATAATCCGCCACTGTGTTCCAACTATCTGTACATAACCACTTTCCCTATTTAATATATAAATTAATTAGCACCTGTACTCTTTCCCACAATTTATTACCAGTCACTTTATCCTCAATGACCCCACTATGTACCTCCCGCTCTAACCCTTACCCCGATTCATTATAGTTACATGCCCCTTCTGCCTCAATTCATTGTTATGTCTTCTCTCTCTCCCACTCTCTATTCATTATCAACTGCTCTTCCCCACTCTCACAATTCATTATTTGCTCTCCCCCACCTTCAATACACCATTTGCTCTCCACTCCCCCACCTTCAATTCAATTGCTGTCCCCTGTCCCTCACAATCACTTGATGTGCAGTCCCCATCACCACCACTTCATCATTTGCAGTCCACCTTACTTCATCATTTTGTCCCCTATCCCCCTTCACTTCATCTGAAGTCCCCATTAGGGTTGAGCGACCTTTACTTTTATAGGATCGACTTTTTCAAAAGTCGGGTCGAGTGAAATCGGCCGATCCTATAAAAAAGTCGGGGTCGGCCGAAACCTGAAACCCAATGCAGTGCATTGGGTTTCCATGGTTCCCAGGGTCTGAAGGAGCGGAAACTCTCCTTCAGGCCCTGCGATCCATATTTTAGTGTAAAATAAAGAATTAAAATAAAAAATATCGCAATACTTATCCTCTGACGCGCCCTGGTACTAACCGGGAACCTTCCTTCCTTAGAATCAGCCTTCCAGGACCTTGCGGTGACGTCGCGGTGACGTCGCGGCTTGTGATTGGCCGCGCTGCCGCCCATGTGACCGCTCGCGCGACCAATCACAAGCCGCGATGTCACCGAAGGTCCTGGAAGGGCTGATTCTTAGGAAGGAAGGCTGCTGGAAAGAAGCAGGGCGCGTCCGAGGGTGAGTATATTCCTATTAGGAATATCCTATTCCTATTAGGTATATACTCACCCTCGGACGCGCCCTGCTTCTTTCCGGCAGCCTTCCTTCCTAAGAATCAGCCCTTCCAGGACCTTCGGTGACGTCGCGGTGACGTCGCGGCTTGTGATTGGTCGCGCGAGCGGTCACATGGGCGGCCGCGCGGCCAATCACAAGCCGCGACGTCACCGCGACGTCACCGCAAGGTCCTGGAAGGCTGATTCTAAGGAAGGAAGGTTCCCGGTTAGTACCAGGGCACGTCAGAGGGTAAGTATTGCGATATTTTTTATTTTAATTCTTTATTTTACACTTAAATCTGAATTCCGATACCAATTCCCGATATCTTAAACATATCGGGAATCGGTATCGGAATTCCGATTCTAGATTCAAAAGATCGCCGACTTCATAGCCGACCCCACACAGGGGTCGGGTCGGGTTTCATGAAACCCGACCTTGCCAAAAGTCGGCGACTTTTGAATATTTTCGACCCGTTTCGCTCAACCCTAGTCCCCATTACTTGATCATTTGCAGCCCCCTATCATTTCATCATGTGCAGTACCCCCTCAAACACAATTCATCATCTGCAGTCTCCATCATTCCCACATCATCATTTGCAGTCCCCATCATTTGCAATGCCCATCACCTCTACCTCATTTCCAGTCCCCATCACCCCTGCATCATCATTTGCAATCCCCATCACCTCCACCTCATTTCCAGTCCCCATCACCCCTGCATCATCATTTGCAGTCCCCATCATCATTTGCAATCCCCATCACCTCCACATCATCATTTGCAGTTGAAATCACCCCCACTTCATCATTTGCAGTCCCCATCATCCCCACATCATCATTTGCAATCCCCATCACCACCACTTCATCATTTGCAGTCCCCATCATCCCCACATCTTATTTGCAGTCCCCATCACCCCCACTTCACCATTTGCAGTCTCCATTCTCCCTTCACTTCATCTGCAGTCCCCCTTACTTCATTTGCAATCCCCTATCATTTCATCATGTGCAGTACCCCCTCAAACACACTTCATCATCTGCAGCCCCCTATCATTTCATCATGTACAGTACCCCCTCAAACACACTTCATCATCTGCAGCCCCCTATCATTTCATCATGTACAGTACCCCATCAAACACACTTCATCATCTGCAGCCCCCTATCATTCATCATGTGCAGTACCCCCTCAAACACACTTCATCATCTGCAGCCCCCTATCATTCATCATGTGCAGTGCCCCCTCAAACACACTTCATCATTTGCAGCCCCCTATCATTTCATCATGTACAGTACCCCCTCAAACACACTTCATCATCTGCAGCCCCCTATCATTTCATCATGTACAGTACCCCATCAAACACACTTCATCATCTGCAGCCCCCTATCATTCATCATGTGCAGTACCCCCTCAAACACACTTCATCATCTGCAGCCCCCTATCATTTCATCATGCGCAGTGCCCCCTCAAACACACTTCATCATCTGCAGCCCCCTATCATTTCATCATCTGCAGCCCCCTATCATTTCATCATGCGCAGTGCCCCCTCAAACACACTTCATCATCTGCAGCCCCCTATCATTTCATCGTCTGCAGCCCCTATCATTTCATCATGTGCAGTACCCCCTCAAACACACTTCATCATTTGCAGCCCCCTATCATTCATCATGTGCAGTACCCCCTCAAACACACTTCATCATCTGCAGCCCCCTATCATTTCATCATGTGCAGTACCCCCTTAAACACACTTCATCATTTGCAGCCCCCTATCATTTCATCATGTGCAGTGCCCCCTCAGACACACTTCATCATCTGCAGCCCCCTATCATGTCATCATCTGCAGCCCCCTATCATTTCATCATCTGCAGTGCCCCCTCAAACACACTTCATCATCTGCAGCCCCCTATCATTTCATCGTCTGCAGCCCCTATCATTTCATCATGTGCAGTACCCCCTCAAACACACTTCATCATTTGCAGCCCCCTATCATTCATCATGTGCAGTACCCCCTTAAACACACTTCATCATTTGCAGCCCCCTATCATTTCATCATGTGCAGTGCCCCCTCAGACACACTTCATCATCTGCAGCCCCCTATCATTTCATCATCTGCAGCCCCCTATCATTTCATCATCTGCAGTGCCCCCTCAAACACACTTCATCATCTGCAGCCCCCTATCATTCATCATGTGCAGTACCCCCTCAAACACACTTCATCATCTGCAGCCCCCTATCATTTCATCATGCGCAGTGCCCCCTCAAACACACTTCATCATCTGCAGCCCCCTATCATTTCATCGTCTGCAGCCCCTATCATTTCATCATGTGCAGTACCCCCTCAAACACACTTCATCATTTGCAGCCCCCTATCATTCATCATGTGCAGTACCCCCTCAAACACACTTCATCATCTGCAGCCCCCTATCATTTCATCATGTGCAGTACCCCCTTAAACACACTTCATCATTTGCAGCCCCCTATCATTTCATCATGTGCAGTGCCCCCTCAGACACACTTCATCATCTGCAGCCCCCTATCATTTCATCATCTGCAGCCCCCTATCATTTCATCATCTGCAGCCCCCTATCATTTCACCATGTGCAGTACCCCTCAAACACACTCCATCATCTGCAGTCTCACTCCCCCCACCTCACCCATTTAAAAAAACAAAAATGTTTTTTATACTTACCTCAGTCGTTTCCGGGCTGGCTAGTGTTTTCAGCAGTGAAGCAGCAGCTAGAATGTATGGGCTGCTGAGAGGACCTGACAGGAGCCCCTACATTCTAGCACATTCACTACTGAGACTGCTAGAATGTATGGGCTGTAGTCAGGACCTGCAGGGAGCCCATACATTCTAGCTATAGCCGAGCAGGAGCAGCGCAGCCGACTAGGTGAGACAGCCGTGCACAGCTCCAAGAAGGCTCCCGAGCCCCAGCGCTGACGTGTGCGCTGCAGTGCACAGTATTTTAGTGCATGATGGTGCCCGATCAGTAGAAGCACAACAGTGGGACCCCGGATCTGCGGGCCCCTCTGTGTATTGCTGCTGACCGGGCCCCATACAGCAGTAATGGCAGTGATGCCCTGATGGCGGCCCTGGGCGGCCCTGCCCATGAGTGCAGAAAGTGTGCATATGTGTATTAATTTTTGTAATAACTGGTCAAATAGGTGTAACTTTGAGTGCCCATACAGTATGCAAAGATCATGCATATACTGTATATGCTATGCATCGATACTTGGCTCTACTACTTCTGACTCTGTCACTAGGTGGTGCTGCACTTTCATTGCGGCCAGGGCCGGACTGGCCATCTGACAATTCTGGCAAATGCCAGAAGGGCCTGTCTTGTCATGGGCTTCCTTATCTGCTACTGTATGTTGTTAAAAGAATCTGTGTTCTCAAGATACCCATAGTGTTAAGAGTTGTGATGGAGCACAAAGTTGCTGACTCTGTCACTTACCCCAGCAGGCCACAGGTATCATTAGAAATATTGGTCTTGTAGAAAATTTTCCTTTCTTCCATCCAGGGTAATATTAGTAATATATCCCATTTGGTTCATGGGGACAGGGACAACATGGGCCTGTGTGATTTCAAATGCCAGGATTGAATTTCAGCCCCAGTCCGAACCTGATTGCGGCCAATGCATGGTGATACAACCTCAATACTGTTATTATTTCTGGAATTTGTGGTGTGTTCTTATGGTTTAATACCATAGTATGATTTAATATAATTAGCTCTCTGCTGGGAACCATCATCATCATCACCTACTTCTATCCATATACTTCCTCATCTTCCTCCATAGCATTGCTAGTTTTCATTTTGCATGCCTAAAAAACTTGCGTTCAATCATACTGTTACAGGGAAATTGTACTATTACAATATTTCCAGTTTCACCACAATGGCTGAGAGACCATTTGGATTGTGTTGCCTTTTGTAAAGGAATTGTGTGCACTCAAGCTTAATGGAAGATACCTAGCTACCATTAATTATTGCATTAAAAAAAAAGCCGCCTCTGCCAGGTTTGTGCACAAAATGAAACTGAACTATGTGCATCAATTCTCACCTTCTTACTAATTTTGGATTAAATGAAATATTATTGTGACAGTTGAATTTTCCCATTAGCACTCTGATCAGGATTTGTGAAAAAAAAGCAAAACTGTTGAAAATTGTCCAACCAAAATTTTTTATGCTTGATAAGTGAAATATACGTATATATACTGTATATACTAGATGGTGGCCCGATTCTAACGCATCGGGTAAACTAGGTCAATGACCTGTAGTTACCTTCATTCGCAGTGATGCGCCCTCTGCTGGTTGTCCTCATGTAAACTCGAGCCTGGGAACTTTTCAGATTTTTTTCCCACGCTCGAGGGACATCCAGCAGAGGGCGCATCACCGTGAATGAAGGTAACTACAGTTCATTGACCTAGTTTACATTCTTGCGCTGGCGTTTTACAGCCAGGAGCACAGCTGCATTAGCAGAGCTCCTGCCTGTAAAAAAATTTAACCCCTTCAGATGGATTTACATCGTGGGACGTGACAGATCATCGGAAGGTATGAGATATTGTTTTTTTTTATTTTTCATTTGTTACAGAGCGAGGGTCTTCAGGTGGATTACCAGGATAATAAAATATTCCAACAACCTGTGTTTTTATTTCATTAAAAGACTTTGTAATAATGTGTGTGTGTTTTTTCTAACCATTTCAGACTATTGGATTAATAATGGATAGGTGTCATAATTGACGCCTCTCCATTATTAATCTGGCTTAATGTCACCTTACAATAGCAAGGTGACATTAACCCTTCATTACCCCATATCCCACCGCTACACGGGAATGGGAAGAGAGTGGCCAAGTGCCAGAATAGGCGCATCTTCCAGATGTGCCTTTTCTGGGGTGGCTGGGGGCAGATGTTTTTAGCCAGGGGGGGGCAATTACCATGGACCCTCTCCAGGGTATTAATATCTGCCCTCAGTCACTGGCTTTACTACTCTGGTGGAGAAAATTGCGTGGGAGCCCATGCCAATTTTTTCCGCGATCTAACCCTTAAATTTAATAGCTAGAGCGTCCAAATTTTGCACATACACACTACTAACATTAGTAGTGTGGAATATGCAAAAAAATTGGGGATATGACATGGTTTACTGTATGTAAACCATGTCTCATATCATGTCGGGTTTAGGAAGGAGATAGCAAAAGCCGGCAATTGAATTACCGGTTTTAAAGCTATCTCGCGCTGGATGAAATATTAATATATACATATATGTGTCTACTGACATATATATATATATATATAGAGAGAGAGAGAGAGAGAGAGAGACAGTATATATGTTGTTACGATTTTTGGAGCACATGGATCCATTGTATGTCCATATGTCGGTTTTGCAAGACTGCGAGAAAATCTCGCAGTACGGATGCCATACGGATTACATACGGAGGATGCCATGCACAAAATACGCTAACACACCCTGCCTACAGAGGAGATACGGACCACTATTTTGGGGACTTTTCTGCGTATTACGGCCGTAAATTACGGACCGTATTGTCTTACGCCGAGTGTGACGCTGGCCTGAGAGTCAAAACGAGAAAACAAATCCAGAAAATTACCTTGTCTGATTTGGCAAGATTTATTTTGCAAATTATGGTGGAAAACAAGTTATTGCTCGCCTAAAAAGATGCAAGATTTCTGGCTTTCACAGACCTATAACTTCTTCTTTAAGAAGCTCCTCTGTCCTTCACTCATTACCTAGAAATGGCACCTGCTTGAACTTGTTATCAGTATTAAAGACACCTGTCCACAACTACAAACAGTCACACTCTAATCTCCACTATGGTGAAAACCAAAGAGCTGTAGAAGGACACCAGAAACAAAATTGTAGCCCTGCACCAGGCTGGAAGACTGAATCTGCAATAGGCAAGCAGCTTGGTGTGATGAAATCAACTGTGAGAGCAATAATAAGAAAATGGAAGACACACAAGACCACTGATAATCTCCCTCGATCTGGGTCTACACGCAAGATCTCACCCTGTGGGGTCAAAATGATCACCAGAACGGTGAGCAAAAATCCCAGAACCACACAGGGGGACCTAGTGAATGACCTGCATAGAGCTGGGACCACTGTAATAAAGGCTACCATCAGTAACACACTACGTCACCAGGGACTCAGATCCCGCAGTGGCAGACATATCCACCTGCTTGAGCCAGTACATGCCTGTGCCATCTGAAGTTTGCTAGAGAGCATTTGGATTATCCAGAAGAGTATTAAGAGAATGGCATATGGCCTGATGAAACCAAAGTAGAGATGTTTGGTAGAAACAAAACTTGTCGTGTTTGAAGGAGACAGCATGCTGAGTTGCATCCAAAGAACACCATACCTACTGTGAAGCATGGGGGTGGTAACATCACGCTTTGGGGCTGTTTCTCTTCAAAGGGACCAGGACGAATTATCCGTGAACATGAAGAATGTATGGGACCATGTATTGTGAGATTTTGAGTGCAAATGCTTAAAAATGCTTAAAAACCGCATCCCCATGCAATCCTATGGGATTCCACAGTTGCTGTGCCCATGCTGCGGATTTTCCCGCTGCGGAATCGCATAGCATGTTCATTATTTCTGTGGAATCGCGTCGATTCTGCCTCCATAGGATTGCATTGAAAAGCTCACTTTATGCATGTGGCTATGCCTACCATGCATAAAGTGAGCGCTTCATGTGTGGATGCTACCCAAGGTCTACAGGAGAGAAGACTCTATTTCAGGCCCTGGAATCTATATTCATGTAAAAATATTAGGTATATACTCACCCTCGGACGCGCCCTGCTTCTTTCCGGCAGCCTTCCTTCCTAAGAATCAGCCCTTCCAGGACCTTCGGTGACGTCGCGGCTTGTGATTGGTCGCGCGAGCGGTCACATGGGCGGCCGCGCGGCCAATCACAAGCTGCGACGTCACCGCGATGTCACCGCAAGGTCCTGGAAGGCTGATTCTAAGGAAGGAAGGTTCCCGGTTAGTACCAGGGCACGTCAGAGGGTAAGTATTGCGATATTTTTTATTTTAATTCTTTATTTTAAACTTAAATCTGAATTCCGATACCAATTCCCGATATCTTAAACATATCGGGAATCGGTATCGGAATTCCGATTCTAGATTCAAAAGATCGCCGACTTCATAGCCGACCCCACACAGGGGTCGGGTCGGGTTTCATGAAACCCGACCTTGCCAAAAGTCGGCGACTTTTGAATATTTTCGACCCGTTTCGCTCAACCCTAGTCCCCATTACTTGATCATTTGCAGCCCCCTATCATTTCATCATGTGCAGTACCCCCTCAAACACAATTCATCATCTGCAGTCTCCATCATTCCCACATCATCATTTGCAGTCCCCATCATTTGCAATGCCCATCACCTCTACCTCATTTCCAGTCCCCATCACCCCTGCATCATCATTTGCAATCCCCATCACCTCCACCTCATTTCCAGTCCCCATCACCCCTGCATCATCATTTGCAGTCCCCATCATCATTTGCAATCCCCATCACCTCCACATCATCATTTGCAGTTGAAATCACCCCCACTTCATCATTTGCAGTCCCCATCATCCCCACATCATCATTTGCAATCCCCATCACCACCACTTCATCATTTGCAGTCCCCATCATCCCCACATCTTATTTGCAGTCCCCATCACCCCCACTTCACCATTTGCAGTCTCCATTCTCCCTTCACTTCATCTGCAGTCCCCCTTACTTCATTTGCAATCCCCTATCATTTCATCATGTGCAGTACCCCCTCAAACACACTTCATCATCTGCAGCCCCCTATCATTCATCATGTGCAGTGCCCCCTCAAACACACTTCATCATCTGCAGTCCCCTATCATTTCATCATGTGCAGTACCCCCTCAAACACACTTCATCATTTGCAGCCCCCTATCATTTCATCATGTACAGTACCCCCTCAAACACACTTCATCATCTGCAGCCCCCTATCATTTCATCATGTACAGTACCCCATCAAACACACTTCATCATCTGCAGCCCCCTATCATTCATCATGTGCAGTACCCCCTCAAACACACTTCATCATCTGCAGCCCCCTATCATTTCATCATGCGCAGTGCCCCCTCAAACACACTTCATCATCTGCAGCCCCCTATCATTTCATCATCTGCAGCCCCCTATCATTTCATCATGCGCAGTGCCCCCTCAAACACACTTCATCATCTGCAGCCCCCTATCATTTCATCGTCTGCAGCCCCTATCATTTCATCATGTGCAGTACCCCCTCAAACACACTTCATCATTTGCAGCCCCCTATCATTCATCATGTGCAGTACCCCCTCAAACACACTTCATCATCTGCAGCCCCCTATCATTTCATCATGTGCAGTACCCCCTTAAACACACTTCATCATTTGCAGCCCCCTATCATTTCATCATGTGCAGTGCCCCCTCAGACACACTTCATCATCTGCATCCCCCTATCATTTCATCATCTGCAGCCCCCTATCATTTCATCATCTGCAGCCCCCTATCATTTCACCATGTGCAGTACCCCTCAAACACACTCCATCATCTGCAGTCTCACTCTCCCCACCTCACCCATTTAAAAAAACAAAAATGTTTTTTATACTTACCTCAGTCGTTTCCGGGCTGGCTAGTGTTTTCAGCAGTGAAGCAGCAGCTAGAATGTATGGGCTGCTGAGAGGACCTGACAGGAGCCCCTACATTCTAGCACATTCACTACTGAGACTGCTAGAATGTATGGGCTGTAGTCAGGACCTGCAGGAAGCCCATACATTCTAGCTATAGCCGAGCAGGAGCAGCGCAGCCGACTAGGTGAGACAGCCGTGCACAGCTCCAAGAAGGCTCCCGAGCCCCAGCGCTGACGTGTGCGCTGCAGTGCACAGTATTTTAGTGCATGATGGTGCCCGATCAGTAGAAGCACAACAGTGGGGCCCCGGATCTGCGGGCCCCTCTGTGTATTGCTGCTGACCGGGCCCCATACAGCAGTAATGGCAGTGATGCCCTGATGGCGGCCGTGGGCGGCCCTGCCCGTGAGTGCAGAAAGTGTGCATATGTGTATTAATTTTTGTAATAACTGGTCAAATAGGTGTAACTTTGAGTGCCCATACAGTATGCAAAGATCATGCATATACTGTATATGCTATGCATCGATACTTGGCTCTACTACTTCTGACTCTGTCACTAGGTGGTGCTGCACTTTCATTGCGGCCAGGGCCGGACTGGCCATCTGACAATTCTGGCAAATGCCAGAAGGGCCTGTCTTGTCATGGGCTTCCTTATCTGCTACTGTATGTTGTTAACAGAATTGGTGTTCTCAAGATACCCATAGTGTTAAGAGTTGTGATGGAGCACAAAGTTGCTGACTCTGTCACTTACCCCAGCAGGCCACAGGTATCATTAGAAATATTGGTCTTGTAGAAAATTTTCCTTTCTTCCATCCAGGGTAATATTAGTAATATATCCCATTTGGTTCATGGGGACAGGGACAACATGGGCCTGTGTGATTTCAAATGCCAGGATTGAATTTCAGCCCCAGTCCGAACCTGATTGCGGCCAATGCATGGTGATACAACCTCAATACTGTTATTATTTCTGGAATTTGTGGTGTGTTCTTATGGTTTAATACCATAGTATGATTTAATATAATTAGCTCTCTGCTGGGAACCATCATCATCATCACCTACTTCTATCCATATACTTCCTCATCTTCCTCCATAGCATTGCTAGTTTTCATTTTGCATGCCTAAAAAACTTGCGTTCAATCATACTGTTACAGGGAAATTGTACTATTACAATATTTCCAGTTTCACCACAATGGCTGAGAGACCATTTGGATTGTGTTGCCTTTTGTAAAGGAATTGTGTGCACTCAAGCTTAATGGAAGATACCTAGCTACCATTAATTATTGCATCAAAAAAAAGCCGCCTCTGCCAGGTTTGTGCACAAAATGAAACTGAACTATGTGCATCAATTCTCACCTTCTTACTAATTTTGGATTAAATGAAATATTATTGTGACAGTTGAATTTTCCCATTTGTGAAAAAAAAGCAAAACTGTTGAAAATTGTCCAACCAAAATTTTTTATGCTTGATAAGTGAAATATACGTATATATACTGTATATTCTAGATGGTGGCCCGATTCTAAAGCATCGGGTAAACTAGGTCAATGACCTGTAGTTACCTTCATTCGCAGTGATGCGCCCTCTGCTGGTTGTCCTCATGTGAACTCGAGCCTGGGAACTTTTCTGATTTTTTTCCCACGCTCGAGGGACATCCAGCAGAGGGCGCATCACCGTGAATGAAGGTAACTACAGGTCATTGACCTAGTTTACATTCTTGCGCTGGCGTTTTACAGCCAGGAGCACAGCTGCATTAGCAGAGCTCCTGCCTGTAAAAAAATTTAACCCCTTCAGATGGGTTTACATCGTGGGACGTGACAGATCATCGGAAGGTATGAGATATTGTTTTTTTTTTTTTTCATTTGTTACAGAGCGAGGGTCTTCAGGTGGATTACCAGGATAATAAAATATTCCAACAACCTGTGTTTTTATTTCATTAAAAGACTTTGTAATAATGTGTGTGTGTTTTTTCTAACCATTTCAGACTATTGGATTAATAATGGATAGGTGTCATAATTGACGCCTCTCCATTATTAATCTGGCTTAATGTCACCTTACAATAGCAAGGTGACATTAACCCTTCATTACCCCATATCCCACCGCTACACGGGAATGGGAAGAGAGTGGCCAAGTGCCAGAATAGGCGCATCTGCCAGATGTGCCTTTTCTGGGGTGGCTGGGGGCAGATGTTTTTAGCCAGGGGGGGGGCAATTACCATGGACCCTCTCCAGGGTATTAATATCTGCCCTCAGTCACTGGCTTTACTACTCTGGTGGAGAAAATTGCGTGGGAGCCCATGCCAATTTTTTCCGCGATCTAACCCTTAAATTTAATAGCTAGAGCGTCCAAATTTTGCACATACACACTACTAACATTAGTAGTGTGGAATATGCAAAAAAATTGGGGATATGACATGGTTTACTGTATGTAAACCATGTCTCATATCATGTCGGGTTTAGGAAGGAGATAGCAAAAGCCGGCAATTGAATTACCTGTTTTAAAGCTATCTCGCGCTGGATGAAATATTAATATATACATATATGTGTCTACTGACATATATATATATATATATAGAGAGAGAGAGAGAGAGAGACAGTATATATGTTGTTACGATTTTTGGAGCACATGGATCCATTGTATGTCCATATGTCGGTTTTGCAAGACTGCGAGAAAATCTCGCAGTACGGATGCCATACGGATTACATACGGAGGATGCCATGCACAAAATACGCTAACACACCCTGCCTACAGAGGAGATACGGACCACTATTTTGGGGACTTTTCTGCGTATTACGGCCGTAAATTACGGACCGTATTGTCTTACGCCGAGTGTGACGCTGGCCTGAGAGTCAAAACGAGAAAACAAATCCAGAAAATTACCTTGTCTGATTTGGCAAGATTTATTTTGCAAATTATGGTGGAAAACAAGTTATTGCTCGCCTAAAAAGATGCAAGATTTCTGGCTTTCACAGACCTATAACTTCTTCTTTAAGAAGCTCCTCTGTCCTTCACTCATTACCTAGAAATGGCACCTGCTTGAACTTGTTATCAGTATTAAAGACACCTGTCCACAACTACAAACAGTCACACTCTAATCTCCACTATGGTGAAAACCAAAGAGCTGTAGAAGGACACCAGAAACAAAATTGTAGCCCTGCACCAGGATGGAAGACTGAATCTGCAATAGGCAAGCAGCTTGGTGTGATGAAATCAACTGTGAGAGCAATAATAAGAAAATGGAAGACACACAAGACCACTGATAATCTCCCTCGATCTGGGTCTACACGCAAGATCTCACCCTGTGGGGTCAAAATGATCACCAGAACGGTGAGCAAAAATCCCAGAACCACACAGGGGGACCTAGTGAATGACCTGCATAGAGCTGGGACCACTGTAATAAAGGCTACCATCAGTAACACACTACGTCACCAGGGACTCAGATCCCGCAGTGGCAGACATGTCCACCTGCTTGAGCCAGTACATGCCTGTGCCATCTGAAGTTTGCTAGAGAGCATTTGGATTATCCAGAAGAGTATTAAGAGAATGGCATATGGCCTGAAGAAACCAAAGTAGAGATGTTTGGTAGAAACAAAACTTGTCGTGTTTGAAGGAGACAGCATGCTGAGTTGCATCCAAAGAACACCATACCTACTGTGAAGCATGGGGGTGGTAACATCATGCTTTGGGGCTGTTTCTCTTCAAAGGGACCAGGACAAATTATCCGTGAACATGAAGAATGTATGGGACCATGTATTGTGAGATTTTGAGTGCAAATGCTTAAAAATGCTTAAAAACCGCATCCCCATGCAATCCTATGGGATTCCACAGTTGCTGTGCCCATGCTGCGGATTTTCCCGCTGCGGAATCGCATAGCATGTTCATTATTTCTGTGGAATCGCGTCGATTCTGCCTCCATAGGATTGCATTGAAAAGCTCACTTTATGCATGTGGCTATGCCTACCATGCGTAAAGTGAGCGCTTCATGTGTGGATGCTACCCAAGGTCTACAGGAGAGAAGACTCTATTTCAGGCCCTGGAATCTATATTCATGTAAAAAAAAGAATGAAAATAAAAAATAAGGATATGCTTACCTTCTAATGGCCCCCGAAGTCCTCCCGCCTCTCAGCGGTGCACGCGGCGGCTTCCATTCCCAGGGATGCATTGCGCAAATCAACAGGGATGACATCGCGGTCACGCAACTGTGACATCACAAAGATCATTCGCGCAAAGCATCCCTGGGAACGGAACCTTCAAAGGGTGAGAATAACCATATTTTTTATTTTATTTTTTATTTTTGACATTCTATCTTTTACTATTGATGCTGCATAGGCAGCATCAATAGTAAAAAGTTGGTTACACTTGTCAAGCACTATGCTTGACAAGTGTGACCAACCTGTCAATCACTTTTCCAAGTGATGCTTCAAATCGCTTGGAAAACGCAAGCATTCTACAAGCTAAAAATGCTGGCAAAACGCTTGTGTTTTGCGGGAAAATGCATGTGAATTCCGCATGCGTTTTACCAGCGGCAGGGAGTTGCAGAAATGCTGCTGACATTTCTGTAGCATTTCTGCAACGTGGGCACATAACCTAAGAGGGAGAACTTGCACAATTGGTGGCTGACTAAATACTTATATATAAATATATATAAGATAAAAAGAAAAAAGAAAAAACTGGAATGCACTCACCAATCTTCTATAAATAGCAGCTTTATTTGAGTCTTCATAGTTAAAACATCATAACCGGGGGAAGAGGAGTGGGTCTCGATGGAGCAGGAGGAGACGACGGCCGTTTCACAAAGTGCTAGCGCTTCAACGGGTCTGCATGAAAGAGCACTGGGCGATAAACGGGATATATAGGCAAATAGCCACATCCCTCTCAAGAACACACCCACATCCTCCTACTTGCAAAAAATACAAACTTTAAAAAGCACTAATAAAAACAAAGAACAAAACAAATTATCTTACAGTTAGAATATACAATGGAATAATCGACAATACAGAAAGCCCACAAGGAACATATTTCTATGAACAATCGAAATTATTGTCCTAAACAACATTATCACAAGGATTTCAATCCTAAATAGAAAAGACATTATCTTATATTAATTAGCTAGAAAACCACAGCTAAAAAGACATTTTTATAAGAAGATAGACATATCTACTCTGTCGTTGAAGCCTAGCGGACCCATGGCATTGGTCCGCATAATCCACCTGGCTTCTTGTCTCAAAAGGAGATTATCCCTATCCCCTCCCCAAGTGGGTGAATTAACCCCCTTCAGTGCCTGCAAATGTTAGAACCACGGGATTACTGTCATGCATATCTTTCCTATGTGAAATCAGTCTTGGGACCCCTTTGCCAGAGCGTACTGATTTAAAGTGCTCACGAAATCTAACGTATAGGGGACGGATGGTTTTCCCTATGTAAAAGAACTTGCAGGGAGAAAAAATAACATATACAACATGATCGGTCTTACAAGTTATAAATTGGTTGACGCGATGATCTGTCCCTCCCATATGTAACCACCACTCCGTTATATGCTGATCACAGAATGGACAGTGTCCACACCTGAAGTTTCCTTTGGGAATACCAGAAGTCAACCAATTATTGTTATGTTTTACAATCCGATTTCTAACTAATTTATCTTGCAATCTCATACTGCGTTTATTCGCTATTAGGGGGCCTCTTGCTGCAATATCAGCTATATCTTTATCCCGTTCTAATAAATACCAGTTCTTTCTGATTGATGCCCGTATATGTTTATCCATGGCACTAAAACAAAAATAGAAAGTTACCGGTGCAAGCACTTGATAGCAATAGATCATCACTCCCTTTAGGCGGAGAACCAGAAGGGGGAGAAAGAAGAAACGAAAGGAACCGCTCATGCAAGCGGAAACATGTGGCTTGGACACGGCGGTATTAACAGTCCCCGCTGAGGATGCGATACTTAATCTTACTACACATAATCTGACTGGGGCACATTTGTCATTGCTTTCAAAGGGTTTAGGTTTTTGTATCCCACAAGAGTTTGATTTGACAGAATTTAAGATTGATTTATTTAACCCCTTAGTGACGGAGCCAAATTTTTTAAATCTGTCCAGTGCCACTTTATGTGGTAATAACTCTGCAACGCTTCACCAAATCCCAGTGATTTTGAGATTGTTTTTTCGTGACACATTATACTTTATGATAATGGTAAATTTAGGTCAATATGTTTTGTGTTTATTTATAGAAAATATCAAAAATTTGAGAAAAATGTTAAAAAATTAGCAATTTTCAAAGTTTGAATGATTATCCCTTTAATACAGATGGCCATACCACAGCAAAACATTAATAAATAACATTCCCCACATGTCGGCTTTACATCAGCACCATTTGTAAAATGTTATTTTATTTTGTTAGGACCTATCCATGTTTGAATTGACTTTAGGGGTCTCATATATTGGGAAACCCCCAAACGTGATACCATTTTAAAAACAGCACCCCCTGACATATTGAAAACTGCTGTCAGGTAGTTTATTAACCCTTCAGGTGCTCTACAGGAATGAAAACAAAGTGGTATGACAGAAATGAAAATGTGTATTTTTACCACCTAAATGCCGGTAACTTCTGAACAGGTTACAACAGCCGGCAGATTTTAAGGCCGCTATTTGGCCATGAATTGCAATGGCAAACATCAGGACCACACAATCATGATCTGAGGGCACCAATTGGGATAAAGAGGAAGCCCCCACACTCTGTTAACCATTTCTAATGATGTAGTTACTATTGACAGCAGCATCTAAGGGGTTAAACAGATATGTACGGTGCCAACACTGATCGTGGCTGATACAGCAAGTTGTCAGCTATAGTGTACAGCCGACAGCTGCTGGATTGTCACCTGTATGGGGAGGCTATTCTCTTATATCTCAGGTCAGTTAAAAGACGTATTGGCTGTCATTAAGGGGTTAAGTCTATCAGAAAAATTTACCTACATAAAGCATTTATTAATCAATCTCAGTCTGCTATGGTTCCAGAAGGGAAAAACCCATGCCAGATTGACCCGTTAGGTTTTAGGCCAGGACAGGTACATTAGCGGATATAAAAAAAAGATGCAGAATTGTTATTAAGTATATCCGATAATTTTGACATAAATGAAGGTGTGGAATCGGTACAAAAGAGACCCTTTCTTGGAGGAGTTTCATCTAGGTATATGCTCCCCACTTCACCTGGTAATTTGGTCGATTTATTTGAAACTCAAGTAATAAGAGATGCTGAAGCCTTAATAAATGACAAAGCCCCCCTTAATCTCACATTAGCAGAAATCAAAGCTATGGAAGAAATTAGGGCATGGGATGATACAATAATAAGACCGGCAGATAAAGGGGGCAAAATTGTTTTGCTTCCTAGAGTAATGTATATATTTGAAGCGTTGAGACAACTTTCAGATGAAAAAGCTTACAAACCATTGTCTGGTGATCCCACACATAAATTTAAGAATGAACTGACATCTTTTTGAGACAACAGGTAGAACGAGGTGTAATTTCCCAGAAAAAGGCAGAAAAGCTATTACCTGATTACCCTATAAAACCGCATTGGTATTGTATACCAAAGGTCCACAAATCAATAAACCATCCTCCAGGGCGACCAATCGTTTCTGGGACGGGTTCATTAACTGAGCCCTTGTCCCAATATATTGATTGGTTATTGTGCCCTTTACTTAATGATGTACCATCGTATCTGAAAGATACAAATGCTTTTTTGAAGAACATACATGATTTTGATTGGCAAGCAGGTTTTTCTTTGAAATCCATAGATGTGGAAAATCTTTATACCAATATTCCCCAAAATATGGGTGTTGATGCGATTGAACACATTTTGGTTTCTATGGGTAACAGTAAGAACTTTGTGGAATTTGTATGTGGTGGTTTAAAATTTATTCTGACCCACAATGCCTTTACCTTTCTAGATAAATGGTACATATAAGAGGTGGGCACAGCGATGGGTACGCCAGTGGCATGCACGTTCGCTAATTTGTTTTTGGGATTATTTGAAGAGAAGTATATTTATTCTGATAGCAACATCTACCTTAAACACATAAAATTCTATTCCAGGTATGTTGACGACATAGTTATTTTATGGGACGGCACAAAAGAATTGTTCAAAGACTTTGTGGTCATTTTGAGCAAAAATAATGAAATGAATATGTCTTTCACGTCAGTTTTTGGGGGACAATCCTTGGAATTTTTGGATGTGTTAGTTGAAATAAAAGAGGGGGTTGTTTGTACTTCAGTATACCGAAAAACAGTAGCAACGAATGCAATGCTACAATTTGACAGTTATCATCCTAGGCATGTCAAAAATGCGTTACCCTACAGTCAATTCCCTCGAGTAAAGAGAGCCAATATACAGAAGAGGGGTTCTATAGGCAATCAACTGAAATGAAAAGTAGATTCAAACAGAGGAGGTACCCCGATAATTTGGTCCAAATAGCCTTTGATAGAGTAGTAGAAAGCGAAGAGGTGGGTTCAATATGTACCAAGAAAGTAACAAAAAAGAATAAAGATAAAAAATTTGCTTTCTGTTTTCGTTTTAGTGCCATGGATAAACATATAATCAGAAAGAACTGGTATTTATTAGAACGGGATAAAGATATAGCTGATATTGCAGCAAGAGGCCCCCTATTAGCGAATAAACGCAGTATGAAATTGTGAGATAAATTAGTTAGAAATCGGATTGTAAAACATAACAATAATTGGTTGACTTCTAGTATTCCCAAAGGAAACTTCAGGTGTGGACACTGTCCATTCTGTGATCAGCATATAATGGAGCGGTGGTTACATATGGGGGGGAAAGATCATCGCATCAACCAATTTATAACTTGTAAGACCGATCACGTTGTATATGTTATTTTTTGTCCCTGCAAGTTCTTTTACATAGGGAAAACCATCCGTCCCCTATACGTTAGATTTCGTGAGCACTTTAATTTTGATTGTTCATAGAAATATGTTCCTTGTCGGCTTTCTGTATTGTCGATTATTCCATTGTATATTCTAACTATAAGATAATGTGTTTTGTTCTTTGTTTTTATTAGTGCTTTTTAAAGTTTGTATATTTTGCAAGTAGGAGGATGTGGGTGTGTTCTTGAGAGGGATGTGGCTATTTGCCTATATATCCCGTTTATCGCCCAGTCCTCTTTCATGCAGACCCGTTGAAGCGCTAGCACTGCGTGAAACGGCCGTCGTCTCCTCCTGCTCCATCGAGCCCCACTCCTCTTCCCCCGGTTATAATGTTTTAACTATGAAGACTCAAATAAAGCTGCTATTTATAGAAGACTAGCTGAAGAGCCCTGCGTTGCCTGGGCATAGTAAATATCTGTGTTTAGTTATAGCACCTCACTTCTCTTATTTTCCCATCACGCCTCTCATTTTCCCAATCACATCTTTCATTTTTCCCCTCACATCTCTCATTTTCTCCCTCACACCTCTCATTCCCCCTAACACTTGTCATTTCGACCTCACCTCTGTCATTTTCCGATCACTGCACTATTTTCTCTCAGTCCTCTCATTTTGCACTCACACCTTTTCGTTTTCACCTCACACCTCTCATTTTCGTCAAAACGTCGCATGCGGCACCATCCGCATACAGCCGCACGACCTGCATACCTAATGTTAAATATAGGTACGCAGGTCACATGCGGGCCGCATGCAGATGTAGGCGGAGATAACAGCGGGGGTGCGGCCGGGGGCGGGGCTTTACAGAGAAAGTCCGCAGCACGCCACACATCAGGGGAATGCAAGTGAGAAACCGGCCTTACAGAACTGAGACTAGCTCCACCATGTCTGAGTCACCAGCGAATGTGAGCCTTCTGAGCCTAAAGCAGGACCTGAATTGTTGACTTGGTGAAATGCCTGGTATTGATTTGCCTTCATTGAAAAAGGACTGCCTTTTTTGTTATTTACCTGTGAACTGGAAAAAACTGTATTCATTTAAAGAACTGTGCAAGTTTATGGGGTTCAATAAACCTCACATTACTTTGACCCAAGAATCCAGTCCTGCATGAATCCCTACAATATATATGCTTGAATAGAGGATTGTAAAATATGAGGGAATCAGGCAAAATTTGAATTCTCTTGTTCCTGCAAATTTGATTTGCAGAAAAGTTATTCTCCGGAGATTGAATGTTCTTTTTCTCAGACCCCAAAGCATAATGAAGAATGCAAACAAATTCCTGGGTGTGACTTTTACATTCAAATATTAACTTCGGATGTCATAGTTGCCAAAAATACATTCACAAGTAGCAATACTTGTAGACTTGTAGATAGGCAGACAAACATCATACTATCATCTCTTAATTGTATCCATTATGCTATATTATTTCATTTGAGTTATAAAAGCTACAGAGTTCCATTTATTTTTTTAAGTGACTTCAAGGTGTCTTTGAACTGTGTATTTTAGAGTTAAAGTAATCTTTCAATAGCAGAAAATTTCATTCCAACTTCGAAAAATCTGAACACGCAGCAAAGATGTGGCTGGATGTTGTGTTTTCTGCAAAGAGGCTTATCGCTTACTCCAAGGAGACGTCAGTAAGCCCTTGAAGGGGGAACCAAAAGATAAATTTAATACCTCTCTTATGGGATTAATAGGTTTCAGTGGGGCTATCAACTCCATGGCTTTGAATGTACTTATCAACAAAATCCGGCCACTCTATCATTATTTGCCAACACTGTATAAAGATTTGAACTGTCTACCAATGGCTTTTGCTGAGTTTGATGACATTACATGTCAAGATAACACTTTTGTCTTTTTTATTACAATATTTAACTTTTACATACGGTATATAAATTCTAATTATATATTATTGCTACAACTTGATTTAGAAAATTCACAGGAGAATGTATTTCAATCGATTTTTTTTTAATTCATACAATAGATTAGCTGTAAAAATAAATCTGGTTACAAAAAGTTAGGTTATTAGAATAAAAATCCTTGGAGATCTATATGCGTGCTGTCTTTGATATTGCCAGCCTGGGCCAATATTATTTCTAACTGTATACAGAAAAAAAACTATGGCATGCATGTGGTCTCCAATTAAAGATAAAAATAAAGATTCCAGTGACCCTAATCCCATGGAAATATTGCTCTGATTGGGCTGCCACAGAGGACCAAATTGGGTAGTTTGGATCATTTTTCTCATTTTTATACAAGCAGATTTCATGCTTCAAAAAAAAAACCACAAGAGATATTTATGATCTCTGGAAATA
This sequence comes from Ranitomeya imitator, assembly GCF_032444005.1. NCBI lineage: Eukaryota > Metazoa > Chordata > Amphibia > Anura > Dendrobatidae > Ranitomeya > Ranitomeya imitator. The sequence continues at coordinate 138,326,259 of NC_091282.1, forward strand.
ACCTAATCAATTCCTGTAATTTCTATAACCAATCAATAAGTGCAACATGGTAAAACCATTCAGTAACTTTAAAATAACAATAATAATGCATTTTATTTCTATAGCGGCAACATATTCTGTAGCACTTTAGATTTTTGGGGGGCTTGTACGGACAATAAAGACATTACAAAATAACAGATAAAAAGAGAGAGTGAGGGTCCTGTTCGCAAGCTTATTATCTATGGGGAAATAGGGGAGATACATAAGGTAAATGATAAAAACAGCTTTTATTGTACAGACCAGCTAATAATTAACAAAATAGGGTCTTCACATAGCATTGCATAAACCAGTCATCAGCCAGTGAATAAAAGTACAGACACTGAGGGACATTAAGTGCATGGAGGGTGTGTGAACAGATGCTGCGAGGGTCATGATTTTGAAGAAAATTTTGTATGGGCAAATCGGGGATAGTTAGACAAGCAAGGTAAGGCGATAGGCCAGTCTAAAGAAATGCATATTTAGGCCACATTTAAAAATTATCCCTGAAACTAGTCTTACCGTGGTTGATTCTTTCTTGGTTACCGAAGACATTCAATACGGACCAGTATTTGGACTTTGAAGTATCTACCAAACCAACACATCTGGTCCAAGTCAGTTACGCTCAGTGGCAATTTAAGGACTGGTCATCATAGACATATTTATGTACATTTTGGACTTGTGTCATCAATGAGCAAACTCAGTTACCTGAACACTATTTATACACGATTTATACTGCCAAACAGGTTATTTAGATATATAGGAAGAAATCAGACTGTTTTTTAACAGTGTCTATCAAATTCAAATGAAAGCACACTTTATTATGATCTACAGACACATTAATTGAAATGTATTGCACCATCATACATGGTTGCATGTGAATATATATGTACAGTTAGGGCCAGAAATATTTGGACAGTGACACAAGTTTTGTTATTTTAGCTGTTTACAAAAACATGTTCAGAAATACAATTATATATATAATATGGGCTGAAAGTGCACACTCCCAGCTGCAATATGATAGTTTCCACATCCAAATCGGAGAAAGGGTTTAAGAATCATAGCTCTGTAATGCATAGCGTCCTCTTTTTCAAGGGACCAAAAGTAATTGGACAATGGACTCTAAGGGCTGCAATTAACTCTGAAGGCATCTCCCTCGTTAACCTGTAATCAATGAAGTAGTTAAAAGGTCAGGGGTGGATTCCAGGTGTGTGGTTTTGCATTTGGAAGCTGTTGCTGTGAGCAGACAACATGCGGTCAAAGGAACTCTCAATTGAGGTGAAGCAGAACATCCTGAGGCTGAAAAAAAAGAAAAAATCCATCAGAGAGATAGCAGACATGCTTGGAGTAGCAAAATCAACAGTTGGGTACATTCTGAGAAAAAAGGAATTGACTGGTGAGCTTGGGAACTCAAAAAGGCCTGGGCGTCCACGGATGACAACAGTGGTGGATGATCGCCGCATACTTAATTTGGTGAAGAAGAACCCGTTCACAACATCAACTGAAGTCCAGAACACTCTCAGTAAAGTAGGTGTATCTGTCTCTAAGTCAACAGTAAAGAGAAGACTCCATGGCAGTAAATACAAAGGGTGCACATCTAGATGCAAACCATTCATCAATACCAAAAATAGACAGGCCAGAGTTAAATTTGCAGAAAAACACCTCAAGAAGCCAGCTCAGTTCTGGAAAAGTATTCTATGGACAGATGAGACAAAGATCAACCTGTACCAGAATGATGGGAAGAAAAAAGTTTGGAGAAGAAAGGGAACGGCAAATGATCCAAGGCACACCACATCCTCTGTAAAACATGGTGGAGGCAACGTGATGGCATGGGCATGCATGGCTTTCAATGGCACTGGGTCACTTGTGTTTATTGATGACATAAGAGCAGACAAGAGTAGCCGGATGAATTCTGAAGTGTACCGGGATATACTTTCAGCCCAGATTCAGCCAAATGCTGCAAAGTTGATTGGACGGCGCTTCATAGTACAGATGGACAATGACCCCAAGCATACAGCCAAAGCTACCCAGGAGTTCATGAGTGCCAAAAAGTGGAACATTCTGCAATGGCCAAGTCAATCTCCAGATCAAAACCCAATTGAGCATGCATTTCACTTGCTCAAATCCAGACTTAAGACGGAAAGACCCACAAACAAGCAAGACCTGAAGGCTGCGGCTGTAAAGGCCTGGCAAAGCATTAAGAAGGAGGAAACCCAGCGTTTGGTGATGTCCATGGGTTCCAGACTTAAGGCAGTGATTGCCTCCAAAGGATTTGCAACAAAATATTGAAAATAAAAATATTTTGTTTGGGTTATGTTTATTTGTCCAATTACTTTTGACCTCCTAAGATGTGGAGTGTTTGTAAAGAAATGTGTACAATTCCTACATTTCTGCACTTGAATTCTGTTGTAGAGGTTTCATTTCAAATCCAATGTGGTGGCATGCAGAGCCCAACTCGCGAAAATTGTGTCACTGTCCAAATATTTCTGGCCCTAACTGTATATATACTAGCTGAAGAGCCCGGCGTTGCCTGGGCATAGTAAATATCTGTGGTTAGTTATAACACCTCACTTCTCTTATTTTCCCATCACACCTCTCATTTTCCCCATCACATCTTACATTTTCCCCCTCACATCTCTCATTTTCTCCCTCACACCTCTCATTTTCCCCCTCACTCCTCTTATTTTCCCCCTCACTCCTCTAATTCCCCCCTAACACTTGTCATTTCGACCTCACATCTGTAATTTTTCGATCACTCCACTATTTTCCCTCACTCCTCTGATTTTGCACTCACACCTCTCATTTTCACCTCAGTATATACATGTTTGTCATTTCCCTTATATATAGTATACACCTGTATGTCATCTCCTGTATATAGTATATACCTGTATGTCATCTCCCCTGTATATAGTATATACCTGTGTGTCATCTCCCCTGTATATAGTATATATCTGTGTGTCATCTCCTCCTGTATATATTATATACCTGTTTGTCATCTCCTCCTATATATAGCATATACCTGTATGTCATCTCCTCCTGTATATAGTATATACCTGTATGTCATCTCCTCCTATATATAGCATATACCTGTATGTCATCTCCTCCTGTATATAGTATATACCTGTAGGTCATCTGCTCCTGTATATAGTATATACCTGTGTGTCATCTCCTCCTGAATATAGTATATACCTGTATGTCATCTCCTCCTGTATATAGTATGTACCTGTATGTCATCTCCTCCTCTATATAGTATATACCTGTGTGTCATCTCTACTGATAAACCACTTTATTCTTTGGGCCTATATCTGTGTTTCCTCCTCATCCTGCCCATTGCCCAGCCAGTGATAGATGAGTCTGCTGGTACATTGACCCATAATGCAACATTCCCCGTGCACGCTACACAGCAAGATTGTGACCCTGCTGAAAGTCAGGTTCCTCTTCCCGCATACCATACCACCTTACACGGGGACAAAGAGGAAGGTGCAGATGAAAGTGCAGGTTCCTTCATCAGGTAGGGGGAGGAATACTCGTTGGCGATGTCACTGGCACAGGGCCCCTCATAGTACGCAAAAGTGTCGCTGCCAGTGGGAGGCGCCCCCGCCGTGCAAACACGCCGCCGTACTTTGAGGGGCCCTGTGCCAGTGCCAATGCCAACGAGTGGGCCCCCCCTGCTTGCTAAGGATCACAGCACTTGCAAAGTTTAAATACTTACCTTACCTTAACTATTATTATAAGGGAAATTAAGATTGACAAGCTTCATTAAGAAGAATGCATGGTTTTGGCATTAAGTGGGCACTCTAGGTGTTTTCCTGGCCCCCACTCACTGCCGACTATGCTGCCCCATTGACTTGCATTGGGTTTCGTGTTTCGGTCGATCCCGACTTTACATCATAATCGGCCGATTTCACTCGACCCGACTATTGAGATAGTCGGGTTTTGCGAAACCCGACTCGACTTTAAAAAGTCAAGGTCGCTCAACCCTACTGGCCACCATAGAAGTCTCCAGTGCTTTCTCTCAAACCATTTTCTAGTGCTTTTTGAAGTGTGTTTTGGGTCGTTGTCCTGCTGGAAGACCCATGACCTCTGAGGGAGAACCAGCTTTCTCACCTCACACTGGGCCCTACATTATGCTGCAAAATTTGTTGGTAGTCTTCAGACTTCATAATGCCATGCACGCGGTCAAGCAGTCCAGTGCCAGAGGCAGCAAAGCAACCCCAAAACATCAGGGAACCTCCGCCATGTTTGACTGTAGGGACCGTGTTCTTTTCTTTGAATGCCTCTTTTTTTCTCCTGTAAACTCTATGTAGATGCCTTTGCCCAAAAAGCTCTACTTTTGTCTCATCTGACCAGAGAACATTCTTCCAAAACGTTTTAGGCTTTTTCAGGTAAGTTTTGGAAAACTCCAGCCAGGTTTTTTATGTCTCGGGGTAAGAAGTGCGGTTTTCCTGGGTCTCCTACCATACAGTGCCTTTTCATTCAGACGCCGACAGATAGTACGGGTTCAATCCATAACAAAAAAGAAGACAGCGCCACACCGGTCAGTGAAAAAAGACTTACAGATTTAATCTGCCATCTGCGGCGACGTTTCGGTACAATGACCTTTATCAAGGTCATTGTACCGAAACGTTGCCGCAGATGGCAGATTAAATCTGTAAGTCTTTTTTCACTGACCGGTGTGGCGCTGTCTTCTTTTTTGTTATGGATTGGACTTTGTAGCTGGGCTGACCCCCTGGCAGTGATGTGCGCCACTAAGCCTATGAAGGCCGTATGGGTGGAGGGTGCGGTTTAACGCATTTTTTAGATAGTACGGGTTGACACTGTTGTACCCTCGGACTGCGGGGCAGCTTGAACTTGTTTGGATGTTAGTCTAGGTTCTTTATCCAACATCCGCACAATCTTGCGTTGAAATCTCTTGTCAATTTTTCTTTTCCATCCACATCTAGGGAGGTTAGCCACAGTGCCATGGGCTTTAAACTTCTTGATAACACTGCGCACGGTAGACACAGGAACATTCAGGTCTTTGGAGATGGTCTTGTATGTGACGGGGTGTACGGCAGAGCAAGAAGGGACAACAGGCCGAGGGATGATTCAACAGATTTATTATCAAGAACGCTGGAACAACACATGCAGGTAGATCTACAGAGTCCACAATTAGTCCAACGGAACAGATTCGGGGGCACCTCCCGATAATCCTTGTGCCAGCTAACAAAGCAATAGTCCACATGAGTCCAAGGGATCCCAAAGCAATCCCACGAACGACGAGATATGTCCTCAGCTCAAGTCTCGCCCTGTTCGCTTCCGCAGTCACAGATGGACATGGGGTCTTGCCTCAGCTAAGAATCCCCTCTCCTTCTCCTTTAAGGATCAACTCACATCTGATCTCAAAAATAAGAATGGATTGTCTGAGCTCCTGGGATCCACCAATGAAGGAGGGTAGGGGTCACACCTTCTATTCAATGGTTGGGTCCACCAGAAGATTCTAGACTGGTAGGCTCCGCTTAGTCTATCTAGTATGTACCGTACATTTGACTAGCCACCTGCTGTGAGAAAGAATGGCTATTCTTCACTAGTGGTGTTTACAAAGCATAATTACATTATAGCTTAGGGCTGCAAGTATTGGGGGAAGGAAACATATTAGTAACATAGTAACATAGTTAGTAAGGCCAAAAAAAGACATTTGTCCATCCAGTTCAGCATATTGTTACAGGTGAACTCCCAGCACAAGAAAATACATAAATTACAGCTAATAGAAACCAGAGAACCGTTACATACATCAAATGGCATGTTATTCAAATACAGCACAGGGCAAAAGTACATATCATGACAATCCCTTCCCCTCCCAATTAGTGTACGTACTAGAGACCGCTACAGGTCGCTGGTTAAGTACACACAGGCAGAGCGTAACTTACATAGTAACATAGTAACATAGTAACATAGTTAGTAAGGCCGAAAAAAGACATTTGTCCATCCAGTTCAGCCTATATTCCATCATAATAAATCCCCAGATCTACGTCCTTCTACAGAACCTAATAATTGTATGATACAATATTGTTCTGCTCCAGGAAGACATCCAGGCCTCTCTTGAACCCCTCGACTGAGTTCGCCATCACCACCTCCTCAGGCAAGCAATTCCAGATTCTCACTGCCCTAACAGTAAAGAATCCTCTTCTATGTTGGTGGAAAAACCTTCTCTCCTCCAGACGCAAAGAATGCCCCCTTGTGCCCGTCACCTTCCTTGGTATAAACAGATCCTCAGCGAGATATTTGTATTGTCCCCTTATATACTTATACATGGTTATTAGATCGCCCCTCAGTCGTCTTTTTTCTAGACTAAATAATCCTAATTTCGCTAATCTATCTGGGTATTGTAGTTCTCCCATCCCCTTTATTAATTTTGTTGCCCTCCTTTGTACTCTCTCTAGTTCCATTATATCCTTCCTGAGCACCGGTGCCCAAAACTGGACACAGTACTCCATGTGCGGTCTAACTAGGGATTTGTACAGAGGCAGTATAATGCTCTCATCATGTGTATCCAGACCTCTTTTAATGCACCCCATGATCCTGTTTGCCTTGGCAGCTGCTGCCTGGCACTGGCTGCTCCAGGTAAGTTTATCATTAACTAGGATCCCCAAGTCCTTCTCCCTGTCAGATTTACCCAGTGGTTTCCCGTTCAGTGTGTAATGGTGATATTGATTCCCTCTTCCCATGTGTATAACCTTACATTTATCATTGTTAAACCTCATCTGCCACCTTTCAGCCCAAGTTTCCAACTTATCCAGATCCATCTGTAGCAGAATACTATCTTCTCTTGTATTAACTGCTTTACATAGTTTAGTATCATCTGCAAATATCGATATTTTACTGTGTAAACCTTCTACCAGATCATTAATGAATATGTTGAAGAGAACAGGTCCCAATACTGACCCCTGCGGTACCCCACTGGTCACAGCGACCCAGTTAGAGACTATACCATTTATAACCACCCTCTGCTTTCTATCACTAAGCCAGTTACTAACCCATTTACACACATTTTCCCCCAGACCAAGCATTCTCATTTTGTGTACCAACCTCTTGTGCGGCACGGTATCAAACGCTTTGGAAAAATCGAGATATACCACGTCCAATGACTCACCGTGGTCCAGTCTATAGCTTACCTCTTCATAAAAACTGATTAGATTGGTTTGACAGGAGCGATTTCTCATAAACCCATGCTGATATGGAGTTAAACAGTTATTCTCATTGAGATAATCCAGAATAACATCCCTCAGAAACCCTTCAAATATTTTACCAACAATAGAGGTTAGACTTACTGGCCTATAATTTCCAGGTTCACTTTTAGAGCCCTTTTTGAATATTGGCACCACATTTGCTATGCGCCAGTCCTGCGGAACAGACCCTGTCGCTATAGAGTCCCTAAAAATAAGAAATAATGGTTTATCTATTACATTACTTAGTTCTCTTAGTACTCGTGGGTGTATGCCATCCGGACCCGGAGATTTATCTATTTTAATCTTATTTAGCCGGTTTCGCACCTCTTCTTGGGTTAGATTGGTGACCCTTAATATAGGGTTTTCATTGTTTCTTGGGATTTCACCTAGCATTTCATTTTCCACCGTGAATACCGTGGAGAAGAAGGTGTTTAATATGTTAGCTTTTTCCTCGTCATCTACAACCATTCTTTCCTCACTATTTTTTAAGGGGCCTACATTTTCAGTTTTTATTCTTTTACTATTGATATAGTTGAAGAACAGTTTGGGATTAGTTTTACTCTCCTTAGCAATGTGCTTCTCTGTTTCCTTTTTGGCAGCTTTAATTAGTTTTTTAGATAAAGTATTTTTCTCCCTATAGTTTTTTAGAGCTTCAATGGTGCCATCCTGCTTTAGTAGTGCAAATGCTTTCTTTTTACTGTTAATTGCCTGTCTTACTTCTTTGTTTAGCCACATTGGGTTTTTCCTATTTCTAGTCCTTTTATTCCCACAAGGTATAAACCGCTTACACTGCCTATTTAGGATGTTCTTAAACATTTCCCATTTATTATCTGTATTCTCATTTCTGAGGATATTGTCCCAGTCTACCAGATTAAGGGCATCTCTAAGCTGTTCAAACTTTGCCTTCCTAAAGTTCAATGTTTTTGTGACTCCCTGACAAGTCCCCCTAGTGAAAGACAGGTGAAATTGCACAATATTGTGGTCGCTATTTCCTAAATGCCCAACCACCTGCAGATTTGTTATTCTGTCAGGTCTATTAGATAGTATTAGGTCTAAAAGTGCTGCTCCTCTGGTTGGATTCTGCACCAATTGTGAAAGATAATTTTTCTTGGTTATTAGCAGAAACCTGTTGCCTTTATGGGTTTCACAGGTTTCTGTTTCCCAGTTAATATCCGGGTAGTTAAAGTCCCCCATAACCAGGACCTCATTATGGGTTGCAGCTTCATCTATCTGCTTTAGAAGTAGACTTTCCATGCTTTCTGTTATATTTGGGGGTTTGTAACAGACCCCAATGAGAATTTTGTTACCATTTTTCCCTCCATGAATTTCAACCCATATGGACTCGACATCCTCATTCCCTTCGCTAATATCCTCCCTTAAAGTGGACTTTAGACAAGACTTTACATAGAGACAAACCCCTCCTCCTCTCCGATTTTTACGATCCTTTCTAAACAGACTGTAACCCTGTAAGTTAACTGCCCAGTCATAGCTTTCATCTAACCATGTCTCGGTTATTCCCACTATGTCAAAGTTACCTGTAGATATTTCTGCTTCTAGTTCTTCCATCTTGTTTGTCAGGCTTCTGGCGTTTGCGAGCATGCAGTTTAGAGGATTTTGTTTTGTTCCAATCTCCTCACTGTGGATTGTTTTAGAAATGTTCTTACCTCCCTTCTGAGTATGTTTTCCTGGGTCGTCTTTGTTCGAGTCTAATGTTTTTCTTCCCGTCCCCCCTTCTTCTAGTTTAACGCCCTCCTGATGAGTGTAGCGAGTCTTCGGGCGAATGTGTGTTTCCCAGGTTTGTTGAGGTGTAGTCCGTCTCTGGCGAGGAGTCCATCATACCAGTAATTCACACCGTGGTCCAGGAATCCAAATCCTTGTTGTCTGCACCATCGTCTTAGCCAGTTGTTTGCATCAAGGATCCTGTTCCATCTCCTGGTGCCATGCCCATCTACTGGAAGGATAGAAGAAAAAACTACCTGTGCATCCAGTTCTTTTACTTTCTTCCCCAACTCTTCAAAGTCCTTGCAGATTGTCGGTAGGTCCTTCCTTGCCGTGTCATTGGTGCCAACATGTATCAGAAGAAATGGGTGGACGTCCTTGGAGCTGAAGAGCTTTGGTATCCTATCGGTCACATCCTTGATCATCGCACCTGGAAGGCAGCATACTTCTCTTGCAGTTATGTCCGGTCTGCAGATGGCTGCTTCTGTGCCTCTCAGTAGTGAGTCTCCCACCACCACCACTCTTCGTTGCTTCTTGGCTGTACTTTTTGCTGTCACTTGTTGCTGTGTGCCCTTTTCTTTTTTGCTTGCTGGTATTGCTTCATTCTTAGGTGTGCCATCTTCATCCTCTACAAAGATTTGATATCGGTTCTTCAGTTGTGTGGTTGGTGATTTCTCCATGGTCTTCTTGCTTCTTTTGGTCACATGCTTCCACTCATCTGCTTTTGGAGGTTCTCTGACACTTTTTGCACCTTCTGTGACCAGTAGAGATGCTTCTGTTCTGTCTAGAAAGTCTTCATTCTCTTTGATGAGTTTCAAAGTTGCTATTCTTTCTTCCAGACCCCGCACCTTTTCTTCTAAAAGGGCCACTAGTCTACACTTCTGACAGGTGAAATTGGATTCTTCTTCTGGTCGATCTGTGAACATGTAGCACATGCTGCAGCTCACCATGTAGGTTGTCACATCTGCCATGTTGCTCCTAGATCCTGCTGACTTGCTGTGTGTTTTCCTTCTTGTGTAATCTACTCAGCCAAGCTCTCTTGCAATAATGTCCTACAGGCAAAAATTCGCGCGCCGTAAGGCGCGCGGTTTGGTGATGCTTTCGAAGCAGCTGGTCCCGGCTGTACCCAACGATCTTCTAGCTTAGGGAGACTTCGCTTCTCCCAGAAGGCACCTGGAATATGCAAATTAGCCTCCTGAAGCTTGGATCCCTGGTTTGGTGATGCTTTCGAAGCAGCTGGCTTCATGCAGTCACGAATTGGCATCGTAGCTCTCCTACATCATTGCCCAGGAGAACATCTGCAGGCAGACCACCCATCACCCCAACCACACATCGCCTGACCCCAAAACCAAAGTTCAGATCCACAGTGGCTGTGGGAATAGCCGTCCATTGTCCACCAGCCAGTTCAATGACAATCCCAGGTCCTCGATGGATTGCCTCAGGCCGAACCACTCGGGGATCAGCCAGTGTGAGGAAAGCCCCTGAGTCACAAAATCCAATAAGTCTCTGTCCATCCAGCGTGACTTCCTGCAAGTGCTTACCTCAATGAGCAGAAGTCGTCATAGGTGCGGGTCGCACACCATAAACTCCTAGTGGTGCAACATGGGTGGGTGAGGCACTAGGCCAGTCCTCACGTAGTGGTGACACGTCGTCCTCCATGACACTTGGCTGTACATAATTAATAATACGACTAGGTACAGGATTAATAATCCTCATTTGAACAGCTGGGCAGGAGGCTTGCAGATGCCCCGGCTGTCCACATCGATAGCATCTGTGCTGGGTCTCACTCCATCCAAGGCGTCCTCTTGGGCGAGGGGTAAGGGAACCTGGAGGCCGGCCCCCACATGAAGGTGCTGTAGGGTTTTGAGGATGACTCCTCCATGTGCTGGCTGGGCATGAGGCCTGCAGATGCCCCGGATGCCCACAACCATAACACCTGCGCTCTGCTACTTAATCTCCTCGTCGTATTCCAGAAAATGCAGTAGAAGCAACTGGAGGCACATTTACATGGGTATCAGCATGAGGTGGTGGCTTAGAGGAACGGGGAACAATGGGGACAGAAGAACAGGGGGCCACCGGTGTTGTGGAGCTGGTAGGCCTCTCTCCATCCTCCAACAGAACCCTCCACTGAGGCTTGATGGTGAGAGCCTCATCAGCTAGAGCTGCAGCTTCCTCCACAGTGGCTGGTCTCCTCTCACACACCCATTCCCGGATCTCAGCAGGGCACTTGAAGTAAAACTACTCTTTTAGGATAACCTGGAGGAAGGTCACCCAGGTTAAGGCCTCCACTGCCTCCAGCCAGCGATGACATAGTTGTTTGAGTCTGTGGGCATACATCTTGAAAGACACTTCCTCATCACAGGCTAAAGTACGGAACTGAGTCCTGTAAGTGTCTGGGGTAACAGCATAATGTTCTAGAATAGTCCGTTTAATCTCCGCATACTCACAGTTCCCCTGAGGGTCCATAGCTCTATAGGCTGCGGCAGCTCCACCCTTTAAGAGCCCCACCAGATGTCGGACTCGCTCCCTTTCCGGGACTTCCATTAATCGACACTGATGCTCAAAGTCCTGGAAGAAGCCCTCAATGTCGCCTGCAGCCTCATTAAAGGGCTTGAAGTCTTTGCGGGACACTCTGGGAAGTTCCCTCATGGTGGGTGCTGGGGTTACAGTCTGTCTGGAGCTTCTAGCTGCTTCCAAAGCGATCTGCCTCTCCAGCAATGCCATCTCCTGAGCTCTGTGAATGGCCTCCCTCTCCTCGGCTCTGTGAATGGCCTCTCTCTCCTGAGCTCTGTGAATGGCCTCCCTCTTATCGTCTATGGTAGGCCTCTTCTCCCAGCAATGCCAACTCCTCCTTGTACCACACAACCCACTGACTTTTGGGGGTATTTACCTCTGGCTGCAGTCTTTCCTCCATTTGCTGTGAGGATCCTTCCTCAGTGTCATCTTGCAGGCGAACTCCTTCCAAAGCCTCAATTAGCTGCTCCTTGGAGAGTCCTTTAAAACGGACTCCTACTTCATGGGCCTTTTGTTGTAGGCTCCCCAAAGTCCAGTTCTTGTACTCTGCGGTGTTGGTTCCCGATGTTGGGCCATTGTCCTCCATTCCTTCTGCTCTGATCCCACTGCTGCCAACAGTTTGTGATGGGGTGTACGGCAGAGCAAGAAGGGACAACAGGCCGAGGGATGATTCAACAGATTTATTATCAAGAACGCTGGAACAACACATGCAGGTAGATCTACAGAGTCCACAATTAGTCCAACGGAACAGATTTGGGGGCACCTCCCGATAATCCTTGTGTCAGCTAACAAAGCAATAGTCCACACGAGTACGAGGGATCCCAAAACAATCCCACGAATGACGAGATATGTCCTCAGCTCAAGTCTCGCCCTGTTCGCTTCCGCAGTCACAATGGGCATGGGGTCTTGCCTCAGCTAAGAATCCCCACTCCTTCTCCTTTAAGGATCAACTCACATCTGATCTCAAAAATAAGAATGGATTGTCTGAGCTCCTGGGATCCGCCCATGAAGGGGGGTAGGGGTCACACCCTCTATTCAATGGTTGGGTCCACCAGAAGATTCTAGACTGGTTGGCTCCGCTTAGTCTATCTAGTATGTACATTTGACTAGCCACCTGCTGTGAGAAAGAATGGCTATTCTTCACTAGTGGTGTTTACAAAGCTTAATTACATTATAGCTTAGGGCTGCAAGTATTGGGGGAAGGAGACATATTGTTACAGGTGAACTCCCAGCACAAGAAAATACATAAATTACAGCTAATAGAAACCAGAGAACAGTTACATACATCAAATGGCATGTTATTCAAATACAGGACAGGGCAAAAGTACATATCATGACATTGTAGCCTTGAGATTGCTCATGCTTCCTCACAATTTGGTTTGTCAAGTCCTCAGACAGTTCTTTGGTCTTCTTTCTTTTCTCCATGCTCAATGTGGTACACACAAGGACACAGGACAGAGGTTGAGTCAACTTTAATCCATGTCAACTGGCTGCAAGTGTGATTTAGTTATTGCCAACACCTGTTAGGTGCCACAGGTACTGTAAGTTACAGGTGCTGTTAATTACACAAATTAGGGAAGCATCACATGATTTTTCGAACGGTGCCAATACTTTTGTCCACCCCCTTTTTTATGTTTGGTGTGGAATTATATCCAATTTGGCCTTAGTACAATTCTTTTTGTGTTTTTTTTTTCATTTAAGACAAATTAAATGAAGATAATAATACCAAAGAATTTGTGATTGCAATCATTTTCAGGATGAAACTGAGTATTATCTGACAGAATTGCAGGGGTGTTAATACTTTTGGCTATGACTGTAGATAAGCCAAAGTAATCAAAGTAGGCATTTTCTTACAAATGGAGAGGCAGTGGGAATAAAGTTCTTAGTTATCTGGAGTCCATCTGGTGGAGGTGTGAATTGTATCCATGTAGTGACTCATAAATCCAGGTGTTAAATTGAGTCCTAGTGTCAACGAATTAAACATCTTCATTAGTTTGTATTCCCAAATTTTTCTTTCCCTGTGGTCCTTAAAATTACCTTTTAGTATTTAAGGTACCTTCACACTGACCAGCTTCATAACGATATCGCTAGCGATCTGTGATGTTGCAGCCTCATGGATAGCGATATCGTTGTGTTTGACACGCAGCAACGATCTGGATCCTGCTGTGACATCGTTGGTCGGAGCAGAAAGTCCAGAACTTTATTTTGTCGCTGGATCTCCCGCAGACATCGCTAAATCGGCATGTGTGACGCCGATTCAGCTATGTCTTCACTGGTAACCAGCGTAAACATCGGGTTACTAAGTGCAGGGCCACGCTTAGTAACCCAATGTTTACCCTGGTTACCAGTGTAGATTGTAAAAAAAACAAACACTACATACTTAGATTCCGGTGTCTGTTGCGTCCCTCGGCGTTCTGCTTCCCTGCACTGTCAGCGCCGACCAGCCGTAAAGCAGATTACAGCGGTGACGTCACCGCTGTGCTTTACGGCCAGCCGGCGCTCACAGACAGTGCAGGAAAGCACCGCGCCGGGGGACAGACACCGGAATGTAAGTATGTAGTGTTTGGTTTTTTTTACATTAGCACTGGTAACCAGGGTAAACATCGGGTTACTAAGCGCGGCCCTGCGCTTAGTAACCCGATGTTTACCCTGGTTACCAGTGGACTTCGCATAGTTGGTCGCTGGAGAGCTGTCTGTGTGACAGCTCTCCAGCGACCACACAGCGACGCTGCAGCGATCGGGATCGTTGTCTAGATCGCTGCAGCGTCGCTAAATGTGACGGTACCTTTAGACTTTTAAGTCTGTCATACTGTGTCCAGGTCCAGAGAAATGTTTTCCCACAGGTGTGTCCACTTCATTCCTGATTGTGTGTCTGTGTAGATTCATCCTAGTTTGTAGTCTTTCCATAGTTTCCCCAATATAGATTCTTCCAGGGCACCTCGCACATTGTATCATGTACACCACGTTGGAGGATGTACAAGAAAAGGAACCAATGACCCTATGGACTCATCACACTTCCCACCCCCTAACAAATGTCCTCCTGTACTGTTCTTTAAATGTGCTTGTTTCTTATCAATCTATTTGTACTCTTGCCTGAAGAAGGAGCCACTGTGCTCTGAAAGCTGCAAACATATTATTTTCTGGTTAGCCAATAAAGGTATCACTCCTAGAATACTTCTGTCATCATTGGGCAGAAAAATAATCACATCGATTTTTCTGGCTAACACGGTACCACAATACAATTTGTTATTGTACAGCATTGTGCATCCATAATTTGTAGCCTTGCCACTTCTGAATTTCCTCCCTGTCACAATTTGACAGCTCACAAGCTCATGGGATCATAACATGATACAGTATATGTTGAAAAAAAACACACTTGTGTAAAATATGCAAATTGCACAAGTACTTTCTAATGAGCTGATTCACCCTAATAAAGTCCTGTAATTGACATCTGTGAACTTCTTCCTACATAATCCAAATCTAAAATTAAGCTTGACAAGATTTATTTTTTTACAGCTCAATTCGTGAATCAAATTTATTACATGTCAAAAGAGCAGGTGTTACCTTGGCTGTTGAACAGATATTAAAGATTTCCAGATTCTGGCACTGTGTTATTTTTTTTTTTGTATGCAAGAATTATTATCAGAACATGAATACATGCTGAAAAGTTAAAATTAAAATGGATTGTGCCTGGAGATGGAAACAAATTCATTTTTGTTACAGGTTAAAATCTGTCTGCGGTAGGTCAAGTAATAAATTATTCTCTCCTGTGAAGCAAAAAAAAATCTAAAAATATACTTCATGTAAATTCAGTGATATTCAGAAAGCTCATTTCCCTATGTTATCTCAGTTTTTTTTCACCAGATCAAAGGTAAGTGTCCTCAGCACTTGAGTCAATTCTAATTATTGAAAAAAATGGAGACTGCTGAGCACTTTTCATAATTGGGTAAGATTGCATATTCAGTTTGCTTATATTGTATTTTTAACATTGAAGGACATACCATATGTTATTTATGCAAATTGCCTCTTCTGAGAAAAAGAGGACTTAAACTCTATAGCGCCACCTGTTGGAAGTAGCGATCCTACAAGTCACAATCAACTCTTTAACGAGTCGTGCAATATGACTTAGGATTAAAGCCAAATCAGTATCTCAATTCGCAGACACGGTGTTTCGTGCTGTTGGCCCACGTCAGTGCGAAGCATGAGAACTGATTTGGCTAGGTGAGAGGCTCTGGACTGGGATCTAAGGGGTATCATTTCTCCTTATGGAGAGTGACATACCATCTCTGGCTTGTCAAGGTAAGGAGGCTTATTCACCGTGCAATGCTCCTCAGCACTGACGAGGGCCAACAGCCCGAAACACCGTGTCTGTGAATTGAGATACTGATTTGGCTTTAATCCTAAGTCATATT
Source organism: Ranitomeya imitator (assembly GCF_032444005.1). Classification (NCBI taxonomy): domain Eukaryota; kingdom Metazoa; phylum Chordata; class Amphibia; order Anura; family Dendrobatidae; genus Ranitomeya; species Ranitomeya imitator. The sequence goes on from NC_091282.1 coordinate 138,342,127, forward strand.
GCACGACTCGTTAAAGAGTTGATTGTGACTTGTAGGATCGCTACTTCCAACAGGTGGCGCTATAGAGTTTAAGTCCTCTTTTTCTCAGAAGAGGCAATTTGCATATTTAATTTCCCAGAGGAGCATTGCACGGCGAAAAAGCCTCCTTACCTTGACAAGCCAGAGATGGTATGTCACTCTCCACAAGGAGAAACGACACCCATATGTTATTTATAATTCTTATGGAAAATTAACATAAAAAATCAGTGAGAAAATTATTTTAAAACAGTTGTTACACAAATGCAAATGTAAGCCAAACCCAGTATTTCCAATTCATAATTGAAGACATCTATAATTTTTCATAATGCTCTCAAACTGCCACCAGTACCATACTGAGCCATATTGCTGCACTTCAATCCATGCTTAACTGAAGAAGTAGGAGATAACACCGTGCTGCCATTGGTAAAAGATGCAGTGGGAAAAAATGCTTCCATTTCCGTTTTGCCGTTTTTATTCATCAACATGTTTGGAAGCACATGTTGCTCTTTAGTAATTGGTCTGCAAAAAATTACCTTTCAAAGAACAGTTTTGGTGGTATTGACCCCTCAGCATCCAGCTATAGTCTAGGAGGGGGCAGGAATAAGCACAGCTTGATGCAGGCCCCCCATGGCTGTGCTTGGACATAGGATTTATTCAAAATTGTGCCAGGGTTCGATGATTGGGTGCTAGGGGAGCTTAGGGAGGGGTTTTAGTTGGGGGGCGTGGGCTATATAGGGGAAAAAGTGTGGGAAAGGTGTCACTTTTACATCAGGAAAGCCTGTGTGCAGAGACCCACCCTCCCTCCCCTTTTTTAGTTATGCGGTTAGATTTATTTATAGGTAGATGGACATATTTAGTTGGTAGCATTGACCATAAGTTGGACAGTTGAGAGGGTTGGTTATTGTCTTGTCACAGTGGCTGTTGGCGGAGGGTGGGGTTCTTGGAGTTGATGCGGATTCAGCGGCGAAGGAATTTGAAGGAAATTCTGGACAGTTAAACGGGTTTGTTGTTCTGGCATTTTGGTTACAGGCTCTGGACCGGGTTTTTACCCTGGGAGCTGGTGGTGGTTACTTTTCCCGAAAAAGGGAATTATGGTGCCCTCGAGCTGGTGGTACGGCTGAGGGTAAGTTGAGGTGTTTAAGTTCTGTTTTTGGTTTTGCCAAAATATTTTAAGCCAGAATTTTCCCGGTGGGCTCCAAGAACCCTTACCTCGAATTTTTGCATAAATGATGCTAATGCTTAAAGAAAATGTTTGTATTGTTTGTTAATAAACTGGCCGCTGTGGCCAAAATTATCCAAAGAAGCTATTATGTTATGTTTTTATTTAAAGTATGGTGTTTTGTTTACACGGGATGTGGGTGAGGGTTTTTATGGGTAAGAAGGAGCCATATTGGCCATACACGGTTATGAGTTTGGTAGCCTCTTAAAGATTTAAAACCTTTTGACAATTGCCATTTGTCCTTTTTCACATTACTCCATGAAGATTTGCTGTTTCACAGAGTTTGTTTACTCCTTGCACTGATCAGTTAATATACTTTCTATGTAATCTACATATTTGGTATAATGTGAACTCAACTAAGATAGGAGCTTTCCTTCTGAATATTCTATATGCTCCGCTTAGAAGGAATTCCTATAAATGACAATTGGCAGTAAAACATTATATGTCTTTGAAATGTTATTCATTCTGTTTTCTATGAGAAATCTTAACCCTCCGTCACATACAATATTCAGACTAACGAGTTCACATACAATGTGCCTGTCAGGCGCCTGCTGGAAAAATACCTATAATATCTAATGTTTGCAATTTCAGTGCTCTAAAAGTGATCAGTGACCTTCATAGGGATGTAATAAAAGAGACTACACATAATCAGTTGCAAAAAAAACCATTTACTTAACATAAAACTAATAACTATGAAATACAAACTTTTCAAAACTCCCGCCAAATAGTCCCCAGTTCGACTCTCTCAAAAAAATGTACAAAGAAAATTTTTGAACACAAACTTAATTTTAAGGTACCTTAAGTACTATTAAAAACATATTCAATCAGAAGTAGATGCTGAGGTTTCCCCAGAAAAGTCACACTTGCAGAGCAAATAGCAAGAATTACACACCATTTTTGCATGTGTCAGGCAAATTGCTTTATGACATTTGAGACATTCATAATTTGAAAGCCTTCTGGTTCCGCTTTCCGTTTGGCAGGTGGTGCATCTCCTTCTTTTGTGAGGTGGTGCAGATGGTGACTTTTCACCATCATCTTCTGGGCGGAACCTTTTGAGCTGAACTTGAAGGCGAGAGGGGATACCGATTGTTTTCACGCTTCTCCTGCGTAGCTCTCCAAGTACTAGTTCATGGGCCAATTTTTTCAGATACAATCGTCTACGGAGTGGTTCAAGCTTGTTTTCAAGATCCCTGTCACCACTGTCACCATCTTGCTCTGTTTCAGAATCCAGGACACATTCTTCCACCTCATCATGAGAATCAATCTCACTTTCCTCTCCTAAATCCTCATTCAGTGTGAGGTCTCTATCATCTAACAGCATGTTTGTTACTTCCTCAACATCAAGTTGTTTGGATAAATTGTACATTTTCCTCTCCATTTCAGCAGATAATCTGAAGCAAGAGAAGGAATATGTTAGGGAACTACTGTATATGCCTGAGCAGCACACTTTCTTTTATAAAATCTCCCTTATTTCTATGAAATATCCTCACATTTTGTGCTATACATTCATAAAACAAGCTAAATAAACTATTGTGATGAATAAAAACATAAAATACCAACCTTACTGAATGTGACGTATTCACATACAATGAGCCTGAGAGATCTGTGCAGCTATATCCTCTCCCCTGAAGCTCTGAAATCCAACTGTGATATCAGGTTTCACAGACCTTCAAGAGACAGGAGACTACCTGGAGGGAGGGGGTTTCCTCACAATCTGGTGAGGAAGGAGAAATGAAAGTAAAAGAGAAGCGCCTGTCAGATCAGTTGTATGTGACGGAGGGTTAAAGTATTGCAAGCACATATACTGCATTTTTTAAAGGCTTATACATACCTTAGGATCACAAAACAAAATGGTATGCTTAGCTAGTAGAGGTTCACTAGAGCAAATAGCTGCACACATATTTCTTTTTTATTTCTGGGCAACACCCTTACGGAAAATCCTGATGAGGTCAGTTCCTCCAGCATATACAAGGTGCCCCTTATTCAACCTCATTCTGTCCTGTTTACCAATCCTTGTTATCAATATATATATATTAAGCGGTCTTAATATAAACTTATCTTGCAATGTCTTCACATATTGTTTCGTCCAGATGTGTCCGGATCCCAGAATTCCAAGGGGTGGAAGTTCACTGACCTCCATATTGGGACACCCAAGTGATGGGTGTCTCAATGTAGAAACTGCTGGAGGTACCAGCCTCTTGTGCGGTACCACTAGGGGAACACCATGAGAAAGAAAGCGCACAGAGGTGAGAGAGACAGAGCACTGGGGGGGAGACTGCTCAAACGGGACAACACATGAGGGGAGAACACAGCACAGGAAGGAGAGAGACAGCAGACAATGGGGATAGCACATGCGAAAGATAGGTCAAAGAAGAGAGCACAGACAGGAGAAGTCAGCCCATGGGGAAAGAAAGAGTGGGTAGGAGGGCAAGCACATGGGGGGAGAGATTCTCAATGCTGCAAAGCCTGCCCCTATTGTGACATATGCGATAGCATCGGGCCTCCATCTAATATATATATATATATATATATATATATATATACTAGCTGAAGAGCCCGGCGTTGCCTGGACATAGTAAATATCTGTGGTTAGTTATAGCACCTCACTTCTCTTATTTTCCCATCACGCCTCTCATTTTCCCCTCACATCTCTCATTTTCTCCCTTACACCTCTCATTTTCCCCCTCACTCCTCTTATTTCCCCCCTCACTCCTCTCATTCCCCCTAACACTTGTCATTTCGACCTCTCATCTGTCATTTTCTGATCACTTGACTATTTTCCCTCACTCTACTCATTTTGCACTCACACCTTTTCATTTTCACTTCACACCCCTCATTTTCACCTCACACTTCTCATTATGTGTCATCTGCTCTTGTATATAGTATATATCTGTGTGTCAACTCCCCTGTATATAGTATGTACCTGTATGTCATCTCCTCCTGCATATAGTATGTACCTGTATGTCATCTCCTCCTGTATATAGTATATACATGTGTGTCATCTCCTCTTGCATATAGTATATACCTGTGTGTCATCTCCCCTGTATATAGTATATACCTGTGTGTCATCTCCCCTGTAAATAGTATGTACCTATATGTCATCTCCACTGTATATAGTATACTAGCTATTGAACCCGTTCTACGCTCGGGTGGCGAGCATTTATATTGGTATATGGTCTCCATCCTGGTATGTGCTGCTTCATCCTGCGTCCCCATCCTGTCATGTGCTGCACCCATCCTGCGTCCCCATCCTGTCATGTGCTGCACCCATCCTGCATCCCCATCCTGGTATGTGCTGCACCCATCCTGCGTCCCCATCCTGCATCCCCATCCTGTCATGTGCTGCACCCATCCTGCGTCCCCATCCTGTCATGTGCTGCACCCATCCTGCGCCCCCATCCTGTCATGTGCTGCACCCATCCTGCGTTCCCATCCTGTCATGTGCTGCACCCATCCTGCGTCCCCATCCTGTCATGTGCTGCATCCATCCTGCGTCCCCATCCTGCGTCCCCATCCTGTCATGTGCTGCACCCATCCTGCGTCCCCATCCTGGTATGTGCTGCACCCATCCTGCGTCCACATCCTGTCATGTGCTGCACCCATCCTGCGTCCCCATCCTGGTATGTGCTGCACCCATCCTGCGTCCCCATCCTGCGTCCCCATCCTGGTATGTGCTGCAATCATCCTGCGTCCCCATCCTGGTATATGCTGCAACCATCCTGCGTCCCCATCCTGTCATGTGCTGCACCCATCCTGCGTCCCCATCCTGGTATGTGCTGCACCCATCCTGCGTCCCCATCCTGGTATGTGCTGCAATCATCCTGCGTCCCCATCCTGCGTCCCCATCCTGTCATGTGCTGCAACCATCCTGCGTCCCCATCCTGGTATGTGCTGCAACTATCCTGCGTCCCCATCCTGTCATGTGCTGCACCCATCCGGGGGCCTGAGCAGAATTTTAGTCTAGGAAGAGGTTTCACATGTACCCATTCAGATGGAGACGTTTATTCTCAGCGAGGTAAGGCAAGCGTAGGACCTGGTATAAGAGAGATGCCGTAAAGTGGCTACCAGGTACACATAAAATTGGCCATTTTTATGCGCTAAACGCTCTCATTTTTCATATTTCTAGTTCAGTAATGCAGTTCAAATTTCATATTTCAAGTTTGTATGTTCTAGCGCTGCAGTGTGCTGCCTTATTTATTTAACTATATACGAGTTGGCGACTCTAGGTTCAGCACCTGTTCACACTTAGTCTATGTTTGGATGTGCAGGTCAGGTTTTTGAAACGCGGATTTTTACATGATGGTGGAGGGCTGGGATGGCTTTTCTCGCAAAAGAAGTGACGACTGGGTAGCTCTTACTGTGGTACAGCGTAGTCCATCTGGGCTTTATAATTATAAATTAAAGAAAAAAAGTAGGCTGTATGCACTTTGAAATAGGTTCCAGGGGTACACGGGCGGCAGTGGACTGGTCACTGGAGGACTAGTGGAAGGAGGGACCGCAGACAGGCGTAGTAGGCCTAACATTATAAAATTGGTCTGTAGGCACTTTATAATTGGTTCCAGGGGTACACGGGCAGCATTGGTCTGGTCAGTGGAGGAGTAGTAGAAAGAAGGTACCGCAGACAGGCTTCGAAGGCCTAACATAAAAAAATTGGGCTGTAGGCACTTTTAAATAGGTTCCAGGGGTACACGGGCAGCATTGGTCTGGTCAGTGGAGGAGTAGTAGAAAGAACGGACCGCAGACAGGCTTCGAAGGCCTAACATAATAAAATTGGGCTGTAGGCACTTTATAATTGGTTCCAGGGGTACACGGGCAGCATTGGTCTGGTCAGTGGAGGAGTAGTAGAAAGAAGGGACCGCAGACAGGCTTCGAAGGCCTAGCATAAAAAAAATTGGGCTGTAGGCACTTTATAATTGGTTCCAGGAGTACACGCGCAGCATTGGTCTGGTCAGTGGAGGAGTAGTAGAAAGAAGGGACCGCAGACAGGCTTCGAAGGCCTAACGTAATAAAATTGGGCTGTAGGCACTTTATAATTGGTTCCAGGGGTACACGGGCAGCAGTAGACAGGTCAGTGGAGGCCTAGTGGAAGGAGGGACCGCAGACAGGCGTAGTAGGCCTAACATTATAAAATTGGTCTGTAGGCACTTTATAATTGGTTCCAGGGGTACACGGGCAGCATTGGTCTGGTCAGTGGAGGAGTAGTAGAAAGAAGGGACCGCAGACAGGCTTCGAAGGCCTAACATAAAAAAAATTGGGCTGTAGGCACTTTTAAATAGGTTCCAGGGGTACACGGGCAGCAGTGGTCTGGTCAGTGGAGGAGTAGTAGAAAGAACGGACCGCAGACAGGCTTCGAAGGCCTAACATAATAAAATTGGGCTGTAGGCACTTTATAATTGGTTCCAGGGGTACACGGGCAGCATTGGTGTTGTCAGCGGAGGCCGATTGTAATGAGTGTCTGCCAGTTAGTAGTCCCAAACAATAAATAGATGTTAATCTCTCGCATGACAACAAAATGAAACCACCAAAGGGTGCAATCATTCGGTACTGGGGTGGGCTCCTCTGCGGAGTTTCAGACCTGGTAATTTGGCGCAAAGTATTTACTTGGGTAAATATAGGACACTGCCCCGGACTATGTTAAGTACCATCATACATGTCAATACAATGGTATTGTCAGTGGCTGGAATTTAAGGATGTCAGCGCATAGACTAAACATTGGTGGAACTGTGAGAGATAATTGTGCAAGTGGTTTAGCAATGTTTGAGCTGGGGGTGGGGGAACTCTCTTGTGGCAGGCGGTACAGGCCCAGGGCCCCTCATGTTACAACAGTGTGTCTGACGTTGGGTGCGCACCACCACAGCCAGAGACACTTTATTGTACTATGAGGGACCCAGTGGCAGTGCTGTCGACCAAAAGCGGGCACACCCACCTCTTCAGACAAACAGCACTCTCACGGGTGCTGGCGCCAAGTGGCGATACCACGGCCCCGTGTGGGGAGTTTGGCCATTTAGGGAGGTGTAAACATGTCGTTTGCTGGACAATCAGGTGCTGCAAATTACGAGATTGGAAAAGTCATTCAGAATAGTCCACAGGCAAGACCTTTTCATAGGAAAGCTAGGTGTCGGCCGGGCAAGGTGGGGCAAAAGATTTCGAAATCCAGTTGTGGTTCATTTTAATGAAGGTTAGATCATCTACATTTTGGGTAGCCAGATGAGTCCTTTTTTCGGTTAATATTGAACCTGCAGCACTGAATACTCTTTCTGATAGGACACTAGCTGCCGGGCAAGCAAGCTCCTGCAATGCATATTCTGCCAATTCTGGCCAGGTGTCTAATTTGGATGCCCAGTAATCAAAAGGGAATGACGGTTGAGGGAGAACGTCGATAAGGGATGAAAAATAGTTAGTAACCATACTGGACAAATGTTGTCTCCTGTCACTTTGAATTGATGCTGCAGTACCTGTCCTGTCTGCGGTCATAGCAAAATCACTCCACAACCTGGTCAGAAAACCCCTCTGTCCAACGCCACTTCTGATTTCTGCCCCTCTAACACCTCTGGTCTGCTGGCCCCTGCAGCTCGTGTGAGAACGATCACGGGCGCTGTGTGCTGGGAATGCCTGAAGCAAATGGTCAACAAGAGTTGATTGTTTGGTTGCTAATATTAGTTCCAAGTTCTCATGTGGCATTATATTTTGCAATTTGCCTTTATAGCGAGGATCAAGGAGGCAGGCCAACCAGTAATCGTCATCGTTCATCATTTTAGTAATGCGTGTGTCCCTTTTGAGGATACGTAAGGCATAATCCGCCATGTGGGCCAAAGTTCCAGTTGTCAAATCTGCGGTTGTGCTTGGTTGAGGGGCAGTTTCAGGCAAATCTACGTCACTTGTGTCCCTCAAAAAACCAGAACCCGGCCTTGCCACGCCACCAATTTCCAGTGGCCCCGGAAAAGCTTCCTCATTAAAAGTATAATCATCCCCATCATCCTCCTCGTCCTCCTCCTCCTCTTCACCCACTACCTCGTCCTGTACACTGCCCTGGCCAGACAATGGCTGACTGTCATCAAGGCTTTCCTCTTCCTCTGCTGCAGACACCTGATCCTTTATGTTCGTCAAACTTTGCATCAGCAGACGCATTAGGGGGATGCTCATGCTTATTATGGCATTGTCTGCACTAACCAGCCGTGTGCATTCCTCAAAACACTGAAGGACTTGACACATGTCTTGTATCTTTGACCACTGCACACCTGACAACTCCATGTCTGCCATCCTACTGCCTGCCCGTGTGTGTGTATCCTCCCACAAAAACATAACAGCCCGCCTCTGTTCGCACAGTCTCTGAAGCATGTGCAGTGTTGAGCTCCACCTTGTTGCAATGTCTATGATTAGGCAATGCTGGGGAAGGTTCAAAGACCGCTGATAGGTCTGCATACGGCTGGAGTGTACGGGCGAACGGCGGATATGCGAGCAAAGTCCGCGCACTTTGAGGAGCAGGTCGGATAACCCCGGATAACTTTTCAGGAAGCACTGCACCACCAGGTTTAAGGTGTGAGCCAGGCAAGGAATGTGTTTCAGTTGGGAAAGGGAGATGGCAGCCATGAAATTCCTTCCGTTATCACTCACTACCTTGCCTGCCTCAAGATCTACAGTGCCCAGCCACGACTGCGTTTCTCTCTGCAAGAACTCGGACAGAACTTCCGCGGTGTGTCTGTTGTCGCCCAAAGACTTCATAGCCAATACAGCCTGCTGATGCTTGCCAGTAGCTGCCCCATAATGGGAGACCTGGTGTGCAACAGTGGCAGCTGCGGATGGAGTGGTTGTGCGACTGCGGTCTGTGGACGAGCTCTCGCTTCTGCAGGAGGACGAGGAGGAGGAGGAGGGGGTGCGAACGGCTACAGCCAACTGTTTCCTAGACCGTGGGCTAGGCAGAACTGTCCCAAAATTGCTGTCCCCTGTGGACCCTGCATCCACAACATTCACCCAGTGTGCCGTGATGGACACGTAACGTCCCTGGCCATGCCTACTGGTCCATGCATCTGTTGTCAGGTGCACCTTTGTGCTCACAGATTGCCTGAGTGCATGGACGATGCGCTTTTTAACATGCTGGTGGAGGGCTGGGATGGCTTTTCTGGAAAAGAAGTGTCGACTGGGTAGCTCGTAGCGTGGTACAGCGTAGTCCATCAGGGCTTTGAAAGCTTCGCTTTCAACTAACCCGTAGGGCATAATCTCTAACGAGATTAGTCTAGCTATGTGGGCGTTCAAACCCTGTGTACGCGGATGCTAGGCTAAGTACTTCCTTTTTCTAACCATAGTCTCATGTAGGGTGAGCTGGACTGGAGAGCTGGAGATCGTGGAACTAGCAGGGGTGCCGGTGGACATGGCAGACTGAGAGACGGTGGGAGATGGTATTGTTGCCGCCGGTGCCCTAGATGCAGTGTTTCCTACTACGAAACTGGTGATTCCCTGATCCTGACTGCATTGGCCTGGCAAAGAAACCTGCACAGATACTGCAGGTGGTGCGGAAAATGGTGGCCCTACACTGCCGGAAGGGATGTTGCGTTGCTGACTAGCTTCATTGGCCGAGGGTGCTACAACCTTAAGGGACGTTTGGTAGTTAGTCCAGGCTTGCAAATGCATGGTGGTTAAATGTCTCTGCATGCAACTTGTATTTAGACTTTTCAGATTCTGACCTCTGCTTAAGGTAGTTGAACATTTTTGACAGATGACTTTGCGCTGATCAATTGGATGTTGTTTAAAAAAATGCCAGACTGCACTCTTTCTAGCATCGGATACCTTTTCAGGCATTGCAGACTGAGCTTTAACCGGATGGCCACGCTGTCCTCCAACAGGTTTTGACTTTGCCACGCGTTTTGGGCCAGATACAGGCCCGGCAGATGGAACCTGTTGCGATGTGGATGCCTGCTGCGGCCCCTCCTCCTCCGCTTCAGAACTACTGCCGCCTGCACCCTGTTCCCCCAATGGCTGCCAATCGAGGTCAACAACTGGGTCATCTATAGCCTCCTCTTCTAGCTCGTGCGCAACTTCGTCTGTGTCACCGTGTAAGTCGGTGGTAGAGCGTTCGTGACGGGGCAACATAGTCTCATCAGGGTCTGATTCTGGATCAGTACCCTGCGAGGGCAATGTTGTGGTCTGAGTCAAAGGACCAGCATAGTAGTCTGGCTGTGGCTGTGCATCAGTGCACTCCATGTCAGATTCAACTTGTAATGGGCATGGCCTGTTAACTGCTTCACTTTCTAAGCCAGGGACAGTATGTGTAAAGAGCTCCATGGAGTTCCGTTGTGTCGCCTGCTGCATCCTTCTCTGTTGTTGTTTTTGCTGAAGAGGACAAGGAAGCGACTTGTCCCTGACCGTGAACATCCACTAACGACGCGCTGCTTTTACATTTACCAGTTTCAAAAGAGGAGGCAAAAGAGCTAGAGGCTAAGTCAGCAAGGTAAGCCAAAACTTGCTCTTGCTGCTCCGGCTTTAAAAGTGGTTTTCCTACTCCCAGAAAAGGGAGCGTTCGAGGCCTTGTGTAGCCAGTAGTGTTGAGCGATACCGTCCGATACTTGAAAGTATCGGTATCGGATAGTATCGGCCGATACCCGAAAAATATTGGATATCGCCGATACCGATATCCGATACCAATACAAGTCAATGGGACATCAAGTATCGGAAGGTATTCTCATGGTTCCCAGGGTCTGAAGGAGAGGAAACTCTCCTTCAGGCCCTGGGATCCATAGGGATGTGTAAAATAAAGAATTAAAATAAAAAATATTGATATATTTACCTCTCCGGCGGCCCCTGAACTCAGCGCCGGTAACCGGCAGGCTTCTTTGTTCAAAATCAGCGCTTTTAGGACCTGAGAATCACGTCCCGGCTTCTGATTGGTCGCGGGCCGCCCATGTGACCGCCACGCGACCAATCACAAGCCGCGAGGTCACCGCAAGCTATTAGCGCGCTCATTTTTGAAAAATGAGCGCGTTAATGACTTTCAAAGACGTAGCGGCTTGTGATTGGTCGCGTGGCGGTCACATGGGCGGCCCGCGACCAATCAGAAGCCGGGACGTGATTCTCAAGTCCTAAAAGCGCTGGTTTTGAACAACGAAGCCTGCCGGTTACCCGCGCTGAGTCCAGGGGCCGCCGGAGAGGTAAATATATCAATATTTTTTATTTTAATTCTTTATTTTACACATCTCTATGTATCCGATACCGATACCCGATACCACAAAAGTATCGGATCTCGGTATCGGAATTCCGATACCGCAAGTATCGGCCGATACCCGATACTTGCGGTATCGGAATGCTCAACACTAGTAGCCAGACGACGAACCTGGCTCCACAGCTCCAGACTTAGGTGCAATATTTTTTTTCCCACGACCACCTGATGCTCCACCACTACCACTACCCTCATTACCAGCTGACAATGAACGCCCCCGGCCACGACCTCTTTCACCAGACTTCCTCATTGTTTTAAAAACGTAACCAAACTAACGGTATTTGTTGCTGTCAAACAACTTACACGGTGAGCTATAACTTCAGTATGATTTAGAAACCCCTTTACAGGTGGGTGAGACCGCAAGTAAAAGCAGGCACAATGTTACACACTCTGTTTTTGGTAGCACCAAATGAGAGAGATGCCACACACGCAGGACTGTCACTCAAGCACAAGTGTCAATATTAATCTCCCACTGTTTGTTTTTATTTTTTCAGGGAGAATTTAGAAACCCCCCCCAAAAAATGATTTTTTAAGGAAGAATTTAGAAAACAAATTAAAAAAAAGTGATTTTTTCAGAGAGAATTTAGAAACCAAATAAAAAAACAAAACAAATAGGCTTTCTATGGCCCACTATCTGAGAGAGAGAGATGGCACACCCAGGAGTCAGGACTGGCACACAAGCAGAAAGGCCAATATTAATCTCCCACTGTTTTTTTTTATTTTTTCAGGGAGAATTTAGAAACCCCCCCAAAAAAAGATTTTTTAAGGAAGAATTTAGAAAACAAATTAAAAAAAAGTGATTTTTTTCAGAGAGAATTTAGAAACCAAATAAAAAAAAAAAACAAATAGGCTTTCTATGGCCCACTATCTGAGAGAGAGAGATGGCACACCCAGGAGTCAGGAGGACTGGCACACAAGCAGAAAGGCCAATATTAATCTCCCACTGTTTTTTTTATATTTTTTTCAGAGAGAATTTAGAAACCAAATAAAAAAAAAACAAATAGGCTTTCTATGGCCCACTACCTGAGAGAGAGAGATGGCACACCCAGGAGTCAGGAGGACTGGCACACAAGCAGAAAGGCCAATATTAATCTCCCACTGTTTTTTTTTATTTTTTCAGGGAGAATTTAGAAACCCCTCCAAAAAAATGATTTTTTTAAGGAAGAATTTAGAAAACAAATAAAAAAAAGTGATTTTTTTCAGAGAGAATTTAGAAACCAAATAAAAAAAAAAACAAATAGGCTTTCTATGGCCCACTATCTGAGAGAGAGAGATGGCACACCCAGGAGTCAGGACTGGCACACAAGCAGAAAGGCCAATATTAATCTCCCACTGTTTTTTTATTTTTTTCAGGGAGAATTTAGAAACCCCCCCCAAAAAAAGATTTTTTAAGGAAGAATTTAGAAAAGAAAAGAAAAAAAGTGATTTTTTCAGAGAGAATTTAGAAACCAAATAAAAAAACAAAAACAAATAGGCTTTCTATGGCCCACTATCTGAGAGAGAGAGATGGCACACCCAGGAGTCAGGAGGACTGGCACACAAGCAGAAAGGCCAATATTAATCTCCCACTGTTTTTTTTATTTTTTCAGTGAGAATTTAGAAACCCCCCCCAAAAAATGATTTTTTAAGGAAGAATTTAGAAAACAAATAAAAAAAAAGTGATTTTTTCAGAGAGAATTTAGAAACCAAATTAAAAAAAAAAAACAAATAGGCTTTCTATGGCCCACTATCTGAGAGAGAGAGATGGCACACCCAGGAGTCAGGACTGGCACACAAGCAGAAAGGCCAATATTAATCTCCCACTGTTTTTTTTTATTTTTTCAGGGAGAATTTAGAAACCCCCCCAAAAAATGATTTTTTAAGGAAGAATTTAGAAAACAAAATAAAAAAAGTGATTTTTTTCAGAGAGAATTTAGAAACCAAATAAAAAAACAAAAACAAATAGGCTTTCTATGGCCCACTACCTGAGAGAGAGAGATGGCACACCCAGGAGTCAGGAGGACTGGCACACAAGCAGAAAGGCCAATATTAATCTCCCACTGTTTTTTTTTATTTTTTCAGGGAGAATTTAGAAACCCCCCCCAAAAAAGGATTTTTTAAGGAAGAATTTAGAAAACAAATAAAAAAAAGTGATTTTTTCAGGGAGAATTTAGAAACCCCCCCCCAAAAAAAATGATTTTTTAAGGAAGAATTTAGAAAACAAATAAAAAAAAGTGATTTTTTTCAGAGAGAATTTAGAAACCAAATAAAAAAAAAAACAAATAGGCTTTCTATGGCCCACTATCTGAGAGAGAGAGATGGCACACCCAGGAGTCAGGAGGACTGGCACACAAGCAGAAAGGCCAATATTAATCTCCCACTTTTTTTTTTATTTTTTCAGGGAGAATTTAGAAACCCCACAAAAAAATGATTTTTTAAGGAAGAATTTAGAAAACAAAATAAAAAAAAGTGATTTTTTCAGAGAGAATTTAGAAACCAAATAAAAAAACAAAAACAAATAGGCTTTCTATGGCCCACTATCTGAGAGAGAGAGATGGCACACCCAGGAGTCAGGACTGGCACACAAGCAGAAAGGCCAATATTAATCTCCCACTGTTTTTTTTTATTTTTTCAGTGAGAATTTAGAAACCACCCCCGAAAAAATTATTTTTTAAGGAAGAATTTAGAAAACAAATTAAAAAAAAGTGATTTTTTTCAGAGAGAATTTAGAAACCAAATAAAAAAAAAAACAAATAGGCTTTCTATGGCCCACTATCTGAGAGAGAGAGATGGCACACCCAGGAGTCAGGACTGGCACACAAGCAGAAAGGCCAATATTAATCTCCCACTGTTTTTTTTTTATTTTTTCAGGGAGAATTTAGAAACCCCCCCCAAAAAAATGATTTTTTAAGGAAGAATTTAGAAAACAAATAAAAAAAAAGTGATTTTTTCAGAGAGAATTTAGAAACCAAATAATAAAAAAAAACAAATAGGCTTTCTATGGCCCACTATCTGAGAGAGAGAGATGGCACACCCAGGAGTCAGGAGGACTGGCACACAAGCAGAAAGGCCAATATTAATCTCCCACTGTTTTTTTTTATTTTTTCAGGGAAAATTTAGAAATCCCCCCAAAAAATGATTTTTTAAGGAAGAATTTAGAAAACAAATTAAAAAAAGTGATTTTTTCAGAGAGAATTTAGAAACCAAATAAAAAATGCAACAAATAGGCTTTCTATGGCCCACTATCTGAGAGAGAGAGATGGCACACCCAGGAGTCAGGACTGGCACACAAGCAGAAAGGCCAATATTAATCTCCCACTGTTTTTTTGTTATTTTTTCAGGGAGAATTTAGAAACCCCCCCCCCCAAAAAAAAAATGATTTTTTAAGGAAGAATTTAGAAAACAAATTAGAAAAAATGATTTTTTTCAGAGAGAATTTAGAAACCAAATAAAAAAACAAAAACAAATAGGCTTTCTATGGCCGACTATCTGAGAGAGAGAGATATGGCACGCTCAGGACTGGCACACAAGCCCAAAGGGCAATAATAATCTCCCACTATTTTTTTTTTTGCAGGGAGAATTTATAAAACCAATAAAAAAAAAAAATAGGCTTTCTATGGCCCACTATTTGACAGAGAGATGGCACGCTCAGGACTGGCACACAAGCCCAAAGGGCAATATTAATCTCCCACTGTTTTTTTTTTTCAGGGAGAATTTATAAAACCAATAAAAAAATAAATAAATAGGCTTTCTATGGCCCACTATTTGAGAGAGAGATGGCACGCTCAGGACTGGCACACAAGCCCAAAGGGCAATATTAATCTCCCACTGTTTTTTTTTTCAGGGAGAATTTATAAAACCAATGAAAAAATAATAAATAGGCTTTCTATGGCCCACTATTTGACAGAGAGATGGCACGCTCAGGACTGGCACACAAGCCCAAAGGCCAATATTAATCTCCCACTGTTTTTTTTTTTTTTCAGGGAGAATTTAGAAACCCCACAAAAAAAAAACAGAAAAAAAAATTTGGCTTTCTATGGCCCACTATGTGAGATGGCACACACAGGGATGGCACTCGAGCAGAAATGCCAATCTTAATCTCCCACAGCTTTTTTTTTAGGGAGAATTTAAAAAAAAAAAAAAAAAAACACAGGGACTGTCCTACAATTACTATCTCCATGCAGTATTCTCAGCCAGGTATGGCAGGCAGCAATAAGGAGTGGACTGCTGCACAAATTAAATAAAAAGTGTGGACAAACAAACAAGATAGCTGTGCAGAAAGGAAGGAACAACAGGATTTGTGCTTTGAAAAAAGCAGTTGGTTTGCACAGCGGCGTACACACAGCAAGGCAGCTATCAGGGAGCCTTCTAGGGCAGCCCAATGAGCTACAGCGCTGAGGAAAAAAAATGTAGCTTCCACTGTCCCTGCAAACAAAGGTGGTGTTGGACAGTGGAAATCGCTACAGCACAAGCGGTTTGGTGGTTAATGGACCCTGCCTAACGCTATCCCTGCTTCTGAAGAAGCGGCAGCATCCTCTCCCTATGCTCAGATCAGCAGCAGTAAGATGGCGGTCAGCGGGAACGCCCCTTTATAGCCCCTGTGACGCCGCAGACAGCAAGCCAATCACTGCAATGCCCTTCTCTAAGATGGTGAGGACCAGGACCTATGTCATCACGCTGCCCACACTCTGCGTCCACCTTCATTGGCTGAGAAATGGCGCTTTTCGCGTCATTGAAACGCGACTTTGGAGCGAAAGTCGCGTACCGCATGGCCGACCCCGCACAGGGGTCGGGTCTGGTTTCATGAAACCCGACTTTGCCAAAAGTCGGCGACTTTTGAAAATGAATGATCCGTTTCGCTCAACCCTAGTGGCCAGCAATGAGTTCAGACCTGAATCCCAAAAAACACCTGTGGAGAGATCTAAAAATGGCAGTTTGGAGAAGGCACCCTTCAAATATCAGGGATCTGGAGCAGTTTGCCAGAGAAGAATGGTCTAAAATTCCAGCAGAGCTTTGTAAGAAACTCATTGATGGTTACCGGAAGCGGTTGGTCGCAGTTATTTTGGCTAAAGGTTGTGCAACCAAGTATTAGGCTGAGGGTGCCAATACTTTTGTCTGGTCCATTTTTGGAGTTTTGTGTGAAATGATCAATGTTTTGCTTTTGCTTCATTCTCTGTTGTGTTTTTTCATTTAAGGCAAATTAAATGAAGATAATAATACCAAAGAATTTGTGATTGCGATCATTTTCAGGAAGAAAATGGGTATTATCTGACAGAATTGCAGGGGTGTCAATACTTTTGGCCATGACTGTATGGACTCATCACACTTCCCACCGCCTAACATTAAGGTATCACTCCTAGAATACTTCTGTCATCATTGGGCAGAAAAATATTCACATAGATGCACAATGCAAAACATACTTACACATTGCTAATCTAATTTGCTTTTAACACAAAAAATAATATTTTCTATTCGCCACGACAGCACCCACTAGAGAGAGGGGATCCGCCCCTAGGAACAGGAAACCTACAGAGAGATAAAAGGGGCGGCCCCCCCTCGCTCCTCAGTTGGTTTCCTGTTCCTAGAAGGGAACCCACAGAGAAGAACTCTATGGCTAAGAAGAGGAAGACCTGCCTGGGCTACCGCCTGTATCGACTCTGCTGAGCGACAGGGGTCCCAGAGCAGGTAGACAGTGTCGGGGGAATGTTCCTGCGGGCTCCCCCCTCATCTGGTGCGGCTGACAGGGAAGCCTGAAGGTACCAACGGTCTCCCTGCTGGGACACCGTTGGGTAAATGCTAATGAAAGGCACGGCGCAGTGTGGATACCTGTGGAATGCCCTCCTGAGTGGAGCTGAGCAGCGGTGTGGTATCCCTGGGGAATCTTCCCTCCGTTCCCTCCAGAGGTAAGAGGCGACATGGTGGGAAGCAGCGCTGAGAGCGCTTCCGGTTTGCAGAGACGCGGGCGCATGCGCAGTAGCGTCGGCGTCCCATGGAAGGAAGCTTGAACTTCCGGGGTCGCGGTGTCAGAGTACCATTTCCGGGGGAACCGCCATATTGGATTCCCCCATGCGATCCCAGCGTCTGGATGCCGGTCTTGTGAGTAAAAAAAAAAAAAAAAAAAACAGGATGGGGATGTATGCAGGAGTGGCTACACTATAAAAGTCAGGATGAGAAGTGCAGTCAGTGTGCATTATGTCATCCCAAGAGGAGGTCCGTGTGCACTCCATGGAAGAGCCACTAGTACCTAGTAGCGAAACCAGGAAAAACAGCAGTGGACACTTTAAGTTAAGTGACTCCACTGATAAATCGGGAAGAAAATCATCCCGTTCCACATCCCAAACTAAGGCAACCCCGCAGCCGGTAAAATTAATATGCTGGGTGAGTGTACGCATACTTCACTGAAGTATATATTGATTCCTTTGCTTGTATTATTTTAGGCAAAAAGGACGGGAAAGAGTAAGCACAAACAATGTGCTATATGTACCGAACCCTTGCCTGACTCCTATACTAAGAGTCTATGTCAGGCATGTATAGATAACACCTTACGGCAGGAGGAATCGGTGAAAATGAACGAGATACGGCTCATAATTAGGGAAGAACTTCAGTCGTTAGGAGGCGGTTCTTCCTCGATTAATACCGAGAAAAAGAAAAGAAGAGTATCCTCACCTAGAGCCGACACGTCAGCAGAGAGTGGGGAGGTCGACTCTGAGGTCTCTCAACTGTCTGATTCTTCAGGGGAAGAAGACTTTGTTTGCTTTCCAACTGAAGGCATAAACAACTTGGTTAAATCGGTGAGAAATACGATGGGGGTATCGGAGTCAAAAGAACCCCAAACACCACAGGAAATCATGTTTGCTGGTCTTTCCCAACGGAAAGGCCACGTGTTTCCAATAAACCAGGCCATAAAGGACCTCGTTAAGAAGGAATGGGGTAAAGGTCAAAAAAGTTTTGTACCAATACCCTGTAAAAGGCGCTACCCATTTGATGACGAAGATTTAAGTACATGGACCAAAATACCAAAGGTCGATGCTGCAGTTGCATCTACATCTCGCCGGTTCTCCTTGCCCGTGGAAGATGCAGGTTCCTTAACAGATCCCATGGACCGAAAATCAGATGCGCTCCTTAAAAAATCGTGGGAGGCCTGTGTCACGGCATTCAAACCGGCAATTGCAGCCACATGTACTGGCAGATCAATGTTAGTCTGGCTGGATCAGCTGGAGCAAAATATTAAAAATGGTGTATCCAGGGAGAAGTTACGAGCGTCTATCCCTTTGATCAAGGGTGCGGCTGCCTTTATATCGGATGCCTCTATTGACTCCCTACGACTGGCGGCCAGAACAGCTAATATCTCCAACACGGCTAGGCGGGCTTTATGGCTAAAAAACTGGAAAGGAGATGCCCAATCTAGATCCAAATTATGTGCCATACCCTGTCAGGGTGAGTACCTGTTTGGAACAGTCCTTGACGATATACTCAAGAAGGCAGGTGAAAGGAAAAAAGGATTCCCTAATCCCTTTGTTCCATCTTACAGAAGGGCCTTCAGGAAGCCACCATTCGGAAAGAAGGGAGGCTTCAGAGACAGATGGAACAATAAGGATTTTAAACAAAAAGGAAACCTGTTTAATAAACGTCCATTCAAGCCAGCCGACAAATTCCAGTAATTATATTCCTCCAGTGGGTGGAAGATTAAAACAGTTTAGGCAACAATGGGAAGAGATAACAATAAATACTTGGGCCATTAAATTAATATCTTCAGGCCTCACATTAGACTTTATTAGAACTCCACCGGACTCCTTCCTCCTTACCACCTTAAGATCCAGGCCTCAGCAAGAGGCACTTGAAACAGAGGTTAAAACCCTCCTACGCAAACAAGTCCTAGTGGAAGTCCCATCTTCCCAGAGGGGGAGGGGATTTTATTCTCCCTTGTTTCTGATTAATAAGCCGGATGGCTCTTTCAGAACCATAATTAATTTAAGAAAGCTGAACTCCTTTATAAGGCCTAAAACATTCAAAATGGAATCCATTCGTTCAGCCATAAAGAATTTATTTCCAAACTGTTATATGGTAGTATTGGATCTTAAGGATGCTTACTATCATATTCCTATACATCATTTATTCCAGCAGTTCCTTCGGGTAGCAGTCTGTATAGAGGGACAAATTCGTCATCTACAATATAAGGCGATGCCCTTCGGATTATCCATGGCCCCAAGGGTTTTCACAAAATTGCTATTGGAAGTTATGTCTTTCCTAAGAGTAAAAGATACTTTAGTCATTCCATATCTAGATGACCTATTGATTGTGGGTAAAGACCCCCTACAGTGTGAGCAGAGGTTACGGGAAGTAGTGGTTTCCTTACAATCCCTGGGGTGGCTGGTTAATTGGGAAAAATCTAGACTTCAGCCGGTTAAGTGTCAGAAATTCCTAGGGCTCCTTCTAGATTCAGCTGACCAGATTTGTAAGCTGCCTGAGGATAAGAAAATCTCCATAGTTGATAAGGTATCTTTAGCAATAGAAAATCGTAGTATGTCACTCAGACAGAGCATGTCATTACTAGGTTCTCTGACATCGTGTATTCCTGCGGTCCAGTGGGCACAAGCTCATACTAGGCCTCTACAAAAATTTATATTAGAGGAGGACATTAAGAATAGAGGCTGTCTGGATAGAACAGTTTATCTAACAACGGAAGTATTACACTCCCTTAGGTGGTGGTTAAATCAGAAAAACCTTTCAAAAGGGGTTCTCTGGATAATTTCCCCCTCTAGTATAGTGACCACAGATGCTGGTCCTAAAGGCTGGGGGGCACATTTTAAGGATCAGTGGGTTCAGGATCTTTGGTCTAGTTCGGAACTAGATAGTTCTTCAAATGTCAAAGAGTTGAGGGCAATATATTATTCCCTACTTCACTTTCTTCCTCAGCTCAGCGGCTCTCACACAAGAGTGTTCTCCGACAACACCACGGCAGTAGCTTACTTAAACCATCAAGGAGGTACGCGGTCGGACAGACTCAGGCAGCTGGCATCAGACATCATGGAATTAGCCGAAGGTCATCTGCTATCACTATCAGCAGTTCACATCAGGGGCACAGACAACTTTCGTGCCGATTTTCTGAGCCGTCACACCCTTCATCAAGGGGAATGGATGCTAAACAGAAAAATTTTCAAAATGATAACAGCGCAATGGGGTATTCCTCAAATAGACTTGTTTGCCACAAGAGCCAACCGACAGGTCAGGATGTTTGCCTCTCTAAACAGAGAGGACAAGCCGGACATACTCGATGCCCTCCAAGTGCCCTGGACTTTCGACCTGGCATATGCTTTTCCTCCATTGAATCTACTACCTTTGGTAATAAGAAAAATAAGAGAAGAAGGAGCAAGAATTCTATTAATAGCCCCATTCTGGCCCAAAAGGCCATGGTTCTCATGGCTGAGGGCGATGTCAGTGTCGGACCCGTGGATTCTGCCTCAATCCAAGGACCTGCTCTCTCAGGGTCCGTTCCTTCATCCTCAGGCAAAGGGCATGAATTTAACTGCATGGAGTTTGAAAGGCAGTTACTAAATCTCAGGGGGTTTTCTAGTGGGTTAATAGATACTCTGATGAAAAGTAGAAAACCCTCAACTACCAGGATTTATGTCAGAATTTGGAGGAAATTCCTTCAATTCCATACTACACAACTTTCCGCTGATATTCCTATATTTCCAATATTGGAATTTCTACAAAAAGGTCTGGAATTAGGACTCTCTGTAAGCACTCTGAAAGTGCAGGTGTCAGCCTTAGGAGCTCTTTTTAATTTTGATGTAGCAGGTAATAAATGGATATCTCGGTTTATATCTGCCTGTGAGAGATCGAGACCAATTAGCATACCTCGGGTCCCTCAGTGGGATCTATCAATAGTTCTAAATGCATTGACTCAATCACCTTTTGAGCCTCTCCATGCAGCCTCACTAAAAAATATTTCTTTAAAAACGGTATTATTAGTGGCATTAGTTTCTGCCAGAAGAGTAAGTGATCTTCATGCTTTATCTATAGATCCTCCCTTTTTTGTGGTAACATCAGATAGGATACTTTTAAAAACAGATCCTTGTTATCTCCCTAAGGTAGCTTCTACCTTTCATAGATCCCAGGAGATCCAGTTACCTACCTTTTATGAGAACCACTCAACTCCAGAAGAAGAAAGACTTCACACCCTAGACGTAAAAAGGACTGTCTTAGCCTATTTAGAGAGAACTAGGGACTGGAGGAAGAGTAGGGCTCTCTTTGTGTCTTTCCAGGGTAAAACCAAGGGTGCCGGAGTCACAAAGAACACATTATCTCGCTGGATCAGAGAGGCAATAATCTTGGCGTATAAGGCCGGAGGGAAAGATCCTCCAATGCATGTGGGAGCGCACTCTACAAGAGCCTTGTCGACTTCCTGGGCAGAAAGGGCAAATGTACCAATAGACCTTATATGTAAGGCTGCAACTTGGTCTTCACCGAATACCTTCTATAAGCATTATAGATTAGATCTATCCTCTGCTTCTGATCTGACTTTTGGTGTATCGGTCCTTGACTCAGTAAACCCACCCAGTCTATAGTCTCTGCAATTCTCTCTAGTGGGTGCTGTCGTGGCGAATAGAAAATACTGGATTACGTACCGGTAATGCTCTTTTATAGAGCCCACGACAGCACCCGTTCACATCCCTCCCTTTTCTGTATATAGTTGCACATGGTGCTTGTTTGGTGAGGTGTAAATATTAGAAAATATAGTATGAGGTTGTAAATATGTATATATATGGATATACCCGAACCTGTTAACTAAAACCTGGCGGCGGTTCCTCCTATTCTCTGTAAAACAACTGAGGAGCGAGGGGGGGCCGCCCCTTTTATCTCTCTGTAGGTTTCCTGTTCCTAGGGGCGGATCCCCTCTCTCTAGTGGGTGCTGTCGTGGGCTCTATAAAAGAGCATTACCGGTACGTAATCCGGTATTTTTTACTTATCCAAAGAATTACAAATATGTTCCTTATTGTAGAAACACTTACTAAGCAACATGCACCAGTTTTTGTGAACAGTTAAGCAAGAGACAGGGAAGGTGGCAGTAGCCTGTGGTCCAGAACCGACCTCTTTCCCAGAACCACCAATGCCTGAATCCAGGACGCAACCTTCATCGCTGGTGTTCTTGCAAAAGGCAGACTGGAAAGCAAGGATTCAGCAATCAGTGCGTTAGGCATAAGGATTCTCCCACTGTGCGGGATAGATCCCAAACAGGGTCGGCGTCAGCACCCGACACACCCGGGCAAGTGCCAGGGCCCTGAGCAAGCAGGGGGCCCACTCGCCGTCTGGGTCACTGGAACGCTATGGTGCCAGCCCCCCATGAGTGGACCCCCACGCCTGCTCCGAGTCCCGGCACTTGCGATACTTACCTCTCCTGGTTCCAGTGCTTCCATCCTCTGACTGTGACGTTCAGGTCAGAGGGCGCGATGACATCACCAGTGCGCGCCCTCTGCCTGAGCAGTCGCAGCACAGAGAGCAGAAAGATGCCGACGGTGAGGAGTCCAGAGCAGAGCAGCGACACGCAACGAGAGATGAGTATTTCCTTTTTTTTATATTGAGCATTATATGGGGCCAATTTAATATGGAGCATCTTATGGGGCCAAGTCTATAGGGAGTATCTTATAGGGCATATTTAATAGGAAGCATCTTATGGGGCCAATTCTATATGGATCATCTTATGGGGCCAATTCTATATAGAGCTTATTATGGGGCCAATTACATATGGAGCAGTTTATGGGGCCAATTACATATGGAGCAGTATATGTGGCGAATAATATATGAGGCATCTTATGGGACTAATTATATATGGAGCATTTTATATGGCCAATTATATATGGAGCATTATATGGGGCCCATTATACATGGAGCATCTTATGGGGCCAATTATTTTTGGAGCATTATATGGGACCCATTCTGTAAGGAGTATAATATGGGACCCATTCTGTATGGAGCATCATATGGGGCCCATTCTGTATGGAGCAATATATGGGACTCAGTATACTGTATGGGGCTGATCATATGCTGTATGGAGGCTGATCATATACTGTACTGTATGGAGCATTATATGAGGCTCATTATACATGGAGCAATAGATGGGGCCCATCATATACTGTATGGAGAATTATACAGTTATATGAAAAAGTTTGGGCACCCCTATTAATCTTAAACTTAATGTTTTATAAAAATTGTTTTTTTGCAACAGCTATTTCAGTTTCATATATCTAATAACTGTTGCACACAGTAATGTTTCTGCCTTGAAATGAGGTTTATTGTACTAACAGAAAATGTGCAATCTGCATTCAAACAAAATTTGACAGGTGCATAAGTATGGGCACCCTTATCATTTTCCTGTTTTAAATACTCCTACCTACTTTTTACTGACTTACTAAAGCACTTTTTTTGGTTTTCTAACCTCAATCGGCTGAAATTAAAGGGGCGGTCCAAAACCAAAGGTGAATTTCATATTGAGGCTGTGTGCACACGTTCAGGATTTTTCACTTTTTTTTGCGTTTTTTTGCTATAAAACCACGAAAAAAATGCTTACATTTATGAAGCTATTATTAGAATGCAATCTGCAATTTTTGTGCACATGTTGCACTTTTTTCCACAGCAGAATCGCATACCAGAAAAAAACGCAGCATGTTAATTCTTTGTGCAGAATCGCAGGGATTCCGCACAGATAGGAATGCATTGATCCGCTTACTTTCCGCATGGGGCTATGCCCACCATGGGGGAAGTAAGCGGATCATGTGCAGTTGGTACCCAGTTTCCTCTCCTCCAGGCCCTGGGAACCTTATATTTCTTAAAAAAAAATGTAAATAAAAAATTGTGATATTCTCACCTTCCGGCGGCCCCCACAGCCTTCCCACTCCTCGTGATGCTTCCGTTCCTAGGGATGCTTTGCAGCAATCACCTGTGATGACGTAGCATTCTTGCGAGACCACGACGTCATCTGGGGTTGTTGCCGCGAGGCATTACTGGGAACGGGAGCATCACAAGGAGCTGGAAGCCTGCGGGGGACACCGGAACGTGGGAATATCATGATTTTTTATTTTTTTATTATTTTTAACATTAGATCTTTTTACTATGGATGCTGCACAGGCAGCGATGATAATGTGTGCAAACTGTAAATCGCTGCGGAATATGTAATATATTATATAAGAATAAAGATTATTATTATTTATTTAGAATAGGATGCAGTACAGATGAATCATATGTGATCCATTTGTTTTGCTGTGATCTTTCTCACACATTTTCTGACTGTAAGGCTACTTTCACACTAGCGTTTTTTGACGTACATCGCAATGCGTCATTTTGAAATAAAAACGCATCCTGCAAAGTTGCCCGAAGGATGCGTTTTTTCTCCATAGACTTTCATTAGCGAAGCATTGCGACGTATCGCCACATGTCGCATCCGTCGTGCGACGGATGCGTCGTGTTTTGGCGGACCGTCGGCACAAAAAACCGTTCCATGTAACGTTTTTTGGTGCGTCGAGTCCGCCATTTCCGACCGTGCATGCGTGGCCGAAACTCCGCCCCCTCCTCCCCGGACATTACAATGGGGCAGCGGATGCCTTGTAAAACTGCATCTGCTGCCCACGCTGTTCTTTTTTTTCGCAGTTTGCGTCGGTACGTCGGGCCGACGCTAGTGTGAAAGTAGCCTAATTTGGATAGATCAATTGCATAACATTGCTCCTAGTGCTCTGTCCCAGGTCGGGTTTTTTTTTTTTCACAGACAGCACTTGGACAAATATTACAGTAGTGAGAACATAGCCTGACAATACTTGTTGCAATAAATCTTATTGTAACAAATAATAGCTGTTGATCAAACAATGAATTGAGAATATTGGAAAAATGTTATTCCTCACCTCTGCTCCACATGCATAGGTCAACATCACATATGGGCAGGAGCTGACAGGCAGGGGGAGAAACCTTACTGCAGTCTATGGAGTGAATGTGATAAGATCCTGAGCCAGTATAGACTCAGTGCCCTCAATCTGGCCATCGAGGTCGGCCGGCACGGACAGAGCTACAAGCCCAGGGAAGACAGACTGTGCCTACACTGTGACCTGGAGGCCCTGGAGGATGAGACCCACTTCCTGCTACATTGCACCAAATAAGCAGCAGTGAGGGACACTCACTTCAGGAGACTCTCCAATTGCTTCCCAGATCTCGAACATATATCCTGCTGGGGGAAGAAGAGAGCGCAGTGGAGATAGCAGCGCAGTATGTGAGCGCGTGCCATAGGCTTCAAGAAAGACAACCATGATATGCCATGGACTTCCTTAGCCCCCACCCTGTACCTCATCCATTGTCCCCACCCATTATCCTCACAGTCCCTACTCCCTATTTCCTACTGTGCTCTGCTTTGGCAAAACTAATGTTTATTTGGCCCTGCCAAGAAAGCTTCTTTGAATTGAATTGTATTGATAAGCCACAGATCACAGGGGGAGCGCTACGGGGGTCTTAACCCTTATCTCTCCTGCACAGGATATACAACAGTACAGGCTGGGAGCAAAGAGGGAGGTAAGGGTTAATCCTCACATGCAAAGGTGAGGAGACTTCAGAGTACATGGTGGGGCAGAAGAGCAGTTTGTGGAGCACATGGAATATCCCATCTGCAGGCTGGATGTAGTGGAGGTGAGGGGGCACTTCACTGCTGGACCCTGTATTCAGAAGGAATACTCAGCCCCAGTGTTTTACCTCCTATCAGCTGCCAGGAAGATCCAGGGAGATGCAGCTGCTCTCCCTGAACATAAACTGCAGCCCCACAACTTTCATTCCATATTGTGAAAGGAGGCAACACAGGTTCTGTGACCTACTCAGCACAGCAGACACACGATGCTGCCTTCCAGGTGGTATCTGGGCTCCTCTTAGAAGCCACTTGCCCATTATCTGCAGCAGATGGGTGTTGCAGTCATGCTTCCCTCCTCCTGCACAGGTTTCACACCAGCTCTGCAAGCCAGGAACGGAGCATCCTCGCATTCGCCATTGAGAAGATGGGGCGGGGCTACCGTTGCAATGACAATTCTGAGAAAGATCAGTTCTTCAGCTTATCGGGCTGAGGGTATGTGCACACGTCAGGATTTTGTGCAGAATTTTCCTGAGATTTTCCTGAGGAGAAATTGGCACCACTCCCAGGAAATCCGCATGCGTTTTTTGTGCGTTTTTTTGTGCGTTTTTTATGTGGTTTTTATGCGTTTTTTATGCGTTTTTTACATGCGTTTTTTGTGCGGGTTTTTTACAACAGATAAAGTTGGTTGAAAAAAAAACAACCCATGAGTTCATTTCCTGGTCCAACCCCTCTTCACCATTTTGCTTCCTTGTTGAATTCAAGATGCCGCACCATCGTCTAACTCCAGAACAGAACTGCCTACTGTTGCATACGGCACTGCTTTTGCTGCACCACTACAGCGAGCTGGTAAGAAAATGTCATTAGATGTGAACACTTTGCGTATTAGGCTGGGTTCACAATGTGTACAGCAGCCCGTTCAACACATACGTTCACGGTCTGCTGCAACGCAAGTGCTGACTTTGGCACATCGCTAGCGCAGATGGAGCATCTGCTAGCTCTATCTGCGCTAGCAGTGACAGACCCGGAAACGCTGCAGTCAGAGTCTCGAGGTCCGACTGTCACTCAAATGACGGCACATGGCTAGCGATGTCAGACATAGGAGTCAATGGCGGCGCTAGCGGACTACGTTTCACCGCGTTATTCAGCGGTGTTACGAAGTCCGTCAAAACGGACTGGGGGAACGCAATGTGAACCCAGCCTTAGGCTGCGGAGATGCAGACTTTATGACATTGCGGATTGCCAGCTGTATTCCATGTGTTGTACAGTTCCATGTAATAACACATACTTTATTCTCCCATAGGAGCAATCTCGGAGAAGAAGGGATAGTAGACGACAAAAAAGGATGTGGGTTCATCCCATCATTCATGAACGGGAAGAAAAAGGGACACTTCCATGTTCTTTATCGTGATTTAAGGAGGTAAGATATAGTGAGAAATGGTATATTGACAGCTGTGTTTCTCTGTACCTTTTTTTTTATATATACAACATACATTATGTGTGTGTTTAACCCCTTCAAGACCCAGCCTATTTTGACCTTAAAGACCTTGCCGTTTTTTGCAATTCTGACCAGTGTCCCTTTATGAGGTAATAACTCAGGAACGCTTCAACGGATCCTAGCGGTTCTGAGATTGTTTTTTCGTGACATATTGGGCTTCATGTTAGTGGTAAATTTAGGTCAATAAATTCTGCATTTATTTGTGATAAACACGGAAATTTGGCGAAAATTTTGAAAATTTCGCAATTTTCACATTTTGAATTTTTATTCTGTTAAACCAGAGAGATATGTGACACAAAATAGTTAATAAATAACATTTCCCACATGTTTACTTTACATCAGCACAATTTTGGAAACAAAATTTTTTTTTGTTAGGAAGTTATAAGGGTTAAAATTCGACCAGCGATTTGTCATTTTTACAACGAAATTTACAAAACCATTTTTTTAGGGACCACCTCACATTTGAAGTCAGTTTGAGGGGTCTATATGGCTGAAAATACCCAAAAGTGACACCATTCTAAAAACTGCACCCCTCAAGGTACTCAAAACCACATTCCAGAAGTTTATTAACCCTTCAGGTGCTTCACAGAAGCAGAAGCAACATGGAAGGAAAAAATGAACATTTAACTTTTTAGTCACAAAAATTATCTTTTAGCAACAATTTTTTTATTTTCCCAATGGTAAAAGGAGAAACTGAACCACGAAAGTTGTTGTCCAATTTGTCCTGAGTACGCTGATACCTCATATGTGGGGGTAAACCACTGTTTTGGCGCACGGCAGGGCTTGGAAGGGAAGGAGCGCCATTTGACTTTTTGAATCAAAAATTGGCTCCACTCTTTAGCGGACACCATGTCACGTTTGGAGAGCCCCCGTGTGCCTAAAAATTGGAGCTCCCCCACAAGTGACCCCATTTTGGAAACTAGACGCCCCAAGGAACTTATCTAGATGCATAGTGAGCACTTTGAACCCCCAGGTGCTTCACAAATTGATCCGTAAAAATGAAAAAGTACTTTTTTTTCGCAAAAAAATTCTTTTAGCCTCAATTTTTTCATTTTCACATGGGCAACAGGATAAAATGGATCCTAAAATGTGTTGGGCAATTTCTCCTGAGTACACCAATACCTCACATGTGGAGGTAAACCACTGTTTGGACACATGGTAAGGCTCGGAAGGGAAGGAGCGCCATTTGACTTTTTGAATGAAAAATTATTTCCATCGTTAGCGGACACCATGTCGCGTTTGGATAGCTCCTGTGTGCCTAAACATTGGCGCTCCCCCACAAGTGACCCCATTTTGGAAACTAGACCCCCCAAGGAACTAATTTGGATGCCTAGTGAGCACTTTAAACCCTCAGGTGCTTCACAAATTGATCTGTAAAAATGAAAAAGTAATTTTTTTTCACAAAAAAATTCTTTTCGCCTCAATTTTTTCATTTTCACATGGGCAGTAGGATAAAATGGATCATAAAATTTGTTGGGCAATTTCTCCCGAGTACGCCGATACCTCATATGTGGGGGTAAACCACTGTTTGGGCACTCGGCAGGGCTCTGAAGAGAAGGCGCGCCATTTGACTTTTTGAATGGAAAATTAGCTCCAATTGTTAGCGGACACCATGTCGCGTTTGGAGAGCCCCTGTGTGCCTAAACATTGGAGCTCCCCCACAAGTGACCCCATTTTGGAAACTAGACCCCCCAAGGAACTTATCTAGATGCATATTGAGCACTTTAAACCCCCAGGTGCTTCACAGAAGTTTATAACGCAGAGCCATGAAAATAAAAAATAATTTTTCTTTCCTCAAAAATGATTTTTTAGCCTGGAATTTCCTATTTTGCCAAGGATAATAGGAGAAATTGGACCCCAAATATTGTTGTCCAGTTTGTCCTGAGTACGCTGATACCCCATATGTGGGGGTAAACCACTGTTTGGGCGCACGGCAGGGCTCGGAAGGGATGGCACGCCATTTGGCTTTTTAAATGGAAAATTAGCTCCAATCATTAGCGGACACCATGTCACGTTTGGAGAGCCCCTGTGTGCCTAAACATTGGAGATCCCCCAGAAATGACACCATTTTAGAAACTAGACCCCCAAAGGAACTAATCTAGATGTGTGGTGAGGACTTTGAACCCCCAAGTGCTTCACAGAAGTTTATAACGCAGAGCCATGAAAATAAAAAAAAAAATTATTTTCTCAAAAATGATCTTTTAGCCTGCAATTTTTTATTTTCCCAAGGGTAACAGGAGAAATTTGACCCCAAAAGTTGTTGTCCAGTTTCTCCTGAGTACGCTGATACCCCATATGTGGGGGTAAATCACTGTTTGGGCACATGCCGGGGCTCGGAAGTGAAGTAGTGACGTTTTGAAATGCAGACTTTGATGGAATGCTCTGTGGGCGTCACGTTGCATTTGCAGAGCCCCTGATGTGGCTTAACAGTAGAAACCCCCCACAAGTGACCCCATTTTGGAAACTAGACCCCCAAAGGAACTTATCTAGATGTGTGGTGAGCACTTTGAACCCCCAAGTGCTTCATAGAAGTTTATAATGCAGAGCCGTGAAAATAATAAATACGTTTTCTTTCCTCAAAAATAATTATTTAGCCCAGAATTTTTTATTTTCCCAAGGGTTACAGGAGAAATTGGACCCCAAAAGTTGTTGTCCAGTTTCTCCTGAGTACGCTGATACCCCATATGTGGGGGTAAACCACTGTTTGGGCACACGTCGGGGCTCAGAAGGGAAGTAGTGACTTTTGAAATGCAGACTTTTATGGAATGGTCTGCGGGTGTCACGTTGCGTTTGCAGAGCCCCTGGTGTGCCTAAACAGTAGAAACCCCCCACAAGTGACCCCATTTTAGAAACTAGACCCCCCAAGGAACTTATCTAGATATGTGTTGAGCACTTTGAACCCCCAAGTGCTTCACAGACGTTTACAACGCAGAGCCGTGAAAATAAAAAATCATTTTTCTTTCCTCAAAAATTATGTTTTAGCAAGCATTTTTTTAGATTCACAAGGGTAACAGGAGAAATTGGACCCCAGTAATTGTTGCGCAGTTTGTCCTGAGTATGCTGGTACCCCATATGTGGGGGTAAACCACTGTTTGGGCACACGTCAGGGCTCGGAAGTGAGGGAGCACCATTTGACTTTTTGAATACGAGATTGGCTGGAATCAATGGTGGCGCCATGTTGCGTTTGGAGACCCCTGATGTGCCTAAACAGTGGAAACCCCTCAATTCTAACTCCAACACTAACCCCCCCACACCCCTAACCCTAATCCCAACTGTAGCCATAACCCTAATCACAACCCTAACCCCAACACACCCCTAACCACAACACTAACCCCAACACACCCCTAACCCTAACCACAACCCTAATTCCAACCCTAACCCTAAGGCTATGTGCCCACGTTGCGGATTCGTGTGAGATATTTCCGCACCATTTTTGAAAAATCCGCGGGTAAAAGGCACTGTGTTTTACCTGCGGATTTTCCGCGGATTTCCAGTGTTTTTTGTGCGGATTTCACCTGCGGATTCCTATTGAGGAACAGGTGTAAAACGCTGCGGAATCCGCACAAAGAATTGACATGCTGCGGAAAATACAATGCAGCGTTTCCGCGCGGTATTTTCCGCACCATGGGCACAGCGGATTTGGTTTTTCATATGTTTACATGGTACTGTAAACCTGATGGAACACTGCTGCGAATCCGCAGCCAAATCCGCACCGTGTGCACATGGCCTAATTCTAAAGGTATGTGCACACGCTGCGGAAAACGCTGCGGATCCGCAGCAGTTTCCCATGAGTGTACATTTCAATGTAAACCTATGGGAAACAAAAATCGCTGTGCCCATGCTGCGGAAAAACTGCACGGAAACGCAGCGGTTTACATTCCGCAGCATGTCACTTCTTTGTGCGGATTCCGCAGCGGTTTTACAACTGCTCCAATAGAAAATCGCAATTGTAAAACCGCAGTGAAATGCACAGAAAAAAACGCGGTAAATCCGCCATAAATCCGCAGCGGTTTAGCACTGCGGATTTATCAAATCCGCAGCGGAAAAATCCGCAGAGGACCAGAATACGTGTGCACATTCCTAACCCTAACCCTAGCCCTAACCCTACCCCTACCCCTAACCCTACCCCTAACCCTAGCCCTACCCCTACCCCTACCCCTAACCCTAACCCTATTCTAACATTAGTGGAAAAAAAAAAATTTCTTTATTTTTTTTATTGTCCCTACCTATGGGGGTGACAAAGGGGGGGGGTCATTTATTATTTTTTTAATTTTGATCACTGAGATATAATCACACTAGTATTTCCAGCCATGGCCGATGATATTTCAGCATCGGCCATGGCTGGATTGTAATATTTCACCCGTTATAATGGGTGAAATATTACAAATCGCTCTGATTGGCAGTTTCACTTTCAACAGCCAATCAGAGCGATCGTAGCCACGAGGGGGTGAAGCCACCCCCCCTGGGCTAAACTACCACTCCCCCTGTCCCTGCAGATCGGGTGAAATGGGAGTTAACCCTTTCACCCGATCTGCAGGGACGCGATCTTTCCATGACGCCGCATAGGCGTCATGGGTCGGAATGGCACCGACTTTCATGACGCCTACGTGGCGTCATGGGTCGGGAAGGGGTTAAAATTAAAGTTTTATGTTACTTTTTATTTTCAGCTTTCCAGATAAATTTTCTCAGTTTTGCCGTCTTTCCATTGAGGCATTTGATCGTCTTCTAATTCTTCTTGGTCCACACCTCGCTTACGAAGATACGGTCATGCGAAGAGCAATCTCTGCAGAATAAAGGCTGCTCATCACCTTGCGGTAAGGCCTTGCTGCTAGTGCCCCCCTAAATGCTGCCACAAATGCTGCCAGTTTAATCCATAATGCTGCCGCTATGCTGCGAGTGCCCCCATAATGCTGCCAGTTTCCCTCATAATGCTACCGCAATGCTGCGAGTGCACCCTGTTTCCCTCATAATGCTGCCCCAATGCTGCGAGTGCATCCTGTTTCCCTCATAATGCTGCCCCAATGCTGCCTGTGTCCCCATAACGCTAGTGGCCATGATGTGCATGTTTTATCTTGCCCAGCCACGTAATATATTGCCCAGCCACGTAGTATATTGCCCAGCCACGTAATATATTGCCCAGTCACATACTATATTAATGAAATAAAGACACCTAGTTTTAGACCATATTTTATTAATCTGGTAATCCAAGGGTTAAAAAAAAAATTGGTTTACAATGGAACTGGTGCAAGTGCACCTGTCCTGTTGTAAACATTACTGCAGATGACATATATCATCTCTGCGCAGCCTCACCGGCTGAACGGAGATGAACTGATAGCATGGGAAAATTTTCCCACGCTCCAGAGTTCACCTCCGGTCAGCCGGGGAGTCCGCGCAGCTGCAGTGAACGAGTTCCCCCAAACAGCGCGAGCTGCGTTCGGGAGAACTCGGTATACAGTGAACGGGATCGCTTTACGATCCCGTTCATTGTATCGGCGGCCGCGGTTTAGAGCAGCCGCATGTTATGTGGCTGCTCTAAACTCAAGATCATCGTGGGACAATCGTTTAATTGGATGCTGCGGAGGGTAGGTATACGTTGTGGTTTGTTTTTTTACTTTTTTCTGATGAGGGAGTCGTGGAATTGGGCATTTAGGTGAGTATGGGTTTGTTTTTTTATTTTTTATTTTAGGTGGCGATCGCCGGGGACAGGTAATTATAATTGTTTTTACACAGGTAACCGCTGGCCACCAATGAAGTAGTACATTTTATTATTATTTTTTCCACTGGCCACCAATAAAAATAAATAATAATTTATATATCATTTCCACTGACCACCAATGAAAATGAATAATTTATATATCATTTCCACTGACCACCAATGAAAATGAATAATAATTTATATATCATTTCCACTGACCACCAATGTAAATTAATAAAAGGGACTACATTATATATTTAAGTAAATTAACACTGGCCACCAATGTTAATTATTATACACTGGCCACCAATGATAATTTAGTTTAGGGGTGAATAGGGGTGAATAATTGTGTATTTTAGGGAGAATGGGCCCGTAACCACTGGTCACCAATGACCGTTATTTTAGGGGACATTTGGTGGGGGAAATTGTTGGGACATTTTATTTGATTTAGGGGGAGGGGGCTACAATAAAATTAAATAAAGTACATAACAGCAGGGACAGTTCGATGGGAAATACTGCTCCCATCGAGCTGAGCCTGCTGCAACGACTTGGAGGGAACAGACATCGGCCGATGAGACTAGTCTCATCGGCCGATGTCCGAACACTCGCACACATATATATACACAGACACACACATATAAACACATATATACACATATACACACACACACACTTACCACACTTATCATCTGCACCACATCCAGCCTCATCCGATCATACCCCTCCATGTCGGCAGCCATAAGACAGGAAGACGGGAATGGTGTGGGAGTTTCCTCTTCTTGGATTATGGGATGCGCATGAATGGCATGATGGGATAGCTTATGGGATGTCACTTCCTGTAGTTTTTCCGGAAATAAACGCTAGAAATCCGCAAATTTTTATATGATTAGCGGATTTCTAGCATTTCAATGCAAGTCTATGGATGCGGGAAATCAGTGATTCCGCAAAAATAATGAACATGTTGCTTTTTTTCCGCGATTCGTTTTTTTCGTGGAAAAAAACGCTACATTTGCACAATTTTTGCGGAATCCATACAAACGATTGGGAACCATATGTTAGCGTTTTTTTCACGTTTTTATCGCGATTTTATAGCGGAAAAAACGCGAAAAAAACGCAAAAAAACCTGAACGTGTGCACATAGCCTGAGTGTCAGCCGGCTGCACAATAACAGTCAGGGCCTGATGTGGCCCGCGGGCTGCAGTTTGCCCAGACCTCATCTGCTACATGCTTCGGGTGCTGGTCAAGCCCAGGTTCAGCAGTGTCAGCACTCGGGTAACTAGCCGCTTGGCTTTGCATCTGTTTCATTCATGTGCACAATTGGCACAGTTCAGCTACAGAGCAAGCTCAATCCTTAAGCTATACTTCTCGGTGAAAGCGACAGGGTATTGTACCTAGCATCAAAAACCTCGCTCTGCATCTGCTTCATTCAGGTTAGCACTGTTTAGTTGCAGAGCTAGTCCAAGCCATGTGCTAACATCTCTGTGACATTAACAGGGTATAGCACTTCCCATATTTGAGCCATACCTCTCGGTGAATTAACCGAGCTTGGTATTCGGTGTTTCATTCACACGGAGTGTCAGTAATTCAGTGTGTTCAAGGTAATGCTCGCTTTCTTGTTTCGTCATTGTTCACACTAGCAGCAGCTATACGTCTCTGCACGGTGGACCCCGGGTTGCAATTGCACTTTAATTTATATTTTATTTAGTGCAATCCACCAACCCTAACATAGTGAGTGGACTGTGGGGCCTTGGCTGGTCAGAAGAGACAAGGAGGTCAGCCTCTAGAAGTAGGAGAAGAAGCGGACACCTGAAGAGGATTACTGTATTACCCTCCATATTATTATTTGCTTTCTGAGTGTAGAAGTACATCAATTACACTTTCAAAATAATTTTTCTGAATTGAATTCATCATTTCATCATCCATAGACTAATATGTAATTTGTGTTACTTTACAGTGGTGTGTATAATTTAAAAAAAACTTCCAAAATTTTTAATGGATTCAATTATTCATCCATACTGAAAAACATGTTTGTTGTTACATTATGGTGATATAAAAAACTTTAAAAAACCTTTGAAAATTTTTTATGGATTCAATTATTCAACTAAACAGTTAAACATGGGTGTTGTTACATTACGGTGGGATATAAAACTCCAGAAAAGTTCCAAATTGTTTGATGGATTCAATCAGTCATCCAAACAGTTTAATGTGCTATGTGTAAAATGATGGTGGGTTTCATTTTTTAAAAACGGCTTGGCCTGATAAAATTCACAAAATATTTTTATTCTAAAAATTGTCTATTGTCACATTGTAACATATACTCTAGAACTTGGTTTATGTGAAATTTGGTTGGTTTGAAATAAAAAGCTAAATTATCATGCTACAGGTATAAAAATGTGGTTGTTCAAAAATTGACTATTGTCATATATACTGTAGAACTTGGTTTGCAAGAATTTTAGCTGGTGTGAAATAAAAAACTAAAATTGTCCAGCTACAGATGTACAAATTTGGTCCATCGGTTCTCAGTTCCCAGCTGCCACTATTTCTCCCTTTGTGGCATCCCTGCCTTGTGCCAGCACGTGTCCAGTAATATCACCCTTGCCCTTACCAACGCAGTTACTAGGATTGTCTACTTAAGGACATACACGTGTACAAGTGCTTCAGGCCAAGGATGCTACATTTCCCTAACGGCTCACTGGGTGAACATTGTGGAAGCCAGGGCCGAGTAACACCCTGGCATCTCACATGTGCTACTGATGCCGAAGATTGCTGGCCCTATTTCTATCAGGGTTTCCTCCACCTCCTACACCAATTCCTGCACTCCCTTCTGCTCATTCTCGCCCTCCATCTCCGAGGTGCTATCTCAGAGCTCTGTTGCACTGCCTCAGGGAAACAACAACAGGCTCTGCCAAAGCTAATTTGTCAAAAAGACAAACCACATACTGCATCAGAGTAATTGAAAGCTATAACAGA
This sequence comes from Ranitomeya imitator, assembly GCF_032444005.1. NCBI lineage: Eukaryota > Metazoa > Chordata > Amphibia > Anura > Dendrobatidae > Ranitomeya > Ranitomeya imitator. The sequence continues at coordinate 138,378,315 of NC_091282.1, forward strand.
CCAGACAGATCTGTGGCTCTTGCCACTGAACCTCTAACCAGGCTTTATGGCAGCTGGGAAATTTGGCAAGCTCAAATACGTGCCATATTTGTCCTTGTGCTCAACTTGGTAGTTCAGCATTTTCTGAAAACCTACCCAGATTTGCCAGAGCTACTGGACAAGGTACGCTACATCAGCGCCCATTCCCACAAGTCGGCTACAGCTGTCTCTGCACTGACAGTGCAACAGCGCATGCAAGTGCCAGCTCACCAACTGGTGTGTAATGTGACAACTCGCTGGAACTCCACTCTGCATATGCTGATAAGGCTTTATGAACAGCAGAAGCCAGTCATGAGTTGAGAATACCAGCTTCAACACACCTGTCGGTATTCTGGTCAGCCTCCACATATAACAACTGAAGACTGGTCATGGATGTCTGACATTTGTGTAGTTCTCCAAGATTTTAAGGACTCCAGAAAGATGGTGAGAGGTGATGATGTTGTCACCAGCACAACTATCCCACTTCTGTGCCTTTTTAAACAGTCGCTGTTGACAATTAAACATAAAGCTTTGCATGCAGACCAGGTAGAGATGAAGGAAGACATGAAGATACTGCCCAGTCTCATCTTATCTCATCTACTCAGCACATATTGGGTAACAATAAGGAGGTGGAGGGTGAAGTGGAGGAACAGGAGCTGACTGATTGTGCAAAAGAGTACCCAGACAAGTTTCATCCTGTCTATCCTACGTGGATGGACTGAGGAGGGGAAAAAAGAGGAAGAAATGGAGGAGGAGGAGGAGGAGATAGAGAGTAGTCATTAAGGTGGAGACAATGAAGAGTTGGCAATAGGCACCTTGACACATATAGCCAACTTCCTTTCCCGTGACCATCATGTTACATACATTTTGGCCAAAAAAGAATATTGGTTGTTCACCCTGCTGCACCCACACTACAAGGAGAACTTTGCATCTCTTCTTCCTGAGGTGGTGAGGGCTTCTAAAATGATGCTATACTAGAAGACCATTGTGGAAAATATGTTGAAAAAATTCCTATTTCTCTCTGTGACCTTTAGCTATTGGGTCTTAAAGCTGATCACCTGGCATGAGCTGTACCTCTAGGCCTTTGAAGTTTTATGCTGCCTACCACTAACATCTTGTCTTAGCTGGTGCTTAGTGCCACCGCGGGTGGGGGCATGACATACAGGTTCCTTTTTCTGTCAACAGAAAGTGCTGACAGGCTCACTCTAATAACAATGAACAAATCCCTGATGACAACAGCCCACAAAGTGTTTTTAATGTTCAATATTTGAATGAGGCCCGCCAGTTGTTGCCTTCTAGCGCTATGGATGACTGGATGACCGTACTTATCATTTTTACTGGCTTTGCACTTTGTGTATGAGTACCACAACTACACCTTCTTAATTTTTTTCTGAGGCACTCCAGTTGGTGCCATCAAGGGTGTATGATGACCTTGCTTGTAATTTTTGTCAAAGATTTTATGAGTGTACGAGTAACACAACTTCACTTTGTTCACAATATTTGACTGAGGCATTACTGTTGGTGCCTTCAAGGGTGTATGGTGTATGGATCCTACTTGTACTTTTGGGCAGGATTTGCATTTATTGAATAGCCTTTTTGAGTCTAGGATTACCTCTATATTACAATTTGAACAGAATGTGTATGAGGCCTTCCTTTATGTCTAACCAAGTGTATGTGTTACGGATGCGACCGTAAACGCGGCCGTGCAGATGCCCCCACATCGCCAAACCATGACGACGTGTGCGAGCATCCCAAATGGGAACATGATTTGGACCCACTGGACCACAGAGTAACCTGGACCTACCCAGACTAGGGAAGGGCAGTGAGCAGGGTCTGTGGCAGCTGAGCATGTGAACAAGATGGCAATATGCAGAACTAGATTACACCGCACAACTTCAGGTAGGAAGAAACAAAGTTTACTTAAATGAAAACACAGTACATAACAAAACATAATGATGTAAGGATCCCGATTCCACACATCAGAGTAGGGTACATGTCTCAGAATAACAGACAAAGGCAGGAGGACATCACGGGTTGATGAATTCCAGGGTTATCTGGCGCGGGCATGCTAGGACAGCCTCTCTCTCAGGCCTCAGGCACAGCATAGGCTCAGCAAGAGAACATCAGACACCAACCTTGGACAAATGTCAGATGGTGGCAGGGGTCATCACGAGTTGATGCAGTCCAAGGTTATCTGGCACGGGCATTCTAGGACAGCCTCTCACTCAGGCCTCAGGCGCAACACAGTCTCAGCAGGAGAACATCAGACACTGACCTCGGACGGACTTCTGACAATGGCAGGGGTCATTATAGGTTGATGCAGTCCAGGGTCATCTGGCACGGGCTTACTAGGACAGCGTCTCTCAGGCCTCAGGCGTAGCATAGGCTCAGCAGGGGAACATCAGACACCGACCCAGAACAGACGTCATCACAGGGTGGACCCCGGGGAACTGGTGGAACATCTGGTCACAGGCAGAACATCAGACACAGGCTGGACATCAGAACATTGGACACAGACTGGGCATCAGGACACAGACTGGACATCAGGACACAGGCTGGATATCAGGACACAGGCTGGACATCAGGATAGACATCTGGGATACTGGCGTGGCAGCCAAGGTCATCGACTGGGACACTGGCGTGGCAGCCCAGGACATCAGGACACTGGCAGGACATCAGGAACACTGGATAGGCATCTGGGACACTGGCAAGGCAGCCTAGGTCATCGGCTGAGACTCAGAGACTCAGATGGCACAGGATCAGGTAGCAGTGGTCATCAGGTTCCTAGCAACGGCTGTCAGGCTCCGGGCATCGGATCTAAAGAGGAACTCAAGCATCATGGTGCAAGCACCGCCGGACTGGACCTGGGCCAGATGGGGTTAGCACCGCATAACAGGCTGAACACAGCATAGTAAGGGCTCAGCAAAAACACTAGACTCCATCTTTAAAAGATGAGCCCAAGGAAGTTCAGTCACTGGGTATGGAGTGTCCGACACAAAAGGACTTCAGGAACATAACAGAGGGCACAGTTCTGACATGGTCAGGTACTGAATATGCAGCCTCCAGGATAGGCGGGTCTGGGTACTCTGCCACAAGATTAGGCGGAAAATCAAAACACAAACAGATCTGGATATGCAGCCTCTAGGATAGGCGGATCTGGGTACTCTGCCCCCAGAACAGGCGGAAGACAGGTATCAGCTCTCCCAGAACATACTGCAGACAGAACGGGAGCTGAATACCTAACTCACAAGGCAAGACACAGAAACACAATGCAATGCTCTGGCAACCCCCAACATAAACAAGGGAGTTTATATAGGAGCTGCCCCACAGCAATAGGCTGAGGAAGCAACACAGGTGCACACTCAAACCCTAATAAAAGCAGGGTAGGAGTGGCCGTGCGCACCCTAAGCACAAACAGAAACCATTACAGCACAGACAGCACAGGAACTGTGGCTTAGGGCACCTGGCAGTAACTGCTGGCTTGAACACATGTAGCAAGTTGTGCACCAGCTGCAGAGGACCTTGCAAGCTGCAGATAGCTTCCACAGGGGCAGCCAGGGGCCGCACATGTGAGTGGTCATGCAACAAAGCAAAGACATCACAGCACATGTACAGCTACGCAGCAGCACAGGGATCTGAGCCACATTCATACAGGTAACAGACTACAGTATCCCTGCAAGTTAGGGGGAGAGGAGCAAGGGTAAAGCAGAGACATGCAAAAGTAACGCCAAAGAAACAAGGTATAAACCCAGCGGCATTACAGTATCCCCTCCTCAGGCCCCCTCTGCTGAAGACCCCCCAAAAAAAGTTTCAGAGAAAATTCTTTGGGGTTAGGCGGTTAGTCCCACAGTTCACAATATAGCAGCACAGTCTGTAGCTCAAACAATCCAGACTGCAGACCAGGCGCAGGATTGAGCAATCTAGTCCACTACCAGGTGGGGTACGAGCAGTGTAATCCACTGACCAAGGGGGGCTCGGGAAAGTTCTGCAGTCCACATATGCTCAGCGGAGTTCATGGCCAGAGCATTCTGTTACAGCTGCGACCATAAACGCGGCCGAGCCCATGCCCTCACGTCGCCAAACCATGACGACGAGGGTGAGCATCCCAAATGGGAACGCGATGTGGACCCACTGGACCGCAGAATAACCTGGACCTACCCAGACTAGGGAAGGGCACCAAGCAGGGTCTGTTGCAGCTGAGCATGTGAGCAAGATGGCAATATGCAGTACTAGATTATACCGCACAACTTCAGGTAGGAAGAAACAAAGTTTACTTAAATGAAAACACAGTATATAACAAAACATAATGATGTCAGGACTCCGATTCCACACATCAGAGTAGGGAACACGTCTCAGGATAACAGACGAAGGCAGGACGACATCACGAGTTGATGAAGTCCAGGGTTATCTGGCACGGGCATTCTAGGATGGCCTCTTTCTCATGCCTCAGGCGCAGCACAGTCTCAGCAGGAGAACATCAGACACCGACCTCGGGCGGACTTCTGACTATGGCAAGGGTCATCATGGGTTGATGCAGTCCAGGGTCATCTGGCACAGGCTTACTAGGACGGCCTCTCTTTTAGGCCTCAGGCGCAGCACAGGCTTAGCAGGAGAACATCAGACACTGACCTTGGACAGACGTCAGATGATGGCAGGGGTCATCACGGGTTGATGTAGTCCAGGGTTATCTAGCATGGGCTTACTAGGACAGCATCTCTTAGGCCTCAGGCGTAGCACAGGCTCAGCAGGGGAACATCAGACACTGACCCAGGACAGATGTCATCACAGGGTGGACCCCGGGGAACCGGTGGAATATCAAGTCACAGGCAGGACATCAGACACAGGCTGGACATCAGGACACCGGAAACAGACTGGGCATCAGGACACAGAATGAACATCAGGACACACGCTGGACGTCAGGACACAGGCTGGACATCAGGATAGACATCTGGGACACTGGCATGGCAGCACAGGTGATGGGATGGGACACTTACGTGGCAGCCCAGGACATCAGGACATTGGACACAGGAAGGACATCAGGACATCAGGACACTGGCATGGCATCAGGACATCAGGAGTACCAGATAGACATCTGAGACACTGGCAAGGCAGCCTAGGTCATCGGCTGAGACTCAGATGGCACAGGATTAGGTACCAGTCGTCATCAGGTTCCTAGCTATGGCCATCAGGCTCCGGGCATCGGACCTAATAAGGAATTCAAGCGTGATGGTGCAAGCAACGCCGGACTAGACCTGGGCCAGACGGGGTTAGCACTGCATAACAGGCTGAGCACAGCATAGTAAGGTCTCAGCATAAACACCAGACTCCATCTTTAAAAGATGAGCCCAGGAAGTTCAATCACTGGGTACGGGGTGTCAGACACAAAAGGACTTCAGGAACATAACAGAGGACACAGTTCAGACAGGGTCAGCTGCTGGATATGCAGCCTCCAGGATAGGCTGGTCTGGGTACTCTGTCCCTAGATTAGGCGGAAAAGCAAAACACAAACAGATCTGGATATGCAGCGTCCAGGATAGGCGGATCTGGGTAGTCTGCCCCTAGAACAGGCAGGAGACAGGTATCAGCTCTCCCAGAACATACTGCAGACAGAACGGAAGCTGGATACCTAACTCACAAGGCAAGACACAGAAACACAATGCAATGCTCTGGCAACGCCCAACAGGAAAGATGGAGTTTATATAGCTGCTGCCCCACAGTAATAGGCTGAGGAAGCAACACAGGTGCACTCTCAAACCCTAATAAAAGTAGGGTAGTTGTGGCCGCGCGCACCCTAAGCACAAACAGAAACCATTACAGCACAGACAGCACAAGAACTGTGGCTTAGGGCACCTGGCAGTGACTGCTAGCCAGAACACATGTGGAAAGTCATGCACCAGCTGCAGAGAACCTTGCAAGCCGTGGATAGCTTCCACGGCGGGAGCCGTGGACCGCACATGTGAGTGGTCATGCAGCAGAGCAAGGACATCACAGCACATTTACAGCTACGCAGCAGCACAGGGAACTGAGCCGCATCCACACAGGTAACAGCCTACAGCATCACTGAAAGTTAGGGGGAGTGTTATGATCTGGTGGCCTTGGAGCAGCATGAGACGTACTCTGGAGAAGGTGGTCCCTGTACTGACCGCAAACCCTGAACCTAGCAGCGCAACTAGAAGTAGCCGTGGTGGGTACCTAACACTCCCTAGACCCCTCGGCACAGCCTAAGATCTAACTACCCCTAAAGACAGAAACAGGAAACCTATCTTGCCTCAGAGAAAATCCCCAAGGGATAGATAGCCCCCCACAAATATTGACTGTGAGAGGAGAGGGAAATAACATACGCAGATATGAAATCAGATTTTAGCATAGGAGGCCATACAAGCTAAAAAGAAAGAATAGAACAGAGTACTATGCGGTCAGTATAAAAACACTAGAAAATATCCACCGCAGAAAATACGGATCACCACATCTGACTAAAGACATGGGGGGTATATCTGCATCTCCAGAGAAATAGCTAGGCTGCAAAAAATCCTTCACAGACCAAGCTGGACAAAACAAAAACATGAAAATGCACAGAACTATAAGGTCCACTGCAGGTGGACAGCAAAAACAAAGCCAGGACATATCTTTGTAGAAAAACACAGCAAACTGGAGAGACCAGCAGGGAAGTGAATCCTTCAAGAACAATGGACAACTGGTACTGACTAAAGGATCCAGCAAAGCTATATACCCCAGTCAGTTTTGCAATTAGTAGATACACCTGTCCACTCCTGCAGTCAAGGCACAACTGCATTACCCTCTACAACAACCGGAGGGAGCCCAAAAGCTGAATTCACAACAGTACCCCCCCTTGAGGAGGGGGTCATCGAACCCTCACCAGAGCCCCCAGGCCGATCAGGATGAGCCCGATGAAAGGCACGAACCAAATCAACGGCATGGACATCAGAGGCAGAAACCCAAGAATTATCCTCCTGGCCATAACCCTTCCACTTGACAAGGTACCGAAGCTTCCGCCTCGAAAAACGGGAATCCAAAATCTTCTAAACAACATATTCCAACTCCCCATCGACCAATACAGGGGCCGGAGGATCAACAGAGGGAACAACGGGCTCCACATATTTCCGCAACAAAGATCTATGGAAGACATTATGAATAGTAAAAGAGGCCGGAAGCGACAGGCGAAAGGACAGCGGATTAATAATCTCAGAAATCCTATAAGGACCAACAAATCGATGCTTAAACTTAGGGGAAGAACCCTTCATAGGAACATGACGGGAAGATAACCAAACCAGATCACCAACCCGAAGCCGGAAACCAACACACCGACGACGGTTAACAAAACGCTGAGCCTCCTCCTGAGACAGCACCAAATTGTCCACCACATAAGCCCAAATCTGCTGCAACCTGTCGACCACAGAATCCACATCAGGAAGGTCAGAAGGCTCAAGCTGCCCAGAAGAAAAACGAGGATGAAAACCAAAATTACAAAAAAAAGGCGAAACCAAAGTAGCCAAACTAGTCCGATTATTAAGGGCAAACTCGGCCAATGGCAAAAAAGCCACCCAATCATCCTGATCAGCAGACACAAAGCATCTCAAATAGGTCTCCAAGGTCTGATTAGTTCGCTCAGTCTGGCCATTTGTCTGAGGATGAAATGCAGAGGAAAAGACAACTCAATGCCCAGCTTGGCACAAAAGGCCCTCCAAAACCTAGAAACAAACTGAGAACCTCTGTCGGACACAATATTCTCCGGAATACCATGCAAACGTACCACATGCTGAAAAAACAACGGAACCAAATCAGAAGAAGAAGGCAATTTAGGCAAAGGCACCAAATGAACCATCTTAGAAAATCGGTCACAGACAACCCAGATAACCGACATTTTTTGGGAAACAGGAAGATCGGAAATAAAATCCATAGAAATATGCGTCCACGGTCTCTCAGGGACCAGCAATGGCAAAAGCAACCCACTAGCGCGGGAACAGCAAGGCTTAGCCCGCGCACAAATCCCACTGGACTGCACAAAAGAACGCACATCCCGTGACAAAGAAGGCCACCAAAAGGACCTACCAACCAAATCTCTGGTACCAAAAATCCCAGGATGGCCAGGCAACACAGAACAATGAACCTCAGAAATCACTTTACTAGTCCATCTATCAGGAACAAACAGTTTCCCCACAGGACAGCGGTCAGGCTTATCAGCCTGAAATTCCTGAAGAACCCGTCGCAAATCTGGGGAGATGGCAGAAAGAATCACCCCTTCCTTCAAAATGCTGACCGGCTCAAGAACCCCAGGGGAATCAGGAAAAAAACTCCTAGAGAGGGCATCCGCCTTAACATTCTTAGTACCAGGAATGTACGAGACCACAAAATCAAAACGGGAGAAAAACAGGGACCATCGAGCCTGTCTAGGATTCAGCCGTTTGGCAGACTCGAGGTAAATCAGATTCTTATGATCGGTCAGGACCACAATACGGTGCTTGGCCCCCTCAAGCCAATGTCGCCATTCCTCAAATGCCCACTTCATAGCCAACAACTCCCGATTGCTGACATCATAATTGTGTTCCGCAGGCGAAAACTTCCGAGAAAAGAAGGCACACGGTTTTATCAAGGAACCATCAGAATTCCTCTGAGACAAAAAAGGCCCCTGCCCCAATCTCAGACGCGTCAACGTCAACCTGAAATGGAAGAGAAACATCTGGCTGACGCAACACAGGCGCAGAAGTAAATCAGCGTTTAAGCTCCTGAAAGGCAGAAACAGCCGCGGAGGACCAATTCGTCACCTCAGCGCCTTTCTTGGTCAAATCGGTTAGAGGTTTAACCACACTGGAGAAGTTGGCAATGAAACGACGATAAAAATTAGCAAAGCCCAAGAATTTCTGAAGGCTCTTCACAGATGTGGGCTGAATCCAATCATGAATGGCCTGAACCTTAACCGGATCCATTTCTATATATGAGGGAGAAAAAATGAAACCCAAAAAAGAAACCCTCTGCACTCCAAAGAGGCACTTTGACCCCTTCACAAACAAAGCATTATTACGGAGGATCTGAAATACCATCCTGACCTGTTTCACATGAGACTCCCAATCTTTGGAAAAAATCAAAATATCATCCAAATATACAACCATGAATTTATCAAGATAACTCCGAAAGATATCATGCATGAAGGATTGGAACACAGATGGGGCATTAGAGAGTCCGAATGGCATCACAAGGTATTCAAAATGGCCTTCGGGCGTATTAAATGCAGTTTTCCATTCGTCACCCTGCTTGATACGAATAAGATTATATGCCCCTCGAAGGTCAATCTTAGTAAACCAGCTAGACCCCTCAATCCTAGCAAACAAATCAGTAAGCAAAGGCAAGGGGTATTGAAATTTAACCGTGATCTTATTCAAGAGGCGATAATCAATACAGGGTCTCAAGGAGCCATCCTTCTTGGCAACAAAAAAGAACCCCGCTCCCAGCGGTGAAGAAGATGGCCGAATATGCCCTTTCTCCAAGACTCCTTAATATTGCTCCGCATGGCTGTATGTTCAGGCACAGACAGGTTGAAAAGTCGGCCCTTAGGGAACTTACAACCTGGAATCAAATCAATAGCACAATCACAGTCCCTATGCGGTGGAAGGGAACAGGATTTGGGCTCATCGAATACATCCTGGAAGTCAGACAAAAACTCAGGAACTTCAGAAGAGGGGGAAGAGGAGATTGACATCAAAGGAACGTGATCATGAACCCCCTGACAACCCCAACCAGTCACAGACATGGATTTCCAATCTAACACCGGATTATGTAGCTGCAACCATGGAAAACCCAGCCCAATATCATCATGCAAATTATGCAACACCAGAAAACGACAATCTTCCTGATGGGCTGGCGCCATGCGCATGGTCAGCTGTGTCCAAAACTGAGGTTTATTTTTAGCCAACGGTGTAGCATCAATGCCCCTCATAGGAATAGGGTTCTGCAAAGGCTGCAAGGGAAAACCACAACGTCTGGCAAATTCTAAGTCTATTAAGTTCAGAGCGGCGCCTGAATCCACAAATGCCATGACAGAAAATGATGATAATGAGCAGATCAAGGTCGCAGATAACAGAAATTTAGGTTGTATAGTACTGATGGCAACAGAACTAGCGATTCTCTTAGTACGCTTAGGGCAATCAGAAATAACATGATCAGAATCGCCGCAGTAAAAACACAACCTATTCTGACGCCTGAATGTTTGACGTTCAGCTCTAGACAAAATCCTATCACACTGCATAGGCTCAGGGCTCCGCTCAGAGGACAATGCCACAGTGTGCACAATTCTGCGCTCGCGCAAGCGCCGATCGATCTGAATGGCCAGAGACATAGAATTACTCAGACCAGCAGGCGTGGGGAACCCCACCATAACATCTTTAACGGATTCAGAAAGACCCTTTCTGAAAATTGCCGCCAAGGCATCCTCATTCCATTTAGTCAGTACAGACCATTTTCTAAATTTCTGGCAATACAATTCTGCCACTTCTTGACCTTGACACAGGGCTAACAAGATTTTCTCAGCCTGATCCACAGAATTAGGCTCATCATACAACAACCCCAATGCCTGAAAGAACGAATCAACATTAAGCAAAGCAGGATTGCCAGATTCCAGGGAAAATGCCCAATCCTGTGGGTCACCACGCAGCAGAGATATGATGATTTTAACCTGCTGAATAGGATTACCAGAAGACCGGGGTCTTAATGCAAAAAACAGTTTACAGTTATTTTTGAAACTCAAAAATTTGGATCTGTCACCAAAGAATAAATCAGGAGTGGGAATCTTAGGTTCTAAGGCAGGAGTCTGAACAATGAAATCTGAAATACCCTGTACCCTAGCAGCAAGCTGACCCACGCGAGAAACTAACTCCTGAACATTCATGTTAATACCAGACTCCGTAGCCACTCAGAGGTAAAGAGGGAGGAACAGACAAAACAGGCTAAGGAAAAAAAACGGCTCAAAATCTTTCCACCCTTCTTCTGAGATGCAATTAACTCATTGTTGGCCAGTTGTACTGTTATGATCTGGTAGCCTTGGAGCAGCATGAGACGTACTCTGGAGAAGGTGGTCCCTGTACTGACCGCAAACCCTGAACCTAGCAGCGCAACTAGAAGTAGCCGTGGGGGGTACCTAACACTCCCTAGACCCCTCGGCACAGCCTAAGATCTAACTACCCCTAAAGACAGAAACAGGAAACCTATCTTGCCTCAGAGAAAATCCCCAAAGGATAGATAGCCCCCCACAAATATTGACTGTGAGAGGAGAGGGAAATAACATACGCAGATATGAAATCAGATTTTAGCATAGGAGGCCATACAAGCTAAAAAGAAAGAATAGAACAGAGTACTATGCGGTCAGTATAAAAACACTAGAAAATATCCACCGCAGAAAATACGGATCACCACATCTGACTAAAGACATGGGGGGTATATCTGCATCTCCAGAGAAATAGCTAGGCTGCAAAAAATCCTTCACAGACCAAGCTGGACAAAACAAAAACATGAAAATGCACAGAACTATAAGGTCCACTGCAGGTGGACACCAAAAACAAAGCCAGGACTTATCTTTGTAGAAAAACACAGCAAACTGGAGAGACCAGCAGGGAAGTGAATCCTTCAAGAACAATAGACAACTGGCACTGACTAAAGGATCCAGCAAAGCTATATACCCCAGTCAGTTTTGCAATTAGTAGATACACCTGTCCACTCCTGCAGTCCAGGCACAACTGCATTACCCTCTACAACCACCGGAGGGAGCCCAAAAGCTGAATTCACAACAGGGGAGAGGAGCAAGGGTTAAAGCAGAGACATACAAAAGTAATGCCGAAGAAACAAGGTATAAAGCCAGTGGTGTTACAGTATGTGAGTCCTTAATTTTTGGCACTTCTTGTTTCTTTCAATAATTACATTAAAGTTTCCTATTGTGTTCATACAAAATTCAATTTCGGTTAACTTAAATGATTGTTTTTAAATAAAATCCTTTAAAAAGTTTTCCTTATACACAAGTCAATATACAGGAAAAAATGTTTCTTAACATTTTCTTCCCTGTAAGCTCCAATTTCTCGTCAATTTTGAATGCTTGTCAATCCGTAACCCCTTTCTGCCATCTGACATACTATTCCATCCATGTGACCTGGGCCCGATTTTCCATGGACGGAATAGTACGTCACATGCGATCAGTCATGCTCACATGGGAAGCACGGCCGATCGTCCCGGTATTTTAACCCCCGCAACACTGCGATCAAAGAAGATCGTAGCATTCCGGTGGCATAGAGAAGCATCGTGCAGGGAGGGAGCTCCCTGAGTGCTTCCCTCAGACCCTCAGAACAACGCGATGTGACAGTGGTCAGAGTTGTAAAAATTGGCCCCTTCATTAACGTGCAAACTACCCTCGGGGTAAAGGTGTTAAAGTGGGGTAAAAGTGTGACACCATTGTTCTTTGCAGAAATCTGGAAGCCAGATATGCATCTAGGTGTCTTCCCCATGCTGTTCTCCATCCATTCAGCACTTTTTAAATCCATTTCAATGTTTTCACTGACCAAACACCTCCTTGTAGGGTCTTCAGTAAAAATGGTCGCATGTCCCATTGTCTCCCAATATAATCGTTACTCGAATCGAGCACCCAAACATTAGATATTGCTTGGTATGAATGATGAGCAGTCAAGCATTTTAGTGTTTGCTCATCTCTAGTAGTCTCTATACGTGAGTGGAAGCCTAAAAAGCTTGCATTACATGACCACATATGACACTTTTTATACTGTTCATGCTCAGACGTACGACCACAAGATGGCACAAAAATTATCAAGTATGGATACCTTGTACAGTAACTGGATACATTTATTTAAAAAATGAACTAGAAGCAGAACTGGAAGAACTAGAAGCAGAAATATCTACAGGTAACTTTGACATAGTGGGAATAACCGAGACATGGTTAGATGAAAGCTATGACTGGGCAGTTAACTTACAGGGTTAAGGTCTGTTTAGAAAGGATCGTAAAAATCGGAGAGGAGGAGGGGTTTGTCTCTATGTAAAGTCTTGTCTAAAGTCCACTTTAAGGGAGGATATTAGCGAAGGAAATGAGGATGTCGAGTCCATATGGGTCGAAATTCATGGAGGGAAAAATGGTAACAAAATTCTCATTGGGGTCTGTTACAAACCCCCAAATATAACAGAAACCATGGAAAGTCTACTTCTAAAGCAGATAGATGAAGCTGCAACCCATAATGAGGTCCTGGTTATGGGGGACTTTAACTACCCGGATATTAACTGGGAAAGTGAAACCTGTGAAACCCATAAAGGCAACAGGTTTCTGCTAATAACCAAGAAAAATTATCTTTCACAATTGGTGCAGAATCCAACCAGAGGAGCAGCACTTTTAGACCTAATACTATCTAATAGACCTGACAGAATAACAAATCTGCAGGTGGTTGGGCATCTAGGAAATAGCGACCACAATATTGTACAGTTTCACCTGTCTTTCACTAGGGGGACTTGTCAGGGAGTCACAAAAACACTGAACTTTAGGAAGGCAAAGTTTGACCAGCTTAGAGATGCCCTTAATCTGGTAGACTGGGACAATATCCTCAGAAATAAGAATACAGATAATAAATGGGAAATGTTTAAGAACATCCTAAATAGGCAGTGTAAGCGGTTTATACCTTGTGGGAATAAAAGGACTAGAAATAGGAAAAACCCAATGTGGCTAAACAAAGAAGTAAGACAGGCAATTAACAGTAAAAAGAAAGCATTTGCACTACTAAAGCAGGATGGCACCATTGAAGCTCTAAAAAACTATAGGGAGAAAAATACTTTATCTAAAAAACTAATTAAAGCTGCCAAAAAGGAAACAGAGAAGCACATTGCTAAGGAGAGTAAAACTAATCCCAAACTGTTCTTCAACTATATCAATAGTAAAAGAATAAAAACTGAAAATGTAGGCCCCTTAAAAAATAGTGAGGAAAGAATGGTTGTAGATGACGAGGAAAAAGCTAACATATTAAACACCTTCTTCTCCACGGTATTCACGGTGGAAAATGAAATTCTAGGTGAAATCCCAAGAAACAATGAAAACCCTATATTAAGGGTCACCAATCTAACCCAAGAAGAGGTGCGAAATCGGCTAAATAAGATTAAAATAGATAAATCTCCGGGTCCGGATGGCATACACCCACGAGTACTAAGGGAACTAAGTAATGTAATAGATAAACCATTATTTCTTATTTTTAGGGACTCTATAGCGATAGGATCTGTTCCGCAGGACTGGCGCATAGCAAATGTGGTGCCAATATTCAAAAAGGGCTCTAAAAGTGGACCTGGAAATTATAGGCCAGTAAGTCTAACCTCTATTGTTGGTAAAATATTTGAAGGGTTTCTGAGGGATGTTATTCTGGATTATCTCAATGAGAATAACTGTTTAACTCCATATCAGCATGGGTTTATGAGAAATCGCTCCTGTCAAACCAATCTAATCAGTTTTTATGAAGAGGTAAGCTATAGGCTGGACCACGGTGAGTCATTGGACGTGGTATATCTCGATTTTTCCAAAGCCTTTGATACCGTGCCGCACAAGAGGTTGGTACACAAAATGAGAATGCTTGGTCTGGGGGAAAATGTGTGTAAATGGGTTAGTAACTGGCTTAGTGATAGAAAGCAGAGGGTGGTTATAAATGGTATAGTCTCTAACTGGGTCGCTGTGACCAGTGGGGTACCACAGGGGTCAGTATTGGGACCTGTTCTCTTCAACATATTCATTAATGATCTGGTAGAAGGTTTACACAGTAAAATATCGATATTTGCAGATGATACAAAACTATGTAAAGCAGTTAATACAAGAGAAGATAGTATTCTGCTACAGATGGATCTGGATAAGTTGGAAACTTGGGCTGAAAGGTGGCAGATGAGGTTTAACAATGATAAATGTAAGGTTATACACATGGGAAGAAGGAATCAATATCACCATTACACACTGAATGGGAAACCACTGGGTAAATCTGACAGGGAGAAGGACTTGGGGATCCTAGTTAATGATAAACTTACCTGGAGCAGCCAGTGTCAGGCAGCAGCTGCCAAGGCAAACAGGATCATGGGGTGCATTAAAAGAGGTCTGGATACACATGATGAGAGCATTATACTGCCTCTGTACAAATCCCTAGTTAGACCGCACATGGAGTACTGTGTCCAGTTTTGGGCACCGGTGCTCATGAAGGATATAATGGAACTAGAGAGAGTACAAAGGAGGGCAACAAAATTAATAAAGGGGATGGGAGAACTACAATACCCAGACAGATTAGCGAAGTTAGGATTATTTAGTCTAGAAAAAAGACGACTGAGGGGCGATCTAATAACCATGTATAAGTATATAAGGGGACAATACAAATATCTCGCTGAGGATCTGTTTATACCAAGGAAGGTGACGGGCACAAGGGGGCATTCTTTGCGTCCGGAGGAGAGAAGGTTTTTCCACCAACATAGAAGAGGATTCTTTACTGTTAGGGCAGTGAGAATCTGGAATTGCTTGCCTGAGGAGGTGGTGATGGCGAACTCAGTCGAGGGGTTCAAGAGAGGCCTGGATGTCTTCCTGGAGCAGAACAATATTGTATCATACAATTATTAGGTTCTGTAGAAGAACGTAGATCTGGGGATTTATTATGATGGAATATAGGCTGAACTGAATGGACAAATGTCTTTTTTCGGCCTTACTAACTATGTTACTATGTTGGTGACCAAAGCTCTGTATGTAAGTAACGTTTTTGATATTTAGAATACAAAAGTTAATAAAATAATAATAATAATCTTTATTTTTATATAGCACTAACATATTCCACAGCGCTTTACAGTTTTGCACACATTAAAAAACAACACAAGAAATAGACCATAAAAGGGGATCACCCAAGGCAATGGATTAAATATGAAAATTACTAATTTTATTAGAATAAGACTCATGGACATAGGAAACAACCACATGGAGTACACAATTAAAAGCATTTAAAATTGGTCACACATAGGACCTAGAAACATGAACAAATCGCCCATAATAGAACCCTCCTCCTAGATGCGATCCCTCCCCAAACGCACTGTAATGACTAATAATAATATATAGTACAGTGTAAGATGTCTGCATGAACAGCACTATTAGAATACAGGGTAAAGCAACACAACCTAAGGAGTATAGTTGTGACCATGATATATAATGCACCAGTCTGTGAATACCTCACACCAGCAGGATTACCTATGTAACACAAATAAGCAGATATGCAAAAAAAAACAAAAAAAAAAAACACCTTTTTGCAATAACGTAAGACATAGACAAAAGGGGTCTCTGCTCCTCCTGTTGATACCTCCCTTGGCTATGTACAGAGCTTGAACAGCTCCTGGGTTTGCATACTGGTTTTTTGTTATTGCTGATCTGAATCCTCACTCCTCAGCAGATCTTTTATTTCCCTTACTATGGGAGCTTTTCAAATTTAATGGCACGAGTTATATACCACGTTAGACTAGGCCAGTGGAATCGCTACACAACTAACTCTGTATTATATACAACTCTATACCTTAATGGAGTAGACCTACATGCCATATGTGTGGTTTGGGGTCAATCTGATTCACTGTGTATGCTTTATTAAGCTTTTGTCTATGTCTTACGTTATTGCAAAAAGGTGTTTTTTTTTTGTTTTTTGTTTTGCATATCTGCTTATTTGTGTTATATAGGTAATCCTGCTGGTGTCTGGTATTCACAGACTGGTGCATTATATATCATGGTCACAACTATATTCCTTAGGTTGTGTTGCTTTACCCTATACTCCAATAGTGCTGTTCATGCAGACATCTTACACTGTACTATATATTATTATTAGCCATTACAGTGCGTTTGGGGAAGGATCGCATCTAGGAGGAGGGTTCTATTATGGGCCATCTGTTCATGTTTCTAGGTCCTATGTGTGACCAATTTTAAATGCTTTTAATTGTGTGCTCCATGTGGTTGTTTCCTATGTCCATGAGTGTTATTCTAATAAAATTTGTAATTTTCATATTTAATCCATTGCCTTGGGTGATCCCCTTTTATGGTCTATTTCTTGTGTTGTTTTTTCATGGCTTAGTATAGCATAGACCAGGTTGGATCCCCGTTTCCTATGTGGTGCCCCCGCTCTAGTTATTAGTTTTGCACACATTATCAACACTGTCCCCGATGGGGCTCACAATCTAAATTCCCTATCAGTATGTCTTTGGAATGTGGGAGGAAAGCGGAGTACCCAGGGGAAACACACGCAAACACGTGGATAACATACAAACATAAAAGTTAAAGGGCGTCTGGAACGGACTTAGTCCCTATAAAAAACATACTAGCATAAGTATATCTATAACTGGAACAGGGCCTGAGAAAATAACTTTGAATCCCTATGCAAATGAGGGGCTACAGTGCACCCTTAGCGTGGCTAAAAGTTTAGAACACCATTACGTCTCCTCAATTGCATATTTGAGCTTTTCCCCTTATTGAAAGTGCTCACTTCCCTGAGCAAGCATTGTCTAAATCCAGCTGGTGTGTGTGCACATCTGTAGTCAAAATATACAGGAGGAGGAGTCACTTTCTAAAGCCTCTCCCTACACTTCTGTGCGTATTATTGTAGTGAGCGGCAACAGCAGAAAGAAGAGAGGCAGGAGAATATGCCCAGCCACTGTGTGTGTGGGCAACTGGGCACAGACAGTCCACATTTACATATATGCAAGCAGCATTTAGATAGTACTCACTTTGGAAAGAAAGCACTGTCAATCAGAAGCATCGGAATATGCAATTGAGGAGGCATAATGGTGCCCCAAACTCTTGGCCTTGCCAAGGGTGCACTTTTGCCCCCTCACTTGTATACAAATTAAAAACTATTTTCTCAGGCACTGTATGAGTATCCGTTACAGGTCCTTCTCAAAAAATTAGCATATAGTGTTAAATTTCATTATTTACCATAATGTAATGATTACAATTAAACTTTCATATATTATAGATTCATTATCCACCAACTGAAATTTGTCAGGTCTTTTATTGTTTTAATACTGATGATTTTGGCATACAACTCCTGATAACCCAAAAAACCTGTCTCAATAAATTAGCATATCAAGAAAAGGTTCTCTAAACGACCTATTACCCTAATCTTCTGAATCAACTAATTAACTCTAAACACATGCAAAAGATACCTGAGGCTTTTATAAACTCCCTGCCTGGTTCATTACTCAAAACCCCCATCATGGGTAAGACTAGCGACCTGACAGATGTCAAGAAGGCCATCATTGACACCCTCAAGCAAGAGGGTAAGACCCAGAAAGAAATTTCTCAACAAATAGGCTGTTCCCAGAGTGCTGTATCAAGGCACCTCAATGGTAAGTCTGTTGGAAGGAAACAATGTGGCAGAAAACGCTGTACAACGAGAAGAGGAGACCGGACCCTGAGGAAGATTGTGGAGAAGGACCGATTCCAGACCTTGGGGAACCTGAGGAAGCAGTGGACTGAGTCTGGTGTGGAAACATCCAGAGCCACCGTGCACAGGCATGTGCAGGAAATGGGCTACAGGTGCCGCATTCCCCAGGTAAAGCCACTTTTGAGCTACAGAGAAGCAGCACTGGACTGTTGCTAAGTGGTCCCAAGTACTTTTTTCTGATGAAAGCAAATTTTGCATGTCATTCGGAAATCAAGGTGCCAGAGTCTGGAGGAAGACTGGGGAGAAGGAAATGCCAAAATGCCTGAAGTCCAGTGTCAAGTACCCACAGTCAGTGATGGTGTGGGGTGCCATGTCAGCTGCTGGTGTTGGTCCACTGTGTTTCATCAAGGGCAGGGTCAATGCAGCTAGCTATCAGGAGATTTTGGAGCACTTCATGCTTCCATCGGCTGAAATGCTTTATGGAGATGAAGATTTCATTTTTCAGCACGACCTGGCACCTGCTCACAGTGCCAAAACCACTGGTAAATGGTTTACTGACCATGGTATTACTGTGCTCAATTGGCCTGCCAACTCTCCTGACCTGAACCCCATAGAGAATCTGTGGGATATTGTGAAGAGAAAGTTGAGAGACGCAAGACCCAACACTCTGGATGAGCTTAAGGCCGCTATTGAAGCATCCTGGGCCTCCATAACATCTCAGCAGTGTCACAGGCTGATTGCCTCCATGCCACGCCGCATTGAAGCAGTCATTTCTGCCAAAGGATTCCCGACCAAGTATTGAGTGCATAACTGAACATTATTATTTGATGGGTTTTTTGTTTGTTATTAAAAAACACTTTTATTTGATTGGATGGGTGAAATATGCTAATTTATTGAGACAGGTTTTTTGGGTTATCAGGAGTTGTATGCCAAAATCATCAGTATTAAAACAATAAAAGACCTGACAAATTTCAGTTGGTGGATAATGAATCTATAATATATGAAAGTTTAATTGTAATCATTACATTATGGTAAATAATGAAATTTAACACTATATGCTAATTTTTTGAGAAGGACCTGTATATGCTAGTGTGATTTTTATAGGGGCTAAGTCTCCTATAACAGTATCTAGCCCATTTAAATTGCATTTTGGGAGTCACAAAATCATTTAATGATATCATGTCATACATATTCTAAAATTAATGCCATTAAAAATTAAAACTAATCCCACAAAAATGAGCTCTACTTAATAATTATTTAAAAAAAAAAACAAGTTATGATTTTCAGACTGTATTAGTTTAAGTTGAATTTTAAGTATAACTGATGGACAGATTCACCCTCTAGAAGAGCTGGCAATACAGTAATACTGGACATTGTATAAAATTATTCTCAAAAGTTGTAAAATGCATAAAATAATAGTAAAATACCTTTCTGCTTGGGAACAGTAAACAAACATGGGAAATAATAAAAGCCCTAGATACGATGAGTGAAACTTATTTTAGAAAATCCATCTGCAGATTTACGAGAAAAAGTTTCACAACAGAAATGCAAAGGAAGCATCTTTCATTAACGTAGAAAGGAACTGGCACCTCTGTTAAAACAAGTCGTAATGAAAAAGACTAGACAATAACTGGAAACAGCCAGCTCGAAGAAATACGTGAAAAATGATATGGTACAGTAACAACGCCAATGGGATTTCAGATGTATAAATATTTGGAATATGACTTACAGTAAATGGTGAACAATCAGCGGAAAAATTAGATAATGTATGTCTCAGATTTTCACTGCCCACAAATGAATATGTCATCAATTAAAGGCAAAGTTGAATAGCAATAGTAATCGGAAATCATAAACTAAAAGCTAGAGGGCACCTGGAAGGATGTCCAACATAAACACAGATATAACACTGATGTCAGTAACTTGTCAGCACATCCCCTGCTCTATTATGTTTTAGTATATTTATACTGTTTTTGACCAATAAATAAAGCAAGGATAAAATATTGATTACCAAGTGCTTAGTCTATGGAATGGAGACTAACACAAATCAAACAAATAAATCTAAAACTTGACTTTGCCAAGAAATACAGCCAAAGTTTATAGGTTGACATCCCTAAAAGTTCTCAAAAGTTCATAAAAGTCAGAGAACACCTAGTATATAATAAAGAGTAATCAATGTTACCTTCAAAGAGACCTATGTGCTTGTCAAGTGATATTTCCAGGAAAAACAAAGGTTAGTCATTTTTTTCCTGTCGTTCACTGGCTTCAGCCTCATCATCGACAAATCAATTCATTCTTCAAGATGTTGCCCCTGGAAGAGCATTCAAACTTCTCCTGTTCTTTCATCACTTTAGGTTCAACTGATCCATCAGTTATAATCTGGCTGTAATACAATATAAAGGGATTGCTATGATGATGTAATCCTTTTTATAACTTTAATAAGGGATCTACATAAAGAAGAGGTGACCAATTATTGTTGCTGGAAATCAGGTTGCTTATAGGTCTAACCCTTTCCATTCTTCACTGTAGAGAAGAGTGTCACGTTCCTTGCGTTTCTTTGTACAGTTATGAAGCTAAAAGAGGTTAAGCTCGGAATGTTGTATAATACCGCATAGAATGAAAGCACTTAAACTAAAATTGACATGTTTTTATTAGAATAGAAAAATACTTGAAAGAGTGTGTGGTATAACCAAAGGCATGCTGTAAAAAGAAGGAAGAGATCAGAAGCTAACAAACAAAGTAGAATATGAGAGAACAAATACTAGAGAAGTAGACAATAGTGCTCCACTTTCAATCAGAGCAACTATGAAATGTCACAGACACTACGCAAATGTGCATGTTGGCTTTGGAAATCTGCAATGTATGCACCATATGCTAAGTAAATATCACATAGGCGTATGTAGGGCACACAGTTACTTTAAAACCAAGAAAATTAGGGTTAGGGTGATCAATGAGTTGAACAGGCTGCCACGAGAGGTGGTGAATTCTCCTTTCATGGAAGTTTTCAAACAGAGGCTGGACAGACATCTGTCTGGGATGATTTCGTGAATCCTGTATTGAGCAAAGGGGTGGACCAGATGACCCCTGAGGTCCCTTCCAACTCTACCATTCTGTGATTCTATGATTCTATGAAAATATCAGTTCAAATATTAACATTTGATATAGTAATAATTAAGCACTTTATATTCATTGTGACAGGTAGGAATTTAGGAATCATAAAAATTATTATGTAGCTGCAGGTGGAAAATCCCGTTTTCCATACCTGGGTCTGACACTTCAAACTCTTCATAGTTTCTGCTCTCTGAATCAGTGCTATGATCAGTGCTAAAATAAAAATATCAGCTTGCCGCAAAACTGAATCCTATTTCTATGCCAGTGATCATCGGTAAATGAGTAAGCGCTAAACTAATTGTAAAGATATCACAATAGAAAACATGTACTTAGGCTGCTGAAACATTCATATGTGTACTTGTTCCTTCCACTTCGGCTTCTGCCATTAGGCGATGCCACACTTTCATTGCGGGAACAAGGATCAACAGGGAAGCGGTTTTGGTTAGTTTTATGGGACTTTTGGTGCTAGCAAGACAAGGAGACTGTGGGTTAATTCCTCAACACTTCCGAAAAATGCAGCCATATTTTCTAATACCAGCTCACAATATTAATACATTACAGGGTAATGTACACACACAAAATACTGATGAAACAATCACTCACACATTTACCAATCATGGAGATGGTGGTTGTCAATTAAAAATGCACACTGATAGGGCTTCTATGATGTTGCTAAATATGGCTGACTTTTTTGTGACTTTTTAAAAAAAATGTTATGTACTTATCGGTGATTCTTCAAAATATCTTTGCACTGGACTTGATATAGGTATTACTACGGTAAAATATTAAGTATGGTCTCCTGTGACTAACACGTGGCATTGCAGCCTCTGACATTAATCACGCATATTTTATCTGGTTTTAAAAATATATACTGAATTAAGATTTAATTTTTTATGGCACATATACTCTGTTTCTGTTGTTTGTGAAGATCAGACTGTAATAGATCTCTTTTCTTTAAGTAAAACAGGTTGCCTATTTGCACTCAATTTTCTTCTCTTTGACTGCAAACAACAGATTAATTTCTCCTTTTTAATTAACTACTACTAGTGAATAATTTTCCTAATTTAAAAAAATGACAAAGTCTAATATATTTTATTAATTTGTTCAGTTTCATTATCTTTACCTACAGGTTTGTGTGAAAATCTGATGGACGGTCATAGCCATAAGTTTTCAGACTAACACAAATGATAGTTTTCAGAAAGATTGCTGCTTTATTACTTTTAGATTTTTTAGTAAGATGCTCCCATGGATACTGAAGTCCAATAATAAGCATTTCATAACTTTAAAAACTTTTATTGACAGATAAATCAAGTTTGCACAAAAAAAGTATTTACAGTGTCGACCCTTATTTTTCAAGAATTCTGCAATTTGCACTGGCATTCTGGATATTTTCTTTTGAACCAAATACTGTGTGATGGCAATTCATTGTTACCTGATCAGCGCATCACCATATCTGTGTTTTAGTCCACCTTTGTATTGAGCATTATCCGCGGCTTGTCAAACAGATTGATATCTGGGAAATTTATTCTCTATAGACCAAAAATGTCAATGTTTTGTTCCCCGAGCCACTTATTTATCATTGTTGACTTGTGACATTGTGCTTCATCAATCTTGAAAAATCATTGTTTGTCATTAATTTTCTCTTGGATTGTTGGGAGAAGTTGCTTTTGAAGAATGTTTAGATACTAACCTTTATTCGTGGCAGTATTCTCTGGCAAAATTATGAGTGTGCCCACTCCCATTGAAGAAAAGCAATGCCAAACGTTAATGGCCTGAAAACATATTGCTATTGACATGACAAGGGACTCATGGCTGTGTTCAACTTTTCTTGTTGGGACCATCATTTTTCCAAATGTCCCAAAAAGTTTGAAGGGGCTTCATCTTCATTCCCATGTGTCCAAATATTTCTACTAAGCAAAAATTCTGACACCAAGATCTGTGTGTCACAGAAAGTGAGCTTACTAGGTTGTGAAATGGGCAAGGCATAGTTTTTATTTTTTTTAAAAAATAATTTTCTCCATGAGCCAGTAAGCATAAATGTCTATCTTACATAGTATATTTTCTTGCGATAGTCCAATAAAATACCCATAAGTTTCTCCTGAATACTGCTGATGGTCACCACCAATTACCATCTCTTTTTCTGTATCCAGATGGGTTCATGTCCTTTGGATATTAATAAGGCTGTCTTTGTATAAAAGAGCTCAAAAAGTGTTGGATGACTTCAAAATTCAAACTATCCACTGATCTCCAGTTGTAAATTTAATATTTGTGGTGTCATGCAGTTACTTTGGTTATTTTCTTTATTTGATATTAAAAAGTTTTGAACTTCATCTAGTCAAGAATAGTGGATATCTGGAGCAGAAGGTTTAATTGCAGATACAGTACATACCATAGAATGTAAGTCTGCAAGGACAGGGTCCTCTCCCCTCTGTACCAGTCTGTCACTATAAACCTGTTTACTGTAAACGATATCTATAACCCTGTATGTAACCCCTTTCTCATGTACAGCACCATGGAATTAATGGTGCTATATAAATAAATAATAATAATAATAATAATAATATCACTGTACATCACATTTTTTTTCATCCTATAATTACAAATTATAAATCAGCTACTAAAAATGTATGATGTTTTTGAAATCATCATTTACAAGTCCAGTCATCCCACAGAACATTGGCCGTTGGGGTGTACCCTTTAGTTAAAACAAAATTGGCTGATTTTTTTCTCTTCTATTTAGAATTCATCCAGTAAACATTTTTATTTTTTTTTCTTATGGTGTCTTGAAGGTTATTCAGTCTTCACCATGACGTCACTTTGTCTAGGTCAGAGTATGGTTTACATGCTGCATCTGTGGAAAATTTCAAGTTTGTTTCAGATGCTGACGGTGTTTTTCCATGTTTTACAAGTCGAAATAGCCAAATATATCTCAAGATATGGAACATAATAGCTGTATTGATAATGCTCTTGGAAATGGCTGGAATCATTGGAGAAGAGATGCTGACCTGGTTAGTTTAGTGTGGACATCAGCTTCCGAACTAACAACACTGGAGGTGTTGCTGCAAAGTCATACTATGTTAAAGGGGTTTTTCAGAGATAAAGTGCCCTTGATTATTTTACAAATTTAAATTTATAAAACATACTAATATAGTTTAATTCTGACAACTGGTCCATTAGCAGACATCCCGGTTCCATAAATGGAATTTCTTGTGGCTGTCCGGAAACAGGCAGAGAACTTCCTTCCAATCACTTTGTTTTTT
Organism: Ranitomeya imitator; assembly: GCF_032444005.1. Taxonomy (NCBI): domain Eukaryota; kingdom Metazoa; phylum Chordata; class Amphibia; order Anura; family Dendrobatidae; genus Ranitomeya; species Ranitomeya imitator. The sequence continues at coordinate 138,403,120 of NC_091282.1, forward strand.
CATTGTACAGAAAGAGCCCTGTCACTCTAGGAGCAGGTGGGGAGAAGAACCTGGGGGCCCCATCTATCTGATGAGACTTTGGAGTGACTTTGTCCCCAGGGGCTGCTTTCAAAGAATGTTTTTATCTGAAATGCTGCAGTGTTTCAGAGTCAAACATGACTGATACAGTGTTTGATACATGCTGCCCATGGATCAGGCATCATGTGTCAGCTGTCAGGTTTTTAAGTTAATTTTACAAAATTTTAGCAATGAATACAAAGGAGATTTGTATGTTAGTGTAGAGATAGTGTAGTGTAGAGATGTTAGTTAATGCTATAAGAATAGTTCCACTTGTATGACGTTTGCATCATAATTATTATCAGTGGCATTAATTAAAATTAAGATTAAGTTGAAAATGCATTAAACCTGTTATGAAAAGGTCACTGTTAGACTATGTGCACACGTTCAGGATATTTTGCATTTTTTAAGTATTTTTTCGGCCGGTTTCCGCAAAAAAAAAATCCTAAAAAAAAGCTTACATCAGCATCCCATAATTTTTAATACATGCCCACCATGCGGGAAGTAAGCGGATCATGTGCAGTGGGTACCCAGGGTGGATGAGAGGAGACTCTCCTCTAACATCGGGAGGAGCTGGAAGGCTGCTGGGGACCCCAGAAGGGGAGAATATCATGAGTTTTTATTTTTTATTTTTAACATTATATCTTTTTACTATTGATGCTGCATAGGCAACGTCTGTGAAGCACTTGGGGGTTCAAAGTGCTCACCACATATCTAGATAAGTTCCTTGGGGGGTCTAGTTTCTTAAATGGGGTTACTTGTGGGGGGTTTCTACTGTTTAGGCACACCAGGGGCTCTGCAAACGCAACGTGATGCCCGCAGACCATTCCATCAAAGTCTGCATTTCAAAAGTCACTACTTCCCTTCTGAGCCCCGACGTGTGCCCAAACAGTAGTTTACCCCCACACATGGGGTATCAGCGTACTCAGGATAAACTGGACAACAACTTTTGGGATCCAATTTCTCCTGTAACCCTTGGGAAAATAAAAAATTCTGGGCTAAATAATTATTTTTGAGGAAAGAAAGCGTATTTATTATTTTCACGGCTCTGCATTATAAACTTCTGTGAAGCACTTGGGGGTTCAAAGTGCTCACCACACATCTAGATAAGTTCCTTTCGGGGTGTAGTTTCCAAAATGGGGTCACTTGTGGGGGGTTTCTACTGTTTAGCCACATCAGGGGCTCTGCAAACGCAACGTGACGCCCGCAGAGCATTCCATCAAAGTCTGCATTTCAAAACGTCACTACTTCACTTCCGAGCCCCTGCATGTGCCCAAACAGTGGTTTACTCCCACATATGGGGTATCAGCGTACTCAGGAGAAACTGGACAACAAATATTGGTGTCAAATTTCTCCTGTTACCCTTGGGAAAATTAAAAAATTCTGGGCTAAATAATTATTTTTGAGGAAAGAAAACATATTTATTATTTTCACGGCTCCCGATTATAAACTTCTGTGAAGCACTTGGGGGTTCAAAGTGCTCACCACACATCTAGATAAGTTCCTTTCGGGGTGTAGTTTCCAAAATGGGGTCACTTGTGGGGGGTTTCTACTGTTTAGCCACATCAGGGGCTCTGCAAACGCAACGTGACGCCCGCAGAGCATTCCATCAAAGTCTGCATTTCAAAACGTCACTACTTCACTTCCGAGCCCCGGCATGTGCCCAAACAGTGGTTTACCCCCACATATGGGGTATCAGCGTACTCAGAAGAAACTGGACAACAACTTTTGGGGTCAAATTTCTCCTGTTACCTTTGGAAAAATAAAAAATTGCAGGCTAAAAGATCATTTTTGAGAAAATAATTTTTTTTTTTATTTTCATGGCTCTGCGTTATAAACTTCTGTGAAGCACTTGGGGGTTCAAAGTCCTCACCACACATCTAGATTAGTTCCTTTTTGGGTCTAGTTTCCAAAATGGGGTCAGTTGTGGGGGATCTCCAATGTTTAGGCACACAGGGGCTCTCCAAACGTGACATGGTGTCCGCTAATGATTGGAGCTAATTTTCCATTTAAAAAGCCAAATGGCGTGCCTTCCCTTCGGAGCCCTGACGTGCGCCCAAACAGTAGTTTACCCCCACATATGGGGTATCAGCGTACTCAGGACAAACTGGACAACAACATTTGGGGTCTAATTTCTCCTATTATCTTTGGCAAAATAGGAAATTCCAGGCTAAAATATCATTTTTGAGGAAAGAAAAATTATTTTTTATTTTCATGGCTCTGCGTTATAAACTTCTGTGAAGCACCTGGGGGCTTAAAGTGCTCAATATGCATCTAGATAAGTTCCTTGGGGGGTCTAGTTTCCAAAATGGGGTCACTTGTGGGGGAGCTCCAATGTTTAGGCACACAGGGGCTCTCCAAACGCGACATGGTGTCCGCTAACAATTGGAGCTAATTTTCCATTCAAAAAGTTAAATGGCGCGCCTTCCCTTCCGAGCCCTGCCGTGTGCCCAAACAGTGGTTTACCCCCACATATGAGGTATCGGCGTACTCAGGAGAAATTGCCCAACAAATTTTAGGATCCATTTTATCCTGTTGCCCATGTGAAAATGAAAAAATTGAGGCTAAAGAATTTTTGTGTGAAAAAAAAGTACTTTTTCATTTTTACAGATCAATTTGTGAAGCACCTGAGAGTTTAAAGTGCTCATTAGGCATCTAGATAAGTTCCTTGGGGGGTCTAGTTTCCAAAATGGGGTCACTTGTGGGGGAGCTCCAATGTTTAGGCACACAGGGGCTCTCCAAACGCAACATGGTGTCCGCTAACGATGGAGATAATTTTTCATTCAAAAAGTCAAATGGCGCTCCTTCCCTTCCGAACCTTACCATGTGCCCAAACAGTGGTTTACCCCCACATGTGAGGTATCGGTGTACTCAGGAGAAATTGCCCAACAAATTTTAGGATCCATTTTATCCTGTTGGCCATGTGAAAATGAAAAAATTGAGGCTAAAAGAATTTTTTTGTGAAAAAAAGTACTTTTTCATTTTTACGGATGAATTTGTGAAGCACGTGGGGGTTCAAAGTGCTCACTATGCATCTAGATAAGTTCCTTGGGGCATCTAGTTTCCAAAATGGGGTCACTTGTGGGGGAGCTCCAATTTTTAGGCACACGGGGGCTCTCCAAACGTGACATGGTGTCCGCTAAAGAGTGGAGCCAATTTTTCATTCAAAATGTCAAATGGCGCTCCTTCCCTTCCAAGCCCTGCCGTGCGCCCAAACAGTGGTTTACCCCCACATATGAGATATCAGCGTACTCAGGACAAATTGGACAATAAATTTCGTGGTTCAGATTCTCCTTTTACCATTGGGAAAATAAAAAAATTGTTGCTAAAAGATAATTTTTGTGACTAAAAAGTTAAATGTTCATTTTTTCCTTCCATGTTGCTTCTGCTGCTGTGAAGTACCTGAAGGGTTAATAAACTTCTTGAATGTGGTTTTGAGTACCTTGAGGGGTGCATTTTTTTAGAATGGTGTCACTTTTGGGTATTTTCAGTCATATAGACCCCTCAAACTGACTTCAAATGTGAGGTGGTCCCTAAAAAAAATGGTTTTGTAAATTTCGTTGTAAAAATGAGAAATCGCTGGTCAAATTTTAACCCTTATAACTTCCTAGCAAAAAAAATTTTGTTTCCAAAATTGTGCTGATGTAAAGTATACATGTGGGAAATGTTATTTATTAACTATTTTGTGTCACATAACTCTCTGGTTTAACAGAATAAAAATTCAAAATGTGAAAATTGCGAAATTTTAAAAATTTTCGCCTAATTTCCGTTTTTATCACAAATAAACGCAGAATTTATTGACCTAAATTTACCACTAACATGAAGCCCAATATGTCACGAAAAAACAATCTCAGAACCGCTAGGATCCGTTAAAGCGTTCCTGAGTTATTACCTCATAAAGGGACACTGGTCAGAATTGCAAAAAATGGCAAGGTCTTTAACCCCTTCATGACCGTGGGATTTTTCGTTTTTCCATGTTCGTTTTTCACTCCCCTCCTTCCCAGAGCCATAACTTTTTTATTTTTCCATCAATTTGGCCATGTGAGGGCTTATTTTTTGCGGGACGAGTTGTACTTTTGAACGACATCATTTGTTTTAGCATGTCGTGTACTAGAAAACGGGAAAAAAATTCCAAGTGCGGTGAAATTGCAAAAAAAGTGCAGTCCCACACTTGTTTTTGTTTTGCTTTTTTTGCTAGGTTCACTAAATGCTAAAACTGACTTGACATTATGATTCTCCAGGACAGTACGAGTTCGTAGACACCTAAGATGACTAGGTTATTTTTTATCTAAGTGGTGAAAAAAAATTCCAAACTTTGCTAAAAAAAAAAAAAAAAAAAAAAAAATTGCGCCATTTTCCAATACTCGTAGCGTCTCCATTTTTCGTGATCTGGGGTCGGTTGAAGGCTTATTTTTTGCGTGCCGAGATGACGTTTTTAATTATAGCATTTCGGTGCAGATACGTTCTTTTGATCGCCCGTTATTGCATTTTAATGCAATGTCGCGGCGACCAAAAAAACGTAATTCTGGTGTTTCGAATTTTTTTCCCGCTACGCTGTTTAGTGATCAGGTTAATGCTTCTTTTTAATTGATAGATCGGGCGATTCTGAGTGCGGCGATACCAAATATGTGTAGATTTGATTTTTTTTTTATTGATTTATTTTGATTGGGGCGAAAGGGGGTTGATTTAAACTTTTATATTTTTTTATTTTTTTAACATTTTTTTCAACTTTTTTTTTTTACTTTTGCCATGCTTCAATAGCCTCCATGGGAGGCTAGAAGCAGGCACAACTCGATCGCCTCTGCTACATAGCAGCGATCTGCTGATCGCTGCTATGTAGCAGAAATGCAGGTGTGCTGTGAGCGCCGACCACAGGGTGGCGCTCACAGCCACCGGCGATCAGTAACCATAGAGGTCTCAAGGACCTCTATGGTTACAATGGAGACGCATCGCCGACCCCCGATCATGTGACGGGGGTCGGCGATGACGTCATTTCCGGCTGCCCGGCTGGAAGCGGTAGTTAAATGCCGCTGTCTGCGTTTGACAGCGGCATTTAACTAGTTAATAGGTGCGGGCAGATCGCGATTCTGCCCGCGCCTACTACGGGCACATGTCAGCTGTTCAAAACAGCTGACATGTCCCGGCTTTGGTGCGGGCTCACCGCGGAGCCCTGCATCAAAGCAGGGGATCTGACCTTGGACGTACTATCCCTTCCAAGGTCAGAAAGGTGTTAAGGTCAAAATAGGCTGGGTCATGAAGGGGTTAATAAACCAGTAGAAGATTCAAACAAGAAATGTTCCCGTGTCTACCTCTCTTAGCAGCTGAGTGAGTCAATCTACCACACTGTATATTTAGAAAATTCTTCTGCTCGTAACCATTTCTTTCTTTTAAAACATGAGATCTGCACAGTTGTAGTACGATCAATTTTGAACATTTTTTTATGCTGCCCTTTAAATCAAACTGCAAAATTTTCATCATAGCTATGTCTAGTAATTTCACCTGTTTTATATCTAAAAATATCTATATCTATAGGAATCATTCTCTAATTACAATCAATGTTCATATTAATGTCATGTTACTGAAACTTTTTAACCCGTTAATGACCTGTGCTGCACATTTTTGTGAAAAGTCCACACCATGCAGTTTATGACAGTGGTTCTGCAAGCTCTGAACACTAGGGTTGAGTGAAACAGATCGGTCATTTTCATAAGTCGCCGACTTTTGGCAAAGTCGGGTTCCATGAAACCCGATCCGATCCCAGTGTGGGATCGGCCATGCGGTACGCGATCTTCGCGCCAAAGTCGCGTTTCATATGATGCGTTCAGCGCCATTTCTCAGCCAATGAAGGTGGACGCAGAGTGTGGCCAGCGTGATGACATAGGTCCTGGTCCCCACCATCTTAGAGAAGGGCATGGCAGTGATTGGCTTGCTTTCTGCGGCGGCACAGGGGCTATAAAGGGGCGTGCACACCAAGTGCCATCTTACTGCTGCCGATCTGAGTATAGGGAGAGGTTGCTGCCGCTTCGTCAGAAGCAGGGATAGCGTTAGGCAGGGTCCATTAACCCCCAAACCGCTTGTGCTGTAGCGATTTCCACTGTCCAACACCACCTTTTGTTTGCAGGGACAGTGGAGGCTAGATTTTTGTTCCTCAGCTCTGTAGCTCACTGGGCTGCCCTAGGAGGCTCCCTGATAGCTGCATTGCTGTTTGTATACCGCTGTGCAAACCAACTGCTTTTTTCACAGCACAAATCCTGTTGTTCCTTCCTTTCTGCACAGCTATCTTGTTTGTTTGTCCACACTTTTTACTTTTGTGGGCAGCAGTCCTTTTTATTGCTGCCTGCCATACTTTTCTGAGATTACTGTAGGGAGATAGTAATTGTAGTACAGCCCCTTTTTTTTTTGTTATATATCTTCAAGCCACTTTCTGCCACAGGAAATATACTCTAATACAGTGGCCCAGATTTATTTGCTAGTCTCCCTGAAAAAATTAAAAAGGGACAGATTAAAATTGGCAAATCTGCATCTGTGCCATTCCTGTCTGTGGTATCTGTCACTCATTTTCTGCCACAGAAAATATACTGTATTACAGTGGGCCTGATTTCTTCACTATTCTCCCTGAAAAAATAAAAAAGTGGGAGATTAAGATTGGCAAATCTGCATCTGTGCCAGTCCTGTCTGTGGCATCTGTCTGTCATTTTCTGCCACAGAAAATATACTGGTACATAAAATGAGAATGCTTGGTCTGGGGGAAAATGTGTGTAAATGGGTTAGTAACTGGCTTAGTGATAGAAAGCAGAGGGTGGTTATAAATGGTATAGTCTCTAACTGGGTCGCTGTGACCAGTGGGGTACCGCAGGGGTCGGTATTGGGACCTGTTCTCTTCAACATATTCATTAATGATCTGGTAGAAGGTTTACACAGTAAAATATCGATATTTGCAGATGATACAAAACTATGTAAAGCAGTTAATACAAGAGAAGATAGTATTCTGCTACAGATGGATCTGGATAAGTTGGAAACTTGGGCTGAAAGGTGGCAGATGAGGTTTAACAATGATAAATGTAAGGTTATACACATGGGAAGAAGGAATCAATGTCACCATTACACACTGAATGGGAAACCACTGGGTAAATCTGACAGGGAGAAGGACTTGGGGATCCTAGTTAATGATAAACTTACCTGGAGCAGCCAGTGCCAGGCAGCAGCTGCCAAGGCAAACAGGATCATGGGGTGCATTAAAAGAGGTCTGGATACACATGATGAGAGCATTATACTGCCTCTGTACAAATCCCTAGTTAGACCGCACATGGAGTACTGTGTCCAGTTTTGGGCACCGGTGCTCAGGAAGGATATAATGGAACTAGAGAGAGTACAAAGGAGGGCAACAAAATTAATAAAGGGGATGGGAGAACTACAATACCCAGATAGATTAGCGAAATTAGGATTATTTAGTCTAGAAAAAAGACGACTGAGGGGCGATCTAATAACCATGTATAAGTATATAAGGGGACAATACAAATATCTCGCTGAGGATCTGTTTATACCAAGGAAGGTGACGGGCACAAGGGGGCATTCTTTGCGTCTGGAGGAGAGAAGGTTTTTCCACCAACATAGAAGAGGATTCTTTACTGTTAGGGCAGTGAGAATCTGGAATTGCTTGCCTGAGGAGGTGGTGATGGCGAACTCAGTCGAGGGGTTCAAGAGAGGCCTGGATGTCTTCCTGGAGCAGAACAATATTGTATCATACAATTATTAGGTTCTGTAGAAGGACGTAGATCTGGGGATTTATTATGATGGAATATAGGCTGAACTGGATGGACAAATGTCTTTTTTTGGCCTTACTAACTATGTTACTATGTTACTATGTTACTATGTTACTGTATTACAGTGGGCCTGATTTCTTCACTATTCTCCCTGAAAAAATAAAAAAGTGGGAGATTAAAATTGGCAAATCTGCATCTGTGCCTGTCCTGTCTGTGGCATCTGTCTGTCATTTTCTGCCACAGAAAATATACTGTATTACAGTGGGCCAGATTTCATCAGGTGGTCGTGGGAAAAGCAATATAACACCTAGGTCTCGAGTTGTTGAGCCAGCATCATCGTCTGGCAGGCCCGTATCTGGCCAAAAACGTGTGGCAAAACCAAAACCAGTTGTAGGACAGCGTGGCCATCCAGTTAAAGAATCTCAGTCTGCAATGCCTGAAAATGTATCCGATAGTAGGAAGAGTGCAGTCTGGCATTTTTTTTAAACAAGATCCAAATGATCAGCACAAAGTCATCTGTAAAAAATGCTCAAGGACCTTCAGCAGAGGTCAGAATGTTAAAAATCTAAATACAAGTTGCATGTGTAGACATTTAACCGCCATGCACTTGCAAGCCTGGACTAACTACCAAACGTCCCTTAACGTTGTAGCACCCTCTCACAATGAAGCTAGTCAGCAACGCTACATCCCTTCCCTCATTGTAAGCCCACCGTTTACCACACCACCTGCAGTAAATGTGGAGGTTTCATCGCAAGGCCAAAGCAGTCAGGAAATCACCAGGTTCGTGGTAGGAAAGACTGTATGTAGGGCACCAGCAAGAATACCATCACCAACCCTCTCTCAGTCTGCCATGTCCACCAGCACTCCCGCTAGTTCCACCATATGCAGCTCTCCAGTCCAGCTCACCCTACATGAGACTCTTGTTAGGAAAAAGAAGTACTCATCCTCGCATCCACGTACACAGGGTTCACGCCCACATTGCTAGACTAATCTCGTTAGAGATGATGCCCTGCCGGTTAGTTGAAAACGAAGCTTTCAAAGCCCTGATGGACTATGCTGTACCACGCTACGAGCTACCGAGTCGACACTTCTTTTCGAGAAAAGCCATCCCAGCCCTCCACCAGCATGTAAAAGACCGCATCGTCCATGCACTCAGGCAATCTGTGAGTACAAAGGTGCACCTGACAACAGATGCATGGACCAGTAGGCATGGCCAGGGGCGTTATGTCTCCATTACGGCACACTGGGTTAATGTGGTGGATGCAGGGTCCACAGGGGACAGCAATATTGGGACAGTTCTGCCTAGCCCATGGTCTAGGAAACAGTTGGCTGTAGGCGTTCGCCCGTCTTCCTCCTCCTCCTCGTCCTCCAGCAGAAGCGAGAGCTCGTCCAAAGACCGCAGTCGCACGACCACTCCATCCGCAGCTGCCACTGTTGCACACGAGGTGTCCCATTATGGAACAGCTAGTGGCAAGCGTCAGCAGGCTGTATTGGCAATGAAGTGTTTGGGCAACAACAGACACACCGCAGAAGTTCTGTCCGAGTTCTTGCAGCAAGAAACTCTGTCATGGCTGGGCACTGTACATCTTGATGCAGGCAAGTTAGTGAGTGATAACGGAAGGAATTTTATGGCTGCCATAGCACTTTCACAACTGAAACACATTCCTTGCCTGGCTCACACCTTAAACCTGGTGGTGCAGTGCTTCCTGAAAAGTTACCCGACCTGCTCATCAAAGTGCACAGACTTTGCTCGCACATCCGCCGTTCGCCCGTACACTCCAGCCGTATGCAGAACCATCAGCGGTCTTTGAACCTTCCCCAGCATCGCCTAATCATCGACGTTGCAAAAAGGTGGAACTCCACACTGCACATGCTTCAGAGACTGTGCGAACAGAGGCGTGCTGTTATGTATTTGTGGGAGGATACACATACACGGGCAGGCAGTTGGATGGCAGACATGGAGTTGTCAGGTGTGCAGTGGTCGAAGCTACAAGACCTGGGTCAAGTCCTTCAGTGTTTTGAGGAATTCACATAGCTGGTTAGTGCAGACAACGCCATAATAAGCATGAGCATCCCCCTAATGCGTCTGCTGATGCAAAGTTTGATGCACATAAAGGAGCAGGCGTCTGCAGCCGAGGACGAGGGAAGCCATGATGACAGTCAACCATTGTCTGGTCAGGGAAGTCTACAGGACAAGGTGGCGGGCAAAGAGGAGGAGGATGAGGAGGATGATGGGGATGAGTATTTTTTGGATGAGGAAGCTTCTCAGGGGGCAATAGAAACTGAAGCGTTGCAAGGCCGGGTTCAGGGTTTTTGAGGGAGACAAGTGACGTTGATTTGCCAGAAAGTGCTCCTCAACCCAGCACAAGCACAGATTTGACAACTGGAACATTGGCCCACATGGCAGATTATGCCTTGCGTATCCGCAAAAGGGACCCACGCATTATAAAAATGATGACCGATGACGATTACTGGTTGGCCTGCCTCCTTGATCCTCGCTATAAAGGCAAATTGCAAAATATCATGACACATGAGAACCTTGAACAAATATTGGCAACCAAACAAGCAACTCTTTAGATCATTTGATTCAGGCATTCCCAGCACACAGCGCCGGTGATGGTTCTCACACAAGTTGCAGGGGGCAACAAGGCAGAGGTGTTAGAGGTGCACAAATCAGAAGTGGCATTGGACAGAGGGGTTTTCTGACCAGGTTGTGGAGTGATTTCGCAATGACCGCAGACAGGACAGGTACTGCAGCATCAATTCAAAGTGGCAGGAGACAACATTTGTCCAGTATGGTTACTAACTATTTTTCAACCCTTATCGATGTTCTCCCTCAACCATCATTCCCATTTGATTACTGGGCATCCAAAATAAACACCTGGCCTGAATTGGCCGAATATGCATTGCAGGAGCTTGCTTGCCCAGCAGCTAGTGTGCTATCAGAAAGAGTATTCAGTGCTGCTGGTTCAATACTGACTGAAAAAAGAACTCGTCTGGCTACCCAAAATGTTGATGATCTAACCTTCATTAAAATGAACCACTCATGGATTTCTAACAATTTTGCCCCACCTTTCCCGGCTGACACCTAGCTTTCCTGTAAAAATGTCTTGCTTTTGGACTGGTCTTACTGACTGTTCCAATCTCTTAATTTGCAGCTGCTGTTTGTCCAGCATACGACATGTTTACACTTCTCTAAATTGGCTAACTCCCCCCACTGGGCCATGGTCTCGCTACCCGTGAGAGTGCCGTTTGTCTGAAGAGGTGGGTGTGCCCACTTTTGGTCGACGGCACTGCCACTGGGTCCCTCATAGTTCAATGAAGTGTCTCTGGTGGTGGTGGCGCGCACCCAACGTCAGACACACCGTTATACCATGAGGGGCCCTGGGCCGGTACTGCCGGCCACGAGAGAGTGTCCCCCCCAGCTCAAACAGTGCTTCACCACTTGCAATATTATCTCTCACAGCTCCACCACTGTTTAGTCTATGCGCTGAAATCCTTCATTGCCTGGCACTGACAATACCAATTTGTTGACATGTATGATGCTAGTTAAAATATTCAGGGGCCCTGTCCTACATTTACACCAGTAAATATTTTGCGCCAAATTACTATATCTGAAAGGCAGCAGAGGAGCCCACCCCTGTACCTAAGTGTGCCACCCTTTTTTTTGTTTGTTTTGTTGTTTTGCAAGACATTAACATCTATTTATTTTTTGGGAGTACTAACTGTGTCAGACACTCCTTCAAATTGTCCTCCGCTGACCACACCAATGCTGCCTGTGTACCCCTACCACATAATTGAAGCTGCATTGAGCCTATTTTGTTGTTTTAGGCCTACTAAATCTGTCTGCGGTCCCTCCTACCAATTGTCCTCCGGTGACCACACCAATGCTGCCTGTGTACCCCTGCAACATAATTCTAAATGCATTGAGCCTAATTTTTTTTATTTTAGGCCTACTAAATCTGTCTGCGGTCCCTCCTACCAATTGTCCTCCGGTGACCACACCAATGCTGCCTGTGTACCCCTGCAACATAATTCTAACTGCATTGAGCCTAATTTTTTTATGTTAGGCCTACTACGTCTGTCTGCGGTCCCTCCTTCCAATTGTCCTCCGCTGACCACACCAATGATGCCTGTGTACCCATGTAACCTTTTCTAAACATGCAGCCAGCCAACTTTGTGGTGTAAGGCCTACTTGCAGTGTCTGTCTGCGCCACTTAATGCAGCTGTCCTCCTCTAAAAAAAAGAGCTGAAATTGTCTGGTTTTCAGCCTGTCGGAATCTTAAAACTGCATTGGGGCCACAAGTTTCGTTGGGGTCTACAAACTGTGTCTTCCACTCCCTGCTACATGCTGATTCGGGTCATCCATATAGCACAATTTCAGCCATCCCAGTTGGTCAGCATCTTAGGATGAGGCGGATCTGCTCTTCGGCCACGAAATTTGAGGCCCAAGCATTGGATCTTAAAACCAGATTTCAAACAAGGGGATATAGCAACAGGAGCATCAGAAAAGGGTATTTAAGAGCTAAATACACACCCCAGGACCGATTGTTATGCACTAGAGGCATTTCTAGTGGCACTACAGGGTCGCCAAATCATGGTACAATACGTTTCATTTCCACCTACAATGGGGAATGGACTGCTATGAGAGCCTGTCTTCAAAAACATTGGGGCATACTTACCAGTGACCCGCTGTTCTCTCAGTGCCTCAATGAATATCCGTCAATGACGGCCAGGAGAAGTAAAAATTTAAAAGATCTATTAGTGTCCAGCCATTATGCTCCCAAACATAGTGGATTTAATTTTGGCTCAGGCGGACCTACGAGAGGGTGCTTCCCATGTGGTAATTGTATTTCATGCCTTAATATCAGCCGCATTGCAACTTTCGATTCGGCTGATGGTGAAAGGACTTTCACCATCAATTACCACATAACCTGCAACACCACACAAGTAATTTACTACGCAGTGTGTGACTGCCCTAAAATATACATTGGTCTCACCTCTCGACGTCTGGGTACACGCATACGAGAGCATGTGCGTGACATAATGGCAGCCAAGAACGAGACGGACACAGATAAATTAAAGACTATACTACATCATTTTAGACAGTTTCATAACTGTGATCCCAAATCTTTCATGGCACGTGGCATTGATCATGTTCATTGTGGCATCAGAGGCGGTGACGTTAAGCGGATCTTGGCACAACGTGAGTGCCGCTGGATAAGTATGGTGGACACCATGACACCTAGGTGCCTCAATGAGACACACGGTTTTTCATCTTTTCTTTGATTTCATGTTACCTTGGGTGCCAGATTTCTTTATTTGTCCTTGCTATGAACCTTCAGGTTTTTAATTGGGTTTCTCTTCTTATTTTTTATTATGTAGTAGTGCGCTTATGCACCTGTCATGCACGTGTGATCTTCGATACTCGAAACATCCATCAGGCGCAATTGGAATATTGAACGTCCCAATGAATTTTGAACAGAAGACCTGGAACTATCTTAGGCGGACGATCATATGGCATGATATATTTCGCATAAGTGTCTGACCCTTTACATCTGTCTGTTGATCGGCCTGTTTACAAGATGAGGGGTACTGTTTGTATAATATATTCCTTATAATATATCTTCGAGTGCCGATGCAATCTGTGCATGACCTTTGCATTTTTTATTTTTTATTTTTTATTCATATTATCTGTTAGTATTGTTCTTTGGTGTTTATATAATCTTTTATATATATGCAAAATAAACATTGTTCTTAACATCCCATTATAGTACATAATGCACTTAGCACTTTGTCTCACTTTTATGCACTGTCCCTTTAATTCACATAAGTAACTTGCAGGCATTGAGTTTCTTTGTTTTGAAACAAAAGTGCATTGTAATGTGATATTTGGTAATTAGCATAGACGTATGCCATCTTTGTGTGGTGATACCGTGATATATACACACCTTAAACTTCCTGTCACTATTCACAGTGGAAGAGCATTATCCGCCGCTGCTTGCGTGTTCCCTTAGCGACGGTCCATCTGTCACGTGATGTGGGCGTGGCGCCGACCCACTCACGTGATCGGGACCTGTCTGCTGAGATCGAGGCTTGAGATGCAGGCGGTGATGCTCTGATGCGCTTCACGCATGCGCACTACGCAATTCACGTCACGTCACATGACCGGATCCATTTACTATTTATACGAGACCGGGATCCCTAATTAACCACGCCCCCTGAGGAAGCGGCAACACATACACGCGAAATGTGCGTTGGGGTCAGATCCAGCAGCCAGACGGGACACTCTGCGATTCATGGGTAATTAACCCTTTACCTGTTTACCTGGTTTTCATGTGGTACTATCCGGTTATATGTAATGTGTGGTAGCTGTAAGGGCACTGGTAGTACTATTGTGCACGCATTACGCCCAGTGTGTCTGCCATACATCCGGGCTATTAGTACCCAGACGCATATATTAAGAACTATGCACATACTGTGATGTACTTTTCTTTGTGTCCCGATCTATTGTGTCTGGATTTGTGTATCCATGGATGTAGTCACATTTTTCTTATTTGATTTTCTTATTCTATGACATGTATGTTTTCTTTATAACATTTAATAAAGGTATTTTGATAGTTAATTTTTTTTGGCAATTGTTTGACTCGTATATCTCCGGTTTAGCAATAATTCTAACTGCATTGAGCCTAATTTTTCAATTTTAGGCCTACTAAGTCTGTCTGCGGTCCCTCCTTCCAATTGTCCTCCGATGACCACACCAATGCTACCTGGGAACCCCTATCACATAATCGAATCTGCATTGAGCCTATTTTGTTGTTTTGGGCCTACTAAGTCTGTCTGCAGTCCCTCCTTGCAATTGTCCTCCGCTGACCACACCAATGCTGCCTGGGAACCCCTATCACATAATCGAATCTGCATTGAGCCTATTTTGTTGTTTTGGGCCTACTAAGTCTGTCTGCGTTCCCTCCTACCAATTGTCCTCCGGTGACCACACCAATGCTGCCTGTGTACCCCTGCAACATAATTCTAACTGCTTTAAGCCTAATTTTTTTATTTTAGGCCTACTAAGTCTGCCTGCGGTCCCTGCTACCAATTGTCCTCCGGTGACCACACCAATGCTGCCTGTGTACCCCTGCAACATAATTCTAACTGCATTGAGCCTAATTTTTTTATGTTAGGCCTACTACGTCTGTCTGCGGTCCCTCCTTCCAATTGTCCTCCGCTGACCACACCAATGATGCCTGTGTACCCATGTAACCTTTTCTAAACATGCAGCCAGCCAACTTTGTAGTGTAAGGCCTACTTGCAGTGTCTGTCTGCGCCACTTAATGCAGCTGTCCTCCTCTAAAAAAAAGAGCTGAAATTGTCTGGTTTTCAGCCTGTCGGAATCTTAAAACTGCATTGGGGCCACAAGTTTCGTTGGGGTCTACAAACTGTGTCTTCCGCTCCAAGGTGTTCTCCATGATGCCGATCCCTAGCTTCTATCTTGAAGCTCTCGTTAAGTAGTTGTTGATACAACACTGCATTAGGCCTACAAGTTGGGTCTGGGTTCTACAAACGGTGTCTTCCGCTCCAAGGTGTTCTCCAGGTTGCCTCTCCCTAGCTTCTATCTTGAAGCTCTCGTTAAGTAGTTGTTGATACAACACTGCATTAGGCCTACAAGTTGGG
The DNA here is from genome assembly GCF_032444005.1 of Ranitomeya imitator. Lineage (NCBI taxonomy): Eukaryota > Metazoa > Chordata > Amphibia > Anura > Dendrobatidae > Ranitomeya > Ranitomeya imitator. Next base: position 138,418,611 of record NC_091282.1, read on the forward strand.
TCTGGGTTCTAGAGACGGTGTCTGCCACTCCAAGGTGTTCTCCAGGTTGCCTCTCCCTAGCTTCTATCTTGAAGCTCTCGCTAAGTAGTTGTTGATACAACACTGCATTAGGCCTACAAGTTGGGTCTGGGTTCTAGAGACAGTGTCTGCCGCTCCAAGGTGTTCTCCAGGTTGCCTCTCCCTAGCTTCTATCTTGAAACTCTCGTTAAGTAGTTGTTGATACAACACTGCATTAGGCCTACAAGTTGGGTCTGGGTTCTAGAGACGGTGTCTGCCGCTCCAAGGTGTTCTCCAGGTTGCCTCTCCTTAGCTTCTATTTTGAAGCTTCCGTTAAGTAGTTGTTGATACAACACTGCATTAGCCCTACAAGTTGCGTCTGGGTTCTACAAACGGTGTCTTCTGCTCCAAGGTGTTCTCCAGGTTGCCTTTCCCTACCATCTAACTTCAGGCTCTCGTTAAATTGTTTTTAATATAACACTGCATTAGGCCTACAAGTTGGGTCTGTGTTGTAGAGACGGTGTCTGCCGCTCCAAGGTGTTCTCTAGGTTGCCTCTCCCTAACTTCTATCTTGAAGCTCTCGTTAAGTAGTTGTTGATACAACACTGCATTAGGCCTACAAGTTGGGTCTGGGTTCTAGAGACGGTGTCTGATGCTCCAAGGTGTTCTCCAGGTTGCCTCTCCCTAGCTTCTATCTTGAAGCTCTCGTTAAGTAGTTGTTGATACAACACTACATTAGGCCTACAAGTTGGGTCTGGGTTCTAGAGACGGTGTCTGCCGCTCCAAGGTGTTCTCCAGGTTGCCTCTCCCTAGCTTCTATCTTGAAGCTCTCATTAAGTAGTTGTTGATACAACACTGCACTAGGCCTACAAGTTGGGTCTGGGTTGTAGAGACGGTGTCTGCCGCTCCAAGGTGTTCTCAAGGTTGCCTCTCCCTAGCTTCCATCTTGAAGCTCTTGTTAAGTAGTTGTTGATACAACACTAGTGTTGAGCGATACCGTCCGATACTTGAAAGTATCGGTATCGGATAGTATCGGCCGATACCCGAAAAATATCGGATATCGCCGATACCGATATCCGATACCAATACAAGTCAATGGGACATCAAGTATCGGAATGTATCCTCATGGATCCCAGGGTCTGAAGGAGAGGAAACTCTCCTTCAGGCCCTGGGATCCATATTAAAGTGTAAAATAAAGAATTAAAATAAAAAATATTGTTATATTCACCTCTCCGGCGGCCCCTGGACATCAGCGGGAGGATCCGGCGTCCGGCACGGCTTCTTTCTTCAAAATGCGCGCCTTCAGGACCTGTGGAATGACATCCCGGCTTCTGATTGGTCGCGTGCCGCCCATGTGACCGCCACGCGACCAATCAGAAGCCGCGACGTCATTCCTCAGGTCCTAAAAGGCGCTCATTCTAGGACTTTAGCTGAGGAATGACGTCGCGGCTTCTGATTGGTCGCGTGGCGGTCACATGGGCGGCACGCGACCAATCAGAAGCCGGGACGTCATACCACAGGTCCTGAAGGCGCGCATTTTGAAGAAAGAAGCCGTGCCGGACGCCGGATCCTCCCGCTGATGTCCAGGGGCCGCCGGAGAGGTGAATATAACAATATTTTTTATTTTAATTCTTTATTTTACACTTCCGATACCGATACCCGATATCACAAAAATATCGGATCTCGGTATCGGAATTCCGATACCGCAAGTATCGGCCGATACCCGATACTTGCGGTATCGGAATGCTCAACACTATACAACACTGCATTTGCCCTACAAATTGGGTCTGGGTTCTACAAACGGTGTCTTCTGCTCCAAGGTGTTCTCCAGGTTGCCTTTCCCTAGCTTCCAACTTCTGGCTCTCGTTAAATTGTTTTTAATATAACACTGCATTTGGCCTATTTATTTTGTTGGCCCTACTAACGGAGTCTGTCGTTCCTTGCTTTTCTCCTCCACTGAACAAACCAGTGCCGCCTGTTTACTTCTTTAACCAATTTTGAACTGACTTTAGCCTACTTACTAATTTGGGCCTACTCTCTGTGTCAGCCTCTCATTACAGTTGTCCTCCACTAAACAAAGCAATGCCCCCTGGTTAGTCCTGATACCAATTTTGAACTGCATTTAGCCCACTTTATTATTTGGGCCTATATCTGTGTTTCCTCCTCATCCTGCCCATTGCCCAGCCAGTGATAGATGAGTCTGCTGGTACATTGACCCAGAACGCTACATTCCCCGTGCACGCTACACAGCCAGAATGTGACCCTGCTGAAAGTCAGGTTCCCCTTCCCGCATACCATACCACCTTACACGGGGACAAAGAGGAAGGTGCAGATGAAAGTGCAGGTTCCTTCATCAGGTGGGGGGGGATACTCGTTGGCGACGTCACTGGCACAGGGCCCCTCATAGTACGCAAAAGTGTCGCTGCCGGTGGGAGGCGCCCCCGCCGTGCAAACACACCGCCGTACTTTGAGGGGCCCTGTGCCAGTGCCAATGCCAACGAGTGGGCCCCCCCTGCTTGCTCAGGATCACAGCACTTGCAAAGTTGAAATACTTACCTCTCCCTGCTCCACTGCCATGACGTGGTCCACATTTCCTGGGCCCACTAAATACTTGAACCAGCCCTACCCCCCACAACTTTAGCCAAATGACCCCCAATTTCCAATGCCTAACTATTATTATAAGGTAAATTTAGATTGACAAGCTTCGGTAACAAGAATGGATGTTTTTGCCATTAAAATGGGCACTGTAGGTGTTTTCCTGGCCCCCACTCACTGCCGACTATGCTTCCCCATTGACTTGCATTGGGTTTCGTGTTTCGGTCGATCCCCGACTTTTCGAGATAATCGGCCGATTTCACTCGACTCGACTCGCAAAACCCGACTTGACCCAAAATAAGGAAAAGTCGCTCAACCCTAATCCCTACAATGCCTGGGCATGCTCCTGATGAGGTGGCAGATGGTCTCCTGCAGATGGTCTCCTGAGGGATCTCTTCCCTGACCTGGACTAAAGCATCCGCCAACCCCTGGACAGTATGTTGTGCAACGTGACATTGGTGGATGGTGCAAGACATGATGTCCCAGATGTGTTCAATCGGATTCAGGTCTAGGGAATGGGCGGGCCAGTGCATTGCTTCAATGCCTTCATTTTGCTGGAACCGATGACACACTCTAGCCACATGAGGTCTGGTATTGTCCTGCATTAGGAGGAGCCCAGGGCCAACCGCATCAGCATATGGTGTTACAAGGGGTCTTAGGATCTCATTTTGGTACCTATTGGCAGTCAGGCTACTTCTGGCACGCACATGGAGGGCTGTGCGGCCCTCCAAAGAAATGCCACCACACACCATTATTGACCCACTGTCAAACCGGTCACACTGAAGGATGTTGCAGGCAGTAGATTGCTCTCCATGGCATCTCCAGACTCTGTCAAGTCATGTCTGTCCTGGTGGTCTGTGGCAAATGCCAAGCATCCTGCACGATGTTGGGCTGTGAGCACAACCCCCATCTCTTCCTTCTGTTTATGATGTACCCTCCAGGCTTCTGACCTTGTACTCGTTGACTATCCTTATATTTTAGCTAGAACGTATACCCCAAGAAAGTTATAAAAATATAACTTTTATTAAGTTATGCAGATAAAAGAGGCTACCATTAACCCCTTTACCCCCAAGGGTGGTTTGCACGTTAATGACCGGGCCAATTTTTACAATTCTGACCACTGTCCCTTTATGAGGTTATAACTCTGGAACGCTTCAATGGATCCTGGTGATTCTGACATTGTTTTCTCGTGATATATTGTACTTCATGACAATGGTAAAAATTCTTTGATAGTACCTGCGTTTATTTGTGAAAAAAACGGAAATTTGGCGAAAATTATGAAAATTTCGCAGTTTTCCAACTTTGAATTTTTATGCAATTAAATCACAGAGATATGTCACACAAAATACTTAATAAGTAACATTTCCCACATGTCTACTTTACATCAGCACAATTTTGGAACCAAATTTTTTTTTTGTTAGGGAGTTATAGGGGTTAAAATTTGACCTGCAATTTCTCATTTCTACAACACCATTTTATTTTAGGGACCACATCTCATTTGAAGTCATTTTGAGGGGTCTATATGATAGAAAATACCCAAGTGTGACACCATTCTAAAAACTACACCCCTCAAGGTGCTCAAAACCATATTCAAGAAGTTTATTAACCCTTCTGGTGCTTCACAGGAATTTTTTGAATGTTTAAATAAAAATGAACATTTAACTTTTTTCACAAAAAATTTAATTCAGCTCCAATTTGTTTTATTTTACCAAGGGTAACAGGAGAAAATGGACCCCAAACATTGTTGTACAATTTGTCCTGAGTATGCCAATACCCCACATGTGGGGTTAAACCACTGTTTGGGCGCATGGCAGAGCTCGGAAGTGAAGGAGTGCCATTTGACTATTCAATGCAAAATTGACTGGAATTGAGAGGGGACGCCATGTTTCGTTTGGAGAGCCCCTGATGTGGCTAAACATTGAAACCCCCCACAAGTGACACCATTTTGGAAAGTAGACCCCCTAAGGAACTTATCTAGAGGTGTGGTGAGCACTTTGACCCACCAAGTGCTTCACAGAAGTTTATAATGTAGAACCGTAAAAATAAAAAATCATATTTTTTCACAAAAATTATCTTTTCGCCCCCAATTTTTTATTTTCCCAAGGGTAAGAGAAGAAATTGGACCCCAAAAGTTTTTGTACAATTTGTCCTGAGTACGCTGATAGCCCATATGTGGGGGTAAACCACTGTTTGGGCGGATGGGAGAGCTCGGAAAGGAAGGAGCGCCGTTTGACTTTTCAATGCAAAATTGACAGGAATTGAGATGGGACGCCATGTTGCGTTTGAAGAGCCACTGATGTGCCTAAACATTGAAACCCCCCACAAGTGACACCATTTTGGAAAGTAGACCCCCTAAGGAACTTATCTAGAGGTGTGGTGAGCACTTTGACCCACCAAGTGCTTCACAGAAGTTTATAATGCAGAGACGTAAAAATAAAACAAAATTTTTTTCCCACAAAAATTATTTTTTTTAGCCCCCAGTTTTGTATTTTCCTGAGGGTAACAGGAGAAATTGGGCCCCAAAATTTGTTGCCCAATTTGTCCTGAGTGCGATGATACACCATATGTGGAGGGAACCACTGTTTGGGCACATGGGAGGGCTCAGAAGGGAAGGAGTGCCATTTGAATGCAGACTTAGATGGAATGGTCTGCAGGTGTCACATTGCGTTTGCAGAGCCCCTAATGTACCTAAACAGTAGAAACCCCCCACAAGTGACACCATTTTGGAAAGTAGACCCCCTTAGGAACTTATCTAGATGTGTGCTGAGTGCTTTGACCCACCAAGGGCTTCACAGAAGTTTATAATGGAGAGCCGTAAAAATAAAACAAAAATTTTTTCCCACAAAAATTATTTTTTAGCCCCCAGTTTTGTATTTTCCTGAGGGTAACAGGAGAAATTCGACCCCACAATTTGTTGTCCTATTTGTCCTGAGTGCGCTGATACCCCATATGTGGGGGGGAACCACTGTTTGGGCGCATGGGAGGGCTCGGAAGGGAAGGAGCTCCATTTGGAATGAGGACTTAGATGGAATGGTCTGCAGGTGTCACATTGCATTTGCAGAGCCCCTAATGTACCTAAACAGTAGAAACCTCCCACAAGTGACACCATTTTGGAAACTAGACCCCCTAAGGAACTCATCTAGATGTGTTGTGATAGCTTTGAACCCCCAAGTGTTTCACTACAGTTTGTAACGCAGAGCCATGAAAATTAAAAAAAAAAATCTTTCCCCCCAAAATAATTTTTTAGCCCCCAGTGTTGTATTTTCCCGAGGGTAAGAGGAGAAATTCGACCCCAAAAGTTGTTGTCCAATTTGTCCTGAGTACGCTGATACCCCGTATGTTGGGGGAAACCACCGTTTGAGCGCATGGCAGAGCTCGGAAGGGAAGGAGCGCCATTTGGAATGCAGACTTAGATGGAATGGTCTGCAGACGTCACATTGCGTTTGCAGAACCCCTAATGTACCTAAACAGTAGAAACCCCCCACAAGTGACCCCATATTGGAAACTAGACCCCCCAGGGAACTAATCTAGATGTGTTGTGAGAACTTTGAACCCCCAAGTGTTTCACTACAGTTTATAACGCAGAGCCGTGAAAATAAAAAATCTTTTTTTTTCCCACAAAAAATATGTTTTAGCCCCGAGTTTTGTATTTTCCCAAGGGTAACAGGAGAAATTGGACCCCAAAAGTTGTTGTCCTATTTGTCCTGAGTACACTGATACCCCATATGTTGGGGTAAACCCCTGTTTGGGCACACGGGAGAGCTCGGAAGGGAAGAAGCACTGTTTTACTTTTTCAACGCAGAATTGGCTGGAATTGAGATCGGACGCCATGTCGCGTTTGGAGAGCCCCTGATGTGCCTGTGATGTGCCTGGGAAACCCCACAATTATAACTGAAACCCTAATCCAAACACATCCCTAACCCTAATCCCAACAGTAACCCTAACCACACCTCTAACCCAGACACACCCCTAACCCTAATCCCAACCCTATTCCCAACCGTAAATGTAATCTAAACCCTAACTGTAACTTTAGCCCCAACCCAAACTGTAGCCCTAGCCCTAACCCTAGCCCTAACCCTAATCCTAACCCTAGCCCTAACCCTAGCCCTAACCCTAGCCCTAGCCCTAACCCTAGCCCTAGCCCTAACCCTAGCCCCAGCCCTAACCCTAGCCCTAACCCTAGCCCTAACCCTAGCCCTAACCCTAACCCTAGCCCTAATCCTAGCCCTAGCCCTAACCCTAGCCCTAACCCTAGCCCTAACCCTAACCCTAGCCCTAACCCTCGCCCTAACCCTAGCCCTAACCCTAGCCCTAACTCTAACCCTAGCCCTAATGGGAAAATGGAAATAAATACATTTTTTTAATTTTTCCCTAACTAAGGGGGTGATGAAGGGGGGTTTGATTTACTTTTATAGCGGGTTTTTTAGCGGATTTTTATGATTGGCAGCCGTCACACACTGAAAGACGCTTTTTATTGCAAAAAATATTTTTTGCGTTACCACATTTTGAGAGCTATAATTTTTCTATATTTTGGTCCACAGAGTCATCTGAGGTCTTGTTTTTTGCGGGACGAGTTGACGTTTTTATTGGTAACATTTTCGGGCATGTGACATTTTTTGATCGCTTTTTATTCCGATTTTTGTGAGGCAGAATGACCAAAAACCAGCTATTCGTGAATTTCTTTTGGGGGAGGCGTTTATACCGTTCCGCGTTTGGTAAAATTGATAAAGCAGTTTTATTCTTCGGGTCAGTACGATTACAGCGACACCTCATTTATATCTTTTTTTATGTTTTGGCGCTTTTATACGATAAAAACTATTTTATAGAAAAAATAATTATTTTGGCATCGCTTTATTCTCAGGACTATAACTTTTTTATTTTTTTGCTGATGATGCTGTATGGCGGCTCGTTTTTTGCGGGACAAGATGACGTTTTCAGCGGTACCATGGTAATTTATATCTGTCTTTTTGATCGCGTGTTATTCCACTTTTTGTTCGGCGGTATGATAATAAAGCGTTGTTTTTTTGCCTCGTTTTTTTTTTTTTTTCTTACGGTGTTTACTGAAGGGGTTAACTAGTGGGCCAGTTTTATAGGTCGGGCCGTTACGGACGCGGGGATACTAAATATGTGTACTTTTATTGTTTTTTTTTTATTATTTAGATAAAGAAATGTATTTATGGGAATAATATTTTTTTTTTTTTCATTATTTTGGAATTTTTTTTTTTTTTTTACACATTTGAAAATTTTTTTTTAACTTTTTTACTTTGTCCCAGGGGGGGACATCACAGATCAGTGATCTGACAGTTTGCACAGCACTCTGTCAGATCACTGATCTGACTAGCAGCGCTGCAGGCTTCACAGTGCCTGCTCTGAGCAGGCTCTGTGAAGCCACCTCCCTCCCTGCAGGACCCGGATCCGTGGCCATCTTGGATCCGGGGCTCGAGCAGGGAGGGAGGGAGGTAAGACCCTCGCAGCAACGCGATCACATCGCGTTGCTGCGGGGGGCTCAGGGAAGCCCGCAGGGAGCCCCCTCCCTGCGCGGTGCTTCCCTGCACCGCCGGCACATCGCGATCATCTTTGATCGCGGTGTGCCAGGGGTTAATGTGCCGGGGGCGGTCCGTGACCGCTCCTGGCACATAGTGCCGGATGTCAGCTGCGATAGGCGGCTGACACCCGGCCGCGATCGGCCACGCTTCCCCCGTGAGCGCCGCCGATCGCGCTGGACGTACTATCCCATCCATGGTCATAGGGGCCCACCCCACATGGACAGGATAGTACGTCCGATGTCAGAAAGGGGTTAAACCTAATAAAAAGGTGCTCATGTGCTGCTAAAAAATACATTTACGCAACTTTTTCTCCAACTTTTTGGAGAAAAAGTTGCGTCCATTTATTTTTTATCTAATAAATAATTTGGCACTCAACTTGTAAGCGGTAGTAGCTTGAAAAGGTATACTTATTGCAGTCCAAAATATAAACCTTTCGGTCCAAAAGAGACCTTCTTCAGTAAACTGCATTTAACCCCTTAATCCCATATGACGTACTATCCTGTCGAGGTGGGGTGGGCCTTAATTCCCACTAACGGGATAGTACGTCATAGCGATCGGCCGCGCTCACAGGGGGAGCGCGGCCGATCGCGGCCGGGTGTCAGCTGCCTATCGCAGCTGACACCCGGCACATGTGCTCCCGGCACATTAACCCCCGGCACACCGCGATCAAACATGATCGCGGTGTGCCGGTGGTACAGGGAAGCATCGCGCAGGGAGGGGGCTCCCTGCGGGCTTCCCTGAGACCTCCGCAGCAATGCGATGTGATCTCTTACCTCCCTTGCTGTGCAAGCTGTCAGATCAGTGATCTGTGATGTCCCCCCCTGGGACAAAGTAAAGTTAAAAAAAAAATTTCCACATGTGTAAAGAAAATAAAATAAAAAAATTCCTAAATAAAGATAAAAAAATACTATTCCCATAAATACATTTCTTTATCTAAATAAAATAAAACAAACAATAAAAGTACACATATTTAGTATCGACGCATCCGTAACGACCCAACCTATAAAACTGTCCCACTAGTTAACCCCTTCAGTAAACACCGTAAGAAAAAAAAAAACGAGGCTTTATTATCATACTGCCGAACAAAAAATGGAATAACACGCGATCAAAAAGACAGATATAAATAAACATGGTACCACATGACACAGCATGATCTGCAAAAAAATAAAAAAGTTATAGTCCTGAGAATAAAGCGATGCCAAAATAATTATTTTTTATATAAAATAGTTTTTATCGTATAAAAGCACCAAAACATAAAAAAATTATATAAATGAGATATCACTGTAATCGTACTGACCCAAAGAATAAAACTGCTTAATCCATTTTATTAAATGCGGAACGGTATAAACGCCTCCCCTAAAAGAATTTCATGAAGAGCTGGTTTTTGGTCATTCTGCCTCACAAAAATCGGAATAAAAAGCGATCAATGTCACATGCCCGAAAAATGTTACCAATGAAAACGTCAACTCGTCCCACAAAAAACAAGCCCTTACATGACTCTGTGGACCAAAATATGGAAAAATTATAGGTCTCAAAATGTGGAGACGCAAATCTTTTTTGCTATAAAAAGCGTTTTTTAGTGTGTGACAGCTGCAATCTTAAAAATCCGCTATAAAAAACGCTATAAAAGTAAATCAAACCCCCTTTCATCACCCCCTTAGTTAGGAAAAATAATAAAATGAAAAAAAAAGGGATTTATTTCCATTTTCCCGTTAGGGTTAAGGTTAGGGTTAGGGTTAGGGCTGGGGTTGGGGCTAGGGTTAGGGTTAGGGCTAGGGTTAGCATTAGGGCTAGGTTTAGGGCTAGGGTTAGGGCTAGCGTTAGGGTTAGGGCTAGAGTTAGGACTAGCGTTAGGGCTAGGGCTAGGGTTAGGGCTAGGGTTAGATTTGGGGCTAGGGTTGGAGCTAAAGTTAGGGTTGGGGCTAAAGTTAGGGTTAGGGTTGGGGCTAAAGTTACAGTTAGGGTTGGGGCTAAAGTTAGGGTTGGGGCTAAAGTTAGGGTTAGGGTTGAGGCTAAAGTTAGGGTTATGGTTGGGGCTAAAGTTAGGGTTAGGGTTGGGGCTACAGTTAGCGTTAGGGTTTGGATTACATTTACGGTTGGGATTAGGGTTTGGATTAGAGTTAGGGGTGTGTCAGGGTTAGGGGTGTGGTTAGGGTTACTGTTGGGATTAGGGTTAGGGGTATGTTTGGATTAGGGTTTCAGTTAGAATTGGGGGTTTCCACTGTTAAGGCACATCAGGGGCTCTCCAAACGCGACATGGCGTCCGATCTCAATTCCAGCCAATTCTGTGTTGAAAAAGTAAAGCAGTTCTCCTTCCTTCCGAGCTCTCACATGCGCCCAAACAGGGGTTTACCCCAACATATTGGGTATCAGCGTACTCGGGACAAATTGGACAACAACTTTTGGGGTCCAATTACTTCTCTTACCCTTGGGAAAATAAAAAATTTGGGGCAAAAAAAATCATTTTTGTGAAAAAATATGATTTTTTATTTTTACGGCTCTGCATTATAAACTTCTGTGAAGCACTTGTTGGGTCAAAGTGCTCACCACACATCTAGATATGTTCCTTAAGGGGTCTACTTTCCAAAATGTTGTCAGGTGTGGGGGGTTTCAATGTTTAGGCACATCAGCGGCTCTGCAAACGCAACATGGCGTCCCATCTTAATTCCAGTCAATTTTGCATTGAAAAGTCAAATGGCGCTCCTTCCTTTCCGAGCTCTGCTATGCGCCAAAACAGTGGTTTACCCCCACATATTGGGTATTGACGTACTCAGGACAAATTGCACAACAACTTTTGTGGTCTAATTTCTTCTCTTACCCTTGGGAAAATAAAAAATTGGGGACGAAAAATCATTTTTGTGAAAAAATATGATTTTTTATTTTTATGGCTCTGCATTATAAACTTCTGTGAACCACTGGTTGGGTGAAAGTGCTCACCACACATCTAGATAAGTTCCTTAGGGGGTCTACTTTCCAAAATAGTGTAAATTGTGGGGGGTTTCAATGTTTAGGCACATCAGTGGCTCTCCAAACACAACATGGCGTCCCATCTCAATTCCTGTCAATTTTGCATTGAAAAGTCAAACGGCGCTCCTTCCCTTCCGAGCTCTCCCATGCGCCCAAACAGTGGTTTACCCCCACATATGGGGTATCAGCCTACTCAGGTGCAGTTTTTAGAATGGTGTCACACTTGGGTATTTTCTATCATATAGACCCCCTAAAAATGATTTCAAATGAGATGTGGTCCCTAAAAAAAATGATATTGTAAAAATGAGAAATTGCTGGTCAACTTTTAACCCTTACAACTCCCTAACAGAAAAAAATTTGGGTTCCAAAATTATGCTGATGTAAAGTAGACATGTGGGAAATGTTACTTATTAAGTATTTTGTGTGACACATCTCTGTGATTTAATTGCATAAAAATTCAAATTTGGAATATTGCAAAATTTTCAAAATTTTCACCAAATTTCTGCTTTTTTCACAAATAAACACAGGTAATATCAAAGACATTTTACCACTATCATGAAGAACAATATGTCACGAGAAAACAATGTCAGAATCACTGGGATCCGTTGAAGCGTTCCAGAGTTATAACCTCATAAATGGACAGTGGTCAGAATTGTAAAAATTGGCCTGGTCATTAACGTGCAAACCACCCTCGGGGCTTAAGGGGTTAAACATTACACAGAACAGAACAATATAAGAAAACATAATCGTATAAATAAAAGGCTCCAATTGCAAAAAATAACTATGGTAAGGTGAATCTCATATCAACGAGGTGCATGGTGGTGGAAGTGAGGGTAGGAAAAAACAGAAAGGAGAGAAGGAATATATTACATACCCGACTGCTCTTGTGGTATAGAAAAGTAGGCAACAATATAGGTCCATGTATATGGAGGCTAAATCAGAAAAGATGGAGAAGTTATATAGAAACAGGGGAGCACTATAGTATCCAGGAAAGATAATGATCATCAAGGGGTGCAATACCTAGTCTATGTATGAACATATGAAACCAAAGAGAAAAAAGTAGACTAGTATAGTATGCACAACCACAATCAATATAGAAAATATGTATAAACACCTTTATTGCACCCCAAAAGATATACACATAAAAACATTTAAAACATGGTACATGAATTAGTACGAAAAAAATAGTGACTGAACCTACTCTCTTGAAAACTAGAACAGAAGAAATGTACAATAAATTTAGGGAACGGGGTTACCTTCCTAATTTACTGTCTGATGCTATCAATCCCACTAACATACTTCATTCATCAGTGAACAAGAGAATTCCATTTGTCCATAGTGATCACCCATTTGTACATATCTTACATCATACGATCAGACGACATTGGAACATTCTACGCACTGCTTATCTTGGCATTCCCGAATTTCAGACACATTTTTTACCGTGTTATAAACGACCTCCTAATGTCCGGGACTCTCTTGTCAGGGCCGACTTTGGGGGTACCAGACACGATACTACTCAACGATTTCTTAAGACACCTAAAAACGGCACTTTCCCGTGCCTACACTGCAATCAGTGCAATAACGTGATCAGGGGTGACTCCTTCTGCCATCCACATTCGGGGAAGAAATGCAAAATCAAATGCTTTTCTACTTGTGACACTACATTTGTAGTATACTCTATCAAATGCCCTTGCGGTCTTCTTTACACTGGGGAAACTAACCAGCCCATCAAAGACCGTATCTTCAAACACAAGTCTACTATCCGTTGCAAGAACATGCAATTGCCACTTCCTTTTCACTTCATTTCCAAATGACATAACATATCACAGCTCAAATTTCAGGTTCTAGAGCATATCCCTATACCTAGACGAGGGGGTGACAGGACTCACCTCCTGAAAAAGAGAGAAGCCTTTTGGATCCATGAGCTTCAGACCCTTGCACCAAGGGGTCTTAATAGGGAATATGATCCACTGGCATTCACCTGAAATTGTACTAGACTCATACGTATTTACTTTTTATTAGTCCCAGAATTGTTTATTCAATTGCCCGTCTTGACTTCTATCTTGATTATTGGATCAATCTTTTTGTGACCCTGTGTACATATCTTATATGTATAATTTAAGAGATATTCCTTTTGTCTATACACAAATGTATACGTATGTTTTTATGGTACATAACCCCTATTGTCTCTATTATGTTACTAATATATTTGTCTTTTTCTACAGAGTCGCCTGTATTGATCACTTCTTGCAAATAACGTCCTGGTCCCTCCCTCCCCTTGGACTCTTCTATTCCTTCATTCTCCTACCCGACTGCTCTTTAGTCCTACACCTTCCTTTCCTGTACCACTTAGTACTGTTATTTCATTAAATAAAACTAAGCACTGTTGTCCCATTTTTCCCATATCCAGTATTTTAGCGTTTTTTTCAGCCCATTATTATGTTACTGCCTTATATTGCTCATTATTTCCTCTAATACACTCACATGTTACTATTTTGACACTTTAATACGCTGCACCCTGTCTCAAAGCGACAGTGACAGGTCGCATGGCACGCTTTGTTTACTAACTACCGTTCCCATAGCTACTTAGCATGCCCAGTGTCACCTGACACTAGCGTCATAGCTAATTACGCATATTGTTACACTTCAATACGCTGGTCACTGCCTTATAGCGATCATGTGACCATCTTAGGTCACATGGCGCGCTTTGTTTACTGACTACCATTCCCATAGCTACTTAGCATGCCCAGTGTCACCAGACACTTGCGTCATAGCTAATGACGCACTTCCGGTATCGGCATCACCGCTGGTCCCACCCCCAGCCTATTTAGTTTACATACAGGACGCTTACACATCACCCAAACAGCGGCGGACACCGCGTTGGCAGTGCAGCCACCCAGGTTCACTCTTGGTAAGCTCCATTCTTTTCTCTACCCATTATCTTTATACCGCACTCCTTATACTTATGTTTATTGCAGGCACACCCATGTACCTGTGCGCTAACATCCACATTGCGGCGGATACCGCATAACAGCGCAATAACACAGGTTTCCATTTGTAAGCACCTGCCTTCCCTCTTCTTATTATTTTGGGACCACGCTCACTTTTCTCACATATATTTTAGGTTTGCCATATATATTGGAACGCCATCTCCTTTCCTTTAATATCTATCACAGTGAACTCTACTATTTGGGTGAGCCTTTAGGGTATCTATAATATAACGCTGGGAGCGTCACTCTGTCCGAAGCCTTTATAGACTGCGCAGGCGCAAGCGCCGGCGCAGTCTGGCCCCCACAGAGTGACGCTCCCAGGAGATCGCGGTATGCGTAAGCACTGAACGCATACCGTGATCTCCACCGGAGAGTCAGGGGCCGTGGACGCGCCAGGAGGGAGGGTAAGTATATTCACCTGTCCTCCGTTCCAGCGCTGCGTGCGGCTCCGTCTCCCGGCTCCTCTGCTGTGACAGAGTCCAGTCACAGGCAGAGGAGCCGGAGTGTGTGTTCAAGAAAATGGCGCCGGAAAGCGCGGACTGCGCAGGCGCCGATTCCTGCTGCCGGAATCGGCGCCTGCGCAGTCCGCGCTTTCCGGCGCCATTTTCTTGAAGACACACTCCGGCTCCACTGCAGGTGTGTCTTCAAGAAAATGGCGCCGGAGAGCGCGGACTGCGCAGGCGCCGATTCCTGCTGCCGGAATCGGCGCCTGCACAGTCCACGCTTTCCGGCGCCATTTTCTTGAAGACACACCTGCAGTGGAGCCGGACGATAGGTGAGTATGGTATTTTTTTTTTTTATATGGCAGCAGCATACGGGGGCATACACACTGGAGCGTCTTATGGGGGGCATATAATACAATAGTGGCGCAGGATGGGAGCAGCACATGACAGAACGGGCGCAGGATGGCAGCAGCACATGACAGAACGGGCGCAGGATGGCAGCAGCGCATGACAGAATGGGCGCAGGATGGCAGCAGCAAATGACAGAACGGGCGCAGGATGGCAGCAGCACATGACAGAGCGGGCGCAGGATGGCAGCAGCACATGACAGAACGGGCGCAGGATGGCAGCAGCACATGACAGAACGGGCGCAGGATGGCAGCAGTGCATGACATAACGGGCGCAGGATGGCAGCAGGATGGGAGCAGCACATGACAGAACGGGCGCAGGATGGCAGCAGCGCATGACAGAACGGGGGCGCAGGATGGGAGCAGCACATGACAGAACGGGGGCGCAGGATGGGAGCAGCACATGACAGAACGGGCGCAGGATGGCAGCAGCGCATGACAGAACGGGGGCGCAGGATGGGAGCAGCACATGACAGAACGGGGGCGCAGGATGGCAGCAGCACATGACAGAACGGGCGCAGGATGGCAGCAGCACATGACAGAACGGGCGCAGGATGGCAGCAGCACATGACAGAACGGGTGCAGGATGGCAGCAGCGCATGACATAACGGGCGCAGCATGGCAGCAGGATGGGAGCAGCACATGACAGAACGGGCGCAGGATGGCAGCAGCGCATGACAGAACGGGGGCGCAGGATGGCAGCAGCACATGACAGAACGGGTGCAGGATGGCAGCAGCGCATGACATAACGGACGCAGGATGGCAGCAGGATGGGAGCAGCACATGACAGAACAGGCGCAGGATGGCAGCAGCGCATGACAGAACGGGGGCGCAGGATGGGAGCAGCACATGACAGAACGGGCGCAGGATGGGAGCAGCACATGACAGAACGGGCGCAGGATGGCAGCAGCGCATGACAGAACGGGCGCAGGATGGCAGCAGCACATGACAGAACGGACGCACGATGGCAGCAGCACATGACAGAACGGGCGCAGGATGGCAGCAGCACATGACAGAACGGGCGCAGGATGGCAGCAGCGCATGACAGAACGGGGGCGCAGGATGGGAGCAGCACATGACAGAATGGGTGCAGGATGGCAGCAGCGCATGACATAACGGACGCAGGATGGCAGCAGGATGGGAGCAGCACATGACAGAACGGGCGCAGGATGGCAGCAGCGCATGACAGAACGGGGGCGCAGGATGGGAGCAGCACATGACAGAACGGGCGCAGGATGGGAGCAGCACAGGACAGAACGGGCGCAGGATGGCAGCAGCGCATGACAGAACGTGCGCAGGATGGCAGCAGCACATGACAGAACGGGCGCAGGATGGCAGCAGCACATGACAGAACGGGCGCAGGATGGCAGCAGCACATGACAGAACGGGCGCAGGATGGGAGCAGCACATGACAGAACAGGCGCAGGATGGCAGCAGCGCATGACAGAACGGGGGCGCAGGATGGGAGCAGCACATGAGAGAACGGGGGCGCAGGATGGGAGCAGCACATGACAGAACGGGCGCAGGATGGCAGCAGCGCATGACAGAACGGGCGCAGGATAGCAGCAGCGCATGACAGAACGGGCGCAGGATGGCAGCAGCGCATGACAGAGCGGGGGCAGGATGGCAGCAGCACATGACAGAACGGGCGAAGGATGGCAGCAGCACATGACAGAACAGGCGCAGGATGGCAGCAGCGCATGACAGAACGGGGGCGCAGGATGGCAGCAGCACATGACAGAACGGGTGCAGGATGGCAGCAGCGCATGACATAACGGACGCAGGATGGCAGCAGGATGGGAGCAGCACATGACAGAACGGGCGCAGGATGGCAGCAGCGCATGACAGAACGGGGGCGCAGGATGGGAGCAGCACATGACAGAACGGGCACAGGATGGGAGCAGCACATGACAGAACGGGCGCAGGATGGCAGCAGCGCATGACAGAACGGGCGCAGGATAGCGCAGCGCATGACAGAACGGGCGCAGGATGGCAGCAGCGCATGACAGACCGGGGGCAGGATGGCAGCAGCACATGACAGAACGGGCGCAGGATGGCAGCAGCACATGACAGAACAGGCGCAGGATGGCAGCAGCGCATGACATAACGGATGCAGGATGGCAGCAGGATGGGAGCAGCACATGACAGAACGGGCGGAGGATGGCAGCAGCGCATGACAGAACGGGGGCGCAGGATGGGAGCAGCACATGACAGAACGGGCACAGGATGGGAGCAGCACATGACAGAACGGGCGCAGGATGGCAGCAGCGCATGACAGAATGGGCGCAGGATGGCAGCAGCACATGACAGAACGGGCGCAGGATGGCAGCAGCGCATGACAGAACGGGCGCAGGATGGCAGCAGCGCATGACAGAACGGGCGCAGGATGGCAGCAGCACATGACAGAACGGGCGCAGGATGGCAGCAGCTCATGACAGAACGGGCACAGGATGGCAGCAGCACATGACAGAACGGGCGCAGGATGGCAGCAGCACATGACAGAACGGGCGCAGGATGGCAGCAGCACATGATGGAGACCATATACCAATATAAATGCTCGCCACCAGGGCGTAGAACAGGTTCAATAGCTAGTATATAATACCGATACATATGCATATATATTACGTATATATACCTTTCTAGGTCAGGTCCCTTTATCTTCTTGGTTCTGATTTGGCCAAGCTACTGGCATCAGCCTTATATTGGGTTGACCTACTATACATTATGGTTCACCTGGTTAGTATACCTACTTTTTTAACCATTTATGCTATTTTATTTATATACCTACCACCGATACTTACCCCTATCTTTTAGGTAGACCACTCTCCCTAGAGGTCTTTTCTGATTTAGCCTCCATATACATGGACCTATATTGTTGCCTACTTTTCTATACCACAAGAGCAGTCAGGTATGTAATATATTCCTTCTCTCCCTTCCATTTTTTCCTACCCTCACTTCCACCACCATGCACCTCGTTGATATGAGATTCACCTTACCATAGTTATTTTTTGCAATTGGAACCTTTTATTTATACGTTTTATTTATACGATTATGTTTTCTGATATTGTTCTGTTCTGTGTAATGTTTAAATGCAGTTTACTGAAGAAGTTCTCTTTTGGACCAAAACGTTTATATTTTGGACTGCAATAAATATACCTTTTCAAGCTACTACCGCTTACAAGTTGAGTGCCAAATTATTTATTATATACTTACTGGTTTGTGGAACCTATCTTGTGAACCAACACAGCTGTGCCACGATGTACTTCACCATTTATTTTTTATCAGCACATTAACACCTTTCTACGAGATTTAATGGTAACCTTTTTATCTGCATAGGTAAATAAAAGTTATATTTTACCTCATTACTATTCTATATCCTTTACTATCCTGACTCACAGCTTGGTAGTGAGAAGTGACTAGCATCAAGTTAAGTCTGACCAATACGTTTTTCTTTTTTGCTAGTATGGATCCTGTTTATACGCTTTGTGACCTGGTGGCAAATTTGATGCAGATGACTCAGGATCTGGTTAAGAAATGCCAGAGTCTGGAGTCATCACAATATCAGTTGCAGGTCAGATAAATATTTTGATGAAGACCCCCTATAGCGCTCCACTGCCGGCTGTGGCTGTGACGACAGTACCCTCTGAAATACAATTGGTGTCTCCCAAACTTGTGATATCTTTCCCTGATAAATTTTCAGGAGAAAAAACTGTTTAGAGTATTGTTATGATACGGTGGTCTAGGAGCAACATGGAACGAGCTCTGAAGGAAGTGGTAACTGTACTGACCGCAGTCCCTAAGCTCAACACAACACTAGAAGTAGCCGTGGAATGCTCCTAACTCTCCCTATGCATCTCGTCACAGCCTAAGAGCTAACTACCCCTAAAGAAAGAAGCAAGAAAGCTATCTTGCCTCAGAGAAAATCCCCAAAGGATAGATTAGCCCCCCACAAATAATGACTGTGAGTGGAGAGGGAAAAGACATACACAGAATGAAACCAGGATGAGCACAGGAGGCCAGTCTAGCTAAATAGATAGGACAGGATGGAATACTGTGCGGTCAGTATAAAACACTACAAAAATCCACGCAGAGTTTACAAAAAAATCTCCACACCTGACTAAAGGAGTGGAGGGCAAATCTGCCTCCCAGAGCTTCCAGCAAGACAGAATTAATTCACACTGATAAGCTGGACAAACATAGAAAGCACAGAATGGATAAGTCCACAATCTACGGACAGAAAAGAGCAAGCTAAAACTTAGCTTTGCTGAACTGGTCAGGATAACAGGGAACTCCAAAGAGATGTGAATCCAACCAGGAACCATTTACAAGTGGCACTGGCTGAAGAAAGAGCCAGGCCTAAATAGCCGAGCAGAAGAGACGATAAGTGGAGGCAGCTGATGACAGCTAACTCCAAGAAGCAGCCATATCACAAGAAACCACAAGAGGGAGCCCAAGAGAAGAACTCACAAAAGTGCCACTTACAACCACCGGAGGGAGCCCAAGAGCGGAATTCACAACAGTATCCCCCCTTGAGGAGGGGTCACCGAACCCTCACCAGAGCCCCCAGGCCGATCAGGACGAGCCAAGTGAAAAGCACGAACCAAATCGGTGGCATGGACATCGGAGGCAACAACCCAAGAATTATCCTCCTGGCCATAACCCTTCCACTTGACAAGATACTGAAGCCTCCGCCTCGAAAAACGAGAATCCAAAATCTTCTCAACCTCATATTCCAACTCTCCCTCAACCAACTCCGGGGCAGGAGTGTCAACCGAGGGAACAACGGGCTCCACATATCTCCGCAACAACGATCTGTGGAAAACATTATGAATCGCAAAAGAGGCTGGAAGAGCCAAACGAAAAGACACCGGATTAATAATTTCAGAAATTTTATAAGGACCAATAAACCGAGGCTTAAACTTAGGAGAAGAAACCTTCATAGGAACATGACGAGAAGACAACCAAACCAAATCCCCCACACGAAGCCGGGGACCAACACACCGACGGCGGTTAGCAAAACATTGAGCCCTTTCCTGAGACAACGTCAAATTGTCCACCACATGAGTCCAAATCTGCTGCAGCCTGTCCACCACAGAATCAACACCAGGACAATCAGAAGGCTCAACCTGCCCAGAAGAAAAATGAGGATGAAAACCAAAATTACAAAAGAAAGGTGAAACCAAAGTAGCCGAACTAGCCCGATCATTAAGGGCAAACTCGGCCAACGGCAAGAAAGACACCCAATCATCCTGATCAGCAGACACAAAGCATCTCAAATAGGTCTCCAAGGTCTGATTAGTTTGCTGAGTTTGGCCATTAGTCTGAGGATGAAACGCCGAAGAAAAAGACAAATCAATGCCCATCCTAGCACAAAAGGCCCGCCAAAATCTAGAGACAAACTGAGAACCTCTGTCAGACACAATATTCTCCGGAATGCCATGCAAACGAACCACATGCTGAAACAATAATGGAACCAGATCTGAGGAGGAAGGCAACTTAGGCAAAGGTACCAGATGGACCATTTTAGAGAACCGGTCACAAACAACCCAGATAACAGACATCTTCTGGGAAACAGGAAGATCCGAAATAAAATCCATGGAAATATGCGTCCAGGGCCTCTCAGGGACCGGCAAAGGCAAAAGCAACCCACTAGCGCGGGAACAGCAAGGCTTGGACCAGGCGCAAGTCCCACAGGACTGCACAAAAGCACGCACATCGCGCGACAAGGAAAGCCACCAAAAGGACCTAGCAACCAAATCTCTGGTACCAAAAATCCCAGGATGACTAGCCAACACTGAACAATGAACCTCAGAAATTACCTTACTTGTCCATCTATCAGGAACAAACAGCTTCCCCACTGGACAGCGGTCAGGCCTATCAGCCTGAAATTCCTGAAGCACCCGCCGCAATTCAGGGGAGATAGCAGAAAGAATCACCCCCTCCTTAAGAATGCCAACTGGCTCAAGGACTCCAGGAGAATCAGGCGAAAAACTCCTAGAGAGGGCATCAGCCTTAACATTCTTAGATCCCGGAAGAAACGAGACCACAAAATCAAAACGGGAGAAAAACAGGGACAATCGAGCCTGTCTAGGATTCAGCCACTTGGCCGACTCGAGGTAAATCAGATTCTTATGACCGATCAGGACCACAACATGGTGTTTAGCTCCCTCAAGCCAATGTCGCAACTCCTCAAATGCCCACTTCATAGCCAACAACTCCCGATTGCGGACATCATAATTGCGTTCCGCAGGCGAAAACTTTCTGGGAAAAAAAAGCACACGGTTTCATCAAAGAACCATCAGACTCCCTCTGAGACAAAGCGGCCCCTGCCCCAATCTCAGAAGCGTCAACCTCAACCTGAAAAGGAAGAGAAACATCCGGCTGACGCAACACAGGGGCAGAAGTAAATTGGCGTTTAAGCTCCTGAAAGGCCCCAACAGCCCCAGAGGACCAATTCGTCACATCAGCGCCTTTCTTCGTCAAATCAGTAAGGGGCTTAACCACACTGGAAAAGTTGAAAACGAAATGGCGATAGAAATTAGCAAAGCCCAAAAATTTTTGAAGACCCTCCACAGATGTGGGTTGGATCCAGTCATGAATAGCTTGGACCTTAACAGGATCCATTTCTATAGACGAGGGAGAAAAAATAAAACCCAAAAAAGAGACCTTCTGAACTCCGAATAGGCACTTAGACCCCTTCACAAATAAAGCATTTTCACGAAGGATCTGGAACACCATCCTGACCTGCTTCACATGAGACTCCCAATCATCGGAAAAAATCAAAATATCATCCAAATATACGACCATGAATTTATCAAGATAATTGGGGAAAATATCATGCATGAAAGACTGGAACACAGATGGAGCATTAGAGAGCCCAAATGGCATCAGAAGGTATTCAATATGGCCTTCGGGCGTATTAAATGCAGTTTTCCATTCGTCACCCTGTTTAATACGAACAAGATTATATGCCCCTCGGAGGTCAATCTTAGTAAACCAACTAGCCCCCTTAATCTGAGCAAACAAATCAGTAAGCAAAGGCAAGGGGTATTGGAATTTGACCGTGATCTTATTAAGAAGACGATAATCAATACAGGGTCTCAAGGAGCCATCCTTCTTAGCAATAAAAAAGAAACCCGCTCCCAATGGTGACGAAGACGGACGAATATGCCCTTTCTCCAAAGATTCCTTAACATAGCTCCGCATGGCGGCATGCTCTGGCACAGACAGATTGAAAAGTCGGCCCTTAGGGAACTTGCAACCAGGAATCAAGTTAATAGCACAATCACAGTCCCTGTGCGGAGGAAGGGAACTGGACTTGGGCTCATCAAATACATCCTGGAAATCCGACAAAAACTCAGGGACCTCAGAAGAGGGGGAAGAGGAAATTGACATCAAAAGAACGTCACTATGTACTCCTCGACAACCCCAACTAGTTACCGACATAGTTTTCCAATCCAGCACCGGATTATGTTCCTGTAACCATGGAAATCCCAGTACAACAACATCATGCAGGTTATGCAACACCAGAAAACGGCAATCTTCCTGATGTGCAGGAGCCATGTACATAGTCATCTGTGTCCAGTACTGAGGTTTATCCTTGGCCAAGGGTGTAGCATCAATACCCCTCAAAGGAATAGGGCTTTGCAAAGGCTGCAAGGAAAAACCACAGCGCCTTGCGAATTCTAAGTCCATTAAGTTCAGGGCAGCGCTTGAATCCACAAATGCCATGACAGAAAAGGACGACAATGAGCAAATCAGGGTCACAGATAAGAGAAATTTAGGCTGTATAGTACTAATGGTAACAGACCTAGCGACTCTCTTAGTACGCTTAGGGCAATCAGAGATAACATGAGCCGAATCACCACAGTAAAAACACAGCCTATTCTGACGTCTGAATTCCTGCCGATCTATTCTAATCAAAATCCTATCACATTGCATAGGTTCAGGACTTTGCTCAGAGGATACTGCCATATGGTGCACAGCTTTGCGCTCGCGCAGACGCCGATCAATCTGAATGGCTAGAGACATAGATTCCCCCAAACCGGCAGGCGTAGGAAAGCCCACCATAACATCTTTAAGGGTTTCAGAAAGACCTTTTCTGAAAATAGCAGCCAGAGCCTCTTCATTCCATTTAGTGAGCACAGACCATTTTCTAAATTTCTGGCAGTACAACTCTGCCGCTTCCTGACCTTGACACAAGGCCAACAGGGTTTTTTCTGCATGATCCACAGAATTAGGTTCGTCATACAATAATCCGAGCGCTTGAAAAAATGCATCTACATTCAATAATGCCGGATCCCCTGTTTCAAAAGAAAAAGCCCAGTCCTGAGAGTCACCACGCAGCAAGGATATGATGACTTTCACTTGCTGAATGGGATCACCAGAAGAACGGGGTTTCAAAGCAAAAAACAATTTGCAGTTAAGTTTAAAGTTCAAAAACTTGGATCTGTCCCCAAAAAAACAAATCAGGAGTAGGAATTCTAGGCTCTAAAGCCGGAGTCTGGACAACATAGTCCTGGATACTCTGTACTCTTGCAGCAAGTTGATCCACACGAGAAAACAAACCCTAAACATCCATGCCAAAGCATATATCCTGAACCACCCAGATATCAAGAGGAAAAAAAAAGACAAACCAGAGCAGAGAAAAAAAAATGGTTCAGAACTTTCTTTTCCTTCTTTTGAGATGCATCTAATTCATTTTTGTCCACTTGTACTGTTATGATACTGTGGTCTAGGAGCAACATGGAACGAGCTCTGAAGGAAGTGGTAACTGTACTGACCGCAGTTCCTAAGCTCAACACAACACTAGAAGTAGCCGTGGAATGCTCCTAACTCTCCCTAGGCATCTCGTCACAGCCTAAGAGCTAACTACCCCTAAAGAAAGAAGCAGGAAAGCTATCTTGCCTCAGAGAAAATCCGCAAAGGATAGATTAGCCCCCCACAAATAATGACTGTGAGTGGAGAGGGAAAAGACATACACAGAATGAAACCAGGATGAGCACAGGAGGCCAGTCTAGCTAAATAGATAGGACAGGATGGAATACTGTGCGGTCAGTATAAAACACTACAAAAATCCACGCAGAGTTTACAAAAAAATCTCCACACCTGACTAAAGGTGTGGAGGGCAAATCTGCCTCCCAGAGCTTCCAGCAAGACAGAATTAATTCACACTGATAAGCTGGACAAACATAGAAAGCACAGAATAGATACGTCCACAATCTATGGACAGAAAAGAGCAAGCAAAAATTTAGCTTTGCTGAACTGGTCAGGATAACAGGGAACTCCAAAGAGATGTGAATCCAACCAGGAACCATTTACAAGTGGCACTGGCTGAAGAAAGAGCCAGGCCTAAATAGCCAAGCAGAAGAGACGATAAGTGGAGGCAGCTGATGACAGCTAACTCCAAGGAGCAGTCATACCACTAGAAACCACAAGAGGGAGCCCAAGAGCAGAACTCACAAAAGTGCCACTTACAACCACCGGAGGGAGCCCAAGAGCGGAATTCACAACAGAGTATCCAGGCAGAGATATAGGTTGTGTTTTACCCTGCACCCCTCGGTCGTCAGGGGAGGAGTTCCATGGGGTGGGAATTAACATGTCCCTACTGCGAGGAGGTCCTCATACCTGGGCATTTTCTTTGTCCCCACATGCCCCAGATTTGATTTCTGTTGATGATTTTTTTGACAATTTATGTCTGATATATGATGAAGCAGAGAATCCAAGTTGGTGAAGCTGAGATCATGAACCTGGCACAGGAGGGTTACACAGCTGAGGACTACTGTACTGAGTTCCGGCAGTGATCCACCAAAGTTCTAAGGAATGATGTTACTCTCAGGTGCCAATTCCAATAAGGCCTTTCCTGGAACCCTTAAGGATTCTCTGGTCCTTCATAATGCCCCTTGTTGTCTGGTGAAGGCCATGACTCAGGTAATACAAATGGACAGCAGAATCCGTGAGAGACGTGGTGAACAGCAGGCTGCTCGATATACTTCCCTGAAGCAGGTCCATTTTCTCAAAATCTATTGTAGGTTAGTGTTGTCAGTCTTTGTGTTGTGGAGAGAAGACATAGACAAGATCTCAGACTCTGTCTATACTTTGATCTGTCTGGAAATTTTCTTAAGAATTGCCCAAGTAGTCCTCAAGCTATCAAACCATCGGAAGAACATCTAAGTCTAGGTGACTGGCAAGGAGGTTACCCAGATTGCCAAGCACCTTTTTCTTCCTCTGATAAAGTGCTGATAAACATAATATTATCCTTCAAAAACCACGTGTTATCTACATTGTCATTCACTGACTTTGGGTCTGCTGCTAACTTTATTGAATCAGGAATGGTTCTGAAGTTAGGAATAGGGACAATTAGCTTAGAAAGACCCATTCAACTCATCACCCTTGACAAATCACTGTTAGCTCACAATTTGGTCAAGAGAACAACAGTGGATTTCACTCTCCAAGTGGGAGCACTCCACTCTGAATCCATCTCCTGTTTTGTGCTGGATGATTTACCTGCTGGATTGATACTGGGGTTTGCATGGTTCCAGATTTATAATCCTGTTATTGATTGGTGTCTGAAGTACATTGTGAACTGGAGCTCCAATTTTAACAAAAAAAAGTCTAAAAGACATACATATATGCTCCACTAGTCTGAAGGGTCTTCTGGGGTACCTAAAGGACTTCGGAGATGTGTTCTTGGAAAAAGAGGCGGAGCTACTACCTCCTCACTGTCCCTGTGATTGTGCTATTGATCTTATTCCTCGTGCTAATATGCCAAAAGCTTGCCTTTACATTTTGTTGGGGCCTGAAAGGACCGCCATGAAAGAATATGTTAACAAAAGTTTACAGAAGGGTGATATTCATCCTTCCACCTCTACTGTAGCTGTAGGATTTTTCTTTGTTAAAAAGAAAGATGGGGGTCTCTGTCCTTGCCTTGATTTCTGAGAACTATACAAAATCACGGTTAAAAATACTTACCCACTCATCCCTGACCTACATAATCAGCTTCTGGGGACCAGGGTTTTTTCTAAACTTGATCTTAGAGGGGCTTACAATTTGATACCCATCAAGGGCGATGAGTGGAAAACAGTGTTTTTAACATCTGCGGTTCTTTTTGAAAACTTCGTCATGCCTTTTGGATTTTCCAATGTGCCTGCTGTGTTTCAAATATTTTCTCAGATTGCATTACAAGATATGTTATGATTCACCTGGATGATATTCTATTTTTCTTGCCAGATTTGGACTCTCACAAGAAAAATTTCCATGTTGTGTTACATAGATTGAGGGAGAACTCTTTGTTTGCTAAATTGTGTTTTCTCTGTTCAGGAAATGTATTTCTTGGGGTTTATCTTGTCATCAGAAGGGTTTAACATGGACCTTGAGAAGGTACAGGCCATAATTGATTGGGTTAAACTTCATATTCTTAAGGCTTTGCAGCGTTTTCTGGGATAAGCCAACTATATAAGGATTTTATCAAGGTGTTTTTTCATATTGCTAAACCACTTACTGAACTTACACGTAAGGGAAAGAATGTCAAGGTTTGGTCGCCAGGTGCTATCAGGGCTTTCAAAAGATTAAATTAGTGTTTTTTGTCTGCACCCATTCTGTTACGACCTGATCTCCAAGAACTGTTAATTGTGGAGGTAGATGCTTCAAAGATTGGAGTGGGGGCAGTTTTATGGCATGGGCCCAAAACTCTGACTAACCTGCGTCCATGTGATTTTTTTTTCTAAAAAAATTTCACAAGCTGAGAGAAATTGTGATGTTGGGAATCGAGAGTTTCTTGCTGTCAAATTGTCCTTTGAGGAATGGAGGTATTTTTTGGAGGGGGCAGTTTATCTAGTTATGGTGGTCACTAAACACAAGAATTTAGCTTATATAGGCCAGATGGTCCTTGTTATTTGCTCGGTTTAATTTTTCTTTTACATTCAAGCTGGGATCTAAGATTGTGAAAGCTGATGCATTACATCGTAGTCTCGATTCAATTCCTCCTCCAGAACCTCCATCCTTTATTATTCCTCAGGATTTTGTTGTATCAATGGTAACCTTGGAATCCGAAGAGGAGATTCATAAAGTCCAGTTATTGGCTCCTTCCGCTACCCCAGGGTCCAAATTATTTATGTATGTGTACGTAAGATTGCAGGAGTTACAGAAATTTCATGATTCCATCTTAAGTGGTCATCCTGGGGTTATTGCTACATTGAAAGCCATTGCTAGACTTTTTTGGTGGCCGTCCATGCATAATGATATTAAAGATTTTGTATCTGTTTGTGAAGTTTGCACATGCGTTAAAGTAAGTCACGGCCGGCTGAGGAATTGGCTCCATTGCCAATTCCAGAAAGACCATGGACTCATTTGTCCATGGATTTCATTACGGATTTGCCTCTGTCTAGTAGGAAAGCGGCAATGTGGGTGGTAGTTGACCGATTCAGCAAACAATTTGTTGTTCCTTTGTCAGGATTAGGTAATGCAGAGACTTTCACCAGTTTGTAAATTTCTCATACTGTAAGGTTACCTGGGATCCGTCTAAACTTTTGAATTTGCAGTAATAAAAATGACTTAAAACACTCTATCTCATTATTCTGGCATTTGGCAAATATTAATAATTATGATAATCCTAAATTGACCTAAAACAAGAAAGGTTTATTTTGATTTCATGTCAGATATTGAGAAAAACATTCATATGTGTCTTTTTATATAGTGTATGCAAACTTCTGGTTTCCACTGTAGGTCGTCTTTAAGAACCTTTTTTAGGAGCCAATATCACCGGGTAAGTGAGCAAAGTTTTACACTGACTTTTGCACGGCATTAAAAATAATTGCTCTCAGCCTTAAATCTTGCCGTGTAAAAAGGGAATGTGCCCACAATATTACAACTATGTGGATAAAATGTAAGGACAGTCATTCACCTTCATGCAATTGGCATTGGTCACTTTAAAAGGTCTTTTAAACAAGTGTGGAATGATTTATTATACTGATTGCTATGAAAAGAAATGTGACCATCTAAATGTTCTATTCGCTGGAACATGCCATCGTAAAATGACTTATTGTTTGATTTATAAACCTGATTTAAACAATAGATAATTTTTGGATAAATGAATGGTAGACTGGGACAATATCCTCAGAAATAAGAATACAGATATTAAATGGAAAATGTTTAAGAACATCTTAAATAGGCACTGTAAGCGGTTTATACCTTGTGGGAATAAAAGGACTAGAAATAGGAAAAACCCAATGTGGCTAAACAAAGAAGTAAGACAGGCAATTAACAGTAAAAAGAAAGCATTTGCACTACTAAAGCAGGATGGCACCATTGAAGCTCTAAAAAACTATAGAGAGAAAAATACTTTATCTAAAAAACTAATTAAAGCTGCCAAAAAGGAAACAGAGAAGCACAGGTAAGAACATTTCTAAAACAATCCACAGCAAGGAGATTGGAACAAAACAAAATCCTCTAAACTGCATGCTCGCAAACGCCAGAAGCCTGACAAACAAGATGGAAGAACTAGAAGCAGAAATATCTACAGGTAACTTTGACATAGTGGGAATAACCGAGACATGGTTAGATGAAAGCTATGACTGGGCAGTTAACTTACAGGGTTACAGTCTGTTTAGAAAGGATCGTAAAAATCGGAGAGGAGGAGGGGTTTGTCTCTATGTAAAGTCTTGTCTAAAGTCCACTTTAAGGGAGGATATTAGCGAAGGAAATGAGGATGTCGAGTCCATATGGGTCGAAATTCATGGAGGGAAAAATGGTAACAAAATTCTCATTGGGGTCTGTTACAAACCCCCAAATATAACAGAAACCATGGAAAGTCTACTTCTAAAGCAGATAGATGAAGCTGCAACCCATAATGAGGTCCTGGTTATGGGGGACTTTAACTACCTGGATATTAACTGGGAAACAGAAACCTGTGAAACCCATAAAGGCAACAGGTTTCTGCTAATAACCAAGAAAAATTATCTTTCACAATTGGTGCAGAATCCAACCAGAGGAGCAGCACTTTTAGACCTAATACTATCTAATAGACCTGACAGAATAACAAATCTGCAGGTGGTTGGGCATCTAGGAAATAGCGACCACAATATTGTACAGTTTCACCTGTCTTTCACTAGGGGGACTTGTCAGGGAGTCACAAAAACACTGAACTTTAGGAAGGCAAAGTTTGACCAGCTTAGAGATGCCCTTAATCTGGTAGACTGGGACAATATCCTCAGAAATAAGAATACAGATAATAAATGGGAAATGTTTAAGAACATCCTAAATAGGCACTGTAAGCGGTTTATACCTTGTGGGAATAAAAGGACTAGAAATAGGAAAAACCCAATGTGGCTAAACAAAGAAGTAAGACAGGCAATTAACAGTAAAAAGAAAGCATTTGCACTACTAAAGCAGGATGGCACCATTGAAGCTCTAAAAAACTATAGGGAGAAAAATACTTTATCTAAAAAACTAATTAAAGCTGCCAAAAAGGAAACAGAGAAGCACATTGCTAAGGAGAATAAAACTAATCCCAAACTGTTCTTCAACTATATCAATAGTAAAAGAATAAAAACTGAAAATGTAGGCCCCTTAAAAAATAGTGAGGAAAGAATGGTTGTAGATGACGAGGAAAAAGCTAACATATTAAACACCTTCTTCTCCACGGTATTCACGGCGGAAAATGAAATGCTAGGTGAAATCCCAAGAAACAATGAAAACCCTATATTAAGGGTCACCAATCTAACCCAAGAAGAGGTGCGAAACCGGCTAAATAAGATTAAAATAGATAAATCTCCGGGTCCGGATGGCATACACCCACGAGTACTAAGAGAACTAAGTAATGTAATAGATAAACCATTATTTCTTATTTTTAGGGACTCTATAGAGACAGGGTCTGTTCCGCAGGATTGGCGCATAGCAAATGTGGTGCCAATATTCAAAAAGGGCTCTAAAAGTGAACCTGGAAATTATGGGCCAGTAAGTCTAACCTCTATTGTTGGTAAAATATTTGAAGGGTTTCTGAGGGATGTTATTCTGGATTATCTCAATGAGAATAACTGTTTAACTCCATATCAGCATGGGTTTATGAGAAATCGCTCCTGTCAAACCAATCTAATCAGTTTTTATGAAGAGGTAAGCTATAGGCTGGACCACGGTGAGTCATTGGACGTGGTATATCTAGATTTTTCCAAAGCGTTTGATACCGTGCCGCACAAGAGGTTGGCACACAAAATGAGAATGCTTGGTCTGGGGGAAATTGTGTGTAAATGGGTTAGTAACTGGCTTAGTGATAGAAAGCAGAGGGTGGTTATAAATGGTATATTCTCTAACTGGGTCGCTGTGACCAGTGGGGTACCGCAGGGGTCAGTATTGGGACCTGTTCTCTTCAACATATTCATTAATGATCTGGTAGAAGGTTTACACAGTAAAATATCGATATTTGCAGATGATACAAAACTATGTAAAGCAGTTAATACAAGAGAAGATAGTATTCTGCTACAGATGGATCTGGATAAGTTGGAAACTTGGGCTGAAAGGTGGCAGATGAGGTTTAACAATGATAAATGTAAGGTTATACACATGGGAAGAAGGAATCAATGTCACCATTACACACTGAATGGGAAACCACTGGGTAAATCTGACAGGGAGAAGGACTTGGGGATCCTAGTTAATGATAAACTTACCTGGAGCAGCCAGTGCCAGGCAGCAGCTGCCAAGGCAAACAGGATCATGGGGTGCATTAAAAGAGGTCTGGATACACATGATGAGAGCATTATACTGCCTCTGTACAAATCCCTAGTTAGACCGCACATGGAGTACTGTGTCCCGTTTTGGGCACCGGTGCTCAGGAAGGATATAATGGAACTAGAGAGAGTACAAAGGAGAGCAACAAAATTAATAAAGGGGATGGGAGAACTACAATACCCAGATAGATTAGCGAAATTAGGATTATTTAGTCTAGAAAAAAGACGACTGAGGGGCGATCTAATAACCATGTATAAGTATATAAGGGGACAATACAAATATCTCGCTGAGGATCTGTTTATATCAAGGAAGGTGACGGGCACAAGGGGGCATTCTTTGCGTCTGGAGGAGAGAAGGTTTTTCCACCAACATAGAAGAGGATTCTTTACTGTTAGGGCAGTGAGAATCTGGAATTGCTTGCCTGAGGAGGTGGTGATGGCGAACTCAGTCGAGGGGTTCAAGAGAGGCCTGGATATCTTCCTGGAGCAGAACAATATTGTATCATACAATTAGGTTCTGTAGAAGGACGTAGATCTGGGGATTTATTATGATGGAATATAGGCTGAACTGGATGGACAAATGTCTTTTTTCGGCCTTACTAACTATGTTACTATGTTACTATGTTACATTGCTAAGGAGAGTAAAACTAATCCCAAACTGTTCTTCAACTATATCAATAGTAAAAGAATAAAAACTGAAAATGTAGGCCCCTTAAAAAATAGTGAGGAAAGAATGGTTGTAGATGACGAGGAAAAAGCTAACATATTAAACACCTTCTTCTCCACGGTATTCACGGCGGAAAATGAAATGCTAGGTGAAATCCCAAGAAACAATGAAAACCCTTTATTAAGGGTCACCAATGTAACCCAAGAAGAGGTGCGAAACCGGCTAAATAAGATCAAAATAGATAAATCTCCGGGTCCGGATGGCATACACCCACGAGTACTAAGAGAACTAAGTAATGTAATAGATAAACCATTATTTCTTATTTTTAGGGACTCTATAGCGACGGGGTCTGTTCCACAGGACTGGCGCATAGCAAATGTGGTGCCAATATTCAAAAAGGGCTCTAAAAGTGAACCTGGAAATTATAGGCCAGTAAGTCTAACCTCTATTGTTGGTAAAATATTTGAAGGGTTTCTGAGGGATGTTATTCTGGATTATCTCAATGAGAATAACTGTTTAACTCCATATCAGCATGGGTTTATGAGAAATCGCTCCTGTCAAACCAATCTAATCAGTTTTTATGAAGAGGTAAGCTATAGGCTGGACCACGGTGAGTCATTGGACGTGGTATATCTCGATTTTTCCAAAGCGTTTGATACTGTGCCGCACAAGAGGTTGGTACATAAAATGAGAATGCTTGGTCTGGGGGGAAATTCTGTGTAAATGGGTTAGTAACTGGCTTAGTGATAGAAAGCAGAGGGTGGTAATAAATGGTATAGTCTCTAACTGGGTCGCTGTGACCAGTGAGGTACCGCAGGGGTCGGTATTGGGACCTGTTCTCTTCAACATATTCATTAATGATCTGGTAGAAGGTTTACACAGTAAAATATCGATATTTGCAGATGATACAAAACTATGTAAAGCAGTTAATACAAGAGAAGATAGTATTCTGCTACAGATGGATCTGGATAGGTTGGAAACTTGGTCTGAAAGGTGGCAGATGAGGTTTAACAATGATAAATGTAAGGTTATACACATGGGAAGAAGGAATCAATATCACCATTACACACTGAATGGGAAACCACTGGGTAAATCTGACAGGGAGAAGGACTTGGGGATCCTAGTTAATGATAAACTTACCTGGAGCAGCCAGTGCCAGGCAGCAGCTGCCAAGTCAAACAGGATCATGGGGTGCATTAAAAGAGGTCTGGATACACATTATGAGAGCATTATACTGCCTCTGTACAGTGTTGGGCACAGGTGCTCAGGATGGATATAATGGAACTAGAGAGAGTACAAAGAAGGGCAACAAAATTAATAAAGGGGATGGGAGAGCTACAATACCTAGATAGATTAGCGAAATTAGGATTATTTAGTCTAGAAAAAAGACGACTGAGGGGCGATCTAATAACCATGTATAAGTATATAAGGGGACAATACAAATATCTCGCTGAGGATTTGTTTATACCAAGGAAGGTGACGGGCACAAGGGGGCATTCTTTGCGTCTGGAGGAGAGAAGGTTTTTCCACCAACATAGAAGAGGATTCTTTACTGTTAGGGCAGTGAGAATCTGGAATTGCTTGCCTGAGGAGGTGGTGATGGCGAACTCAGTCGAGGGGTTCAAGAGAGGCCTGGATGTCTTCCTGGAGCAGAACAATATTGTATCATACAATTATTAGGTTCTGTAGAAGGACGTAAATCTGGGGATTTATTATGATGGAATATAGGCTCAACTGGATGGACAAATGTCTTTTTTCGGCCTTACTAACTATGTTATTATGTTACTATGTATTTAAATGTAATCCTATATAGTTTCCCTATGGAAACAAAGTTACTACATACAATGTTAGGTTTGCTTTACAAATCAATGAGTATCAGTGACATTTTCTTTATTCCATCTCCCAAACATATAAGGATTTCATATGTGTTATACTGTTTATTGCTACATTTAACTCACAATGTAGAAACCTGGCCTAAGGCAATGTTTGCTTCCTTTGTGTCCCTATTGTTGTGTGCAATACTCGGAGAACATAGACATCAGGCTGTTTTATATGAACAGAACAGCCACTTCAATCATTAGAAATCTTTAATAAAGTGAATGAGGAACAATCAAATGCAACTGAACAATTACTTGCAAAGAACAACACTCTGCATGGATTTCATTCCAGTGGAAATGATAATGCATCTATTGTGACATGGTGTCCCATAGAAAGAGCAATGTCACAAGACAGCAGCACATATTGCAGGGCTCTTTTCTGTTTCCATTGTGTCAGCCAGTCTATATACCATCACAGTATTTAGCACAAAGTAAAATAGAATATTAATCGCAAGTAAATAGAATGAAGTGGAGCTGAGAGTCACTTCAGCCTGGAATCAAAACAAAAAATTTCCATTTGATACATAAAATGTTACTATGAAGTAAATAAGAGAAAAAAAAGCACATTAACCCTTTAATTTCTTCAAATGTTTTTTTATTTTGTAAACAAAAACAAACATGTTTTTATCACTAATTCGGTTACTTTCTCTTCTCTCTCTCATTTACTATCACATTCTTTCTCTCATATATTATTTATGTCTCTTTCTCTCTCTCTCTCTCTTTCCCTTAGTTATTTTCTCTATTTATTCTCATTATTCTGTTTTTATTTCCCTCTCACGGTGATTCTTATTCTTTCACTCATTGTATTTCTCTTCCCTCCTTATGTTTCCGCCACATATCTGTGTGCAATTCCGCAGTAAATCAGATGGCATCCATAGTGCCTTCATCTGCCTCATTATAAGGAATCGTCTGCCAGGGGTTCTGTATGAATCATGTATTTCAGAGATTTACACAGAAAGCACAATGTAAGTGCTCAGAGCATGGCCCAGGATAAATGTGCGCCGAGCCTTACTGCCATCTTTGGGAGGCAGAATGAAAAAATCAACAGCATGTGAAGAATTGGCTTTATTTTTTTACGCCTTTCCTCATGCGGTATAAGTGATTAGGCAACTTTATTCTTTGCATCAGTGCGATTGCAGCGATGCCAGATTTATATCGGGCTTTTATATATGGCTGCTGTCACCCACTAAAAAACGCTTTTTATTGCAAAAACTAGTCTTTGCATCATATTTTGAGAGCTATAATTTTTCCATATTTCAGCCAAAAGAATCATGTTATGGCTTATCTTTTGCAGGACGAGCTGACGTTTTCATTGGTACCACTTTTGGGCACATGACATTTCTTGATTGCTTTCTATTCCAATTTTTGGGAGAAAGAATGAACAAAAACCATCAATTCAGTAATTGCTTTCTTTATTAATTTACCGTTCTTCATGTGGCAAAATTGGCAAGACAGCTTTATTCTTTGGGTCATTATATAGTTTTTTATGTTTTGCCATTTTTACAACAATTTTATAGAAGAAATAATTATTTTGCATCGCTTTATTCTGAGAGCTATAACTTTTTTATTTCTCTGCTGATAGAGCTGTGTGATCAGGGCCGGCGTCAGCACCCGGCACACCTGAGCAAGTGCCGGGGCCCTGAGCAGACAGGGGGCCCACTCGCCGTCAGGGACACAGGCACGCTATAGTGCCAGCCCCCGCGAGTGGACCACCCCACCTGCTCCAGGCCTCGGCACTTGCGATACTTACCTCTCCTGATTCCAGCGCTGCAGCGTCTTCCATCCTCTGACTGTGACGTTCAGGTCAGAGGGCGCGATGACGTCACCTGTGCGCGTCCTCTGCCTGAGCAGTCGCAGCACAGAGCAGGAAGTCACCGAGGAGTCCAGAGCAGAGCAGCGACACGCAACGAGAGGTGAGTATTTCATTTTTTTTATATTTGGAGCAATATATGGGGACCATCAGAAGAGGCCCGTATATTGATCATTATATGGGGCCAATTTAATATGGAGCATCTTATGGGGCCAATAATATAGGGAGCATCTTATGGGGCCAATAATATATGGAGCATCTTATGGGGCCAATTTAATGTGGAGCATCTTATGGGGCCAATTCTATAGGGAGCATCTTATGGGGCCAAGTCTATAGGGAGCATCTTATAGGGTCAATTTAATAGGGAGCATCTTATGGGGCCAATTCTATATAGATCATCTTATGGGGCCAATTCTATATGGAGCTTCTTATGGAGCCAATTCCATATGGAGCAGTATATGGGGCCAATTACATATGGAGCAGTATATGGGGCCAATAATATATGAAGCATCTTATGGGACTAATTATATATGGAGCATTTTATATGGCCAATTATATATGGAGCATTATATGGGGCCCATTATACATGGAGCATCTTATGGGGCCAATTATTTTTGGAGCATTATATGGGACCCATTCTGTAAGGAGTATTACATGGGGCCCATTCTGTATGGAGCATCATATGGGGCCCATTCTGTATGGAGCAAATATGGGACTCAGTGTACTGTATGGGGCCGATCATATACTGTATGGAGCATGATATGAGGCTCATTGTATATGGAGCAATAGATGGAGCCCATCATATACTGTATGGAGAATTATATATAGCTCACTATGCTGTATGGAGCATTATATGGGGTCAATTTTGTATGGAGCAATATATGCGGCTCATTCTGTATGGAGCACTCTGTGGTGCCCATTATACTGTATGGATAATTATATGGGGCTCATTATTCTGTATGGAGTACTACATGCTGCCCATTATACTGTATGGAGCAATATATGGGGCTCATTATTCTGTTTGAAGCATAACATGGGGCTCATTATTCTCTTTGGAGCAATGTTTGGGGCTCATTATTCTGTATAGAGGACTACGTGGTGCCAATTATACTGTATGGAGCAATATATGGAGCTCATTATTCTGTTTGGAGCAATATATGGGGCTCATTATTCTGTTTGGAGCAATATATGGGGCTCATTATTCTGTATAGAGGACTATACTGTCCGGTTTCTGAGCTAATGTAGAATGTACAATAGATATCACTCATGTAATATAAGAAGTAAGTGAAATCTTTGGCATTGTACTATACCTATATTTCTCTGCTGTATCGGTGCATTATGAATTGTGGTATGTGTTAAAGGGGCCCACCAGGACTCTTTCGCCAAGAGCCCATGAAACCCTGGAGCTGGCCCTGTGTATTATGGCTTGTTTTTTAATGTAATAAGATGACGCTTTCAGCAGCACCTTATTTATTACATCTGTCTTTTTGATCACGTTTTATTATATTTTTTGTTCAGTGGTATGATGATAAAGCATTTTTTGCCTTGTTTTTGTATTTTTTTGCGGTGTTCACTGAAGGGGTTGTAATAGTATGCAGGTACTGAGTGTGTCACCATGGAACAGACAAACCAACAGTTGAGGGGTTTATTAACAGGAATCAGGTTCTCCTTGCAGGGAGGAAGCAGTAGAATATAACTAACAATAAAACAGTGCAAAAATATAGGAGTCAAACAATGTAACAGAAGTAAGCAGGATTTCTTGAGAAAAAAACACTTATCAGTCTGATGAGGACTTGCTTTAAGGGTCATCTTCTCCAACTTAGGCGCCGAGAAACAGCGGCACTTGTCGTCCCTCTGTTGTCTGTGGGCTGAGCAGTCTTTAGGAACCCGCTGCCTGGGGTTTCGGGAGTTAATGTGATATGAACAGGTTCTGAGTCTTTAGCTTTTACAGCACAGCCTATCCCGAGAAAATGATGGTCAGTCTATTATTAAGTCTCTCACCAGGAATCAAGGGCTCTGCACTGATACCGTGGGTACCAGGGGTCACAGTCTCTGCACTGATACCATGGGTACCAGGGGGTCACAGTCGTTGCACGGGCCAATGTCTCTGCATGGACCTCAAGGTGCCCCTCTCCAGTAACAGCAGAGTCCGCTTTCATGTA
This sequence comes from Ranitomeya imitator, assembly GCF_032444005.1. Lineage (NCBI taxonomy): Eukaryota > Metazoa > Chordata > Amphibia > Anura > Dendrobatidae > Ranitomeya > Ranitomeya imitator. The sequence continues at coordinate 138,455,794 of NC_091282.1, forward strand.
ATCACAAGATGCAGTCTTTCTGGGCAATCTCCCTGTATTTGTCCTCTGACCGGGAGCTCTCTCTCTCCCGGAGCACAGCTGCGCCCTGCTCTGACCACTGCTCACGCTGCTCTGACCCTTGCATGTGCCTTTCCCACTCTCTGCCCAGCTTCCTTCCTGTCCCAGTCTCTAAGTCTGCCCCCTTGGGAACCTGTAGCACAGCTCAATGGTTCCAGGCATGGAGCCGAGAAGGTAACCCCCCCGGACTCTTCTTGTGCTTCACCTCCTTACAGGGTTAACTAGTGGGAGATTTTTATAGAGCGGGTCATTACGGAAGTGGCAATAACAAATATGTGTACTTTTATTGTTTATTTTTTTTATTTACATAATTACATGAATTTATCGGAAAGTATTTGTTTCTTTTTTTCTTTATTTGTGGATTTAAAAAAAATATTTTTACACTTTTTAATATATTTTTTTAACTTTTTTTTTAGGTTGTCCCAGTATGGGACATAACCATAAAACAACAGATTGCTGATCTGATGTTCTGCAATTCATCTGCACTGCAGGGCATTAGACTAGGATCTGACAGGCAGGGAGCAGGCATCTTAGGTACTGACATGCCACCTTCCCTGAAGGACCCCATTGCCATCTTGCAGCCGGGGGTCTCCATGGAGACCAACAGGACAATGCAATCGCATTGTGTTGTCCTGATGGAAGGACGCAGGGAGCCCCCTCCCTGCGCAATACCCCTCTATGTCACTGTCACTAAAGACAGCGGCATCATATGGGTTAAATGCCCAAGAGCGGTGCTAGCAACAATCATGGGCATTGCTGTGGGGTGTCAGCGATCACATACAGCTGACACCTGCACCCGATCGCCGTGGTGCTCAGATGTAAGGCCACACGATCAGTGCGCTGTACTAGTACTGCTGTTTGCGGGAACACAGTTCCCGGAGTGCAGTTCTAGTATGGCGCATGTTGGGAAGGGGTTAAAATGCCAGTCAGTAGTTTCCCGTTGGCCATTACTTTTGGGGACTATAATGCAATACAAAGAAATTGTAATGTCACTAAACTTCACAATGCACATCTTACAGTTAACATAATATTACATTTTGCTCACAGTTTTAAGGGAATTGTTTCATATTTTTCTTTACAGACTAATACCAATAGATATATACTATTAGTTACTCTGATGACCACTATGCATTTGGGACATGGTCATTAATTCAATGTGCACAATTTCTTTTAGAAATCACACAATTTTTCAAGTCAAGTTCATCCGGACACTTATGGTTGTATCGCTGTTTATAAACTGCACCGTTCATACTAAATAGCTCTGTGTATGCCGCCTGTACGGCTCGCTTTGCTCTCTATATTATGGCCATGGTGGTGTTGGGGTAATAATGATAGGTCATAACATGGGGCCTTTTGCCAAACACCTCTTCTCCAGTGTACTGATTTCATTCTTATCTGCATCCTCAGGGTGCACATAGAGTTGAATACAACTGACACTTTGCTGTACCATTCAGCTTGTTAGTCTGGGTCTCAGCACAGTAAGGGTATGTTCACACGTTCAGGATTTCCATCCTTTTTTTTTCCTGACTGTTTTTTAAAAAACTGCAGCTCTTGGCAGAAAACGCAGGTCCTTTTTTTGGTCCTTTTTTGGTCCGTTTTTGATGCGTTTTTTGATGCGTTTTTTGATGCGTTTTTTTGATGCAGTTTTCTAGCCAGAGTCTGTGTGTTTTCTAGGAATTTTTTTAGGGTTAAAATGGCTGAAAATACCCTAACCCTACCCCTACCCCTAACCCTACCCCTAACCCTAACCCTACCCCTAACCCTACCCCTAACCCTACCCCTAACCCTACCCCTACCCCTAACCCTACCCCTAACCCTACCCCTAACCCTAACCCTAACCCTACCCCTAACCCTAACCCTACCCCTAACCCTAACCCTACCCCTAACCCTACCCCTAACCCTACCCCTACCCCTATTCTAACCTTAGTGAAAAAAAAAAAAAAAAATTCTTTATTTTTTTTATTGTCCCTACCTATGGGGGTGACAAAGGGGGGGGGGGTGTCATTTACTATTTTTTTATTTTGATCACTGAGATAGGTTATATCTCAGTGATCAAAATGCACTTTGGAACGAATCTGCCGGCCGGCAGATTCGGCGGGCGCACTGCGCATGCGCCCGCCATTTTGCAAGATGGCGGCGCCCAGGGAGAAGACGGCCGGACGGACACCGGGACGCCGGGTGAGTATAAGGGGGGGAGATTAGGGCACGGGGGGGCATCGGAGCACTGGGGGGGGGCATCGGAGCACTGGGGGGGGGCATCGGAGCACGGGGGGGCGGGATCGGAACACGGGGGGGCAGCCACACTCCGCCCACGCACTTCCGCCCGCTCCCCGCACTTCCTGCTGCAGCGGTTCTGCACATCAAATCGCAGTAAAACCCGCAGATATATTTTTGATCTGCGGGTTTTACTGCGGTTTGGACCTCACAATGGAGGTCTATGGGTGCAGAACCGCTGCGGCTCCGGAAAAAGAATTGACATGCTCCTTCTTTTTTCCGGGAGCTATTCAGCGCGTCTTTTTTTTAACAATTTCCGGACCATGTGCACAGTGTGTCCTGTTTTCCATAGGGTACAGTGTACTGTACCCTGCATGGAAAACAGCTGCGGAACCGCAGCGGCAAAACCGCCGCGGTTCCGCGGTAAAAAACGCACTGTGTGAACATGGCCTAAGTGTGATGATGTCCATAGATTGCTCAGTGGGGCCTCAGGCAACCCACAGTACAGACCATTACAGAGCATCAGGGGAATGGGACTAGGTGAGTAATTTTTTTTGCATTTTTATTTTCTTAGTCAATACTTGCAACATGGACTGTTGGGCTTCATAATGTGGGGAGAGAAGGATTGCATCAAACTGATGGAGGAGCATTACAATTTGTCTTGGGGAACTATGACAGCATTATAGAACAAGGGGATTCACTCACTTCTTTACGCAGAAAAATTGCTGTAACTTCTAAAAGAGATGACCATATTAAAATTTGTACTGTACATGCTTTGGTTGATGAAGTGAGAGTGCAATGAACCTCAGTGACAGTGATAAGAATCACCCTCGTGCCGAGTGGTCTAGGAAACTTGTCGCCCCGCCGGTCATCTCCACTACAGATAGACTTGCTGAACATCTTTCTGTGCTGTGTGTCGGTAGTTTATGTGCGGTGCTTGCATTTTACTCCTGCCGAATTCCTTCTTAATTTGTTAACAATATACAGATACAGTGTGGGAGAGTGGGTCTTCATTGTTGAAGCTTATTGAGAAACTGAGTCCTTAACTCCTTCATGACCTTCAACTCACCCATATGTTATGGTAAGGAAGGGGTTCAGGACATTTGACGTATGCGTACCACATGACAATCATGTGGGCATAGGAGCTGTGCCAGAATAATCACCACTGGGATTTCAGCTAAAGTGATAGCCAAGCCCCGGCTGTCATGGCACAAAGCGGTTCACACACTGACCTGGGCTGTTTAAATATCTAAATGCCATGATGAATAGCGATCACAGCATTTGGGAGGCTTGGAGAGGAAACGGGCTCTCTCTCCCCCATGATTGGAACCACCACAAAGTAAACAAAAATAAATGCAAAAGAGAATATTGTTTATGACTAGCATTGAGCGATACCGTCCGATATTTGAAAGTATCGGTATCGGATGGTATCGATATCCGATACCAATACAAGTCAATGGGACACAAATATCGGAAGGTATCCTGTAATGGATCCCAGGGTCTGAAGGAGAGGAAACTCTCCTTCAGGCCCTGGGATCCATATTCATGTGTAAAATAAAGAATAAAAATAAAAAATATTGATATACTTACCCTCTGACGCGCCCTGGTCGTCACTGCTGCAACCGCCTTGCTTTCGTTCCGAAGAATGAGTGCATAAAGGGCCTTTGATGACGTCACGGCTTGTGATTGGTCGCTGAGCAGTCATGTGACCGCTCACGCGACCAATCACAAGCCGCGACGTCATCGAAGGTCCTTAATGCGCTCATTCTTAGGAATTCTTATAATAATCTTTATTTTTATATAGCGCTAACATATTCCGCAGCGCTTTACATTTTGCACACATTATCATCACTGTCCCAGATGGGGCTCACAATCTAGATTCCCTATCAGTATGTCTTTGGAATGTGGGAGGAAACCGGAGTGCCCGGAGGAAACCCACGCAAACACGGAGAGAACATACAAACTCTTTGCAGATGTTGTCCTGAGTGGGATTAGAACCTAGGACCCCAGCGCTGCAAGGCTGCTGTGCTAACCACTGCGCCACCGTGCTGCCCACGGTTCTTGACTTCTTTTATTGTTGTTGCCATGACTGTGGGGTGGTGTGACCTGGTAACCTGGGGGGATTTTGCTTGTCTCATGGGTGTGGTGGGGCACCTGGGCTATTCCCACTGATGACGTGGTATACCTTGCCATACCTTTAAGGTCAAGGACCCTTTAAGAGGTTTTCAGGGTGTTATATAGTCTAATCAGAATGTTAACTTTGCACTTCATTTTCAGCTTTGTAAATTTTTGCTTCAGGACAATAGATCAATATTTGATTTTGGATGTGGGGTCCATGTATTTTTCTACAGTTGTAACAATATTTTAAACAGACAAACCTTGGTTTCAGAATTTTTTCAGTATAAAAATTAGGAACATATTACCTTAGTAAATGCTATTTACCTGCAGATATTAGGCTAATTTTCTGATAAATAGCATAACAGTGCTGCCAAGCTGCCCTATTGAAAGTATGGCTACTGGAAAAGAATGCAATAATTTTATGCCATGAGCCACCTGGTATCAGTCACTGCCCACAGCACTATATGGCGCTGAGCTAGCTGTTAATCAAAGTGCCATGGACTTCACAATTTGTTGTGCTATTTCTCCTGGGTGTGCCAATACCCTACAAGTAATCGGGAAATACTACAGGTACAGCGGAAAGCTCAGAAGGTAAGGAGCGCCATATTATAGTTTAGACTTTCTTGTTATTGTTTGCCAGTGAAATGACCATCTGCAAGGGCACCTAAGGTGCCATAACAGTAGAACCCCAATATAAGTGACCCCATTTTACAGACTTCACCACCTCTCCATTAATTCTTCTAATGGTGCAATGATTATATTAACATTATGAATGTGTCACAGAATTTTTTACCATTTGGCAGTAGAGAAAAAATAATTACATTTTTACCACAAAAGAAAAATATTTTAGCCCCAAATTTTACATTTTCACATGGGGAAATGAGTGAAAAGGAAAGCAAAATTTGTCACACAATTTCTCTTGAACATGGCAATACCATTTTTGTGGTGGTACAGTACTGCTTAGCCACACGGCTGGGAAGGAGCGCTACTTGATTCTTGGAGATAAAATTATAGTAGAATAGTTTGCAGAATCAATATACAGAACCCCAGTGTAAGTGTCAAAAGGGCAGAATCTCCTCTCAAGTGACCCCATTTTTAAAATGACACCCTTTTATGAATTTATTCACAAGTATTATCAAGTATAATGACAATTTTAAGCGATTAGACAGATTTATACTTTGGATCGGTACGATTTCAGTGATATCAGATTTATATTGATTTTTAAGTTTGGCTGTTGTCACACATTAATAGACACTATTTTTTTGCAAAATAAAATTTTTGCATTTCCATATTTTGAGAGCTATAATTTTTCTACATTTCTGCCAACAGAGTCATGCATGGGTTTGTTTTATTGGAACGAGTTGATGGTTTTATTGGTTATATTGGGTTTTTGATGACTTTCTATTCCAATTTTTGGGAGGCAGCGCCTGTGCTCGCATGATTACCATGATGTAATTTACTAAACTTTACAGAAACCTTTTCCCTTCCATGACGTAAACTTATGTCAAATGTTGGGAAGGGATTCATACACGACAGTAACTGCAAAATGAAAGAAAAATTTTAGCTAATTCCCAAACCTCTGGCTTACTTTTATTGTTCAAATATTATACTTTATACAAGAAAGTGGTTTTTCAAGCTTGCAACAAATAATTTTAATTTTCTTGCCCTTTTCAGTGCAGCTCAGTCATTTTTAACACTGCCCTGGCTGGGTGTGGACAAAACGACCTCTGTAAAGGTCCATTTACAGCCATCTAACATGCCCCTGTATAATTTGGTTTAATGTAAGGGTACCGTCACACAGTGGCACTTTGATCGCTAGGACTGCACGATCCGTGACGTTCCAGCGATATCATTACGATCTCCCTGTGTCTGACACGCTACTGCGATCAGGGACCCCGCTGAGAATCGTACGTCGTAGCAGATCGTTTGAAACTTTCTTTCGTCGCTGGATCTCCCGCTGACATTGCTGAATCGGCGTGTGTGACGCCGATTCAGCGATGTCTTCACTGGTAACCAGGGTAAACATCGGGTTACTAAGCGCAGGGCCGCACTTAGTAACCCGATATTTACCCTGGTTACCAGCGTAAACGTAAAAAAAAAACAAACACTACATACTTACCTTCTGTGTCTGTCCTCCGGCGCTGTGCTTCTCTGCACTGGCTGTGAGTGCCAGTCAGCCGTAAAGCACAGCGGTGACGTCACCGCTCTGCTTTACGGCTGACCGGCGCTGACAGTTCAGAGGAAAGCACAGCGCCGGAGGAAAGACACAGAAGGTAAGTATGTAGTGTTTGTTTTTTTTACGTTTACGCTGGTAACCAGGGTAAACATCGGGTTACTAAGCGCGGCCCTGCGCTTAGTAACCCGATGTTTACCCTGGTTACTAGGGGACTTCGGGATCGTTGGTCGCTGGAGAGCTGTCTGTGTGACAGCTCTCCAGCGACCACACAGCGACGCTGCAGCAATCGACATCGTTGTCGTATCGCTGCAGCGTCGTTTCAGTGTGACGGTACCCTAATGCTGTAACTACAGTCTTCAGACAAAAAAAAAGAGTTGCTAATATGATAAAATGGTACATTGTCTTCTGTGCGCACCAACAAATCTAATCTGATTCCCAGCATAGATTATTATTAGCGATGAGCGAATATACTTGTTGCTTGGGTTTTCAACCAGGCAATCCCCACATGTACTCAGCCTGGCTAATAGCTGTAAATCATTCAACTGCTGGGATAAAAACTTAATCTCCGAACACTAACAAATACTCGGAGGACACCTGAGCGTGCTCAGGAAAACCCGAGCAACGAGTACACTCGCTCATCACTAATTATTATAAATGTGTCAGGCTGCCTTTGGCCTTGTCACCTTCCACAAAGTTCTGCCTCTGCTTTTTAGAAAAGTTGAGTAAGTAAGAGTAAAAATTTATATTATGGTGTCCATATTGAGTTAGAAATAAGTTATGATTTTTTTTCCTAAGACAAAGTAGTGTAAACATGTAAGCAATATAATAAATGTCGCTCAAAGTGCAAAATATATATATAAAGTTTGGACACACCTTCTCATTTAAAGATTTTTCTGTATTTTCATGACTATTAAAATTGTACATTCACACTGAAGGCATCAAAACTATGAATTAACACATGTGGAATTATATACTTAACAAAAAAGTGTAAAACAACTGAAAATATGTCTTATATTCCAGGTTCTTCAAAGTAACCACCTTTTGCTTTGATGACTGCTTTGCACACTCTTGGCATTCTCTTGATGAGCTTCAAGAGGTAGTCACCGAGAATGCTCTTCCAACAATCTTGAAGGAGTTCCCAGAGATGATTAGCACTTGTTCACTCTGCGGTCCAGCTCACCCCAAACCATCTCGATTGGGTTCAGGTCTGGTGACTGTGGAGGCCAGGTCATCTGGTGTAGCACCCATAACTCACCTTCTTGGTAAAATAGCCCTTACATAGCCTGGAGGTGTGTTTGGGGTCATTGTCCTGTTGAAAAATAAATGATGGTCCAACTAAACGCAAAGCGGAGGGAATAGCATGCCACTGCAAGATGCTGTGGTAGCCATGCTGGCTCAGTATGCCTTCAATTTTGAATAAATCCCCAACAGTGTCACCAGCAAAGCACCCCCACACCATCACACCTCCTCCTCCATGCTTCACGGTGGGAACCAGGCATGTAGAGTCCATCCGTTCACCTTTTCTGCGTCGCACAAAAACACAGTGGTTGGAACCAAAGATCTCAAATTTGGACTCATCAGACCAAAGCACAGATTTCCACTGGTCTAATGTCCATTCCTTGTGTTCTTTAGCCCAAACAAGTCTCTTCTGCTTGTTACCTGTCCTTAGCAATGGTTTCCTAGCACCTATATTACCATGAAGGCCTGCTGCACAAAGTCTCCTCTTAACAGTTGTTGTAGAGATGTGTCTGCTGCTAGAACTCTGTGTGGCATTGACCTGGTCTCTAATCTGAACTGCTGTTAACCTGCGATTTCTGAGGCTGGTGACTCGGATAACCTTATCCTCAGAAGAAGAGGTGACTCTTAGTCTTCCTTTCCTTGGGCGGTCCTCATGTGAGCCAGTTTCTTTGTAGCGCTTGATTGTTTTTGCCACTGCACTTGGGGACACTTTCAAAGTTTGCCCAATTTTTCAGACTGACTGACCTTCATTTCTTAAAGTAATGATGGCCACTCGTTTTTCTTTACTTAGCTGCTTTTTTCTTGCCATAATACAAATTCTAACAGTCTATTCAGTAGGACTATCAGCTGTGTATCCACCAGACTTCTGCACAACACAACTGATGGTCCCAACCCCATTTATAAGGCAAGAAATCCCACTTATTAAACCTGACAGGGCACACCTGTGAAGTGAAAACCATTCCTGGTGACTAACGCTTGAAGCTCATCAAGAGAATGCCAAGAGTGTGCAAAGCAGTCATCAAAGCAAAAGGTGGCTACTTTTAAGAACCTAGAATATAAGATATATTTTCAGTTGTTTCACACTTTTTTTGTTAAGTATATAATTCCACATGTGTTAATTCATAGTTTTGATGCCTTCAGTGTGAATGTACAATTTTCATAGTCATGAAAATACAGAAAAATCTTAAAATGAGAAGCTGTGTCCAAACTTTTGGTCTGTACTGTATATATATATATATATATATATATATATATATGCTTCAAATTTCATGTTTTTCTATGGGACTAAAAAGTTTACAATATGTTCCTGCATAAGTCTGCTCACACACTACACAGACGTCAGTAAAACTCATTCTAGCATTGCCACATTTATGCAATAGTATTTGATATTGCAGAAAGCAAAAAAAATCCTTTGTCACTTGAATAGTGCAAAAAAAATGCTTTCTATGTGTCTGATATCACAGATCGCAAGTTTCCATGTAACACTGGATCTTAATCAACAGTTTCATTCTTTTATCACTGAATCATCAGCAGCACAAGAATATGCAGCACGATGACTGATAGGACTGTGGCTTTATTTGATATAACACGCTTGTATTATGATTGCCTCCATTGTCATCTCTAAAAGCATATTACTATTTTCGACAAGCAGTAGAATACAATATATAGCATGACAATTCAATTATTGCACATTTTTTCCTGTTCAAATATTATAGGTTAAAATTAAAATTTGTATTTTAGAACAAAAAAAAAACCTCTGATATTCATGAATCATGATACTTAACTCTTGGCATGAAAAGATCTGAACGCTAGCAGTTTATTTAATGTACGTTTTTACTTTCCTTCAATCTCGCCGGCGCAATAAACCCTATGACATAAAGCGTAATGCTTGTATGCCATTCCTGCTTGGACCGTAGTTTATAGCGCAATTAAAATCGGATTTTCCTTAACATGATTAGAGGGCATATGCTATGGACAATAGGACTTTATAGACAGGTTTATTAACTGTGGTATACATTCACGCCACACTTGATAAATTCTGTTTACAGTTTACTGGCACATTCAGATGAAGACATTATTGTGTCAAAGGAAATAACGTGTCTCTTTAATAAATACCCAAATGGAAGCCTGCTCCCTCCATAAATCTAAGTGAAATGATCATCAGTATTGGATTTACATTTCTCGAATCTGTAGCCACCTTATATCTTATGCCTTGGACAACCCTAATAAGTATACAAAAAACACACTGTATAAAATCAAGATAAAAGCCTTAAAGGGAATCTGTAACCAGGTTTTTGCTACCTATTCTGAGAGCAGCATAATGAAGTAGCAGAGACCCTGATTCCAGCGTTGTGTCACTTACTAGGATGCCTTGAGTAGTTTTAATAAAATCAATGTTTTATTAGCAGGAGATAATCATTAGAGGACTGTAACTATGATGCTATGTAATATAACCTTACCCCACCACGATTGCTGTCTATACACAGTGAACATAGAAACCATCCATCAGAGGTGGGATTAAGGTTGTACAGAATATAGCCGATGACTGGTAGATACACAAGATGTAAAACAGTTTTTAATAAAAAACTGCAGCACACATTAAACTAGAACTTCTGTAGATAAAACTGATTTTATAATAGAAATACAACATGCAGCCCAGTAAGTGATCTATCACTGGAATCAGTGTTTCTGTCTCTACATCATGTTCCTCTCAGATTGAGTAGCAAAAACCAAGTAACAGATTTTCTAGTGCCAATAGATTTTTGCTACCCCATTTAAAAAGAGTATAATTTGGCGACAGGGACAGATGTTCAGGGCATATCAATTTTAAGACTGCCTTATTGCGGTGAGCCCTGGCTGCACAGTACAGAGGTGGTGGGGGTTCGCTATGCACTGTTGGAACTTGTGTCAGAGGTTGAGGGTGCAGGTGGAGGTCCTATAGGAGACAGAGGAGACAGAAGCAGTGGAGGAAGTATTAAATGTAGAAGTTTGGCCTTCAAGCCTTGGGGATTCCATGACTTGCGGAGCAGCGCCTGTCCCCACACCTACCATAGTCACCCAGTGCCATGTTGTCTGCTACATACTGGCGTAGCACAGGCACAGTCTTCTTAAAAAAATAATGGCGACTAGGTCATTGTTGCTGGGGGATTGCGACTGCCATCAGCTTTTAGAAACCGTTGGTATCCACTAGGCGGAAAGGCAGCATTACCGTGGCCAACAAATTGGAGATGATGGAGCTCAACCTCTTAGCTTTGTTATGCGTAGGAGGAAACAATATTTTCCATGTCCACAACTGCGGAACTGTGGGCTGGCTGCAGTGCTGTGAGACGGCGGAAAACGGTGAACCGGACAAACTGCTGGAATGTGAGAGAGATGTTAGTGTGGATTGAGAAACTTGTGGTGTGATCGTTCTCTGAGATCAGTCAAGAACAGCAGGCATGTCAGCTAAAGGCGGCCTCTCAGTCAGCGTGACTCCTTCGGCTAAAGAATCCGAGCGTCTATGGTCAAAGACCTGCGTCTCAATAGTTGTCATGGTAATAGAGGAGTAGGAAGAAACAGCAGATGTGATGGATGGGGTGGCTGAGGGTGGTTGATGTCCGCTGGTCCACATTTTTGTGCAGTGGGATTACCACACTAAAACATGTTGATTGCGCATGTGAAGGTTCATACATGTAGTAGTCAAATTATTGAAGATTTTACCTCGACGCTGTTTTTATTTTGCAAAGCTGGCAGATTACATGAGTTGGCTTATCTTTTGCAGTGTCAAAAAAGGCCCAGGTTTGGCAACCCTTGCAAGCCCTGTGAGCTGTAGACCCATGGATGCTGCTGGTCAGAGGAACAGTTGTGGCTGAAGATGCATCACTTGTCATGGCTGCATCACTACTTTTCTGCGACAAACTGCGCAATGTAACCTCCTTGTCTTCCTCCTCAGATGACCTACTCAGCTGTGTGCCTCTATGTTCATGCCAAATGGGATCTAACACCTCATCATCATCCTCAGTGTTATCACATTCCTGGCCATTGGAGTCACTTTCCTCCTCTTTTTGCCCTGATAGCACAGTACAGTCTGCGTGAGCCACAGAATTCTGGGTCTCACCAGGATCACCTCCCCCAGGGGTTAACGTCTGATGACGAGGGTCAGAATGCTGTCGGGCCCGTACTTCTTCGTGCCCTGGATCCAAGCTAAAATAATTTTGGGCATCAGTGCTGATTTCCTCATCTTGACTCTGCAAAGCTTTAAAGTACACTTATGATGAGCATGGCATAGAATGTGTGAACAGCTCTTCAGAATTACCCATCTATGGTTCCGTGCAGTCAGTTGAACGTTTGGATAGTTGGGACATGGGGGGAAGCAAGGGGAATTTGATTGCCACATCTGTGGACTGTACTGGTATGATGTTGAGGTGGAGGAAGAGGAGGAGAGGCTTCTGAAAGCCGGAGGAGTGACTGCTCCAGTAAGGAGGGAAATAGGAGAGCAGGGCAGGCCAGACAGGTGCTGGTAGTGGGCGACTCAATTATTAGGGGAACAGATAGGGCAATCTGTCACAAAGACAGGGATCGTCGAACGGTGTGCTGCCTACCTGGCGCTCGAGTCCGACATATCGCTGATCGGGTGGACAGATTACTGGGAGGGGCTGGTGAGGATCCAGCGGTCATGGTGCACATTGGCACAAATGACAAAGTTAGAGGTAGGTGGAAGGTCCTTAAAGATGATTTCAGGGATCTAAGCTGAAATCAAGGACCTCCAACGTGGTATTTTCCGAAATACTGCCTGTACCACATGCTACGCCAGAGAGGCAACGGGAGATTAGGGAGGTTAATAAGTGGCTCAAGAATTGGTGTAGGAAGGAGGGGTTTTGGTTCCTGCAGAACTGGGCCAACTTCTCAGTGGGCTACAGGCTCTACGCTAGGGATGGGCTGCACCTCAATGGGGAGGGTGCAGCTGTGTTGGGGGAGAAAATGGCTAGAAGGTTGGAGGAGTGTTTAAACTAGGAATTGGGGGGAGGGTATTCATTTTATAGGAGGGGAAGATAGTGCAGATAGAGACCTGGGCACAAATAAGGAAGTTGGGGGTGGCGGTGGCATGGGGGGTGGGGTTAGAACAGTTAATAATTTAAGAAATAGAGGTACAGAGAGGAACATGAAGTGCATGTATACTAATGCCAGAAGCCTCGCCAACAAAATGGACGAATTAGAACTAATGTTGTTAGAGCATAATTATGACATGGTGGGGATATCTGAAACGTGGCTGGATGAGCGCCATGACTGGGCTGTTAACTTGCAGGTCTATAGCCTGTTCAGAAATGACTGTACAGATAAGCGAGGGGGAGGGGTGTGTCTATATGTAAAATCATCCTTAAAACCCATCTTGCGTGATAATATAGGTGAATTTAATGAAAATGTAGAATCCCTGTGGGTGGAGATAAGGGGAGGGGGAAAAAATAATAAATTACTGATAGGGGTTTGTTATAAATCTCCAAAAATAATGGAAGCAATGGAGAATATCCTCGTAAAGCAAATAGATGAAGCTGCGACTCAAGGGGAAGTCATTATTATGGGGGACTTCAACTACCCTGAAATAGATTAGGGAACAGAAACCTGCAATTCCAGCAAAGGTAATCGGTTTTTGACAACTATGAGAGACAATTACCTTTCACAACTGGTTCAGGACCCAACAAGAAGGGGGCACTGCTAGACCTAATATTAACCAACATGCCAGACCGCATAGCAAATGTAAGGGTTGGGGGTCACTTGGGAAATAGCAATCACAAAATAATAAGTTTTCATGTATCCTTTAAAAAGATGTGTAATAGAGGGTTTACAAGGACACTAAACTTCAGGAGGGCAAATTTCCAACGGATGAGAGAGGATCTTGGTGCAATTAACTGGGATGATATCCTGAGACACAAAAATACACAAAGAAAATGGGAGACATTTATTAGCATCCTGGATAGGACCTGTGCACAGTATATACCGTATGGGAATAAACATACTAGAAATAGGAGGAAACCAATATGGCTAAATAGAGCTGTAAGGGGCGCAATAAGTGACAAAAAGAAAGCATTTAGAGAATTAAAGGAAGTAGGTAGTGATGAGGCATTAAATAAATACAAAAAATTAAATAAATTCTGTAAAAAGCAAATCAAGGCAGCAAAGATTGAGACAGAGAGACTCATTGCCAGAGAGAGTAAAAATAATCCTAAAATATTCTTTAACTACATAAATAGTAAGAAACTAAAAAATGATAGTGTTGGCCCCATTAAAATAGTCTGGGTGAAATGGTGGATGAGGATGAGGAAAAAGCCAATATGCTAAATGACTTTTTTTCATCAGTATTTACACAAGAAATTCCCATGGCAGACAAAATGACCAGTGATAGAAATTCCCCATTAAATGTCACCTGCTTAACCCAGCAGGAAGTACGTCGGCATCTAAAAATCACTAAAATTGACAAATCTCCGGGCCCGGATGGGATTCACCCCCGAGTACTGCAGGAATTAAGTACAGTCATTGATAGACCATTATTTTTAATCTTTAAAGACTCCATAATAACAGGGTCTGTACCACAGGACTGGTGTATAGCAAATGTGGTGCCAATATTCAAAAAGGGGACAAAAACTGAACTCGGAAATTATAGGCCAGTAAGCTTAACCTCTACTGTGGGTAAAATCCTGGAGGGCATTCTAAGGGATGCTATGCTGGAATATCTGAGGAGGAATAACCTCATGACCCAGTATCAGCACGGGTTTACTTCGGACCGTTCCTGTCAGACTAATCTGATCAGTTTCTATGAAGAGGTAAGTTCCGGATTGGACCAAGGGAACCCAGTGGATGTAGTGTATATGGACTTTTCAAAAGCTTTTGATACGGTGCCACACAAAAGGTTGATACATAAAATGAGAATAATGGGGATAGGGGAAAATATGTGCAAGTGGGTTGAGAGCTGGCTCAGGGATAGGAAACAAAGGGTGGTTATTAATGGAGCACACTCGGACTGGGTAGCGGTTAGCAGTGGGGTACCACAGGGGTCAGTATTGGGCCCTCTTCTTTTTAACATATTTATTAATGACCTTGTAGGGGGCATTCAGAGTAGAATTTCAATATTTGCAGATGACACTAAACTCTGCAGGGTAATCAATACAGAGGAGGACAATTTTATATTACAGGATGATTTATGTAAACTAGAAGCTTGGGCTGAAAAATGGCAAATGAGCTTTAATGGGGATAAATGTAAGGTCATGCACTTGGGTAGAAGTAATAAGATGTATAATTATGTGCTTAATTCTAAAACTCTGGGCAAAACCGTCAATGAAAAAGACCTAGGTGTATGGGTGGATGACAAACTCATATTCAGTGGCCAGTGTCAGGCAGCTGCTACAAAGGCAAATAAAATAATGGGATGCATTAAAAGAGGCATAGATGCTCATGAGGAGAACATAATTTTACCTCTATACAAGTCACTAGTTCACCACACTTAGAATACTGTGCACAGTTCTGGTCTCCGGTGTATAAGGAAGACATAGCTGAACTAGAGCGGGTGCAGAGAAGAGCGACCAAGGTTATTAGAGGACTGGGGGGTCTGCAATACCAAGATAGGTTATTACACTTGGGGCTATTTAGTTTGGAAAAACGAAGACTAAGGGGTGATCTTATTTTAATGTATAAATATATGAGGGGACGGTACAAAGATCTTTCTGATGATCTTTTTAATCATAGACCCGAAACAGGGACAAGGGGGCATCCTCTGCGTTTGGAGGAAAAAATGTTTAAGCATAATAACAGATGCGGATTCTTTACTGTAAGAGCAGTGAGACTATGGAACTCTCTGCTGTATGATGTTGTAATGAGTGATTCATTACTTAAATTTAAGAGGGGACTGGATACCTTTCTGGAAAAGTATAATGTTACAGAGCATATACACTAGATTCCTTGATAGGGCGTTGATCCAGGGAACTAGTCTAATTGCCGTATGTGGAGTCGGGAAGGAATTTTTTTCCCCAATGTGGAGCTTACTCTTTGCCACATGGTTTTTTTTTGCCTTCCTCTGGATCAACATGTTAGGGCATGTTAGGTTAGGCTATGGATTGAACTAGATGGACTTATAGTCTTCCTTCAACCTTAATAACTATGTTACTATGTAACTTGAAGCTGCACTTGCCATCCACTCAATTACATGCTCTTTCTGGGCATCATCGACAAGGCTTACCGCTGTGTGCCTGCCGACGAAAGGTGTGTAGCCTGTCCAGTAACAAAAGTTGTCAGTTTTCTTTGCATAGGACGTGACGTTGCTTCACTACTGCTTTCACCAACATTACCACCTACCCCACGTACACCTTGAACACCAAGCCTAATTCCCCTTCCGCTACGGCCTTGCTTTTTCCCAGTCATGTTGCTCAGATAGTGTGGTAGGAGCACAGTATCAACAACCAAAAATAAGATTTTAAACTCTACACCACCTCTGCAAACAGCTGAATTTCATCGACAGTAAATTCAAAGTTGAAATATGGCGTGCTGTATTGTGTTAGTCACAGAAGAAAGATTTTTTCTTTGGACCAATGATCAGGCCTCTATAACACACTAGATGCTACAAACTATTTTTCAAGTCAGGTCCCTTACTGTATGACGTTAATATCAGAATTTTTTTTATGCCCTATGTATCAGCCCTCTATAAAACACTAGATGCTACAAACCCTTTAAACTCTGGTCCCTTACTGTATGACGATAATAACAGAATAATTTTTTGTAGCCTATATATCAGTCCTCTATAACACACAAGATGCTACAAACTATTTTTAGACTCTGGTCCCATACTGTATGACATTAATTACAGAAAAAAAATATTTGTAGCTTATGTATCATGCCTCTATAACACACTAGATGCTACAAACTATTTTTCAAGTCAGGTCCGGTACTGTATGACGTTAATAATAGAATAATTTTTTTTGTGGCCTATGTGTCAGGCCTCTATAACACATTAGATGCTACAAACTGTTTATAAACTCAGGTCCCATACTGTATGACGTTAATAACAGAAGAATTTGTTTGTGACCTCTGGATCAGGTCTCTACAGGTTAATTTCATCCCAAATAAATGAAAAAGTGTGATACAGCGGGATGTCTAACATTTTGCAACTGAAAAATTATACTTTTTATTTAATCTGCCTTAGGTCTGCAGACAGGTTCATTTCACCGACACAAAATAACTACGTGGGATACAGCAGGCTGTTTCACATTTTGCAACAAAAACAATTCTAACATTTTTTAACCCCTTCATGACCGTGGTTTTTTTTGTTTTTCTGTGTTCGTTTTTCGCTCCCCTCCTTCCCAGAGCCATAACTTTTTTATTTTTCCGTCAATTTGGCCATATGAGGGCTTATTTTTTGCGGGACGAGTTGAACTTTTGAACGACATCATTGGTTTTACCATGTCGTGTACTAGAAAACGGGAAAAAAATTCCAGGTGCGGTGAAATTGCAAAAAAAAGTGCAAACCCACACTTGTTTTTTGTTTGGCTTTTTTGCTAGATTCACTAATTGCTTAAAATGACCTGACCCAGGTCATTACGAGTTCATAGACACCTAACATGTCTAGGTTATTTTTTACCTAAGTGGTGAAAAAAAAATTCCAAACTTTGCTAAAAAAAAAAAAAAAAAAAAAAAATTGCGCCATTTTCCGATATCCGTAGCATCTCCATTTGTCATGATCTGGGGTCGGTTGAGGGCTTATTTTTTGCGTGCCGAGATGACGTTTTTATTGATAGCATTTCGGTGCAGATACGTTCTTTTGATCGCCCGTTATTGCATTTAAATGCAATGTCGCGGCGACCAAAAAAACGTAATTCTGGCGTTTCGAATTTTTTTCCCACTACGTTGTTTAGTGATCAGGTTAATGCTTTTTTTTAGTTGATAGATCGGGCGATTCTGAGCGCGGCGATACCAAATATGCATAGATTTTATATATTTTTATTGATTTATTTTGATTGAGGCGAAAGGGGGGTGATTTAAACTTTTATATTTTTTTTATTTTTTTCACATTTTTTTTAACTTTTTTTTTTTTACTTTTGCCATGCTTCAATAGCCTCCATGGGAGGCTAGACGCAGGCACAACCCGATCGCCTCTGCTACATAGCAGCGATCATCAGATCGCTGCTATGTAGCAGAATTGCAGGTGTGCTGTGAGCGCCGACCACAGGGTGGCGCTCACAGCCACTGGCGATCAGTAACCATAGAGGGCTCTAGGACCTCTATGGTTACAATGGAGACGCATCGCCGACCCCCGATCATGTGACGGGGGTCGGCGATGACGTCATTTCCGGCCGCCCGGCCGGAAGCGGTAGTTAAATGCCGCTGTCTGCGTTTGACAGCGGCATTTAACTAGGTGCGATCTGCCCGCACCTATTACGGGCACATGTCAGCTGTTCAAAACAGCTGACATGTCCCGGCTTTGATGCGGGCTCACCGCGGAGCCCTGCATCAAAGCAGGGGAGCCGGCATCGGACGGTATAGTACGTCCGATACCGGTAAGGGGTTAATGTGTCTTATGTCTGCAGACAGTTAATTTCATCATAGCACTAAATTACAATGTGGGATACAGCAGGCTGTTTAATATTTTTTCACTAGCTACATATGAATTAGAATGCTTTACTTGTGCATCGATCACAATAGAACCAGTGCACAACACGTGCCCTGCTGGATTTGTTTGTGCACCTTAGTATGGCAAAAAAAGAAAAGAAAAAGGCTGGTAGATAAATTTTACAGCCACACAGGATACTGTCTAGCTATGCAACTGATATGCAACCACCTATCTTGCTATCTAAAATGCAGTATATAGCTGACTTTTCCACATTTAGCTACTGAAATATTATCATTTAGAATGCTATACTCGTGCATGCAGAACTATAGAAGGAGTGCACAACACACTTGTAGGACTTGTGCCATACCAGCTTTGTCTGAGAACCATAAGAAATGCCACAAAAAAATAATTCCGGAATGTAAATTTTACAGCCACACTGGACACTATCTACGACTGCTACGACCCAAGAACGTTTGCTCCCATTAAGTGAACACACAACAGTTGTCAAAACTTTTAAAACTTTATTGGGAAATATATTCATACCATTTCCATCTTTTCCTTTGGGTAAATATTTTGGTCGCAGCTTAAACAGGCACTATCTGCCAACAAATGGGGTGTAGGGAGATTACTGCCATCCGGTCTCCCGGGCAGGTATCTTCACCACCAACAAAACTCCACCCTTCCGCAGCTGCAACTGAATCAACATCTAACAAAAGGGGAGGGAGGGCGGGAAACAGGTCCGGGTCCTGGGACGGATGTGGCTTCAGCGCTTCCCGGCGCCAAGAGCAGGGTATAAGCCACGCCCCCTCCCAGGGAGTTAACCCCATATTCCTTTTGGCTTTACTTAAAGGGAGATCTCCGAATACCAGAGTGGGGGGGGAAGGCGCAGCAGTCAGGGGACAGCGGCATAAGCCGCAGTGTCCCTAAGACTGCTACGACCCAAGAACGTTTGCTCCCATTAAGTGAACACACAACAGTTGTCAAAACTTTTAAAACTTTATTGGGAAATATATTCATACCATTTCCATCTTTTCCTTTGGGTAAATATTTTGGTCGCAGCTTAAACAGGCACTATCTGCCAACAAATGGGGTGTAGGGAGATTACTGCCATCTGGTCTCCTGGGCAGGTATCTTCACCACCAACAAAACTCCACCCTTCCGCCAAGGAGGAGCGAATCTAGAGAGCTACGACCCCCCCAAAGAATGCATCGCCTGAACCACCCCTTCTCTAATACCATTGAGGAAGATGTCTAAGCCCGCCTCGTTCAAATGGACTCCGTCTGGAAGCAGAAAACCGGAATTGTCCCCTTCCAGCCGATGGTGCCGAACAACTACACCATTCTTAAACCTTACGAATTGTGATATCCTCTGATTTAGCGTGCGTCTGGACCTCTCCATAGCATTCAATTCTCTGGCACCCCGCCAAACCAGCCTTGGGATTATTTCGGACCAAACTAAACGCATCAACGGGAAGAAACTCGGGAACTTGTCCATGTCCGATCTGATCAGCGTAAGCAGTTCAGCCAGCGGGAACGAAGCCAGGTCATTTCCTCCGGCATGGATAACCACAATGGTGGGGGATGAAGCCACCCGTGAAATGTGCACAATCTCCGGAAGAACTTGGGACCACATCATGCCTCTCAAGCCACGCCATATCACGTCGACATCGTTGAATCCCAAAGATCGCCCTCCTGGGCACAACTCGGCGCGTCGTGCAGCCCAGTAAATGTACGAGTGGCCCACTATCCAGACGCTGGGACGCACCCCATCTAGGAATAAAACTGTACAGTTAGCCAACAACCAATAACCCGACAACCCCAGGAAGTTCCCCAACGAAATACCCAACCTGTTCCCGGATATAATAGTACCGAAAACGACCAACAATAAATCAGGCCTGATGTATCTAGTAAAACAGCGGGATCTCCATCTACCCACCCTTTGAATTTCTGATTCAAATAAACCCGCTCTAGATGCTTCTGTTGCTGCACCTATCCGGAATGAGTGAGTCCCAAATTCTGCCGCGGGCAATCCCAATAGTGACAACGTTCGTCTCAATATAGCTAAGAATTGGCCCGACACTAGGGGAAGCCCATTCTCATGAATGAAAAATTGGGAACCATCCTTTCTAAATCGCATGTAATTCCTAGTTAACGTTAATGGGCAAATACCCTTGTTGATGGCAAATATTGGGAACCAATTACCCCTGCCATCCTGATCAGTTTTGGATTTGCATATTCTGATTCTTAAACCATCGTCGCAAATTAGTATGTCTTCTCGCCTAAGGCCACCAGGTTTATTCAGGGCAGTAGGAACAATCTCACTGACCCACATGGCCCCAAAGAATACTATGCCAAAAGCCGCCAATGTTAGCGCAGCTTTGTATTTAGAATCACAAACAGATTCCGCAGCTTTAACCAGGCTCACTAGCAATTCAAAGGAGATAGGACGCCTGTTATCACCGTGTTTGTCCGTTCGTCGCCAACCCTTCAGTAGCTGACTTACTAGGAAGTGTTTCGTGGAATCTGGCCAACCTCGTAGCTTGAAATGGAACGCTAACGCCGACACGCGGTTACATGCCACTGAACCAGACACTCCCATGGCATGCATTTTTGATAGAAATGCCATTGTCACCTGCATTCGAGCATCCTCCGAAGACCCCACTGGTTTGCCGTCTGCTAAAAGACACCACTCCTCCCACGCCTTACCATAGGCTTTCCAAGTCGACGGGGCTATCGATGAGTGTATTAATGGCATCAGGTTCCCAGGACATCCCAGATCGAATGTGGGCAATCCACCTCCTCCAAGGGTTCCTGCAGGCGCCGTCCCAGTAAATCCTGCGAGTAAGACCCAGTTAATAAACCATAAACATTCTCATTGCTGACGGTTAGTGCATACGCTTTGAACCAAACATTAAACGTTAAGCATTTTAATACTATGAACCTAATCAGGTCTAAAACCAGCGGTGAAGGAGACGCTAGATAGTTGATGGCATGCGCCCCGCCAACGGTTTCGAGTTGTAAACAAATACGCTTGTTGGCCAATTGTGAACCCCAGACTTCCATGGCAACTGCCACAGGAAGAAGGTCGATCAAAGTAGGATCTTCGTTCCACTTCCTGGAAATCCAGAAAGCAGGCCAATTCGAAGTACACAATTTGTCACCAAAGCGAACGCTGAAACCCGTGTGACTAGATGATGCAAAAAACAAGCCCATGTCCACGTTAGAGCATTCTGACTCCTGAAAGCAAGTCCTACCATTGTAACTGCTGAGGAACAGCTTCCATGTGTTTAAATCAGAACGTAGCTGTGCTGTAATCCTGATTCTATGATGTCTTTGACTCACCCCTCTCGTGGCTAACATCAATCTGCCCGTTGGCATGACCCTGCAGGCAAAATTTAAGGAGCCAAGCAGAGATTGCAATTGAGTTAATGTGACCTTACCAACTGAGATACACCCGCTGATGAGATCCAGCAGCTTGTCAATTTTTTCCTTTGGCAACCTAAATTCCATAGCGACCGAGTCGATTTCGATCCCGAGGAATGTGATCACTGATACTGGTCCTATCGTCTTCTCTGGGGAAAGTGGGACCCCAAAATGTGCCATGGTATCTTTGAATTGGGCAAGGGTTGTGGCACATACTTCTGAGCCCGCTGGCCCGACTATCAAAAAGTCATCAAGATAATGCGTAATGGCGGTTAGCCGGGTAATCTTGCGAGCAACCCATTCTAAAAACGTGCTAAATAACTCAAAATAAAAACAGGAAATTGAACACCCCATGGGAAGACATGTGTCGTAATAGTATAGATCCTCAAATTTAGCCCCAAGTAAGTGGTGACAATCCGGGTGTACCGGGAGCAGCCGGAAAGCAGATTCTATGTCCGATTTGGCCATAAGGGCCCCCGGGCCAGCATTTCTGACGAGGTCAACCGCTTTGTCAAATGAAATATAGGTGACGGCTGTTTCGTCACTGGGTATACCATCATTGACAGACATACCCTTGGGGTATGAAAGATGATGAATTAATCGGTATTTACCTGCTTCTTTTTTGGGGACTATACCCAGGGGTGAAACACATAAGTTAGGGAAAGGGGAAGAATTGAAAGGACCACGAAAACGACCCAACCTGATTTCCTTTCCCAGCTTCTCTGCTAATACGTTGGGTAATTCCTTTGCTGATTGTAAGTTAGGGGCTGATTGTGGTTCTGGTGACCAAATAAACGGGATGAAAAAACCAAAGGAGAAACCGACACGCAGCTGGGCCGCGGCCGACTTATTGGGGTATTTGTCCAGCCATGGCCCCATTCTTTTTACGCTCACCGGCGTCGCTAACCTCACCTGTAGAGGGGTTTATCCCGGAGATAGCTTTTTGGGGCGGACGTGTGCATTTTGCCACTGGGTGGGGGCCTCCGCATGATGAACACTCATGTCTATATTTGCAGAGCCCATAGAACTTACAGTGCCCTTCATTAAATAACCAGCACGAACCTGGTCTACGAATGGCTGTTGCTGCCGCGTTGTTATTGGACCCGGCAGCGGGCCCGTGAAAGGATTGGGTTGTTCTCTGAGCCATCATCAAGCGGAGCCACGAATCCGTGGCTTTCATACCCCAGCCCAATTGAGGATTGGTGGCCAATCGACGGCGGAAATCTTCATCATATTTCCACCATGCCGATCCCCCATGTGCCTTATAGGAATTGTAAATGCTATCTAAGTATATAAATAGCTCGGAGCACCTTTCCGGGTGCCTTTCCCCCATAACGCATCCCAGAACCGCAAAAGCTTGCAACCAGTAATTAATGGTTTTTGCAACTTTTGGCTTGCGTTCATATGTTTTATCACCCAACCGCCTCTCTCTATCAACCGAGTGCTGATCCGTGGAAACCAGAGACCATATGTCAATGAAATCATTGGCCCAAATTTGTTCCTTAATGGCGCTATCCAAGTGGGCCCCTAAAGGAGGGACCCCACAGAATAGGCCATCTTTATACACATCCGGGCGGGGAGGAGGGGGCTGCCTGGACAATCCCGCTGGTTGTAGCAATTTTGGATTGACATAAATCCTGTTTCCTGTGTTTGTATTGGCTACTGTATCTGAAAGGTTGGTGTTGGCTCTCTCCCCTCCCCATGCCCCGATAAAGGGGTACTCACCAGACGGTGCACCGGTATCCGGACAGCTTGCTTCCCGTGCCACGGGAGTCATCGGACCTTGACGCTCCATGCGATGTATAGACCTACGACGAGAAGACTCCTGCCTGTGTGACCTGCCTGAAGAACTACCGGATGAAGAAGACGAGCACCACCGCGAGGCTCTAGACCGTCTACTTCGCTGGCTGGACCTAGATCTATACGAACGCCGTTTGCTAACGTGACGCTCGCGCTTCCTACGTCCGCTTCTGCGATGCTCTCTGGGGGAAGACGATGATGACGATGATGCTCTGCGCGCGGAGCGGATACCCGCACTCTGCCTATTGTCCAGAGCCGGGGTGCCAGCACCCTGAACTGGGGCACGAGCACCGGTTGCCATCAGCGAACGCGAAGCTGAGGCGTCCTGTTGTTCAACTACTGTCGCTTGAGAGGGAGTAATTTGCCCGCCCGGCATTTGCGAATACGGGGTACTAAAGATGAGTGGGTAAGGTGGAAACTGTGATTCGCCCCCTAAACTAGCCTGGGAGTATGCACTATGCTGACCTTGTGCTAATATTATGTGATGTGATCCCATGTTCTGCTGCGCTACGGCTGCCGTGTCCTTGCTCCTGTCCATATTGGCAATAGCTTCCCCCGTGCTCCTTGAAAGTGGAGGAATGCCTCCCTGCAGAGCCTCAGCCTCCCTTCCTGCTGTGCCTGACTCCTGTGAGGAAGCAGACGTTCCCTGGACCCCCCCATGCTGTTTCTAACTAATTGCACAGCTCCGGCTGACACTGCTGGCGTTTGCAGACTTGAACTCCCTCTCAGTGTGCCCGGGGCAGAAGGGGGTATAAAGCTTATGTCGCTCAAAGCCGTCCCCTGTGTCTCCCCCACCTGCTGCAAAGCGCTTCCCCCAGTCTCCCTGGCGCCCAGAGCAGAAGAGGCGCGCGCGAGCTGCGCGCGCTCTTCTTTGAAAGTACTGGCGGGCTCAGCCGTGCCGGAGGTCGGGTGGCTCTGCGAGAGCGCCGACCCACCGGCGGCGCCGCCTGCACCATGGCAGGGAAGGAGTCGCTCCCGGTCAGCAAAGCTGCTAACCAAGCGCTGCCTTCCCTGCCGATCCTATCCCTCACCGCACTCTCCAGCGGGTCCATAATCCGGCAGCCCAAACAGGTCCGGGTCCTGGGACGGATGTGGCTTCAGCGCTTCCCGGCGCCAAGAGCAGGGGATAAGCCATGCCCCCTCCCAGTGAGTTAACCCCATATTCCTTTTGGCTTCACTTAAAGGGAGATCTCCGAATACCAGAGTGGGGGGGGGAAGGCGCAGCAGTCAGGGGACAGCGGCATAAGCCCCAGTGTCCCTAATTATAAAATCTGACTGATATACAACCGCGTAACTAAATAGCTGAAATCTTGCTAGTAACAGTGGCAGCATCAGGAGCAGCCTCTCTGCGCTGTATCAGTGTCAAAATGACACTTAAACCCCATGTCAGACATTAATATGGAGAGGGACAAGTGATTTCAGCAGCCAATGACACAAGCCATGATGTCAAGACGTTGTGGGTGATTCCTGAGCCCTAATTGGCTAGCCACAATGTGTACACATTAGATAGGAAAAAAAGACTGCTGTGATGTGCTTCCAAGAATGTGGCACCTCTGAGCCTTGCAAACCCTCTCCCCTCATTAACCCCTTTCTACCAATGGACGTACTATTCCCTCCATGTGGGGTGGGCCATATTTCCCAAAATGGAATAGTACATCCAGAGCGATCAGCCGTGCTCACGGGGGAGCGTGGCAGATCGCGGCCAGGTGTCAGCTGACTACCGCAGCTGACATCCGGCACTCTGTGCCAGGAGCGGTCACAGACCACCCCCGGCACATTAACCCCCGACACACTACGATCAAACATGATCCTTGAAGACTCAAAAGAGCACAGTGAAGTCAAAAATACTCTGTTGTAAAAAAATCACAGTAATAAGCAAGTGCTAGTCAAAAGATAAAAAAACAGAGTATTTAGTTGATACTTTGTTTGCAAAAAAATGTAAACTAAGCTGATCCACCAATCGTCAAAGTATACCCATATAGAGCAGTCCTAAATAATGTATATAATCCCTATCTGATGTATTTAAAAACCTGATCATCTGTTTAGTACCTGTATAAGCAGGGTTCAGAGAGGGCTCTGCCTGTGTGATCGCTGATCTGACAAAGTGCACAGCAAAGTGTCAGATCAGCGATCTGTCAAAATAATGTGATTCCTCCCTCCCCCCCCCCCCCGGGGGCAAAGTAAAAAAGTTAAAAAAAAAAAATACACGTGCGAAAAAAAAAAATCCTAAAGAAATAATAATATATATATATATATATATATTGTTCCAATAAATACATTCTTTTATCTAAATAAAAAAACACATAAAAGTATACATATTTAGTATCGCCGCATCCGTAACGACCCGACCTATAAAACTGTCCCACTAGTTAACCCCTTTAGTGAACACCATAAAAAAAAACAAAGCAAGAAAAAAAACGCTTTATTATCATACTGCCGAACAAAAAGTGGAATAACACGTGATCAAAAAGACAGATATAAATAACCATGGCACCACTGAAAACATCATCTTGACCCGCAAAAATCAAGCTGCCATACAGCATCATCAGCGAAAAAACAAAAAAGCAATCGTACTGAACCGAAGAATGAAACTGATTTATCCATTTTGCCAAACGCGGAACGGTATAAACGCCCCCCCCCCCCCATCCCCAAAAGAAATTCATGAATAGCTGGTTTTTGGTCATTCTGCCTCACAAAAATCGGAATAAAAAGCGATCAAGAAATGTCACGTGCCCAAAAATGTTACCAATAAAAACGTCAACTCGTCCTGCAAAAAACAAGACCTCACATGACTCTGTGGACCAAAATATGGAAAAATTATAGCTCTCAAAATGTGGTAACGCAAAAAATATTTTTTGCAATAAAAAGAGTCTTTTAGTGTGTGACAGCTGCCAATCATAAAAATCCGCTAAAAAACCCGCTATAAATAGTAAATCAAACCCCCTTCATCAACCCCTTAGTTAGGGAAAAATAAAAAAATAAAAAAAAGTATTTATTTCCATTTTCCCATTAGGGCTAGGGTTAGGGCTAGGGTTAGGGTTAGGGCTAGGGTTAGGGCTAGGGCTAGGGTAAGGGGTAGGGTTAGGGTTAGGGTTAGGGGTAGGGTTGGGGCTAGGGTTAGGGCTACAGTTAGGGTTGGGGCTAAAGTTAAGGTTAGGTTTGGGGCTAAAGTTAGGGTTAGGGTTGGGGCTAAAGTTAGGGTTAGGGTTTGGATTACATTTACGGTTGGGAATAGGGTTGGGATTAGGGTTGGGGGTGTGTGAGGGTTAGGGGTGTGCTTAGGGTTACCTTTGAGATTAGGGTTAGGGGTGTGTTTTGATTAGGGTTTCAGTTATAATTGGAGGGTTTCCACTGTTTAGGCACATCAGGAACTCTCCAAATGTGACATGGCGTCCGATCTCAATTACAGCCAATTCTGTGTTGAAAAAGTAAAACAGTGCTCCTTCCCTTCCGATCTCTCCCGTGTGCCCAAACAGGGGTTTACCCCAACATATGGGGTATCAGTGTACTCAGGACACATTGGACAACAACTTTTGGGGTCCAATTTCTCCTGTTACCCTTGGGAAAATACAAAACTGGGGGTTAAAATATAATTTTTGTTGAAAAAAAAAAGGATTTTTTTATTTTCACGGCTCTGCGTTATAAACTGTAGTGAAACAATTGTGGGTTCAAAGTTCTCACAACACATCTAGATTAGTTCCTTGGGGGGTCTAGTTTCCAATATGGGGTCACTTGTGAGGGGTTTCTACTGTTTAGTTACATCAGGGGCTCTGCAAATGTAACGTGACGCCTGCAGGCCAATCCATCTAAGTCTGCATTCCAAATGGCGCTCCTTCCCTTCCGAGCTCTGCCATGCACCCAAACGGTGGTTCCCCCCATATATTGGGTATAAGCGTACTCAGGACAAATTGTACAACAACTTTTGGGGATCAATTTCAACTGTTACCCTTGGAAAAATATAAAACTGGGGGCTAAAAATAATTTTTGTGGGAAAATGTTTTTTTTTTTCCCGGCTCTGCGTTATAAACTGTAGTGAAACACTTGGGGGTTCAATGTTCTCACAACACATCCAGATAAGTTCCTTTGGGGGTCTAGTTTCCAATATGGGGGCACTTTTGGGGGGGTTTCTACTGTTTAGGTACATTAGGGGCTCTGCAAACGCAATGTAATGCCTGAAGACCATTCCATCTAAGTCTGCATTCCAAATGGCGCTGCTTCCCTTCCGAGCTCTCCCATGCGCCCAAACGGTGGTTACCCCCACATATTGGGTATAAGCGTACTCAGCACAAATTGGATAACAACTTTTGGGGTCCAATTTCTCCTGTTATCCTTGGGAAAATACAAAACTGGGGGCTAAAAAATAATTTTTGTGGGAATTTTTTTTTTTATTTTCACGGCTCTGCGTTATAAACTGTAGTGAAACATTTGGGGGTTCAAAGCTCTCACAACACATCGAGATGAGTTCCTTAGGGGGTCTACTTTCCAAAATGGTGTCAATTGTGGGGGGTTTCAATGTTTAGGCACATCAGTGGCTCTCCAAACGCAACATGGCGTCCCATCTCAATTCCAGTCAATTTTGCATTTAAAAGTCAAATGGCGCTTCTTCGTTTCCGAGCTCTGCCATGCGTCTAAACAGTGGTTTACCCCCACATGCAAGGTATCGGCATACTCAGGACAAATTGTACAACAACTTTTGAGGTCCATTTTCTCCTGTTTCCCTTGGTAATATAAAACAAGTTGGAGCGGAAGTAAATTTTTTGTGAAAAAAAGTTAAATGTTCATTTTTATTTAAACATTCCAAAAATTCTTGTGAAACACCTGAAGGATTAATAAACTTCTTGAATGAGTTTTTGAGCACCTTGAGGGGTGCAGTTCTTAGAATTTTGTCACACTTGGTTATTTTCTATCATATAGACCCCTAAAAATGACTTCAAATGAGATGTGGTCCCTAAATAAAAATGGTGTTGTAAAAACGAGAAATTGCTGGTCAAATTTAACCCTTATAACTCCCTAACAAAAAAAAATTTGGTTCCAAAATTGTGCTAATGTAAAGTAGACATGTGGGAAATGTTACTTATGAAGTATTTTGTGTGACATATCTCTGTGATTTAAGGGAATATAAATTCAAAGTTGGAAAATTGTGAAATTTTCTAAATTTTCGCCAAATTTCTGTTTTTTTTCACAAATAAACACAGGTAATATCAAAGAAATTTTACCATTATCATGAAGTACAATATGTCACGAGAAAACAATGTCAGAATCACCGGGATCCGTTGAAGCGTTGCAGAGTTATAACCTCATAAAGGGACAGTGGGCAGAATTGTAAAAATTGGCCCAGTCATTAACGTGCAAACAACCCTTGGGGGTAAAGGGGTTAAACACGTGCCAAACGCTCAGAAAACACCTGAAAATATTTTTGTTGCAACACAAGTATTTTCCTGCACTTTTACCAAATGTTAATAATTTTTACCAATTTTCTAAAATTTTGCTCAAGTTGCCGATCACGAATCAGAATGTGTCATTTTAGTGGCGAATATATGTTTGGCGATCATTTTCCAAACATATTCACTCATCTCTACTGCCACACACTATAATTCGACCTTTATTTTTTATAACAATAATAATAATAAATCATAATAATTTTATTTCTATAGCGCCAACGTATTCCGCAGCACTTTACATTTTAGAGGGGACTTGTACAGACAATAAAAGACATTACAGAATAACAACAATCACATAAACAACAGATACCAAGCAGAATGAGAGCCCTGCTCGCAAGCTTTTAATCTATGAGGAAATAGGGGAGACATGAAATGTGGATGGTAACAATTGCTTTCATTGTTCTGACCAGCCATAATTTAATAAATCGGGTGTTCATTTAATGCTGCATGAACCGATTACCAACAAGTATGTTTAAAAGTGCATATAAAGGCACAGATGATTGGCCTCGGGGAGACCAAAACATCCAACACTGCGGAGACACCATCACGTGTTTCTCAACGCAGTGATTCCAGAACACTGCCCCCATCCCTTATGGGAAATATGCAGATGCATGTAAAGAAGCTGCGGAGACACCATCACGTGTTTCTCAACACAAGCAGTGAATAGCCAGGCCTTTCCCCGGGAAGGAACAACCACGGGAAGGGCAGCATCCTATGAAGGAAAGCCACCTATGCCAAGCATGGTATCCATCCACAGACAGCTGTTTCGGGGTTTTTTCCCTCATCAGTGTGGAGTAGGAATCTGGCTATTAGGAGCAGTGCCTAGTAAAAAGGCTATAAAGGCACAGATGATTGGCCTCGGGGAGACCAAAACATCCAACACTGCGGAGACACCATCACGTGTTTCTCAACGCAGTGATTCCAGAACACTGCCCCCATCCCTTATGGGAAATATGCAGATGCATGTAAAGAAGCTGTGGAGACACCATCACGTGTTTCTCGACACAAGCAGTGAATAGCCAGGCCTTTCCCCGGGCTATTAAATGTATAAAGCATGTGAGACCAAAATACAAGTATCCTGGTTATGAAGAATATTTAGAATTGAGAGTCCTCAGTGGTTGATACCTTTTAATGGCTAACTGAAAAGATGGTAACAAATTGCAAGCTTTTGAGACTACTCAGGTCTCTTCATCAGGCACAGACTGTCTGTGCCTGATGAAGAGACCCGTGTAGTCTTGAAAGCTTGCAATTTGTTACCAACTTTTCAGTTATCCATTAAGAGGTATCAACCACTGAGGACTCTCAATTCTAAATATTTTTCTATCTTCTGGCTAACACGGTATCAAGATATATATCTTTCCTGTTTCAAACTGGTTATGAAGAAAATTTTGAATGGGCAACACATGGATAGTTAGATAAATGTGTTGAGGAGGTAGGCTGTTCATATGTTGGCAAGGCTTAGTGACCAGCAGAGAGCAGTGTTTGAATGTCAGCTTCTCAATGCCCATCAGAGTAACACTCAGCCCCCACACATAACAACTACTGAGTGAAACTTGTGAGGTTCTTCAAAACTTTGAGTACTGCACCAAAATGGTGAGCGCTGATGACGCTATTGTCAGAGTGGCCATCCTGTTGTTCTGTCTATTCAACGTTCACTGCATAATCTCTAAAAGGAAACTTTGAATGCCGAGCAGGTGGCTATGGGGCAAAATTTTACAGTGGCTGATACCACACAGCCCAGCCTCACACAATATTCAAGCCACATTAGGTGATGACAAGGACCTGTAGGAGGAGGAACAGGAGTTTTTGGTCTGCGCTATAGAGGAGACTCCCAGTCCTAGCTTCATGCCTGTCCAGCATGGATAGTCTGAAGAGGAGGAGGAGGTTATGCATCATGAGGAGAAGAGGATGGTTAGTGTTCTTCCTGGTGAGGACACTGAACCTTTGACTCTTTGCAGTCTGCCACACATGGCAGAGTTCATGTCCAGATGCCTTTCCAAAGACCCTTGCATGAAAGACATTTTGTCCACCATAACATTCTGTGTTATGACCTGGTGGTTAGGAGTAGGGTTGAGCGAAACGGGTCGAACATTTTCAAAAGTCGCCGACTTTTGGCGAAGTCGAGTTTCATGAAACCCAATCCGACCCCTGTGCGTGGTCGGCCATGCGGTACGCGACTTTCGCGCCAAAGTCGCGTTTCAATGACGCGAAAAGCGCCATTTCTCAGCCAATGAAGGTAAACGCAGAGTGTGGGCAGCGTGATGACATAGGTCCTGGTCCCCACCATCTTAGAGAAGGGCATTGCAGTGATTGGCTTGCTGTCTGCGGCGTCACAGGGGCTATAAAGGGGAGTTCCCGCCGACCGCCATGTTACTGCTGCTGATCTGAGCTTAGGGAGAGGTTGCTGCCGCTTCGTCAGAAGCAGGGATAGCGTTAGGCAGGGTCCATTAACCACAAAACCGCTTGTGCTGTAGCGATTTCCACTGTCCAACACCACCTTCGGTGTGCAGGGACAGTGGAAGCTCCTTTTTTTTTTTTTTTCCTCAGCGCTGTAGCTCATTGGGCTGCCCTAGAAGGCTCCCTGATAGCTGCATTGCTGTGTGTACGCCGCTGTGCAAACCAACTGCTTTTTTCAAAGCACAAATCCTCTTGTTCCTTCCTTTCTGCACAGCTATCTTGTTTGTTTGTCCACACTTTTTATTTAATTTGTGCATCAGTCCACTCCTTATTGCTGCCTGCCATACCTGGCTGAGATTACTGCAGGGAGATAGTAATTGAAGGACAGTTCCTTTTTTTTTTTTTTTTTTTTTGTGGGAGATTAAGATTGACATTTCTGCTAGAGTGCCATTTCTGTCTGTGTCATCTCTCACTCAGTGGGCCATAGAAAGCCTATTTATTTTTTTGCTTGATTTGGGTTCCAAAATCTACCAGAAAAAATCACAACATCAATCAGTGGGAGAAAAATATTGGCCTCAGGGCTTGTGTGCCACTCCTTACTCCTGTGTGTGCCATCTCTCACTCAGTGGGCCATAGAAAGCCTATTAATTTTTTTGCTTGATTTGGGTTCTAAATTCTACCTGAAAAAATCAATAAATCAATCAGTGGGAGATTAATATTGGCCTTTGGGCTTGTGTGCCAGTCCTAAGCGTGCCATCTCTCTCTCTCTCAGATAGTGGGCCATAGAAAGCCTATTTTTTTATTATTTTATTGGGTTTATAAATTTTCCCTGGAAAAAAAAAAAAAGTGGGAGATTAATATTGGCCTCTGGGCTTGTGTGCCAGTCCTGAGCGTGCCATCTCTCTCACAAATAGTGGGCCATAGAAAGACTATTTATTTTTTTGGTTGATTTGGGTTCATAATTCTACCTGAAAAAATCAATCAATCAATCAGTGGGAGATTAATATTGGCCTTTGGGCTTGTGTGCCAGTCCTAAGCGTGCCATCTCTCTCTCTCAGATAGTGGGCCATAGAAAGCCTATTTATTATTATTTTTTTTATTGGGTTTATAAATTTTCCCTGGAAAAAAAAAAATGGGAGATTAATATTGGCCTCTGGGCTTGTGTGCCAGTCCTGAGCGTGCCATCTCTCTCACAAATAGTGGGCCATAGAAAGCCTATTTATTTTTTTGGTTGATTTGGGTTCATAATTCTACCTGAAAAAATCAATCAATCAATCAGTGGGAGAAAAATATTGGCCTCAGGGCTTGTGTGCCACTCCTTACTCCTGTGTGTGCCATCCCTCACTCAGTGGGCCATAGAAAGCCTATTAATTTTTTTGCTTGATTTGGGTTCTAAATTCTACCTGAAAAAATCATTAAATCAATCAGTGGGAGATTAATATTGGCCTTTGGGCTTGTGTGCCAGTCCTAAGCGTGCCATCTCTCTCTCTCTCAGATAGTGGGCCATAGAAAGCCTATTTTTTTATTATTTTATTGGGTTTATAAATTTTCCCTGGAAAAAAAAAAAAGTGGGAGATTAATATTGGCCTCTGGGCTTGTGTGCCAGTCCTGAGCGTGCCATCTCTCTCACAAATAGTGGGCCATAGAAAGCCTATTTATTTTTTTGGTTGATTTGGGTTCATAATTCTACCTGAAAAAATCAATCAATCAATCAGTGGGAGATTAATATTGGCCTTTGGGCTTGTGTGCCAGTCCTAAGCGTGCCATCTCTCTCTCTCAGATAGTGGGCCATAGAAAGCCTATTTATTATTATTTTTTTTATTGGGTTTATAAATTTTCCCTGGAAAAAAAAAAAATGGGAGATTAATATTGGCCTCTGGGCTTGTGTGCCACTCCTGACTCCTGTGTGCGTCATCTGTCACTCAGTGGGCCCTAGAAAGCCTATTTTTTGTTTTATTTGTTTTCTAAATTCTCCCTGAAACAATCATTTTATTTTCTTTGGTTTCTAAATTATTCCTGAAAAAAATCATTTTTTTTGTATTTTTTTTTCTCTCAAGTCTCCCTGAAAAAAAAAAAAAAAAAAAAAAAATCTGTGGGAGATTCATATTGCCCCTTCTGCTTGTGTGCCAGTCTTGACTCCTGGGTGTGCCATCTCTCTCTCTCTCCCCAATGGTGGGCCATAGAAAGCCTATTAATTTTTTTGCTTGATTTGGGTTCCAAAATCTACCAAAAAAAATAACTAAATCAATCGGTGGGAGATTAATATTGGCCTCTGGGCTTGTGTGCCACTCCTGACTCCTGTGTGCGTCCTCTCTCACTCAGTGGGCCCTACAAAGCCTTTTTTTTTTTTTTTTTTCCTAAATTCTCCCTGAAACAATCATTTCATTTTATTTGTTTTATAAATTCTTCTGTAAAAAATAATTTTTTTTTAATTTTTTTTTTTTCTGAAGTCTCCCTTTTAAACAAAACAAACACAAATCAGTGGGAGATAAATATTTACATTTGCGCTTCAGTGACAGTCCTGCGTGTGTGCCATCTCATTTGTTGCCAACAACAACAGAGTGTGTAACATTGTGGCTGATTTTCGTTGTGGTCTCACCCACCTGTAAAGGGGTAGCTAAATCATACTGAAGTTATAGCTCACCGTGTAAGTTGTGTGACAGCAACAAATACCGTTTGTTTGGTAACGTTTTTAAAACAATGAGGAAGTCTGGTGGAAGAGGTCGTGGCCGGGGGCGTTCATTGTCAGCTGGTAATGAGGGTAGTGGTAGTGGTGGAGCATCAGGTGGTCGTGGGAAAAAAAATATTGCACCTAAGTCTGGAGCTGTGGAGCCAGGTTCGTCGTCTGGCTACACAAGGCCTCGAACCCTCCCTTTTCTGGGAGTAGGAAAACCGCTTTTAAAGCCGGAGCATCAAGAGCAAGTTTTGGCTTATCTTGCTGACTCAGCCTCTAGCTCTTTTGCCTCCTCTCGTGAAACTGGTAAAAGTAAAAGCAGCGCGTCGTTAGTGGATGTTCACGGTCAGGGACAAGTCGCTTCCTTGTCCTCTTCAGCAAAAACAACAACAGAGAAGAATGCAGCAGGCGACACAACGGGTTACTCCATGGAGCTCTTTACACATACCGTCCCTGGCTTAGAAAGTGAAGCAGTTAACAGTCCATGCCCATTACAAGTTGAATCTGACATGGAGTGCACTGATGCACAGCCACAGCCAGACTACTATGCTGGTCCTTTGACTCAGACCACAACATTGCCCTCGCAGGGTGCTGATCAAGAATCAGACCCTGATGAGACTATGTTGCCCCATCACGAACGCTATACCACCGACCGACACGGTGACACAGACGAAGTTGCACATGAGCTACAAGAAGAGGTAATAGATGACCCAGTTCTTGACCCCGATTGGCAGCCATTGGGGGAACAGGGTGCAGGCGGCAGCAGTTCTGAAGCGGAGGAGGAGGGGCCGCAGCAGGCATCAACATCGCAACAGGTTCCATCTGCCGGGCCCGTATCTTGGCCAAAACGCGTGGCAAAGTCAAAACCTGTTGGAGGACAGCGTGGCCATCCGGTTAAAGCTCAGTCTGCAATGCCTGAAAAGGTATCCGATGCTAGAAAGAGTGCAGTCTGGCAACATCCAATTGATCAGCACAAAGTAATCTGTCAAAAATGTTCAACTACCTTAAGCAGAGGGCAGAATCTGAAAAGTCTCAATACAAGTTGCATGCATAGACATTTAACCACCATGCATTTGCAAGCTTGGACTAACTACCAAACGTCCCTTAAGGTTGTAGCACCCTCGGCCAATGAAGCTACTCATCAACGCAACATCACTTCCGGCAGTGTAGGGCCACCATTTTCTGCACCACCTACAGTATCTGTGCAGGTTTCTTTGCCAGGCCAAAGCAGTCAGGGTCAGGGAATCTCCAGTTTCGTAGTAGGAAACACTGCATCTAGGGCACCGGCGGCAACAATACCATCTCCCACCGTCTCTCAGTCTGCCATGTCCACCGGCACCCCCGCTAGTTCCACGATCTCCAGCTCTCCAGTCCAGCTCACCCTACATGAGACTATGGTTAGAAAAAGGAAGTACTTAGCCTCGCATCCGCGTACACAGGGTTTGAACGCCCACATAGCTAGACTAATCTCGTTAGAGATGATGCCCTACCGGTTAGTTGAAAGCGAAGCTTTCAAAGACCTGATGGACTACGCTGTACCACGCTACGAGCTACCCAGTCGACACTTTTTTTCCAGAAAAGCCATCCCAGCCCTCCACCAGCATGTTAAAGAGCGCATCGTCCATGCACTCAGGCAATCTGTGAGCACAAAGGTGCACCTGACAACAGATGCATGGACCAGTAGGCATGGCCAGGGACGTTACGTGTCCATCAAGGCACACTGGGTAAATGTGGTGGATTCAGGGTTCACAGGGGACAGCAAGTTTGGGACAGTTCTGCCTAGCCCACGGTCTAGGAAACAGTTGGCTGTAGCCGTTCGCACCCCCTCCTCCTCCTCCTCCTCCTCGTCCTCCTGCAGAAGCGAGAGCTCGTCCACAGACCGCAGTCGCACAACCACTCCATCCGCAGCTGCCACTGTTGCACACCAGGTCTCCCATTATGGGGCAGCTACTGGGAAACGTCAGCAGGCTGTATTGGCTATGAAGTGTTTGGGCGACAACAGACACACCGCGGAAGTTCTGTCCGAGTTCTTGCAGCAAGAAACGCAGTCGTGGCTGGGCACTGTAGATCTTGAGGCAGGCAAGGTAGTGAGTGATAACGGAAGGAATTTCATGGCTGCCATCTCCCTTTCCCAACTGAAACACATTCCTTGCCTGGCTCACACCTTAAACCTGGTGGTGCAGTGCTTCCTGAAAAGTTATCCGGGGTTATCCGACCTGCTCCTCAAAGTGCGTGGACTTTGCGCACATATCCGCCGTTCGCCTGTACACTCCAGCCGTATGCAGACCTATCAGCGTTCTTTGAACCTTCCCCAGCATCGCCTAATCATAGACGTTGTTACAAGGTGGAAATCAACACTGCACATGCTTCAGAGACTGCGAACAGAGGCGGGCTGTTATGTTTTTGTGGGAGGATACACATACACGGGCAGGCAGTAGGATGGCAGACATGGAGTTGTCAGGTGTGCAGTGGTCGAAGATTCAAGACATGTGTCAAGTCCTTCAGTGTTTTGAGGAATGCACACGGCTGGTTAGTGCAGACAACGCCATATTAAGCATGAGCATCCCCCTAATGTGTCTGCTGATGCAAAGTTTGACGCACATAAAGGATCAGGCGTCTGCACCAGAGGAAGAGGAAAGCCTTGATGACAGTCAGCCATTGTCTGGTCAGGGCAGTGTACAGGACGAGGTAGCGGGCGAAGAGGAGGTGGAGGATGAGGAGGATGATGGGGATGAGTATATTTTTAATGAGGAAGCTTTCCCGGGGTCATTGGAAATTGGTGGCGTGGCAAGGGCGGGTTCTGGTTTTTTGAGGGACAAAAGTGACGTAGATTTGCCTGCAACTGCCCCTCAACCAAGCACAACCGCAGATTTGACAACTGGAACTTTGGCCCACATGGCGGATTATGCCTTGCGTATCCTCAAAAGGGACACACGCATTACAAAAATGATGAACGATGACGATTACTGGTTGGCCTGCCTCCTTGATCCTCGCTATAAAGGCAAATTGCAAAATATTATGCCACATGAGAACTTGGAACTAATATTAGCAACAAAACAATCAACTCTTGTTGACCGTTTGCTTCTGGCATTCCCTGCACACAGCGCCCGTGATCGTTCTCACACGAGCTCCAGGGACCAGCAGACCAGAGGTGTTAGAGGGGCAGAAATCAGAAGTGGCGTTGGCCAGAGGGGTTTTCTGACCAGGTTGTGGAGTGATTTTGCTATGACCGCAGACAGGACAGGTACTGCAGCATCAATTCAAAGTGACAGGAGACAACATTTGTCCAGTATGGTTACAAACTATTTTTCATCCCTTATCGACGTTCTCCCTCAACCGTCATTCCCATTTGATTACTGGGCATCCAAATTAGACACCTGGCCAGAATTGGCAGAATATGCATTGCAGGAGCTTGCTTGCCCGGCAGCTAGTGTCCTATCAGAAAGAGTATTCAGTGCTGCAGGTTCAATACTAACTGAAAAAAGGACTCGTCTGGCTACCCAAAATGTAGATGATCTAAACTTCATTAAAATGAACCACAACTGGATTTCGAAATCTTTTGCCCCACCTTGCCCGGCTGACACCTAACTTTCCTATGAAAAGGTCTTGCCTGTGGACTCTTCTGAATGACTTTTCCAATCTCGTAATTTTCTGCACCTGATTGTCCAGCATACGACATGTTTACTCCTAACAAAATGGCCAAACTCCCCACACGGGGCCGTGGTATCGCCACTTTGCGCCAGCACCCATGAGAGTGCTGTTTGTCTGAAGAGGTGGGTGTGCCCGCTTTTGGTCGACGGCACTGCCACTGGGTCCCTCATAGTACAATAAAGTGTCTCTGGCGGTGGTGGTGCGCACCCAACGTCAGACACACCATTGTAATATGAGGGGCCCTGGGCCTGTACCGCCGGCCACAAGACAGTTCCCCCCCCCAGCTCAAACAGTGCTCTACCACTAGCAAAATTATCTCTCACAGCTTCACCAATGTTTAGTCTATGCGCTGACATCCTTCAATGCCTGGCACTGACAATACCATTGTTTTGACATTTTTGTTATGTTAGGCCTTCGAAGCCTGTCTGCGGTCCGTTCTTTCTACAACTACTACACTGACCAGGCCACTGCTGGCCGTGTTCCCCTGGAACCAATTTAAACTTGCCTACAGCCAGCCCAATTTTGTTATGTTAGGCCTTCTTAGCCTGTCTGCCGTCACTCCTTCCACTAGACTTCCACTGACCAGACCACTGTTGCCCATGTACCCCTGGAACCAATTTTAAATTGCCAACAGCCAAATGTTATTATGTTAGGCCTTTGATGCCTGTCTGCCGTCACTCCTTCCACTAGACTTCCACTGACCAGACCACTGTTGCCCGTGTACCCCTGGAACCAATTTTAAATTGCCAACAGCCCAATGTTATGATGTTAGGCCTTTGATGCCTGTCTGCCGTCACTCCTTCCACTAGGCCTCCACTGACCTGTCTACTGCTGCCCGTGTTCCCATGGAACCAATTGTAAATTGCCTACAGCCAGCCCATTTTATTACGTTAGGCCTTTCGAAGCCTGTCTGCGGTCCCTCCTTCCACTAGGCCTCCACTTACCTGTCTACTGCTGCCCGTGTTCCCCTGGAACCAATTGTAACTTGCCTACAGGCAGCCCAATTTATTATGTTAGGCCTTCGAAGCCTGTCTGCGGTCCCTCTTTCCACTAGGCCTCCACTTACCTGTCTACTGCTGCCCGTGTTCCCCTGGAACCAATTTTAAATTGCCTACAGCCAGCCCATTTTATTATGTTAGGCCTTCGAAGCCTGTCTGCGGTCCCTCCTTCCACTAGGCCTCCACTGACCTGTCTACTGCTGCCCGTGTTCCCCTGGAACCAATTTTAAATTGCCTACAGCCAGCCCATTTTATTATGTTAGGCCTTCGAAGCCTGTCTGCGGTCCCTCCTTCCACTAGGCCTCCACTTACCTGTCTACTGCTGCCCGTGTTCCCCTGGAACCAATTTTAAATTGCCTACAGGCAGCCCAATTTATTATGTTAGGGCTTCGAAGCCTGTCTGCGGTCCCTCCTTCCACTAGGCCTCCACTGACCTGTCTACTGCTGCCCGTGTTCCCCTGGAACCAATTTTAAACTGCCTACAGGCAGCCCAATTTATTATGTTAGGGCTTCGAAGCCTGTCTGCGGTCCCTCCTTCCACTAGGCCTCCACTGACCTGTCTACTGCTGCCCGTGTACCCCTTGAACCAACATCATAAAATAAAAAAAAAAGTATTTTGCTTATAAAAAAGAAAATACTGGTGAGATATCAAATGCAGACATTTTAACATTAAAAACAAACACACAACTAAAATCTGGTACAGTACTAAAAATGGCCACCAGCTACAATTACTTTATCCTGCAAGTATTTCACTGAAAGGTTTTTTAAATTGAAAACACAGATATGGCATCCACCGAGTGTTGTCCTGTCGCGTCTTCTTTATATTATTGCCGAGAAGATGCAAATCAATGAAAATAATAAAATCATTAATTACCAAAATAATAGAGAAAGTCAACACCACATTGCAAATAAACATTCATTCCAAATAAAGAAGCAGGGCGCGTCCGAGGGTGAGTATATACCTAATAAGAATATAATCACCCTCGGACGCGCAATGCTTATTTCCAACAGCCTTCCTTCCTAAGAATCAGCCCTTCCGTGGTGTAGAGAGACGTTGTGTTACACTTCAAGGTGTTCCCCAGGTTGTCTTTCCTGAGCTTCGATCTTCCGGCTCTCGTTTAGTAGTTCTTGGAAACTACACTGCATTAGGCCTTCAAATTGGGTATGGGGTGTAGAGAGAGGGTGTGTTACACTCCAAGGTGTTCCCCAGGTTGCCTTTCCTGAGCTTCGATCTTCCGGCTCTCGTTTAGTAGTTGTTGGAAACTACACTGCATTAGGCCTACAAATTGGGTATGGGGTGGAGAGAGATGGTGTGTTACACTCCAAGGTGTTCCCCAGGTTGCCTTTCCTGAGCTTCTATCTTCAGGCTCTCATTAAATTGTGGTTAAATGGAACAACTGCATTTGGCGTACTAGTTGGTTTGGGGCCTACTATCGGTGTCTGCCACTCCTTGCTGTTCTCCTGGTTTCCTGTCCTGAAATTCCATTTTCAGGCTCTCGTTAAGTAGTTGTTAATGTTAGACTGCATTTGGCCTACTAGTTGGGTTGGGGCCTACTATCGGTGTCTGCCACTCCTTGCTGTTCTCCTCCACTGAACAAAGCTGTGCCGCCTGTTTACTACGGTTGCCAATTTTGAACTGCATTTCGACTACTTACTGATTTGGCCCTACTCTCTGTGTCAGCCTCTCATTCCAGTTGTCCTCCACTGCAATGCCCCCTGGTTATTCCTGTGTTACCAATTTTGAACTGCATTTAGCCCACTTTATTCTTTGGGCCTATATCTGTGTTTCCACTTCATCGTGCCCATTGCCCAGCCAGTGATAGATGAGTCTGCTGGTACATTGACCCATAACGCAACATTCCCCGTGCATGCTACACAACAACATTGTGACCCTGCTGAAAGTCAGGTTGCTCTTCCCGCATACCATACCACCTTACACGGGGACAAAGAGGAAGGTGCAGATGAAAGTGCAGGTTCCTTCATCAGGTGGGGGGAGGAATACTAGTTGGCGACGTCACTGGCACAGGGCCTCTCATAGTACGCAAAAGTGTTGCTGCCGGTGGGAGGCGCCCCCGCCGTGCAAACACACCGCTGTACTTTGAGGGGCCCTGTGCCAGTGCCAATGCCAACAAGTGGGCCCCCCCTGCTTGCTCAGGATCACAGCACTTGCAAAGTTGAAATACTTACCTCTCCCTGCTCCACTGCCGTGACTTGGTCCAGATTTCCTGGGCCCACTAATTACTTGAACCAGCCCTACCCCACACAACTTTAGCCAAATGACCCCCAATTTCAAATGCCTTCCAATTATTATAAGGTAAATTACGCTTGACAAGCTTCATTAAGAAGAATGGATGGTTTTGACATTAAAATGGGCACTCTAGGTGTTTTCCTGGCCCCCACTCACTGCCGACTATGCTGCCCCATTGACTTGCATTGGGTTTCGTGTTTCGGTCGATCCCGACTTTTCGCCATAATCGGCCGATTTCACTCGACCCGACTTTTGAGATAGTCGGGTTTCGCGAAACCCGGCTCGACTCTAAAAAGGTCAAGGTCGCTCAACTCTAGTTAGGAGCACCCGACCTGATAGTTAAACTCATACAGGACGAGCTCTGGGATGTGGGAGCTCTGCTGACCGCAAGCCCTAATCCTATCGCACACACTAAAAATAGCCGTGGAGCGCTCCGGACGCTCCCTAGGCGCCTCGTCACAGCCTCAGAGCTAGCTAGCCCTAGAAATACAAAATAAAGCATACCTTGCCTCAGAGATATTCCCCAAAGGAATAGGCAGCCCCCCACATATAATAACTCTGAGTAAAGATGAAAGTCACAAACGCAGAAATGAAATAGGTTTCAGCAAAGGGAGGCCAGACTTACTAAATAGACAGAGGATAGGAAAGGAATCTTTGCGGTCAGCACAAAAACCTACAAAAGACCACGCAGAGTGTGCAAAAGGGTCCTCCGCACCGACTCACGGTGCGGGGTGCCACTCTGCATCCCAGAGCTTCCAGCTAGCAAGACAAAATCAGGATAACCAGCTGGACAAAGAAACAATGAGCAAAAATAACAATAAGGAACTTAGCTTCTGCAGGAGAAGACAGG
Source organism: Ranitomeya imitator (assembly GCF_032444005.1). Taxonomy (NCBI): domain Eukaryota; kingdom Metazoa; phylum Chordata; class Amphibia; order Anura; family Dendrobatidae; genus Ranitomeya; species Ranitomeya imitator. The sequence continues at coordinate 138,497,649 of NC_091282.1, forward strand.
TCACCAGGCAGATCCAGGAGCGAACTGAACCAATGCTAAAACATTGACAGCTGGCATGGAGTAACGATCTGAGTGGAGTTAAATAGAGAAGCCAACCAAAGGATAAACCACGTCACCTGTGTAAGGAACCTCAGAAGCAGCAGCTTCACTCATAGCCACCAGAGGGAGCCCATAGACAGAACTCGCCGAAGTACCATTCACGACCACAGGAGGGAGTTCGACAACAGAATTCACAACAGTACGCCCCTTGAGGAGGGGTCACCGAACCCTCACCAGAGCCCCCAGGCTGATCAGGATGAGCCAAATGAAAGGCACGAACAAGATCGGCAGCATGAACATCAGAGGCAAAAACCCAGGAATTATCTTCTTGACCATAACCCTTCCACTTGACCAGGTACTGGAGTTTCCGTCTCGAAACACGAGAATCCAAAATCTTCTCCACCACATACTCCAACTCCCCCTCGACCAACACCGGGGCAGGAGGATCAACGGAGGGAACCATAGGCGCCACGTATCTCCACAACAACGACCTATGGAACACATTATGGATGGCAAAAGAAGCTTCCAAACGAAATGACACAGGATTAAGAACCTCAGAAATCTTATATGGTCCAATGAAACGAAGCTTAAACTTAGGAGAGGAAACCTTCATAGGAACGTGACGAGATGACAACCAAACCAAATCCCCAACACGAAGTCGGGGACCAACACAACGCCGGCGGTTAGCGAAACGTTGAGCCTTCTCCTGGGACAATGTCAAATTGTCCACCACATGAGTCCAAATCTGCTGCAACCTGTCCACCACCGCATTCACACAAGGACAGTCCGAAGGCTCAACCTGCCCTGAAGAGAAACGAGGATGGAAACCAGAATTGCAGAAAAAAGGAGAAACTAAAGTAGCCGAGCTGGCCCGATTATTAAGGGCGAACTCAGCCAAAGGCAAGAAGGACACCCAATCATCCTGATCAGCAGAAACAAAGCATCTCAGATGTGTCTCCAAAGTCTGATTAGTTCGTTCGGTTTGGCCATTAGTCTGAGGATGGAAAGCCGAAGAAAAAGACAAATCAATGCCAATCTTAGCGCAAAAGGACCGCCAAAACCTCGAAACAAACTGGGAACCTCTGTCCGAGACGATGTTCTCCGGAATGCCATGCAAACGAACCACATGCTGGCACCAAATCAGAGGAGGAAGGCAGTTTAGATACGGGTACCAAATGGACCATCTTAGAGAAGCGATCACAAACCACCCAAATGACCGACATCTTTTGAGAAACAGGGAGATCAGAAATAAAATCCATGGAAATATGCGTCCAGGGCCTCTTCGGAATCGGCAAGGGCAAAAGCAACCCACTGGCACGAGAACAGCAGGGCTTAGCCCGAGCACAAATCCCACAGGACTGCACAAAAGAACGCACATCCCGTGACAAAGAAGGCCACCAAAAAGATCTAGCCACCAAATCTCTGGTACCAAAGATTCCAGGATGACCAGCCAATACTGAACAATGAATCTCCGAGATAACTCTACCAGTCCATCTATCAGGGACAAACAGTTTCTCCATAGGACAACGGTCAGGTCTATCAGCCTGAAACTTTTGCAGCACACGCCGCAAATCAGGGGAAATGGCAGACAAAATTACCCCTTCTTTAAGAATACCCGCCGGCTCCGGAACACCCGGAGAGTCAGGCACAAAACTCCTTGACAGGGCATCAGCCTTCACATTCATAGATCCCGGAAGGTATGAAACCACAAAATCAAAACGGGAGAAAAAGAGCGACCATCGAGCCTGTCTAGGATTCAACCGTTTGGCAGACTCGAGATAAGTCAAATTCTTGTGATCCGTCAAGACCACCACGCGATGTTTAGCTCCTTCAAGCCAATGTCGCCACTCCTCGAATGCCCACTTCATGGCCAACAACTCCCGATTGCCCACATCATAATTGCGCTCAGCAGGCGAGAATTTTCTAGAAAAGAAGGCACAGGGTTTCATCACCGAGCCATCAGAACTTCTTTGCGACAAAACAGCCCCTGCTCCAATTTCAGAAGCATCAACCTCCATTTGAAAAGGGAGCAAAACATCTGGCTGGCACAACACAGGGGCAGAAGCAAAACGACGCTTCGACTCCTGAAAAGCCGCTACAGCCGCAGAGGACCAATTGACCACATCAGCACCTTTCTTGGTCAAATCAGTCAACGGTTTAGCAATACTGGAAAAGTTAGCGATGAAGTAACGATAAAAATTAGCAAAGCCCAGGAACTAATGCAAGCTCTTCACAGATGTCGGCTGAGTCCAATCGTAAATGGCCTGAACTTTAACAGGGTCCATCTCGATAGTAGAAGGGGAAAAAATGAAACCCAAAAATGAAACCTTCTGAACTCCAAAGAGACACTTTGACCCCTTCACAAACAAGGAATTCGCACGAAGGACCTGGAACACCATTCTGACCTGCTTCACATGAGACTCCCAATCATCCGAAAAGACCAAAATGTCATCCAAATATACAATCATAAATCTATCCAGGTACTCTCGGAAGATGTCATGCATAAAGGACTGAAACACAGATGGAGCATTAGAAAGCCCGAATGGCATAACCAGGTACTCAAAATGGCCCTCGGGTGTATTAAATGCTGTTTTCCATTCATCACCCTGTTTAATTCGCACAAGATTATACGCCCCTCGAAGATCTATCTTGGTGAACCAAGTAGCCCCTTAATCCGAGCAAATAAATCAGACAGCAGCGGCAAAGGATACTGAAATTTGACTGTGATCTTATTAAGAAGGCGGTAATCAATACAAGGTCTCAAAGAACCATCCTTCTTGGCCACAAAAAAGAACCCTGCTCCCAATGGTGACGACGACGGACGAATATGACCCTTCTCCAAGGATTCCTTTATATAACTCCGCATAGCGGCGTGCTCTGGCACAGATAAATTTAACAGACGGCCCTTAGGAAACTTACTACCTGGAATCAAATTAATAGCAAAGTCGCAATCCCTATGAGGAGGTAGGGCACCAGATTTGGGCTCAAATACATCCCGGTAATCTGATAAAAACTCAGGGACTTCAGATGGAGTGGAAGGCGAAATTGACAGCAATGGAACATCACCATCTACCCCGTGACAACCCCAGCTGGACACAGACATAGATTTCCAATCCAACACTGGATTATGGACCTGTAGCCATGGCAACCCCAAAACGACCACATCATGCAGATTATGCAACACCAAAAAGCGAATATCCTCCTGATGTGCAGGAGCCATGCACATGGTCAATTGAGTCCAGTACTGAGGCTTATTCTTGGCCAAAGGCGTAGCATCAATTCCTCTCAATGGAATAGGATACTGCAAGGGCTCCAAGAAAAAACCACAGCACATGGCAAACTCCAAGTCCATCAAATTCAGGGCAGCACCTGAATCCACAAATGCCATTATAGAGTAGGACGACAGAGAGCAAATCAGAGTAACGGACAAAAGAAATTTAGACTGTACCGTACCAATGGTGGCAGACCTAGCGAACCGCTTAGTGTGCTTAGGACAATCGGAGATAGCATGAGTGGATTCACCACAGTAAAAACACAGCCCATTCTGACGTATGTGTTCTTGCCATTCAGCTCTGGTCAAAGTCCTATCACATTGCATAGGCTCAGGCCTTTGCTCAGAGAATACTGCCAGATGGTGCACAGCTTTGCGCTCACGCATGCGCCGATCGATCTGAATGGCCAAAGACATAGACTCATTCAGACCAGCAGGCGTGGGAAATCCCACCATGACATCCTTAAGGGCTTCAGAAAGACCCTTTCTGAAAATTGCCGCCAGGGCACATTTATTCCACTGAGTAAGCACAGACCACTTTCTAAACTTCTGACAGTACACCTCCGCTTCATCCTGACCCTGACACAAAGCCAGCAAGATTTTCTCTGCCTGATCCATTGAATTTGGTTCATCATAAAGCAATCCAAGCGCCAGAAAAAACGCATCTACATCTCGCAATGCAGGATCTCCTGGCGCAAGGGAAAATGCCCAGTCTTGAGGTCACCACGCAACAAAGAAATTATGATTTTTACTTGTTGAACGGGGTCACCAGAGGAGCGGGGTTTCAAAGCTAGAAACAGTTTACAATTATTTTTGAAATTCAAGAATCTAGATCTATCCCCAGAAAATAAATCAGGAATAGGAATTCTAGGCTCTAACATAGGATTCTGAACCACAAAATCTTGAATGTTTTGTACCCTTGCAGTGAGATGATCCACACAAGAGGATATATCCTGAATGTCTACACCTGTGTCCTAAATAAAGGGGATGGGAGAACTACAATACCCAGATAGATTAGCGAAATTAGGATTATTTAGTCTAGAAAAAAGACGACTGAGGGGCGATCTAATAACCATGTATAAGTATATAAGGGGACAATACAAATATCTCGCTGAGGATCTGTTTATACCAAGGAAGGTGACGGGCACAAGGGGGCATTCTTTGCGTCTGGAGGAGAGAAGGTTTTTCCACCAACATAGAAGAGGATTCTTTACTGTTAGGGCAGTGAGAATCTGGAATTGCTTGCCTGAGGAGGTGGTGATGGCGAACTCAGTCGAGGGGTTCAAGAGAGGCCTGGATGTCTTCCTGGAGCAGAACAATATTGTATCATACAATTATTAGGTTCTGTAGAAGGACGTAGATCTGGGTATTTATTATGATGGAATATAGGCTGAACTGGATGGACAAATGTCTTTTTTCGGCCTTACTAACTATGTTACTATGTTACTATGTTACTAAACCACCCAAAGGTCTAGGGGAAAAGAAAGACAAAACACAGTGCAAAGAAAAAAAAATGGTCTCAGAAGTCCTCTTATCCCTCTATTGAGATGCATTAATACTTTGGGCCAGCTGTACTGTTATGACCTGGTGGTTAGGAGCACCCGACCTGATAGTTAAACTCATACAGGACGAGCTCTGGGATGTGGGAGCTCTGCTGACCGCAAGCCCTAATCCTATCGCACACACTAAAAATAGCCGTGGAGCGCTCCGGACGCTCCCTAGGCGCCTCGTCACAGCCTCAGAGCTAGCTAGCCCTAGAGATAGAAAATAAGCCTACCTTGCCTCAGAGAAATTCCCCAAAGGAATAGGCAGCCCCCCACATATAATGACTGTGAGTAAAGATGAAAGTCACAAACGCAGAAATGAAATAGATTTCAGCAAAAGGAGGCCAGACTTACTAAATAGACAGAGGATAGGAAAGGAATCTTTGCGGTCAGCACAAAAACCTACAAAAGACCACGCAGAGTGTGCAAAAGGGTCCTCCGCACCGACTCACGGTGCGGGGTGCCACTCTGCATCCCAGAGCTTCCAGCTAGCAAGACAAAATCAGGATAACCAGCTGGACAAAGAAACAATGAGCAAAAATAACAATAAGGAACTTAGCTTCTGCAGGAGAAGACAGGTCACCAGGCAGATCCAGGAGCGAACTGAACCAATGCTAAAACATTGACAGCTGGCATGGAGTAACGATCTGAGTGGAGTTAAATAGAGAAGCCAACCAAAGGATAAACCACGTCACCTGTGTAAGGAACCTCAGAAGCAGTAGCTTCACTCATAGCCATCAGAGGGAGCCCATAGACAGAACTCGCCGAAGTACCATTCACGACCACAGGAGGGAGTTCGACAACAGAATTCACAACAATTCTGGCTGTGCACCATTCTTGACCCATGGTGCAAGGAGAAATTTGCTTCTCTCATGTCGGAGGCAGACGGGACATTTTCAGTGCATGCATGCCAGAGGGCCATTGTGGAAGACTTGCTAAAAAGATTATCTTCAGACAACTCTGCTAGCAGAGGTACCAGCTCTTTTCTCCCACAAGGATTACAGGGGAGGGCCACATACCACAGGTGCAACTCAGGGGGGAAAATATACACCAACTGGGCCATTTTCTTGAGAATGTCACATCAGCAAGGGCTATCTGTGGGCATAACTTTGATGAGGAGGGAGAAGTTGACTAAGATGGTGAAGGACTACTTAAGTTACCATACCAGCATCCTTCCTTATTCGTCAGGGCCATTTAACTATTGGTTATACAAGCTTCACATTTGGCCCGATCTCTCCTTCTACACCTTGAAGGTTCTGCCATGCGACTTTGTAATGTAAAAACAAAGCAATGTAAAAACAGCCCAAATATTTTTTGGGGGAAGTTGTCTTAACATCTATCCATTACCACCCAAACCCATTTTGTTCATGAAATCATCTCCTCTTCTTCCTTTTGCTTCTGCAACAAATACTTAGTGGTCATGTATGTATACCCCACATGGCTAATGTTTTGTACTTTGTGAAAACATGGCACATTGTGCAATGGTGAAACGTGTACTCCCTATTGATTGCCTGACAAACTCTAACAGTGGAGTAATGATGATTATTGCCCCTGCTAAATTGTCTCATAAGATTACCTCTGCCCAGATTGAGCCAGTCGCACAACTTCTAGATAAATAAAAAACGCAGGTCTTTAAGGCAAGAGAAAATTAGTATTATTTTTTTTCAATCGTCTTGCAGTCACACTCCAAAAGAAGATTAATGAAGATTATTACTCCTCCTAAATTGTCAAGTAAGATTATTTCTACCCAGTTGCACAACTGCTAGATAAGGAAACAACATTTTTTAAATAAATAGCAGACTCAGGGAAATTAATGGGAATGTTTCTGTAGCTCAAGAGGCCGGTCGCAGAACTGCTAGACAAATATTAAGTATTTAAGCAACAGAAAAGGAACATTATTTAGCAATTAGATTAAAGAATATATGTTTTTATATGCTGCCACTGAAGAGTATTATTTTGCGTAAAAAAATAAGCTGCTAGACAGGAATATTATCTAGCTACCCCAAAAAATTGTTTTGTATATGCTGTTACTAGTACCTAATATTTATTTCCCTCAACAAATAGCTGGTTTGTATGCTATGGTAGTGGATGAAACCCTCCCTATTTCATCTCAATCCCACGGTCTGTTCCTAATGATAACTGCTATACAACACAGTGGAAATAGTAGAGATTTGCAGCATGTACTTGCAATGATCAGAACACCCACCCAGATGCCTGCCTTTCACCCACCCTTCCTACCTTCTATTAACTCTATTGAAATCCCCACCAAACAAATAAGTAATCTAATCTCTTCACAATCTTCAGCTCTTAAAAGTGCTTTTTGGAATGAATAAATGCTCAGTATAAACTCCTATCACTCTCCCTACACAACTTTCACTATACCTACGCTAAAACTACATTCTCCCTACGCAGTTTCCAGCTGCAATGTGGGCAAGATGGATCCGGCAGCCTTTAAATATTCCCTATGATGCTGGAGGGTCAGCCAATCAAAATGCCACACCAAAGATGGCACTGGCATTACTGTGTTTGGCAAGCCAGCCCAGCATGTTCATTGGCTGCAAATAAAGCACCAAACATGCTGGATGGGCCACTCAAATATACCGAGGCGAATGCCTAATTACTCGCCAAGTAATGAATAGCCAGAATACCGTACTATTCATGCGAGTAATAGTGCCAAATGTATTCGCTCATCAGTAATTATTATTTGCAAATTTTCAAAAGGCAAATAGACCCTAACTAAATGTTAGGGCTGGCGGAATGCACCAAATAATATAATGGAAGCTATAAGGTGAATTCGCAGCCCCGGGTCCACCGTGCAGAGATATTACCTGCTGCTCGGTAATGGGCGGACAGTGTATGGCGGTATAGTATGAGCACACATGGGTTAACATCACCTGGAGTGAATTAGAAACGGACCCTGTTACATCACAGAGCTGCAATACCGCAGAATAAACGCTAGTGTTCGGTCACAGGACCCTGCCCCAAGGACACAGGGTTAGTCCCTTTAGTAGGGTTGAGCGACCTTTACTTTTATAGGATCAGGTCGGGTTTCACGAAACCCGACTTTTTCAAAAGTCGGGTCAAGTGAAATCGGCCGATCGTAAAAAAAAGTCGGGATCGGGGTCGGCCGAAACTCGAAACCCAATGCATTGGGTTTCCAATGGTTCCCAGGGTCTGAAGGAGCGGAAACTCTCCTTCAGGCCCTGCGATCCATATTTAAGTGTAAAATAAAGAATTAAAATAAAAAATATCGCAATACTTACCCTCTGACGCGCCCTGGTACTAACCGGAACCTTCCTTCCTTCGAATCAGCGCTTCCAGGACCTGGCGGTGACGTCGCGGTGATGTCGCGGCTTGTGATTGGTTGCGCGGCCGCCCATGTGACCGCTCGCGCGACCAATCACAAGCCGCGACGTCACCGCGTCGTCACCGAAGGTCCTGGAAGAGCTGATTCTTAGGAAGGAAGGCTGCCGGAAAGAAGCAGGGCCCGTCCGAGGGTGAGTATATACCTAATAGGAATATACTCACCCTCGGACGCGCCCTGCTTCTTTCCGGCAGCCTTCCTTCCTTCGAATTAGCCCTTCCAGGACCTTCGGTGACGTCGCGGTGACGTCGTGGCTTGTGATTGGTCGCGCGAGCGGTCACATGGGCGGCCGCGCGACCAATCACAAGCCGCGACGTCACCGCGACGTCACCGCCAGGTCCTGGAAGCGCTGATTCGAAGGAAGGAAGGTTCCGGTTAGTACCAGGGCGCGTCAGAGGGTAAGTATTGCGATATTTTTTATTTTAATTCTTTATTTAACATTAAATATGGATTCCGATACCGATTTCCGATATTGCAAACATATCGGGAATCGGGATCGGAATTCCGATACCACATTCAGAAGATCGCCGACTTCATGGCTGACCCCACACAGGGGTCGGGTCGGGTTTCATGAAACCCGACTTTGCCAAAAGCCGGCGACTTCTGAAAGTGGCCGACCCGTTTCGCTCAACCCTACCCTTTAGACCTACTAGCATTCGGCACTGCACCTGCGGTGCCAGGGAAACTAAATAATAGATTTGGAGCACAGAATGCGTGCAGCACCGCTCTGGTGGATGACACTAACCACCCTAAGTAGGGACAGGAAAGCGCACTAATTGCGCATGGCGCCGCACTGTCGAATGCTGCTGAATTGACGCTGTACATGTGCTTTGTGCTGGATTGCACTATCTGGCGCTATACTTGCTCCAGACACCCAACCATAAACAGCACTAGGGAGAATGATTAGGAGCTTTCACCAGATAACAGACACACATCCACACACACACGATTTCTGTTTATACTAGCGCAGGCCAAGCGGCCATGTGAACCTTTTATCATTGCAGCCTTCCAGGACCTTGCCAGTGGTCCAATCAGAGCCGCTTAAGGACCTGAGCATGTGACCTCCGACCTCCAATGAGAGGTCATCCCACGGGCATGCTCACAAGACAAAAAGTGGGACTTAGTCCCAGGAGCGTCTGCTCGCCACTGATTAATGCTGGTTACAATAGATGGACCTGGGACAGAAGCAGTAACCGGATGTACAGCATCAACTTGCACAAGACGCTGGAGCCGATGTCTCTGCTAAGCAGGCTCCTCTGTGGCTGAGGAAGAATGAGAGACCGCAGAAAACTTGGTTTGGGATTCCCCCTGTGCAGCGGTGGGAATTTGACACCTAACACTAAAGACCATAAAAATTTGCTGTTAATCTTACTATTAAAGGAAAAACAAACTTTTAAAATCTGCATAGTCAGTATATGTCTGTGGATAAAAATATACTGCTTGTTCTATTTCAATCAATATTGTGCTCATTGTCCTAATAACAGTGTATTTCTTGAAGGTTTTGGATATATTGGTGCAGTTGCTACCTATATCATCCAATTTGAAAGTGACCCATTGACACACTGACTAAGCAGTCTCCTAGGCCTCCCCAACAAGTTTCACTAGCTAGACTGGCTTCATCAGGGGCTTACAGCTTCAGCCCTATTAGCTCAATTACCCTACGCTGTGTATTTGAACAGCAATAGTTGTTATTATGTGACATATATTTCACATTCTGCATAATAGGCCATTTGGGATTTTAGAAGCTTGATTTCCTTTGTAAAAAAATTTTGGGTCAAGTTCCCTTATGCAGCGGTAACATGAGCATTGTTTTAGACATTATTGTATTCCAATCGATTTTTCTGGATTTATTTCTTGACAGTTATAATTTTCAGTGCAGCATGGTCATTTCTGCCCATAAATATTATACAAGACTTGTCTTGCCTACACAAGAAAAAAATAACCATGTTCAATGCATTCAATGCTATAAAACCAACCTGCTTTTATCAATCAGTTGTGACAAGTGCTAATTAACACTAAGCTCCAGCTCTATCTCCGAAGATGCCAAAGGCAATTTAACAGGCTATGTTTTTGAAAATAAATAGATACCAATGGGAGATATGCCACATATTCTGCCAATTAAGGTACAACCATTGGCATTAAAATGCTCAGAAATGTTGACAATTATATATGTATTATGTTTTTTTCATATCTTAGTTATATGTTAAGTTGCATCTAAAAAATTGCTTCTACTCTGCTTTAGGAAGAGGTAAAAATCCACACTGGATGTCAATATTATGCAGCTTTAACATGCTATTGGGTAATAAAAGCAGTATTAACGGAAATGAGAGCAGGAAAATACATTTTTATATTTCAATAATCATTCTTATGAAGAATAAATATTTATGCACAGCGTTTGAAGGAATACTATGCATAAAAAATTCAAAAATGCTTTCTTAATCTCCTATTCTTTGATCTTATTTCATATATTGTTATAATTAAAACTGAAAAAAATATATATCTGTCTGAAAAGGCCAGACATTTTTCCAGATGATTGGCAGCAGAAGGCACTTACTCCAAAAGCATTGCCTACAAAAAATGAAGATAGGTTCTACCCCCTTGACTTTTTTGTCTCTTCAGTTACTATTAGAATTTTTGCACTACAGATAACATATATTCAGACATCGTAATATTAAAACTGTATGTTTGGAGTAACTAGCTGTAAAGCAGACATGACAGTTGTTATAGGGTCTAGCTACTAAGGCTGCCTATCTGACCTAGAAGACAGAAGATGGCAAAAAATGTTTCCCTCCTATAGAAGTGAGTTAACATTCTGTTAATTGTCATAGCCTTTTCTGCTACCATGCGTTACTGTTGACTCTGCTAGGACTTTTGGTCATGTGACAGTGTGATGTCACATAACTAGTGGTGAAGAAGATGAAGAAGAATAGGAACAAGACACATAAGAGGGAAGAGGAGCAAGAGATGTATGTGTTATCTTACTGCATACTGTAGGGTACATGATACTGCAAAGAGGGGGCTTTCGGAACAGTATATCATGTATTATACTATCAATATGGGGGCTTAGGGGACATAATAACATGTATAAGGAGCTCAAAAAGCCATCATGCCATGCATAGGGATCTGTAAGGACATTATACTTTGTATTTGTGCAACACCCTCCTCTGTGGCCTCCCAGCTAACTCTCTGGCACCACTCCAGTCTGTCCTCAACTCTGCTGCCCGGCTAGTCCACCTCTCTCCCCGCTACTCCCCTGCTTCTCCCCTCTGCAAATCCCTCCACTGGCTCCCAATTCCCCAACGAATCCAGTTCAAACTGCTAACACTGATCTACAAAGCCATTCACAACCTGCCCACTCCATATATCTCTGAACTAATCTCCCAATATCTTCCCTCACGTAATCTTCGATCCTCCCAAGACCTCCTACTCTCCTCCACACTTATTCGTTCCTCAGACAACCACCTCCAAGATTTCTCCCGAATATCCCCCATCCTCTGGAATTCCACGCCTCAACACATCCGACTATCCACCACCCTCCGATCCTTCAGACGGAACATGAAAACCCATCTCTTCAAGAAAGCCTACAGCCTGCAATAACCATTCTGCCACCTTGCCATCGCCAGAGCCACCGCCTCACCACCGCCAGAGCCGCCGCCTCACCGCCGCCAGAGCCACCGCCTCACCCCTACATTCTGTCTCTTCCCCACTATCCCATAGTATGTAAGTCCGCAAGGATAGGGTCCTCTCCCCTCTGTACCAGTCTGTCACTGTAAACCTGGTTACTGTAAACGATATCTATAACCCTGTATGTAACCACTTTCTCATGTACAGCACCATGTAACTAATGGTGCTATATAAATAAATAATAATAATAATAAATAATAAAGTATTAATCGAACTGTGGGGACTATACACCATACAGTAGATACGAGGCTGTGTTGACTTCATACCATGTAAACAAAGTAGTAGGGACATCGTAATATGTATACGGGGCTGTGGGAATGTCATACCATTTGTAAGAGGGCTGTGGGGACAACATACCATGTTCAATGGGCCGTATTGGCATCGAATCATGTATAATGGGGCTGTCAGGAAGTCATACTAGGTATAATGGAACTGTGGGGACATCGCACCATATATATGAGACTATATGGCCTTCATACAATGTAAAAAAGCAGTGGGGATATCCTGATATGTATAGGGGGCTGTGTGGGCATCGTATCATGTATAAGGGGGTTGTGTGAAAGTCATACCATGTATAAGAGGCTCTGTTCTGGGGACAACATGCCATGCATAAGGGGGCTGCATGGACATCATACCATTTTCTAACAGCATGTGAGGACATCATAATGTAACAAGGTGGCCCAGGGCGGTAGTCTCAGCCGAGTCAATTAAGCCACAGTCAGTATACACCCCGGGACCTTGCACATGAAATAAACAGAACGGATGCAACCCCAGAAGATTTACCTCTTCTCCTCGGTCACTGAAGTCCAGGAAATCATGATCCAGAAGAACAGTTATGATCCAACAGGGAAATTATTTGTGTATAAAGAGGTAGAAAATGGTAAGAAAAGTAGTTGCAGTAAATCCAATAAAAGCTCCTGCTATGTCCATATTGCTAGTCACTGCAATGTCAGCAGCAGCCACAGCAGTGGTCACTAGGTTTGAGCGAAACGGATCGGTCATTTTCATAAGTCGCTGACTTTTGGCAAAGTTGGGTTTCATGAAACCCGACCCTATCCCTTGTGTCGGGTCGGCCACGCGGTCGGCAACCTTCGCGCCAAAGTCGCGTTTCCTATGACGCGTTCAGCGCCATTTCTCAGCCAATGAAGGTGGACGCAGAGTGTGGGCAGCGTGATGACATAGGTCCTGGTCCTCACCATCTTAGCGAAGGGCATGGCAGTGATTGGCTTGCTTTCTGCGGCGTCACAGGGGCTATAAAGGGGCATGCACGCCAACCGCCATCTTACTGCTGCTGATCTGAGCATAGGGAGAGGTTGCTGCCGCTTCGTCAGAAGCAGGGATAGCGTTAGGCAGGGTACATAAACCCCCAAACCGCTTGTGCTGTAGCGTTTTCCACTGTCCAACACCACCTTTTCTTTGCAGGGACAGTGGAGGCTAGATTTTTCTTCCTCAGCTCTGTAGATTATTGGGCTGCCCTAGAAGGCTCCCTGATAGCTGCATTGCTGTTTGTATGTCGCTGTGCAAACCAACTGCTTTTTTCAAAGCACAAATCCTGTTGCTCCTTCCTTTCTGCACAGCTATCTTGTTTGTTTGTCCACACTTTTGTGTGCAGCAGTTCTTTTTATTGCTGCCTGCCATACTTTTCTGAGATTACTGTAGGGAGAAAGTAATTGTAGTACAGTCCCTTTTTTATATATACAGTGGGGCAAAAAAGTATTTAGTCAGTCAGCAATAGTGCAAGTTCCACCACTTAAAAAGATGAGAGGCATCTGTAATTTACATCATAGGTAGACCTCAACTATGGGAGACAAACTGAGAAAAAAAAAATCCAGAAAATCACATTGTCTGCTTTTTTATCATTTTATGTGCATATTATGGTGGAAAATAAGTATTTGGTCAGAAACAAAATTTCATCTCAATACTTTGTAATATATCCTTTGTTGGCAATGACAGAGGTCAAACGTTTTCTGTAAGTCTTCACAAGCTTGCCACACACTGTTGTTGGTATGTTGGCCCATTCCTCCATGCAGATCTCCTCTAGAGCAGTGATGTTTTTGGCTTTTCGCTTGGCAACACGGACTTTCAACTCCCTCCAAAGGTTTTCTATAGGGTTGAGATCTGGAGACTGGCTAGGCCACTCCAGGACCTTGAAATGCTTCTTACGAAGCCACTCCTTCGTTGCCCTGGCGGTGTGCTTTGGATCATTGTCATGTTGAAAGACCCAGCCACGTTTCATCTTCAATGCCCTTGCTGATGGAAGGAGATTTGCACTCAAAATCTCACGATACATGGCCCCATTCATTCTTTCATGTACCCGGATCAGTTGTCCTGGCCCCTTTGCAGAGAAACAGCCCCAAAGCATGATGTTTCCACCACCATGCTTTACAGTAGGTATGGTGTTTGATGGATGCAACTCAGTATTCTTTTTCCTCCAAACACGACAAGTTGTGTTTCTACCAAACTGTTCCAGTTTGGTTTCATCAGACCATAGGACATTCTCCCAAAACTCCTCTGGATCATCTAAATGCTCTCTAGCAAACTTCAGACGGGCCCGGACATGTACTGGCTTAAGCAGTGGGACACGCCTGGCACTGCAGGATCTGAGTCCATGGTGGCGTAGTGTGTTACTTATGGTAGGCCTTGTTACATTGGTCCCAGCTCTCTGCAGTTCATTCACTAGGTCCCCCCGCGTGGTTCTGGGATTTTTGCTCACCGTTCTTGTGATCATTCTGACCCCACGGGGTGGGATTTTGCATGGAGCCCCAGATCGAGGGAGATTATCAGTGGTCTTGTATGTCTTCCATTTTCTAATTATTGCTCCCACTGTTGATTTCTTCACTCCAAGCTGGTTGGCTATTGCAGATTCAGTCTTCCCAGCCTGGTGCAGGGCTACAATTTTGTTTCTGGTGTCCTTTGACAGCTCTTTGGTCTTCACCATAGTGGAGTTTGGAGTCAGACTGTTTGAGGGTGTGCACAGGTGTCTTTTTATACTGATAACAAGTTTAAACAGGTGCCATTACTACAGGTAATGAGTGGAGGAAAGAGGAGACTCTTAAAGAAGAAGTTACAGGTCTGTGAGAGCCAGAAATCTTGATTGTTTGTTTCTGACCAAATACTTATTTTCCACCATAATATGCAAAAAAAAATGTTAAAAAAACAGACAATGTGATTTTCTGGATTTTTTTTTCTCAGTTTGTCTCCCATAGTTGAGGTCTACCTATGATGTAAATTACAGACGCCTCTCATCTTTTTAAGTGGTGGAACTTGCACTATTGCTGACTGACTAAATACTTTTTTGCCCCACTGTATATCTTCAAGCCACTTTCTGCCACAGAAACTATACAGTAATATAGTGGGCCTGATTTATTCACTGGTCTCCCATATAAAAAAAAGAGGGGGAGATTAATATTGGCAAATCTGCATCTTTGCCAGTCCTGTCTGTGGTATCTGTCACTCATTTTCTGCCACAGAAAATATACTGTATTACAGTGGGCCTGAATTATTCACTATTCTCCCAGAAAAAATCAAAAAGGGGGAGATTAAGATTGGCAAATCTGCATCTGTGCCAGTCCTGTCTGTGGCATCTGTCTGTCATTTTCTGCCACAGAAATATACTATAATACAGTGGCCCTGATTTATTCACTAGTCTCCCAGAAAAAATCAAAAAGGGGGAGATTAAAATTGGCAAATCTGCATCTGTGCCATTCCTGTCTGTGGTATCTGTCTGTCATTTTCTGCCACAGAAAATGTACTGTATTACAGTGGGCCTGATTTATTCACTAGTCTCCCAGAAAAAATAAAAAAGGGGGAGATTAAAATTGGCAAATCTGCATCTGTGCCACTCCTGTCTGTGGTATCTGTCACTCATTTTCTGCCCCAGAAAATATACTGTATTACAGTGGGCTTGATTTATTCACTAGTCTCCCAGAAAAAAATCAAAATGGGGGAGATTAAGATTGGCAAATCTGCATCTGTGCCAGTTCTGTCTGTGGTATCTGTCTGTCATTTTCTGCCATAGAAAAGATACTCTAATACAGTGGCCCTGATTTATTAACTAGTCTCCCAGAAAAAATAAAAAAGGGGGAGATTAAAATTGGCAAATCTGCATCTGTGCCATTCCTGTCTGTGGTATCTGTTACTAATTTTCTGACACAGAAAACATACTGTATTACAGTGGGCCTGATTTATTCACTATTCTCCCTGAAAAAGTAAAAAAGTGGGAGATTAAAATTGGCAAATCTGCATCTGTGCCTGTCCTGTCTGTGGCATCTGTCTGTCATTTTCTGCCACAGAAAATCTACTGTATTAAAGTGTGACTGATTTATTCACTAGTCTCCCATATAAAAAAGGGGGAGATTTTAATTGGCAGTGTGTGCATCTGCATCAGTCCTGTTAGTGGCATATCTGTCTGCCACTTAAGCTGTGTACTGTTATACAGTGGGCCTGATTTTCCCTGCAATCTCACCCACCTATAAAGGGAGATTTAAATTCACCACAAGTTTGCGTACACCTTGTAACTGGTTTTACAGTACCAAATACCATTTGTTTGGTTACATTTTTCAAAGAATGAGGAAGTCTGGTGGAAGAGGTCGTGGCCGTGGGCGGTCATTGCCAGCTGGTAATGATGGTAGTGGTGGTGGAGCATCAGGTGGTCGTGGGAAATGCAACATAGCACCTAAGTCTCGAGTTGTTGAGCCAGCATCATCGTCTGGCTACACAAGGCCTCGAACGCTTACTTTTCTGGGAGTAGGAAAACCGCTTTTAAAGCCGGAGCAGCAGAAACAAGTTTTGGCTTTTCTTGCTTACTCTGCCTCTAGCTCTTTCGCCTCCTCTTCGGAAAGTGCAAAATCTAAAAGCAGTGCGTCGTCAGTGGATGTTCCCGGTCAGGGACAAGTCGTTTCCTTGTCTTCTTCTCCCAGAACAACAGAGAAGGATGCGTCAGGCGACACAACGAGTTACTCCATGGAGCTCTTTACACATACCGTTCCTGGGTTAGAAAGGGAAATTGTTAACAGGCCATGCCCATTACAAGATGAATCAGACATGGAGTGCACAGATGCACAGCCACAGCCAGATTATTATGCTGTTCCTTTGACTCAGATCAGAACATTGCCCTCACAGTGTACTGATCCAGAATCTGACCCTGATGAGACTATGGAGCCCCGTCATGAACACTATAGCACCGGCTTACACGGTGACACAGAGGAAGGTGCACAGGACATAGAAGAGGAGGTCATAGATGACCCAGATGTTGACCCCGATTGGCAGCCATTGGGGGAACAGGGTGCAGGCGACAGTAGGTCTTAAGCGGACAAGGAGGAGCCGCAGCAGGCATCAACATCGCAACAGGTTCCATCTGGCAGGCCCGTATCTGGCCAAAAATGTGTGGCAAAACCAAAACCAGTTGTAGGACAGCGTGGCCATCCGGTTAAAGTAGCTCAGTGTGCAATGCCTGAAAAGGTATCCGATTGTAGGAAGAGTGCAATCTGGAATTTTTTTTAACCAAAATCCAAATGATCAGTGCAAAGTCATCTGTAAAAAATGCTCAAGGACCTTCAGCAGAGGTCAGAATGTTAAAAATCTAAATACAAGTTGCATGTGTAGACATTTATCAGCCATGCAGCAAATGTGGAGGTTTCGTCGCAAGGCCAAAACAGTCAGGGAATCACCAGGTTCTTGGTAGGAAACACTGTATGTAGGCCAACAGCAAGAATACCATCACCAACCCTCTCTCAGTCTGCCATGTCCACCGGCACCCCCGCTAGTTCCACCATATGCAGCTCTCCTGTCCAGCTTACCCTACAAGAGACTCTCGTTAGGAAAAGGAAGTACTCATCCTCTCATCTGCGTACACAGGGTTTGAACGCCCACATTGCTAGACTAATCTCGTTAGAGATGATGCCCTACCGGTTAGTTGAAAGTGAAGCTTTCAAAGCCCTGATGGACTACGCTGTCCCACGCTATGAGCTACCCAGTTGACACTTCTTTGCGAGAAAAGCCATCCCAGCCCTCCACCAGCATGTAAAAGATTGCATTGTCCATGCACTCAGGCAATCTGTGAGTAGAAAGGTGCACCTGACAACAGATGCATGGACCAGTAGGCATGGCCAGGGGCGTTACGTGTCCATCACAGCACACTGGGTGTAAGGATTTGGACTGTACATCTGTTCCTGTCTGCTGTTGCCCTCAGTTCGGTTACTTTTGCCCTTACCTAAGATGGAGTCACTGGCCTCACGGGGGCCATCTTGCTTCCTGTCAGACTTTCCTTGTTCCTGTCTGTGGTGTATATAAGGGAGCTCTGTATATTACTCATTGCTTGAGTATCTTGTTCCTGGACTTGTGATCAAGCTGGAAGAACTGCTATCTTGCTGGTTTCTTCGTTACCTTGGGATACCCCATCTGTCTCCGGATCTACATCTCTTCATCGTAAGACTTGTTTCCCTGGATCTGCTCTGCACTGATCTCTGCTGCTGGACTGTTCCCTGCTAGGAGGCCTGGCCTGGTCTCCAGGTCTCTGGATCTGACATACTTGGACTTCCACGGTCTGTACACGTGCTTACTGCTTATCCAGCTCTGTCTGCTACTAACTTGCTGTGTCATAGCTGTTTACCTGCATACCATCATAAATATTATTGAACTCTTACCTGTTGTCTCTCGGCCTCTTTTCTGACCCGTGATACTGATCTCCACTTCACTTAGCACTAAGTTTATAACAGAATACTCAAGCCCAAAAAAAATGGAGATCTCTGGGTCAGATTCTATGGAGGTGCGAATGAAAAAACTTTGCTCTTTTGTCTCTGGACTTCATGGGGAGCTGCAGGCTATAAAAACAAAACTGGGGACATTAGAATCGCAAACTAATCACAATGCGAATGTGGCCGATACGTCTATTCAGGCCTTAGCATCTCGACTTTCAAATGTGGAGACTACAGCTGCAAACATGGTATCTGCTCCAATCCCGGCTCTTGGTCCGGCTTTTCCTAAACTCCCACCATTCAGGTTTGGTGGTGAAAGAGAGAAATTTCGGGGGTTTTTGAATCAATGTCAGCTGTATTTCTCTACGTTCTACCACGGCGAGGAGGGATTCGCTCTGCTGCGTTTCCATCAAAATTTGGGTGCGTTCCTGCTGGATCACCGGCTCCGCCATGATAGAGTCTGGAGCTTGCAGCAATCTCATGGACATCTCCTTTGCTGAAAAACATGGCATACGCTCACGAAAAAGAGACTCTCCGGTATTTATGGAGACCGTGGACGGGTCTCCACTAATATCTGGGCCTGTGAAACTCGAAACAGTCCCATTAAAGATCCGTATGGGCGCGGATCATTCTGAAAATATGTCCTTTTTGTTGATTTCTTCTCCTAATTTTCCTATTATTTTAGGTTTGCCCTGGTTGCGGCTGCGATATCCGACTATCAATTGGACAACAAAGGAATTACAGTTTCCAAATGAATCAGCGTTGTCCGGAGAGCTGGCTCCAGTGAAGACAGCAGTCACGGTCGACTCGACATTGCCGGTAGAGTATCGGGACTTCAGTGATGTGTGTGACAAAAAAAATGTGGATAAATTACCGCCACATCGGCCATATGACTGTCCCGTGGAATTATTGCCTGGTGCCGCGATTCCTTTCGGGAGTATTTATCCATTGTCTGGGCCAGAATTAAAAGCTCTCAAGGAGTACATAGATGAAAGCCTAGCTAAGGGGTTTATACGACCATCTTCCTCCCCAGCAGGTGCTCCAATCTTCTTTGTCAAAAAAAAAGATGGCTCACTCCGACCATGCATTGACTACCGGGAGCTCAACAAAGTCACAATCAGGAACTCTTATCCACTCCCACTAATTCCCGAATTACTTGAGAGAGTGCGACACGCGAAAATCTTCACAAAATTGGATCTTCGTGGAGCGTACAATTTAGTACGGATTCGTCCTGGCGATGAGTGGAAAACGGCTTTTCGGTCACATTATGGACATTTCGAGTACCTCGTTATGTCTTTCGGTCTCCGTAACGCACCGGCTACATTCCAGCACTTGGCGAATGATGTTTTCCGGGATATACTCGATATTTTTGTTGTGATTTATTTGGATGATATCTTGATTTTTTCCAGCAATATCGAGGACCATCAGCGACACGTGAAAATAGTTTTGGATCGTCTACGGCAGAATCAGTTATACATCAAACTGGAGAAATGTGAGTTTCACAAAACAGAAATTCAATTCTTGGGATATGTTATTTCTCCCCAGGGTCTCAGCATGGACGCAAGCAAGACACAAGCCATTCAGGAGTGGCCGACTCCCAAGTCAGTGAAGGAAGTACAGCGATTCATCGGATTCTCCAATTTTTACAGACGCCTTATTAAAAATTTTTCAGCGATCGTTGCGCCCATCACTCAGTTAACCCAGAAGAAGACGCCATTTGTCTGGTCTCCCCAAGCTCAAACAGCATTTTCTACATTGAAATCTAAATTTACGACAGCTCCCATTCTTATCCACCCTGATCCAGACAAAGCCTTCATAGTGGAAGTGGATGCCTCGGACTGTGCTGTAGGGGCCATACTCTCGCAAAGAACAGGTGAGAAAGATCTCTTGCATCCATGTGCCTTTCTCTCGCAAAAATTGTCACCCGCAGAAAGGAATTACGACGTTGGCAACAAGGAACTGTTAGCCATCATAACTGCATTTAAGGAATGGAGACATCTGTTACAAGGAGCATCCCAACAGATTGTTATACTCACAGATCATCGGAATCTCGAATTTATGAGGTTGGCAAGATGTCTGAAACCTAGACAGGCTCGATGGAATCTTTTTCTTAATCAATTTGATTTTGTCATTTCCTATAGGCCGGGCTCTCGTAACAAGAAGGCTGATGCACTATCCAGGATTCATTCAGATGAAGCAACTTCGGCTTCGTCTTCAAGGACCATTCTATCTGAGAAAAACTTTGTAAGCGTCTTGCATAATCAGGATCTTCTAACTGAGATTAAGGAGGCTTATGCTGCGGATTCACTTTTGAGTCAACCACCCACTCGGGTAAATCTGACTTTCAAGAATGGACTTTGGTTTCAAGGACAGCATCTGTATATCCCAGAAACAGTAAAACTGAGTGTGTTGAAATTAATGCATGACTCCAAGTTTGCCGGTCATAGGGGAGTTCAGAAGACTCAGGAATTTCTGTCTCGTTTTTTCTGGTGGCCGACTTTTCGGAAAGATGTTCTTCGGTACGTGTCATCGTGTGAGGTATGTGCCAGGTCAAAAGTCCCTCGTTCTTCACCTACCAGACTGTTGCAACCTCTGCCTGTTCCATCTCGTCCCTGGGGGTCTATTTCAATGGATTTTATTGTGGAGTTGCCTTTGTCACAGGGAAAAACCACGATTCTTGTAGTAGTTGACCGGTTGACTAAAGCTGCTCATTTTATTCCCTGTGCTGGTGTCCCAACAGCTAAGCAAACAGCAGATCTTGTGCAAAATGTTTTTCGTTTACACGGGTTTTTCGTTTACACGGAGCTCCGGATGAAGTCATATCTGATCGTGGAGTTCAATTCACCTCACGGTTCTGGCAAAGCTTCTGTGCTGCTCTGGACATCAAAGTAAAATTATCATCTGCTTTTCATCCACAGTCTAACAGCCAAACAGAGCGAACCAATCAAACCTTGGAGCAGTATCTGCGTTGCTACGTGTGTCATCTACAAGACGATTGGGTGAGTCTACTGCCGTTGGCTGAGTTCACGTATAACAACTCTCAGAATGCTTCCACCAAATTATCTCCGTTCTTTGCTAACAAGGGATATCATCCCAGTATTCTCCCTCGACTCCCCATAGACATGTCTGTGCCTGCGGTTGCTGACCGCATTGCATCTTTACAGCAAAATTTGGACGTTCTAAAAAACACCTTAGTTTCAGCACAGGAAAGATTCAAGAAGGCAGCAGACAGATTCCGTAAGCCAGCACCAACATACAAGGTAGGAGACATGGTCTGGCTCTCAACAAAAAACTTAAAACTCAGAATTCCAACTTCCAAGCTGGGGCAAAAATATGTTGGCCCATATAAGATCAGCGGTATTGTGAGTCCTGTAGCCTGTCGACTTAAGTTGCCTAACTCTTTAAAAATTCATCCTGTTTTCCATGTTTCCCTGCTTAAACCAGCAGTGCCTAATTCTTTTCCCGGACGCACCTCTGCTCCTCCTGATCCAGTCCTCATTGATGGGCAAGAGGAATTCGTCGTGGAGAAAATCTTGGATTCACGGATTCATAGGGGACGTCTTCAGTATCTGGTGAAATGGCAGGGATACTCTGAAGAAAATTCCTGGGAACCTCTGGAGAACATCCATGCTCCCCATCTGATCAGACTGTTTCACAGCAGATACCCCAATAAGCCAGACTTAAGATCGTCCAGAGGACGTCTTTTAAGAAGGGAGTAATGTAAGGATTTGGACTGTACATCTGTTCCTGTCTGCTGTTGCCCTCAGTTCGGTTACTTTTGCCCTTACCTAAGATGGAGTCACTGGCCTCACGGGGGCCATCTTGCTTCATGTCAGACTTTCCTTGTTCCTGTCTGTGGTGTATATAAGGGAGCTCTGTATATTACTCATTGCTTGAGTATCTTGTTCCTGGACTTGTGATCAAGCTGGAAGAACTGCTATCTTGCTGGTTTCTTTGTTACCTTGGGATACCCCATCTGTCTCCGGATCTACATCTCTTCATCGTAAGACTTGTTTCCCTGGATCTGCTCTGCACTGATCTCTGCTGCTGGACTGTTCCCTGCTAGGAGGCCTGGCCTGGTCTCCAGGTCTCTGGATCTGACATACTTGGACTTCCAAGGTCTGTACACGTGCTTACTGCTTATCCAGCTCTGTCTGCTACTAACTTGCTGTGTCATAGCTGTTTACCTGCATACCATCATAAATATTATTGAACTCTTACCTGTTGTCTCTCGGCCTCTTTTCTGACCCGTGATACTGATCTCCACTGCACTTAGCACTAAGTTTATAACACTGGGTTAATGTGGTGGATGCAGGGTCCACAGGGGACAGCAATATTGGGACAGTTCTGCCTAGCCCACGGTCTAGGAAACAGTTGGCTGTAGGCGTTCACCCCCCCTCGTCCTCCAGCAGAAGCGAGAGCTCGTCCACAGACCGCAGTCGCACGACCACTCCATCCGCAGCTGCCAGTGTTGCACACGAGGTGTCCCATTATGGAACAGCTAGTGGCAAGCGTCAGCAGGCTGTATTGGCAATGAAGTGTTTGGGCGACAACAGACACACCGCGGAAGTTCTGTCCGAGTTCTTGCAGCAAGAAACTCAGTCATGGCTGGGCAGTGTACATCTTGAGGCAGGCAAGGTAGTGAGTGATAACGGAAGAAATTTTATGGCTGCCATAGCCCTTTCACAACTGAAACACATTCCTTGCCTGGCTTACACCTTGAACCTGGTGGTGCAGTGCTTCATGAAAAATTATCCTGAGTTACTAGCCCTGCTCCTGAAGGTGCGAAGACTTTGCTCGCACATCCGCCGGTCTCCCGTACACTCCAGCCGTATGCTGAACCATCAGCGATCGCTGAATCTTCCCCAGCACCGCCTAATAATCAACATTGCAACAAGGTGGAACTCCACACTGCACATGCTTCAGAGGCTGTGTGAACAGAGGCGTGCTCTCATGTATTTGGCGCAAGCACTCGTACGAGTGCCGTTTGCCTGGACAGTTGGGTGCGTCCACTCTTGGGCGACGGCACTGGCACAGGGTCCATTATAGTACAATGAAGTGTCTCTGACGGTGGTGGTGCACAACCAACGTCAGACACACTGTCGTAATATGAGGGGCCCTTTGCCAGTACCGCCACCCATGAGAGAGTGTTCCCCCCAGCTTGAACAGTGCTCTACCACTTGCAAAACTTACCTCTCCCTTCTCCACCACTGTGTAGTCTGTGCTGTTACAGTGGGGCAAAAAAGTATTTAGTCAGTCAGCAATAGTGCAAGTTCCACCACTTAAAAAGATGAGAGGCGTCTGTAATTTACATCATAGGTAGACCTCAACTATGGGAGACAAACTGAGGAAAAAAAATCCAGAAAATCACATTGTCTGTTTTTTTAACATTTTATTTGCATATTATGGTGGAAAATAAGTATTTGGTCAGAAACAAAATTTCATCTCAATACTTTGTAATATATCCTTTGTTGGCAATGACAGAGGTCAAACGTTTTCTGTAAGTCTTCACAAGGTTGCCACACACTGTTGTTGGCCCATTCCTCCATGCAGATCTCCTCTAGAGCAGTGATGTTTTTGGCTTTTCGCTTGGCAACACGGACTTTCAACTCCCTCCAAAGGTTTTCTATAGGGTTGAGATCTGGAGACTGGCTAGGCCACTCCAGGACCTTGAAATGCTTCTTACTAAGCCACTCCTTCGTTGCCCTGGCGGTGTGCTTTGGATCATTGTCATGTTGAAAGACCCAGCCACGTTTCATCTTCAATGCCCTTGCTGATGGAAGGAGGTTTGCACTCAAAATCTCACGATACATGGCCCCATTCATTCTTTCATGTACCCGGATCAGTCGTCCTGGCCCCTTTGCAGAGAAACAGCCCCAAAGCATGATGTTTCCACCACCATGCTTTACAGTAGGTATGGTGTTTGATGGATGCAACTCAGTATTCTTTTTCCTCCAAACACGACAAGTTGTGTTTCTACCAAACAGTTCCAGTTTGGTTTCATCAGACCATAGGACATTCTCCCAAAACTCCTCTGGATCATCCAAATGCTCTCTAGCAAACTTCAGACGGGCCCGGACATGTACTGGCTTAAGCAGTGGGACACGTCTGGCACTGCAGGATCTGAGTCCATGGTGGCGTAGTGTGTTACTTATGGTAGGCCTTGTTACATTGGTCCCAGCCCTCTGCAGTTCACTCACTAGGTCCCCCCGCGTGGTTCTGGGATTTTTTCTCACCGTTCTTGTGATCATTCTGACCCCACGGGGTGGGATTTTGCGTGGAGCCCCAGATCGAGGGAGATTATCAGTGGTCTTGTATGTCTTCCATTTTCTAATTATTGCTCCTACTGTTGATTTCTTCACTCCAAGCTGGTTGGCTATTGCAGATTCAGTCTTCCCAGCCTGGTGCAGGGCTACAATTTTGTTTCTGGTGTCCTTTGACAGCTCTTTGGTCTTCACCATAGTGGAGTTTGGAGTCAGACTGTTTGAGGGTGTGCACAGGTGTCTTTTTATACTGATAACAAGTTTAAACAGGTGCCATTACTACAGGTAATGAGTGGAGGAAAGAGGAGACTCTTAAAGAAGAAGTTACAGGTCTGTGAGAGCCAGAAATCTTGATTGTTTGTTTCTGACCAAATACTTATTTTCCACCATAATATGCAAATAAAATGTTAAAAAAACAGACAATGTGATTTTCTGGATTTTTTTTTCTCAGTTTGTCTCCCATAGTTGAGGTCTACCTATGATGTAAATTACAGACGCCTCTCATCTTTTTAAGTGGTGGAACTTGCACTATTGCTGACTGACTAAATACTTTTTTGCCCCACTGTAAATCCTTCAATAGCACTGCCAATACAAATTTGTTGAAATGATAGATGATACTAAAAATATACAGGGGCCCTGGCCTCCATTTAGACCAGTTAATACTTTGCGCCAACTACCACTGTCTGCCACTCAGCAGAGGAGCCCACCCCTGTACCTAGCTATGCCACCAGTTTATTTATGAACAATTTTTTGGCAGACATTTAGCCCACTTTATTATTTTGGCCTTCTAACTGTGTCAGCCACTTATTACAGTTGTCCTCCACTGAACAAAGCAATGCCAGCTGTGTACTCCTCTTACAAATTTTGAACTGCATTTAGCCTACTTATTTACTTGGGGCTAGTAACTGTGTCAGCCTCTCATTACAGTTGTCCTCCGCTGAACAAAGCTATGCCGCCTGTGTATGCCTGTTACCAATTTTGAACTGCGTTTAACCTACTTTTTTATTTTAGGCCTACTATGTCTGTGTGAACCTCTCATTAAAGTTGTTCTCCTCCGCTGAACAAAGCTTTACCGCCTGGGCACTCCTCTTACCAATTTGAACTGCATTTAGCATTCTTTTTTATTTTAGGCCTACTAAGTCTGTGTGAGCCTCTCATTACAGTTGTCCTCCGCTGAACAAAGCAATGCCGCCTGTTTAGTCCTGTTACCAATTTTGAACTGCTTTTAGCCTACTTTTTCATTTTTGGCCTATATCTGTGTTTCCTCCTCATCCTGCCCATAGCCCAGCCACTGCTAGATGAGTCTGCTGGTACATTGACCCAGACCACTACATTCCCTTTGCACTCTACACAGCCAGAATCTGACCCTGCTGAAAGTCAGGTTCCCCTTCCCGCATACTATACCACCTTACACGGGGACAAAGAGGAAGGTGCAGATGAAAGTGCAGGTTCCTTCATCAGGTGGGGGGGGCATACTCATTGGCACTGGCACAGGGCCCCTCATAGTACGCAAAAGTGTCTCTGGCAGTGGGAGGCGCCGCCCGCCATCAAACACACCGGCGTACTATGAGGGGCCCTGTGCCAGCGCCAACTAATGGGCCTCCGCTGCTTGCTCAGGATCACAGCACTTGCAAAGTTTAAATACTTACCTCTCCCTGCTCCACCGCCGTGATGTATTCCGCGTTTCCTGGGCCCACAAAAATCTTGAGCCAGCCCTACCCACCCCACAACTTTAGCCAAATGAGCCCCTGTTTTCAATGCCTAACTATTATTATAAAGTAAATTAAGATTGACAAGCTTAAGAAATAAGAATTGATGTTTTTGGCATTAAAATGGGCACTATAGGTGTTTTCCTGTCCTCCACTCACTGCCGACTTTGATTTCCCATTGACTTGCATTGGGTTTCGTGTTTCGGTCGGCCCCCGACTTTTCGCAATAATCGGCCGATTTCACCCGACCCAACTTTTGAGAAAGTCGGATTTCACGAAACCCGAATTGATCCTAAAAAAGTAAAAGTTGCTCAACTCTATATAGGAGTACATAGAGGAGCTTTTTGTGGCCTTGCAGCGCTGTTCATGGCTGTCTGCAATGTCTCTGTGTGAGTGCAGCTCACACTGTGGCCTGTTCTGCAGCCACAGCTGGTTGTAGTCAGCTCAGCGTGAATCACTGCCTCATACTATTTTTAAACTTGCTCCAATTAGGCCTCGGCCTACACCCTGATTGACCCTGGGCTTCAACACCGCCAGTTGCTGCTCAGAAGTGCCATCTGCACAGTCAACACTTGTTGCTGTGTTATTGGGGTTCAGTAACATCAGCTGATCCCCAGCTGTGTATCCGGCAATTGCTCCTGCTACTTCCACACTCACACTACTACAGATATGAAACTTGCTCCATTTAGGCCTCGGCCTATACACTGTTTCTCCTGTAATCCCTGAGCTCCAACACTGCCAGTTGCTTCTCGGCAGTGCTGTCTGCACAGTCAACACCTGCTCCAGTGTTACTGGGGTTCAGTAACGTCAGCTGATCCCCAGCTGTGAATCCGGCAATTGCTCCTGCTACCTCCACACTCACACTGCTACAGATTTGAAACTTGCTCCAATTAGGCCTCGGCCTACATTCTGCTTCTAGCATTGACCCTGGGCTCCAACACCGCCAGTTGCTGTTCGGAAGTGCCATCTGCACAGTCAACAGTTGCTCCTCTGTTATTGGGGTTCAGCAACGCCAGCTGCTCCCCTGCTGTGTGTGCGGAAATTTCTCCACTCTGTTTCTAGCATTGAAATTGGGCTCCAACACCGCCAGTTGCTGCTCGGAAGTCCCATCTGCACAGTCAACACTTGCTGCCGTGTTATTGGGGTTCAGTAATGTCAGCTGAACCCCTGCTGTGTATACGGCAATTTCTCCTGCTTCCTCTACACTAAGACTACAACAGATATTAAACTTGCTCCAATTAGGCTTCGGCCAACACTCTGCTTCTAGCATTGACCCTGGGCTCCAACACTGCCAGTTGCTGCTCGGAAGTGCCGTCTGCACAGTCAACAGTTGCTCCTCTGATTGTAATGTGCTGCTGCAGTGCAGTATA
This sequence comes from Ranitomeya imitator, assembly GCF_032444005.1. NCBI lineage: Eukaryota > Metazoa > Chordata > Amphibia > Anura > Dendrobatidae > Ranitomeya > Ranitomeya imitator. Next base: position 138,525,588 of record NC_091282.1, read on the forward strand.
GAGCAATCTCCATCAGGGGGTGCTGGCTAAGGAAAAGAGGTTGTACACACAGCGCAGCAACACTGAACAACAACACAGGTGTCACAGGTAATGAAAGGGACGTCAGACAAGCCAAGGTCATGCACGGAGATAGCAGCGCGGTACAGAATGGGCGAGCAGAGAGTAGTCGGGGACAAGCAAGTAGTCAGAGCCTACCGGGAACGTGGTAACCAAAACGTGAGACGTAAGACGGAGTGGGGGTACAAGCCAGAGGTCAGAATAAGTCATAAATGGGTGCAGGCAGACAGAGGCAAAAGGAACACTAGTACAAGAATCCAGGTCAGGTGCTCAAACCGTGCAGCATGAACTATAGCTGACACTGGCCCACAGGCTGCAGCGGACTTAAATAGCTCAGCCAGCTTCAAAGTGAGGCAGAGGGGATTAACTCCCACATGACCAGTCCAGAAATAAGACAGCAGAACATAAATTCAGAACTGGATCATGACACTGATATTGGGGTTCAGTAACGCCAGCTACTCCCCTGCTGTGTGTGTGGCAATTTCTCCACTCTGTTTCTAGCATTGAACCTGAGCTCCCACACCGCCAGTTGCTGCTCGGAAGTGCCGTCTGCACAGTCAACACTTGCTGCCGTGTTATTGGGGTTCAGTAATGTCAGCTGATCCCCTGCTGTTTATCAGGCAATTTCTCCTGCTCCTTCCACACTAAGATTACAATAGATATTAAACTTGCTCCAATTAGGCCTCGGCCTACACTCTGCTTCTAGCATTGACCCTGGGCTCCAACACTGCCAGTTGCTGCTTGGAAGTGCCATCTGCACAGTAAACAGTTTCTCCTCTGTTATTGGGGTTCAGTAACGCCAGCTGCTCCCCTGCTGTGTGTGCGGCAATTTCTCCACTCTGTTTCTAGCATTAAACCTGGGCTCCAACACTGCCAGTTGCTGCTCGGAAGTGCCGTCTGCACAGTCAACACTTGCTACCGTGTTATTTTGGTTCAGTAATGTCAGCTGATCCCCTGCTGTGTATCCGGCAATTTCTCCTGCTCCCTCCACACTAAGACTACAACAGATATTAAACTTGCTCCAATTAGGCCTGGGCCAACACTCTGCTTCTAGCATTGACCCTGGGCTCCAACACTGCCAGTTGCTGCTCGGAAGTGCCGTCTGCACAGTCAACAGTTGCTCCTCTGTTTTTGGGGTTCAGTAACGCCAGCTGCTCCCCTGCTCTGTATGCGGCAATTTTTCCACTCTGTTTCTAGCATTGAACTTGAGCTCCAACACCGCCAGTTGCTGTTCGGAAGTGCCGTCTGCACAGTCAACAGTTGCTCCTCTGTTATTGGGGTTCAGTAATGCCAGCTGCTCCCCTGCTGTGTGTGCGGGAATTTCTCCTGCTCCCTCCACACTCACACTTCTACAGATATTAAAGGGAACCTGTCCACCCCAGGCGTTTGTAAATAAAAGAGCCACCTTGTGCAGCACTAATGCTGCATTTGGACAAGGTGGTCTTCTTGTTATGCTCCTTGCACACGCTGAACTAAACACTTATAAAATGTGCCCCCTCATACCGTGAAAGTCCTTGAGGCGGGACTTTCCTACCTAATCAGATGCGGCACAGCCATCATTCATACCCCCTTGGCGCTGTGCGCCGCCTCCTGAGCATTGTTTGAATCTGTCACTGGCCTGCGCTGTTATGTTATCCCTTGGCCATGCGCAGTTATCGCTGCCCGTCTTCTGACATCATTTGATGTCAGGCTGACTGCGCCTGTGCGGCCGCGCTGCCTGAGATCCCGCCCCGCAATGTCTTCTGATTTATTCACACTGCGGGGCAAGATCTCGGGCAGCGCAGCCGCACAGGCGCAGTCAGCCTGACATCAAATTATGTCAGAAGATGGGCAACGCTAACTGCGCATGCCCAAGGGATAACATACCAGCGCAGGCTCTGGGACAGATTCAAACAACGCTGAGGAGGCGTCGCACAGTGCCAAGAGGGTATGAATGACGGCTGTGCTGCGTCTCATTAAGAAGGAAAGTCCTGCCTCCGGGATGGTTTCACGGTATGAGGGGGCACATTTTATAAGTGTTAACTTCAGCGTGTGCAATGAGCATAACTAAAAGAGCCACCTTTTCCTTGTGCAGCATTAGTGCTGCACAAGGTGGCTCTTTTAGTTACAAACGCCTGGGGGGGTGACAGGTTCCCTTTCAACTTGCTCCAATTAGGTCTCTGCCTACACTCTGTTTCTCCTGTAATCCCGGGGCTCCAACACCACCAGTTGCTGCTCAGAAGTGTCTTTGGCACGGGTACTCCCTCCTGCCCAGCCTGGTTCCAGCACACCAGCTGTTTCCAGGTAGTATCAAGGTCACTTTACCTCCAATATGTTGTCCTGTCGTGTTGCGGTCGGGTTAGCCGACTCTATGGTGCCTGCAGTTTAGGTGCTTCCTATGTGGACTGCGGGATCTGGCAATCAAGGCTGGTTCCGAAGTGCCAATAGGACAAGCTCCCCTTGTAGGACTGTGGGTTTTCGGTAACGCCGGCTGGATCGCGGCTTTGCAATTTTTTGCCCATGTGGAACTTCTGCTGACTATCTGAGTTCAAGCACCATTAGCTGGTTCTTTAGAAGTCAATCTTGAATAGGTCCCCCTGGGTTCAAGTACCGTCAGCTGGTTCCAGGCAGAGCCTTTGGCCTAGGTGCCTCCTTCTCGGTATCCAAGTTCCACCAACATCTGGTGGTCCTTGGTAGTGCTTTCTGGCATGGGTACCTCCTGCTTAGTAACCGGGTTCCAGTACCGTCAGCTGGTCCTCGGTAGTTCGATTGGCTCTTGTACCTTCTGCTACCCATCCGGGTTCCAGCACCGCCAGCTGGTTCTCGGCAGTGTCTTTGACATGGGTAGTCCCTCCTGCCCAGCCTGGTTCCAGCACGCCAGCTGTTTCCGGGTAGTGTCAAGGTCATTTTGCCTCCAATACGTTGTCCTGTCGGGTTGTGGTCGGGTTAGCCAACTCTATGGTGCCTGCAGTTTAGGTGCTTCCTATGTGAACTGCATGATCTGGCAATCAAGGTTGGTTCCGTAGTGCCAATAGGACAAGCTCCCCCTGTAGGACTGTGGGTTTTCGGTAACTACAGCCGGCTCGCGGCCTTGCAATTTTTTGTTCATGTGGACCTTCTGTTGACTATCTGACTTCCAGCACCGTTAAATGGTTCTTTAGAATTCAATCTTGAATAGGTCCCCCTGGGTACAAGTACTGTCAGCTGGTTCCAGGCAGAGCCTTTGGCCTAGGTGCCTCCTTCTCGGTATCCGAGTTCCACCAACATCTGGTGGTCCTTGGTAGTGCTTTCTGGCATGGGTACCTCCTGCTTAGTAACCAGGTTCCAGTACCGTCAGCTGGTCCTTGGTAGTTCCATTGGCTCTTGTACCTTCGGCTAACCTTCCGGGTTCCAGTACCGTCAGCTGGTTCTCAGGAGTGTCTTTTGCTCTTGTTCCTTCTGCTACCCATCCTGGTTCCAGTACCGTCAGCTGGTTCCAGGCAGAGCCTTTGGTTTAGGTGGCTCCTTCTCGGTATCCGAGTTCCACCAACGTCTGGTGGTCCTTGGCAGTGCTTTCTGGCACGGGTACCTCCTGCTTAGTAACTGGGTTCCAGTACCGTCAGCTGGTCCTCGATAGTTCCATTGGCTCTTGTACCTTCTGCTACCCATCCGGGTTCCAGTACCGTCAGCTGGTTCTCGGCATTGTCTTTGGCTGTTGTACCTTCTGCTACCCATCCTGGTTCAAGTACCGTCAGCTGGTTCCAGGCAGAGCCTTTGGCTTAGGTGCCTCCTTCTCGGTATCCGAGTTCCACCAACATCGGGTGGTCCTTGGTAGTGCTTTCTGGCATGGGTACCTCCTGCTTAGTAACCGGGTTCCAGTACCGTCAGCTGGTTCTCGGCAGTTCCTCAGCCTTCTTGTACCTTCTACTACATTTCCAAGTTAAAGCTTTTGAAATGCTTTACGACGATGACCCCGGAGACGACCCTGAAGACCACCCAAAAGAAGACCAAGAAGCAGAAGAACAAGAAGCTGCAGAACAAAAAGCAGAAGAACATTAAGCATAAGACTAAAAATCAGAGCAAAAGATATTATCTAAATTATAAGCAGAAGAAGACAAAGCAGTGTATGAGGGTGAGTCTGTTCCTCCTTGTGGTGCCCCTGGAAAAAACTTGCTGCTGCAGGCCAAACTGAATGCGTACAAATCCTGTTGTAAATCTTTTGTGACAGGCAGAACGGAAGGTGTAATCTTCAAACTTTTATAGATAACAACTACAGGAATTCCTGTCACAAATAAGAATATGATGAAGAAGAACAATATGAAGAAGATGAAGAAGTAGAATATGAAGAACAATAATAGTTGAATAAGAAGAATATGAAGAATGTAAAAAAAAAAGAATAATAGGAAGAAGGTGAAGAAGAAGAAGATGAATAAGGTGAAGAAGTTGATGAAAAAGATGCTGCTGCTGAGGATGATGAAGGAGAAAGTGTGGGAGAAGTAAAAAAGAAGGTGAAGAGCATGAAAGTAGTGAAACATAAATATCTGACAGAATATAAAAAAGCTTAACATAGTCAATATCTTTGTAACCCCGAACGTCTTAAAAAAAAATAATTCTTGCTATTCCATTTGATTGGGCTAAACCTCTATCCCTTTAATGTCTCCTCCACCTCCCCCAATACATTCTACATTATTCTTAGTTGTTTTCCTTCATGTAGAATTAACCTACAAGGAAAGAAAGGGTTCATTTTAATTCCGATATTTGTGTCCCATTGACTTGCATTGGTTTCCGGTATCGGAAGGTATTGCTCAACACTATTGATGACTGCTTTGCACACTCTCTTGATGAGCTTCAAGAGGTAGTCACCGGGAATGGTCTTCCAACAATTTTGAAGGGGTTCCCAGTAGGGTTGAGTGACTTTTCTTTTTTTAGGATCGGGTCGGGTTTCACGAAACCCGACTTTCTCAAAAGTCGGGTCGAGTGAAATCGGCCGATCCTATAGAAAAGTCGGGGTCGGCCGAAACACGAAACCCAATGCAGTGCAATGGGATACTAATGGTTCCCAGGGTCTGAAGGAGAGGAAACTCTCCTTCAGGCCCTGGGATCCATATTAATGTGTAAAATAAAGAATAAAAATAAAAAATAGGGATATACTCACCTTCGGACGCGCCCTGGTTCTAACCGGCAGCCTGCGTTCCTAAAAATGAGCAAGTGAAGGACCTTCGATGACGTCGTGGCTTGTGATTGGTCGCGTGAGCGGTCACATGGGCGGATATACTCAGCCTCGGACGCGCCCTGGTTCTAACCGGCAGCCTTCCTTTCTAAGAATGAGCGCGTGAAGGACCTTCGATGACGTCGCGGCTTGTGATTGGTCGCGTGACCGCCCATGTGACCGCTCACGCGACCAATCACAAGCCGCGACGTCATGAAAGGTCCTTCACTTGCTCATTTAGTTGGACCATCATTTATTTTCCACAGGACAATGACTCGAAACACACTTCCAGGCTGTGTAAGGGCTATTTGACCAAAAAGGAGAGTGATGGGATGCTACGCCAGATGACCTGGCCTCCACAGTCACCAGACCTGAACCCAATCGAGATGGTTAAGAGTGAGCTGGACTGTAGAGTGAAGGCAAAAGGGTGAGTATATCTCTAATAGGAATATACTCACCCTCGGACGCGCCCTGGTTCTAACCGGCAGCCTTCCTTTCTAAGAATGAGCGCGTGAAGGACCTTCGATGACGTCGTGGCTTGTGATTGGTCGCGTGACCGCCCATGTGACCGCTCACGCGACCAATCACAAGCCGCGACATCATCGAAGGTCCTTCACTTGCTCATTTTTAGGAACGCAGGCTGCCGGTTAGAACCAGGGCGCGTCCGAGGGTGAGTATATCAATATTTTTTATTTTTATTCTTTATTTTACACTTAAATATGGATTGCGATACCGATTCCCGATATCGCAAACATATCGGAACTCGGTATCGGAATTCCGATTCCAGATCAGAAGATCGCCGACCTCATGGCCGACCCCACACAGGGGTCGGGTCGGGTTTCATGAAACCCGACTTTGCCAAAAGTCGGCGACTTCTGAAAATGGCCAACCCGTTTCGCTCAACCCTAGTTCCCAGAAATGCTTAGCACTTGTTGACCCTTTTGCCTTCACTCTACAGTCCAGCTCACTCTACAGTCCACACCGCTCATGTGACCGCTCACGCGACCAATCACAAGCTGTGACGTCATCGAAGGTCCTTCACTTGCTCATTTTTAGGAACGCAGGCTGCCGGTTAGAACCAGGGCACGTCCGAGGGTGAGTATATCAATTTTTTTTTTATTTTTATTCTTTATTTTACACTTAAATATGGATTGCGATACCGATTCCCGATATCGCTAACATATCGGAACTCGGTATCGGAATTCCGATACCAGATCAGAAGATCGCCGACCTCATGGCCGACCCCACAAAGGGGTCGGATCGGGTTTCATGAAACCCGACTTTGCCAAAAGTCGACGACTTCTGAAAATGGCCAACCCTTTTCGCTCAACCCTAGTTCCCAGAAATGCTTAGCACTTGTTGACCCTTTTGCCTTCACTCTACAGTCTAGCTCACTCCTAACCATCTCAATTGGGTTCAGGTCTGGTGACTGTGGAGGCCAGGTCATCTGGCGTAGCATCCCATCACTCTCCTTTTTTTGGTCAAATAGCCCTTACACAGCCTGGAAGTGTGTTTCGAGTCATTGTCCTGTTGAAAATAAATGATGGTCCAACTAAACGCAAAGCGGATGGAATAGCATGCCGCTGCAAGATGCTGTTGTAGCCATGCTAGTTCAGCCTTCAGTTTTGAATAAATCCCCAACAGTGTCACCAGCAAAGCACCCCCACACCATCACACCTCCTCCTCCATGCATCACGGTGGGAACCAGGCATGTAGAGTCCATCCGTTCACCTTTTCTGCGTTGCACAAAGACATGGTGGTTGGAACCAAAGATCTCAAATTTGGACTCATCAGACCAAAGCACAAATTTCCACTGGTCTATTATCCATTGATTGTGTTCTTAAGCCCAAGCAAGTCTCTTCTCCTTGTTGTCTGTCCTTAGCAGTGGTTTCCTAGCAGCTATTTTACCATGATGGCCTGCTGCACAAAGTCTCCTCTTAACAGTTGTTTTAGAGATGTGTCTGCTGCTAGAACTGTGTGTGACATTGACCTCGTCTCTAATCTGAGCTGCTGTTAACCTGCAATTTCTGAGGCTGGTGACTCGGAAAAAGTTATCCTCAGAAGCAGAGGTGACTCTTGGTCTTCCTTTCCTGGGGCGGTCCTCATGTAAGCCAGTTTCTTTGTAGCGCTTGATGGTTTTTGCCACTGCACTTGGGGACACTTTCAAAGTTTTCCCAATTTTTCGGACTGACTGACCTTCATTTCTTAAAGTAATGATGGCCACTTGTTTTTTCTTTACTTAGCTGCTTTTTTCTTGCCATAATACAAATTTTAACAGTCTATTCAGTAGGACTATCAGCTGTGTATCCACCAGACTTCTGAACAACACAACTGATGGTTCCAACCCCATTTATAAGGCAAGAAATCCCACTTATTAACCCTGACAGGGCACACCTGTGAAGTGAAAATCATTCCTGGTGACTACCTCTTGAAGCTCATCAAGAGAATGCCAAGAGTGTGCAAAGTAGTCATCAAAGCAAAAGGTGGCTACTTTGAAGAACCTAGAATATAGGACATATTTTCAGTTGTTTCACACTTTTCTGTTAAGTATATAATTCCACATGTGTTAATTCATAGTTTTGATGTCTTCAGTGTGAATGTACAATTTTCATAGTCATGAAAATACAGAAAAATCTTTAAATGAGAAGGTGTGTCCAAACTTTTGGTCTGTACTGTAGCTCAACACTTTCCAGAAAGATGATTCTTTCAAGGGCAAGGAAGAAATGTCCAGAGCCAGTATGTGTGCTTGTATGTTCTCAGCCAGCATGGAAATAGTCCTTAACCTTTTTAACACTGATGGAAAGGAAATGCATTTAAGATAGGACACAAATCACACTGTCTCTAAATTGTGACCTATTGTGGCCTTCTAATTCCTGGTTTTCTAGGGGGACGTGAAACCCTTGTGACAGTTGATCACTAGAAATGACTTGATGCAATGGTAGTGTCCTATTATAATACTACTTCCAATTTGGTAAACACATTAGAACATGCCATTCTTTGACAAATACATGTAAAGTCAGACTGGATAAAAATACAAAAGCGCAATAGGATCTTATCCAAGTAGTAAGCAGTCATCTTCAATAATGGGTATCCTGAAGAAGGAGTCTGTGTGAGTCTGAAAAGCATTGACAGTAAATGAACATTCCATATTCCATGGTGGCTTGTCATTTCTCCAGCAAAGGAGGACACTTCCGTGGCAAATTTTGTAAAGTCAGACTGCATGCCTTGAGGCTAAATTTTATACACCAGTGCAAACGGAACTGAATGGAAAATCTGAATTCAATTAGGTGTGTCCCATTAATTTTGTCCATAACATTTTTTTTACCACCAATACACACCAATATATGATGTATTTTACTTTTATAAAGTGATTAGATTATATGCCTTGAACCTCCAAGTTCCTGCTTACTGCATATATTGTAACATAACTTGTAGTCTATTTCTTATTAGTCATTCTATGATTCATGTACTGTAGGTTTCAGAAGATATTAACACTTTGTAATTACAACTTTGTCAAACTTTTATTATAGAATTAACAAGTGCATATCTAAGTAGGCAGAAAGTCTTCCTTTGTACATACTTCTGGATTTTAAGTTTTTATTAAAGGTCCATAACTATTCAGAGAGCATTTAGCCATTTTATGGGCATATTAAATTGCTATTAGAATGCCAGCTTGACTGGTCATTAAGCGCCTCAAAAATGTCACTAGGCTTTATTCATTTGTCTATGTTTACTGTTCACTACATAAGAATATGCAAATATACCCTGTCATTAGTTAGATTTGTTTTTCTAAATCAGAAGTGGATGTGGATATATGAAATGTAATGCATGGTTCTAATATCCCATGTCCATATAGGAGGAAAGATGCATCCTACTCAAAGTCCATCAGCCTTTCTCCTCCTATTAAAATCAATGTAAAGAAATCTTAGTAACAAAAAATGCATGTGAGTTGCCCGCCAGGGCAGTGGGGATACTCGGTACCGGGTCCGGTTGCAATTAAAGGGGTGGTCACGGTGGCAGCGACCTGGTCTGTGACCCTGGGCACTCAAGAAAAAGGGGAAAGGTCTTTAAAAGGGTTTTAATAAAGTTTATGTTCATGATGCCACCTGTGGTTCTCAGACAAAGGGGACCGATGCTGTTTAAAGTGTTCCTCTGGGGCAATGTTACTGCAGCAAAGATGGTGATGCTTCCCACAGGTGAAGCGGGGTCCCCTGGGCTTCCAGTGTGTTTGGCAGGGATGGTGAATGTCGGCAAATAACTGGAGGACACAGGGTCTTTACCTGGTTTACTGATGTTGTAGTCAGCCTCAGTCCAAGTTACCCACAAAAGGTGTTGATGGAGTCCAGGCATCCTGAAGAAAAGAGGAAATCCCTTTGCCAGGTCAGTTTGGGAGCCTTCCAGTTAGTGCTGATTGCTAGTCCCTTGCTGCCTGTAGTGTCCTGACAAGGTCCCCAGTTACTCTCTGTCCTGGGACAGTCCCTGCATGGTAGGCAACTTGAGCCGTTCCTTTGGGATTTCTGTACACGATGACACCGGGCTCTAATTGCTGCTGTACCTCAGGTATTATGTGGGCAAGTCACTTTTAGCTTCTTGCCCTCCGGTTCTGCTGTGGGACTTGCAGTTCCACACAGCCATGGGCTCCCGGTGCCCAGTTTCTGCGCTCTGTTTAGAGGGGCCCAGTTGTAGCCTTCCTCTAGCTCTTAGGTCCTTCTGTGCTCCTTCACTGTCTGCTACCAACTGTCTAACTCCTCCTCCAAACCAGGATGTATAAAGGGAAGTTCCCCTAAAACTGGGTTCAGTGCTCCCCCTCCTGGCCTGGGGCCAGAATGTGTTGAATGTAAGATTACCTGCCAAAGGGATCCCTCCTGTCTCCAGGCATGGCATTACCCTCCCCGAGAGGAAGGCAGCACCACTGTGGTACCCAAACTCCTTTTGTACTACACATAGTACAAAAGAGAAGATCTACTAATAAAATGTATCAACACACTGCAATTAATTAATATAATACTCTTGATATTAATGCAAAAACTGTGACGTACTTAGCTAACTTCTTTTATTTTTTTTGCAAAAAGTGTATAATCCATCCACCAGCAACAAAAAGACCTTGTTGGATGGACCTTAAACTCTAATGATTCATCTCTCTTGCCGCCCCTTGGGTCATGCCTGGATCTTTTTGGTAAAAAGTACCTCACATTTATGTATAGTAATAATGAAATACATGCATGTTAGGGGTCGAGTTGCCACTTCTGCACAGGGGGAATCTCAGGCCGCTTCTGCTGCGGTCTCCCATTTCTCTCCTGCCGCAGGTAAACCTGCTCAGCAGAGACGACGGTCCTTGCGTCTGGCTCAGTCTCACTCTGTGCTTAGGCTTGCTGTTGCTTCTCCAGCTTTTGCCATTAAAGCCAGTGCTGGGCAGCAGCGAGTGGACGCTTTTGAGACTAAGTCCTGCTTTTTCCCTTCTGAGCATGCCCAGGGTGAGATCTCCCGTTGGAGATCGAGGGTCACATGCTCAGATGCTGCAGTGGTTCCCATTGGTCCTCCTGGCAGGTCCTGAAAGTACTGCAGCTATATAAGCTTCGCATGACCGCACGGCCATGCGCTAGTGTACAATTGTATACGTGTGTTTGTTGTGAGTGCAAGTCGTTCATTAAATACCCCTACCCTATTGTATGACTGTTCGCGTATGGTGTATGGCTGCTATCTAGCGCCCGACTAACCACTCAACGTGTCACACATGTATAAGCGTCTATTGCTGTGACCGCCAGTGCGGTGCCACGCGCCAGTAGTGCGCCTCCTGACCCACGTCTGGGTTCTTAGTGGTGTCTGCCAGCTCGGCACAGTTCGCACTTCGGTGCTCTAATTATTACTGTTACCTCACACACCCAGTTGCGGTGTTGAGTGCTAGTAGTCTGATCGGACTTCAATCCTGAGTCTTGGGGTTGAGTTCGCTGACTCCTTGCTTGCACTCCTAGGTGCGGTATTGCGGACCAGTGGCTTAACTGGGTTCGCTTCCACCGCCATATTACGCTGCCATTTACTAGCAGCAGGTTTTCACCTGCACGGTGGACCCCGGACTGCAAACGCATCTATTAATATTACATCTTATTCTTGGTGCGTTCCGCCAGTCCTAACAGAATACTAGCGCCAAGGTCTGGCTAGTAAATGACGGACGATCAGCGTTTACAGCGGTACATCCAGCAGCTGGAGGGAAGGTTGGCGGCTCTAGAGCGCTCAACCTCAGCTGTGGATGTCACTGCTGTCGCTGTTCAGGCTGCAAGTGTAGCCGCAGCCAGTTTGTCCGCTGCCACCCCTGCTCCGACTTTATCCCGTCTCCCGCTTTCTGACTAGTTTGCTGGCGACAGTAAACAATGATCGGGCAGGGCGTTGGAGTGGGCAACGCCACTTTGGGAGTGAGATGATCGTGTGGTACAGAGTGCTCCTCTCTTCCTGGACACTCTGAAGCAGGTCTTTTTAGGACCTCGTGTTACCCACGATACCGCACTCCAGTTGTTGTCTATTACTCAGGGCTCGTCCGTGGTCAGCCAGTTTGCCATCCAGTTCCGGACTCTAGCTTCAGAGTTAGAGTGGCCAGACAAAGTTCTTATTCCGGTGTTCTGGAGGGGACTGGCAGACCATGTGAAGGACGCCTTGGCCACCAGGGAGATACCCGCTACACTGGAGGAACTTATTTCTGTATCTACCCGCATCGACCTCCGTTTTCACGAGCGGAGGTTAGAGCGGACCCAGTGTAGGCAGAGGTTTCGGCTGGCTCCCACCTTCGCCAGACCTCTTGAATCTCCTGTCTTGGCGTCCGACTCCCATGAGGCCATGGAGGTTTCTCGAGCGGGACCTAAGTCTCAGGCCGCTCGAGTACCCGTGGTTTGTAAAAACTGTCATCAACTAGGACATTACGCCAATAAATGTCCACGGCGGTCGGGAAACGATCGCGTCTAGTAACCATTGGGGGAGGTTCACTAGACACAGCTGCATTTTCCTCCAAACTGTCCTTTAAAGGGACAATCCTATTAGGCTCCTCCACTCTAACAGTCAAGCTTTGTGTGGATTCAGGAGCAGAGGGAAACTTCATGTCCTCTGCTTTTGCTCTGCGCCACGCTATACCACTAGTCATGCTCGCCAAACCTGTAACAGCTAGAGTTGTGAATGGGGCGACACTTCCACTGCAAATCACACACCAGACAGTTCCATTCTCGCTGTCCATGTCCCCTTCCCACCAGGAGATAATTTCCCTTCTTGTTCTTCCCGAGGGAATGGATGAGATTTTGCTGGGAATACCCTGGCTCCGTTTCCACTCCCCATATATTGAGTGGTCCTCAGGGAGAATATTGGGTTGGAGTAAGTCTTGTATGGGCAGGTGTGTGAGTGAGTGTGTACAGGTTTCTACTACCGAGGTACCCGCAGACCTTTCTTCTCTTCCCAAGTGCTATTGGTGCTATGCTGACGTATTCTCTAAAAAGTATAGTTGTGCGACCTTGACCTTTTTAGAGTCGAGCCGGGTTTCGCGAAACCCGACTATCTCAAAAGTCGGGTCGAGTGAAATCGGCCGATTATGACGTAAAGTCGGGATCGACCGAAACACGAAACCCAATGCAAGTCAATGGGGCAGCATAGTCGGCAGTGAGTGGGGGCCAGGAAAACACCTAGAGTGCCCATTTTAATGTCAAAACCATCCATTCTTTTTAATGAAGCTTGTCAAGCGTAATTTACCTTATAATAATTGGAAGGCATTTGAAATTGGGGGTCATTTGGCTAAAGTTGTGTGGGGTAAGGCTGGTTCAAGTAATTAGTGGGCCCAGGAAATCTGGACCACGTCACGGCAGTGGAGCAGGGAGAGGTAAGTATTTCAACTTTGCAAGTGCTGTGATCCTGAGCAAGCAGGGGGGCCCACTTGTTGGCATTGGCACTGGCACAGGGCCCCTCAAAGTACAGCGGTGTGTTTGCACGGTGGGGGCGCCTCCCACCGGCAGCAACACTTTTGCGTACTATGAGAGGCCCTGTGCCAGTGACGTCGCCAACTAGTATTCCTCCCCCCACCTGATGAAGGAACCTGCACTTTCATCTGCACCTTCCTCTTTGTCCCCGTGTAAGGTGGTATGGTATGCGGGAAGAGCAACCTGACTTTCAGCAGGGTCACAATGTTGTTGTGTAGCATGCACGGGGAATGTTGCGTTATGGGTCAATGTACCAGCAGACTCATCTATCACTGGCTGGGCAATGGGCACGATGAAGTGGAAACACAGATATAGGCCCAAAGAATAAAGTGGGCTAAATGCAGTTCAAAATTGGTAACACAGGAATAACCAGGGGGCATTGCAGTGGAGGACAACTGGAATGAGAGGCTGACACAGAGAGTAGGGCCAAATCAGTAAGTAGTCGAAATGCAGTTCAAAATTGGCAACCGTAGTAAACAGGCGGCACAGCTTTGTTCAGTGGAGGAGAACAGCAAGGAGTGGCAGACACCGATAGTAGGCCCCAACCCAACTAGTAGGCCAAATGCAGTCTAACATTAACAACTACTTAACGAGAGCCTGAAAATGGAATTTCAGGACAGGAAACCAGGAGAACAGCAAGGAGTGGCAGACACCGATAGTAGGCCCCAAACCAACTAGTACGCCAAATGCAGTTGTTCCATTTAACCACAATTTAATGAGAGCCTGAAGATAGAAGCTCAGGAAAGGCAACCTGGGGAACACCTTGGAGTGTAACACACCATCTCTCTCCACCCCATACCCATTTTGTAGGCCTAATGCAGTGTACTTTTCTACAACTACTAAACGAGAGTCGGAAGACCGAAGCAATGGCAAGGAAACCTGGGGAACACCTTGGAGTGTAACACACCATCTCTCTCCACCCCATACCCAATTTGTAGGCCTAATGCAGTGTAGTTTCCAAGAACTACTAAACGAGAGCCGGAAGATCGAAGCTCAGGAAAGGCAACCTGGGGAACACCTTGGAGTGTAACACACCCTCTCTCTACACCCCATACCCAATTTGAAGGCCTAATGCAGTGTAGTTTCCAAGAACTACTAAACGAGAGCCGGAAGATCGAAGCTCAGGAAAGGCAACCTGGGGAACACCTTGGAGTGTAACACACCCTCTCGCTACACCCCATACCCAATTTGAAGGCCTAATGCAGCGTAGTTTCCAACAACTACTAAACGAGAGCCGGAAGATCGAAGCTCAGGAAAGGCAACCTGGGGAACACCTTAGAGTGTAACAAACCCTCTCTCTACACCCCATACCCAATTTGTAGGCCTAATGCAGCGTAGTTTCCGACAACTACTAAATGAGAGCATGAAGATCGAAGCTCAGGAAAGGCAACCTGGGGAACACCTTGGAGTGTAACACACCCTCTCTCTACACCCCATACCCAATTTGAAGGCCTAATGCAGTGTAGTTTCCAAGAACTACTAAACGAGAGCCGGAAGATCGAAGCTCAGGAAAGGCAACCTGGGGAACACCTTGGAGTGGAACACACCATCTCTCTACACCCCATACCCAATTTGAAGGCCTAATGCAGCGTAGTTTCCAACAACTACTAAACGAGAGCCGGAAGATCGAAGCTCAGGAAAGGCAACCTGGGGAACACCTTGGAGTGTAACACAACGTCTCTCTACACCACGGAAGGGCTGATTCTTAGGAAGGAAGGCTGTTGGAAATAAGCATTGCGCGTCCGAGGGTGATTATATTCTTATTAGGTATATACTCACCCTCGGACGCGCCCTGCTTCTTTATTTGGAATGAATGTTTATTTGCAATGTGGTGTTGACTTTCTCTATTATTTTGGTAATTAATGATTTTATTATTTTCATTGTTTTGCATCTTCTCGGCAATAATATAAAGAAGACGCGACAGGACAACACTCGGTGGATGCCATATGTGTGTTTTCAATTTAAAAAACCTTTCCGTTAACTACTTGCAGGAGAAAGTAATTGTAGCTGGTGGCCATTTTTAGTACTGTACCAGATTTTAGTTGTGTGTTTGTTTTTAATGTTAAAATGTCTGCATTTGATATCTCACCAGTATTTTCTTTTTTATAAGCAAAATACTTTTTTTTTTATTTTATGATGTTGGTTCAAGGGGTACACGGGCAGCAGTAGACAGGTCAGTGGAGGCCTAGTGGAAGGAGGGACCGCAGACAGGCTTCGAAGCCCTAACATAATAAATTGGGCTGCCTGTAGGCAATTTAAAATTGGTTCCAGGGGAACACGGGCAGCAGTAGACAGGTCAGTGGAGGCCTAGAGGAAGGAGGGACCGCAGATGCGCCAATGTTTCCCCCATACCAAATTTGTATGCCTAATGCAGTGTAGTTTCCAACAACTACTAAACGAGAGCCGGAATATCGAAGCTCAGGAAAGGCAACCTGGGGAACACCTTGGAGTGTAACACACCCTCTCTCTACACCCCATACCCAATTTGAAGGCCTAATGCAGTGTAGTTTCCAAGAACTACTAAACGAGAGCCGGAAGATCGAAGCTCAGGAAAGGCAACCTGGGGAACACCTTGGAGTGTAACACACCCTCTCTCTACACCCCATACCCAATTTGAAGCCCTAATGCAGCGTAGTTTCCAACAACTACTAAACGAGAGCCGGAAGATCGAAGCTCAGGAAAGGCAACCTGGGGAACACCTTGGAGTGTAACAAACCCTCTCTCTACACCCCATACCCAATTTGTAGGCCTAATGCAGCGTAGTTTCCGACAACTACTAAACGAGAGCATGAAGATCGAAGCTCAGGAAAGGCAACCTGGGGAACACCTTGGAGTGTAACACACCCTCTCTCTACACCCCATACCCAATTTGAAGGCCTAATGCAGTGTAGTTTCCAAGAACTACTAAACGAGAGCCGGAAGATCGAAGCTCAGGAAAGGCAACCTGGGGAACACCTTGGAGTGGAACACACCATCTCTCTACACCCCATACCCAATTTGAAGGACTAATGCAGCGTAGTTTCCAACAACTACTAAACGAGAGCCGGAAGATCGAAGCTCAGGAAAGGCAACCTGGGGAACACCTTGGAGTGTAACACAACGTCTCTCTACACCACGGAAGGGCTGATTCTTAGGAAGGAAGGCTGTTGGAAATAAGCATTGCGCGTCCGAGGGTGATTATATTCTTATTAGGTATATACTCACCCTCGGACGCGCCCTGCTTCTTTATTTGGAATGAATGTTTATTTGCAATGTGGTGTTGACTTTCTCTATTATTTTGGTAATTAATGATATTATTATTTTCATTGTTTTGCATCTTCTCGGCAATAATATAAAGAAGACGCGACAGGACAACACTCGGTGGATGCCATATCTGTGTTTTCAATTTAAAAAACCTTTCAGTTAACTACTTGCAGGAGAAAGTAATTGTAGCTGGTGGCCATTTTTAGTACTGTACCAGATTTTAGTTGTGTGTTTGTTTTTAATGTTAAAATGTCTGCATTTGATATCTCTCCAGTATTTTCTTTTTTGTAAGCAAAATACTTATTTTTATATTTTCTGATGTTGGTTCCAGGGGTACACGGGCAGCAGTGCCCTGGTCAGTGTAGTAGTAGTTGAAAGAATGGACCACAGACAGGCATCGAAGGCCTAAAATAAAAAAATTGGGCTGGCTGTAGGCAATTTTAAATTGGTTCCAGGGGTACACGGGCAGCAGTGGTGTGGTCAGTGGAGGCCTAGTGGAAGGAGTGACCGCAGACAGGCATCGAAGGCCTAAAATAATAACACATGGCTGTAGGCAATTTTAAATTGGTTCCAGGGGTACACGGGCAGCAGTGACCTGGTCAGTGTAGTAGTAGTTGAAAGAATGGACCGCAGACAGGCATCGAAGACCTAAAATAAAAAAATTGGGCTGGCTGTAGGCAATTTTAAATTGGTTCCAGGGGTACACGGGCAGCAGTGGTGTGGTCAGTGGAGGCCTAGTGGAAGGAGTGACCACAGACAGGCATCGAAGGCCTAACATAACAAAAATGTCAATACAATGGTATTGTCAGTGGCAGGCATTGAAGGATGTCAGCGCATAGACTAAACATTGGTGGAGCTGTGAGATAATTTTGCAAGTGGTAAAGCAACTGTTTGAGCTGGGGTGGGGGGAAACTGTCTTGTGGCCGGTGGTACAGGCCCAGGGCCCCTCATATTACAACGGTGTGTCTGACGTTGGGTGCGCACCACCACCGCCAGAGACACTTTATTGTACTAGGAGGGACCCAGTGGCAGTGCCGTCGACCAAAAGCGGGCTCACCCACCTCTTCAGACAAACTGCACTCTCACGGTGTTGTGAATTCTGTGGCTGAGTTCACTTCTGTGGTCACAAGTGGTATTGCAGTCTCTGGGCTTCCTCCCTCAGGTGTTTTGGTGAGCTCGTTGGCTGCCTTGCTATTTAGCTCCACCTGAGTCTGTCTTCCTTGCTCCTTGTCAATGTTCCAGTGTTGGATCTGAGCTACTGCATCTTTCCTTGGGCCTGCTGCTCTGCTAGATAAGTGCTTCTAGTTTGTTTTCTGTTTTTTTCTGTCCAGCTTGCTATTGTCTTTTGCTGGAAGTTCTGAGAAGCAGAGGGGTGCACCGCCGTGCTGTTAGTTCGGCACGGTGGGTCTTTTTGCCCCTTTGCGTGGTTTTCGTTTTAGGGTTTTTTGTAGACTGCATAGTTCTCTTTGCTATCCTCGCTCTGTCTAGAATATCGGGCCTCACTTTGCTGAATCTATTTCATTCCTACGTTTGTCTTTTCATCTTGCTAACAGTCATTATATGTGGGGGGCTGCCTATTCCTTTGGGGTATTTCTCTGAGGTAAGTCAGGCTTGTATTTCTATCTTCAGGCTAGTCAGCTCCTCAGGCAGTGCCGAGTTGCATAGGTAGTTGTTAGGCGCAATCCACTGCTGCTTATAGTTGTGTGAGGATAGATCAGGTACTGCAGTCTACAGAGATTCCACGTCTCAGAGCTCGTCCTATTGTTTTTGGTTATTGCCAGATCTCTGTATGTGCGCTGATTACTGCACGCTGTGTTGCCTGATTGCCAGCCATAACAGTACAAGGAGCCACACCAATGATTCCCAATAGAGGGAAAAAAGAAATCCTGACATCATTTTTTTTTCTTAGCTCTGTCTTCAGTCTTTTTTTTCCCCTAGACATTAGAGTGCTTCAGGACACAGCTGTGGACATGGATATTCAGGCTCTGTGCTCCTCAATGGATAATCTCGTTGTAAATGTACAAAAGATTCAAGATACTATTGATCAGAAATCGATGCTAGAACCAAGAATTCCGATTCCTGATTTGTTTTTTGGTGACAGAACTAAGTTCCTGAGCTTCAGAAATAATTGTAAGCTATTTTTGGCCTTGAAACCTCATTCTTCTGGTAATCCTATTCAACAGGTTTTGATTATTATTTCTTTTTTGCGCGGTGACCCACAGGACTGGGCGTTTTCTCTTGCACCAGGAGATTCTGCATTGAGTAATGTTGATGCATTTTTCCAGGCGCTGGGATTGCTTTACGATGAGCCTAATTCAGTGGATCAGGCTGAGCAAAATCTGCTGGCTTTATGCCAGGGTCAGGATGATGTAGAAGTATATTGCCAGAAATTTAGGAAATGGTCAGTACTCACTCTGTGGAATGAATCTGCACTAGCGGCTTTGTTCAGAAAGGGTCTCTCTGAAGCTCTTAAGGATGTAATGGTGGGATTTCCTATGCCTGCTGGTTTGAATGAGTCTATGTCCTTGGCCATTCAGATCGGTCGTCGCTTGCGCGAGCGTAAATCTGTGCACCATCTGGCGGTACTGCCTGAGAGTAAACCTGAGCCTATGCAGTGCGACAGGACTATGACTAAAGTAGAACGGCAAGAACACAGACGTCTGAACAGACTGTGTTTCTATTGTGGTGATTCTACTCATGCTATTTCTAATTGTCCTAAACGCACTAGGCGGTTCGATAGCTCTACCGTTATTGGTACTGTACAGTCCAAATTCCTTTTGTCCATTACCTTAATGTGCTCTTTGTCATCATATTCTGTCATGGCGTTTGTGGATTCAGGTGCTGCCCTGAATCTGATGGATTTGGATTATGCTAAACGTTGTGGATTTTTCTTGGAGCCTTTGCGGTGTCCTATTCCGTTGAGAGGAATTGATGCTACACCTTTGGCCAAGAATAAGCCTCAGTACTGGGCCCAGCTGACCATGTGCATGGCTCCTGCACATCAGGAAGTTATTCGCTTTCTGGTACTGCATAATTTGCATGATGTGGTCGTGTTGGGGTTGCCATGGCTACAAACCCATAATCCAGTATTGGATTGGAACTCTATGTCGGTAACCAGCTGGGGTTGTCAGGGAGTACATGGTGATGTTCCATTTTTGTCTATTTCGTCATCCATTCCTTCTGACATCCCAGAGTTCTTGTCGGACTTTCAGGATGTATTTGAAGAGTCCAAGTCTGATGCCCTACCTCCGCATAGGAATTGTGATTGTGCTATCGATTTGATTCCTGGTAGGAAATTCCCTAAGGGTCGTTTATTTAATTTGTCCGTACCTGAACACACCGCTATGCGCAGTTATGTGAAGGAGTCCCTGGAGAAGGGACATATTCGCCCATCGTCGTCACCATTGGGAGCAGGGTTCTTTTTTGTAGCCAAGAAGGATGGTTCGCTAAGACCGTGTATTGATTACCGCCTTCTTAATAAGATCACTGTTAAGTTTCAGTATCCCTTGCCATTGATTTCTGACTTGTTTGCTCGGATTAAGGGGGCTAGTTGGTTTACTAAGATTGATCTTCGTGGTGCGTATAATCTGGTGAGAATCAGGCAGGGAGATGAATGGAAAACGGCATTTAATACGCCCGAGGGTCATTTTGAGTATCTGGTGATGCCGTTCGGACTTGCCAATGCTCCATCTGTTTTTCAGTCTTTTATGCATGACATTTTCCGTGAGTATCTGGATAAATTCTTGATTGTTTACTTGGATGACATTTTGATCTTCTCTGATGATTGGGAGTCTCATGTGAAGCAAGTCAGAATGGTTTTCCAGGTACTGCGTGCTAATTCCTTGTTCGTGAAGGGATCAAAGTGTCTCTTCGGTGTGCAGAAAGTTTCATTTTTGGGGTTCATCTTTTCCCCTTCTACTATCGAGATGGATCCGGTTAAGGTTCAGGCCATCCAGGATTGGACTCAGCCGACATCTCTAAAAAGTCTGCAGAAATTCCTGGGCTTTGCTAATTTTTATCGTCGCTTCATCTGTAATTTTTCTAGCATTGCCAGACCATTGACCGATTTGACCAAGAAGGGTGCTGATTTGGTTAATTGGTCTTCTGCTGCCGTGGAAGCTTTTCAGGAGTTGAAGCGTCGTTTTTGCTGTGCCCCTGTGTTGTGTCAACCTGATGTTTCTCTTCCGTTCCAGGTCGAGGTTGATGCTTCTGAGATTGGTGCAGGGGCGGTTTTGTCACAGAGAGGTTCTGGTTGCTCAGTGTTCAAACCATGTGCTTTCTTTTCCAGGAAATTTTCTGCTGCTGAGCGTAATTATGATGTGGGCAACCGAGAGTTGCTGGCCATGAAGTGGGCATTCGAGGAGTGGCGTCATTGGCTTGAGGGTGCTAAGCATCGCGTGGTGGTATTGACTGATCATAAGAACTTGACTTATCTCGAGTCTGCCAAGCGCTTGAATCCTAGACAGGCCCGTTGGTCGTTATTTTTTGCTCGTTTTGATTTTGTGATTTCATACCTTCCGGGCTCTAAAAATGTGAAGGCGGATGCTCTGTCTAGGAGTTTTGTGCCCGACTCTCCGGGGTTATCTGAGCCGGCGAGTATCCTCAAGGAAGGAGTCATTGTGTCTGCCATCTCCCCTGATTTGCGGAGAGTGTTGCAGAAATTTCAGGCTAATAAACCTGATCGTTGTCCGGCCGAGAAACTGTTCGTCCCTGATAGGTGGACTAGTAAAGTTATCTCTGAACTTCATTGTTCGGTGCTGGCCGGTCATCCAGGAATCTTTGGTACCAGGGAGTTGGTTGCTAGATCCTTCTGGTGGCCATCTCTGTCACGGGATGTGCGTGCTTTTGTGCAGTCCTGTGGAATTTGTGCTAGGGCTAAGCCCTGCTGTTCACGTGCCAGTGGGTTGCTTTTGCCCTTGCCGGTCCCGAAGAGGCCTTGGACACATATTTCAATGGATTTCATTTCTGACCTTCCCGTTTCTCAAAAAATGTCGGTCATTTGGGTGGTCTGTGATCGCTTTTCTAAAATGGTCCATCTGGTGCCCTTGGTTAAATTGCCTTCCTCCTCTGATTTGGTGCCTTTGTTCTTCCAGCATGTGGTTCGTTTACATGGCATTCCTGAGAATATTGTTTCTGACAGAGGTTCCCAGTTTGTCTCGAGGTTCTGGCGAGCCTTTTGTGGTAGGATGGGCATTGACCTATCTTTCTCCTCGGCCTTCCATCCTCAGACTAATGGCCAGACCGAACGAACCAATCAGACCTTGGAAACATATCTGAGATGTTTTGTTTCCGCTGACCAGGATGATTGGGTGTCATTTTTGCCGTTGGCTGAGTTCGCCCTTAATAATCGGGCCAGCTCGGCTACCTTGGTCTCTCCATTTTTCTGCAATTCTGGGTTCCATCCTCGTTTCTCTTCAGGACAGGTTGAGTCTTCGGACTGTCCTGGTGTGGATTCTGTGGTGGACAGGTTGCAGCAGATCTGGACTCAGGTAGTGGACAATTTGACCTTGTCCCAGGAGAAGGCTCAGCTTTTCGCTAATCGCAGACGCCGTGTGGGACCCCGACTTCGTGTTGGGGATTTGGTTTGGTTATCTTCTCGTCATATTCCTATGAAGGTTTCCTCTCCTAAATTTAAACCTCGTTTTATTGGTCCGTATAGGATTTCTGAGATTCTCAATCCGGTGTCTTTTCGTCTGACCCTCCCAGACTCCTTTTCCATACATAATGTATTCCATAGGTCGTTGTTGAGGAGATACGTGGCACCTATGGTTCCATCTGTGGAGCCTCCTGCCCCTGTTTTGGTGGAGGGGGAATTGGAGTATATTGTGGAGAAGATTTTGGATTCTCGTGTCTCTAGACGGAAACTCCAGTATCTGGTCAAATGGAAGGGTTATGCTCAGGAAGATAATTCCTGGGTTTTTGCCTCTGATGTCCATGCCCCAGATCTTGTTCGTGCCTTTCATGTGGCTCATCCTGGTCGGCCTGGGGGTTCTGGTGAGGGTTCGGTGACCCCTCCTCAAGGGGGGGGTACTGTTGTGAATTCTGTGGCTGAGTTCACTTCTGTGGTCACAAGTGGTATTGCAGTCTCTGGGCTTCCTCCCTCAGGTGTTTTGGTGAGCTCGTTGGCTGCCTTGCTATTTAGCTCCACCTGAGTCTGTCTTCCTTGCTCCTTGTCAATGTTCCAG
Source organism: Ranitomeya imitator (assembly GCF_032444005.1). Classification (NCBI taxonomy): domain Eukaryota; kingdom Metazoa; phylum Chordata; class Amphibia; order Anura; family Dendrobatidae; genus Ranitomeya; species Ranitomeya imitator. The sequence continues at coordinate 138,548,189 of NC_091282.1, forward strand.
TGTTGGATCTGAGCTACTGCATCTTTCCTTGGGCCTGCTGCTCTGCTAGATAAGTGCTTCTAGTTTGTTTTCTGTTTTTTTCTGTCCAGCTTACTATTGTCTTTTGCTGGAAGTTCTGAGAAGCAGAGGGGTGCACCGCCGTGCTGTTAGTTCGGCACGGTGGGTCTTTTTGCCCCTTTGCGTGGTTTTCGTTTTAGGGTTTTTTGTAGACTGCATAGTTCTCTTTGCTATCCTTGCTCTGTCTAGAATATCGGGCCTCACTTTGCTGAATCTATTTCATTCCTACGTTTGTCTTTTCATCTTGCTAACAGTCATTATATGTGGGGGGCTGCCTATTCCTTTGGGGTATTTCTCTGAGGTAAGTCAGGCTTGTATTTCTATCTTCAGGCTAGTCAGCTCCTCAGGCAGTGCCGAGTTGCATAGGTAGTTGTTAGGCGCAATCCACTGCTGCTTATAGTTGTGTGAGGATAGATCAGGTACTGCAGTCTACAGAGATTCCACGTCTCAGAGCTCGTCCTATTGTTTTTGGTTATTGCCAGATCTCTGTATGTGCGCTGATTACTGCACGCTGTGTTGCCTGATTGCCAGCCATAACACACGGGTGCTGTCGCCAAGTGTCGATACCACGGCCCCGTGTGGGGAGTTTGGCCATTTAGTGAGGTGTAAACATGTCGTATGCTGGACAATCAGGTGCTGAAATTTACGAGATTGGAAAAGGCATTCAGAATAGTCCACAGGCAAGACCTTTTCATAGGAAAGCTAGGTGTCAGCCGGGCAAGGTGGGGCAAAAGATTTCGAAATCCAGTTGTGGTTCATTTTAATGAAGGTTAGATCATCTACATTTTGGGTAGCCAGACGAGTCCTTTTTTCTGTTAGTATTGAACCTGCAGCACTGAATACTCTTTCTGATAGGACACTAGCTGCCGGGCAAGCAAGCTCCTGCAATGCATATTCTGCCAATTCTGGCCAGGTGTCTAATTTTGATGCCCAGTAATCAAATGGGAATGACGGTTGAGGGAGAACATCGATAAGGGATGAAAAATAGTTTGTAACCATACTGGACAAATGTTGTCTCCTGTCACTTTGAATTGATGCTGCAGTACCTGTCCTGTCTGCGGTCATAGCAAAATCACTCCACAACCTGATCAGAAAACCCCTCTGGCCAACGCCACTTCTGATTTCTGCCCCTCTAACTCCTCTGGTCTGCTGGCCCCTGCAGCTCGTGTGAGAACGATCACGGGCGCTGTGTGCAGGGAATGCCAGAAGCAAACGGTCAACAAGAGTTGATTGTTTGGTTGCTAATATTAGTTCCAAGTTCTCATGTGGCATTATATTTTGCAATTTGCCTTTATAGCGAGGATCAAGGAGGCAGGCCAACCAGTAATCGTCATCATTCATCATTTTAGTTATGCGTGTGTCCCTTTTGAGGATACGTAAGGCATAATCCGCCATGTGGGCCAAAGTTCCAGTTCTCAAATCTGCGGTTGTGCTTGGTTGAGGGGCAGTTTCAGGCAAATCCACGTCACTTGTGTCCCTCCAAAAACCAGAACCTGGCCTTGCCGCGCCACCAATTTCCAGTGGCCCCGGAAAAGCTTCCTCATTAAAAATATAATCATCCCCATCATCCTCCTCGTCCTCCTCCTCCTCTTCGCCCGCTACCTCGGCCTGTACACTGCCCTGGCCAGACAATGGCTGACTGTCATCAAGGCTTTCCTCTTCCTCAGCTGCAGACGCCTGATCCTTTATGTGCGTCAAACTTTGCATCAGCAGACGCATTAGGGGGATGCTCATGCTTATTATGGCATTGTCTGCACTAACCAGCCGTGTGCATTCCTCAAAACACTGAAGGACTTGACACATGTCTTGAATCTTCGACCACTGCACACCTGACAACTCCATGTCTGCCATCCTACTGCCTGCCCGTGTATGTGTATCCTCCCACAAAAACATAACAGCCCGCCTCTGTTCACACAGTCTCTGAAGCATGTGCAGTGTTGAGTTCCACCTTGTTGCAACGTCTATGATTAGGCGATGCTGGGGAAGGTTCAAAGAACGCTGATAGGTCTGCATACGGCTGGAGTGTACGGGCGAACGGCGGATATGTGAGCAAAGTCCACGCACTTTGAGGAGCAGGTCGGATAACCCCGGATAACTTTTCAGGAAGCACTGCACCACCAGGTTTAAGGTGTGAGCCAGGCAAGGAATGTGTTTCAGTTGGGAAAGGGAGATGGCAGCCATGAAATTCCTTCCGTTATCACTCACTACCTTGCCTGCCTCAAGATCTACAGTGCCCAGCCACGACTGCGTTTCTTTCTGCAAGAACTCGGACAGAACTTCCGCGGTGTGTCTGTTGTCGCCCAAACACTTCATAGCCAATACAGCCTGCTGACGTTTGCCAGTAGCTGCCCCATAATGGGAGACCTGGTGTGCAACAGTGGCAGCTGCGGATGGAGTGGTTGTGCGACTGCGGTCTGTGGACGAGCTCTCGCTTCTGCAGGAGGACGAAGAGGAGGAGGAGGGGGTGCGAACGGCTACAGCCAATTGTTTCCTAGACCGTGGGCTAGGCAGAACTGTCCCAAACTTGCTGTCCCCTGTGGACCCTGCATCCACCACATTTACCCAGTGTGCCGTGATGGACACGTAACGTCCCTGGCCATGCCTACTGGTCCATGCATCTGTTGTCAGGTGCACCTTTGTGCTCACAGATTGCCTGAGTGCATGGACGATGCGCTCTTTAGCATGCTGGTGGAGGGCTGGGATGGCTTTTCTGGAAAAAAAGTGTCGACTGGGTAGCTCGTAGCGTGGTACAGCGTAGTCCATCAGGGCTTTGAAAGCTTCGCTTTCAACTAACCGGTAGGGCATCATCTCTAACGAGATTAGTCTAGCTATGTGTGCGTTCAAACCCTGTGTACGCGGATGCGAGGCTAAGTACTTCCTTTTTCTAACCATAGTCTCATGTAGGGTGAGCTGGACTGGAGAGCTGGAGATCGTGGAACTAGCGGGGGTGCCGGTGGACATGGCAGACTGAGAGACGGTGGGAGATGGTATTGTTGCCACCGGTGCCCTAGATGCAGTGTTTCCTACTACGAAACTGGTGATTCCCTGACCCTGACGGCTTTGGCCTGGCAAAGAAACCTGCACAGATACTGCAGGTGGTGCGGAAAATGGTGGCCCTACACTGCCGGAAGGGATGTTGCGTTGCTGACTAGCTTCATTGGCCGAGGGTGCTACAACCTTAAGGGACGTTTGGTAGTTAGTCCAGGCTTGCAAATGCATGGTGGTTAAATGTCTATGCATGCAACTTGTATTGAGACTTTTCAGATTCTGTCCTCTGCTTAAGGTAGTTGAACATTTTTGACAGATGACTTTGCGCTGATCAATTGGATGTTGTTTAAAAAAATGCCAGACTGCACTCTTTCTAGCATCGGATACCTTTTCAGGCATTGCAGACTGAGCTTTAACCGGATGGCCACGCTGTCCTCCAACAGGTTTTAGCTTTGCCACGCGTTTTGGGCAAGATACGGGCCCGGCAGATGGAACCTGTTGCGATGTTGATGCCTGCTGCGGCCCCTCCTCCTCCGCTTCAGAACTGCTGCCGCCTGCACCCTGTTCCCCCAATGGCTGCCAATCGGGGTCAAGAACTGGGTCATCTATTACCTCTTCTTGTAGCTCGTGTGCAACTTCGTCTGTGTCACCGTGGCGGTCGGTGGTATAGCGTTCGTGATGGGGCAACATAGTCTCATCAGGGTCTGATTCTTGATCAGCACCCTGCGATGGTAATGTTGTGGTCTGAGTCAAAGGACCAGGATAGTAGTCTGGCTGTGGCTGTGCATCAGTGCACTCCATGTCAGATTCAACTTGTAATGGGCATGGACTGTTAACTGCTTCACTTTCTAAGCCAGGGACGGTATGTGTAAAGAGCTCCATGGAGTAACCCGTTGTGTCGCCTGCTGCATTCTTCTCTGTTGTTGTTTTTGCTGAAGAGGACAAGGAAGCGACTTGTCCCTGACCGTGAACATCCACTAACGACGCGCTGCTTTGACATTTAACAGTTTCACGAGAGGAGGCAAAAGAGCTAGAGGCTGAGTCAGCAAGATAAGCCAAAACTTGCTCTTGATGCTCCGGCTTTAAAAGCGGTTTTCCTACTCCCAGAAAAGGGAGCATTCGAGGCCTTGTGTAGCCAGACGACGAACCTGGCTCCACAGCTCCAGACTTAGGTGCAATATTTTTTTTCCCACGACCAGCTGATGCTCCACCACTACCACTACCCTCATTACCAGCTGACAATGAACGCCCCCGGCCACGACCTCTTCCACCAGACTTCCTCATTGTTTTAAAAACGTTAACAAACAAACGGTATTTGTTGCTGTCACACAACTTACACGGTGAGCTATAACTTCAGTATGATTTAGCTACCCCTTTACAGGTGGGTGAGACCACAACGAAAATCAGCCACAATGTTACACACTCTGTTGTTGTTGGCAACAAATGAGATGGCACACACGCAGGACTGTCACTGAAGCGCAAATGTAAATATTTATCTCCCACTGATTTGTGTTTTGTTTTTTTTAAAAGGGAGACTTCAGAAAAAAAAAAAATTAAAAAAAAATTATTTTTTACAGAAGAATTTATAAAACAAATAAAATGAAATGATTGTTTCAGGGAGAATTTAGGAAAAAAAAAAAAAAAAGGCTTTGTAGGGCCCACTGAGTGAGAGAGGACGCACACAGGAGTCAGGAGTGGCACACAAGCCCAGAGGCCAATATTAATCTCCCACCGATTGATTTAGTTATTTTTTTTGGTAGATTTTGGAACCCAAATCAAGCAAAAAAATTAATAGGCTTTCTATGGCCCACAATTGGGGAGAGAGAGAGAGATGGCACACCCAGGAGTCAAGACTGGCACACAAGCAGAAGGGGCAATATGAATCTCCCACAGAATCTTTTTTTTTTTTTTTTTTTTTTTTCAGGGAGACTTGAGAGAAAAAAAAATACAAAAAAAATGATTTTTTTCAGGAATAATTTAGAAACCAAAGAAAATAAAATGATTGTTTCAGGGAGAATTTAGAAAACAAATAAAACAAAAAATTGGCTTTCTAGGGCCCACTGAGTGACAGATGACGCACACAGGAGTCAGGAGTGGCACACAAGCCCAGAGGCCAATATTAATCTGCCACTGATTGATTTAGTGATTTTTTTTGGTAGATTTTGGAACCCAAATCAAGCAAAAAAATTAATAGGCTTTCTATGGCCCACAATTGGGGAGAGAGAGAGAGATGGCACACCCAGGAGTCAAGACTGGCACACAAGCAGAAGGGGCAATATGAATCTCCCACAGATTTTTTTTTTTTTTTTTTTCAGGGAGACTTTAGAGAAAAAAAAAAAAATGATTTTTTTCAGGAATAATTTAGAAACCAAAGAAAATAAAATGATTTTTTCAGGGAGAATTTAGAAAACAAATAAAACAAAAAATAGGCTTTCTAGGGCCCACTGAGTGACAGATGACGCACACAGGAGTCAGGAGTGGCAGACAAGCCCAGAGACCAATATTAATCTCCCACTGATTGATTTAGTGATTATTTTTGGTAGATTTTGGAACCCAAATCAAGCAAAAAAATTAATAGGCTTTCTATGGCCCACAATTGGGGAGAGAGAGAGAGATGGCACACCCAGGAGTCAAGACTGGCACACAAGCAGAAGGGGCAATATGAATCTCCCACAGATTTTTTTTTTTTTTTTTCAGGGAGACTTGAGAGAAAAAAAAATACAAAAAAAATGATTTTTTTCAGGAATAATTTAGAAACCAAAGAAAATAAAATGATTGTTTCAGGGAGAATTTAGAAAACAAATAAAACAAAAAATAGGCTTTCTAGGGCCCACTGAGTGACAGATGACGCACACAGGAGTCAGGAGTGGCACACAAGCCCAGAGGCCAATATTAATCTGCCACTGATTGATTTAGTGATTTTTTTTGGTAGATTTTGGAACCCAAATCAAGCAAAAAAATTAATAGGCTTTCTATGGCCCACAATTGGGGAGAGAGAGAGAGATGGCACACCCAGGAGTCAAGACTGGCACACAAGCAGAAGGGGCAATATGAATCTCCCACAGATTTTTTTTTTTTTTTTTTTCAGGGAGACTTTAGAGAAAAAAAAAAATGATTTTTTTCAGGAATAATTTAGAAACCAAAGAAAATAAAATGATTTTTTCAGGGAGAATTTAGAAAACAAATAAAACAAAAAATAGGCTTTCTAGGGCCCACTGAGTGACAGATGACGCACACAGGAGTCAGGAGTGGCAGACAAGCCCAGAGACCAATATTAATCTCCCACTGATTGATTTAGTGATTATTTTTGGTAGATTTTGGAACCCAAATCAAGCAAAAAAATTAATAGGCTTTCTATGGCCCACAATTGGGGAGAGAGAGAGAGATGGCACACCCAGGAGTCAAGACTGGCACACAAGCAGAAGGGGCAATATGAATCTCCCACAGATTTTTTTTTTTTTTTTTTTCAGGGAGACTTGAGAGAAAAAAAAATACAAAAAAAATGATTTTTTTCAGGAATAATTTATAAACCAAAGAAAATAAAATGATTGTTTCAGGGAAAATTTAGAAAACAAATAAAACAAAAAATAGGCTTTCTAGGGCCCACTGAGTGACAGATGACGCACACAGGAGTCAGGAGTGGCACACAAGCCCAGAGGCCAATATTAATCTCCCATTTTTTTTTTTTCCAGGGAAAATTTATAAACCCAATAAAAAAAATAATAATAAATAGGCTTTCTATGGCCCACTATCTGAGAGAGAGAGATGGCACGCTTAGGACTGGCACACAAGCCCAAAGCCCAATATTAATCTCCCACTGATTGATTTAATGATTTTTTCAGGTAGAATTTAGAACCCAAATCAAGCAAAAAAATTAATAGGCTTTCTATGGCCCACTGAGTGAGAGATGGCACACACAGGAGTAAGGAGTGGCACACAAGCCCTGAGGCCAATATTTTTCTCCCACTGATTGATTGATTGATTTTTTCAGGTAGAATTAGGAACCCAAATCAACCCAAAAAATAAATAGGCTTTCTATGGCCCACTATTTGTGAGAGAGATGGCACGCTCAGGACTGGCACACAAGCCCAGAGGCCAATATTAATCTCCCACTTTTTTTTTTTTTTCCAGGGAAAATTTATAAACCCAATAAAAAAAATAATAATAAATAGGCTTTCTATGGCCCACTATCTGAGAGAGAGAGATGGCACGCTTAGGACTGGCACACAAGCCCAAAGGCCAATATTAATCTCCCACTGATTGATTGATTGATTTTTTCAGGTAGAATTATGAACCCAAATCAACCAAAAAAATAAATAGGCTTTCTATGGCCCACTATTTGTGAGAGAGATGGCACGCTCAGGACTGGCACACAAGCCCAGAGGCCAATATTAATCTCCCACTTTTTTTTTTTTTCCAGGGAAAATTTATAAACCCAATAAAATAATAAAAAAATAGGCTTTCTATGGCCCACTATCTGAGAGAGAGAGAGATGGCACGCTTAGGACTGGCACACAAGCCCAAAGGCCAATATTAATCTCCCACTGATTGATTTATTGATTTTTTCAGGTAGAATTTAGAACCCAAATCAAGCAAAAAAATTAATAGGCTTTCTATGGCCCACTGAGTGAGAGATGGCACACACAGGAATAAGGAGTGGCACACAAGCCCTGAGGCCAATATTTTTCTCCCACTGATTGATGTTGTGATTTTTTCTGGTAGATTTTGGAACCCAAATCAAGCAAAAAAATAAATAGGCTTTCTATGGCCCACTGAGTGAGAGATGACACAGACAGAGATGGCACTCTAGCAGAAATGTCAATCTTAATCTCCCACAAAAAAAAAAAAAAAAAAAAAAAAGGAACTGTCCTTCAATTACTATCTCCCTGCAGTAATCTCAGCCAGGTATGGCAGGCAGCAATAAGGAGTGGACTGATGCACAAATTAAATAAAAAGTGTGGAAAAACAAACAAGATAGCTGTGCAGAAAGGAAGGAACAAGAGGATTTGTGCTTTGAAAAAAGCAGTTGGTTTGCACAGCGGCGTACACACAGCAATGCAGCTATCAGGGAGCCTTCTAGGGCAGCCCAATGAGCTACAGCGCTGAGGAAAAAAAAAAAAAAAAGGAGCTTCCACTGTCCCTGCACACCAAAGGTGGTGTTGGGCAGTGGAAATCGCTACAGCACAAGCGGTTTTGTGGTTAATGGACCCTGCCTAACGCTATCCCTGCTTCTGACGAAGCGGCAGCAACCTCTCCCTAAGCTCAGATCAGCAGCAGTAACATGGCGGTCGGCGGGAACTCCCCTTTATAGCCCCTGTGATGCCGCAGACAGCAAGCCAATCACTGCAATGCCCTTCTCTAAGATGGTGGGGACCAGGACCTATGTCATCACGCTGCCCACACTCTGCGTTTACCTTCATTGGCTGAGAAATGGCGCTTTTCGCGTCATTGAAACGCGACTTTGGCGCGAAAGTCGCGTACCGCATGGCCGACCACGCACAGGGGTCGGATCGGGTTTCATGAAACTCGACTTCGCCAAAAGTCGGCGATTTTTGAAAATGTTCGACCCGTTTCGCTCAACCCTACTAAAAAGGCTGCTGAGACTCTACCAGCTCATCGCCCCTACGACTGTCCTATTGACCTCTAGCCTGGAGCTGAACCTCCTCGGGGAAGGGTATATCCCCTCTCTCTCCCAGAGACGGAGGCTATGTCTCAATACATTCAGGAGAATTTGGCAAGAGGGTTCATTAGGAAGTCAGTGTCTCCTGCAGGGGCGGGATTCTTCTTCGTACAGAAGAAGAACGGGGAATTACGTCCTTGCATCGATTACAGGGGTCTTAATGCTATCACCATTAAAAATAAGTACCCGTTGCCCCTGATATCTGAGCTCTTTGACAGGCTAAGGGGAGCAAAGGTTTTCACCAAACTAGATCTGCGGGGTGCCTACAACCTGATTCGCATCCGTGAGGGGGACGAATGGAAAACGGCTTTTAATACCAGGGATGGGCACTATGAGTATCTGGCGATGCCCTTCGGGCTCTGTAATGCCCCAGCCGTTTTTCAGGACTTTGTCAACGATATCTTCCGGGATATGCTTTCCACCTCGGTTGTAGTCTATCTGGATGATATCCTCATCTTCTCTCCAGATATTGACTCCCACCGGAGAGATGTTGGCAGAGTCTTCGAACTCCTATGGGCGAATTCCCTTTATGCTAAGTTGGAGAAGTGTGTGTTTGAGCAGGAGACCTTACCTTTCCTGGGCTATATCATCTCGGCCCAGGAAATGGCTATGGATCCTGCCAAACTACAGGCTGTGATGGACTGGCAGGAACCCCATTCTCTTAAAGCGGTGCAGCGCTTTATGGGGTTCATAAATTACTATCGCCAGTTCATCCCCCACTTCTCAACTTTGGTAGCTCCCTTGGTATCCCTCACCAAGAAGGGAGCGAATCCCAAATTGTGGTCGGAAGAGGTCTCCAAGACCTTCACTTCTATAAAGTCCCATTTTGCTAGCACTCCCATCTTACATCGTCCCAATGTGGATAAGCCATTCCTTATGGAGGTGGATGCCTCATCCGTTGGTGCTGGAGCAGTCCTCTATCAAAAGGATGCTCAAGGTCGGAAGCATCCATGCTTCTTCTTCTCAAAGACCTTCACACCAGCGGAGAGAAATTACTCCATCGGGGACAGGGAGTTGCTAGCAATGAAGTTGGCCTTTTCGGAGTGGAGACATCTTTTGGAAGGTGCTCGGTTTCCCTTCCAAGTCTTCACGGACCACAAAAATTTGGTCTATTTGCGTACAGCCCAGCGGCTGAATTCTCATCAGGCTAGATGGTCCTTGTTTTTCTCCCGGTTCCACTTCACTCTCCATTATCTCGCCGGGGAGAAGAACATTCGTGCTGATGCTCTCTCTCGCTCCCTTGTGTCAACTGAGGAGGAGGAAGAGGAGCCTCGGCTTATTGTCCCTTCAGAGAGTCTGAGAACCGTAGCTCCGGTTTCGCTAGAGTCTGTGCCTCCGGGCAAGACTTTTGTTCCCATCAATTTGCGACCGGAGGTTCTCTCTTGGGCTCATTCGTCCAGAGTGGGTGGACACTTTGGGGCAAAGATGACATCTGAGTTGCTGGCGAGAATGTACTGGTGGCCGCATATGGTTCGTGATGTCGGAGACTATGTTCGGGCATGTGTCTCCTGTGCCAAAAATAAGTCTCCTCGTCAACGGCCAGCTGGATTGTTATATCCTCTGCCGGTGGCCCTGGGAGATGGTCGGGATGGACTTTGTGGTGGGTTTGCCCAAGTCACGTGGCTGTACTGTCATTTGGGTAATCACCGACCATTTTTCTAAAATGGTGCATTTGGTGCCGCTTCCTCGGCTACCTTCTGCACGGCTCTTGGCAGCGTTGTTTATTAAACATGTCTTCCGCCTTCACGGTATGCCGGACAAAATTGTCAGTGATCGGGGTCCTCAGTTTGCGTCTCGGTTCTGGAGAGAGCTTTGTCATCTTCTCAGTATTGAGTTAAATCTCTCTTCTGCCTATCATCCCGAGACGAATGGGTTGGTGGAGAGAGCCAACCAGACCTTGGTCACATATCTGCGACATTTTGTCTCTGCCAGGCAGGATGACTGGGCATCTTTGTTACCGTGGGCAGTGTTCGCCCTTAACAACGCTGTAGCCGATTCCACCGGTCAGACTCCTTTCATCCTTAATTACGGCCAGCATCCGCGGGTTCCAGTGCCTATGCCCATGTCTTCTGCTGACTCCAGGGTGGCAGACTGGGCGGTGGAGGCACGAGACATTTGGGACCGCACTCAGGATGCCATCCGGGCCTCCAAGGAGAGAATGAGGTCCTCTGCCAATGCACATCGGCGCCCTGCTCCGACCTTTGCTCCAGGTGACTTAGTGTGGCTCTCCGCTCATAACATCAGGCTGCGTGTTGAGTCCACTAAGTTTGCTCCTCGCTACTTGGGTCCCTTCAAGGTCCTCGAACAGGTTAATCCTGTGGTTTACCGTCTAGCCCTTCCTCCTCGCCTAGGTATCACTGACACCTTTCATGTGTCCCTCCTTAAGCCCGTGTACATGTCCCGGTTTTCTGAGTCATCTACCGGGACGTCGGGTTCGTCTACGGACGATTACGAGGTGAACGCTATTTTGGGGTGCAAGGTGGTTCGTGGCAGAAAATTTTATTTGGTAGACTGGAGGGGTTACGGCCCTGAGGATAGATCCTGGGAACCTGCTGAGCACATTTGGGCTCCGCAGCTCATTGCTGCCTTCGAACGTAGCGAGGCCCAAGGAAGGGGGGGCCCTAGGAGGGGGGGTAATGTTAGGGGTCGAGTTCCCGCTTCTGCACAGGGGGAATCTCGGGCCGCTTCTGCTGCGGTCTCCCATTCCTCTCCTGCCGCAGGTAAACCTGCTCAGCAGAGACGACGGTCCTTGCGTCTGGCTCAGTCTCACTCTGTGCTTAGGCTTGCTGTTGCTTCTCCAGCTTTTGCCATTAAAGCCAGTGCTGGGCAGCAGCGAGTGGACGCTTTTGAGACTAAGTCCTGCTTTTTCCCTTCTGAGCATGCCCAGGGTGAGATCTCCCGTTGGAGATCGAGGGTCACATGCTCAGATGCTGCAGTGGTTCCCATTGGTCCTCCTGGCAGGTCCTGAAAGTACTGCAGCTATATAAGCTTCGCATGACCGCACGGCCATGCGCTAGTGTACAATTGTATACGTGTGTTTGTTGTGAGTGCAAGTCGTTCATTAAATACCCCTACCCTATTGTATGACTGTTCGCGTATGGTGTATGGCTGCTATCTAGCGCCCGACTAACCACTCAACGTGTCACACACGTATAAGCGTCTATTGCTGTGACCGCCAGTGCGGCGCCACGCGCCAGTAGTGCGCCTCCTGACCCACGTCTGGGTTCTTAGTGGTGTCTGCCAGCTCGGCACAGTTCACACTTCGGTGCTCTAATTATTACTGCTACCTTACACACCCAGTTGCGGTGTTGAGTGCTAGTAGTCTGATCGGACTTCAATCCTGAGTCTTGGGGTTGAGTTCGCTGACTCCTTGCTTGCACTCCTAGGTGCGGTATTGCGGACCAGTGGCTTAACTGGGTTCGCTTCCACCGCCATATTACGCTGCCATTTACTAGCAGCAGGTTTTCACCTGCACGGTGGACCCCGGACTGCGAACGCATCTATTAATATTACATCTTATTCTTGGTGCGTTCCGCCAGTCCTAACACATGCATTCATTTATTTGATTGTTCTTATGCATTTTGTTAGCATAGATGTCTGTATAATGGTCACGGCATATGTGCACCGGTGTATTAATGTAATACTATAGGAATGCTGGCCTTAATCTGTATATTTGTAGCACAAAATAAAAAAATACACAGTGTAGGGAGGGAGAAAGGATATCATGCTATGGTCATATGGTTGTGTGATACTCATGTGACAGGGGAAGAGGAGTAACACATGAGTAAGGGCAACCTACAGTCCAGCTTTGGTCCCCATTACTCTACTGAAAATGCCCTAACTGAAGTTGCTAAGTACTCATCTACTAACTGCCACAGCTAACTGACATTACTCTGCACTCTTCCTCTTAGATCTATCCTCTGCCTTGTGACAGTAGTTCACTGCTTTCTACTACAAAAACTAATTTACTTGGATCAAAAGTGTTGCCCGTGTTTTTTTCCTGGATATCGTCTTATGTCACTAATTGCACATTTTGCATCTGCAATTCCTATAATACCTCCTCGTCATGCCCACACTTTGTGTTGTATCTCAACACTCTGTCCTGGGACACATACTCTTACTCTTTTCTATCTTTTGGTCTGGAATAACTCATAAATTCCCATGGCTTCCAGTACCACCTGTATGCTGGTGACATTCAAATCAACCTCTCCAGCCCATATATCACCTCCCAGAATCCCAGAATATCTATTAGCAAAGCCTCCTTGTTCTCATCACACTTTCTAAAATTCTATGTGGACAAACCCGAACCCACCATATTTCCTCCATCTCACTAAACCCATTCCCTCCTGATCTATTTATTATAATAAATGACATTACACTATCTCTTGTATCACATGTCCACTGCTTCAGTGTAACCCTAGACTCTGCTCGGTCATTCAAACTACACATCCAATGCCTTACCAGCAACTAAAAAATATTTACAAAAGTCTGTCCTTTCTTTAACTCTAAATACACCAAAATGTTAACAAATGCCTTCATCATCTCCCACCTTGACTATTGCAATATCCTCCCCTGTAACCTCCCAATTAATACTCTCATACATCTTCAATCCATTCTCAACGCTGCAGCCAGATTAATCCACCTATCCCCTCGCTACTCATTTGCCCCTGCCCTCTACCAATTCCTTCAATTACTTACCAATTCCAGAGAGAATTAAGTTTAAACTACTAACAATAACTTACAAGGCTGTCCATAACCTGTTTTCCCAATACATCTCTGAACTAATCTCCCGATAACTCCTCACATGTAATTTCTGGTCCTCATAAGATCTTCTTCTCTCATCTCTCTTTATACGTTCCTTACCCAACTATCTCCAATATTTTTCCACAGCCTGCCTCATCCTTGGAATTAAGTGACTCAGTTTGCCTGAATTTCTTCCACATTTGAAATCATTAGACACAGTTTGAAAATTCATATCTACAGAAAATAATCCTGGTGCCACCTCACTACCACTGTCGCCTTTCTCAATACTCTGCAGATTGTATGCTGGTAAGGTCAGGTTCCTCTCCCCTTAAAGCATCAGTCTGTCATTGTTGGTTTGTTCACTGTATTTAACATATGTATTTTGTATGTAAATTGTCTTCACATCTACAACAACCTGAAATCACCATAGCTTTAAAAATAAATAAGAGCAGTAATAATACAACACTATGTTCATGTCCACCCAAAGGTCCATGCATGATTGCATGATTGGACTAACCTTATTACCCATATCTATAAGTCTGATGTTGATCATTTATAAAATCAAGCTTAAATACTACTTCCCTGGATTCTGATGTTTGTTTCTATGTTTGTTTGATGGGTTTAATTCGAAATAATGTACATTAGAGCTCAAAATGTCTAGCAGAAGGCAACCTCATCAAGTAACATTAGGACCTTTCATTCCAGAGCTGAACAACCCTTTAATTGTTTTTACCCATGATTTGAATATGTTAAATGAACAATATAACCACAGAAACCATATAAAATGGCCTACATTTTTTAAAAGTTTATTTTAGGCTTGAAGACTAGACAATGTCATACTGATTTTACATCAACCTACATGATTTTAATATTTACAAAACATTTCAGTATTACACAGTTTGAAAAGTTGCAAAGGTTACTGTGTTTGATATTTTATACTTACTGAGATCCCTAACCATCACTTTATTTTTTTTTGTACGTTGTACATTATCCTTTTGTCTTCAAAGCTGAATTAATTGCATCAAAAGAGAAAGTCAACATAAAACTGTAACCAGGTTTTGCAACAAGCCCTTTGGGTGAATGATTCTAACATATTTTGGGGACGAAATGTAAAACAATACGGAGCATTAAATAAATAATTCTCTGACATTTTAGATAAACTTTGTCCTGTGTTTTGAATTAGGTCCTTAGAACATTTCACTATTTAAAGGAGTTTAATGCAAAAAAGATAAAATGGATGTTTTCTTCCAGAAACAACACCATTCTTGATCATTTATTCACAGGAATATAGCCGAGAGGCATTATCACACATATTCCATTGACCGCAGTATCACTGTTTCTGGAAGACAGCGTACATTTTCCTAATTCCATAGAATCTCTAAAGTACCATCATTTTTATGTTTTTCTTGACCTGTGTAAATATAACATTAAGCATAAGCATAGGATTTCTAAAAATGCAAGAGGAATTTTCCCAAAAAATATTTTTTCTTTCTTTTCATTTGTTTTAAATAATTCATATACAAAAACCTCTAAAAGTCAAATTAAATACTTTGAAATCTCTCACAGTAGAAGTGTAATAATTAACCAAAGAGACAAAAAAAAAAACCTTCCCTTTTCGGCGTTTCTGCATAGATGCGTTCATATGTTTGTCTGATACAGTAAATCGGTAGAAAGTTTGTTGAAGGCTTTTACATATAGATGTTAAAAAGGAAAAGAACCATAACCACATGGTGTGAAATGGGAAAATGAAGGTAAGCATGTTAATTAAACATTGCAATACTCAAACATGTGTTATAAATGGAGAGGAAAAAATATCATAATAAATTTGATCAAACGTTATATCGTAAAGTGCAAAGTGTGGGCGGTGTTTTTCAATATCTAATTTACAACCAAGGGTCGTTGTTATGTTTGACTTTCTCTTTAATATTGTTCACCAAGGTTGAATACAACATCATACACAATTTACATTTTTTTGAAGGACATTATACAGACAGGACATTGACATCTAGCGGAATTAGATATGTAGCACAATTAAAACTAAAATTGTAAAAATGCGGATCATTTGACCTCAATAGCGGTCATAGATAAGCTTAAGAGATCAGTTCAGAAATATTAAAATCCCCTCGTTTCTCAGTCTGGCGAAACCAGAGAGAAATACTGAATGAAAATATTGGTCTAAGCCTCTTATGTCTGATTTATTTTATAGCTATCTACTTTTATTATCGTAATATTTAGTAATACTATAAGTTATATTGTTATATTTATTCATTTTTTTGTCTACTCTCTAACTTTTACTAATCTGTAAGTCTTCCTCTGGATCCCTACTTCTTGATAACTCAGAACTGCCACTTCGAGAGATGTAACATCTAGTTTTCAATGCAAAATCTGCAACGGGGCTCCTATCTACGACCATTTATAATACTGGCATCTTCTTATGAAGCCCCCGTCAGGCTCATGTGGCATCTACTGTTCCAACCAGTATATCCTTCTGGCGCGGTCAAAGTCATGTCTTTTTTGGAATTTTATTGTAAATATAGTATCAATTTTAGGTCTGACGTAACATATAGTAAATTATTTCTAGTGGAACGGAAAATGGGGGTGCATACACCTAAACTAAATTGGTCAATAACTGAAGCAACCAGAACAAGTTTAGCAGATACCACCACATTATCACACTCTTTATCAACTGGTGTTACCAACGGAAAAACAATATTTTTCTTCTACACAAACACATATGTAGGTCCACAATTGGAAAAAAAAATTCTGGTTGTATGTCATCAATACAATACATTTGCTTTCCATTTTATCTCATGAAGAAAGACTATGTTCAACAAATTGCAAACTAGAAGACACGCCAATCGACATATGAAATGCATTATGTGTACAAGCCTATCAGTTTTATCATCTCTCTCCATGCTACTGTATGCTCCTAAAATAATTCAGATTAAACTAAATATATTTATGTATATTAATATATATATATACTGTATCCATATGCAATTCTGCTTACTGTGTAAAACTTTTTTTTTTAGTACTGTTCTTATGCTTTAAAAAAAAGAGTTGGCAAAGAAATATAATGCCTTGGGCAAATTCAGTAGAGATTTGCTAGTCTAATATTCTTGGACGTCAGTGCATTCTATGTAATAAAGTAAAAAGGAATGAGATATTGATGTACTGTTACGTTTATGACATGCAGAAAAGAAATCCCAGTCTTTGCAACACATTTAGTATTCAGGTCATTGAGGAAGGAAATGTTTTCAACACAAGTAATAACATGCCTCAAGAACATGCACAATAGGAATGAAATTAAGAGGAAAATATGTTATTGAAGGTTGGTAATTTCACAGGTGTAAATCAAATGGATTTCTAAAATCTGAGATGTAAATATTAATATTTCGATAGGCACAAGGGAAGCAATTAGGATAATGCAGTCATCCCAGAGACGTCTTATTGCTACTCTGCAGCATCGGGATTAAAGGTGTAAAGTTGAAATGAAAACAAATTTCTGTTGGCGATTTCTTTAGCTGGGGTAAAAATCCCTATAATTGCATTTTCTTTCGTTCATAAAAATATAGACACGCAAAAGGTAACAAATGAATAAAATGATGCTGCCTCTCTTCCTAACGTATTTCAACCAGTGTGAACAACGTAGAAGAAAATGAAAACATTTCGATACAAAGGGACGGTATTTGAAGGATATTTACTGGTGGGATCATTTTAAGGGCAGGCACAGACTACCTTGCAAAAACAGTTACCAGCCTACCAAAAAGTGAGCACTTGTTCAAATGAAAATCCATTCATTTTTATTCTTTTAGGTTTTGCACAGTTTTTGAAATATTCAAATGATGATTTCTTTGTGTTGAATAGTCAGATGATGAAAGCTGTCAGTCCTCTTCAGTGCAACCTAGTAGCTCGGCTCTTAATGTGATTCGGCCATACCATGACCACGGTAGGATCCTTAAAAATCTTGCATAGATCGGTGGGTCAATAACGTTCTTTCTGTGTGTGTCATTGTCAAAATTTCCCTGAAAGACCTGGAAATAATAAAAATATATATCAATAGAAGATACTATATATGTTGAGTTAAGTTAGATAATATTGAAAAATAGGCTAAGGAAAGATGAGCATAACGATTTTGTTGGGAGTGGCCAACCAACTAATGTGTATTTAAGAGGTTTTCTCATCTTCTACAGAAGAAAATTGCTTTCTAAGCTTTTTGATTGCTTGGAGGAGATATGATTCTGTTTGACCGTTTGACCTACAGGCATCATACTGCTGGCCAAACTTTGCACTGTCCGATGCTGCTATATGAGGCCTCCTTGCAACTCCGCACCGGAGAAGAGCAGTTACACTGCAGCTGGCTGGGATCGGCACGACCAATTCGCAATAGCATCCTATCCAGCTTAACAGCAGCGCTTACAAGCTCTATTGCGTGCATGTTCTGCTTCTGCAGCTAGACTGCAGTGATGGCTGCCAGTAACCTTTGCAATGAGCAGTAAACCATTAAATTAAAAATCCATTCATTCTTAAGAAATATCTTAAGAAGAAATGTAATAACAGGAAAATTGAAAAATTGTTTTTTACAAGCATTTTGCAATTTCATACATTAATGAACATGAAACTAACCCTTGAAGTGTTTGGCCTTAGTTTATTATAGCCTTTGTCCTAGAAAATATGGATTTACTCTCCTGAGTATAAGATGCTGTTAATGGTATTTTGCAATGTTTTATTTCCCTGCCCTTATTAATGGAACCCATCATGTCCAGAAATGAATTTTACCTGCAGATTAACTGCAGGTAAATAGCATGAAAATCACATTAGGCTGTATTTTATTTTTTTCACCTGCTCTGTTGGTATTAAAAAAGAATATGCTGCTTCATTGGAGAAGCAGAAACAGAAAAAAAAAACTTCTATACTTCTTGTAGTCGCTCGCATTCAGTCATTGGAGAAAGTATAGAGTTATCACAGTTACCACTCACTACACTTTATTCCTGCGCAGAGTGATTGCAGCTGCGCTCACAGTATAGTGAGCAGTGACTTCACTGCCAGACTGACTGCAAGTGAGAGGTTAAAGCGAAGTTGCTATTCTTCCTGAAGGTGTTGGGGCATGCTAATATTATTTTAATGCTATTCACCTGCAGATTAATCATATTTACAAGTTTCCCAAAATAATGTCAAATATTGCCAAAATTTTAGGCACAGGAAGGAGTTAATAATAGTCTAAGCTGTATTACAGTAATTAGGAAAACACGGCACTTCTGGAATTCTGGTGGTGCACGAGTGCACTTCCTGTCTTAGCAGCGGACACAGCAGACTCTCACACAGGGCGCTTCCACACAGATCTACTCTATCCTGATGATTGATGAAGGTCAGGTATTGACCGAAATGTCTCATTTTTCTGGAATTTCTTCATTCAATAAATCAGTTCTTAAACACATCTGTATGAGTGCCAAGTATTTCTACATCTAAGCTGTATTAAAGACACAGCAAAAATAGCTGGAGCACTTCCTTTATGCTTAGACATTCAGACAACAGGTAAATTCACACTGGGAAAGGCTTTTGATATTAAATTGTACAATTATGCTGCAATTATGCACATTGAATTGATTAGTTTGTCGAATACAGTTATTCTTTGGGTCAAAATGGCCTTAGGATACAGGATTTTCAAAATATAGTATAGTGTTCATTACTGGGTCACAGTAGGCTGAAATCACATACTGTAAGCACAAAGCACCAGCCCATTTCCCCTACAACCAGGATGGGCAACACTCCAAAGATACTAAATACATACCACTAATAGAGTTATTAAACTCCACATAGTAAAGAAGCGTTTTAAATTTAAACAAATAACTTTATTAACATGTAAAAACCACATACACTTAAAAAATGCCTCACAATCAAAATTAGTGAAAACCAGACAGAGGTCAGCTCACGAATCGGCAGAACACATACATCTTATGGTATCGTACATATGTCATATGTTACCTCAAAATTGGTAGGGCCACGCAATGTAAATAGTTTTTAAAATACCGGTGCAGGTAGGGCACTGTCTGCGACTATCAAAAAAATGTCAAAGCACACTGTATACTCCTATCCCCTTACCACAAATGGAGAGATACAATTACTCCCCCATTTCAAGGGCAATTGCCCAGTGTTAAATCTGGCATGGATAGACCTTATATCCGTATTGAAACGCTAATCCAATCACCAGGAATGGCCCATATAACCTGCATGTATCGCCAGTATCAATATAAGGAAAGTACAAAGCTGCCAAGAAAATCCCCAGACAAACCCCTATTGCATCTCCCGTACGGCCCACACATGAACACAATCAGGAGATCAGAATCTGATCTCATACATATTACCTCTCAGTGTTTGCCGTAATCCTGGCCTCGTGGCACGCTGAACCTCCGTCAACCCCGACGCGCGTTTCGCATCTGCTTCCTCTTGGGGGCGTGTCACAGGTAAGGCGTCACAGAATCTTAAGCGCTAGGGCAGCCAATCAGATTAACGGAAAACGGGCTTGCCCCAAAAGAGTCCCTCCTCACAAAGCCCTCCACCAATCAAATGCTTTGTGTGCGGCGTCTCCCAAAATACACCCAGTGCAGCCTAGACATAACGGGGACTTAGACTCACTGCGGTGGGTATAATCAACGCAGGCTTGTCACTCCTCCCAGAACCATGGGGAGCACAAAGACAAGCCAGCCGAAATCACATACTGTATACTGTACAAAGTCACAGATATTAAGACTGGAAGATTCATTCAATCAACATTGGCATTTCATTAGCAAAACATACAGTCATGGCCAAAAGTATTGACACCCCTGCAATTCTGTCAGATAATACTTATTTTCTTCCTGAAAATGATTGCAAACACAAATTCTTTGGTATTATTATCTTCATTTAATTTGTCTTAAATGAAAAAACACAAAAGAGAATGAAGCAAAAAGCAAAACATTGATCATTTCACACAAAACTCCAAAAATGGGCCAGACAAAAGTATTGGCACCCTCAGCCTAATACTTGGTTGCACAACCTTTAGCCAAAATAACTGCGACCAACCACCTCCGGTAAACATCAATGAGTTTCTTACAATGCTCTGCTGGAATTTTAGACCATTCTTCTTTGGCAAACTGCTCCAGGTTCCTGATATTTGAAGGGTGCCTTCTCCAAACTGCCATTTTTAGATCTCTCCACAGGTGATCTATGGGATTCAGGTCTGGACTCATTGCTGGCCACCTTAGAAGTCTCCAGTGCTTTCTCTCAAACCATTTTCTAGTGCTTTTTGAAGTGTGTTTTGGGTCATTGTCCGGCTGGAAGACCCATGACCTCTGAGGGAGACCCAGCTTTCTCACACTGGGCCCTACATTATGCTGCAAAATTTGTTGGTAGTCTTCAGACTTCATAATGCCATGCACACGGTCAAGCAGTCCAGTGTCAGAGGCAGCAAAGCAACCCCAAAACATCAGGGAACTTCCGCCATGTTTGACTGTAGGGACCGTGTTCTTTTCTTTGAATGCCTCTTTTTTTCTCCTGTAAACTCTGTGTTGATGCCTTTGCCCAAAAAGCTCTACTTTTGTCTCATCTGACCAGAGAACATTCTTCCAAAATGCTTTAGGCTTTTTCAGGTAAGTTTTGGCAAACTCTAGCCTGGCTTTTTAAAGTCTCAGGGTAAGAAGTGGGGTCTTCCTGGGTCTCCTACCATACAGTCCCTTTTCATTCAGACACCAACGGATAGTACGGGTTGACACTGTTGTACCCTCGGACTGCAGGGCAGCTTGAACTTGTTTGGATGTTAGTCGAGGTTCTTTATCCAACATCTGCACAATCTTGCGTTGAAATCTCTTGTCAATTTTTCTTTTCCGTCCACATCTAGGGAGGTTAGCCACAGTGCCATGGGCTTTAAACTTCTTGATGACACTGTGCATGGTAGACACAGGAACATTCAGGTCTTTGGAGATGGACTTGTAGCCTTGACATTGCTCATGCTTCCTCACAATTTGGTTTCTCAAGTCCTCAGACTGTTCTTTGGTCTTCTTTCTTTTCTCCATGCTCAATGTGGTACACACAAGGACACAGGACAGAGGTTGAGTCAACTTTAATCCATGTCAACTGGCTGCAAGTGTGATTTAGTTATTGCCAACACCTGTTAGCTGCCACAGGTAAGTTACAGGTGCTGTTAATTACACAAATTAGAGAGGCATCACATGATTTTTTGAACAGTGCCAATACTTTTGTCCACATCCTTTTTTATGTTTGGTGTGGAATTATATCCAATTTGGCTTTAGGACAATTCTTTTTGTGTTTTTTCATTTAAGACAAATTAAGTGAAGATAATAATACCAAATAATTTGTGTTTGCAATCATTTTCAGGAAGAAAATGAGTATTATCTGACAGAATTGCAGGGGTGTCAATACTTTTGGCCATGACTGTATGTGTTAGGGAAGTGGATGTGTAGTAGTGCCTCTCTGAAGTAGATAGCAGTACTACGGGTCTTTCAATGATCTGTGTCATGAGGAGCTACTCTTTTGGCACCATGTAAGGACGGCTCTATTTGTATAAGGTGGTGCCTTGTGTATACTGAACTGGACCCATAAGAAACTCATGTCCTCAGTAGAGATGGGTGAACCCGATCAGCAAAGTTTGGAGTCTGTATCGAACATCTAGTGTTCGTGCCCAGACTATTCCATGGACTCTGTGTTACTCCGCAGGTTAAGCACACCAAACACCGGGTGTTTCTCACATTGCCAACTGCATGACTGCAGCTCCCACGCTGTCATCTGAGCTCACAAATGAGACCGGAGGGAAAAAGTTTACCTCCAGTCACAGAGGTTTTACTGTACTCCCATCAGCCTAAATTTGCTGTCATTGATAATATCAAAAGTAGGTGCCGCTGATGGGAGTATTCATCAGATGGCACCTGCACTAGAAAAAAATATATTTTAAAAATGACGTAGGTTCCCCTGTATTTCTGGTAACCAGTCACTAATGATCTTACCGCCGATCAGAGGCAGTTTTTGCTGTGCTGTCATGCAGATGAAAGCATGAAAAGCAACGTATTTTCGGGTCCCTCATTCATGGGAATGAGGTCCATGTTTGGGTTCAGGTACTGTTGTAGTACCCAAACCGAACTTTTTGAACTGTTCTGCTAAACCCCAGGGATTTGCCCATCGCTAGTCCTCAACATAGAAAATAATTTGCAGCTTTCATCTCCTATTTTTGACTTAGGACTTGCTGTTTTAAGTCTTATTTCCGTGATTAGTTTTCCTTAGCCATTATTTTTTAAGCTATACAAGCCGCTTTTGTGCAATTTAATATTAAGCAATCACCCCCTCCATGAATTGATAGGTTGCGAGTGGTTGCCTCATCAATATTCTTCACCTGTGTTGCCGCCATCTTTACTACATGGGTTTGCTGCATCCTGAGAGTGCATTAGTTCTGAGACCTGGGCAGGTAAACACTGCTGCCCCTTTTTTGCGGTATTAATTCTTGAATTTTTGGAGTATTTTTAGTCCTCTTTTTGTGGTTTTGTTATAAAGTTTACTGTTGGGACTCGCAAGTGCTAGGACCGTTGACGCGGGTGCGAGCTTGCATATCTTGGCCAAAATATTGACGAATAACTCATATATTGTGTATATACAGTATATCTTTTGCACTTCATTTTTCAGGGTGCTGCCAGGCTCATAATTTTGGCATTGTAAACTAGGGTGTCTGTTCTCATGGAATGCACTTAGTGCTGGACAGCCCGCTTAATCTAATAGTATAGCCTTCACTAATAGGTTGTGAGCCAGATACTGTGCATTACCTGTGTGTGGGAAGCACCCTATACAAGCCACTTTTGTGCAATCTAATACTAAGCAATCACCCTCTCCATGACTTGGTAGTTTGAGCGTGGTTGTCTCATGAGTATTTTGTACCTGTGTTGCTGCCATCTTTACTACATCGGTTTGCTGCATCCTGAGAATGAATTAGTTCTGAGTCCTCAGCAGGTAAACACTGCTGCACCTTTTTTGCTGTATTCATTTTTGAATTTTTGGAAGATTTCTAGTCCTATTTTTGTGGCTTTGTTATTAAGTTTAATCTGCAGGTTAATAGCATTCTGAAACCGTTCAGCCATGTTTCTAAAAGCTTGGCTGCCAGGAGATGGTGAATTTTATTCCTCCCAGCAGCCCAGGTTTTCAGTAATCGCTCAGTACACAGTGAACATTGCATGAGTCGGCTTTCAGTCAGTGCCGTTAGAGGTGTTTACTATGTACTGAGTAGTGTTTGAAGCTGTGCCAGCTATGCCTCTATGTCTGAAAACCCAAGGCTGCAGGGAGGAACAAAGATCATATCCTCCCTGTAACCGGGTTTTCAGGGCAGTGGTCGCACAGCTTCAGCATGCTATTAATCTCTAGATTATCTCAATATCTGAAGGTTAATAGTGTTTTTTTTTATATAACAGGTTCCATTTAAGAGGCACCCACCACTTACTGTATATACTCGAGTATAAGCCGACCCGAGTATAAGTCGAGACCCCTAATTTTGCCACAAAAAAACTGGGAAAACTTAATGACTTGAGTATAAACCTAGGGTGGAAAATGCAGCAGCTACTGGTAAATGTCAAAAATAAAAATAGATACCATTAAAAGTAAAATTAATTAAGACATCAGTAGGTTAAATGTTTTTGAATATCCATATTGAATCAGGAGCCCCATATAATGCTCCATACAAAATATGCCCCATATAATGCTCCATACAGTTTATGATGGGCCCCATAAGATGCTCCATACAAAATACACCCCATATAATGCTGCACAAAGGTTACTAATGGTCCCATAAGATGCTCCATAGACACATTTGCCCCATACAGTACTGCATAAAGGTTAATAAGGGCCCCATAAGATGCTCCATAAAGAGATTTGCCCCATATAATGCTGCACAAATGTTGATTATGGCCCCATAAGATGCTCCATAGAGACATTTGCCCCATACAATGCAGCACAAATGCTGATTATGGCCCCATAAGATGCTCCATAGACACATTTGCCCCATATAATGCTGCACAAATGCTGGTTATGGCCCCATAAGATGCTCCATAGAAATATATGCCCCATATAACGCTGCACATGGCCCCATAAGATGCTCCATAGAGATATTTGCCCCCATATAATGCTGCACAAATACTGATTATGACCCCATAAGATGCTCCATAGACACATTTGCCCCATATAATGCTGCACAAATGTTGATTATGGCCCCATAAGATGCTCCATAGAAATATATGCCCCATATAACGCTGCACATGGCCCCATAGGATGCTCCATAGAGTTATTTGCCCAATATAATGCTGCACATGGCCTCATAAGATGCTCCATAGAGATATCTGCCCCATATAATGCTGCACATGGCCCCATAAGATGCTCCATAGAGATATTTGCCCCCATATAATGCTGCACATGGCCCATAAGATGCTCCATGAAGATATTTGCCCCATATGCTGTTTAAAAAAAAATGACATACTCACCTTTCGTCGCTCAGGCCCCCGGCACTTGCTATATTCACTTGTCCTCCATTCCACCACCGAGCGTTGCTGTGTCTTCCCCGTCCTCTGCACTGACACTCAGGCAGAGGGCTGCGCGCACACTAATTGTGTCATCGCGCCCTCTGACCTGAGCATCACTGCAGAGGACACAGAAGACACAGCAGTGCCAATGGTGGAACGAGGAACAGGTGACTATAGCGCACTGCCCCATCATACTCACCTGCTCCTGGTGCGGTCCCTACACCTCCCTGGTTCTCCGGGTGTAGGCATCTTCTTCTTGTATTGAGCGGTGACATGGTACTGCTCATTACAGTAATGAATATGCGGCTCCATCCCTATGGGAGTGGAGTGGGGTCCATATTCATTACTGTAATGAGCGGTACCATGTGACTGCTCAATACAGGAAGAAGCTGTCAGCGCCCGGAAAAGAAGGGACGTCCAGGGATGGGGCCAGGAGCAGATGAGTATTATCAGGCAGCTCCCCCTCCCCTGCCAACCTCTGGGAATGACTCGAGTATAAGCAGAGAGGGGCAATTTCAGCCTAAAAAAATGGGCTGAAATTCTTGGCTTATACTCGAGTATATACGGTAATTAATTGGGTGCATCTTCTTAGTTGACTGTACTTCCTAAGTAATGCTGTAATAATAATAATAATAATAATAACAATAATAATTTTATTTCTATAGTGCCAACATATTCTGCAGCACTTTACATTTTAGAGGGGATTTGTACAGACAATAAAAGACATTACAGAATAACAATAATCACATAAATCAACAGATACCAAGAGGAATGAGCATCCTGCTCACAAGCTTACAATCTATGAGGAAATAGACAGACACGAAAAGTGGATGGTAACAATTGTTTGCCTTGTATGGTCCAGTCATCATTGTAATAAATAGGGTGTACATGTGATACTGCAGAAACCGGTAACTGACCAGTATGTGTAAAAATACAGACACAAAGGGTTATTAATTGCATGAAGGGTGTAAGCGCAGATAATACGAGGGTCCTGGTTTTGAGGAAAATTTTGTATGGACAAAAGAGGGATAGTTAGATAAATATGTTGAGTTGACAGGCCTGTTTGAAGAAATGCATTTTTGGGGCTTGGGGATTACCGTATTTTTCGGACTATAAGACGCACCGTACCATAAGACGCACCCCAAATTTGGGGTGAAAATTGCAGAAAAAATATTTTTTATAAGATGAGGGTCCGTCTTATTGTCCGAATTTAAGATCTCTTACCTGAGGGCAGGCAGTGGCAGAGCAGGGTCACAGGAGGCATGGTGGTGGCAGAGGTGAGGTGATGCTGAGGTGCGGTGGGCGGAACGGCGTGCACCTGAGCAGGTTCCCATTCTGCTTAGGTGGGCGACGCCATGGCCTGGTGTCCATGGGGAGGTTGCGGCAGTGCTGTGGCGGCGGCAGATGTGCGGTCACATCCTCAGGTGGCGGTAGCCAGGGTCCCTTCCACATGTGAGGTGACGCCACGGCAGTATTGAAGGAGAGCAGCAGAGCTGGGTGAGTCACGGTTTTCCCGGTGGCGGCGGGCATTGTGGCGGCGACAGAGGTGCGGGAATGATGTGGCGCGGTGACCGGTATGGCGTGAGCAGGGTCCCGTGCACATTTGAGGTGAATCCGTGGCCCGGTATTGAAGGAGAGCAGCAGAGCTGGGTGAGTTACGGTTGGCGGTGGCCATCTTCCTGAGGCCGCGCGTGCGCAGATTCAGTACTCTGCTTCCCAGGGCTTCAGGAAAATGGCCGCGGGAGGCCGCGCGTGCGCAGATGGAGATCACAGCGGCCATTTTCCTGAAGCCGAGATCTCCATCTGCGAACTCGGCTTCAGGAAAATGGCCGCCGCGATCTCCATCTGCGCACGCGCGGCCTCCCGCGGCCATTTTCCTGAAGTACGAGGAAGCAGAAAACTCCATCTGCGCACGCGCGGCCTCAGGAAGATGGCCGCCGCCACCGGGAAAACCGTAACTCACCCAGCTCTGCTGCTCTCCTTCAATACCGGGCCACGGATTCAGCTCAAATGTGCACGGGACCCTGCTCACGCCATACCGGTCACCACGCCACATCATCCCCGCACCTCTGTCGCCGCCACAATGCCGGTAAGCCTATGTTCCAACTATAAGACGCACCCCCCATTTTCCTCACAATTTTTTTTGGGGAAAAAGTGCGTCTTATAGTCGGAAAAATACGGTAATTGATTTGGCCTTGGTAGTGCATTCCAAATAATTGGAGAAGTCTTGGAGATTGGATTGTGAGGCTTGGTTTATTGATGATGTTAATCTTAGGTTATTAGCAGAACAAAGAGCACAGGTAGGGTGGTAGACTGAGACGTAGGAGGAGATGTAAAGTAATGCTGAAGCATGGAGCACTTTGTGGGTGAGAGTGATAAGTCTATATTGAACTCTGAAGGAGATGGGTAACCATTACAACGACTGGCACAGGGTAGAGGCATCAATGTAACAGTTGGCAAGGAATATGATCCTGGCTGCTAACTTTTAATGAAATTGTTGGGCGGGTACTGTTACCCCACATGGTGCCATGCGTTGCCCGCTTTGGTGGAGAAGGCTGGAACTGGTGTGAAAATGCCAAATGTTGCCAAAAATTTTAGCTTTACTTTGTGCAAATATTTTGCGACTTTTAAGAGTGTTTTATGTCAGAAACGTGCAGATTAACCCCATATTTGCAGGTTAATAGAGGTTTTTTTTTCACATAATAGGCTCCCTTAAAAGAATTTGGAGTTTTGTATCATTCTATACCACCACGTTTCTTTATTAACACTGGCATGAACAACACCTTAATGTATCGGGCCCTATGTCTGACTTAAAAAACCCTAGTTTCCACCATTTACTTTACTAATGTTTATTGAAATTATTTTAACACAACTATATTAAATTTAGGCTGCACTTTCCAGGCAACAGGGATTTGAAAAGTGCAGTGTAGTGTCTTGAAATGCAAATGTTATGTTCTTCCTTAATGGTATCTTGCTTAAAACAGAAGAGCACATTTGTAAGTAAATCTTAGTTTCTTGAAAAAAAGTACACCAAAACAATTCTTTAAACATAACTGTGAATGATAGAATACCCAGTAGGAAACAGTTGTTGTTCTAAACTCTATCTTCAAGGCAATCGTCAGTTGGATAGCAGCTGGCTTAAAACACACTGATGGGTCTGGGAAGTTAATATTTCTCAAAAGATGTATAATTCTATTCTCGAAGACCATATGGTAACAAAACACATGCGACTACATGGCATTAATCCATCTAAGTGACAGTTATATATAGCCATGCTAGACATTTAAGAGATCTAGTAACTCTAACTCAATATACCACATTAAGCTGGTTACTTCATTTCATCTGGAAACCTCAATAAGTAAAGTCAATGAAAAAAAAAATCACTTCCTATTTGCTTTATTTCACTAGGATTCTTTTACCAGTTATTTTTGCAAAGCAAAATTCTTATAAAAAGACTCAAAGGAGCATTTACATCTGAATATGTAATGTCCTAGGCCGGCGTCACACTCAGCGTATGAAAATACGGTCTGTTATTTACGGCCGTAATACGCAGAAAAGTCCCTAAAATAGTGATCCGTATGTCATCCGTAGGCAGGGTGTGTCAGCGTATTTTGCGCATGGCATCTTCCGTATGTAATCCGTTTGGCATCCGTAATGTGAGATGTTCTCGCAGGCTTGCAATACGGACATACAATGGATCCATGGGCTCAAATAATAGTAAAAACATATATACTGTCTATATATACAGTGGGGCAAAAAAGTATTTAGTCAGTCAGCAATAGTGCAAGTTCCACCACTTAAAAAGATGAGAGGCGTCTGTAATTTACATCATAGGTAGACCTCAACTATGGGAGACAAACTGAGAAAAAAAATCCAGAAAATCACATTGTCTGTTTTTTTATCATTTTTTTTGCATATTATGGTGGAAAATAAGTATTTGGTCAGAAACAAACAATCAAGATTTCTGGCTCTCACAGACCTGTAACTTCTTCTTTAAGAGTCTCCTCTTTCCTCCACTCATTACCTGTAGTAATGGCACCTGTTTAAACTTGTTATCAGTATAAAAAGACACCTGTGCACACCCTCAAACAGTCTGACTCCAAACTCCACTATGGTGAAGACCAAAGAGCTGTCAAAGGACACCAGAAACAAAATTGTAGCCCTGCACCAGGCTGGGAAGACTGAATCTGCAATAGCCAACCAGCTTGGAGTGAAGAAATCAACAGTGGGAGCAATAATTAGAAAATGGAAGACATACAAGACCACTGATAATCTCCCTCGATCTGGGGCTCCCACCCCGTGGGGTCAGAATGATCACAAGAGCGGTGAGCAAAAATCCCAGAACCACGCGGGGGGACCTAGTGAATGAACTGCAGAGAGCTGGGACCAATGTAACAAGGCCTACCATAAGTAACACACTATGCCACCATGGACTCAGATCCTGCAGTGCCAGACGTGTCCCACTGCTTAAGCCAGTACATGTCCGGGCCCGTCTGAAGTTTGCTAGAGAGCATTTGGATGATCCAGAGGAGTTTTGGGAGAATGTCCTATGGTCTGATGAAACCAAACTGGAACTATTTGGTAGAAACACAACTTGTCGTGTTTGGAGGAAAAAGAATACTGAGTTGCATCCATCAAACACCATACCTACTGTAAAGCATGGTGGTGGAAATATCATGCTTTGGGGCTGTTTCTCTGGAAAGGGGCCAGGACGACTGATCCGGGTACATGAAAGAATGAATGGGGCCATGTATCGTGAGATTTTGAGTGCAAACCTCCTTCCATCAGCAAGGGCATTGAAGATGAAACGTGGCTGGGTCTTTCAACATGACAATGATTCAAAGCACACTGCCAGGGCAACGAAGGAGTGGCTTTGTAAGAAGCATTTCAAGGTCCTGGAGTGGCCTAGCCAGTCTCCAGATCTCAACCCTATAGAAAACCTTTGGAGGGAGTTGAAAGTCCGTGTTGCCAAGTGAAAAGCCAAAAACATCACGGCTCTAGAGGAGATCTGCATGGAGGAATGGGCCAACATACCAACAACAGTGTGTGGCAACCTTGTGAAGACTTACAGAAAACGTTTGACCTCTGTCATTGCCAACAAAGGATATATTACAAAGTATTGAGATGAAATTTTGTTTTTGACCAAATACTTATTTTCCACCATAATATGCAAATAAAATGTTAAAAAAACAGACAATGTGATTTTCTGGATTTTTTTTTCTCAGTTTGTCTCCCATAGTTGAGGTCTACCTATGATGTAAATTACAGATGCCTCTCATCTTTTTAAGTGGTGGAACTTGCACTATTGCTGACTGACTAAATACTTTTTTGCCCCACTGTATGTATATATATTAACTAGATGGTTGCCCGATTCTAACGCATCGGGTTTTCTAGAATATGTATGTCCACGTGGTATATTGCCCAGCCACGTAGTAGATTGCTCAGCCACGTAGTATATTGCCCAACCACGTAGTATATTGTCCAGCCACATAGTAGATTGCCCAGTTACATTGTATATTGCCCAGTGACATAGTATACAGCAGAGCCACATAGTATATTGCCCAGTGATGTAGTATATTGCCCAGTGACGTAGTATACAGCAGAGAGCCACGTAGCATATTGCACAGCCGATGTAGTATATTGCCCAGCTATGTAGTATATTGCCCAGCCACGTATGACACAGGTTAAAAAATAAACATATACTCACCTTCCGCAGGCGCGTTGTTGCACTGTCGCCTGTGTGGGGTGCAGGCGGCATCTTCCGTCCCAGGGTGTGCTAACGTCGCGGTCACATGACCGTGTCGCGGTCACATGCCTGTGACGTCACGACAGGTCCTTGTCGTGCAGGACCTGTCATGACGTCGCGGTCACATGACTGTGTAGCGGTCACATGACCGTGACATCACGGCAGGTCCTTCCTGCGCAGGCGTGCAGGACTTGTGATGACATCGCGGTCACATGACCGTGACGTCATGGCAGGTCCTTCTGCCAGACCATCCGTGTGACCGGAGCGTGCCGGTTGCATCCCGAGGAGCGTGAAAGGCGGCATAG
This sequence comes from Ranitomeya imitator, assembly GCF_032444005.1. NCBI lineage: Eukaryota > Metazoa > Chordata > Amphibia > Anura > Dendrobatidae > Ranitomeya > Ranitomeya imitator. The sequence goes on from NC_091282.1 coordinate 138,579,254, forward strand.
GTGAGTTTATAATCATATTTTTTAAATTTTTATTTTTAACATTCGATGTTTTTACTATTGGCTCTGCATAGGCTGCGTCAATAGTAAAAAACTTGGTCACACAGGGTTAATAGCAGCAGTAACGGACTGCATTACACCGCGGCATAACGCGGTCCGTTACTGCTGCCATTAACCCTGTGTGAGGGCAGACTGGAAGGGTGTATGCGGGCGCCGGGCAGTGAGTGTGGGGAGTAAGGAGCGGCCATTTTCTTCCGGACTGTGCGCGTTGCTGATTGGTCGCGGCAGCCATGACAGGCAGCTGCCGAGACCAATCAGCGAATGAATAACCGTTACAGACAGACAGGACAGATGGAAGTACCCCTTAGACAATTATATAGTAGATATATCATACAGCGCTAGATAGCTTAAAAGCCAGTAATTCAATTGCCGGCTTTTAAGCTATCTAGCGCTGTATGAAATATTAATGTACAGTGGGGCAAAAAAGTATTTAGTCAGTCAGCAATAGTGCAAGTTCCACCACTTAAAAAGATGAGAGGCGTCTGTAATTTACATCATAGGTAGACCTCAACTATGGGAGACAAACTGAGAAAAAAAAATCCAGAAAATCACATTGTCTGTTTTTTTATCATTTTATTTGCATATTATGGTGGAAAATAAGTATTTGGTCAGAAACAAACAATCAAGATTTCTGGCTCTCACAGACCTGTAACTTCTTCTTTAAGAGTCTCCTCTTTCCTCCACTCATTACCTGTAGTAATGGCACCTGTTTAAACTTGTTATCAGTATAAAAAGACACCTGTGCACACCCTCAAACAGTCTGACTCCAAACTCCACTATGGTGAAGACCAAAGAGCTGTCAAAGGACACCAGAAACAAAATTGTAGCCCTGCACCAGGCTGGGAAGACTGAATCTGCAATAGCCAACCAGCTTGGAGTGAAGAAATCAACAGTGGGAGCAATAATTAGAAAATGGAAGACATACAAGACCACTGATAATCTCCCTCGATCTGGGGCTCCATGCAAAATCCCACCCCGTGGGGTCAGAATGATCACAAGAACGGTGAGCAAAAATCCCAGAACCACGTGGGGGGACCTAGTGAATGAACTGCAGAGAGCTGGGACCAATGTAACAAGGCCTACCATAAGTAACACACTACGCCACCATGGACTCAGATCCTGCAGTGCCAGACGTGTCCCACTGCTTAAGCCAGTACATGTCCGGGCCCATCTGAAGTTTGCTAGAGAGCATTTGGATGATCCAGAGGAGTTTTGGGAGAATGTCCTATGGTCTGATGAAACCAAACTGGAACTGTTTGGTAGAAACACAACTTGTCGTGTTTGGAGGAAAAAAAATATTGAGTTGCATCCGTCAAACACCATACCTACTGTAAAGCATGGTGGTGGAAACATCATGCTTTGGGGCTGTTTCTCGGCAAAGGGGCCAGGACGACTGATCCGGGTACATGAAAGAATGAATGGGGCCATGTATCGTGAGATTTTGAGTGCAAACCTCCTTCCATCAGCAAGGGCATTGAAGATGAAACGTGGCTGGGTCTTTCAACATGACAATGATCCAAAGCACACCGCCAGGGCAACGAAGGAGTGGCTTCGTAAGAAGCATTTCAAGGTCCTGGAGTGGCCTAGCTAGTCTCCAGATCTCAACCCTATAGAAAACCTTTGGAGGGAGTTGAAAGTCCGTGTTGCCAAGCGAAAAGCCAAAAACATCACTGCTCTAGAGGAGATCTGCATGGAGGAATGGGCCAACATACCAACAACAGTGTGTGGCAACCTTGTGAAGACTTACAGAAAACGTTTGACCTCTGTCATTGCCAACAAAGGATATATTACAAAGTATTGAGATGAAATTTTGTTTCTGACCAAATACTTATTTTCCACCATAATATGCAAATAATATGATTAAAAAACAGACAATGTGATTTTCTGGATTTTTTTTTCTCAGTTTGTCTCCCATAGTTGAGGTCTACCTATGATGTAAATTACAGACGCCTCTCATCTTTTTAAGTGGTGGAACTTGCACTATTGCTGACTGACTAAATACTTTTTTGCCCCACTGTATATACATATATGTGTCTCACTGACATATATATATATATATATATATATACCCCTATACTATGTGTAGACATTTATCTTAGCTATTGTATTCTTACCTGTCATTGTGATTTTACTGTACACCGCACTGAATTGCCGGCTTTTCTCTCTAACAACGCTGCGTATTTCTCGCAAGTCACACTTCTAGTCCGTGTGTAATCCGTATTTTTCTCGCCCCCATAGACTTTCATTGGCAATATTTTTGCACAATACGGTGATAAACGCAGCATGCTGCGATTTTCTACGGCCGTAGAACACCGTATAATACGGATCAGTAAAATACAGCAGATAGGAGCTGGGCCATAGAGAATCATTGTACCGTATGCAATCCGTATTTTCTGCACCTCTCATACGTCCGTAAAACTTGCTAGTGTGACGCTGGCCTTATTGCTAAGAAATTCCAACACTTAACTCCTTTGCAACCATAAAACTTTTATTTATGTTTTAAGTGCAAAAGGTGTGATTCGGGTGGGCTTAGAAACTGAGTCGACATCATGCTCAACAGATGCAGACTGTGTTATATAAGGAACATCTGCCTGTAAAAGTGACCAAGGGGTATTCTTAAGTTCTTAAATTGCATAGCATGAAAATAAGCAAGTTTGCAATTGACTTGCTTTTATATCTGTTATCATTCTCCCGCAATGACAGTTCTTATATTTTATAGTTTACAACTTTTTTCCTTAGAGCCCAACTTTCAGACCCTGGCCCAGAGTACAGTAGTTACAATTCAGGAGAGCAGTTAACTCTATTCCTCCCAATTAGCTCTCAGCAGCCCATTAATTTCCATACAGCAGTTATCTGCTTCTTTCACTCCCCCTCCCTCTCATCTTCTGATGGTATAAATCACCACCATCACTGTGGTGCCACACTTCTCTGGCTTACCTTGTCACATCCCTTTGTGTTTACTTTTTTATTTTGCTACTTTTAACTTATTCAATAAAATCTTGTAATTTTATACTGGGTATCGATTAGTGCTTTTTTCCTTATATGATTTTCTGCTGTTATTGTCACTTACCTTATACTTACTGCACCATCCTTTACTTTGGTAGTAGGTGCGGGCCTTGTTGCTTTTGTTATACCATTCACAGCAAGTCTCCTAATCATGGCTCTCACTGTTCATAGCTGTGTGCTTGTTCAAATGCCATGCAATCTCTATGGGGAAATACGGTGACAACAACGCACATGCTCTAAAACAAACTGCTGTATGTATTATAGATTATAACAGATCTTGTGCTAAGCTTTATAATTCTACTAATATTATAGTTCTATTCATGAGAGCTGTCACTCTAGGAGGAGAGCCTGCCCCGTCATAAACCAGGAAGTAAGGAAACTAAGGAGAGTACATTGCTCTGAACTTCTCAAGAGACAACTTAAGAATACCCCTCTAACCACTTTAACCACTGTCAATCTCTGGCAGCAATATTTAACCCATTCACGACATTCGCCTTACATGTACTGCACAAGTCGAAATCGGTTGTATGGAGTGAGCTCACGGGGTGCGCCCACTCCATTCTTGGCAGGTGATGGCTGTGTGTTACAGTCATGACCTGCCTCCATTTGCCTCTCCATCTGTGATTATTAACCTGTTAAGTGCCATTGTCAAATTCTAATAGTGGCCTTTAGCATGCCCTGGCATGGAACCGCATCACTCCATTCGCCCATCGGAGCACCCGTGACACATAGTAACATAGTAACATAGATAGTAAGGCCGAAAAAATACATTTTTCCATCCAGTTCAGCCTATATTCCATCATAATAAATCCACAGATCTACGTCCTTCTACAGAACCTAATAATTGTATGATACAATATTGTTCTGCTCCAGGAAGACATCCAGGCCTCTCTTGAACCCCTCGACTGAGTTCGCCATCACCACCTCCTCAGGCAAGCAATTCCAGATTCTCACTGCCCTAACAGTAAAGAATCCTCTTCTATGTTGGTGGAAAAACCTTCTCTCCTCCAGACGCAAAGAATGCCCCCTTGTGCCCGTCACCTTCCTTGGTATAAACAAATCCTCAGCAAGATATTTGTATTGTCCCCTTATATACTTATACATGGTTATTAGATCGCCCCTCAGTCGTCTTTTTTCTAGACTAAATAATCCTAATTTCGCTAATCTATCTGGGTATTGTAGTTCTCCCATCCCCTTTATTAATTTTGTTGCCCTCCTTTGTACTCTCTCTAGTTCCATTATATCCACGATTTGTGGTTTGTGGTTTGCAGATTGGTTGCTATGACAGCAGGGTGTCTGATGACGAACACCATACTTGTCATAATGGAGGTCCTTTAACACCCAGCCTGTGGCTGGGATTCAATAGAGACTGTGATTTTCACTTTATGCAGCGATGCTGTGGCATTGCAGCATATAGCGCAAACGATCAGATGATCTCAGCTACAAGTACCCAAAGGGGACTATTATGAAAAATAAAAAGTAAAACAAGTGTTTTAAAAAATAAAAAAATATAAAAGTTCAAGTCTCCTCCCTTTTTCCCTATTAAAATAAAGGTAATAAAAAAAACAAATACACATATGTGGTTATGCCATATTCAGAAAAGTCTGATTGATCAAAATATGATACAATAAATCCTATTAATAAACACTCTAAGCAAAAAAAAATTCAAGAACGCCAATATTACATGTTTTGGTCTTTGTAATTACTACAAGAAATGCAGTAACAAGTGATCAGAATGTCATATCCAACCCAGAATGGTAGCAATAAAAACGTCATCTCACCCTGCAAAAAATAAGCCATCACACAGCTTCATTGACTGAAAAATTAAAATGTTACAGGTCTTGGAAAATGGAGATAAAACCTCCATTTTTTTTTTTTTTTTTAACTTTTGATTTTGTTTTTCACGACTAAAATAATAAAACAACCGGACATGTTTGGTATAATCATACTGATGGGCAGAAGTATAGTGCAAGGTCATTTGTACCATAAAATATACACCGTAAAAACAATTTTAAAAAAACGATTTCAGAATTGCGATTTTTTACAATTTCTCCCCTAGTGGATTTTTTTTCCATTTCCAAACATTGTGATGAAGACACAACTCTGAGGCTGCATTTTGGTCTCTCCATTTTCAAGATCAGTCACAGTCCTAGAGGTTTAGACTTACTACTAAATGCTCTTCTAACATGACTATTTCAGCAA